>NC_071088.1:64121995-65453662 GCF_027358695.1 Spea bombifrons | reverse complement strand
TTAAAACATAAAAAAAAATTGAGTAAACATTGATATAATTACATAAAATACAAAAAAAAACAAATTTGTTAATTAAAGGTTTTCTGACTTTAGCACACATATTAAACATTTAAAGGATTTGATTTATTTAAAAAAATATATAAAACTCCCAAAAATGAGGCTGGCAAAGTCATTTTTTTCATCTAAAATCAGAAAATTACTTCATAGAACTACTCGCCGTTACTATGACTGTGTTTGGTGTGCTTTTACCTTTAAGGTTGCACATGGTAAAAGTGAAACGGCAGTATGTACAGTTTGATTTGGGTAGAAAGGAACCCTTTAACGGTGCCGTGGAGGGTACAAATACACAGTCTCCACAGAAACCAGGCAACCCCTCTGGGTTTCGAAAAGGCTAGATCACAAGAAATCTCTGACAAGAAGGTGAAAGAAAGACTCAAACATCTTGTTGCACCAACACAAAAGAAAAGGGTGCAATTTACATGGAGAAAATTTCGGCTGACATTTTTTGCGTTCTTTCCCGACTTACGAGTGTTTGGAAATGAAAGCTCCCATTATTTGGAAGTGAAGAAAGAAATGGGAATGTGTCCCCTACATTATTCGCACTGCCTCCCCTCCACCCTCCTAACCTCTCTTACTCCTTAAACCTTTCTGTGCTATTGTCACATGTATCTATTTCCAGGAAGCCATATTCATTAGGGTTAATCTGCCTTCTAAATGAATAAACAAAGGATTTCTCTGTCACAGAGAAAGGCCAGGTGAGGCGATACCATCTTCTGACACAGAAAATCATCTGCACAAATGCCGCGCAGGAAATTACCTGCTGCAACCCCACACCTGTGACCGCTTGGCAAGCAGCGGAAAAATGTTGAGAACTTTGCTGAAAAGCTGGGGCCTTTTCTTCGTTTTATTGTAAAAAAAGGCTGAAATCTATCACCATCTGGTAGCCTATGAAACATTGATGCCTAAGAATCATAGCTGTTGTGGCGCATAAACAACCGGACAGTGCAGCAAAAATAATGAAAATTAACAACAACAAAAAATTATGTTAAGATTCTCTCCGGTACATATACATTGATATATGCATACTCCACACCTAGAGCAAGAGTGTTATGGTTTTGAAGATCTCTGTAATGTGTTAGCGTTATTAGAATAGTGCAAGATTTAGGTGGACTATAAACTGGCAGCCATACAAGCAATAAACACAAAAAAAATATTCTTATGAACCCTTTGTCAAAATGAACTGGCACGAAAACTGTTTTTCTCCACACATAGGTAAAGCTCGCTTTTATGAGCTTTTGACCATGATCAGATAAATTAAAAATGGGAACCTGGTGAGCTCTTTGATCACATAGCTTGCAAATGTCTGAGAATATTTTATCCAGATTCCTTTTCCTACCGACCAGAAAAGGAGGGGTGAGAAATATGGAAACCAAATGCTGACTAATGAATTAAAGGTATGGCTTCTAGGCCAATATGTTTTCCTTGGGCCATGTGGCGGCGGTATAAAATTATTATAAATTAACAACGTAACATGGAAATATCTCAAGGCTACTTATAGACAGAAATGCGGCGTCAAACTATTTTGAGGGCTGCAGAAAATCAAGATATTGAGCATACCATTAGCATACTGCTGAATATTACAGAATTCTGGTCGTCTGATCACATATTATATAAAAACCTACATAAATATGGCACTGTGTAACATTAAATCACTATATCATCAAATATAAAGGTACGTAAATTTATTTTTTTTGCTTTTGATTAAAAAAATTATGGTAATATCCATATTTATTACATATGATCATAGGCACTTTTTTTGTTTATCTTACGAGACCTGTGAAAATGAATCTACAGAAATGTATGAGAAGGAAGGGAAGAAACAGAAACATACCCTGTTTTTCGCCATTAGATGAGGACATTTCGAGCAAGTGACACATTTTTTGTTTTTGCTTAATGCATATTTAAAGGATCCATCATCGCCGTGGCATATCTGATTATTTAATGATTCCAATAGGTGTTAAAAAGTTCCTCAGCTGGAACGCAGTCAATGTATTATGAAACAGGGAAAGGCGAGTGACTGCACAAAGGTGAGATAATGGTCTTCCACATCACTGAACTGTCAACTCTAATCAGCATTAAAATGTACTGTCTGGAGACTACAAAGCCATACAGTCTTTTTTTTTTTTTTTTTTGAACCAAAACATATACAATGTGATAGCAAATTACAAACGCTGGAGTTGTCACCTTAAACACAAGAACAACGTGCAGATAAACACATTGCATTAGTGTCTGCATAGTTCCCTAGGATACATCTGGCACCTCGTTCATTACCTCATTTTGCCTCATGTAGGTGACTCAAGAACACATTTATTAGAAGTATTAGTATCTTTGTGGCATATTGGCTTCCATTGTCTTGTAGGTGAGAAAACATCTTTGAACACGGAGAAGAGTGTCTGTGGGTTAGCAATATCAAAACAGATAGCAGTAGCCTTTCGTGGAGTTCATTAGACGTATATGTCACAGCTATATAATTTTCGTTGTCTTGTGTGGAGTTTTTTTTTTGTAAAAAAATGTTCGTTCAACTGTAAACAGACATACCCATGTATAAACAGGCTTGCTGAAAATATACCAGATATGTCATAACAATGCTAAAACTATGGGATATATTCTTGGTGAACTCCGGACACTTTCCCTATGGAATTTGTCTCAGTTTGGGGTGGTCTGAAGGCACATCAGCAGATAGGAAAAGGTTTTCTGACTCAAAATGGATACAATAAAACATGTACATAATAATTGTTCTGAAAATTAATAAGGGACTTCTTAATGCTGATGTAAAGCAACACAAGGAGTCGTGTCATTCATAAACCAAGCTGATCATAAAGGATCGTGCCACTTAATGAAGAGGTTCATTACACAACATGATAGGCCTTGCTGTGTAGCTACAATGACCTGCTCTTATCTCTTGATAATGCCTCACGGACCTGGAATAAAAATTGAATTTCTCTTTAAAAATAGGTATTTCCACTTAATATAACATATTTTTGAATATATGGGAAATTTTACTTTATCCAATGCTTAACTTTATGTTGACCAAGTTAAATGTTCTACCATACCCCAAACTTCTCAGGTGTTCAAATCACTGATTATCAAAAAAAAGAAAAGGATCTCCTCAAATGGCCCTTGCTCCATGTTGCACACATCCATTATCCTCTTCTTAAACAACATTGGTAAGGACAACATTGCAATAGCAAATAAATATGTGTGCGTGGGTATAATATATACATATATAATATTATATATATATAACATATATGTTATCCTTTTAAAGTAAGGCTTGGTTAGTTAGAAATTACATTGCATTATGCATGTTTGTAAAATAAAACTCTCTATGTATTAGCCAGTTAACTTATATCCTGGTACGAAAAACAAGATACGAATTGTATAAAAATATAATTCGAATTTTGGGACATTATCAGAAACATTGCAGCTCACTATTCTAGAACACTCCACACGGTGTCTTAAATTTTCTGTTGAGTAAATATTGTATACTGGAGCACCCAAGGGAAACCCTAACACTACGTGCTGTTCCATGATGCAAGACCAACGTGTCAGAACTAATTAGAATCAACACTTTCTCTAGGTCGTGTTCAAAAGCACTTAATAGCATGAAAAATGACTATTATATGTGTGACATGAAGCAAGGACTTGGTTTGTACTTTTGTTTCCACTGCTGATTTGACAATCTGCTACTAAGAATGAAATATTGATTAATTACAGGTAATTAACCCTATTAAAGTCACCAAGATCTCAACATTATTTAGTAACTAAACAGCAACTCTCTAAAACGATATAGTTCACTAGCGTTCACTAAAAACTATTTAAAAATTCCAACACAAGTTCCAACATCAATCAACATATGTTCCGTAGGCTCATTACAGTTTTTCATTTTAAAATGTTGGACTAAGAGAGATTTGATTTGCTGGATTAAGGGATCCCGCCATTAAACTACTGAAGCCTATTCACAAAATGTGTCAGCATGGAAAAAATGTGATTAAATGGGCTTAGATAACCCACAGTCACTGATGTCCCATGTATAACCAAAGCTCAAGCTGGGTTACAAGGAATAAAAAGTGAGATGTAAGCACAGAAAAAGTAAAAAAAAATATTTCCATTTTACAATTTTTTTTTACAAAAGCCTATGCAAGTTGGTCTACAATTAATTAATATATTAATTTATGACTTGAACCAATGAAACATTTTCATACTCAATCGACAAATTGGAAAATGATGGTAAGAACAGTTCTGCAAATCGGCAAAAGTTGGAAATCAGGGGAACGGGAACCAATAACAACAAGTAGTAATTTGGTAAATAATTGCACTGGTGTCATAGTTCCAAATGCACACACCAATGAACTACATTACTTGTCAAAGGATTGGGGCAGTCCCAGCGGCAGGACCATTTGAAAGGTTGCCAGTGTACCAATATCTAAATTCTCGATGGTAATCAGAGACTACGCATGTGCATGATGGGTGCTGCCAAGCTAGGGACAGGGGTGGAATCAGTATGGTGAGAGCAATGCAGGATCTAATCTAAATTGATTTATGTTATTTTGTGCATATAGATGGTTTCCTCGGCATAGCAACCCAACATACATGTGAGGGGTGCACATTGAACATGTGTAAAGTACATGGAAAGTTTTGTTTATATTGTGCCTATATCTATAGAATACACATAGGCATATACAATGCCTCCTTATACCTATATCTATAGAATACACATAGGCATATACAATGCCTCCTTATAGCTTTATTTGATATTCCTCACTTAAACAACACTTGTAGAACTGGAGATAGCATCATATAACAGCCTGCTTTGTAACAGTGCAAACCTTTGAATCAACACATCAGAAACAAATTACAAGAAACACAACACAAACAATGTAATTATTTATACACAAACTCAGAATTTCTATGGCGGAATACAGTCGTAAACACACCAAACTTTGAAATTCTGCACTTTCCATTCCCCATTCTAATGTGTTTACAACAGTATTTACGATACTGTTTAACATACACAACTAACACTTAACTATCTCACTGTTCCGCACAAAAAGTATCAAATATGGAAACAATTCTTTCTCTGGATTTGGTTAGTGTGATTTATCTCTTCAATTAAAGGGGCAAGGAATCCAATATTCCTCAGCCTCTAAATCTACTTTTAAGGGGAAATTCATATGCAACCATTTAGGGCTCAGTGTCAAAAAGGCAAAATGTGAGCATGGCCAAACAATCTGTTAATAACTGCGGAAAATAGCTTGGAGCCTATGGTGATTTATATTTTCACTTGCTAATTGTCTTCCTGTAGCCTATAGACAGAATGTGTTAATGATATCCTCTCATCCCTAGCCAAGACTGACCTGCCCGTGATACCCCCTCTGCATTCTGCGCTGATGTTATGTGCGTGTCATAAAATGAACGGAAAACAAATCAATTAAGAGTGACTACATCATGTTGATTTCTGAGCTCTTTTTTAAGTTATATGAGATGATAAAACAGAGCAGATAAATCGTAGGGCATCTTAGCAGCATTATTTACTACTATAAAGTCATTACTGACTGAAAATAATATAGGTATATACAAGGATTTAACACAAAAACCAGCATATTCCAAACAACTATATCAAATACAAGATGCAAGACATCTTGATATCAACCTACCTAGAGGTGGATCAAGGTCAGACAGGGCCCTGGGGCAACACACATGAATATACATACATATACATATCTACACACAAAGTACATTAGCTAATTAGCCATTGAAAACTGCATGAAAGTTACTCAGCTAACATAATGTACACATACAACCAATTACCCATCAGATGAGGCAGTATAAAAAGAAATCTTTATTTGTGTCATAGAAGCTGCTTCTGTCTTTGTGCTGAACTGATAGACACACAAAGGCATAATGTACATACATATACTTAATAAGCACAACCACATGCATGCATACAGAGACATCCCCACATCAATACATACACACACCTGAATACACACTGACTGCCATAAACACAGACCCATAAATATTGATTACAGCTTCTACCTGCAGAGTATCTCTCTTCCTGGAGCTGCAGGTTGATGGTTGGGGATCCTGACACAGTAACTCTGACTCAACATGCAGCTTCTACTTACTGACAGTAACATGTGACTACAGAACAAGCTTCTTACTGACCTGAAGTAAGAAGCTGACTGCCATCACTGATGCCCATAATGAAGTATATGGTCTCGGCAAATACCCCTATCGCAGGAGAGGGGCGACTGGACTAAGTGAGCCTCCACCTGACTTCCCACACCACCCGTCATGAGTAACGTCAGCAAGAGATTGCACTGTGGCATGCAAGCTGGGGCCCTGATCCAGTTGCCCCATTTCTCCCATTGTGAATGTACCCATGATGCCACCCAGAATGAAATTGACACATTTGGCTGAAATAGGGGAAAAGAAAAATAACTTTTTTATTGTATAACAAAAAAAAAACCTCACATTTGTATTTTTTTTTATCTGTTCCCAAACATGGTTTCTATTTCTTATGAAAGACCCAAGGGACAGCATTCTCCTACAAGTCCATGTTTTCTAGAAGCTGAGAATGTTTAGTGGGTATGAGTGTGTCCCAGTGTTCTACAGCCTTAAAAGTCATTCTAATGAACCACAAGTAATGTGTTTGTAAATTAATTTGTGTAAACAAAATATATTATTCTTTGTTTATGTGTTACTCAATTACTAAGGTAATCACTAGGTAAAAATGTCACAAAAAAGTTGGAAAACCTCAAAAACATAAGTGTCCCTCTTTGTAAATTTAAAATGTTAAGGTATATAAGAATATATATATATATATATATATATATATATATATATATATATATATATATATATATATATATATTTACCTCACCAAGATATTCTGTCGTGGGTTTAAAGTAAGAAAGAAGCATTATAGTTTTAACGCTCTCGCTTCACTATTCATTCCGAAAAGCCAACAATGGCAAACATCTCCAGTGTGAAAGGCTGAGCCGGCCCTGTATACTGTTTAAACATGGTATCACTGTATTGCAAAACAACCCAAAATGTTTTAAGTGTAAGTACAAAAACAATTGCAGAATTAGTACGACTATTGCTACTATGCCAATAAAACCTTGATTCCAGAATATTAGAAAATAAGAAGCCAGTGGATGCCAGTAATGTCAACCAGATGATGTAAAGAATAAAAGCTCCCATGCAATGTTATTTCATCAATCAGCTGGCCTGACGTGTATGAATATAAATAGAAGGTAAACTGCTAATCAGTCTTTTTTATCGGTATTTCAGACCTGTCCTGTACATCTTTGTAAGCAGATTTGTTTTTCTTTTAAAGTTTGATATTCTATACTACTGGTTTAATTGATTCTGCCTTCCAAATAATGCTTTATGGCTCATTTGAATTTGTAAGCATATCTTGGAGGGCAATAAAATCTATGTTTCAGTAGGAGACCTTCTATCTTCACCAATGGCCTATAAAGCAACATACTGTAAGTTTTATAATGAAGGGGGGGGTATTTAATTAGTCAAGAAGTTCCAAATTGCTTTGAATTCACTCTAACACAATGGGCCTAGAATAGACAGAGAGGTTTATTTATGAAAGAGGGGATTTGGAGGACAATTTTGTTTCACTTTCACTATGCAATCATCCACTCAAACTCAAAAACAATAAAAAAAATTTAACTACGCATTATGCAGGGCCAGCTCAACCCTTCACACAGAAGACGCTCACTGGGGTTGTCCTTGTATCTGCATAGTGAAATCAGGGATTGAATCTGCAGCTCCCTCACTAAAATGGGATTTAGCTGGGGAGCTGCAATTCAATCCCTGATTTCACTATGCAGATACAAGGACAACCCTAGTGAGCGTCTTCTGTGTGAAGGGTTGAGCTGGCCCTGCATAATGCGTAGTTAAATTTTTTATTGTTAATACTTCAATTTGAGTAGTCCCTCTGCTCCTTCAAATCCGCACATACCTTAGGTATACATAATAACTTTATGACTTTCAACAATTTTAAGTTACGTTCCCACTGATCGTCACGAATAGCAATTAACTGAACTTTTTATCTTATGGCAGTTCTATGTCATTAAGCCTACAATTAGATCATGCAGAACTAAACAACAAGAAAATGAAATGTGTCTATTGTAGACTTCTATATGGAATACAAAAAAAAAGTAATATCCTTCCTTAACAGATTGCTCCTATGCACCTCAGGTCTGAAAGCAGGCACTATCTGTAACAACACAAGATGCCTTTATGCCATCCAGGTAATTACAGGCTTAGGTCAAGGACTCTGAGCCATATTAATTTCAACTCCCTACTAACAGGGACTTGAGACTGGTTGAGAGCACTGGCTGTAACCACTCAAGCAGTAACAGCCTTTAAGGAATGGTGACGCCAGGAATCCTCAGGCCCTATCATCGCCAGTAATAAGAAACCAATGACCGCTCAGGCTTGTCAGTTGTTGCCTGTGGCAATTAGAGCAGACTGGGAATTCCTACCGAGGGTCAGTTCATCTGCCAGCTGCATTCACACATCTTGCTCACCTGAACACATAACTGTTGCAAAGAGAACATTTGCATCACTTGCCATGAAATGGTGTTACAGAAGGATTGCAAGCTTCAACAACCTCAAATATGTATTTTAAAATGTCTTTGATTTATTTATTTTTTGGTTTATTACGTGGAAAAGGATCACTTAGATAAAACCCAACCAATAAAGCCAATATTATTTTATATACTGGATTATTTAAATTCTTGAATTCATTCAATACAATAAAATCATTTTATCACGTTTTTATGATGTTTAGACAGAGAGAAAGAGTCAACTGCTTGACTGGTTATTAAACTGTAGAGAGAGTATTTAAAAAGTAGAGGTTTATTAAAGTGGTAGCTGAGTTGTAGTTTCAATTCAAGAACTTCACTGTGCATCACTAAGGGCAAGAAAGATCAAACTAATCATGCCTTATGTATAATTTAAGAAATAAATTTCATGGAGGTGAAAGATCTTCCCTGAAAATGGCCAAGTTGTACTATAGACACCTATGTAGAATGTGGCAGTATCGTTTCTATGGGAAATAAAGTAGATGAGGTCCACTCAAGTGGAAGAAGACCCAATGGAGGAGGGAGTCCTCCATGGCTCATTAGTTCTGAGGTGGTGGACTGCGGGTGCTACCCTAGGTCACACCTGGGGCAGCAATGCCAATAAAAATGGCCCTTGCTCTTGCTAACTAACCTTCCTAAAGTTATCTGTCAGATCACCATAAGGACATGTCACATAAGAAAAAACACTGCAATATTAGGCAAAGAGAGATCAGTCTTTAACATTACCTTGTCTTAGTTTTTTTGGTTTAAACCTGTTTGCCTTCTACTGTTGAGAGACACAAAACAAATATGTCAACTCAATCTTTGGATTACTCACTGAACTTTCAGCACGCACTAGTTATGTTCCCTCTATAGGGGTGTCTGAATGACTTCAAATATGGGCTCTTCTGCTAAAAATTTCTTCTGTAATTATTGATTATACACAAAAAACAAAGGTATTTAAGAGAAAATTTAAATATAATTCTGTTAAATGGGTTTTCAGACTTATGCGGGTTACCTGTAAAACATATTAATTAAAACGATGTATTTGCTAAATACAATTAAATCGCCTTTCCTTTTTTGTGCAGTTTATTTTTTACTTTAAAAATTGTAAGCTTGCGAGCACTTCCCTTCTTATATATCATATATATCATATTGTCTTAGTTTGTCATTTCTAGTTTTGTCGTTCCCCTTTAATATATGTATTGCACGAAGTACATTTTTGGCACTACATCAATGAAAGTCTTTTGTAGTGTGGATGTCCCTTTAAAGTAGAAATTCCCCTACTTAGGGTCACACCACGTTGACTAGCTGGCCACCAGTACATTGATTAGTTAAATGCAAGTAACGATAAAGACAAATACATTCTTGAAGTTAGGGTAAGGTGATGAAGACTGATAATTCATGGCGCCACAATGTTTACATCTCTTAGCAACAGACAATCAACAACCAGATAGGAATCAACACAATGAAAAGCAAGGTTCATAACATGCAAATAACTTCCCGTTTCAGCACCAGTTCCAGCTAACCAGCATTTACAAGGCATTGCTTAAGACCTGTTTATTGTTAAATGTGTCTCTGTTGTATATATATATATCTGCAAACTATCTGTAAGGTATACAAGCTAAGAAGGTTCAATAGCATGTGGTATTCCAACGCATTGTTATACAAAGAACAATACATTCCTGGATTAACACATGAATCAAAGCTTAGAAGCGCGTGTAACCAAAAACTTGGTTATAAAATGTAATCATATTATGGAAAGCCATTTGATCAGTGACCTCTGTGAGGTCCTCGGCATGGTAAGGGATGCTTTAAATAATAAGTGAGCCAAAACATGTTTTTGCTTCATATCAGAATGACTGCATTTGAAACTAGAATGAGGAATCTGCACACTCCAAAGGAACTCAGGTGCTTAACTGTGCCAGTTGTGTGAGGTCGAAACGTTGTTGCTGTCTTCCTTTAATTAATCTGCCTGAGCTGGAACCCTTGAGTGCCTGGAGCCTTTATTTATTTTGCATTTGAAACTAAGCATCATATAGAAGCGCTTTCTCCTTAAATCATATTAGAGGGAATTCTGTGTGTACATATTGAACCCATAATGGCACCCTGTGATGACATATCAGTGGTTTAAAAGCTCTTCTAGTCCTGTATGCTACTAAAATGGACATTATACCCTGCAGGCAAATAAAAAACTGTTGCATGGTAATGTAACTGCTAGGTTGAAGATCACCTGAAAATTCAGCACATATAAAATATTACAGGCCTGCAAGGTTTGGCCAACAAGGGAATCAGAGTGTCCAGTGCTGTGAAAAAGTATTTGACCCCTTCCTGAGTTCTTCTGTTTTCCATATCATCAACTAATTTTAATATTAGTCAAAGATAAATTAAATGTAAAATGCTGTTTTTAAATGATGATTTCATGTATAGAATTAAAAATACTATCCAACACTATGTGAAAAAGCAATTTCCCCCTTAGATACTAAATCGACCAATTAACAAAATGTAATTGATAATTGGGTTCATTTTAACTGGACACACCCAGGCAAGATTAATGCTAGCCATGTTGAGTCTCAAGATCAATTAAATAGAGCCTGCCTTGCAAAGTGAAGTAAACTCAAAAAGCAGCACATGATGCTGCAATCTAAAGAAATTCAAGAACAGATGAGAAACAGTCATTTACAGCTATCATTCTCTACAAATGGAGAAAACATGGAACAGTAGTGAACCTTCCCAGAAGTGCATCAAAGATTCAGCAAGGAGACCACAAAATAACCCAGGCCTCACTTGTGTCTGTTAAGGTCAGTGTGACAGACCAACCGGGGACCTCGGGTTGTCCCTTTCGGCCAAGAGCGACTTCTCCCTTCAGGACAATAATTCCCCGCAATCCGTAGGCAACATCCCCAAGCAAAGTAAAGGGATATCGCTATCTAGTACCCAAATAACCAGGCAAGACTAGTCTTTAGGTGCAACAAGAGGAGAACTGATTTATTTTAGACACAGACGGCTGGATATATCCAGCAAAACACACATTAACATAAAAAAAGATATTGGGATACAAACTGCCCCCTTAATCTGCATCCCAGAGACAACAGGGGCAGTAAAGGGATTAACAATACAAAAGGATACAGACACCACTAAAATAAGGAATGTCTTGATTAGATTATCTCCCAGACCTTAGTGTGCCATGTGTAAACAGTTAGGAAATAAGGAAATAATAAAACAAATTTTTATTAATAACACACAAAAGGATAACATGGCACTCTTTACCAGGGCTCATAGTCTGTAGTAAGGAGGCTGGCACTCAGTCCCCTCCAGGAGCCCATGGCACGGAGGCTTCCATGACAGTCAGTATTCACAATTTCACAATAAGAAGGAGACTAGGCAAAATTGGCATACAGTGTATAGGATAGCTTATTCTTGAAAAACTTTGTGGTACTTGTAGTCACCCCTTAGGCACCTTTTTCTAAAGTAAATAAATGCAACTTTGGTGTATTGGACACAGTTAACAGCCCCTTGTCCTTGTAATGTAAAATGCATATTAAACACATAACCCTATGGGGTCAGGTACAAAAGAAAAATCTTGCTTGTGATACCTACTTGGGTCAATAATGCAATAATTCAATAATTTGAATTAACAGTAAGAATCTGGACACACTTTTGGACACATATGGCTCTCCACTAGTCTAGTTTAAAAGTAATAATAATAATAATATGAAAAAAATGGAAAAAATCCTCTTCTCATCAATGTCTGTCTAATATCCTTTGTAAATGACAGGGGTGGCCTTCTATAAATAATTCTGGTGCAATACCAGGTGGTATAGTGAAGAATTACTTTTAATGTATCCCTCAAGGTAGTAATCTAATAAATGGTTGCTAGAGATTAAACAATGAAGTTGTATGAGTCTCTTTTTGCAAGCTTTCATCCAACCAGGTTATCCAAATACACAAAGTAGTTAACTATGGAACAGCTCCATGATAGGACTGTTACAGTGGATCCATTGATGTAAAATGGTTTTCTGCTAAAACAGTATGAGCATGCATACTCAAATACTTAGGTCATCTGTCAGATGGCTGAGTACCTATCAAGTGTAATCTATGTGGAGACATACAAGCCCTTTGCACGATAAATAGTGCATCTCTGTGTATTAATCACATCTTCACATGTAATGATTCCTAATATTCTTACCCATTGTAGCTGGTAACACTTCAGTCTTATTGTAATTCTGGTACGCAAGTTTTCGATCCTGTGTTTTGCCCAATTGAACCCAATCTCAAAGGATAAAACTGTCTGTAAGTGGTGGCCATTATTGCAGTTAATCATTTTACATCTTGGTTCACTAAATATGCATGTAAGAAGTAACTTGAGAACTACCTTTATTTGGCTTGGGTATAAAAATAGTTCATGCTCCAGTAAATGCGGTAAGAGAAACCTCCCCCGGTCAACACATCATTATATAGAGGTAACAAGGTACCTCTAATATGAGGTGACATAAACCCATAATACTCATCTGTGTATCCTTTCAGGCCTGTTGCTTTACAGTTGAAAGTTGAACATTTTTGAGAATACTGTATTTCAGTAGTTACATGACAAAAGTACACATAATTGTAATTATTTCTAATAAAATAATATAACTCAATATCCATTAATTGCATTGCAAATATAAACTATATAAAACTTCATGTTAGAGATCAAGTGAAACAGATATACTGATGCCCAGTACCTGAACTAGAATTGAATGAATTGATTTAAGACTTAAGAGTTATATTAGTAAATGAACACCAATGGTGCGGCCCTTCATGGTTGTTTGACCAGTCCAGGATCTCTATTTGTTTCCTACCTGAGCTGGCATCAATAACGGTTGAGCCCCCTCTGCGATCAGAAACTGTCCGGGGAGATCCGGGCATGCTAACAGGCTCAGAGCGAACAGGCTGAATCCTGTAATGACACAGTATCGAAATAGAACTTACTTTACTGTTTCACTTCTATTAAGTCATAGGGTTTGGCTCTATACGTTGAAAGGCAAGGAATGTTGTTAAATTGAAGCAAAAGTGCAAAACACCTAAGCTAAGATGTTCTAAGATTATAGCGTGGAATCAGCAATGCAGTTTCAACACTAGCTAACTAGCCAAACAAACCAGAAACCTCCAAATATTTGTTATAAATGTGTTTTGTTCCTTGTTCTATTTTACCTGCTTTCCCTTTGCTGTGGTTATTTTAACCACCTGGAACCTGGCCCAGATTATTTTCTGGGAACTCATCCAACAGTTGATTGCCGTTTTGTAGATTTTATGACTCCAATAAAATCCAACAGATGCTAATTAACTGTTGGATGAGCTCACAGAAAACAATCTGGACTAGATTCCAAGTGGTTCAAAGAAGGACAGCAAAGGGAAGTTGATGAATACTTAAACAAATAATTAAAAGAATGTAGGTAAAGTCACTTGTGTAGTTTTCATGTTTTTAGGCTAGCACAACTGTGCACAGAATAGTATGACCTCCTTCGGTGTGGTATGCATATGTATAGTCTTATGAGACTGTGTTCTGTACAATGTGTAGTGTCATTGTGAATTGTTTGGGATTGATGTGTATAAGGTAGGATGATTGTGTATAGGGCATTGTCAATGTGTAATGCTTAGTATGCTTGTGTCTATCATAGTATAAGTACACTGTGTAGTTTCCATGTGTATAGGATAGTTTGGATGTGTGACTGTGTGTAGGCTAGTAAGTGTGGGTCTAGGGTCGTTTCCATGTGTCTAGGGCAGTGAGACTGTGTACAGGGTAGTTTGCGTGTATATAGGGTAGTGTGACTCCACTGTATAGCTTGCATGTGTGTAAGGTAGTGTGGCCATGTACAGGGTAGTAAGAATGTGTCTACAGTAGTGTGGTAGCACTACATAGTTTACGTGCGTAGGGTTAATATGTATAGTATAGTATGTGTAGTATAGTATAGCTTAGCGTGGCATTCATAGTGTAACATGTGAATTGTTATAATATGTTTATTGGGTAGGATGACTGTTTATAGGGTAGGGTCACTGTGCATTGTGTGATTTGCTTGTGTGCACGGCATCCGTACAGACAGAGCGACTGACTATTTTGCACCAAACCCGTTTAACTTCTTCTGAACCGAAAGCTCAGGAAAAAAAAATATTTATTTGAAAACAAATATCATACAGGGTAACAGTAATGTCCTGGGTGTAATATCCTACAGGGCTGGTTTTTGACTGTGTCTTAAAGGAGTTTAACGTCTCTTTATTTTAACATTAATTCACATATTAATACATGAGCATTTCAATGATTTTGTCCCAAGTAATATTTTTATTTGACAACTATTTAACCATGGTAGCCATGCAACTGCTTGGTTATGAAAACCCCCTTGCTTTATCTAATTGTTGTTTTTTCTCTTAGTTAGGCGGTAGGGCTAGGGTCCAGACCAAGGTCCCATAGCAGTGGATTTCTTTTCCTTTAATTTTGAGATGAGGTTTTTACAAATTATAAACATGGTATTTCTTGTACTAAGCAGAGCTGTGCCAGCAGGCACCCTGGGAGCCACCAGGTACAGCTATACTGACTGTGGGGTTCATGATCACTGTGGTGATGAAAATCCCTTGCGCATTTGTAAGTAAACAATTGGTGCTCACATAGATGTGCTCACAAACCTTCTTATAATGTTGTTTTTGTTTATTTGGAATCAATGTAGGATTGATGAGAAAATGAGCCACAATCAACTCTGTAAACAGTTTATATAAGTAAAATGTGTTTTAAAAACAAAGATTGGTCTCAAATTTATTATACAGTGTCCTCCACTAATATTGGCATCCTTGGTAAATATGAGCAAAGAAGGCTGGGAAAAAGTGTCTTTATTGTTTAACCTTTTGATCTTTTCTATTAAAAGTTATCTGCTCTCATGGGTATCAAACACAACACTTGTTTATAAAATATGTATGTTTAGCACAATTATTGGCACCTCTAATAATTCATATGAGAAAAATGTATTTGACGTATACTCCCATTGATATTTTACATTTTTTATACCTGGGTCACTAGAAACAGGAAATTGTTCAACCATGACTTCTTGTTTCACAGGGGTATAAATATTAGATAGCACATAAATTCCCTTAGTCATTCATCACAATGTCTAATACCAAGGAATATAGCTGTGTGGCAAAAGGTTGTTGAGCTTCACAAAACGGGAAGTGGCTATAAGAAAATAGCAAGATTTCCACCATCAGGACAATAGTTAAGAAGTCCCAGTCAACTGGAAATGTTATGAATCAAACCGGAAGAGAACTTGTGTCTATATTGTCTCAACACACTGTGAAGAGGATGGTTACAATGGGCAAAACATCTCCAAGGATCACTGCAGCTGGAGAATTGTAGACGTTAGTTTTCTCTTGGGGTCAGAAATTCTCCACAACTACAATACAACGTTATCTACATCACCACAAGTGGTTTGGAAGGGTTTCAAGAAACAAACCTCTACTCTCAATCATCTTCAGGTTGCCAGATACTATTGGAACTTCAAATGAGATCGGGTTCTATGGTCAGAAGATGAACGAACACCTGACTGCCTCCGCAAGAAAGCTTGAATTGGGCCGTGGTTGGATCTTCCAGCAGGACAATGATCCAAAACATAAATCCAATTCAACACAAAAATGGTTTACTGATCAAAAAACAAGGTCCTACCATGGCCATCCCAGTCCCCAGACTTGAAGCCCATAGAAAACCTGTGGGCTGATCTGAAGATGAAAGTACACCAGCGCCGACCTCAAATGTGAAGGATCTGGAGATATTCTGTATGGAGGAGTGGTCTCAGATCCCTACCATCTATTCTTCAACCTCATCACATTATAGAAGAAGAGTCAGAGCTGTTCTCTTGGTATAGGAAGGCAGCACAGACTATTGATTTAAAGGATGCCAATAATTGTGCCATGCATATATTCAACATTTTTTGGGGGAGGGTAAACCTTTGTTGTGTTTGCAATTGTTTGATATCCATGAGAGCAGATTGTTTTGTGTATATTTGAAGAAAACATCAAAAGGTTATACAATAAAGACAATTGTTCACAGCCTTCTTTGCTCATATTTACCAAGGGTCCCAATATTAGTGGAGGACACTGTACAAATATTAAGTAGCAATCTTTATTGATGTCTAGTACCTGCACCTCCATGAACCTCTTATACCATTTGCAATATTACCATTATTACTTCATCACAGTTCATCATTCCCCGACATTTACCCCATTTAGAATCAGATCAGATATGTTATGAGTACCAGGGCAATGATGTACAGAAAATGTTATTTATCAGTAGGTTGTGTTAGTTCTTTGATACATGTGTCCTTTGGATACCCAACTACAACTAAATGCACTTGAATACCTAAGACCTTCCATTCCTATTGCCTTGCTCAATGCAATGATCCATTCACGCCCAAGTACTGTGTAAATTTACTTTACCTGAGGCTATTTAGATCAAGGTCATCTGTGTCAAAGTCCAGCAGTGGTTGTGGTGTATCACTTGGACCATGTGAGTGAAGCACTGAAGAACTAGAAGAAATCACAGTGGTCTGCCCTGATGGATGAATGGTTTTAAACTGGAACTGAGGTCCCATCCATAACCGCCTATGGGGTCCTGTATGGGTCACTATTTCCACCTGAAGAAGTAAATTAAAATAAATAAATTTGACGGTGCACAAGAATATATACGTAAGTTTACAAGGGTATTTTTATTTCAGGATATACTATTATCTTTGCAGGAAATACAATGATGATTACAATACTGCAATCTGTGGGAGAGTTTGTTTCATTTTCAACGAATTAAATAGGGAGTATTACAAATCAGTACTAGTTAGTACTTTTGCACAATGAGGAAACAGGGCTGCCGGATGTGATGCGTGCAAGGAGAGGGGCTGCCTGGAGTGTTCTATTGTAGAAGTGAGGGCTACTAGATACTGATGCTGTAAAAAATATAGAGAGAGTGAAGAAAGACAGGAAAGAAGAAGAGAGTACGACAAAAAAGAAAGAGAAAGAAAGAACAAAAAAAGGGAGAGAAGAAAAATAAAGATAACTCAAAAAAGAGAGCAAAGAATGAAAGAGAGTAAAGAATGAAAAGAAAAGTGGCGGAGAGAGTGGGAAGTTTACAACCAATGGACATGTAGGGTGGAGGCAGGAAGTGGACACATCATAGATGGATCGCACCCGCACCATACCGCTGGTGTTTTGGGCAAGATTCTAGCCTGTCTTAATGCTATAAGTTACATGTACCTTCATAGTAAGCAGAATATTTATTTTAATGTGCTACATCATTTCTTACACAAAAACGACTATTTTCTTCACTGTTCCCATGGTACCATTAGGCTTATTTCTTTTTTTATGAGCGTAATGCAGCTGAATAAATATGTTGAAGCTTGTAAAGGGCTTTTTTAAAATTAAAAACAAAAATTGAAATACCCATGTTTCACAAATATTCTAAGTAGAAAGTAGTAAACAGCAAAGATTTTCACACTCATGATTCAAACGTGTATAATATAAAACAAAAAATGTATTTGCATTTAAAAAGATTGTGCAATGTAAAACAAGTAGCTTATGTGCGAAAGAACATTTAATCACGATTCCAAAATCATATACAATAGTCACATATGTTAACAACACCTAGGACAGCTCAAATTAAATGTACTGCGTCAGACAACGAAACTCTGTATCTAATATCTGAATAGCAAAATCAACATTGGTTACACAAAAGTTAGCATATAACAGTAGAATCGTGACCTACATAATTTGTTAGTTTGACAAGACGAGTTTGACAAGAGAAAGGCTCATATGAGAATAGGATCTATTAGCATCCAATTTGGAGGGCAACGTACTTCTGGTGCTAATTGTGGCTTGAACAGCCAGTGTCCCCGGAACCTCCACATAAGGTGGAGCGGAGGTAAACAAGTCCTGTTCTCGAGGGTCGCAAACAGGTTACAAGTTTTGGATACCCCAGATTGTGTGCAGAAATTTCCATTAATTAAGATTAAACTATTAAACTACTGAATTTTAGGCAAGGTCATTCAAAATTCCTGGCCCATCTGCATCCCTCAAGGAAACACATATTACATTCCCAAATAGATAAGTTCACAAACATCAGATGTCATATTAATGTCATAAATACTGTTTCTTTACTCAAACAGTCCTCAAAGAAAGGTAAAACAAATTATGTTTTTTTATTATATGTTTAGTATCCTCCCTTTTTTTTTTATCTGCCCCTCCCTTTTAATTACATTCCCAGAATGTGAAGGTGTTTATGTATTTTTTCCTTTGAAACTGATCAAGTTTAGGACTGGCAGGAATATAGCATATTTTACTTGCATGTGTAAAGCTACCTCTTGTCTGTAACGCCATTCGTTTACCCCAACTGCCCAAACAGATCGTGGCTGATTTTATAGCTTTTACATCATGCTCCACTGTAAATTAGGCCACAGATAAAGCATCCTGTATATTTTAAGCTCAGAATCGTCAGTGTCACAGAGCCGAAAGGTAAACAGATGCCTTTGCAGTTTAATCGAGGCTATGGCCAGATGTTCCTATTCACTCTCCTGTTGTGTGTAGGACAAACATATTGTATCTACTTCACACTGACAACACGCATTACCCTCTGTTCTAATTGAAAAGTTGAAGTGAAGGGCAGGCTTTCTCCGTGCATTCTGTTAACATGGATGAAAACAATTTGGCCAAAACAATAAAATGGGAAAATTCAAAAGAAACACTGCTGGCAAAAATAAAACTTTTTTTAAAAATTATTTTTACTAATATACCCTGAAGCAACACTTCACTTGGCAAAATATATGCGTTTAGTCACACATGCTTCTACAGTTAATCAAATTCTACAAAGTACCGTAATATATATGATTGCCTGGCTGGTGTAATCTTTAGATGTATTTGTATTTGATTATCCACGAGGCTGTACTATAAAGATGCTTTCTGATGCAACATACATCCACAGAAACCAAAGAATCTTTGTAAGTATAAGTTTGCCTGCCTGTTAAGTTTACATACAATTTAAAGGTGTCCTGAATCCTGAATCAGAAAGTGTTTGCCTCAATACAACAAGGCTGTGATTACCTATCCTTTGATTGATTCGAAGAGAAATGGGGAGTACAGTAGCAGACATTTGGAAAACCTGACATATGGAGAGTTTATAAAAAAGGACCAAAACACTGGATGAGACAGAACTGTTATGTGTCATTTCGTGTTTCCACAAATTAGTTTCTGAACAACTTGGCCTGTTCTAAAATAAATAAATAAATAATTAAAATGGCCTTACTAAGGACTCCTAAGGATATTTTTCAGAACTACTGACATGTTTTTTTTTTTTAAATACTTTTTTATACAGCATTTGCCTCTCATAAAGTGACATGTTATTATAAACGTTTGAGGCTGGAAGCTGTTAATATTATCCTATAAGGAGGACATTAGGTCAGTCTAGAATATTTCCCTTTTTTTTTTGTTCCTGTCTGAGAACAAAATCAAATGCAATATCTTTTAGAGCCTTTCTGCATAGATGCTGGATTTCCAAGCTTTCTCAAAGAAACCCTTGGAAAACATAATTAAATGCTCCGGGAGTAAAGATAACACATCCTCTTGTGTGCTGCCCGCGGCAATGGCACGACTACAATAAAAGCAACAAATGTCTAAATGAGAGAAGCATTTAGCCCTTAAAAGATGTATGTTAAATATTATGGTGTAACTAACCGCCTGGGCTAATCTGTTTCTTGTGAAACTAAGACTTAAAGTAGGCCAGGTAGCTAAAAAAGTAAAATAAAATCATTTTTGTTTATACTTTAAAGTTATAAAGGCCAGTAAGGCCATTTTGTTCCCCAAGCAGTGTGGCCCATTGCTTTCTCCAACTTGGTAAAATGCGATGGCAGCCTTCTGAAAACGGCAAGTTCCTTTAATGACACTAACTGTATGATTTTAACATCATGGTTATCTAAATAGCCATGCCGTAAGTATGCCTAAGGATTTCAGCAGCATTTATACAGAAAAGATCCAAACATTTCAAAATGTGTATTATGAACAGCCCCTCAGGAAATGAAGGTCAGGTGTATGTTGATTATCATATTTAAATAATGTGTATATATTTTAAATATTAAACAAATCTTGATTAACACTATAACATATTCTAAGAACAAGAGACTGATTTTAATATAATTTGATCCAATAGTCTACCTTAAATCAATTTTAATTTTCCTCCATTTCGGAGTCTTAAAGAGTGGGTATTAACTATAACATATCTCCCAATATAACACATGGTCAAAGAGGGACCTTTGTAATAGAGATGGAGAGGCTTAGCTAGGAGGCAGGATTTTCTATGACTTTTTATGTGGCTTGGAAGGCAGAGGCCATTGCTTCTAGATAGAAATATCATTATGAGCATATGAAAAAAAAAAAACACCACTCAAACTTCATCCCTCAACTTTTACTTGAAATAATTCAGATGCATTTTAAATGTATGTATTATTCTTTAGATGGTACTAGATAGATATACCCTGAGAAGAAAGATTCAAGGAAACACTGCAGTCTTGTATTCTTGTAGGCATTTAACCATTAGAATAGCGCTATGTGCTTCACTGTACTCAGCTGTTTACTTGAGAAAAAAAACACTTTTTCTTTTTGTTTTACACAACAAAGAACATATTCTGCTCGAACAAGCACATGCACAGAAGTTTATGCTCTTGAACATCTTGTCATATTAATCAATGCAACAAAGAATATTTGGAAGATCAGTCTTCTAATGGATGCAATAAAAGTTAACATTATAGTGTTACAACGTGTGATCACAGAGGAATTCAATGGAAACTGTGCTATTTAAAATACCAGTCGGTGTACGTGAGAAAAATAGTTATATTTTTTCTTAAAATATTTGCAGTAAAGGTTTTTGCTAAAGAAAGCACATTAAGAAACTAATACTGGTTGGGTTAAATAGAGATGAATATGTGTTGTTAACGTAATGATATATTAGTTGTTTCTAAATATATTTAATATAATTTTTTTTCTAAACTGACATGGACTACAGTGTGCTGTGAAGGTCTCGGCATGCCCTGGATAATGCACTGTTGAATACGTAAGTCTTTCAATATTGATAATGCATTATTCAGATTCTCCTGCAAAGGAAAGTTCCCCATAATATGCTCTTTATCTTACATAGTATAATGAATGACTTAAATTGTAAACTCTCCTGCAGTATTTATGAAATTAACTTGTTGACAGGTTACTTTTAGATAATGAGTCATCTCTACATATCTACCACATTTAAGCACACTTTATTTTGTAACCTTAGAAGCTCTCAATGTATCTTAATTATATATTAAGCATATTAAAGAGATTAATGATGAGAAAAAAACAAGGAGATTAGATAGTGCTCTGTATTTCTTTGTGATGAATATACAATTATTACAGATAAGGTCTCAATGTTGAACCTAACACAGCTGAGTTTATGACTATAGCAAAAGTTCCTCAACTGAAAAACCTGTTCAAGAAGTAAATGCAAGTTAACCAGTTTCCTTTAACATAGTAGTTAAGAAAGTTTCTTGCTTAAACAAAAGACATTTAAATCATTTGGTATGTGTTTGATACAAATATTTCACCTGTGAAAGCCATTCTTCGTCCTCTTGCCCACTGTGATCAGAAGCTAAGCTGTCATATGACCCATGCCTTGTGATTGGACCAGGGCTCCCAGGCGGAACTACTGCAGAAACAACATAAATTTAAAAAAGGTGGTTATGGCACAAGCATTATAGTTAAGTAGAATACAAATGATCAAAGGAAGGTAATATATTTCATCAGTTTGAAGGCATATTTACTGAAGCACAATTTTTGGGGGCATTTTTTACCACTTAAATATAAGTTACAATTCAACATATTCTTCAGAATCTTTCTTTATGAAATTAAAAATAATTAAGAAAAATGGACATAACTATCTAATAATAGTGGTAGACCACTTACACTAGCAGAGCAGGGCTGCCAAGTGCTGTAAGCGTAGTGCATAAAAATGATATGTCCCCTGTAGCATCAGTTGGTACAGAATTACATACTACCGCTGGAAGCAACATCAGCACAAGCACTGTGCACCAGGAGCCTAATTAAATGGGTTTCCATAGCTGAGCATCTGCACGCAAGCTAAAGATCGCTATGCCCAATACCAAGCATTGTCTGGAGTGGTGTAAAGCACGCCGCTACAGGACTCTGGAGCAGTGGAAATGTGTTCCCTGGAGTGATCAATCAAGCTTCACCTTCTGGACGTCTGATGGCTTTATCAGGGTTTGGTGGATGCCAGGAGAACGCTACCTAATGGAATGCAGTGTGTCTACTGCAAACTTTGGTGGACGAAGGATAATGGTCTGGGGCTGTTTTTCAGGGGTTGGCTTAGGCTAGTGATGGCAAATGTTTTTGGGCATCAAACCAAGTTGCAGACCTAAAGGTGCCAATACTGCATATTAAACATGGAAAGGAAGCTTTTTCGGTACAAAATTACTATACACAACGGTGTGCATCAATTTGACATATAAATTATGTTTGTTTTAAAAGCATAGAAACATAGAATGTGTCAGCAGATAATAACTATTTGGCCCATCTATCTGCCCAAGCAGAACAACACATGAAAAGAGGGTCTATTCGTGAAAAGGATTTTATTAAATAACATTAGCATTTGCACTGAAATGATATCAGTGTATAACAAAAATAAATGGAGTCACTCACTCATTCATTCACACAATTATTAATTCTCTCACCCATTCACGCAAATCATTTACATATATTCATTAATGCA
Source organism: Spea bombifrons (assembly GCF_027358695.1). Taxonomy (NCBI): domain Eukaryota; kingdom Metazoa; phylum Chordata; class Amphibia; order Anura; family Pelobatidae; genus Spea; species Spea bombifrons. Next base: position 65,430,202 of record NC_071088.1, on the reverse strand, counting down.
TTTTCAAAAATCATTCAAGCAATTCTACCATACATTAATTCATCAATTCTCTCATTCATATACAATTCATTCACACATTAATTTTCTCAGTCATTCACACAATTCATCCACACATTAATTCATTCTCTCACTCATTCTCACTCTTTATTTATTTCAATATTCTTCTCCCTTCTCACTATCTACCCCTGCTCCTTTCTGGTTCATTTACCCTGCTGAAGGCCTGCGGTGGGGGCGCCAGGCCTCTGTCTCGTTGTTTCACTGCTGAGCCCCGCAATATGACGTTATATTCCGTGGCTCAGCATGAAATTCCAGCACTGCGACCAAGACAGAAGCCTTGCGCTCCCACCGCTGCAGTCAGTGCAGCACCGAGGCAGTTGGCGGCAGGGAGTAGAGGAAACATAAGGGCGCCGAACAGATGCTGAAAACTTTTTCATGAGCGACCACCCTGCGCCTCTCTCTTCTCCCACACGCCTCAAAAGCCGTCCCTGGCAGTCGGCAACCTGGCCGCGTGCCACAACTGAAGGTTTCGCATGTCCGTTGTGGGATGCGTGTCATTGGTTCGCCATCACTGGACTAGGACCCTTAATTCCAGTAAAGGGTAATGGTAATGCTACAGCATACGAAGACATTTAAAGAATTGTGTGCTTTCAACTTTGTTGGAACAGTTTGGGAAAGGCCCTTTTCTATTACAGCATGACTGTGCCCCAGTGCACAAAGTAAGGTCCGTAAAGACATGATTGGATGAGTTCGGTGTGGAAGAACTTAAATGGCCCACACAGAGCCCTACAAAATGCTCTACTGGATGAATGGGCAAAAATTCCCAAACAAACACTAAAATCTTGTGGTAAGCCTTCACAGAAGAGTGGAAGCTGTAAATACTGCACAGTGCCTTGCAAAAGTATTCATCCTCCTTGGCATTTTTCCGATTTTGCTGCATTACAACTAATCATCATGTGATGACATACACAAAGTAGTCCAAATTGATGAAGTGAAAAGAAGAAACTAACTAAAAGTGGTGCGTGCATATGTATTAACCCCTTTGCTAAAAGCCCCTGATTAAGATCCGATGCAACCATTTACCTTCAGAAGTCACATAATTAGTTAAAGAAAGTGCACCTGTGCTTGCCCATTGCACATTGTTGCTAAGTCTGTTGTCTACAATCATTCTTAAATCCTTCTCATTAGTAGTTTTTTCAAGGGGATACCATTTAAAGTATATGTTGGATTGTTATCCAAGACAAGCTGTTTGGGGGAAAGATGGCACAGACACGCTGTGTGGGGAGAGATGAAGCAGCCAAGTGGTTTAGAGAAAAAGATGAAACAGGCATGCTGTTTGGGGTAAAGATGACGTGTGCAAGCTGTTTGGGGCAAAGATGGCACAGGCAAGCTGTTTGGGGGCTAAGGTGACACAGACAAGCTCCTTGGGGCTAAGATGGCACATGCATACACACATAGCAACTCTGAAACCACAAACTTACACCTATAAACATACATACAAACACACGCACACTCTAACACCATACACTAAAACATACATGTACACACAATATAAAACCTTATACTTACATACAGGCACAGCCACTCTAGCAATATACACTTACATATGCTGTATATACACTGATCAGCCATAAAATTGTGTAGCCCCCTTTTGCTGCAAAACCAGCCCTGACCCATCGAGGCATGGACTCTACTAGACCTCTGAAGGTGTGCTGTGGTATCTGGCACCAAGACGTTAGCAGCAGGTCCTTATAGTCCTGGTGCCATGTGTTCTCCAGGTAAGAGACCCATATGCACCCAGCCATCCACGTAATGTAAAAGAAAACATGATTCATCAGACCAGTCGACCTTCTTCCACTGCTCTGTGGTCTAGGTGCTTTTGGCAGTGGACAGGAGTCAGCATGGGTAACCTGACTAATCTGCCTCTACGCAGCACCATACACAACAAACTGTGTGTTCTCACTCTTTTCTACCGGAACCAGCACTATTTTTTTCAATGATTTGATCTACAGGAACTTGTATGTTGGATTTGACCACACAGGCCAGCCTTTGCCCCCCACGTGCATCAATAAGTACTGGCCGCCCATGACCCTGTCGCCGGTTCACCGCTTTTCCTTCCTTGGACACCTTTTGATAGGTACTGACTACTCCAGAGTGATAATACCCCACACGAGCTGCAGTTTTGGAGATGCTCTGACCCAGTCGTCTAGTCATCACAATCTGGCCCTTGCCAAAGTCGTTCAGATCTTTGAGGACAAGGAGTTCACTTGCTGCCTAATATATCTAATAATAACATAATGTTATGGCTGATTGGTGTAAGTACACACATTTACTCTCTCTGATAATCCATGCAGCTAACACACATCCTCCTTCCTCAGCCTCCCTCTTACAATTTTTTCAGGAGAGCTGCAAGTTTATTTGCAATGTTTATCACCCACTGTGAAAATAATTTCTCTATTTTAAATAACGTTTTCAGTCATTTATTTAAATACATTTGAAAACAGTTAATTTGCACTCTCTCAGTTTTTTCCAGCACATTACATGATGGCATTAGCCACAGTGATGCTACGAACCATGTGTTTTGATATGCATATTATTAAAGACTTATTTAATGTCCTTATTCTAAGCAAAAAAAAATTGGGGTTAGACCCCAACATATGTATAGTTTGCCCAAAAATGGTACCATAAAATGCAATGCAATTACTTCCCGGGCTAGTTTGAATTCCCAACCTGGCCCTGAAGCGAGCAGTTAAAACCCTACCTTAGGCCACCCCTGTTAAACCAGAGCTTTTCACTAAGATCTCAGTATATAGTAATCAATGAACCTTTTTATAGATGCTGCCCAGGAACAGTCAGAATCTATTGTTAAAAAGATGGTTAATTAAATGCTAATATAACAAGAAGCCCTGCTCTGAGTTATGCTTCAGTTGGTGTGCAGCTTTTACAAACATTTAGCTGACCTCTCACTTATACAGGGATGACTATTTCTTTTCAGGAGACATCTGAACAAGGCCGGCTGTCACCCACAGAGCTTGACATACAATCTGCAATTGCAACAGATGTTTTCCAAACAGCTTAGACCAATCAAAACCAGAGATATGTGGCCCTTTCATCCTCCCAGGGGTGAATATGATGAGCAGTCAAGATGAGAAAAGCTGCTTCTCCAAAGGAAAAAGTCAAGCCTGGATTCTACCAGCAGATGCTCTATGGTTGTTGTGATATCATCATCTTGAAAGCTAGCAATATATCTATTGGGATTAAATAATGTGCATCTCTAAAATATGGGTGCAAAATGTCCATAATTTCACAACCAAATAAACAATATTAGCAGTGATACATAGAATGCAATATCATGGTTTTTTTTTTATGAAAGACAGACCCCTCTATGAGGTTAAAGTGTTTAATTCTTGCCATGGGAAGATTAAATGGACGGGGTGCGCAGCAATTTACCTCTAAGACTACTAATTCAGAAGGGAATCTGTACAAAGATCAATGAAGAAAACACTATGCATTCTGAAGGGCCAATCCTGATAGTGTCTCCCGCAAGAAGTGTTGAGTTTGGCCCATGAAATTAATTTATCACATTGCAACTGGCAACGTGCCACTCCAAGTTGAAGCGATACTTTATTTTATAATAATAATAATTTCCTCTTATTTTAATTAATTTACTCTGCAATATACTTTCTTAAAACATTTTGCTTCTTAAAAGTAATATTTTGGCTTGTGTGTGGTATATTCAGTTTGCAATTGCCCAACGGTCAGCCTTGAGCAAGACCAGTGCATTGCATTTTATGTGCCATGATTTATGAACACGATAAGCCAAAACATGTATGGTTCTACCCCAGTTATGGTACCTGCATCATCAAGCCACACAATTTCTTTCCATAATTATCTTGGAATGTAGATGCATACTCCAGTAATCTTTCAATGCCTCAAATGGAATGGCGGCATTTATTTGCAGTGGGACTAAGCATCACTATTGTTTTTCTGTTTTCTTAGCAATTCGGGGGAAACCAAATACAGTACATTCCTGACAATGGCTTTGAAAAGTGTAATTCCTTCAATTAAAATGTTCTGGCTGCCGGTTCATAAGAGATGCAGCAGTGCTAAAACCATAAACGCTGTGTAATATAGCAGCTATATGTTACAAACAATACCTCCTTTATTATTTATTGGAGTCCTGCAAAGAATACATTATTTTGGATGCCATGACAGCTTATAATTGGCTGGAGTATCAACTACTGATGTGGCTTCAAGGTAATATCTACATTTCCTATGCACATTAGCACACAATAATGGGCATACATTACTCTGTGAATTGAAAGGCCTTCAGGGAAAAGAACAAGCGTTACTTTGTATGATTGTTTTAGTTGCGCTGAATGCAAACTTTAATGTTAAAGACCACTGGAAATAAGTAATACAGGAAAAAAAACAATGAACAATGCTCAACCGTATAACGTGTAGAGATGGCGCTATGAATAAACTGAAATACGTGTTTCTTATTCAAGGAAGGTGAATGTATTTTACATCTAATGGACTTCAACCATTCAGTGTGATAACATTTTGCATATTCATATTAGATTACATTTCTAAAAGCTTTGGTGTACTACACCAAACACAGGAACCGAAGGTCAATACATAAAAGTGGATGACACGGTTAAAATGTTCTTTCCTGAAATACTACAAACTTCTGCAACAACATCTGTGCCAAATGTTCATTAGCTCATAATTTAAAACAGGGTTTAGCTAGACGAGTAGGGCTTCCGCTTTCTACCCCCACCTCCACTGTGACCTAGCAACCAAAATTATGAATGGAGTAGACCTGATGAGGTAAAAGGGCCGGGCCTTCCTAGCAGTGATGGAATTTCTTTATTGCATTCCAACGATGGAACTCAAGTTGAATCACTCAGTTTAAAATACAATAAATATTTGCACTGAAATAACATAGTTTGAACTGTTGTATATCAGAACGAAAAAAAAAGACTAAGCCTTATTTTAAACGGTAGTCAAGGTTAAAAAAACAGTTCTTTCCGAGCGTACAAAAATACCGTAGCACATACAGTAGCAGGACCAATGTAATCCTGGTGCAAGGGTTGGTTTGTTAACAAAACAAAACAATGTATGCTTGGGTTTTTTTTCTATTAGCACAATCAATGATTTCCCCTGAACCTTGACCCATGGGTGCAATAAAGGACCACTAATTAATTATTAAGGGTTTTTTTTCAGGCAGTGCTTGGTGTATCTGATTACATTGTTCTACCATTACCTTCTCCCAACCGAACGTTAACAGACAGCTTGCTGTTAAGAAAATGGTGCTCTCCTCTTTACGTACCCATCTGTGGCAAACACATTATACAATGGGGTGGGGTGTTATATAATTTGTATAAGTATAAGTATAAGCTTGAACTAACACTCTAATACGCTCACTGCTACGACACTATTCGCTGAGAACGCATAGTAGTTTTGTAATATTACAAAATACATGCATGGCACGTTCTGCAGAGGTTTATTTTTAAAAATTTGTTATGCATATATCAAATATTTATTTATTATTGGTATTGAGTATGTACTATTGCAGCAGACTAAGTGCCTTATATCGCCTGACCACTTTCAAAGCCAGATGTCCTTACAGAGATGAAGCTGCCGGCTGCTGTGGAATGATACCTCCTCAGGCCAAACACAAGACATTTTAAAAAGTGGTTTGCCATGACGAGTTACTCAAATCACTGTTTATCTTGGGCTGGCCCAGTTCAGAGCACACGGCCGCGGAACAACATAGGAAGTGACTAGAATAAGGCATAAATGCTTCCTTCCGTCTGCTGAAAACAGATGTCTACAATATCAATGTCACCTCTCAAGCACTGAAATAGGTTAAATCCTTTTCAAAACGCTGCTTGCAAATTATCAACACCAAATAGCCAAGGCCATGAAAAACATTTGGAATACTAAATAACCCAGACACAAGACCAAATAATGTCTGTTTACCTCTTTTTAGGATCTTCATTAGGCCAAAATGTCTTTTTATTAATTTTCGTAATTTGGCACCCATTTGGTCATTAAAGCACCTTGGTGTGTCCCTGCTCAATGGGCTCATCTCTATAACAGGCCTGTTTACACCTTAAAAGATATTAGAGGAAGCACAGCCTCCACAGCATGTTATAAGCATGCTTATGAGCAGAGTGCCTAGATATCACATACACCGATGAGCCATAACATTATGACCACTGGCAGGTGAAGTGAATAACACTGATAACCTTGTTATCATGGCACTTGTGAGCAGGTAAGGATCTGAGCGACTGGGTCAAAGCATCTCTAAAACTGCAGCTCTTGTTGGGTGCTCCTGGTCTGCAATGGTCAGTACCTATTAAAAGTGGTCCAATTAAGGAAAAACAGTGAACCATTGACAGGGTCATGGGCGGCTAAGGCTCAAATTGCTGAAAAAGTCAATGCTGGTTTTGATAGAAAGGTGTCAGAACACACAGTTTGTTTTGTAGGGGCTGCATAGACCCATAGACCAATCAGGGTGCAACTGCTGACCCCTGTCCACTGCTGAAAGCACCTACAATGGGCATCTGAGCATAAGAACTGGACCACAGAGCAATTGCAGAAGGTGGCCAGGACTGATGAATCACGTTTCCCTTACACCACGTGGATGGCTGGGTGCGTTGCTTATATGGAGAACCACCTCGCAAATTACAGGAATTAAAGGAACTAATGCTAAAGTCTTGATGCCAGATACCACAGCACACCTTCAGAGTTCTAGTGGAGTCCATGTCTCAACTGGTGAGGGCTGTTTTGGTGGCAAAAGGGGGACCTACACAATATTAGGCAGGGGGTCAAAATGATATGGCTGATCGGTGTATTTACCTGGCAAATGCTGTTGACTTGATAAAGGGAAGATTCCCAAAGGCTTGCCATTACAAAATACTGTTAATATGTATCACAAGATTCTGCAACATTCTGTTACATTGCATCTACATTACTGAACTAATACAACTACTTCTAACTACATTAAAGAAGTTAAGAATGTATGATAAGCAATATAATAGCTATGACAAAGTATTTATCTTCTAACATCCATAAATGACACTTGGACACACATAAGGGGTGTATGCATATGTACATGCATGTACATGCACACCTCAAAAACCAAATATTCTGGCATGTCAAATGTTGGACTGCAGTCCTGGTAGGAATGCAGAAAAACATTTGAGTAGGCATGACTGTACAAAAATTAGTCAGCCTTTTTTTACCTGGCTTGATGACACTTATCTGACAAGGATCTGTGGTATGGCTTTAATATGAGTAATGTTCTGATGTTATTCTTAAGGAGGACAAGCTGGGATACCTACCCCAGATTGGGCAAGGGTATAATTGCAAGCATACCAGTGGTTATTTGGAGCCTATTTATGGAAAAGAAAGTCTGCAGGAGCTTTTTCTGTATTTCAGCTCGGCGATATATCACTCTGCATTATAAAGGATGGACTGAACTGGCTCTATATAATGCATACAAAATGTGTGAGATTTCAGAAAATTATGGTGACTCGTTTAACTATGTATATTCCCTCTTCAGTGAATAGACATCTAACTTAACAGGCTTTATTACAACAAAACAAGTAACAACAAGGGATTTAAAGTTTTTTGAAGGCCAAATAGAAATTTCAACAATAGCCATTGAAAGTTGGTATATACAGTAGGTGGATGGGTGGATAAATAGAGATAGAAATATAGGAAGACATACACTCACTGGCCACTTTATTAGGTACACCTTATTAGTACCGGGTGCGGAGGCCATTGGAGTACAGTGAACTCATTGTCATGATCAAGAAACCAGTTTGAGATGATGTGAGCTTTGTGACATGGTGCATTATCCTGCTGGAAGTAGCCATCAGAAGATGGGTACACTGTGGTCATAAATGGGTGGACATGGTCAGCAACAATACTCAGGTAGGCTGTCACGTTTAAACAATGTTTGGTACTAAGGGGCCAAAAGTGTGCCAAGAAAATGCCCCCCACACCATTATACCACCAGCAGTCTGAACCGTTGATATAAGGCAGAATGAATCCATGCTTTCATATTGTTTATGCCAAAGTCTGTCCATCTGAATGTCGCAGCTGGAATCGAGACTCATCAGACCAGGCAATGTTCTTCCAGTCTTCCATTGTCCAATTTCAATGAGCCTGTGCGAATTGTAGCCTCAGTTTCTGGTTCTTAGCTGACAGGAGTGGCACCCGCTGTAGTCTTCTGCTGCTGTAGCCCATCTGCTTCAAAGATCAATGTGTTGTACGTTCAGAGATGGTATTCTGCATACCTTGATTGTAACAAGTGGATATTTGAGTTACTGTTGTCTCTCTGTCCTCTCGAACCTGCCCATTCTACTCTGTCCTGTGACATCAACAAGGCATTTTCATCCACACAACTGCGGCTCACGGGATATTTTCTCTTTCTCGCACAATTCTCTGTAAACCCTGTGAGATGGTTGTGCATGAGAATCCCAATAGATCAGCCGTTTCTGAAATACTCAGACAAGCCCATCTGGCACCTACAACCACGCCATGTTCAAAGTCCCTTAAATCCCCTTTCTTCCCCATTCTGATGCTTGGTTTGAACTTCAGCAAGTTTTCTTGACCATGTCTACATGCCTAAATGCATTGATTTGCTGCCATGTATTTGGCTGATTAGCTATTTGTGTTAACAAGCTATTGAACAGGTGTACCTTATAAAGTGGCCAGTGAGTGTATGTACTGCCACGCAGACAGGCAGATAAACAGATGGATGGAAGGATATGTATACAGGCATTTAAAACATAAGCTTGAAAGACTTCCTATTATGTATACCAGGCACATAACATTTTTCTGCCTATGCCCCACCCATTTCTCAGCATGTTGTCGCTATTTCTGAGTAAGCCCCTCCCACTTTCAGCCCATTCCCTTACATCATATTTTTCTTATATTTCCTTGGCATTATTAATATTATAGTAGTTGTCATATTTAAAGGATCCTATGCAGTCATACTAGATTAATATGCTACTGCTTGCCTATTCAAAATGTAACCGATCTGCCAATTGATTATTCAGTATCTTTAATGACAACAGACGTCCATCTGTTCAAAGACAACACCGCAGCACTGTAAAGAACCTTGCTTAAACAAAATCTATATTTATATGATTACATTTCCTACGGGTGAAGGGAGATATAATGAATGGATTTCCCTTGCCCTCTAATGCAACCATTTGGCAATTAAACCTTGGAATAGCCAATAAATGTTGATGTATTTAGTAAGTGTGTGAGTTAATATATTAGTTCTTGTAATTGTCTCCTTTCTGACAGGAGACTTGGAATGTAAAGTATCTGATATTATTACAAATTTGGGTTTCATGTTGAAATTAGGCATTTTTTCACCAATGGGGTGGTTCATAAAAATCAACATGCTTGTAAAAATGTCTATTGCTTAAGTATTTGTAAGCACTTAAAACATCTATAAATATAAAAAATAAGAACACACAAGAAGAGTGCGCCAACTGATGTGGAGTGCTTTCTGCTCGCATGCACAGGGAGTCTGGATAGACCTACCCCAATTCCATTAACAACTGACAATCCAGAACTGGTAAAACCAAAAATAAGAGGCTCAGAGTATATTTCAAAGTATAAAATGTCTTGGTATGTCCCCTTCAGCATACCAAGACATTTTGGACAATACTATGCTTCCAACTTTATGGGAAGAGTTTGGGGAAGACCCTTTTCTATTCCAGCATGACTGTGCTCCAGTGAACAAAACAAGGTACGTAAAGACATGGTTGGATGAGTTGGTGTGGAAGAACTTGACTGGCCTGCATAGAGCCCTGACCTCAACCCTATTAAACACCTTAGGATGAACTGGAACCGAGATTGTTCTCATCTAATACCAGTGCCTGACCTCACTACAGAAACACAAAATCTTGTGGAAAGCTTTCCCAGAAGAGTGGAAACTGCTTTAGCTGCAAAGGGAGACCAACTACTGTCATTTGAAAAAGAAAGTACACCTTATGATTCAATATCATATATAACAGAATATAATAGAATCCCTCCATGCACAGAGGACCACACTGAATTTGAAAGGGACCACTCAGCTACCATATAGATTAAAATAAATATCATGGCTGCAGTATGCCTTTAAAAGAACATGGACTTTTACATGGACTTCAATGCATTTTGCTGTATGCAGATCAGCGCATGGAATTTTTTGTTATTGAGCTTGAAAAGAGGGACATCCTTGTTTTTGATTCTATTGAAGCATGAAGCTTAATTAAATATACTTCCAGTATATGCACTGTAACTCTCCTGTTAAAAATCAATGGAAGTCATACTTTTGCCAAAATCAAATGGAGTTCAACCGTCATACTGGAAAGTTGACCTGCATTCAATTCGCCTGAATGCTAGTTAAATGCTGTTTCCTAATAACCTTAATAAAGCATTACAGAACATAAGCAGGGAGCACTATGAAGGATATGTGCAACCTTATTTAAGTATGCTTAAATAACCTTTTAGAAGAGGCATGCAGGTGAAGAGAACAATGATATTTAATTTTCTACCTCCAACCAGGGGCATACCTAGAGTATTTGGCACCTGGGGCGGATCCTGTATGTGCCCCCCCCCACAAACACTTTAAAACTGCATAGCTTCTATCATTATATACTGGCGTAGACATTGAAGGTGGTACAGCATTACTGTTATCATTATATATTGAGGCAGACATTGACGGTGGTACAGCATAACACCTACCACTATATACTAAGGCAGACATTGACGGTGATACAGCATTACACCTATCACTATATACTGAGGCAGACATTGATGGTGGTACAGCGTAATCCCTATCACTATACATTGAGCCAGACATTGATAATAGTGCAGCATAACTCCTATCACTATATACTAAGCCAAATATTGATGTGGTGTAGGCCTACCACTTCATTGTCTGGCTTAGGGATGCACCAAAACTTCTGCACTGAAACCGAAAATGCAGCATTTACCTGTCCGAAAACGAATATGACCCCCCCACCATAAAAAAAATCTCACACTTTTATTTAAAGTAAGTAACACAGCAAAATAGGACAAACAAAATTCATTAACAATATTAATATATATATATATGATTGTTAACAGCAATCACACTCCTATCATGCCCAGGCATACCCAGATTCCAGCATGTACTAGCTGACTTGGCATGATAGGAATATGATTGCTGTTAGCATCTATATACATCTATCATATACACAAACACTTTAACAGTCACTCACTAATTCACACTTTCATTCACATAATTAATTCATACAATCATTTATTCTCTCACCCATTCACACAAATTTACACATTCATCAATGCATTCTCACAAACTCATTAATTATCTCCCTCATTCAGACAATTCATCCACACATTCTCACTATCTACCTTTCCCCCTTTTCTACCCCCTTCTCACTATCTACCCCCCTCTCCCTGCCTCCCCACTATCTACCCCCTTCTCCCTCCCTCTCCACCATCTACCCCCCTCTCCCTCCCTCTCCACCATCTACCCCCCTCTCCCTCCCTCTCCACCATCTACCCCCTCCCCACTATCTACCCTCCTCTCCCCACTATCTACGCTCCTCTCCCTCCCTCCCCACTATCTACCCTCTCCCCCTTTGTAGTTAAAGGTTTTGGACTTACCATTCAGAAGCCCTGCGGTGGGAGCACGACGCCTCAGTCTTCCTGCTCTGCTGCTGCTTCCTGCTCTTCCGCTTCACTGCTGACCGCAGAAATATGGCGTCATATTTCGGCGCTCAGCATGAGATGCCGGCACCGCGATGGAGTTAGAAGCCTCGCGAAGGAGACTGAGGGGCGCCAAGCGGTTGCTAGGCACCCCTCTGTCTCCTCAGCGTAAAATTTTTTTTTTTTAAATGACGAGGCTGCCGGGGATCCAGGCAATCAGGGACATGTGGTCACCCTAGCCCATGGCACCCCCCTGATGAGCGACACCCGGGACGGACCGCCCCCTCTAGGTACGCTACTGCCTCCAACAAAAATAGATTGCATAAGGTGATTTACATAAAAATTGGTGGGTAAAGGTGATGGAAAACCGTTCCACTTAAAATTAAGGGGGTGCAAATAAGTTCAACAATAATCACCTTTGCCTCTATATCCACTTTATACATGGATCCCTTGAAAGTAATTATTGTTGACCTTATTTGCATGCATTAGGGTAAACACATCAGCCATGTTTTCCAGGACACATATGATTTTTATATTTAGCTGACCAGCCCAGGTACAATGCTGCCCTGCAGTATGGAGGACGTAAAACTGACTAATTGGTTACTTTCCATAAGTCTATACATCCCACATACTGTACGGCAGCATTTTACCTGGGCTGGTCAGCAATATGTAAAACCCTAGCTCAGCGACTTACGCTGTTCTGTATACTCTGATACACGAAGCTCATAGATTTTAGAGGATAATATAACAATACAGATAAAACACAAACAAAAACATGAAATGGGAATTGTTACAGCTAATACTTCTAGCATAACTATTGCTTGGGATTTTTGTTTTACTATTAGTTTAAAAGGTTTTGAAAATATTGGTTTAAAAGGGAATACTTTCATTCATGGAAGCTGATAATTGTGAAGAGGCTGGAAAAAAAGCAGCACATCTTATTGATTGACCTACACTTTAGTTCCCTTCCTTCTGTTCATCCTACCCTACCAAGGAGTTTCTGATCCAATTAAAAACTTACAAGAGGACAGAGATAAATTAATGGGGAGAAATAATTATGCAGATCCTGATCCTCATGAGTAATGCTACAGACGACAGGTGATGTTTACACGTTACTCCTAGATGCTTCCACTTCACAATAAAATCGCTTACACTGGACGGGGACAGGACTAGCAGGGCAGACATTTCACAAAATGACTTGTGGCAAAGGTGGCATCCTATGACAGTCCCATGTTTCAAATCACTGAACTCTTCAGTAAAACCCATTCTACTGCCAATATGTGTCTATGTATGTATACATACATACATATGCACACACATATTTATACAAACATATATTTATTTATCGAACTGGGATTTCAGAATGTGACACAAATGTTTTAAAAGTTAACAAAAACAGACAGACATTTCCTTAAGTTAAGCCTTAAGTAAGTATAAAGATATTTTTTCACAGTGTAGTGACAGCAACATATGCACAAATGCATTCTATTAATCAATGTTTATATCCCAAAAGCAGCAATACTTTGCTACAAAGAAACACAATATTTTCCACTGGAAACCAAACATGCAACACTCAGGGTAGCTGGAAAGGCTGCAGGTGGGTTATATTTATTATGCACATAACTCTTAAACACTTAAAAAGACATTAGAACTATCTCTAGGGTGAGTCTTACAACGTTCACAGTTACACAACACATTCATTTTTCATCAACACAGAGATACATTTTAGAAATCTCTTCCATGTTTCCTTTTTTAAACAACCTGGATGCAGGTTCCCAAAGAAGCCCAAATTATGCTTTTCCTAACTACCTTATGTTAGCTGGAGAGCACTCTCATTATTTTTTCTATAATAACCGTCTTGATTAGTACAAATGTATTGTTTTGAAGTGTTGCTACCATAGAGGGACTGATGGAAAGACAGTCCAGATATTAGACATGATAGGATTTGATCTTGCCACCCTAGCTCAAAGACCTCACCACCACTCCATTCAAATACATAGGGTCTCTGGGTCACTGTGGGGAAACTCCGGGTCATGGGAGGGGCATCGAGGCAAAGCTCACTCCCGTCCACTTCCCAAAAATAGCGTGTGGTCATCGGCACTGCTAGCAACATCAACGGGACCTCCACCGGCGTCAACAGGACCGCCATCCTACCCGCATCCTGCAAGGGGGGCTCTCGGTAGCTGGTATGCACATAGGTTCTTTCCACAGAAACTGAGAAAGCTTCTTGAAAGTTTGTGTTTTTTTATATGATTAACCTTCAGACGAAAGACTAAAATGACCTACAGTTAAAAGAACCCTTTGTCACGTATAAAAAAAAGTACACCGTTCAAAGTATTTGTAAAACAACCCATCAAGTATCTGCATAGGTCTAAAAAGGGCTCACAATTATGAGCAGAGTCACAATGGTACTTATTCCTTATACCTACAAAGGCCCTGCAAGGGCTAGAGTACAAGTAGTTAGAAACGAACAGGTAATTTATGAGATTTATCAGAAGAAGTGACATAAAACAAATGCAAAAAAGAAGAAATATATAACATATAAGCTGTGACATCAATTGAAAGCTGAGTATCTGAAAAGTCCAGAACCTTTTGTTATATGAACCATATTATTGTAATTACTACAAATATACCATCCTTGTCCTTCAAAAGAAATATCCCTTAAGCCTGTTGACCCTTAAAGAGATACTCTGTATGATGTTGAAGCAAAGGGAAAAAAGCCCCCCGCCCCCCGGAAAATCGATAACAGTATAAAAACAAAATGTAAACATGTGAGTAGAGACCTTAGTTTCCCTAGAAACACCCATTTTGCAGATCAGTACAATCTTTTACCAGGAAACCCAAAATGTGAGAAAAAAATAGACAAATATTGTTTTAATATTAAGCTGTCAAGCCATTGGAGTGGTGCCTGGATTACTTACTTCAGGACATACTTAACGCAGCATGCTAAAGAGAAATTAACTAGCCTTTTGATTGCTTGGAAGTTCAAGATACCATCTAAAACTTCAAATGCATTATTAAATGTTACCATTTTGTTATCCGGACCTTTACAGTATTACTGTTTTTGGAGGTGGTTCCAGATACCTTGCATTTCTATAGGCCCCCGATAAAATATTTACATACGTTTTTAGGTGTTGCTAAAAGATTGATGAATACTCTACTTAAAATAAGTCTTTTCAGACCTCAGACCGGAAATATTAATTCAAGGCACGCAGATGATCCAATTTTAAATTGATTCATTCTCTGCAGCTGTGTGTTTGACATAAAGCTGAGTTTCAAAGTCTTTTTTTTAGTGGAAACTTCTCATAGTTCATCCAGAATGGAATCTGTAAATTGGAGGCAGAGAGAAGTGTGGTCATTCTCCTGGCTGGGACAGGAGGCTTTCTTTCTCACAGGTATAAATCTTTTTAAAGCCTTTGATTTGGTGGACAGCAAATGTTTTTTTTTTCTCTTCTAATATTTCTAGCGGGAGAGCTACAGGATAGTTGTGTAATTGTTTTATAAATATTATTTTACATTGCTTAAATTTTCAATTTTTTCCCTTACTTTTTACTTATTTAACTAGAGATCTGTATGGGGTTTTAATTAACCACAGATCTTCTAAACAGACAATACTCCTTATGATGTCATGGTGACATCACTGGGGTTCGTATACTATATACTATATTTATAAGTTTAAATTGTGCCGCTACTCTTCTTCTCATTCCTTCCAGCAGCATTACTGGCGTCCATTTGTAGGGGTGGTATTATAAGTTATTCATATTTCTGTGTCCCTCTCAATAGCCATCAAAGGGGTGGCTTAAAGGATATTTCCTTCATATTCCATGAATCCTTCATTTACAATTTCTGGACCAGGCATATCACAAGTGTGGGTTTGCCTGTAGGTTGATTAGCCAGCATTGCGTGCACAAACTGCCATGTAAAGCTTGTGCTCTCATTACATGTGGTGCTTGCGCATTTGCAGAACACCATTATCATTTTTCTACAATGTCCCAGAGAAACAACATATGAATCAAGGTTACAAAGTAACAAGGGGCAAGGGTGGAAATGGAAACTACGGCAGGTACAAGATGATGCTGAGGATCCTCCAACCAATCAAGCCGTACCTATCTCTCTATTATACAAAGAGAGATAGCTGTTTTGGAGGGTGTGGTTGGAGGTGTGGGATGAATGGCATGTTTAATGTCCATAGATTCTTTTATGAACACATTTACTGCTACCGCTATACAGTTTATTATGAATGTTAGGTTTGTAGAGCACGTTGACACAATGATACCCAGCAAGACCTTTGTAAAACAACACGAAAAAGAAAGAACAACACTGGGATGTAGGTGTCAAAGAGATGCACTTAAAAGGTATGAATCAAAAAGTTGTAACACACTTCCAAAGGTCAACTTCTGTTGTCTTAGCAGAGCTCTATCACGAGACACCGTTTACAGTAATACAGACACCCTCTAAAGCTTTTATAGAAAAATGTCTAAGGGCTAGGCACCAATTTCAAATCTGCCGTAACAGCAAGGTGGCTGCATAGCATATAACACAACAGAAATTACCAGTACTAAAAACACATGAATACCAATTGGGATTCTCAATAGTCTGGGATGTGCTGCTTCCTCTTTACGTGTTACAATTACTTAAATAACAGTAAGGCAGAGAATAGTCCAGGGTATTTATAGAACAAAAAACACAAATCTGTACACCATTTTGTTATTGAAATATTAATTATAGATAACTACAGATAAATATTATGTCAGGACTGCAATATAACAAGAGAGAGTCTTTAGACTTATCAGCTGCAATCTTGAACCGCTGGAAACACTGCCTGAGATTCTCAAATATGCCTCCTCTGGCCAGCAGATAGCACTGCTGAGTCCTACTTCATTTGTAAAACCCCATTTATTTCGCTATACAACATCTGATAAGTGTACTTTCTTTACTTATGTATGCTATGCACAGGGAGCACATGACACAAATCTCCAAAACTGTATTCTAATTCATGGTGGAAATGATTGCAGTCCACGCAAAATGGATACAAAAACTAATACCAGAATCCTCCAGGGTAGAGTGGCAAAATCGAGACTGTACCGCACAAAGCAGGACAGTTGGGAGGCATGTTATTGAGAATAGGATTATGTGCTTTTCATTTGCAGGTCATAGCTGGCTACACCATGGTATAATGGACAGCAGAGAAATGGAGTCTGAAGCAAAGGAAATGTGTTTCTCCTGGTTTGACTGTACCTTGGACTCTGCAGAGTTCAGTGGCAAAGGCACTGCGCATAATCACAAGAAAAACTTAATGAGAGCTCAGGTCAGGCCACCTGAGAAGTGCTTGACCTTCAGTCTCAGGGTGTTTTCCCCAGTCTCAGGGTGAAGGGGCAGATTCTCAGGGTCCTACGGTCCGGAGCTCTCTCTTTCCTATTCTGCACAACTGTAATCATATATAGGACTCCCAATTAGTGCTTTTGCTATCAGTATGTTATGGTTGATTTTCCTGCTTGAACACAGGTGACTCAATTAAGTGTATCTTTAAATCATGACAACTTTTCCTTGAGGGCTGGTAGTAGAGCCACTTTTTTAACACATTTGGTATGTAACTACATAGAATCTGCTCGACTGGCCTTTAAAGGATTAATATTTCAAGAGTCTCAGGGTCAGCTCAGGCATGGTAATGTACACCTGAAATGTATGTGAATATCCTTTATTTTTAGCTGCCTAATGCCACGATTTGTGCTTCATACCTGGTCCCTGTATTACTTGCAGCCTTGTGTTTTTTTTCAACAATTTATACAATGGGTCTGGTTGGTCTTGGTTGTCATCATCCTACACCTTACTGGACATGAAAACTAGACCCTATCACACACTGGCAGGTTCAAATAAAAAAAATTAGTAATTGTGGTATTATAGTGTGCCATTTTCAAAGAACTCAATTTGTGAATGTCAAAAGTATTTTCTTTTTAAAGTATGCGCTACTTTATTTTATCTTTTAGTACAGTTGAAGAAATCGCCTAAAGTCCAGCAATTATTATTATCATGGGTGCAATTAGTAGCATCAGGGATAATTTGAAAGCTGGAATATACTGCAGCACAGATGATGGTGACTTCAGGATGGGTCACAGATGGGAAAGAATGTGGACCAGAAAACATATTGTTTTTCTACTGAGTTCTTATGTTTTACAGAAACTGACACGCGTGCTTTAGAAGTCGTCTTGGATAGGTGTGTGGGGGCCACACGACATGGAGGATTTCAGAGCAGATGCCAGGAATGACCTCCAAAATAACTAAACAGCTGTGCAGCACCACTTAACCGAACCCTCGGGAAAAAGGTATTGAACACTCACACACCAAAATGGTTGTACAGACAATGGCCCCTAATTAGCTCCACGACCCAGACAGTTTCTAAAAGAAAACTTTGAATAAATTAAATATCGCTAAATATAATAATAAATATACGCATATTGAAATTGTTTGCTCTCAGGAAAAAAAGGAAAAGCTTTCCCTGGCCTTCACTGACTCTTGAAAGATTAAAGAGCAAGGTTTTGCTTAAGGGGTTTGGCATGTAACCTCATATTTATGAAAACCTGCTAAGTGTCCCCTTCAATCAGACAACCAGACGGTTCATTGTTTAGCCGGTCTGCTGATGGAGGTACCTAGTGTTAGAAGAGCACACTCAGTATTTTTAAATGACCCAGAGGGCAAAGGTTACTTATTATAAATGGATAATGAGACCTAATGCAATGTTCTGACTGTGGACAAAGAGAGGGTCTATATGCAGCCCCTTGTGGCTTGGTCATTGAGGCTTTTATTTCCCTTGCACACTTAATGGAGCCAAACAATTGACAGAAATGCTATACAAATGACTGAAACTGAGAGAAACTGCTGTGTTCTAACTCTGATAGACAGATACTAACACTGACCCTGAAATGGCGCCACAATTCTTCTCACCACTAACATGGCAGACAGCTGTAGCATTTGCCCTAAACTCCCATTTAGCCATTTGCTAGCAATTAACCTTATTGACGGAAGTGATATTATATCGAACTGTAACTTACTGCTAATATCAGCCCATTACATTACTTCAGGTAAACAGAGCACATACTGGATTTTCATCAAGAAAGCTTGCACAGAGCTTTGCAACAAAACAAAACAAAAATAAAAAAAACTAAACTGACGCCATGGTATCACCACCTTCCCTGTCACAACATTCTATATGTACAGGGATGTTGGTAACTGTGATTTGCTTGGAGAACAGTTGGGATAAAGTTAAAATAAAATTATTAGCAGACGAGTATAGATTTGTTTGGTAGAAGAGAGAGTTCAAGTGTTCTCTAATACCAAGAAAATAGTCCCAGGTTTAGGCTGCAGTTTTGTTATGCACCCATGTTTGTAGAATGAGTGTGTATGCATGTCAGAGTGTGCAAAATGTGTGCCAGTATATATGATACCGGGGGGGGGGCTGCAAGGGACTGATGGGGCCACTTGGTTGTTTTGGCAATGACAAGCTGCTTGGTGGCAAAGATGAGCCAGACGAGCTATATGGGGGCATCGACAAGCTGTTTGGGGACAAACTGTTGAGGGGCATAGGTGGCATTCACATGCTGTTTGGGGTCAACGTTGCCACTGTGGGACATGCTGCCTGGTGAAATCGGGGGGCCCCGGGGTTTTTATTTGTGCCACTGGCATTGAAACTAAGAAAGGAAAAAGGTGGGATCAAAATGTAGGCATCTAGCTGTCACCATATTTGTGTGAATATAGTGTGAAGGACTAAGAATGACCATCTGGACCTGTGGGCAACTAAAGTCTGAAAGCTGTTGGCTTTGGTAAGCAAAATTTGTTTAAAAAAGCATGTCCAAATAAGTCAACTGTGGGCCTAGTAGACAGCATCTGCCATTTAAGGGCAACTTTGGACAGAAGCAATAATTTTTTTTTAAGCCCTAATAGTTATGTTTTGCACTACTTTTATATCCGGTTTATCTATTGTACAGTGTTGCAGAATATGATGGGGCTATATAAATCAATAAATAATAATAGAAGTAAATTTTTCATGGACTTTAGTGCATGTTACTGCATCATGCAAATTAATGCAGGCATTCTTTAGCTAGTTGAGTTGGAAATTAAACCTCATGTAACGCATCCCCTCATTGGCCAATAATTAAAGCAGGGAGCATACCTCAATATGCTTCTTGTATTATACTCAAGTTAAATTCTCTTTTTAGTCAATAGGGGCCAAGTCCCCACTAAAATCAATGGGAGTAACAGCAGCGTCCATGCTAATGCTTTCTGCTTCCCAGCAGAGGCAGGCAGGAAGACAGTTAAATAAGACAGAAGTTTCAATAACTCCAATAACTAAAGAATACATATTCCCATCTGCATGCTGTAATGGACTCCAGCATGCATTGGAAAATACAATTTTGGGGACTAGATTGCTTTTTTAACTTATGGGGCCATTTGTGAATACCAAAAGTGGGTTGCTACCCACACTGCAATCTATCTGCAAAATGTATGTGTTCAGTACAATAAAATATATTTATAGCAAACCATATGGGGTGGCATTATGTTAAAATAAAAGATATAGGCAATTATCAAACATGGATAATTCTAGATGATTTGTGTACTACATATTGTACTTTTACTTTCAATGCGCTAAAGTTATATTCAGCTGCTGATTTAAAGTATGACATCAGTTTTTTTTTGTAGCTGCTTCCAACATTTAAGATGAAATGGGTGCCAGGATAGGAAATCATTTTTGACAGCAATAGAAAAATTAAGAATTATAAGAACGTTAGTCTGTCTGTGAACTAAAAAAAATACATTTTGCTTAGAGAATACCAAGAGAGGGAAATGTTGATCCTCACATGCTACGAGAGGTTTTAGCTTGCGCTTGGAAACGTAATAGATGGACGGGTAAAGCCAATAGCTTTAATCTGGCGCCACCAATACAGCATTCACTAGTCAGACTCAAAGCAGCATTTCATGTTTGGGAGCACTTTTAAAAATACACAGTACACATAAGTGAGACAATTCTCTGCAGCTGCAGATAAATCAGCAATGGGCTATGTGCAAACACAAAAAAAATGTGTAGACATTTAACCCTTTGAATACATCCAATTTGCATTCATGGAAGGATTGATGGATACAGAGACATACAGAATAGATCTTTTTCTTTTGTGTCAATTAGTAAACACAAGGAAATTAATGTATCTGAGAGACAAGGCATTGAAGAAGTATTAGCTGTAAATGACTGTTGTTACTCTGTACTTCAAGAAACAAGTAATTAGTCCAGGCTAGGGTTTATACGAGGGAATGACGTGCAACACAAATTAACAGTAACTAGAACAGACAGGGTCCATCTTCTGTAAGCAGCCAAGAAAGTTAAGATTTAGAGCAGAGCAATGCTTCAGAGAGATGACCAACATGTAAGAATTTCTTCTGGTGTGTGGCCATTTTGCGGCCCGCTGGACATTGAGGTGCAGCTTGCATGAGATCTACAGGGATAACCGCCGCTCCAACCAGACCCGTGTCTAGGCGGGTTCCCATGGTGCACCTCACCAGGCTCCGCTCTTGCCTCATCTCCTGTGTTCTTTCTTAATCTGCTTCTCCCTGTGTCTTCTTGAATCGTCCACTACACCATGAACCAGGCCTCCAGGAGAAGTTCCGGAAAAGAGCAGGGTTTATGAAACTTATTATAGGACATAGTAGCTATGCTGTACCAGTGTAAATGTCTGGCTCAGTATATAGTGATAGGAGTTATCCTGTATCGCTGTCAATGTCTAGCTCAGTTTATAATGATCGGAGTCAAGCTGTACCACTGTCTGTGTATGGCTCACCATATAATCATAGGAGGCATGCTGTACCACCACATGTGTCTGGATCACTATATAATCACCAGAGAATGCTGTACCACTGTCTGTGTCTTGCTTGCTATATAATGATAGGAGTCATGCTGTATATTTCCTCTCAATGAAAAATGAGTGTGGCCCACGCACACATACATTTCTGATAAAGTGACCCACTGCGGGGAAAAACTTGGACACACCAGCTCTTGTATATTCTCTTAGCCCCACTAAGCTTTAATGTACTAGAATAAAGACAAAAGGGCATTAATGAAAAATATTCATAGCCTGACAGAATTTAACAGCATGTAATGTTTGACAGACCAAAAGTCTTTTTTCCGTACAAAAACCTTCATTTCAAAGTGTCAATGAAAACAGGCTCTATCTAGTGGCTGTGGTGCTTTGGAGCTAGTTAAAAAAAGAAAGCTAATCCTGGAATAAAAAGTATAGTGAGTGTAGTAATTCATGTCTTAAGCCCTTCTTCATCAATCAACAACATTACTTCTTAAGCACATATGAAATTGGCGGATTCACTTTTGCACAAGCTGGGATACCTTCTAAACTGACCAGATGGAAGGACCTAAAGGTTTCAGAATGACATCAATGGCTTTAAGAGCCTTGTTTGCTCAATAACCCATGTGTGTCACAACAACAAAAAACATCTTAGGAGGGATGGCTCTCCAGGTTTGACACAAATACTGTGGACGGAGTCCCACCTAATACATCTCGTTATCTTTGTATTCAATATTTAAATGAAGAAAACCCAAATAGTGTGATGTGTTGAGCTGGAATGTGTCACAAATGGAAAGTATTCTTAAACATATCACCTTCAAAAACTGACAAAAAAAGAAAAGTCAAAACACAATTGCAGAAAAATCACAGCTTCATTAGGTTTTCTAATACAGGCTATAGTTTTTCCACAGACTGCCTTCTATACTGATATGTATGGATATCAATTCATTGAGTATTCAGTAAACCATTAGTGTGTAGGTTATTTGTAGTACCTTGAGACAATTAAAAAATGGCCAGCCTAGATGAACTTCTATGAAAGGAGGCGTTGAGATGGCCTTTAGCGAGCAGGGTTACCAGAATAATCAAGAAAATCAACTGATAAGTAAACGAAAAATAAATAATGGACTCACGGCCAGCCAGCAAGTACTGGTAGTACTGAACTACATCTGCAGCCAACAGCAAGGGATGGTTTGCATTAAATGGTGGTTGGAGTTCATTCCATTGAGGAGTCCTAAAGAAAAAAAATGTAAGTATTAAGTTGTGACACCAGAAAAAAAGCAGAAACAGTTGACAGGCTGGTCTGTGATATATTTCTTGACTACTGGTTCGGGTTTGTTAGAATGACGCTCGTGAGATCACAAAACAAACAAAGTGATGACACAGCATGATGCCACTTTCTTTCCATTTGCTATATTAAAACTTCAGTTACAACTACAGCATATCAAATGCTAGTTATTGTTCTGGCATACTAAAGAATTTCCCTAAATGGCATAGTGAGAACTCTAACTGTTATACATTGAGAAGAGGTCTAGTTTGGTGTTACATGCTCATATGTATTAAAGTTTAAATATGTTTAATATGTATTAAAGTTTAAATATGTTAACTCAAGGAACACAGGGCCGTGCCATGGCAGTTGCCGTACATTCTGTCATTCAAAGTTCCCTCATGGTCCCGACCTCTAAGAAATTACAACTTTGTCCAACATGAGGTCATTTTAATTAAGGGATGTTCTTCCAGATAGCTTGGTACTTTCATATTGATTATACCAGTCCAGGAATAAGCAGTGCTGCAGGACAATGTATCCTGAAAATCAATGGCAGAATACTTTCCAGTGTCCAGAAAAATAGACACCCTAACAATATTTTAAAATTGATTCCTGTTTGTTATGATTAGTACAGTCCACTTATTAAGAGTCATCTGCGGAGAAACTCAATCTATACAAACATTTATTAGAGAAGCAATGGAAGCATGCTGTACTCATAGACAATCACGTTAATGCAAACATATTTTAGCGGGTATTGCTAAACTTATATGTAAACTGCAGAACTGTGTCTGGAGAAAAATGATTTATGAAAATATGTGGGCAAATCTATACCAATATGACAGACAAAAGGGCTTTTTAATGAAAGTAAGATATCTCACATTAAGTGAAGGAAAGACTAGAGACCAAACAATCTGATTGCAATCTGTTTCTCTATTTCTTTCTAACTGCTTTTGGTATTTTATCTTGCCATAGGGATAGTCTAATACCTTTCCCAAGCATGCTTAAATTTGTATAAACAATTTTAGTGTAATAAAAGGACTGAGTAGACACAAATGTTTAAAGGAAGACTGACACACATAAAAGAGCAATTAGTAACTCCTGTAAGAATACGATGTACTAAAGTTAACACTGTTTTTCCACCCACTGACTGTCATTATTATCTACAGTCAAATAGTCCGGTACGCAGGGCCCACAGTAATGATGGCTCTAAATATGAATTCTGTTTTCTGTCTGATATTCTGCTTCAAGAAAGAAGAGCCCTTACTGCTTTTTTTCTGGTTAAGACTAGGAAACATAAAGGAGCCTAAGAAACTGTCATAGATTAGTCCTAAAAGCTCCAAACTATGTTTGGAAGGACATTGAAATATTAATTCTAATTAATGTTCCAATACTGTTCAGATAGCTCTCCAATAATATAAATTACAAAAATAATGAATATTTAACTGCTAATACATCAGCTGGCTGTGTGCGGAATATCTATTTGAATCAATTATGTTTTTTTTCTTGCCACACAGAGAGTAAATTACAATGATATTCTTAGTACCTAACTAAAGTCCAGCTAGCCCGAGGTGATGTCCACATCTCCAGAGGAGTGTCATCATTTATCTTCTGTGCTGTGCTCAGGGGTCGTGGCTCCAACACATGCTCCACTAGTGTTCCGTAGCAGCTAATGATATACAAGGATTCCACTACACACTGCTTGGATTGATCTGAAATTAAAGAAAAAGACATTTAGGGTCCAATAAACTCTAGACATTGTTGCTGTTTTGATATTAGTAGAATTATAGGTCATAGGGACAAAAATGTACGAAGGAGGGACACTGCACCAGTTAGTCCAGAAGTCCACCCAAGTCGGAAAGAAACCGCATTGCCAGACTACATACTAAGTGAGTACTAGACGTATACATACAGATTCATACAAGTTGCAAAATTTTGGTAAATTTGCCGATTCATACTCTCTCTCTCACTCTCCAAATTCCCTAACTTGTCTGATAACCACTTTCACTTCTGCCGAACTCGGGGCAATATGGCGGTGCTGTGGTGACATTATGTCCACGGAGATGCAGGCGAAGATAGAAGATTGCAAAGAAGATAGAAGAGAAGGAAGAAGATACAAGACAGAGGATGAAGAAGATGCAGAAGTGGTTGTCAGAAGCGGAAGTGGTCAGCAGAGAATGTAGGTAAACATTTAGAGAGACTGAGAGAGAGTGTGAACGAGAATTAGAGTGTGAGAGAATGAGTGAGAGTGTGAGAGAATGGGAGTGAATTTGGGTACTGGACAATAAATTTGTTCCAGAATTAAAAATGTCCTTGGTTTTTGACCAAACCAAATGGCCAAGGAAGAAAATTTGTTGCCAAAAAATGAATGTGCCAAAAATGAACTGAAAATTGTGTTTGTTTGTCCTGCAGACATCCACTGAAAATGGTTACATAGAAAGCCAATAAAAAGGGAAATCAGAGCAATATGTAAATCTTCACCTAGTGGCATTACGTGGAATTGATTTTAACATGCATGAACATGCTTTTAAACAGTGTTTAATTGAATTGGAGCGGCCGATGTAGTAATTATGCCCCTTCCCAGCCCCCCCCAGGTCATAATTGTTAAGTATTGTGCGGTAAATACAGTGGCATGGGTAGAACTAAATCTTCCTGAGGAGGTGGCCGTGTTTCCCTTAATAATATCACTAACCATACTGTGCAGTGAGAGACATGGAATCTATCACTACACTGCTTCATAGACTACATTTTATGAGTCACACCAACATATGTTACTCTATCTTTAGACCTGACGACTACACTAAGAGCCATACTGAGAAGTCAGAAACTATTACAGTTATGTTGTGATCTCAGCCAAGTCCATAGTGGACATATGGCCAGAAAACACAAACCACCTAAAAAACAGATACATCTGTCAATGACTGCAAGGCAATGCATAAATCTATATTATTTAAGTGCTAAGGCTAGTCTGTAAAGGTGCAATTCAGTTAAAGAAAAAAAAAAGCACAGACCCTGAGGCTTGTAAATAGAGGGGGTACTCAGCAGGTAAGAATGTACAAATGTAAGAATAAAATATTTCCATCATGAAATTATGAAATGTATTAAGTTTATAAAACTCTTCTGGAGAATGGTCAGAGAACACAACAATAATAAAACAAAAGAAAGAACATATATTTAACATAGGTGTTTAACAGTACTGGGTCAGAAGCAGGAAAAGGGAAAAGAAGGGGGCACTCAGGCCATTAAGAACCACAAACACAACAGGGTTTCACAGGGAGGTTAAGCATGGTGAATCATCTTTTTGGTTTCCTGAATTTGCACATATATCCACTACTCTTTCAAATATTCATATAGACACTGTAGGGGACAGCTCACGCATGGGGCGGCAATGACAGTTTCACACAGGTTTCCAACGTAAAAGCGCGTTTATTTAGATGTTGTAGTCACAGAGCACCTTGTAAACAAAACAAACTATAAGCCTGTCCGGCTCTAACTAAACAGCAGGATACCTCTCTAGCAGCCTAAGGTCTGTCACAAAGCAAAGTAACCAGTTCTGTATGGGGTAAAGCTTCATACCTGGTGGGCTGCAGCGCTGGCTGTAGCTGCTCCTTCATTCAGGTTCTCCCTCCCCTTGCAAACCTAACAGCCCTCTCTTTTAAGGCTTCCTCCCCAGTAACGAGCTTAGGAAGCCTCACCTGAGAGCACCTGGGTTTGCTACCATGCCTGGCTGAGGTAACCAGGTGAGATATATATCCCATCAACCACTCTCCCATACACTTTACCACATATCCCCCCCGTCGACTCCAGACCAGAGGTCTGGACAGCGTCAGCAACCATACAGTACACCCTGGACAACGCATCCGCATTCCCATGTAACTTCCCTGGTCTATGCTCCACTGTAAATCTAAAATTTTGCAAGGAGAGAAACCATCTCGTCACTCTTGCATTCCTCTCCTTATTCTGTTTCATCCATGCCAGTGGAGCATGGTCAGTTACCAACACGAATTCCCTGCCCAGGAGATAATATCTCAGAGACTCCAACGCCCACTTGATGGCGAGACACTCCCTTTCCACTATGGCATAATTTTCCTCGGCTGGGGTCAGTTTCCTACTCAAGAACAGCACTGGGTGTTCTTCCCCATTAACCACTTGTGACAAAACTGCCCCCAAACCTCTAGCAGACGCGTCTGTCTGAACCAGAAACGGTTTCCTAAAATCAGGGGAAACGAGCACTGGCTCGTCACACAGGGCAGACTTCAGACTCTGAAAAGCCCTTTCTGCCTCGGGGTTCCACTTTACCATCACTGACTTACCACCCTTTGTTAAGTCTGTCAATGGTGTGGCCATGGAGGCAAAATTGGGCACGAACCGACGGTAGTACCCGGTTATGCCAAGGAAAGCCCTCACTTGTTTCTTTGTTACTGGCCTAGGCCAGTTCTGTATCGCCTCAATCTTATTGATCTGGGGTTTAACCAGCCCCCTACCAATGATATAACCCAGGTATCTTGCTTCCTCCAGACCCACTGCACATTTTTCAGGGTTTATGGTTAGGCCTGCATCACTAATGGAGTCTAACACGCCCTGTACCTTACCGAGGTGACTTTTCCAGTCAGACGAAAAAATTACCACATCGTCCAGGTAAGCAGCGGCATAATCACGATGTGGTCTCAAAATCAGATCCATCAGCCTCTGGAAGGTAGCAGGGGCCCCATGTAACCCAAATGGCATCACAACATACTGGAACAGGCCCTCTGGAGTGGAAAAGGCAGTCTTCTCTTTAGCCTCCTCAGTCAACGGTATCTGCCAATAGCCCTTTGTAAGGTCAAGTGTTGTAATGTACCTTGCCTTCCCAAGCCTCTCAACCAGTTCATCCACTCGGGGCATGGGGTACGCATCAAACTTTGAGACCTCATTTAATCTCCTGAAGTCATTACAGAACCTCCACGTCCCGTTGGGCTTTGGGATTAGCACTATGGGGCTTGACCATTCACTAGTAGATTCCTCAATAACACCTAATTCACGCATGCGCCTGACCTCCGTGGATACCGCCTCTCTACGGGCTTCTGGTATCCTGTATGGCTTCAGGTTCACTTTACTGTGAGGCTCAGTTTTAATATGGTGTTTTATGAGGTGGGTACGGCCCGGTAGGTCCGAAAACTTGCGTCTGTTTTCCTGCAGGAACTCCCTCACCTCCTGCTTCTGGGGCACTGACAGTGCCTCTCCTATTGTTACTGGGGGAACGGGTTGCCCCACTTCTTTGACCCCTGCCTGGGTCGCCCCCAAAGACTCCCGCTCTTTCCACGGCTTGATCAGGTTTACGTGGTAAACCTGGAAGGGTTTTCTCCTGCCCGGTTGATGGACCTTGTAGTTCACCTCACTCATCTTCTCTACAACCTCATAGGGACCCTGCCACTTGGCTAAAAACTTACTTTCAACGGTGGGCACTAAAACCAGGACCCTGTCCCCAGGATTAAAGGCCCTCAACCTGGCAGATCTGTTATAAATTCTGCTCTGGGCCTCCTGCGCTCTTTGCAGATGCGTTTTAACTATAGGCATCACCGTCGCTATTCGCTCCTGCATCTGAGCCACATGTTCAATAACACTCTTATATGGGGTGGCCTCGGTCTCCCAAGTTTCTTTGGCAATATCTAACAAACCCCGTGGATGTCGGCCATAGACTAACTCAAAGGGGGAAAACCCTGTAGACGCTTGGGGCACCTCCCGGATAGAGAACATGAGGTAGGGTAATAGACAGTCCCAATCCCGACCATCCCTTTCTACCACCTTTTTTAGCATATGCTTTAGGGTTTTGTTAAACCTCTCCACTAACCCGTCTGTTTGAGGGTGGTACACTGAGGTACGGAGGTGAGTGATTTTAAACAACTTACACAGGTCTTTCATGACCCGTGACATAAAGGGCGTACCCTGGTCAGTAAGAATTTCTTTAGGGATCCCCGTGCGAGAGAACATGTAAAACAACTCCCTAGCAATATTTTTGGAGGCCATGTTTCTTAAGGGTACCGCCTCTGGGTACCGGGTAGCATAATCCAAGACAACCAAAATGTATTGGTGTCCCCTAGCAGATTTGACAATGGGCCCTACCAAATCCATGGCAACTCTCTCAAATGGTACTTCAATGATGGGAAGTGGCACCAAGGGGCTACGGAAGTGTGGTGTTGGGGCACTCTTCTGGCATGTGGGGCATGACTCACAATACCTTTTTACTTCTTTATATACCCCAGGCCAATAAAACCTTTGGAGGACCCTCTCTTGAGTTTTATTAGTCCCCAAGTGCCCCCCAAACACATGGTTATGGGCTATGTCCAGCACCAGGTGTCGGTATGGTTTTGGCACCAGAAGCTGTTCCACAATTTCCTTGTTAACTTTGGTGACCCGGTACACTAGATCCCCATTCATGGCAAAATGTGGAAATTTCTGGTCAGCTTCGGGTTCCTGTGGTACCCCATTTACTACCGTGACATTTGCCCGTGCAGTTCCCAGAGTGGGGTCTCTCACTTGCTCGGTCCCGAAGTTACCCCGAGACATTTCTAAATCTAAGACCTGTTGGCCGGGTAGGGAAGTTTCTTCTTCTTCCTCCCCAGCTAACACCTGCAAGGGGAAAGAATCTTCACTATACATTTCAGGTGGGCCTAGATCCTTTTCATCATGCCCCTTACTGGTATCATTGTTCCCAATGGCCGTCTCACCTGACCCATTATTTACAGGGAGGGTTACAGACTCTGCCGGAGTTTGTTCCCCAGCTGCAGAAACGTTCCCCCTTCTCCACAACTCCCAGAACAAGGGGAAATCGCGGCCTAAAATAACCGCATGCATAAGTCTTTTTACAACTCCGACTTCGTAGGTCACAGTTCCAGATGGGGTCACCAACTTAATGGGGGCCACAGGGTAAGCTACAATATCCCCGTGGATGCATAGCACTCTTATGTGCTTGTTCGGCACGTAGTCCATAGTCACAAGGCCAGCCCGAACCAAAGTCACCAGGCTACCCGAGTCCAAAAGTGCCTTCACGGAGCAGTCACCTATCTTCACCATACAAAAATGCGGCTCAGTCTCTGATTCTGGAATGGCTGCACAAACAGGTTCTGCAAACAGGGACTGACGCCGACTAGCGTCACACACCATGGGCTCTGAGTTAAGAGGGCAATAGGCGGCTATGTGTCCCCACTCATGGCACCTCCAGCACTGGGGGGTCCCTGGCCTCCTTAGTAGGGAGCCCTTTCTAGGATTGTGGGGTCCCAGGGGTTCAGGATCAGTCTTTTGCCCTTGCCCAAACTCTAGAGCCCTGCTCTCTCTCACATTTTCCCATACACCTCCAGCTGGAACTCTCTTACCCAAAGATGTCGCGGGTCTGACAGTCTTGGAAGGTGTTAGTGCCGCAGGGACCTCACGGAGGAAGTCCTCGGTTGCTATGAACCTTTCCACCATGTTGACAAGCTGCTCAGCAGTTCTGGGGTCTCCATGCCCAACCCACCGTTGTAGCTCCGCCGGGAGGGCGCGGAGGTAGTGGTCCATTACCACCTTTTCCACAATCTGGGCTGGTGTAGTGGATTCTGGTTCCAGCCACTTGCGTACAAGATGAATCAGATCATACATCTGGGACCTGGCAGGCTTGTCCATGGTGTATTTCCAACAGTGGACTCTCTTGGCCCGAACAGCGGGCGTAACACCCAGGCGAGCAAGGATCTCCATTTTTAGTTTTGTAAAGTCCCGGACATCCTGCTCCCCGAGGTCATAGTAGGCCTTTTGCGGTTCACCAGTCAGGAAGGGTGCAATCACTTCTGCCCACTCTGCAACTGGCAGTCTCTCTCTCTCCGCCACTCTCTCAAATACGGTGAGGTATGCCTCAACGTCGTCGTCGGGTGTCATTTTTTTGTAAGCCCCGCTGAACGGCCCTCCTCACGTTAACAGTCTCAAGGGGGCTTGCCTCCACTTGTTGGGGCTGAGCCACAACAGTCTCTCTGAGCGCAGCAATCTGCTCCATTAACAGGCGATTCGTTTCCTGTTGTTGGGCCATAGTCTGCTGTTGCGCATGTTGCTGGGCGTGAAAAGCCTCTGCATGAAACTTCCGTTGCTGTTCCAAGGCCTGCTCATGTCTCAGGTTAGCCTGTATCAGCTGCTTTATCACTTCCTCCATTGTGCCGGATGGGCCTTACAGTGCTGCAGCCTTCACTCAGGACATATGCTTCCGGCCCTTTAAATGTCCACAAAATTCAGATGCTGTGTTTTGTCCTGCCGTTGCTCCTAGCACAACTATGCCCGCATTCTCCACCAATTGTAGGGGACAGCTCACGCATGGGGCGGCAATGACAGTTTCACACAGGTTTCCAACGTAAAAGCGCGTTTATTTAGATGTTGTAGTCACAGAGCACCTTGTAAACAAAACAAACTATAAGCCTGTCCGGCTCTAACTAAACAGCAGGATACCTCTCTAGCAGCCTAAGGTCTGTCACAAAGCAAAGTAACCAGTTCTGTATGGGGTAAAGCTTCATACCTGGTGGGCTGCAGCGCTGGCTGTAGCTGCTCCTTCATTCAGGTTCTCCCTCCCCTTGCAAACCTAACAGCCCTCTCTTTTAAGGCTTCCTCCCCAGTAACGAGCTTAGGAAGCCTCACCTGAGAGCACCTGGGTTTGCTACCATGCCTGGCTGAGGTAACCAGGTGAGATATATATCCCATCAACCACTCTCCCATACACTTTACCACAACACATTTCTCAGTTGGTAATCTATGAACACAATGACATGTGGAATGTATAGAACAATGAGATGTAGGGCTTGAGAAAGACACTGCTATTCTCCAAGAGAAAAACTAAAGACCAAAAAGTAATAATTTTAATAAGTTTTAGCATTATCATGAATAAAAACGGGGTATATACTGACCTTTGTCTCGTTTTATACTTTGGTTGCTGGCAAACCAGGACCTTGAAGATCCAAAAACAGCAGCGACACAAAACTCTCCTCCCATGGATTTACTTGGGGAAATCTGCGGAGCTGGTTTGGCTTTGCTTTAAACAAAATAAAAATAAAAAACTGTTAATTCTAAAGCTCTCTCTCCAGCTGTGAATGAGATTGTGTACTGAATTAGACTGTAAAAAGTCAAGCTTTCTGAATTATAGGTCTCTTCGTTTCAGTTTTTTTTTCATTGCCAAGATTTCATGATTCAGTTGACAAACATTTGAATTTAAATCCCACTTCTTTAACAGGTTAACACATATTATGATTAATAAATATACACTATATACAATAAATCAAAAGAACATTCTTGTTGACCATTAGAAATGTCAAATCTGTATTTTTATAATAATCATATTATTCTTGCACAGTACTTTTATAAGGCTTTAGTAATATTTAATACCAGCATTCCAGTAAAGTATTATACAGATGGCATCTCTATTGAAGGGTGATCAGATGCCTCCGTTAACCAGGGACCATGTTTGCTTTATAGTCCCTGTCCAGATGTCAATTAAAACACTGCTCTGATACTTACATCCTGACATCACGGCCTTAATGACTGTATTTCTAAATCAACAGTTCCAGCTTGTCTTATACTTCTATATCTCCAAAGCACTCTCTCTAGTGGACTTCTATCCCTGTCATTGGTATGAAAATCTGTTTAATAGGGTGTTGACAACACTAAAGAAGCTGAGCAAACAGAAGCCTGAAAATAGTGAAAACTTGATCAAAGCCTAACTTTTCTTAATACCACTGACTACATAATGAAGCCAGCTGTACCGTGGACACAGTGGACGGGTTGATTGTTTTTTTTTTTACCCTTCCTCTCACCCTCTCTGTGGTAAAGCATAGAGATACAGGGGCAGTCCACCCGCAACCAAGCAACTCCCACGTGCTACCTCTCACCATAGGCCTTATTATACAGATGCCTTGCCTGTTTTTAGTAACCTAAATAGGGGGTAATGATTTAATGAATATTGTTATTAAGTAGACTAATAAACCAACCCATCTGACAGGCTGTTGTATCCTATATATGACTGCTAGGGCAATATACTTCTATGCATTTCAGCAAGAGCCAGAAAGAACACCAGAAACATAGGGCTTCTCCAGCCAGAAGTCCTGGCAGCAGAGGGGTCTTCTTTTTAATTGCTTTAAGTGGCTCTATCTTTTCAAACTTCACTTAGGTGACTACTGTGTTGCCTTTTTGTCCAAATCTAATGACTGCAAAATGAAGTTCAGACAACATTTTTAAATTTACCATAATTCCGATTTACATGTTGATAAAATGGGGAGGTCTCTAATAAGTGTCCAATATGTGGGCCAGTGATCTTTTTTTTAGTTTAAAGTTGCTGTTCCACTTAGCTAAAATATCAATTTCTGTCTCTAGTATGCTACTTAAATAGTGCTTGCTTATGTCTTATATGATGATTAAGCATTCCCTGAAAAATGCAATAATCATTATTTTTCGAAAGCGTTTTGGTATTCAGCGTAATAGTAATCTTGTTTTTAATAGAAAAAATGTTAAGTGCAGCTAAACAGTACCATTAACTGTAATTACCATTTAATTAAAACATTTACCATTGCTAGTATTGTGTTATTTCTATATATTTATCACAGCCAGTAAAAAGTGATCCAAATGCAAAGTGTGGAAAGAGGTCTTATCACCATAACATCAATGGAAATTACAATGGTGGCTGGACCATTCCTTTGGTTCCTGTGTTGATGAGAGGGTTCTACAAGAAACCGGATGAGCCAAATAAATTCTATTTAGGTTCACACTCAGCTTCTCTCCTTTCCCATCACAGTAACCTAATTTTGTGTACCTAGGCTTGTTCCTTTCTTCATGACATCACTCCTTAACAAATGTTACTGTTTGTAATTAAGACACATGCCCTCTGTACACTCTTGCTAGCATTACAATATATGCAGTCCATGTGGGAAATTGATTTATGATACATGTCTCTCAGCACATAATTGGTTAAAACACGTACCCTGCAAAGATCTTATTTGTAAATTGAATGCTCTATGGTAATCTTTTAAGGGCTAAAGTTACCCGTTTTGGCAGCGGATCAACATAATACTTGGTTTGTAATAACCAGGACGGTTTAAAAGAAAGGATATAAAAGCATTATGAATCATAACACAGTGATGCTGGGGTGTTCCATGTAATCAATCATTGTTACATGCTCATGTGTCAGCCTAGTGTTGGGACACACCACAGCATTAAAAGGCTAGATGGGAATCATAAAATGCATTTCATTTTGGAATGTTTCCACTGGAACACTATATTAAATTATGAATTCCTCAGTCTTTTCTTTCCAATTCAAGGTAATGGATATGTAATTTAGAAAGTGGAGATTTAAGCGTTTGTCATGAACTGGAATTAGTGATTCCTGTAGAACAACCGAATGGCACTTTCTCATACCAATACAAATGTGGCTTTGATTGGTCACTGAGTTCTCTCAATACCTGAGAGTGCCTTAAATTCTCACGCAAGACAAGCCTGCTATTTCCTGTTTTGCTAAAGTATTTAGTTCATGGGTAATGTTAATATTAGCTGCATGGTCAGTATCGGAACACCAGCTCATATGCTCATCATTGCAAAAAAATCTTATTGTCATGGGATGAGTGAGGGGCTGGATCACCTTTTAACAGATGTCTCAAACCTAAGGAAGATCTACATTCGCATAGAGCAGGACCGTTTATCTACAGTCCTCAAGGACTGCAAAAGGAGTGATTTATACAGACGTCGTACTCACAGAGCACACATTAGACTGTCCCTTTACAAGAGTCCTAAATCTTTGGGTAGATTGGTTGGACGTGGCTAACTCATATATATATATATATATATATATATATATATATATATATATATATTTAGATATATAAAGATATATATATATATATATATATATATACAAAAAATATAAACTCTATATATATTATGTACAGAGAGAAAACGCATATACAGTCAGATAGAGAATTAGCACAAACCCCTTACAGAACAGATAAATTACTCTTTGATTAATTGCTACAAAGGGTTTTCTCTAACACTCTAATGGTTGCTTGCATAGTGTAATAGCAGATTTTAAATCATTTTGTGATTCATTCACGTTGAATTCAGGAATGTCTATGGTGGGACTTGTTACTAATAAAAGTGTTTATGCCCAAAATTACTACTGTGCTTAAAAAGGTTTTAAATGAACCCCGTTTCAGTCCACTGCTAGCATACAGTGCTTAATGCCACGCTGTTAACGTCTCAATTGGTATTATAAATGTATCAGGAGGTAGTCAGCAGGCTAATGCTATTCACTCATTAGTAGTCAATTGGTGCAGCTTTCATTTTTTTTTTAAATACCAGTTTACTCTCTAGACTGTGGCCCATATGCACCATATAATCCGCATTATATTTTGGGAATCTCGGGTCCTGCACAAATTCAGATTATATTAGCAAAAGGTATCACATACAGGTGTCCACAATGCGCAAATGCCATATTAAGGATTACAGGATACCTTGTCCTGCTAGTGACCTTCTTCTGTTTCCTCCCCTTTAATCTGTCACTTTGTAAACCATTCCCAATGTTAAAACCAAAGGAAAGGTTAACCATCACTTCTGAAAACAACGTCACTGAGGTATTATGCAAAATGCCAAGCCCAGGACTTTCATCAAACCTCACAAGTTACACACTTAATTATAATGACTTTGAAAAAAATACATATACGACTCTCCTTGTTAGCATTGGGTTTGCCATCTTGAACCAAATGTGTGTAATAATAATAAGTATTTTGCTTATATCATTATTTTATAATCAATACAGGCTCCATACAAACACCAAAATATAAGAAGGTGCAAGCTGCTGCCCAGGCAGAAGTACTTAAACTGTGGTCTGTGAACCTTGTGGGACTCCAGACCTTTCCAGGTATTTCTTGTGGTTTTACATTTACTCAATTGGGCCCTGATAATCCAATGCCATTATATATATATCACAAGTTGTTGGTAGGAAAAAAAAATCACATTTATGCTGTATTGTTTCATATCTTAGTGACCGCTATCATGTTATTTAAGTGATTTTGGTTCATATGTATACATTAGTTCACTATTTCATTGTACATTTGAATGACCATGCTACAGATAAGACAAGACTTACTGGTAAACTCACAACGTGCAGTGGAAGTTTTAATGAACCAAGCAAAACACAAAATGCCACTTTATAAGGGATTGAGTCATGATAAAGGCACCAAACTGTTTGTGAGATGGAAACACCATACATGCTGTTTTTCTTTCACTTTATAATACCATCTGATACATTCTTGATACTTTGTGTATAGGATGTACGTGTATTATTGCATACAACTTATTTTTCTGTTGCCCTGTTATATGCTTAACCCCTTCGCGACCTTTGCCGGTTCAGGACCGTCATGACATGAAGGTCGCTAAATGACCTTTGACGGTCCTGAACCGTCATAAAATTAAATAAGCTTAGAAAGTGATCAACGATCACTTTCTTCGCTTAAACGGCGTTACTGTAATGCCTCGATGTCGAGGCATTCAGTAACGCCGAGATCGGCATCGGGGGCCATGTCTGGCCCCTCCCCGGGGCGTCAACAGTCGCCATACATTGTATGGCGGCGGACGCCCATTTTAAAAGCGTTTAGGAGGCGATCGACGATCGCCTCCTAAACTTAAATGGTGTCGCTGGAATGCCTCGATCAGGAGGCATCCAGCGACACCAAACACTTACCTTTGGATGGGCTGTGACCGCTCCGGAGAGCGGTCACAGCCGCAGCTGCCGGTGATCTTCGCCATCAAGCAAGATGGCGGCGGCCCGGGAAAATAAACAATAAAGATGAGAGAGTTAGCTAGACGGTCTCCAGACCCTGTAGAGAACTCTGGCTCCACTTGCAGGTTGAATACAGGTACTGCATTCAACCATGCAAGTGAATGGAACCCAGCTTTCTAATCACTATGTGATTAGTAAAATATTCAAAAAAAATAAATAAATAAAAAATGGAAAAAAATAAAAAAAAGTGCTAACATTTAAAAATAATTATGCAGTGATGTCACTAGATGAACCATCCAGTACATTGCAAAATGTGTAAAAAAAAATATAAAAAAAGTATTAAAAAAATAAAATAAAATAAAAAAATAAAGTTTATTATTTTGAGCAAGTGCTAAAATTTCTCAAAAATCTCAACAAAGAGTTAAAATAAAAGCACTTCAAATACCCAAGGGGTGTCTAATATATAAAAAAAATGGCTAATGGGGTAAACTGGAGTGGCCAAGCTCAAAGATAGGGCATAGGTACAGACTGACCAAAATGGAGAAAAAAAGCGCACTTCCCAAATGTGGCATTTTAAATCTCAAACAACCCGACAAACCCATGCATGTCGGGTATCACTGCACTCAGGAGATGTTCCTGAACACATATTGGGGGGTTGTTTGACAGTGACATATACCAGAACCTGTATATCTATAACTAAAGTACAATTTGTGTGAAAAAAAAATAAAAAAAAAATACTATTACAAAGTTTGACAAAGTGTAGTTCTATAATTGGTGCATGGAAAGGGTTAAAATAACAGCATTTGGAATACCCTGGGGTGTCTAGTTTTCAAAAATATATGGTTTGAATGGGTTAAATTGAGTTAACCCGCTTCAAAGATGTTCCAAAGAGGAGATGGAGGCAGAATGACCAAATGACCACCTGGATTACGCATGCCCCAAAAGTAGCCTTTTACCAGCCAAACAATCTGACAAACCCATGCATGTGGGGTATCGCTGTACTCAGGAGATGTTCCTGAACACATATTGGGGTGTTGTTTCACAGTGACATATACCAGAACCTGTATATCTATAACTAAAGTACAATTTGTGTGAAAAAAAATTAAAAAAAAAATACTATTACAAAGTTTGACAAAGTGTAGTTCTATAATTGGTGCATGGAAAGGGTTAAAATAATAGCATTTGGAATACCCTGGGGTGTCTAGTTTTCAAAAATATATGGTTTGAATGGGTTAAATTGAGTTAACCGGCTTCAAAGATCTTCCAAAGAGGAGATGGAGGCAGACTGACCAGATTTGTTAAAAAAGATTTGGAAATCATAAAACGCTGCTTGTACTTATTGCCCTATAACTTACAAAAAACAGCAAAAAAACATAAAAACATTGGGTATTTCTAAACTCAGGACAAGTAGTAGAATCTATTTAGCTAGTTTTTTTACTTGCTTTTTTAGGTGAGTAAAAGATTTTTCAAATAAAAGTCATAAAATGTGTTTTTTTTTATTTTTCACCATGTTTTTTTTATTTTTTTTATAGTAAATAAGATGATACGATCAAAATAATGGTATCCGAAGAATGCCCATCTTGTCCTGAAAAAAACAATATATAACTTATGTGGGTACACTAAATGGGTGAGGAGAAAATTACAGCTGAACACAAGCACCACAAAAGTGTCAAAACAGCTGCGGTCCCACAGGGTACAAAACGAAAAATGAGCCCGGTCCTTAAGGGGTTAATCAAATTTCTTTATTATTTATATTGGGAAAAATAAAGATCTTGTCCTAAGTTTCTCTCCATGAGATTCGTTATACTGGATATGCTCAGAAAATGGCTCAGGCAAACCATGTGTCAGATGCATTGATTATGACTTAACAACATCCACAATTTTTAAACTCTTTCCATTTAAAGAAAAATATTTTATTTTTTTTATCCAAAATCCGAACATTACACACAACTCTGATATGCTCTTCTTGTCTTAATCATTCCGCTTGATGTGATGTCATGGTCAGGAGAGGAAGAAGGTAATACCTACATACAATTTGTAAAGTTTATATGCACACTGCTCAGGGATACTCCTACAGTCCCACTAAGCCACCTGACACACCATGTAAGACTCAGTGACGCAAAAATGTTATGCTCTGGCATTATTTATTGCGCATAACTTGGGAGTTGAAAGCTCTGCATGAAAGCCCTTTCAAAAACAAAAACTGCCAAGGACTCAAAGGGATTAGCAAATCTATGGCTAACCTAAGTCAAAGTTTTCAAATTTTACAAGCGTTTAGTTTTTTTGGTAACCCATAACATAATCACATTTATTTTGGAGTTCTAACCCTTATATTTCTTAAAATTAGTTTAGATATTATTAGTAATTAAACTCTTACTTGTTATTTTTAATACATTTAGGTTATAATATGAGCACGTCAAAATCTAGAAAGATGATCCTATCACAAGGAATTCATAATCTACTAATGCTTAGTTTTGTTTCATTTCAACAAATGAGTTGTGATTTAAACTTATAAAGGGTCAACTCTGGTAAGTTTATCTAGCATGAAGGGCAGAACTGGCCTTGTATAATGTATAATTAAATGATGAAGACTTGGCAAAGTCTCGTTCATTTTACTATACATTATACAGGGCAAACCAAGCTCTTCCTACCGCAGAAGCTCATTGGGACTGGCACTTTATAATGAATAGTGAAGTCAAATGAGCTAAAACGCAACTCTATGTACTACTCTAGAATTTTCACATCTCACTTTAGTGAGTAAACCCCTCATACTGCAGCCCCTTAGGGACAGTCCCACATGAAGGTTGTTGCAAGTACATGCACTGCTTGCTGAAGCAACACTGTGTACCCAAGACTTCCGCACACTCAAGGTACAAACTAATGCAAGCACATTGATAGGATTGAAGTGCCACTCCGTCACTTCCAGAGACATCCATCAGGTAAAAAAGTTATTCCTTGTCTGTGGTTATTTGTATATCTGCCATTGATTTCACAGACAGAACAATATCCTTAATGAAAACTTTAGTTTTCATAGCTTAGACATAGTTTGTAGTAACATTTGGAAACTTCATTTGCAAAATTGAACACCTAATCCTTAAAAACAAAAATAAAAATATGGCATTTCAGAAGCAGTTTAGCTTACAATGCACTTAGGAGCTAAAACAATGTTCTCAAAAGATTTACCCACTTTCTGAAAGTCTGTTAAAATTGCATGCATACAGATGTGCCTGGTGTTACAACCAAACCACTGAACAATGGTCCTCTTCCAGTCCCCTGGTGGGACATCAAAGAGATTCTTCAGCTAACATTCTGTGAAGGCTCATGCACAACATGCAATAAACTGTCAAATTTCCAGTCATTATGCCGTCATAATCACAGTCCTTCCTAAAACCATAATGAAAATAACATGCTCTGGGAGGCAAAAGGACACAAACTCTTGTTTCCTTCCACTATAATGTCTGTGTAGGCGCTTTAACGGTTATCATATTTTACTTCTCAGCCACCCTTAAGTTTAAAAATGACCACAAAACAGTTTTGGGAGAGCAACCCATTATTGAAAATTCTAGAGTAGTACACTCATTCATCTTTAATTTGTGCCTTTTAATCTTGCTGGCTGACAACTTGGTGTCACTGGCACAAGCTCATGGGTCAGTTAGAGACACTTGCGTGGGGTTAGGCTGTTAAATACAAAAGACCATAAATCAAAGCACAAAGTTATAAAGGTTATTTCTAATGCCACATTGCAAACAATACTATATCTCCTGAATTTGCCAACATTTTAACGATATTAAGACAATACGCATTACCTTTACCTTTTTGCCCTTCAACTAACATTTTAATAAAAAAAAATTAAAAGTCCCTCCGCAAAAATGTGTTTGGCAAGATGTACTAGACCACTACATGAGGTGTTTAGTGGAAAGATTCTAACATATTCTGACTAACTGCTCCAGCAGCCACATATACGTACCCTGATATTATGCTGGCAGCAGTGAACTACAAAACTTACTTCAAAAAAAGTTATCAAAACATTTCCAACAAGAATATTAAATACTAAATGTTACATACGTCTATACAGACATTACTACACAGTGGAGTATTTTACCATTTAACTTTGCATTGTGCTAGAGCTGGCTTGCCAAATGCCTCAGATGGATGCAAGGATATTTGGTATTTGGTGGACGAGTCTGGCTTGACAAGTAGATGGAATATGGGTAGGCCCCAGCTTGGCTTTGTTCCCTGACAAGACTCTGACTAACATAAAAAATCTCCATCACTCTGAATGCATATTTACATAACTAAGGCAACTGTTAAATTAGGTGGATTAAGTCCACAATGTTTGGTTTATTGTTGTTGGCAAACATATTAATATATTTGTGTGAATAAAATATGTTGAGTAAACTACCAAATACAAATTAATAATTAGTCATATTCTAAAGGTGTGTCCCTCTTTGGCCACTGTAAACCCTGTGAAATTTAATATTTTAAGGTAACAGATGTATTATTGCATATCATTCCTTTTAAAGCTTTTTATTTTGTAGCAAATACAGTACATTCATGCGGGCATGCAAAAAGCTAACAGATCATGCTTTTGATGTGGTACATCGCTCTTTCAAACGCATGTATAATTTGTTAGACTATGAGAATATGTTGCAAGTTAGAAGCTCTATGGTAAGCAACCGCCTTAATCTATTGGTTAATTACTTCTGAACATTCACAGTCAATTTTAAATTCATAGTGTCATTCAGTTTGGAAAACTGACCAGTCTTCAGAAACTTACATCAAGGCCAATTCCCAATGACTTCTATAATTAGGACACTAGATAGTTGTTAATCAAATAAATTTAGCATGGCACTGTATTATTTTAGGCATAGTAACTATGTTTGTGGTATGGAAAAAGCCATGCAAACTATGGCTTCTGGCTTACAGCATTGGCCATAAGGGTTTATCGCTGGTTACATAGTAACAGTTGTGGAATAAAATATATTCAAATTTATTTGAAGATGCTCTGTGGAAAAGCATCATTGGTTATGGAGATGTTCCCATAGCAGAAAATGGATTATGAGAACCCAGTCTCGGAGTATGTACAACCTAAGATTACAGTTATACGCTCTTTGCGCATGAATAAAAAAAGCATAAGGGAGCTCATGAGCTTGCGGCCAGCTAATAAGTTGAAGTGTCATTTTACTACAATAAGGTGCCTCCATCAAGAGATGAACCCAGGCAGTTTCCAAACAGACTGTAACAGACAGGTTATTGTCAGTCAGTACAGAACATTAATTATAGGCATGCTGGGGTTGAATTGAGAACTTACCAAGGAGCTTTAATGGAAAAACATCCTGCTCCAAACAGGTAAGGTCTTCACATGGAGGGGGAAAAGGCAAGACAAATTAAAAAAAAAAACACCTCATTATCAGTGTATATAAGTTTAATCATGCATAAATGCGCTCAGAAAACACACATTCCCACTTATCAAACATTTTGTAAGTCAAATTTGTTCAAATGGATGTGTTCGTAGGCAAATAAGTCAAAATGAACCCATTTAGAAGCGAGAATGATCACCAATAAGGTGTATTCTGGGTTTCTTCATAGCTAGGGTTTGGAGTGTTCTTTTGAAATCACAGAAGAGAAAATGAAAACTAGAGTTTGTGCCTTCAAATGCTACAAGAGTTATACAATGTATGATCATATTTAATGGTTTATTGATATATTTGTAAACCTATCAATTATTTGGAATAATGCTATTAGTGACTGTAAATGTAAATGTAAATCACATTTGGAAGCCTTTTCGAAGTTGATGCTATTGACTACATATGTTAGAATGAAACTAGTCCAGCCCTAAATTTCAGTTACATAGGTTGCCTTGGTACACAGGTACACATCAGTTGCTACACAAGACACTGAAATGTGTTTCAGTGTTAAGTGTTTCAAAGAAGCGCACAAGCCCTATTTTCATGTTAAATTCATACTTTTGCATTGACTCCAGTTAATTGTATTGAGTTCTGGAGCTTGCACTGCTGAAAGCAGGACGCATACTTGCACATGCACATCTTCAGTAGCGTTCACATTGAAATCAAAAGATTGTTAAAAATATGTAATAGTTGCTTTATACTATTTGGTTGTTATTTCATTTACTTAAATGAAAGTGCTACTGAGGATCTGCAAAATGCTCACATATTAATATATACTGAATTCAGTAAAGGGAGCCGTACGAAAACATCTCATTTTCTAACTCTAGCTCTAATATGCATGAGGTAAAATATATTGAAGTCCATGCAAAATAAACTCCAACATGCAATAAATAATAAAAATACAATTTCAGGGACAAGACGTTAAGGTGTGCTGCAACCCTTACTTCTTACTACGTATAAAGAGTTATTTACACAAGAGAGCTAAGAAATCATTATATTATACCAGGGGTATTGTCCAACCTGCGGCCCTCCGGCTGCTGCAGGACTACATCTCCCACCCTCCTCAGCCAGCCCCTTAGCTGAAAGAGCATTATGGGAGATGTAGTCCTGCAGCAGCTGGAGAGCCGCAGGTTGGACGCCCCTGTACTATACCTTGAGTCTTTGACTAATGACACAGTGTTGTCAAAACTGGTATTAAATGATTCATATCACAAAATATATATTCATATTTGCACTCACTGCCCACTTTATTAGGTACACCTGTTCAATTGCTTGTTAACGCAAGTAGCAAATCAGCCAATCACATGGCAGCAACTCAATGCATTTAGGCATGTAGACGTGGTCAAAACAACTTGCTGTAGTTCAAACTGTGCATCCGAATGGGGAAAAAGGGGAATTTAAGGGACTTTGAACGTGGCATGGTTGTTGGTGCCAGACAGGCTGGTGTGAGCATTTCAGAAACTGATCTACTGGGATTTTCACGCACAACCACTCATTACAACCAAGGTATGCAGAATACCATCTCTGAATGCACAACACGTAGCAGATGGGCTACAGCAGAAGAAGACCACACCGGGTGCCACTCCTATCAGCTAAGAGCAGAAAACTAAGGCTAGAATCGCACAGGCTCACCAAAACTGGACAATGGAAGACTGGAGGTACGTTGCCTGGTCTCATGAGTCTCGATTACAGCTGCAACATTCAGATGGCAGGGTCAGACTTTGGTGTAAATAACATGAAAGCATGGATCCATCCTGCCTTGTATCAACGGTTCAGACTGGTGGTGGATGTGCAGGCGACAAATCTGAAACTGTGTGATGCCATCATGTCCATAAATCTCAGAGGAATGGTTTCAGCACATTGTAGAAAGTATGCCACGAAGAATGAAGGCAAAAGGGGGTCTGACCTAGTACTAGCAAGGTGTACCTAATAAAGCAGCCAGTAAGTGTATATATATGTAACTGAATATATATTCAATTAATA
Source organism: Spea bombifrons (assembly GCF_027358695.1). Taxonomy (NCBI): domain Eukaryota; kingdom Metazoa; phylum Chordata; class Amphibia; order Anura; family Pelobatidae; genus Spea; species Spea bombifrons. The sequence goes on along the minus strand of NC_071088.1, from coordinate 65,386,234 downwards.
TACTTTTTCCACAAAAGTGTGTGTGTGTGTGTGTGTGTGTATATATATATATATATATATATACACACACAAAGATTAATGGGGAAAGCTTTTGGGTACAGTACAGTTAGCTTTTAATGTAAATAACTAATCATGAATAATTTTCTTTGGATTTTAATTTTGTCCATGATACAAAAGATAAATAAGGATGTCCACTGTTTAAAAATTGCAGTAATCTGGCAGTAATTCTTCTTCAAAAATGCTTACCAGCTTTGCATTTCTGATTATATTTATTTCAATAGTGATATCATTAAATAGTCAGGACAATAGTCGGGACATAAAAACAATCATCTGATCCTTAGTAGGTCTAACAAAATAGGTAAACAACAACACATGACATATTACACCATGTCAGATTTATTCACCAAAAAAAAACAAAAAAACAATATAAATGTCATTAAGTAGTAGTACATGAATAATGCAATATATTGTACACACACACACATATTGTGGTATGCACACTTAAATCTTAAAATGTTTAAAGTGAGCTGTATTCATTACAGGAAAGGGTGGAGACCTCTGCATACATGTGTGTTCAGTCCGTGTGTGCTTCTAGTATGAATGGCTAGCTAAGTGTCATTCTAATAATTGTGACAATATTATTTCCAAAGCCCATTCATTGTGACATGAGCATTGTCAAACATGACCATCTGGTGCTGTCAGCACATGGAAGGGCAGTCCTATTATCTGTGTAGACCATTGCACTAGTGTACAGCACAGATGTCTGTCAAATTGGTTTGTCAAACAAATGTCAAAAATGTACTGGAAATTAAAGTTTCAAATCACATTTCTTTTCGTTATGTAGGTTTGCATTAATATACAGATATTTTTGTGAAAGCATGTTAGCAGAAGTTATTGGAATATAACTATTTAATACTTTTTGTTTTGCTGCCTCTGGGACAGGGAAACGGACATTATTAGGGCAAGTGGTGGCGGTCCTGAAGCCATTTAGGGATGTGACTAAGAATTTAAGTCAGAGCATTGCCAGGTCATCCCTCTACTTACTAACAAAAACTGCATGACTTCCTGGAACAAAATTAGGTCTTCCTGAGGGACAGGTTAGATGTTGAGGTTGAAATGTTGATTAGAAGGCTGATAGGGATGCTGCTAGGTCGCATGCAAGCCATCATAGACACTTCAGAGTACATGGTCACCCTCTGTGATCCAAGGGATCTCGCATGTCCAATTCCCAATCCCTTGCATCCTTGCACAGCAGCAGCACTAGATCCACTGGAACTTCAGCAGCCCTTGATACTTTGTTGGGTGCCTCTAAAATAGTCAAAGCTGCCACTACCTAATTCTACAGACCCTCTAAGTTATTAGGAACAGAAAGCTTTTATCTGGCCAGGTTTCTCCTTAGCAGACAGCAGCTGCTTTCATGCTCACCAAAGCAAGAGAGTTTTGACAGGCAACAACAACCCACACAGAACACAGCACTCCCCGCAGCTGGTGGAGAAGATGGTTTTCTAGAAAGCCAATCGGACCAAATTTGGTTACTCAATATTCAAACTATCCAGCACTTCTCTTCTATCTACTTTCTTACTCTGGTGGATCAGTTCTTTTGATTCTTCAAATATTGGGGAAATTCTGTCATGAACTAAGGGTTTCCATGTGTCTATCTGCCAGTGCATGTCCAGGCCACTAGCCCTACTACTGCTCCACAATTTTCTTCCTTACTCTGGGATGGCCAATTCGTTTAGGTTTTTTCAATATTGTGGAAATTAAGTCCTGCACCAAGTTGTTGGTTTAAGTGTCTATCTGCCAGTGCCTGCACAGGCCACACGCTCTACTACTGCTGTTACTTCTCAATCTTCTTCCTTACCATGAGGGATCAATTCTGATTTTTTTAATATTGCTTGCCCCGACTCAGTGGCCTACTGCTGCTCCTCTGTCTCCTTCCTTACTCTGGGGGGATCATATTTAGGGGAAATTGGGGAAATTCTGTCCGTATTCAAGTGGTTAGATAGCTGTACAGGCATAGTATCCTGCTGCCTCTCTTCTGTCTCCTTCTTGAATCTTGGGGATAAGTTCTTTTTGAATATTGTGAAAATTCAGTCCTGGACCAAGGGACTGTATGTGTTTATCTACCAGTGCCTGCCCAGGCCACATGCCCTACTACTGCTGCTACTTCTCAGTCTTCTTCCTTAGCTTGAGGGATCAATTCTGATTTTGAACATTGTGGGGAGATTTTCCTCTTTTGGGAACCTCTGAATGTTGTTTCCGAATCAAAAAAGAATATACCACGTATATTTCTCACCACCTCAACATTCTTTGAGAAAGTATGGGTTGCATTGCCAACATAAGAAGCAAGAGAAAGAAAACAAAAAAGGGAGGGGGAGAAGGTGAAAAGGAAGGTGGGATGGGAGGGAAAAGGTCAAGGAAGAGAAAAGTGTAATGAGGAAGAAAGATATGTAACAAGTTAAGGGAGAGGAGGGAGGAGACACTTAGAACTTTGCCTAGGTATTGCTCCTTCAGCATAACCCACGATGGAGCTGAAAGTGATTCTGCAAAATGTAAACTATATTAACCAATGGGATGGTCCAATCATATGGAACTTTTCATTAGTTGCAATGACAAGTATTAAAAATATGGGCCGTATATACTAGTATTTATGCCTATTGCTGACAAGACAAAAAAAGTTGTTTCTCTCACTCTCTGCTTACTGAGATATTCAGAGCTGTCCTGGTGTTACAAGGTTTTCCCCAAGCATGGCTCTTTCCACTTCACTCTTCATCTAATGCTACACATCTCACCCGAGAACTATGCACATTGCACCTAGAGCAGGAAACCAGAGCAACTTGTCAGCTGCGCTGTTCCTGCCCGATATGCTCCCCACCTCGACTGAGCCTCATAAACACCTCTTTGGCATTAACGGCAGCTTGGTACGTACCTACAGTTTCACATACTCTACGAATAACTCTGGAGCCTAAGGACCACACAATAGAGTACACACTCAAAGAATAAATACGCATATCTACGGATTCTATTCCACTTTATGCTACCTGCGGAAGAACACATAGTGCCTCCTTCAACATGACTGAGAATTCCCACAATGGCATGGCTTTCATTATCACATTTGTATGATGGACTGGGGAGATATATGTTGAAATTGTACATAGGTTGGCTCATTTGGAAGAACTGTTGTGCCTATATTTATTGTTCTTGTAATTTGACAATTTTTATTTCTAATGCTATCAATATTTGCCTAAATGAATTATATTCACAAGTAATACCATATAATAAACAATCTATTTACTGCCTATTGATACAACTAGGACATTGTGTAAAGAAATTAAAATCTTTTGTTTTGATGAACCTTTTAATTCAACACTGATTTTTTTTTAAAGGCCAAGTAAACAACACTCCTTTCTCAATAATATGGGCTACACAACTTGAATGAGAGGTTGTAACAAGGTTAAAAAGGGTTAAGGAGAGATTTTGTCTCATTTCTTTCAAAAGAAACCCAGCACTTAACATCTACTTAAAGGGACAATGAAAAAAGCTTCCCCTTTTGTACCTTTTTTTAATCCGTTACAAATAGATTCTTTCCATGAAGGGAGAATGAGCCATAAAAGAGTATGAGAGTGGGGGGAAAAAGCAAATCCAGGATGCAGTTAGTGATTGCAGCTCAGCTCTGACGACTAAATTGCAGCCAAACAAATACAAATAAATAAATAAATAAATACATAAAAAATAAAAGCGTTCCAAGGACTTGATTTGGCTTGAAAGCCATATTTTCGTTTCCATGATCACAGCTTTGTTTTATGTTACTGCGACTCTGATGGCTGAATCTGTGCTCTGGTGCGGTATTTTCATAACTCCAGCCCTTTGAAAAGCAGGCACCAATTGACAGAGATGATGAGTGGGCAGCACGCCAAACACGATCCAAGTCTGGCCTAAGCAGAACATTACCGTTTTCCATGTTGTAATTCCCCCAGCTGTGCCTCTATTCACACACTACAATTGCTAACGAAGAGCAGTACTCTGTACAGTAAGCTAAGTGTGCTCTTTGCAGCAATTGCTTGGACTAGGCGCACACGGCTACACTTTTTGTCATTAAAATCACCAGTACTTTTTAGAAAATATCAAAATTTTCATTTTTGAAAAACACTGTGTGTTTTCCCCCCACTGTTTATAATACCCACAAATTAAACAAAGAAATAACCATATTAATAAAGCAAACAAAATTTGACTCATGCTGTTTAGGGATATTGGGGGTGAAATATTAGGTTTTAAATATGAGCATGAGAGCATGTGCTTGGGGAAAGAGATTACTGTTGCTAAAACTCAATAATATTTTAGACATGATAATACATATATTTTAGATGTGATAAAACACAATTGTTAAGATTTCAGAGAACTCAACAATAGTGCATTGTGAAGATGACTGAGACAATTCACATGATGGTGCTTGAAGGCTTTGCACTAAATGCATAATACTATGAAGTAAGATGGCAGCACGAGTGCCCCTTAGGTTTAGTGAACTACTACATGACTTCAAGATGAACTTATACCTTTTCTATATTAACTGTCTCCTGTGTGGGACAGAGCTGGTTTGTGAGCACTGCCACTCACAAAGGACCTCCCCGGTACGTCCGTCCGAGCTGTAGAATTGATCGGGGTCTGTGCCATGGGCATCAATCACAATACCCATGTGACTGCCACACACTCTATTAAAGAGTGGAACACAGGGATATGTCATCTGTTCCTCAATAGGTTGTGAGTTGGATGCAAACAAAACATAGTGGGTGGGTGGGTGTGAATGTATGCATGTATGTATAAGTCTCTGGTGTTAAAGTGAGTGTGTGTATGTATGTATGTATGCGTTGTGAGACTGTGAACCCCAGGGAGTTGATTGGCATGGCATCTGGGTACAGCTGCTATGCAAATTATACATATGGGTCCCTGGGGTGGAGCAATTGGAGAGCAGGGTGGGCCAATGCTCCGTTTCCCCATGCTGTGGAAATTCCATGCCGGGTTTTCCAGGAGGCAAGAAGTCTGCAGGATCCGGTCCGGGATTTCTATGAGGCCGGCATCAGGCACAGGTGCTGGACATTAAAAACCCCTGGAGCCTGATACTCAGGGAGACTGTTGGGGGAAGAGGAGGTTCCCTGTGCTCCCAGGGCAAGGAGAGGCCCTGAAGAAGACAATCCCTGAGCCAAGTGAGGCAATACCTGCCTGGACATTTTGTGTGTTGTCTGGGGGAGGTTTTCCAGAGCCTGGCGTAGCTGGGTCTGGCTGGGAGGTTGAGGTAGTGGGTGATTAGGCTGGTCAGTCTAGACCAGCATAGTTAAGTTAGAGAGGGCTCCAATTGGGAGCTAGGTTTTATTTTTATGATTTGGTTTTTGGGGTTTCAGCAATTAAGAATAAAGTGCTGTTTTGTTCAAAGCTGCTGTTCCTGACTCTGATTGCCCTAGAGGACTGTGCTTAGGACCCCTAAAAGTGACATGTATGGCCCTTATGCTATAGGGTTTGTCACAGCGTGTATGTGTAAAGTATAGTGTTAGAGTATCAGGGATAAGTCTAGAGCTAGAGAGAGAGAGAGCTAAGGGTGGTAATGATGTTAGCGCGAGTATGTGTGTGAGTTTTAGTTACGGGGAAGTGCTGAAAAAATACTGCACCCAGGCACCACTAACCCTAGGCTAAACCACTCACCATGAGATTTCTGTAAAAAACTGAGATTCTGAAATTCTGGACTTTCTGGACTCAACATTCAGTAAAATATAGACAAATTATTTATATTTGTTATTTAAAGGTGTTGTTCTCCCTACTCTAACTTAATTATGCCTCAGTCATATTTTTTAATGAAAACACTTCAGGCCAAGTGCAATTAATGGTTAAGTTATGTAGAGTGTATTATGCAGTTTTCTCCAATGCAATGTGTATAACATGTAAGTTGAAAGACACGCAAGCAGTTTGGGCACCCTGGATATTCAATAACTTCAGATGGAGCCACATACCAAAAGCTGAGTATAACATGTATGCCCAAAACCAATAAGCCTAATGGCGAACAGTTATCAGAATGTTGTCTCAGCTGAATTACCCTTATACGTATTTTATTTTATTAACTTCCGTAAGGTACCTTAATCTTTTCATTGCTATCATTATTCTTATCGCAAGGTATGAATGGAAAGGGGGGAAGTCACTTTTATTTGCAAACAAAAGAGTCTGGAATATATTAACTTCCCACAAAAAAAAAACTTCAAACAGACACAGAGGATGTTCTGAACAAATAGTACCTAGGATGGGAAAAATTAAAATGATAAAATCTAAGCCTCGATCCAAGATCACAGAGTCTATCTGTTTTGTTTTTTTTGCCTCTTCGTATGTGGATAGAATTTCACTAACATAAACTTCTTGTTAGCTGCCAAACTTTGAGAAGAGCAAAGTGAAATTGTGATATGTCCGTCCTTTCCTGAACAGTATTGTATGTTTCGGTGCTAACGAATAGAATGCTAGTAACTCTAATATTCTGGAATGTCACTGCTCTGAAATCAAAATGTGGATGAAACGTGATACCAACACATATCCCACTTCCTGAAGCTGGTTTGACAGACATGAATGGTCAACTCTTGCATTGTGTCTAAGCCCTCTCATGGTCAATGGGTCTCTTATTATTCTATGAATATATGCCTTAAAAAGTTATACCCAATGTTTTTTTTCAAGTTTTTTAAACTTTAAGATTATATGACATATACAGTAGCTTACTGCTTCAAATGATGGAATACCATACAATAGATCTCAAAACAAAGAAAAATCATGTAAGTCCTTTAAAAGTTTAAAAGGTCAATAAAAAGGGACATTGATGATAGGACACATTCAGCGGCCATTTTGGAATCTCAGTCAATATCAAGTTTATAAAACAAACTATGAGTTTTGTAACTTAATAATATGCAACACAATAACCATTTACAATATTGCTGCATCGTTATACCAAGAACCATTCGGGAAAAACTGCAAAATAAATCAATCAAGACCAATGTGGCTCAATCATAATGCAAGGAGGAAGCAGGCCTTTAATCTACTTAAAACAGAAAACAGGGATCATCAATGGATTTTGAAAAGGGACTAATCATGAAAAAAATGCAATCCAATCAGTTACAATAGCAAATGAAACTATTACTGCCAGGCAAACTAAGTGCAACCCTAAACAATTACTCAAATTTACTAACACAAAAAATATAAGGAATGTTAATACTGGACACAAAGTAGAAGTAATCTGATCCTATTATAAAAGGAATAAATATTAAATTTAAGATGAACAATGGATAAATTAGTTTTTTTCAATAAAGAAAATGAACATTTAGATCTGAGTAGGGCTATAGCATACCTCCCAACAGTCACAGTTTTCATGGGACATTCACAATTTTTGGGCACTGTCAAGCTGTCCTGGTTAGCTGCTCCACCATCCTGCTTTTGTGGGCAGTTGGGATCACTGGTCCAAGATGCTGTAAAATCAATGAAGGTCAGTGCTTTCGCAGCACAGACCGCCACTCTAGCTCCCCGTTGCCACCTTACAATACAGTTGAGTTTTCCTGTAAAGGTGGACGATTGACCATGTCCTGACACAGCCACTTCAGGTGCTGGTCCTGCCCCTCTCCGTCTGCTGTTATAGCTCCCAACACAAGTGTCCCAAGTCAATATTTTTAATTTGGTCAATGTAGAAAAAAACAACAGTCACATATATTTTCAGGACCTGAGGCCTCTTCTTCAAATTCCATTCCAGTTAAGGTACTACTTTTATTTGATTCAGAATTGCCAGAATATGCCTTCAACAAAGCTATAGTAGGGACACTGCATGCAAATGTCTCTCTATTTTCCACCATTCCATAGAAAAAGCCTTTGTTTAAATCTTACTGTCAACCCATGTAGACAGCTGTAACTAGCTTACTGGATTCTGCATACATTGTTTTGGCAGACTGCATGCAAATCTCCAGTCCCATACAACACAGGAGAAAAACCGAAGAGGATGGGCATCGGGGGGGCATCAAAAGTTGGCACTTGTCTCACCTTGGAAATTCAGAGAGAACCACTGGAGCACCAGTAGGAGAGAGAGAAGCAGAAAGAAAATCTGGTAGTCAGGGGACCATAACTGCTGCAAAACTACCAAGTGTCCTATTTTGGTTAGAGCCTCTATGCCCCTTTTTACTACCCTCTAACTATTTCTTTTTTGTAATACCTTAGAATGTTAGCTGGCATCACAGAGCCACACAACTTTAACTTTTCTTGACTGTAATTTCCATGATGTTGAGCAGCAACATTTCTAGTTGATTTGTACAGGAATAGTAGGGGGTTACACTAAGGACTACAGTACAACTTTTGTTGACTGTGTCTACAATAATATTCAGCCAGCCATATTACTGAACTTCGTGGGAATTGTAGTTATAGACTGGAGTTGTGGTGGCCTATGCTACACACTATTTTTTAGTGTTGACTGCAGCTTCCATGATATACAGTCAGCCATTACTGGCTGAACACCATAGGAATTGTAGACTGGGATAGTTGTGGCTAATCCTTACCACCTCACCTATTGTAAACCAAAGTTCATGCTGGATGGTTAGCTACTACTAACATGGTCAAATAATCTTTCCTATAAATGGGTAACATTTTCTTCCCACCAGGAAGCCCCTCTCCTGAGCAAACAAAGGTAGGCAATGGGGAGAAGATAAGGTATATATCTTTCCCCTTGGAAAATATCCAGCAGACACCCATGGATAGATCTGAGGGTTTAATCTGGAATATGACAGTTCCCCTTTAAAAGCTAAAACTACTTTTGGTGATGGTATTAGTATTTATTAATAAGTTATGAGAATCCTACCCCTCCCCAACAGAAAATGTTTTTATATGCTACCATAATAGAATCCTGTCCACTGTGCTAAAACAACAGACATTACAAATATGCTTTCTTGGCTCTAAATCCAACTTCCCCATCTGCATACATAACCCCCTTGAAACTAAGTTACCTCCTTTCACCTATAATTAACTGCACCTCAGTGGGATTGGCAAGGGAAGAACCGAGTTTGTGGTTTGTTCTAAACTGTTCTCATTGCACAGGACATAAGAATGAAAAGCCATCCCCCCATTACAAAACAAATATCCCTTAACAGTAATCCACAGTAAGCATCCTTAAAATGTAAAATGTGAGACACTCCATTTATTTTTTACAATTGGGCTAAAGGAATAGTCCAGTTTCCAAAAATGTATTTTTACTTTTTAATGCATGCATGGAGTCATATTCAGGCACACACGTTATTAGACTTGTGCAAGTGGACAAAAACGATTCAGGCAAAGTTTTGTTTCCTGCACTTCCAGTTCATAAAAATTGGAGGGCAATTTACATTTGGAAACAAATTGTTGCCACTCACCCTTATTTACTTTCTCATGCTATCTCATACTCTCACTCACGCTTTCTCACACTCTTATTCATATTCTCTTACACTTTCATTCACTCTCTCTCTCTCTCTCTCTCTCTCTGAATGTCTCCTTAATTTGTCTGTCAACCGCTTCCTTGTCCTGCAGCACCGCTTCTTCTCTTGCATCTTCTTGAGCTTCTGTCTTCTTTCTTCATCTGCTTCTCTGTGGACATGGCCTCCTGGTGAACTTCCGCAATAAGACAGAGCCTCCAGGCACACCCTAATGAAGACAGATTTGCTGAGAAAGAGACGTTTTTCTACACTTCTTTTTCTCAGTAAATCTATCAGAATTATTCTGGCCTCTTGGTGCACTTCCGGAAAAGGGTGGAGCCTTTGAGAACACCCTCTACCCAGCCTGGCAAAATGTCTTTTTACTGACGCTCACCAGGAGGCCATGTCCATAGAGCATCGTATAAAGAAAAAAAACACAGGAAAACAAGAAGATGAAACAGAAAAATCTAAGCTTCGCGACAAGGAGACACGGACAAGGAAGTGGTCGGCGGTGACGGTAGGGACATATTCAGAGAAAATGTGAGAGAGACTCAATAAGAGTGTGAGAGAATACGATGATAGTGTGAGAGAATACGATGATAGTGTGAGAGAATATGATGATAGTGTGAGTGTATAAAAGCGTGAGAGAGAATGAATAAGAGTGTGAGAGAATGCGATGATAGTGTAAGAGCCTGAGTGAGAGTGAAAGAACCATTCTAACAACATTTTGGAGCATTTTGCTTTGTTTTGTTTCGTTTTTGGGGGTTCCGCCTCATTCGTTTGAAGAAATTGGCAAATTTCATTCAAATTAAAATTTGTAAAAGTCTACTCATTATTTCTAGTAAATACAAAGAGCACATATTTTTTTTTAATCATTGGACTATATAACATTGCTAGTGGCAGAATATAAAGTCCTCAACACAGGTTCCACCACCAGAGGGGCTTCATCGAGGAAGTCTGGCAGTTGGCTAAATGAGACGGAAGTCTTATTTTCTAACGCCAATGATTAAAGGATGTCTTCACCAATTTGCATGTAGTAAAATGCACTGAAGTCTATGCGAAATGGGCTCTAATAGGTATAATTTACAAAAGCTATTCCCATATCTGCCTCTTGAGACAAATAAATAAAAATTCATAGGTAGTTACAGGGGAAATAAGTGTGTATGGCAGTCAAAAACTCTAAAATACAGGTCACCTAATCCCTAAAAAAATAAGGCACATTTTGTCCAGTAATAGTCTAACCTACTTTCGGGAAGTGGCCATAGAAAATGAATAAGAAAGATTTTGGATAGCCAGGCAGTTGCAATGCCCTGTCAGTTCCCAGCCGTTCCTTCATGCACATTTCATCACAATTACAGGGTTAAGCAGCTGCTTTTCACGAAAAAGTGCCTGTTTCCTTCCAGCACTGCTCAAAGGTGCTGACCAAGTAGGTGTAAATACATCTGTCTTTTGCCATTTGTACTAACGCATGCCTCCTACACTTCTCAGAGTGCAGCAGATGGTCTCTGTCCTGTCGAAATATTACAGTGTACAGACTTCCACTGCTATGTGTTTCTAGAAATATGAGGGCAGATGTTAAATATGTTAAGCACACGCTTTGCCCCCTGGAGGCTTAAGTTAAGGCTGCCGTCTCAATTTGGCCATCTTCTGCATGCCAGGATTTGTGGTTCTTAGGCGTTTCTCTTAAATCTCTCTAAATAGATCATTGCTCCATGTTAATTTTCATTACAACAGTCTCAAAATATTTCATCACTTAAGATAGATTTATTAGAACATACAGTAGGAGAAAAAAATAGGGGCTTTCTTCCTTATATGTTTCATTAACCTCTTAAACAGACTGGGATGCTAAGAGGGTATCATAAAGAATAGAACATATTGTCATATATGGATTGTGAGAGTTTTATGCATGTCGAAATGTGAATATAATACCAAATTGATGATTCAGATCCAATTATCCCCATGTGACCTTTCACTTTCTGATACGAAACCATGCTTGGTTACAGCTAGGCTCCAAGATATAAAAGTGATTAAAAGCGTTGCCAAGACATAATAGGTGAAGGAACACGCCGCTCCTACACATACAAAGTGTTTTCACCGTGCTATTATCCAGAATCCCAGAGTGTGAGCTCAGAGCAACTTGGAAGAGTTGGCCATGCAAACAGGATATATGCCTTGTGAAAACTGTATTCAAAACCGTTTCCTGACAGATGCTGAGGAGAAATGGAAATATTTTATATCCCATTCTACTGTCGAGACTGTGACAGAGGGGAAACACTAGAACCCTTTTTTTTTCTTGAGTGAAGCCTTAATTATATTTTGGCACCAGTATTGTACTACTTATTGGCTGTGTGGAAAATGATTATTATATTTGCTCTGTGTCTGTAACACATTTATTTATAAGGTTACTGATTTTGGCTATGTCTTCTTTTTGGCCACGTTTATGAAGCATATGGATTGGATGAGTTTCAATAAGTCTGATATGGTCAGACACTACACTATCCAAATAAATATTTTCAGCAAGAACTCGATATTTATCTGTCGCTATTGTTTCATTCATGCCCCAGATTTTTCCTTTTATTCTCTAAGAATAGGGTTCCAATATGAACAGAAAAGGGCAAAATGTTAAAGATGGCATGATGTTACACAAAACAAAAGAAAAATCACAAGTGTCTAAGAGGAAGGAAATAATGACTTGGTTCGTGTAACTATACACCAGAAACACTGGACAGGTCCTGCAACAGTGACTTAATGGACTCACTGCAAAATTATTAAGGGTCATTGCCTCTAATACTCATAGACCCTGTTTTACTCGCTGGTTTGACCCAGAATCTCCAGATAAAACACGGCTTCCCTGGGTCTCTGAGTCACTCTAATTTTTCTCTGGACAGGGATAAGTACTTCGCTATGCCCTCATCTAGCCTTTTTAATGCTGTCTGGGGTTAGTCCTGTCTCATCTGGAGCCACTCACACATAAGAGTGAGAGTTTCGGGTAACCCAGCCTGTGAAGGTATACTAATTACTTTCATTCCACCACAAAAAAAACCCCAGTATTTTAGCCTTGTCCTTTCAAGCTTTGGAAAAGACTTGGCATGATTGCAATGCAGATTTTATGGTGGAACAAAAGTGACCGGACTCTTCACGAGATGAAAATGTTCTGGGCTTCCAAAAAGGTTTTAGTAGGTCTACAGGAACATAAAGTGCTTTTCTCAATTGTGAGAAACTCTTCTATTAGATGTATTATGGAAATATTTTTTTTAAATAAAACATGCTTAGCACTAAAAGCCATCATTTGTGAAGAGTAGGGTAAAATTCTATGAAAAATATTGGAATTATATGAAAAAGATAATGTCCAGTCAAAAGAGTATATTGCGCCCCCATTAAACATAATTTAATAGTAGTATCGCTTATTAAACCATGTCACTTATCTTGATTACAAATCTATTAGATAATTGAACAGGGTACTGCCCAGTTAAGAACAAAAAATCTACACATAAATTTAACAATGTCAAAATGTGGTGCTTTCTCTCACAGCGATTAGTTCTTTAATGCTTGAAACAACTGTAAACAGCATGTCAGCAAACCTATTTTACTGCTAAAAACATTTACATTGGTGGTTCGTAAGTGGCAGGGTTTTGATCTCCAAGCAGTATGTGCCATGATTGCTTTTAATGAAGGCTCTACATATCAACGAGTAGCATGTCAGTTCCTCTGCTAATACTAATCATGACACATCATGATTTTTTCAGCCTCCGGAGGCTTTTTTTTGTGTATTCTGGCTTTCAAATGCACTATAGAAACTGAACAGCATAATGTAAACATGCCAGAGGCGTAGGATGCAATGAAACAGAAGTATTGCCCAAGGACTTAGCTACTGGAAAGAGTAGAAATTTGGATTTGCTAACATAAATTCTGTGTCAAGTAACAATATATCCATTGTGAGATTGACACATCTTGTGGGAGTAGAGTACAATAGCATGATGTATATTACAACTTCCAGCAGGTTACAACATTTATTGAAATGCAACTGGACTCATATTAATCATAGTCATGTTGACTAATATGCTTTCATGCTCAAAAACAACTGCTCCCATAATTAAGAAAAGTCCACCATTTATAGATCACCTTATAGGAGTGAGGGATTTCACTCTACAATAAAGGAATGTAGTTATGGTCACTAAGTGTTAGCATTTTGTGGCACATCATGGGATTTATTCAGAAAACAATGAGCTCTAGGTGAACAGAACGTTCACATATATTAAGCATGTAATTAATACAGTAAGATGACTTTTTACATCATGGTAACATACACATATAGAAACATGGAAACAAAGATTTTGACTATTAGAACCGCAAACCTTTCTTGGTCCTTGGTCTTGTCTTATATTCAGGACAGTCTTAATACCTTTTGCAGGTTTAATTTTCTCACTGTATTCAATGGTTCTGCTGAAAGTCTGTTCCGCTTACCTCCCAACCACTCATTTAAGTAAAATTTCCTTATATCTGACCTTCTAGTTTTAGACAATGACTTCTTCTCTTAGCATTTCCTCCTTTGAAATAAACTTGCCTCCTGACATGTCCTGCAAACCATTCACCATTTTAGTAGCCCCCTTCTGAACTCACTCTAGAACTCCAGTCTCCGGAACTGAACACAATACACTAGGTGAGGTCCGACCAGATTTCTGTACAGTGGCAGGACCATGTCCCTCTTTCTACTACTTAGCTTGTGGCAATACAGCCAAACAACCTGCTTGCATTTTATAGTTTTGCTACATTTCATGTTTACCTTTATATCTTCAGAGATAATTACTCCCAAATCACTATCCTCTGTCGTCACTGACATCACAGTGCCACCTGATTTTTGCCTCACATTTTTTTTAATTTAACATTGATCTGCAGCTGCCACAAGCACGATTACTCTTCTAATTTACTTAAATTATTAGCCGTTTGAATTGTGCCACCAGGAACTTATATCCATTGTAAAACCTTGTATAGTCAACAAAAAGATATACTTTACCATTGGGACTCTATTCTAATATTACTATTACAAATATTGAAAAAAAAAAAAAGGGTTCGGGTGCTGCTCATTGACTTACCTCACTAATAACAAGACCCTCCTGTGAATATTCAAAATTGACTACAAACTGTCTCCTGTGACTCAACCATGGTCTTATCAATTCAAATACCGTATTTGCTTGATTGTAAAAAGACTCTGATTATAAGACGACCCCCCAAAGTGTTAATATTAATTTAGGAAAAAAGAAAAATCCTGAATATAAGACTACCCTATAGGAAAAAAGTTTTACTAGTAAGTAATAATTCACATGTAAACTATTTCTTCATGTTTAATAAAAACTATGATTGAGAAACGTCTTGTCTTATATTCGGGCAAATACAGAATTTTAACACTGAAACCTAAGCACCGCAGTTCATTTATGAGTCTTCCATAAAGGACAGTGTCAGTTGGCTTACTGATATCCGGGTAGGTTATATCTATTGCTTCTTTCTGGTTTATTATTTTACTTAAAACTTGCAGCTTGGTGAATTAAAACCGATGTTTTACTTCTAGAACCAAAATTCCTATAAATGTTTGTCGCGACACATGGAAAGATTGGGTATGGAGCCTAAAATAATTGATTAAACAATACAGTGCACAGACTCTAGGGCTTTGTCACTCGAAAACAGCTTATCTCTATTGAAAATCTGACACTAAGTTGAAGATAATCAATGAACACCATTCAACAAATTTCTAGGAAGTCTTTATCATGCTGAATACTTGCTGGGCAATATGTACAATTTACATCTGCACCAGTATCTGTGTAAATGTTTACAAAAAGCAGGTCACCTGTCTACCTTGAGTAGCATACGCTATAGAACTAGTGAGCTGTTTTTCATGCCATATGGTTTAATGTACAGAGCACTCTATGCTGGTGTCTGTGCCAATGTGGCTGTGCCAATCACACATTTAACACTTAGCGTTAGAAGTCATTTAAAAAATATGAATTGAATAAAGAAGTCTGGGAATGTCTGAGGCAATATTTGAAAATGTCTCTCCTTGTACTTTCCTGCAGAAATTGGAGGCACAGTAAGAGCATCCTAACAGGGCAGACAGTAAGCAGGCAAACTCCACCAACCACAGGACTGAGCCCAGCGGTCAGCTATCATACACCAGGCCTCCAAGGCAAATCCAGAAAGTTCCTACACATGTGAAAAAGTTTTAAACATAATTTCATTTGAGAGTGGCATCAAAAAGCTTCCCTAGCCAAAGGAAGCCCAACATGTAGAGTTTGAGCTGTTGTTTAACTGCAACCTACCCTGACTTGGATTGGCTGAATATATACCTTTTGGCCAGAGCTCGATCATCAAAAATTCACTATTATCAGAATGATGCTAATAAAAAATATCAATACATATCTATATAAAAAGAAGATAAGACTTCATGTAAAATACACATAACTGCATGAATTCAGTTGAGTATTTTTCAAATGTTTTCCTTCCTTAACCAGTTTAACATGAAAATAACCACTGGAGCTATATGATGTGTATGCACACAATGCATATTACCTCTCAGTAGTGTATAACAAAGTATAAGTGTGTTAGCTTTTTTTTTTTATTTCAAACAAACTTCTTTCAGATGTAGTCTAACCTGCCTTCAAATATTCCCCTTAAAATCAAAGTCTCAGGTGTCAGAATGGGGAGTCAGACATCGTAATGCTTTATTTTCAGCAATATTTTTATTTTCTCTTTATATCCCCTGTGTTCTTTCCTATATATCAAAACCTATAAGAAACTAATGAAGACAAAATTTAAATACATCCTGTGAGCAGAAACCCATTGTTGTCAACACCCATGTTAAGTTTTGCTAGCTTGGTATACTAGCCTTTGCTTGTCTATATGTTTACCAATTCTATGTTTGTGGTGTACATCATTGCTCAATTGGGGATTTTTCATTACAAAAATACACTTATCCTAAAAAAAAAAAAAAAAAAAAAAAAAAAAAAAAAAAGATATAATTCAATCATTAAATATGGCGCCACTAAGTTCTGTATAGATGAGCTAAAAGTAAAAGTTAAAAACAACAAGAAGTTATAAGGAAGCCAAAGCTTACCCAGTTCTTTTGGTGATGGTTCCCAAAGTCATTGGCTGCTTAATTTGTACGAGAGGTAATACCACAGTCAAACTGGGTAGGGGTGAGAGTCGTGGGTTCCCTGGGTTATTATTGGTGAAATTATTGTAATTTTCTTGATTGTTCAGTTTCCCTGCAAACATAAAACAGATAAAATAATCAAAAGATGAAAAAAAAACACAGTTACAAAGTCTCCAATATAAAACAGTGGTTGGTTTGTGAAAAATTTCAGGCAAGGCAAGCTGAGTATGACTGTTCATCTCATATTCTTCAGATGAAAACCAAACATTCCAGCAGAATTCTGAAGAGCACAAAATCAGGGGAACCATCATGAGATTTGTAGTATAACAGCAGCTAGAATACAGCAGGCGGGTAGAATTTTGGGTAGCTCTAATCTAACAGATACTATCAAATGAAGAATCATTATTATGTCTGGAGCACATATTCTGTCTGGGGTTCATTTATTATATTTATTAAAACAAATGTTCATGGTGCAAAGTTTAAAAAGTGTTCTTATCACCAAAAGAATGGTCCTGTAGATCACCATTTTTAAAACTGTGTACCAGAAATAATGTATTGGTATCTCTCTTGTTCTCAGGTAGACACTTCTTGAGGATATGTCCCTAACACTATAAAATATTATGGATGTAATGGGACAAAACAACGAATGAGAAAGACGTTTCAACTTATTTCAAATCATACAAATGTAAATCCTTAAAATTTTGATTATTTATCTGCATAGATCCCAGCAGAACAGCACACGTGCCTACTAGGGAGTCCAGGGGGTCAATGAGGACCCAAAGCATCATACCTACAGTTTCGTAAAAATTTAATTAAATTTAATATTTTGTTGATTATTTAAGTGAAAAGATGTTAACACAACCTCTGTAGCAAAATGTAAATGTGATAGTTTCTATTTGCTGAACTGTAAAAAAGCCAAAATAATGCAGCCGATAGAGGATCTTAAATAAAAAGATAATTAAATTTCCACTGCTCGTCATTAAGAAATGGAAGTTATTGGTAACTCTATATAAAGCAATATAAAGAAAACCAAGATTTTTTTAAAAAACAGTACTGCTTAGAAACTGTTCAGGGATGCACAGCAAAACCTCTATATAACTGCAAATTACCTGAAGTTTAGCTGGCATGGGAGTTTTGATGCACCGGCACAATATGTAGCATTGTTTCCACATACCTGATTGCTCGCAGAACCTTACTCAAAAAACTTTGAGTCCCACAATGTTACACATACACATATTTCTGATGGCTAGTCTTTGCCATGTGGATGCGAAGAAATCCCAAATTCCGTGCAGTCACTCTTAAAGGGACGTTTACACAGCAGAGGTGAGGATTGGCATTGGAGGGCTGTTTAAACCCTCAGTAGGCATTTGTATGTTTGCGTGTGAATAGTACCCAGTGCATTTTGGCTCTGTATTGTACCCTGTGTTTTCTATTATACCAGTTTGATCTCAGGCTTTTTATTACTTGCACTCTGCTTGCACCAAACCATGAGTTTATCTTGTCTGCCTGCCTTACTGTTAACAAACTCGGCTTGTTTACCGACCTGTACTGATATCCCCAGTCATACACCTCAGAGTGAGTACTCTGCTTGCACACTGGGTTAAAGGACCTCCACTCCCCAGCTTTTCATGAGTAGTCTGATTTGTCATACCTCTGGGACACGTATGCTTGGCCTGAGGTCGGTGCTACTACTCTCTATACAGACAGCGACAGTTGATCACTTTTTCAGATTGGGTTCTACCTCTACTTCTCCTTCAGTTATCACTCCAAGCTGTCAATGAGCATTACTCCTAAGGCCTCTGGCCTCACTTTTCCAGTGCTGTTCTTTTGTTTCTGGTCTGTGACCCTTAAGGTATCTTCTGGTACCACACCGCTGGTTTTGCTGGTCCATACAGTGTTACTAATGGGCAGTAAGTACAGACTATCTGGGCACCTAAACCTTTTAAGATCTTTTGTTTATTTTTTTTCTCTATTTGACTTACAAAATCTAAATCTTAGGGGTGTCAATCAGTTGCACACAACTGTATATGTAGATGGATGCAGATTTTGAGGAAGATGTATATCACATTTTCTAAAATGGTTGGCAGCAACAGTAATCTTAATGCATAGATAATCATTATCACTACCAAAAATCACTTATAAAAACAAATAAAAAAGTGCATTGCCTTGCTACACCTAGGTCAATAACCCAGACGCTGCAAGCACAGGATGTTGATGAGTGACCTTACACATATGGCTGAAGAAGTTTCACTGTGTTAACCTACAAACCACTGACACTGACCTGACTTGTCATTAAGCCATTAAGAAAATAAACAAATACTTAGGAAAAAGAATGTTATAGATGGTCTCATTTAAAGAGGGTTATTTTATTCCTTTAAAGTCCGAAAATCTGGTGTCCCCAAACAGACCGGCTGCATCTGACCCGGACAGGAACATGACCCCCCCCCTCGCCCCGAATTGTAAAAATGGACGCTGTCCATAGTGTAGTACTCTTACTCTATTCATTGTTTAGTACACATGACCTCTCAGCTCCCAGACAGAAAAGGAAATGAGCTACAAATTACACAGGCTGGATGAAAAGAAAGGACAGAAAAGGGGGGACAGAATGAAGGGGGGTGAGGGAGAGAACCAAAGGAGCCTGTTTGCAATAAAATCAAAGTACTTTAAATAGTTAAGAAACGGTGAATTAGAGGGTTTAGATCATTAACTTGTTTTTCTGTGTTCCAATAATGCTGTAAGATGATGGCTTTTGTCTCTAATCAAAGAGAAGCCATATTGGGAATTAAGTGATGCATTCTTTAGCAGATATTACAGAAATCCCAGGCCTGAGCCACACAATCTTAACTTCAAGAGGGTTCTTAAAATTTCAAAACAGCTACACCCCCAGCACAGCCACCTTTTTATAAGGAAGAATAACAGCTTAGAAACGGATTTCTCACAGGAAGCTGCCTCAAATGCCATAATGGTACTTGAAATGGAATGAAAACGTCCAAAGGACGGAGGCAGGAAAAATGTCTTAATGAACATAGAACCAGAACAAAAGTGATACGCAATTATATATATATATATATTTATATATATATATACACACATATTAGTATTAAAGAGAAAACCTAATAGAAAGCTTCCATAAAATTAGAGTCGTTTGGCTTATGATAAAGGAATCAGATGTACAGAGTTAGTGCTACGTTCATTCCTACAGGTAGACTTTTTTTAAATGACCACAATTCGGCAATTACTCGTATATCCAGTAGATGATTGCAGGTAATTGCAATGGTTACACTGTTATTATAATTCAGTGCAGAAAATCACAGGAAATTTGAAAGCCCGCAGAAAGTTTATTTCAGGTGAAAGGGTTTTTATACTCGGACAAATCTTAGTTGCGTGTGTAATAACTAACTGGGTTTCATTTGTTAGGGTTATGTGCACAGAATGATAGAAGGCATGGAGGGTAACATACCCTGAGCCCAGTAATGCTTCACTGTAATGGTGTTACTGCCATCATCTACCTTAACTTCATTAGATTTTTTATTTATTTATTTTTTAACTGCCCTCCAAATCTACATGAAACTTATTATTATTTACCATTCCTGACCTTTTGGGAGTAGATTTTGCAGGGAAGAAAGAATAAAAAAATAACAAATATAGAACAAACTGCAGTGAATGACAACAAACCTAAAATTCTGAAAATCATTACTTCCCTAGAGCTAAAACGGATACCGGCACAAGAATGTTTTATGATCCTATTCATGAAGTTTTGGAAAATGATTTTTAGAAATATTCACATTTTTTTTTTAAAATAAAAAAAACTATTTATGGGAGTTATGGGAGCCACTAAAACAACTGAAAACCTGGCTCTGCTGAAGCAATACCATAAATTAACACTGTGTTTTAGTCTTTAGGACAGAAAGACAACTGTATAACAGAAACAAAACAGGGAATCTGTAACAAACACAACATATAAAAAAAAACCTCTTAACTGCAATATGTGTGGAAATTTGCTTTAAATGTCAGTATTACATGATACACAGAGAAATGTATGCAGGATTCATAGATTAACGCTCAAGGCAACTATGCATAAAGCACTTATACAAATGGTCAATGAGGATTTATAAACCAGACAAAAAGCCTACACCATAAAAAGAAACTCTTTTTTCTAATAATGGGATATAGTGAAATAGTAATGATAGCAGAGAAAAAAACACATGAAAACTAAGGTATGCCCCACAAGGTTTCACAGATGGAAGAAATTGCTTATGATCTTCACTTACAGACGGTGGGATCCTAACAGAAGAGATTCCCAAAGATTTAACAACAAAAAATGTTATGTGCCAAATAAAAATGGTGAAATATTCTCATGTAAGATTAAACTATTAATATTCAAATATTTTAGTTTCTTTGTAAATATATAGCAAGGACAAAGCTTTGAATGAGCGACCCAGCAAGATTATTGCTAAAGACTCGTAACAGGTTATTATTATTGCAGAGCACCTCCTGCAGGCCATTGGTGTTATAGTGGCTTTGACCATGCAAACAGCCAGAGTTTAAGTTACTGAATAAGCTAAATGAATGACATGAATCTAATGACTCAAAGGCCTCTTCTGCACAATATAACAAAATACATGTCTGACAAATCAATCAACTAAATAAAAGTTTGAAAAGTATTGTTTTAGAAACTGGATTGTAAATATAGAGGCCAGTTTATATAGGACAAGTACTGCGATACTGGATTCATTACACCAACAGTGACAGTTATGTTATCGCATTCTAAATACATAGACATTAATATGCAGCTGAACAGGACATACCAAGACATTGTGGAAACTGCTATGCTTCGAACATTGTGGGAACAGTTTGGCAAAGGGCCTTTTCTATTCCAGCAAGACTGTACCCCCATGTACAAAGCAAGGTCCATAAAGGCATGGTTGGACGAGTTTGGTGTGGAAGAACTTGTCTGGCACAGAGCCCTGACCTCAACCCCATTGAACACCTGTGGGATGAACTGAAAGGGATATTGCGTGCCAGGCTTTCTCGTTCACCAACATCGGTGCCTGAGCTCACAAATACTCTACTGGATGGGCAAACATTCTCACAGAAACACCGCAAAATCTTGCGGAAAGCCTTCCCAGAAGATTGGGAGCTCTTATTGATGCAAAGGGGGGACCAACTACATACCAATGAATATGTATTTAGAATATGATGTCAGTAAAGTCTAAAATGTAGGTCTGAATATGCTAGACTAGAGAAGCACATTGTTCAGGTCCAGGAACAATCTGAGTACATCTTAAAGTTAAATTAAGGGAACAGAGTACTGTGGGAAATCAACTGTGGGACCTGCCGGCCTAGACCAGCATATGCCACTGGCTGGAAACCTTAGGACTGGCTCAGCGTACAATTCATCAACTACCACCCCCAAAACAAAATGCCTAATTGAACCATTAGCTCCTGTCTAATGTGTGGCAAGTGGGAATACAATTCATGCAATACACATTTCATAACATGTAATGTTAAACTAATTTATTCTCACTTGACTCTACAAATACCATCATTTTAACTTATGTAAGAGCCACTTTGTTGCTATTTTGTTCAATGACACTTATAAAATAATGCTTGATGACACTTACCCACACAATAACGCAGCAGAGAAATCATCTAACAGTGGAAAATATAACACTGACATAGCTTTTTACAGAGAATAAAACAAATTAAGAGGTATCAGACTCTTTGTTCCCATTCCCATTCCCAATCTAATTTGAGTAGAAATGTTTGTGATCTATTATATAATGGGTTATCTTGCAAGTTAAGCCGTTTACAAAAATAGTTAAATGGCGTTCACGGTTTCCGTACACTATTTTAATTTTAACTTCACTGTATGACCAGGAAAAATAATTAACATTTTACCTTTACTAGAAAATAAATTTCAACTTTCACCCTACTCTTCATTTTAATCCCAATAACTGCTGTCACTCGTTGACATAGGTTGCCTATAATGGTATGGAAAATGTCTCGTAATAAAGATATATCTTAATGGTGGTCTCTAAATTTGATGGTCATGGTACTCAGGAAATAGATTCACTTAAGAGGTTCATTAGATATAAATGAATGGTTGTTTTTTTTTCTTTTTCCAGAGACACTCTTCCACTGTCTGCTACGACTTCATCTAGCCTGTAGGGAGTTTTGATTGTTCTTCGTCTATTGATTGAAAGGTAGATCAATACGTGGACAACAGTCCCATATTCCTCTGACAGCAAACCTCACAGACAGCAACTCACCATTCAATTTCCAGGCACTTCTACCAGTGGTTTAAGATTAGCAATCAACCTGCATCTTTGAATCATATTCTTATATGTTTTGATGTTTAAGTGTCTAACAGAATCATGGTTGGGTGATATGATTAGTCCTCCATAAATAGTAAATTAAGCTCTTGAAATCGAATATACTTTTTTTATTGTGTGTCTGTATAATGGGGAAAAAACATTGGGGACACCAAAAAAAAGAAAAGCCGACTTTTTTCAAAATTATTATTTACTTCTCGTTATATATTGCTAACTGCTTACTTTTGGAATAGGAATGGTACACTGCAGGCAGAGACAGATATACAGGTCATGCAGCCCTAGCAAGGCATTTTTGAGACACCATCTATTGTTGTATCAACCCACAGTGAAAACCACTTATGTACAGTGGATATAAAAAGTCTACCCACCCCTGTTAAAATGCCAGGTTCTTGTGATGTTAAAGAATGAGACAAAGATAAATCATGTCAGAACTTTTTCCACATTTAATGTGACCTATAACGTGAACAATTCAATTGCAAAACAAACTGAAATCTTTAAGAGGAAAAAATAAAAACTCACAATAACCTGGTTGCATAAGTGTGCACACCTCTTATAACTGGGGCTGTGTTCGGAATGAACCAATCACATTCAAACTCATGTTAAATAGAAGTCATTACACACCTGCCATCATTTACAGTGACTCTGATTAATCACAAATAAAGTTCAGCTGTTCTAGTAGGATTTACCTGACATTTGCATCTCAGTTGCATCTCAGAGCAAAAGCCATGGTCCGCAGAGAGCTTCCAAAGCATCAGAGGGATCTCATTGTTGAAAGATATCAGTTAGGAGAAGAGTACAAAATAATTTCCAAAGCATTAGATATACCATGGAACACAGTGAAGACAGTCATCATCAAGTGGAGACAATATGGCACAACAGACATTACCAAAAACTGGACGTCCCTCCAAAATTTATGAAAAGACAAGAAGAGAATTGGTCAGGGAGGATTACAAGAGGCCTACTGCAACATTAATGAACTGCTGGAATTTCTGGCAAGTACTGGCTGTGTGCTACATGTGACAACAATCTCCCGTATTCTTCATATGAATGGGCTATGGCGTAGGGTGGCAAAACCGAAGCCTTTTCTTACAAAGAAAAACGTCCAACCCCGGCTGAAGTTTGCAAAAACAAACATCAAGTCCCCCAAAAGCACGTGGGAAAATGTGTTACGGTCTGATAATTCCAAAAGGTATGTTTGGTGCAAAAACAACACTGCACATCACCGAAACACACCATACCCACAGTGAAGCATGGTGGTGGCAGCATTATGCTTTGGGGCTGTTTTTCTTCAGCTGGAATCGGGGCCTTAGTCAGGGTGGAGGGAATTATGAATAGTTCCAAATACCAAACAATTTTGGCACAAAACCTTCAAGCAACTGTTAGGAAGCTGAAGAGGAAGTTCACCTTTCAGCACGACAAAGACCCAAAGCACACATCCAAATCCACAAAAGCATGGCTTCACCAGAAGAAGATTAATGTTTTGGAATGGCCCAGCCGGAGATCAGACCTGAATCCAATTGAACATCAGTGGGGTGATCTGAAAAGGGCTGTGCACAGGAGATGTCCTTGCAATCTGACAGATTTGGAGCACTTTTGCAAAGAAGAGTGGGCATATATTGCCATGTCAAGATGTGCCATGCTAATAGACTTCTGCTGTAATAAAATCAAAAGGTGCTTCAACAAAGTATTAGTTGAAGGGTGTGCACACTTATGCAACCAAGTTATTGTGCGTTTTTATTTCATCCCCCCCCTCCCCCAGTTTTTTTTTGCAATTGAATTGTTCATGTTATAGGTCACATTAAAGGAAGGAAAAGATACGATTTATTTTTGTCTCATTCTTTAACACTACAAGAACCTGGCATTTTAACAGGAGTGTGTAGACTTTTTATATCCACTGTATGGTAATTGAAACCTAATATAATGTATTGTTTTTTATGCCATAATCATCACAAAAGATTTGTTATCACGTGATTTTTTTTTACACAGAGCCACTGATAGCTTAGGGATTCCCAGCATCCCAACACCAATGGAAAAGCTATCTTATGATCAGGGGTTAGGTTCACAGAATTTAGTTTAGTATCATTTCTCCCCCATACTACTATTAATTACAGAGTTCTCGCTCTTCAACTGCTGAGAAATTTGCCTTTACCCAGACAGGGGAAAGTATGGCTCTAAAGATGGATGAGCTACTGTCTACTTTTACTCATTGTTAAAAGAAAGACAAAGATTTGTCTTTTTTATGTATTTTCCAAAAGTGAAAAGAAAGGTAAAAATAAAAACAGAGAGCTACAGATTTTAGGTCTCCTGTATGATTGAAATGGGTGTCATTTATTGGTAACCCGCTATAGTCTTTTTTTTGTTGTTGTTCATTCATAGGATTGCCTCAAATCCTCATTTTCCATGTTCCTCGGCGAGAATGACAAATGGATGGCAGGACATAAAAGTATAGAAGGAAAGTGGATACATAAAAAAACAGGTTGACTTGGCAGGGTTAGAACCATTCACATCAACCGTGCAGGAAGTTATCATATTCCCAAGGAGGTACAGTTAACATCCTCACTTCCACACTTACAAAATAAAAAAAGGCAGCGTGGAAGGGGGCCTGACAAGGGATATCCCACTGGACCAGTCAAATGCAAATTAAAAGGATTGCTATAAAACACAGATGCTGCAAAGAAAATAATCTTCACAAGATTTAATGCTTTATTTTTACAAAGCCGGAGGTTTGTGGAAAAGAAATCAGATGAGGCTTCCAGGTAATATAATTAAAAAAACGTCTTGGATCTGTTCTCATTTGTTTTCACTGTTTGCCATGGAATCTGCAAAGGTAGGTATTCTAGGCTGCTGAGCACGGCTGTCTGAGACTTAAAGGGAATGGCCGGCTGCCAAGATCCAGGGCACTTTTAGAAGCATCTCTGCAGGCTGCTGACTGCTTTACTTTGGACTTTAGTTTTTCCTTCACAAGTATTCAGCATACCCCATATAATCAAAATGCCTCTGTTGCACTTACTTACAGCTAAATATACCACCATTACACGTAAAAATACTCAAATACTTCAGTTCTGTAGTCAATTTAATTTATAAATACAATTCGGTTGTTTTTATTGTTGTGACATGAAGGACACAGTCATAAACTCATGCCCACCCAACATTCTGAGCGTCTAGAAAAAAGGGCCTCAAGGGAGGAAAGAAGGACAGAGGGAATTGAGTTCTAATGAAGGACACAAGGATGGTAAGTACTTAGCAATGAGGATAGGAGGGTAGGTAGGAAAGTGATCTAAAAATAACTACCCTTTCTTGCTTGCTCCTGTAAACCACACTGGACCTTCCACACCTTCCTAAATCCTACCCATTTCCTCATCCTCCACTCTACTGTGCTTTAAAGCAAGCCTTACCCGAGCCTACCCCTTGACTCTTACTCCTTTATGACATATTTTCAAGTCTGAATTTTTTTCACTTAATTTTGTTTTCAAGCCTTACTCTCTCTGCATTTAGTAACCTGACCCTTAATTCTCTTTACTAAAGTGATGAGTGGTTAAACACACCACAAAAGTGGTTTTATGTACATTTTTCATTAAATTATTTCAATATTTCCCATGGTGTTGTCAGTACTCAGGGTCGGACAAACCAATGGACTTTTAAGTAATCTTCAGTGCTGATAAAGAAACATGTTAGACTTTCTGGCTGGCCACATAAACTTCTACATCTATGCTGACACTATTTACCATGTGTGTGAGAGTATCCAGCAGGAAGCCACACATTACTTCAATCTAAGGGCCACTGGGATTAAAGTTCCAGGGCCCATTATATGTCTCAGTCTAGTCCAGAATTATCCAGTAGTCTACGGGTAGAACTTGACATAAATTTTATTAACGCATTAAAGGACAATGCATTGTGAGCCCGTACGGGCTTTGTCGTAAAGGGGTTTTTAATGTAATTTGGTTCTTTAAATTAATTTCTACAAAATTCCAAATATATAAAATCTTCACAATGCAACATAACAGACAAACCCTTATCTGTGGTTCAGATGTTTGTTCCCATGATTTAATATTCTAAGTTATCTTTGTAATTGTACAAATAAATGTTTAAGCTTGTTGTAAGCTATATTCATTTCCAGCTGTACATCCAATGCTTTCGGCCTCTATTGCGACTTTGATCCCTAACATACTGCAGTGTAATCTGTAATCTAAAGCAGTCGGAAGGGAAAACAGTATTGTCCTGGTGAGAAACTGTGCCTTCTGACCCCGATGAACACCACTGGAAGTATTGTTGGCTCACGCAAGAAGTCTGGCAGATTACAAGTTCAGAATAGACAATCCAATAAGAAAAAAAAACTGCAACTCATTAGTGCTGAGCAAGCGGTTTAATGGGACAGTTCACACATCCTTCACATCCAAAAAAACAACATCACACGGTCTAAGGAATACTGGAGGAGGGGTGAGACCGGAAAGAAAACACCACTTTATTTTCCGTCTCACAATCCTAAATTGGGATAGATGTTGCAAACATTTGATTTCCTTGCACATGCTTTTAATCTGTGTCTGACTTGTGAATCACACTAGGGAGACACACATTCTGATATATGAAGAACAAATAATAAATTGTGAATCGTGAAAAAAAAAAACACACACACAAGATGACATGTGGCAATGTGTTTTATTGGCCAGCCTCATTCTCCCCACCTGACCTCACTGCAACAGGCTGACTACACAGCAAATAGCCACGTGAGAGGCTTTCCAGCAGCCACGAAACATCTCTGCCAATTCATTTAAACGGATGATCTAACCTTCAGATTAAAATGGTAATATGCAACTGTGGATTATATAAACCCTGGCTATAAATACAAAACGAGGAGATATAACACTGTACACCTTTCTGAACGGCTTACATCTACCACATCTACATAACTTAAGACCCTGCCATGGGATCTCTGTATAAGCAGTGTGAACAACCTGTTTTAGCACTACCTGGATCAGTCAATCAGCATTTTTTTGCCAAAGCATGCTTAAGATACCAAAATGCACATGTTCTATGCAAATGTGACTGCTGTAGGTGCACTTCTTCATGACAGGCTTGTCTTGCACATTTGACTATTATCTAGACCATGGTCATCCATTTGCCCCCTCTGGCAGTTGCATCTGGTAGCCAAGAAGGCAGAAGCTCAACTTTTAGGTGACCATGGTAGTCACAGACCATTAATAAAGTATTGTCCAGCGCCTCTGGTCTGGGCATAACAATTAGTTTAACAAACAGTGTTGCTTGTCATTGTGAATATACAAAGAGTACAGAGATCTACACTCACAAAGCGTTAACAATATGTGTTATCTCAAACCCTACAATAATGAAGATGACCGGCCATGAACAAGTGTGCAGGGGAGCATATAGTGCAGTTATACAGTAAAAATACTGATAATGCATGTCGTTGACAAATGCAAACTTGCCATCTTATAGAATATCAAAATATTTTGGGGCTTTTGGCAATTTGTCCGCATCATCTCTTAGGTCATGACAAGTGTCACAGATACATTTCCTTTAGATGGGAAAAAGCATTTGATTTCAAACACTCCATCCAGCCTGTACATGTCAAAACAGCCAGGCCAGAGGATGAAAGACACAGGATACACAAACTACCATCCTTGTTATCCACACAGTGTGCTTAATTATATATATATATATATATAGAGAGAGAGAGAGAGATACTGTATTGTTCTGAACATAGGCCGCACTTTTCCCTCCCCCTTTAAGTCTTTAAAGTGGGGTGCTGCCTATAATCGGGTTTAGCGCAGGGATACGCAATTTGTATCGCTGGACGCCGGGGACATGCAGTTCCGGGCGCTGGGCGGGTGTTTTTTTTTTCCATCTAGCCTTGCTTTGTCAGTCACATGGTGGACAGTGTAATTAAATGTAATACACAAATTATTAAAATGTCAGTGTTTATTCATAAAACCATTGCCATGTTCTACAGAGTTTTAAAAACTGATGGTTATTGTTCATTCCAAATTTCTGATTTGTTTTTGTTTTTATTGTATGGACTTTTTTTTTTTAATTGAAATGGAAGGCCAGTACCTGCTTTTAAGTTATTCACAAAATGTATGCATTGGTATAATGTATTTATATAATTGCTATTGATCTTGAGATTGAATAATTTGTAGGGCTGAGGCTTCTAATAAGTCCCAAGTGTACTTCTTTAGGACAGTCAGTCCTTCTTTAGGACCTAAATCCTTCCATCCTTCTTTCCTCACCTGATGGCTCTCTTTTTTTTTTTTTTGAAGCTTAAAATGTTTGCTGGCTGTGAGTATATTGCATAAAACAGCAGAAATGTGTTTATTAATTAAAGGATAAATAAAATACATTCTACTTCATCTGAATACCCTCTTAAATTCAAATAAATCAGAAAGTCACATAAAGTATGAATAAAGCCCTGCCCCTAAGTCATGTCCTTTCTTGGCTTTTGCAAATGTTGTAGGTTCTCCTACAGTACTCATATTTTCGTCTGTGTATGCCATGGATTTGTTGCTGTTCTCAAAGTGTTTTTTTTTTTACGGGTTTTCAGTTACACTGCAGTAGTTATCACTGAATATATTTTGCCACATTTTAAAATGTTTTTTTTATCTGCATGGTGGAAGATGTGGGTCCCGGAATTTATACCTGGTAGTAAAGGGGACCTATGCCATCGAAGGTGCAATTCTTTCACACACTCTGCAGAATTATTTAATTCTCTGCTTTAGTGGTATCATGTAGGAAACCACTGAACACAGGTTTCATATCGTTTTAAGTCCCAGGATGATATATTACAAAGACAAATATTGTAACTCACTTTTATATTCATGCACACACACACTCAAACATATTCATTTAAAGGAAATGCGAGTATAGCTTTTAGAATTAACAAAATATTTTTTTAGACCCAGAACTATGCAACAGGGAAACAGACTTTATAAAATGTCGCCATCACTTTCTTGCATAGTGTAACATCCATTACTTTATTCTTTCAGTTGATTAGTTAAAATGCTTCCAGAGGGTCTGGGATTAGATGTATGCATTTAGTGTAAAGGCAGCATTCTGTTAAAAGACCATTAAAAATAAGAGGACAGGTAAGTTCAAGAACAGTAGCTCTACAAGATTTATTTGAAACTTTTGTAAACTTCGTATCAAGTAAAGTTATGAAAACATTGCCCTCTACAGAGATTTCCTTGTACTGCAATACACTGTGCTCATTAGACATAACATCACAGCTACATTTCATGCCTCCTAATCTCATGTTTAAGTTATAATTTAAAGTTACGTTTGACTTGCTGTTTGTGCCTGGCATCAATGTCATTCCATTTCTTTTTAATAAATTTAATGAAAGTCACCCTTAATCCACGACGCAAAATGTATAAATGGCAAAAATCCAGTTACAATGTAGAGTTGACAATGTAGAGTTAAATTAACCTTTATTTTGTTATTTTACCTTTTAACTACTAAATGGCCAATCTTTACCAAGAGGGCCTTGTTTTTACAAACAAAAGGAAGATCTGCCAAGTTTCATCACAAAGAAAATCTTAGATTTATGTTCAGCAAACGCAAAGAGGCTTTCCACAAATGCATGCACATTCAACACTATTCAGGGAAAGTCTCACCCAAAAGAGATCCATGTGATGGGAATAACTCCTTCCAGAAGTCCGAGTAGCATAGCACAAAATGTGAATTGCTTTTTCAAGGTGACATAGGGATTGTTACAAAGGGCTACTACACATGCAAACATTGTTACGCTATGTGCCTGCCGGTCAATTAACACTGAAAATCGAAATGGCTCCCAGTCAAAAGAGAATTTTAATATATAGTACTGCTTGAAATGCAACAAGTCGCATTTAAAAGTACATAATAATAATTTGATATGACTGACCTTCGGTAGTGTTTTCATAGGAAATAACACTAGAAAAAATATCTGCTATTTAAGTGACAACAGTTTTTTTATGGAAATACAATATATAAAGCCTAACTCCATTAAAATGATGTATTGAATGATGTCAAGGCTGCAGCTTACAATACACACCAAGAGGTACTATTTAGCAAATCACAGGTGAGTGTTATTTTTGTTGAGAAAACATATATTTGCATGTTTCTACGAAACGAAACCAATTAAAATGCACATAATCACCATAATAAAAGTTTGCTTTTTTGCATAATAATGTACTTGCCTACAAGAATGTACTGATAGAGGCGCTTGAAATTGTGCTGTGAATTATGCTCCTAAAATGCAGTGCTAGTTAATCATTAATATATGGACAGCATTTTAAAGAACCTGTATTTCCACTGTGAATAAAATACTGTAATATAAATGGGCCATAGCAGGGAATTAGGGGGGAAAAGAAATATATATATATATATATATATATATTAAAAAAAGGGTTATTTAGAGCTGGCTCTCAAAACCTGTAATAAATTGATAAAGGTCACAAAAAATACCTAGCTGGGAAGTCCCAGTATGTATTATTATTTTTTGTTTTATATTGCACATCATATTCCACAGCCCTATACAAGGGGTAAACAGGACATAAGTAGTAGATAACATAACAATTTGACTTACAGAAACAAAAGGCAAGGAGGGCCCTGCTCAAACGAGCTTACAATCTAGAGGGAGTTAGGGTGAATTACACAAGAGGTAAAAGTGGGCCACACTAGAATAACTATTGTTTGAGGATACGAGACGGACTAGTAAAAGGTGAACTAAATGAAGATGGCGTAATTCCTAGATGTCCTTAAAGAAGTGGGTCTTGAAGGATTTTTTTTAAGGACCAAAAGAAGAGAGAATGCAATTTTGAAGCCATGAGACTCAAATGGGGTGCCTACTGGGATGTTCAAGTCTATAAGGATGACTCCAAGAGGGTAAATCAGAGGAGAGGAAGTGGGGAAGCCATAAGGATAAGTGATCAAGAAATTTATTAACAAGCGCCACAAAGATACTTTGTGTTGGACTAATTCTAAGGTAAATGTATTATTTCAGAGTCAGCTCATTTTGAAGTATAGATATACAGTGGCAATAAAATGTAAGTGAACTTTGGTATTACCATTATTTTCTGCATAATTGTTCAAACAAAATGCTTAAGATAATAGTACACAATGATAATCTTTCATGATTTTATAGAACACACCTATCAAACATTCACAGTGCTAGTGGAAAAAGTAAGAGAACCCTTGCATTTAAAAACTGGTCGAACGTTTGGTGGCAGCAATAACTCCTTACGATGTCTGGTGTAAATGGCTCTTCTGAAATTATTCCACACCATTTCTAGAAGGGTAAGGTCTGGACTTTGATTGGGTCACTTTCAAAGACAGATTTTCTTTTTTTTAAACCATTCTGTAGATTTACTTTGATAATTTGGTTCATTGTCCTGCTACATCACCCAACTTCTACCGAGCTTTAACTGGTGGACAGCCATCCTGACACTATGCTGTATGATAGAAGAAGGCTCCAGGCACGCAGGGGTTCCATCAGACAGATTTATTGTAGGAAACAGACAACAACGTTTCGACCTCACAATGAGGTCTTTATCAAGTTAACCACACAAGTAAAAAGTAAAGGTTTAAATAGCACATATCAATCAATGAATAACCAATCAAAAAACCAATCTAATCTGGCACCATGTGTAGTATAATTAATAATCATGTATTAACATAAGTAAATATTCAAAAGTATACATCACATAATACATGATACTTATAGATGTTAAAAGAGACCAGTGACAAATAAAGAAATATATTAAGATCCATATATATTAAATAACCAAAAAAGATATATTAAGAAAATACCCATAAAGTGTGTGCAATCAGTGTTAGTAATGGACACTTACAGAGATTTAACTAGTGCAGTTCCATGTAAACACAATCAGTGTTCATACTGATTGTGTTTTTGGAGTATGAACACTGATTGTGTTTACATGGAACTGCACTAGTTAAATCTCTGTAAGTGTCCATTACTAACACTGATTGCACACACTTTATGGGTATTTTCTTAATATATCTTTTTTGGTTATTTAATATATATGGATCTTAATATATTTCTTTATTTGTCACTGGTCTCTTTTAACATCTATAAGTATCATGTATTATGTGATGTATACTTTTGAATATTTACTTATGTTAATACATGATTATTAATTATACTACACATGGTGCCAGATTAGATTGGTTTTTTGATTGGTTATTCATTGATTGATATGTGCTATTTAAACCTTTACTTTTTACTTGTGTGGTTAACTTGAT
The DNA here is from genome assembly GCF_027358695.1 of Spea bombifrons. Lineage (NCBI taxonomy): Eukaryota > Metazoa > Chordata > Amphibia > Anura > Pelobatidae > Spea > Spea bombifrons. Next base: position 65,353,064 of record NC_071088.1, on the reverse strand, counting down.
AAAGACCTCATTGTGAGGTCGAAACGTTGTTGTCTGTTTCCTACAATAAATCTGTCTGATGGAACCCCTGCGTGCCTGGAGCCTTCTTCTATTTTTGATTTACTGGGGAGCTGGCCCTTCCTGGCACAGCTAAGCACCTGAGTTCCTGTGGGGAGTGAGTGCAGATTCCTAATTCTGGTGACTATGCTGTATGATAGCATGATAATTCATTGTCCCCTCAATGGTAGCAAGCTGTTCAGGCCCTGAGGTAGCAAAGCAGCCCAAATCATGATTTTCCCTCCACCATATTTCACCATTGGGATAACATTTTGATGTGGGTATGAAATGCCCTTTTTACGCCACTAGCTGTGTGGTCTTCCTGAACAATGCAACCATAGTTTCATCAGTCTACAAAACATTTTCCCACAAGTGTTGTGGAGTGTCAGGATGCTCTTTTGGGAACTTCAGGCTAACAGTGATGTTATATGTTATATACAAACAGAAATTTGGAAAACCAATAGCCATTTTAAGGTCCCCCTTAAATCATAATGCACAAATAGATATTCCCTCTGCCCCCCAGATATGCCACTCTGCTCCCTAGATATGCCACCCCCCAGACTTACCAATGTACCCCAAGACTCCCTGGTGTCTAGCGGGCCAGCTGGTGGACATCTGCACGATGCGAGCAGAAAACCTCCGCTGTCAGCACTTCTGCCGGGGCTTCTATGAAGGGGAAGCACAGGCGGAGGTGCCAGCAGCAGAGGTTGTCTGCGCACATCGCACAGGCTTTCATCAGCTGCCAGAGAGGAGGAGTCCTCCTCTCTTGCAGGTGGTGAAAATCTGCGCGATGCACGTAGACAACCTCCCCTGCTGACACTTCCGCCGGTGCTTCTCCGCACCTATAGTGTGGCCTATATTCGGGTCAATACGGTATTAATTAAAAGAGATTTTTATTTATTTTTGTAACTTAGATGAAGATCAAATTATTTAAAATAAAAAGATGAGAGTTGGTACCGTGTTAGCCATAGAAATACAGGAGACAAGTTGAGTCAAGTGGATAGATATTGAGTAGATAAGCGTATAGAGTATAAGCTTCAACACATCTCAAAATAGCAATGGGTGGGGCTGAAACACCTAAACTTAATAAATAAGAGTGGTATCCAAATACTTTTGATCATATAATGCACATACATACATGCACACACACATACTCAGTTGCTCAGCTACACCTGTTAACAGAAATAGCTAATCAGCGAATTGAATGTCTGCAGCTTAGTATGTAAAGCATGCAGGCATGGTCAAAGTATTTAGTTGTTCAACAAAACTTTAGAATGGTGAAGATGCACGGTATCTCAGCGACTTTGGATCATGTTATAATTGTTGGTGCAAGAAGATGTAGTGGTTCAATAACAATTGATTGAAAACTTAAAACTCTGATGGGTCATTATTTTGTTTTTCAAATTTAAAATGGTTTGCTAGGTAAGATCTGGGGATCCTCGTGTATATAAAGGCTTAGTTATCTCTTTGCCTTATGAGAGATGTAGTCTCTCTTATACCATGTAAATGAAAAACTATTTTTATCCAGCAAATGTAAGGTTTGTTCCAAAAACTGAGATCAAAACATAAATAAGTGTAGCAGATAATTTTCCTTTACTTGGTGATATTAACACACTTCAAAGGTCTGTACTGAGAAGATTATGATAAAAAGCCTTTGATGTCTTCATGGAAACATGCTCAGCATTGCCCGGTTGAGAGGTGAAAGTGTGAACAAACACCAGAAGCTGTCATGTGAACACTGCACTGAAGGCTTTGGGACACTTTTAAGAGGAAAGTTCATAAAATACAACAGTTCCTATGTAATTCGCCATAGACTGTACAGTTGGTATTTTAAGGGTAAATATAGTCAATTCTATGTACACAAGGATTATGTTACACGTTATGGAACACATAAGGACATATGAGAATACTCATCACCACATGTAAGCTGTAGCCAAAAGGTTAAACAATTTTTTTTTTAAAAAAAGAACAGTAACAAAAAAATACAAATTGTATATGGAGGATGTAGAATACCTTATTATACATATCTACATGAGAAATACCGATAGGATCCCCACAGTTATTTTTAAAGCAAAGCAACTATAGGTATACATTGTTATCTCAGGCCTCTCCTTATGCAGAATCTGGATTTTAAAGCCATATTTTCCTTCCTTCTCTTAGTTTGACCTAAACACTTTTATTTCACGTATGCCAAACGTTAAGCTCTTTTACTCTAACATCTTTTGAATTTTATCTTATATTTAAGAACATTTTTATTATATGTCATACCTCATCAGCACAAATATTATTCAGGGTTTCCATATGGTTTTAAATCAAAATATTATATATTTAGGGATGAGGTTGTTAGTATAAAAAAATGTATGTTTAAAACAATTGGAATTGGAATAAAATTTATGTCCAGCAACATCCTCTTAGCAGAATAATGCACTTCCATGTGTATAGGTGTTTAATTTTATAAGGGAGCAAAATGATCTACATTAATCTTATTTCATTTTGAACTTGTGTGTAAAGGTTATTTGTAATGTCTATTTCTAGTGGGAGAAGCAAGAGGTGTTTGGGCATTTTTAAAATGTTTTAATTATTTTTTATTATTTTTAGACTTTTATTGACTGGAGATTCTTTTGAGATATTTAAAGATCTCGGGGGTTCTCCCTTGGAACTGTATAGTACCTCTTATGATGTCATGGTGATGTCATTGTAGTCTGTGTATTTGTTAATATTTAATATTATTACATTTTTCGTAACTTTATTGAATCTCTATAGACCCTCTTTTCATTCTCTGTGTCACAGTTTAGTAGATGGAGCCCAGTATGCAAGGCTGGAGATGTGGGAAAGCCAGAAGCGAGGTACCGGTAGGGATTAAGCGTAGTCAGGAATACCAGAGGTCGGTTCAGGCAGCGCAGGTTCATAAACGATAGACAAGCAAAGGGTCAAAATCCGATTAGACAAAATAGAAAAGGCAGAAAACCACAGTAGTCAATACGCTGATAGCACAGTACATCTGAGCACTGTGGATAGGAAAAGGCACAACTTTATAGGGAGGAGGGAGGGGTTCCCAATCTGACATCATGATTGTGCCTAATTTCATTCATCTGGGATTTCTGTCTACTGTCCCTTTAAGAAGCCGTCTGGTGGGCGCGCGAGAGATGAAAACAATCCTTCTTCTTTGTCGCGACAGCCCCTCCTCGTGCTCCAGCCGCCCTGCGGATCGCGGTGCCAAGAAGGAGACCGTAGCACCACCATGATCCGGAGGCAAGCGGGTAGACCACAACGGACCCCTCTTCGTGCGTCATCATGTTGGCGGTGCGTGTGGTGAGGAGGATGCGGCGTAGGAAGGAGGTGAATGCTGCAGCGGGGACCCGACACTCTGTTATTCTGGTGTAACCGGCACCCGCGATGATAGCTCTCATTGAAAGAGGAGACCACAGGCTGTCGAAAGACACCCTGGTTTCTTGTGTAACAGGGAAACGTTAGCTGGCACTAAAACCATAGGATGTGCTTTTACGTCCTCCGTCGGACGTGATAGTATGTCCTAAGGTCACAAAGTGGTTAATACCCATATCCTATTGTTTTAGAAAAATATGCCTAAACTACATTCACCTCACGAACCTATTACTAACCTTATTACTTACTGTGCTCAGAACAGATCACATTATCCTAGGAGGAAAAAACCTGGATACAGACATAGCAAGAAACTAGATATGGTCAGTTGGTGTGGTTGTATGTACACCATATGGACAAAAGTATTGGAACACACCCCTTAATTACTGAATTCAGGTGTTTTAATCAGACTTATTGCCTCAAGCAATTGCCTAGCCATGCAGTCTGTGTGTACAAACATTTGTCAAAAAATGGGTCATTTGGAACAACTCAGTGAATTCAAGCATGGTACTGTGATAAGATGCCACCTTTGCAATAAGTCAGTTCATGAAATGTCATCCCTGCTAGATATTCCAATGTCAACTGTACATGGTATTATTGAAAAGTAGAGGCGTTTAGGAACAGTAGCAATACCCAGATGTGTTGAGGTCCATGGTGCGTTATGGATGCTAATTACATAGCTGTAGAGTTCCAAACTTCCACTGGCACTAACATCAGAACAAAAACGGAATGGGTTTCCATGGCCGAGCAGCTGGATGCAAGCCTCACATCACCAAGTACAATCCCGCCACTGGACTCTGGAGCAGTGGAAACATTGTGCTATGACGGACCTTTGTTTGGTAGTCTGATGGGTAAATCTGTGTTTGGCGAATTCCAGGAGAAAGTTGCCTGCCTAACTGCATTGTGCCAACTGTAAAATTTGCTGGAGGAGGGATAACTGTCTGGGGCAGTTTTTAAGGGGTTGGGCTAGGCCCCTTATTTCCAGTGAAGGAAAATCTTAATGTTTCAGCATACCAAGACATTTTGGAAAACGCTATGTTTCCAACTTTGTGGGAACATTGTGCGGAAGGTCCTTTTCTATTCCAGCATGACTTTCCACCAGTGCACAAAGCAAAGTCTATAAAGAAATTGTTGGATGAGTTTTATGTTGAAGAACTTGACTGGCCCACACAGAGCCCTGACCTCAACCCTATTAAACACCTTTGGGATGAACTGGACTGGAGGTGGTTGTGAGCCAGGCCTTCTCATCCAACATCAGTGCCTCACCTCACAAATGCTCTACTGGATGAATGGTAAAAATTCTCACAGAAGCACTCCAAAATCTTGTGAAAAGAGTTCCAAAGTAGGGGAACCAACTACATATTAATGTCTATGTATTTAGAATGTGACGTTATAATAGTCCCTGTGCAATGGTCAGGTCAGTAGAGTCAGAAGTGTTCATAAACCTAACTGCAAAAACAATGATGGACAAATGGGGGATTACTAGGTAGGAAAAAGCTAAAACAATGAGCAAGAGACAAGGCCTGCCAAGCTGTGACAAGACTTTTTAAAGGGAAATTATAAAAAAAGACTCTGAAAGAGCCAAGGTTCAGGCTCATCAAAATAGAAGGGCATCAAAATGACAGCACAGGAGGCCCTTTAGGTCAACCCAAAAATCACATTTATACAGAGGAGCCCAAATCAACTCATAAGCACAATTGATAGAATAAAAACTTACAGTGATTGCCGACTTTGCCATAAAAAAATAGATATTTCCCATTTGCAGCAATACATATTAAGAGTGCGATTCTTTTTCTTGTTAGGGTATTGTGAACAGAACAGTGATTTATTGTATTTTAAATTGCCATGTTATATAAGCTCGTAAATATCTGTGCTGTATGTTTTGTCGTTTTGTATTTATCATATTCTAGCTCTAACCCACAGTCAGCTTAATGGCCTGGATCACCAGGGCAGGACCGGTCTCTTTCTGCAAACACCACTAACTTGGGTGATCTGAAGGATGGCAGAACCACCCAAGCAGTAGTAGAGGCACAGAGGTTAGGAATAAGACGCACAGTAACAAGAAATGAGACAAGAAAATGGTCAGAGCAGAAGTCAGGGCAGATGGTTTCAGGTTCATTTACTTTAGATAGGCACGAGTCGGTGCAAGCATCGAAAATCATAGGCTGCTAACAGTCCAGTCAAAAACTGCAGGCAAAATGCGAAAGGCGTGGACAGCTAGACGCTTCCAAAGGGGCACTGAAATAACTAAATGCTAAAAGGTTTGCTTAGTGTCCCTTTATAGCTGTACACTCACACACTGCCTCTTTATTTGTGCATGTGTGCCCTGTGTGCCGTGTGTGCACATCGTGCAATTATGTTCGATGAAGGAGGAGACCTGTGATGTAGCCTGGCAGGCAAGCCGCAGGAGTACCTCTGAATCTTTGGAGGTAAGATATGGCAATGGCCACAACACCAGCACTATTTCCACCCATTTTCTAACCATTAAGAAAAAACAGACTTCAAACTTTAAAAAAAAGTCAAACTCTCCCTGCCTCATGAACACAGTAAGGCAAGAAGGTAAATCAATAGCCAATCACAGTGCTTTTACGTTTTGAAATATCTCTGATATCAGAGTGATCTGGGACACCATTATTGATTCCCTTGAGATGTCCTTGATTGCACATGGGAACCTGAAGACCATTAATGCCAGACAACTCAAGCGTCCTGTTCTCTTTAAATCATGATGTTCCATGCTAACTTGAAATTTATTAGGGCACAGACCCTCATGATGAATGCATAGGGGTTAAATGTTCTTAATTATACATGCAAAATAACTAAAAACAGATGCACATGAGAAATCTGATCATCGGAAAAATGGCTGCAATTCTATGCTCCTGACCAAATTTGGTTATAGTGGGGAAATGCAGAATGTTCGTGCAGAGCAATTCAATGCTTTTGATTAAATGCACAGCAACATTCTCAGCCTATATGCATGTAAACAATGTATCACAGCAACATGCACTGTGAGACTGGGAGGAAAACACTTAAACACCAATGAGAAGAGATACATTTCTAATCTGAGATGGCCGAGATCCCAGAATAATTCTTGCATTTTAGCCAACTCAACACAGAAACATGTCGCTTCTGATTGACCACACAGGTGCCTAATAAATGGTATCCAGAGAAATTGCTTGAAAGTCTTCTTTGGGTTTCAATTTTTAAGTCCCACTGACAAAGCTTCTTGGTAAGCAATATAGCCATGTAAAATCCTATGAATGTGTATGTCTTTTATGCTGTTTAGGGTGTGCTCCCCTTTCTGTATACTGTGTGTTTTTTAAATTTGTTTTATTCATTTGAATTTTGCATGAACAACCAAACACAACCTTACATCCCATATACAGAGATATTAAAAGACGATACGCCTTGCACAATGCATATTGTGTATATTGTTTAAAATATAATATGAACAGTTACATTTCTATACAAAGAGAAACAAATCTTAAAGCTAGTGTTTCTTTTTAGCACCATCTAATTTGTATCTTCACAAAAAAGGATTAGTTCTAAATACTAATTTGCCAAACATTAAAGTTTAACAGGGATACATAAAGGCTTAGCAGGATCACTTATACAGGGACATGAAAGCATCTCTTGTCCTAAAACATGCCAGGAGCTAAATAAATTCCCCCTTTTGTGAGCCGTACTCCTTGCATATAAAACTGATGCAGAGTGCTGGGGTAAAAAAATAAAAAACCTTGGGGTGTTTAACTGGAGAACAAAATAGGGAAGCGTTCAGTGCATTTACTTCCAAGACAATCTGTTAATATGAGAGGAAGAACGAACTGTTTCCATGTAAAAAAAAAAATTAAAAAAAAAATTACTTTTTAATTGGGAAAAATGGTTTACATAAATTATTTAATTTAGTACCACCATATATAGAAAAATATTGATACATTATTTTATACAAAATTCAATTTTAAAATAGATTCAATTTGTGTGCTATCTTAAGAGGAGCCTATATTTTGTTAATAGTACAGAGTTTAGCAGTTGAGAGAAAAATCTTACTTCTTTCTAGTTCTTAAAATGACAAACCTGTCCCCCTGCACTGTTACATCAGGGAAGTGATGTAACAAAAAAAAAAATAATAATAAAAAATAAATATATATATATATATATATATATATACACATTATATTTCATTTTAACCTATAATTTAAGAGCAGGAAGCTGAGGAACAGCATTCAAACTATTGTGCACTGTATATGGCTACAACGCCTTGCATTTTCTCCACATAATAATGAACTTCTTGCTTGCTAACATCCCTTGCTGTCATTAGAGTAGCCTGAAGGGAAAGCACTCAAATGGCACTTAAAAGTAAATTCACTCTTCTCTGAGGTCAACAATCAACTTTTCTCGTAAAAAACATTCGTTATCTTCCATCTGTCATTTCATTGGTAAAAGCACTTATTGGTACAAAATCAGTCCCCGAAAAAGTTCAATTAAAATAAATGAATAGAAAAAGACGTCAGCCCCCACAGCTTTCGCTACCCATGGTGCATCTGTAAACTTTCCAACTGCAATTGCAACAATCATTATACAAGAATGCAGAGTGGAAGAGAATTGAGAAAGAGTAATAGTACTGCTTGCCACATAAAATAAAATTAAGTCTAAAATTTTTTGTGGTGGGTCCATATTTTATTATTAGAGCAATCCAAACTTCAAAGCCTATATGCTTTCACTGGTAATCAGATCACCGAGCAAGTCATATTGCTAGCTGGATAAACAATTTATAGTAATTAACTAGTAAGCTACATGTCTTATTCCCACGGCAGCTGTCAAATTCTAAGGTCGGGGTACATTTGACATCAAGCACCTCAATCCATTTCAGCAATATTACATATTCTAACATGACATCTGGGGATTGGTGCATCAGATCAGCAGAGCTATTACATGAAATATCATGTTGCAGGGTTGTATTATGACTAGGAAGCCAGGAGTGCATAGAATAGTCCTGACGAAGGTCCCTTACTTGTACTGACACGTCCAATGGGTGCCCTATCTGTCACAATCATATTCCAAGACCTCAATGTTGATTTTCAGAAGGCTGACATAATGGTTCCTCTCAGCGACAAACCAAGAAGTGTCACGTTTGATACACACTTCTATCTTTCCCTGCAGCTTATATAGACATATGCATGCCTGAGGATGTATCGGACATTAGTTGGCCTGGGCCACCAATAAAGAAGCTGGAAACCAAAGCGTTTGGGGTGATCTAGTACCTTAATGTAATGCTTGGTTATTTCACTGTTTGAAGCATTCTTGTTAATAAAAATATATTACGTCACTTTGTTGACAAAAAGTGCATGAAAATACCCATAAGAACGTTACAGACAATGCATCAATGTTAGTCTGGGCAGCAGGTCAAATGCCTGCCTTTTCCTTCATACCACCTTATCAGCTAAAAAAAACCAAAACAGATATCCTCATGGAAAAGCTATTTTTGTCACTTTTTTTTCAGTGGCTGATTCTTCGGCTGATTCATTGAGCTGTGGGTGTGAAAGGTGGTGTGCGGAAATTCCCTACAATAATTCAACGATAGCAAAAAGCTCATGAAAGGTCAATGCTTTTTCTTTGATATCTCTAATAACATACTCTGGCCACATTGGTGAATGACAAACATACACCCTGGGGTGGTTCATGAGATAACAGAGCCCAAACTAAATGATCTCTTGCCATGTAAACCCAAAGGAAACATCTTCACTGCCCCTCCAGGTTAACAGCTTCCTTTATTTTTCTCTAAGTTTCAACTGCAATGATATACATCCTTGTTTCAGTGAGAAACCCTGCATGATAAAAGGGTTCCTTTGTAAAAAATAAACAGTCATTGGGCTGGTTCAGTGTGTACTGTAAATACGGTATTCAAATAACATAAATAACGCTAGTTGTACGTACCATGTGAAACGAAAAACATTTAGAATACAATGTGTGGATCTAGAAAAATAATTCAGAAGATTCCCTGTTGGCATGATGTTGATCAAGTATGGAAACATCAAGAGTTTTATTTAATAAACTGGAAGTTTGCAGCTAAACATGCTTTGTCTCAATGACTTAACTAGGCATTATGCAGACCAACTCAAGGTGAGCTTCTTCTGCATGAAGGGCTAAGTTGGCACCATCTAATAAAGTACAGTGAAGTCAGTAAAGTTTTATTCACTGTTTAGAGGCTATGTGTGAAGGTGGCATGTAAGCAGTTTGAGGTCCCTGTGCTACTTAGGAAGGTAACAGGGAGAAACTTGGTGGGAGCTTCACCCACTCTCATCTACGCTCTGTGCATAATATCCCCTTTTAGTTCATTGTCTATCCATTCTTGTCAATGCTTTGACTTTAAAGGCCCTAACTCAGGAATCTAACTCAGGCCCTAAACGTTACTGTGATACAGTTGTGGCCAAAAGTTTATATATCTCTAAGTTAAAAACATTAAAATTCAAGTTTTCACAACTCCCCACATTTCATATAACCATTCATTTCTTTTGGCAAGACAATGTAGGCATCTACTATTCTGTGCACATCGCAGGTAATTTTAAAATAATCCATTACTGACAGAATTCTTTCAGCTTTAATTCACTATATAAGAATTCCTAGAGGTCAAAAGTTTACAAACTGTGTCGTTAAACAGTCTGGAAGATTCCAGAAATTGATTTAATGACTTTTTACATCTTCTTATTGGCCAGTCGTCATAATTAGTAGTTTATAGGCAAAAGATGGTATGTAAATATAAAAAGCATGGGACCACAGAGACACTACATTATTCAGGAAGGAGGCCCAAATTAACTCCCAGGGCAAAATGTACTTGGGTCCGAGAGGTTCAACTAACCCCAAAGACAACAGCAAAGAAGCTGGTAAAGGGGTTGGAGGTGTCAGTTATCAAAGTATCCACACCCGCCATTAAGACAGAGTCCTACATCGCCATGGCCCGATAGGCTGTCATGCCAGAAATAAGCCCCTACTTTCAAAGCCAGCATAAAAAAAAAAACAGAATTAAGTTTGCAGAGGATCCCCAGGACGAAAAAACCTAGCCTTTTGGAAGAGTGTTCCACACTGTTCGGCCATAATGATCAGCACTATATGTGGATGAAAAAATGTCAGGCTTTCAATGCAAAGAAGACCATTCCAACTGTGAAGTATAGGGGTGGAAACATCATTATCTTGGGCTCTTCATCTGGAAAACGGACAGGTGCACTTCAGAAAAAAGGTGGCATAATGAGGAAAGACGTTTATCTAGATAGAAATACTAGATACAAATACAGAATCAACACCTTAAGACATCAGATAGAAAGTTAAAACTTGGGCGCAACTGGGTCTTCCAGCAGGGGCAATGATCCTACGCATACTTTTGTAACACAATGGCATTCATACAACAAAGTGAAAGTATTGGAGTGGCCATCACAATTCATGTCTCTGCAAGGAGGCCCAAAAACCTGATAGAGTTATACCAGTTCTGTCAGGAGGAATGGGCAAAAATTCCAGCTAAAAATTAAGAAGCTTGTGGGCAGTCACCACAAGCATCTAAGTTAAGCAATTAAAAGTCACCAAACTAACAAAGTGTATTTAAACCTTTTGTGCTGGGATTCTTATATAGTGAAGTAAAGCTGAAAGAATTCTGTTCGTAAATGATTGTTCTGATGTGAACAGAGTAGATGCTTTAATTGACTTGCAAAATAAATGTACGAAAACGTGAAATGTGTGGAGTTGTGAAAACCTCAGTTTGAATGCCTGCACATCATTCTTTGGGGAAAAAGGCAATTTGAATTTATTTTGGATTCCAACGCACATGGCTTATAAAAAGGTAATAACCTCAGAAAATATTTGGCACACTTTAACACCATGCTTACATTCTGTATTCTTTAGATTGTGTTTTATTACGTACACAAATGGGATCTGCACAAGAATTACACTGGTCTGCTATACATTGTGCAGCATTAAACAATGCGTGCTTATTTAAATTTTGAGAAAGCAGTCCAGATTCCTTGGTATGATGCCTCAGGAATTTCAATTCAGCCCAAATGAAGAACTTACAACTCAATATGGCTAAATGAAAACACTTTAAGACAAATGATGGTCAATGGTTCAGAAATGAAGTCTTTAAAGCATATGATAGCTAGGTAGTCCCTTTTTTCATGTTGCTTTTGCAACTGCACTATATTCTGTAGAATCCCCCCATACGCATTTGCCCCTCCCCCAGATATTTTCATGCAAAATATGTGTTTGGAGCGAAGTATAACATGCACAGGTAAATGTGTTCAGCCAGTCAGCACGGCAAGCATTTCTCATTGATTTCATTGAAAGGTCAGGTAAGTTATTTATATTATTTAATTAATGTTTTGAAGAATATGTTTTGTTTGAAGCATGTGACAACACACACACATACATACATACACACACATATTTATTTCTGCATTTCCAGCAACCTCTGTGCTGTGCAACCAAGTCTATCTGCTTTAGACATCCAATTTTAACTATAATATGTAGAAGACTTGACCCAGCACCCAGATTCCACACACAAGATTTGCCCAGATCGCATCCACAGTGGTCTCCTTAGAGTCTCAGGTCTCCTCATCTTCCCCTTTCTCATTATCTCTTCATCTCAGATCTGCATTTGCACTTTAGCTCCCACCTTTCCCTTTATCTCTCCATTTTTCTCCCTCTCTCCCTTTTTTCTTTATATCTCCCTCGTCTCTTTGATCCCCCTTCTCATTATCTCTCCTCCTCTTTCTCTTTACCTCACCTTTTCCCCCTCACTCTCTTTACCTCACCTTTTCCCCCCTCATTTTCTTTACCTCACCTTTTCCCCCTCGCTCTCTTTACCTCACCTTTCCCCCTCATTTTCTTTACCTCAACCTTTCCCCCCTTTCTTATTATATCTCTTAAATTTATCGCTCCACCTTTCTATATATCTCCCCTCCTCTCTCCCTTTCCCTTTCCCCTTTAATTCTCCCCTTTCTTATTATATCTCCTCTTTTTATTTATCTGTTTGTTTCTTTTTAAATTCCATCTGATTTTACTTTCTCTCCCTTTTTCTTTGCTTCTCATTATCTCTCCCCTTCTTATTATTCCTCCCACTTCTTATCTCCCTCATATCTCCGAATCGCTCTCCTTTCCCCTCATCTCTCATTGTCTCTCTTCTCTTTGTTTATCACTCCCCTTTGTCCCCATATCTTCTCCCTTTCATTATCTCTTTCCTTTCACCTAGGGTGACCACACGTCCCAGATTGGCCGAGACAGTCCCGCAAGGGGACTTTAAGTCCCAGGCAGCCTAAATAAATTAATGTGTGGATAAATTGTGTGAATGAGAGAGAAAATTAATGAATTAATGTGTGGATGAATTGTCTGATTGAGGGAGTATGAATTAACATGTGAATGAATTGTCTGAATGAGGGAGAGAATAAATGATTATGTGAATGAATTATGTGAATAAAAGTGTGAATTAGTGAGTGACTGTAAAAGTGTTTGTGTGTATCATAGGTGTATAATTGATTTGTGGAAAGGCAAAGATGGCACAATCAAGGTGCTTGAGCCTTGGGGACCAAGATGGTGCAGGCAGGGTGTTTATGGGACAAAGATGGCATAGGACAGACTGTTTGGGGACAAAGTTGACTCATTCTGGGATGATTGGGGACAAAGATGGCAAGTCTTATGTGTGTTATCTGGGTGCTGATCAGGTTCTATGTGGGCAGTGTGGATGCCAGGGCTGGCTTTGGGGTGTGCAACCTGTGATCTATGCCTGTAATTTAGGGGGTTTATATCTATACCTTTATTGTTGAGTTCTGCAGTGCTGTTTCCATGTGTTTTTTTTATCTATATCCTCAGTGCTGAGGTTACATGTGATTTCCAGTTGATCTATACCTACAATGCTGGACTTGTGTGTTATGTTGATCTATACCTGCAATGCTATGTTTCCATACACTATTATTGCATACCTGCAAATACAGGATTTGTTTTGATTTGATTCTATGTCTTCAGAGCTTAGTTCACATGTGAATTTCCATCGATCTATACATGCAAAGCTGGGTTTGTGTGTTAATGTGTTGATCTATCCCTGCTATGCGATGTTTCAATACATTATTTATTATGTAGTTATGTTGGTTTATATGTCTTGTTCAGTTGATCTATACATGCAAGTGCTGTTTTATGTGTTGTTTATTTGAGCATTACCTATTTTGTGTGAGTGATTGCATGCTACGGAGCGTGAAGCGGGGCCCAAGAAAATGCTTGCGTAGGGTCCAATTTTTTTCAATATAAAATGTATTGGCAGCAGGGGCTAATATTTATATATATATTGACAGCAGGGGCTAATATTAATAAATATCGGCAGCAAGGTCTAATATTTATATATATATTGGCAGCAGGGGCTAATATTTATATATATTGGCAGCAGGGGCTAATATTAAAGAAACTGCACAGTTCAGCAGTAACACATACTCACTAACATGCACACATCCATGGTCACACACCCTTACACGTACATGCTCACATAACCTTACACTTACTCATCCATGCTCACAACAAATATTTACACATTCATGCCCACACACACATCCATGCTCAGACACACATACACATCCATGCACACACACACACTTCCACATACATGCTCATACACATGTATAGTCACTTGGGGCAGACCGCCCCCTCTCTTGTGGGCCACTGGTCTTTAGCACCAGGATATGGTGTTATAACACATTGCCTGGAATTAATTTGGGGTCGGTTAGAGGGAGTTCTATTATCTCCCTTAGGCAGCCCATAGCCCTGAATGGAGACTCAGGGGCTAAAGTATGGTTTAGCCCCAGAGTCTCCATTTGGGGATATTAAGTTGAGACTTGGTGCATCACACCCAGTAGCCCCCCTAGCGACGTCCCTGCTCACAGCGACACATCTGTAACTTCCTGTGTGTAGGTCTGCACAAATGTTTGCGACAAAATAAAGGGTCATGTAAAATAACAAAAATATTAATCAACACAAAATGCATCTGCAATTCTTTCTTATATTTCTTTAGAAATAATATGGTCAATGCTTAGTAAAAGCTAACATTTCCATACTGCAGGTTATGGGATAAAACGGGTAAACCTATCAGGTCTGATGTCTGTCTATGAGTCTATAATTACACAAGACCAAGTCTACTTTCTATCCTGTGTTTAGAAACACTTAAAACACAACAACTTGGCCTCTGGATTAATCAAAAACAAATGGTTACAAGTCAGTTACACCATACTAAATGTGAAATCTACTTTAAACTTCAAATACATTTAAAGATTTTGGAACAGCAATAACGTGCCGTAACATCCTTTGACGAAGAACAGATTGTATCAGATGAAAGGTGGACTTCGGTAGTTCCTTCCTGTGCTCTATGTGATGTCACTAGCTGAACAATGACTACATCTGTAGTACTAATTGTTCACAGACTGTGTCTGTTCCAAGCCAGTTGTGTACCATATTAAGGCCAATATTTGTAATATGTACTACTGAGGAAAAAATGGAAATCAAACACAAAAACACAAATACATTCTTTATCCCATCCATATCCTGGCACTTTTCTTTTCTTACATGAAGACACGGCCTTTTATACAAAGAACGTTGGACTATCGTGAAAATTAGCTGTCAAAGAAAGTTGACATTTCCTTCACTTTCTTAAAAATAAAGAACAGATTTTTATAGTGATCTTTAACATGTCTAAGCAAACATGCAGCAAATAAACAAACAGCAGAAAAATTCTAATCAAAGTATCATTAAACAAGCTATTATATTTCCTTACATTCCTGGTATATAACACCAGCCATGGAGTGACGAAGGCGTGTCTCAGGCCTTAATAACAGAGAACAAGCAAGAGTGTTTGGTAAAGGTACACGCAACCTCTGTCACATTTTTGTTAGAATTAGCTATGGCTCCCATTGGGTGTTATGTAAAAAAATATTCTGGTGAAAATCTGAAAAGTGGTCTTATTGCAATAGCAACAGATGATATGTTCCTGCAGAATGGAATATTCTATTGGCAGCTATGGAGTTAGGACCGCTTTTCAAAGTCTATGCCAGACATCATTTTTATATATAACCCCCTTGCTTTCTCAAGACAAAGCTGTTGTTTGCGCAAAGCAGACAGCAACTTGCTTTACGTACGCAGATAGCATGTTATTAAACCTTCTAAACCATATCTTACAGTTTTATTTCTCTTCTTCAATGTGTCCAGTATTACCACTATCCACGTACTGGCCAAGCATTCATTTTCTCATTTGTATAAGCGCACTATAAAAATATACAAACAATGTAAGCCCAGGTAGGGTGACAAAAATGTAGCAATCCTGACTAACTTTTTTTATGGTAAGTTCTATATAGTTTATGATCCATATGGTATATAGTCAATTACAAAAACAAATAATATGGAAAAAGCAATAAATTTAAAAAATGCCAGTCCTGTGGACCTTTAAGATGGCCTGGGTCCTTAAGTTGGAAAGCCTGGTCACATGACCAGTATGGATCATACAAAAAAAGATTGTACCTGGTTGTCTAAAGGTTAGGTTTCATTTGGATTTTTATTCTGTTGGGCCCCTTAAAGGGAAATTTGGCAATGTTAATATTTCAAGCACTATTGGTGGTTTTTATGACAGCATACAGAGTTTGTGACAATATAATGAATAAATACAGTATTTATAAAACAGTTTCCCTACGGACACTCAGTGCTAGTAGATCTTAACACCATGCAAATAAAAAGGCACAGTATAATATTTAATTAATTCAACAGAATTTTTTTTTTTTAAAGTCGAAAATAGGTAAACACACAGACTTATTGGAATATAATATAAATTCTCAATATCGGAATGTACCTGGTAATAATGTGCAAAGAACATGCAAAACCAATCTTTGAATACATCTGTTAATGTAAAATATTATTCAAGTGGTTACTGCTGACTGGTGTAGAAAAACATTTCGAAAAAGCCAGCTGTGAAAGAAAATAATACATATGTAGTGTAACAGGAAGTGGTCTAAATATAAGAGGTGCCCACCCAGGTGGAATCTTAAGCGGCAATGATGCTTACCATGGAGAGGAGAACCAGACGGACTGCTGGAGAGACCAGGCACAGGGCTACAACGGCCTCCTTGCTTTGAAGTCAGCTCCTGCTCAATCTCCTCGAGGCCTGCACTTTTTTGGAAACGGCTCATGCGGTTCACCACGCGTGGTGACATATGGGTGCGCACACACGGCTGACCACCATACGGGTTTATGGGGAAAACATGTGAGGTACCACGGAGGGTGCTCACCACGACCCACCTGCAGTCATGGCTGAAGCAAATATCCTGCACCTAAGAAAAAAACATAAGTAGAAATATACACGTTAAGTCCACTTTAACGCAACCTTAAAAGTATTACTTTAGGGTCTGTACAAGATGGGCCTAAACATCCAATTCCGCACAGACTAAGCAACTTATAATGGGCTGCTATTAAAGATTGGATGAAAAGTGGGGATTGAGGGCAGTAAAGCTTTAGAATACACTGTCTAGAGTCAGAATTTTCAGATATGATTAATGGCTTTACATGAATGTTGAATACATTTTGGCCAATGGGGGACACATATTTTAAGACGTCCCAAAGGACAATGTAAAGGATTTAATGAATTAGGCCATGCCTTTTTCAAAACATTTTTCTTTTTGTAATTACATTGTGCCAAATCTATTCCATTTGCGCCCTGGTAAATATGGACAAATATTTTCTCTTAAATAAAGGAAACCTTATAATAGTTACTAGACTGGACCCACTCTCTAGAGCTATCTCCAGATTTTTTTTTCCAGATTTGGTCAAGAAAAAGTATCACTAATGAAGTAATTCAGTTAAAACTTGAAAATTTTAGCAATGGTTGAACCTTGGCGTAGGGGACGTTAATTAAAAAGACCCAGATGCTACAACCATTTTGGTCCTTTAGCGCTGTTTTGCATTATTATGGACTCATTTGATTTTATCAACAGCTGAACTGGGGTAAGTAAACAGGCTTGTTGAAGCTTCTGCTATTACTTTGGGTAACTCGAGCAAAGGTTAAACAGCATGTGTCCATACACATCGGACCGAGATTGACGATTAAAATAAAAAATAATATATTACATTAAAGTGAATCCGCCACTTTTCCAAATCCTATATCTTGCATTTCAGTGTGCCCGTATAGCAGCCTAAAGGTATTTGAACAGTAATGCTACGTATGAACATACTGCTTGATTTGAAGCCACGTAGGGACAGAGGTACAAATATGTCTTTCTGCACAGATCCCTAAAATAAATACAGTTATAATTACCTTTATAATTATAGTTATAGTCAATGTAGTTGCATGTGTAAGTAAACAGGATAACTAAACTTCCTAACCATGCCAGAAAAAAAGAGAACACAGCAATGATTTCAGACCTATAGTATACATTATGCTTCATTTAGTAGCTATGTTTGCCTGGCTTCTCCAGCACAAAACTGTTTATATTTACAGGGTAATGCCAACAGATTGGGCATGTGGACATTAATGGTGTATCCTGTCTCCTAGAGACGTCTGTTAACAAAAGCGCTAAGGAGCCGTGAGCATGTTGTATTGTTCTTTCCAATGCAAAATTTCTCAAAACATTTTCTAAAAATAGTACGAGTAAAAGTTGGTTTCTTTTGGAAATTCTGGAGAAAAAAACACTTTCAAGGTATTAAAGTGTATATTTTTAAAGCTTTTTCAAGCTTTGTCAAAACAAATTTATTTTCAACATTTAGTTCTGTTTTACTTAATTATTTATGTATTATTGTACTGTCAATGGTTCCTAGATTACAAAAGGAAAATAAGACCATGAATAATATTATAGAATTCTGATTGATGAAAGGAAAATATGTTGTTAAAAAGTAGTATTCAACAATTGATTTAAACAGGAGATAGTAATGCAATTACAAATGGGAGGCAAAAAAGATATAGGAGATATTTAACACATACAGGGAATGATTTCCACCAAGCTCTCAAAAGAGCTACCATAGACTTGCTGGCATCTGAGGATATGACCCAAGAGAGAGTCTCTGTAATAAGACGAGATGGTCTTTATATTGTAAGATATTTTGTCTCTAAACCCAAGTGATTCTAGCTCCACATATATTGACATTATCACATATGAGGACAAGGGCCAAATATATCTTTATAATGTTCAAATTATACTGGGTTATCTCTGGATGCCAGAAAGGAGTCTTAGCTAATCCCAATTGATGATAATAACACAATGAAATACTAAATTGAACAAAAAAAGGAATTAAAAAAAGAGAAAACTGTACAATTAAAAGTGGCTGACGCAAATGAAAACAAGCATTTACTTAAGGCTCGAGCCACTGCTGATAAATCCAGAGGAGTGAGTATTTCATACTTAATATGTAACATATTCCAAATTCTGCACAAGAGGAATGTGTACATAACACTTACGATCTGATAAATTAGCTGTTTACACAGACCTCTTGTGTAACCTTGTATGCTTGGTTCCCTGGAGCAGCAATGCATGCACAAGCCAAAAATTTAAGTGCACATGCAAACCCAGCTGCCCAGAGCTTTATAGATACTGGCCCATGTTTACTTAGCAGTACTACACTCTTCAAATGTGTTTGAGAAGGGCCCTCTTTACCTGCTATTTCTGTAAGTTCAAATTGTTTTGTGACTCCTTAGGAAAGGAGGTCTCTGTCCCAAAAAGCATCAACATGACTAAGTCTTATGCCACAAAGAGGCTTTCTGATGTCCGGCTACTATTTCCTCCACATCCCATATAACTGTTTTTTTTTGTGTTGGCTGCTGGTTGTTACAGGACTGCTGGCGATTGTACATGTCCAATGCCCAGATAAGGCTTGGCGCATGTGTGATTCTGTAGGTCCCAGGGCAATCCATTTGCAGAGCATGTTGTGACAAAAGGTGCAGTAGGCTGTTCTGGAACAGGAGCCCACACGTTAGTAAGTAGAACAAAGTTTTATGTGCAAGGAAGTGCCTTCAAGATGATATTGTTGCCTTTGGGCTTGATATGTGTACCATTACCAAGCAACTGTTTCCGATTGAAGGCATTAGCACCACAAAGTTGTTACTCACACATTTGCAATTTCCTCCTAGGTTCAGTTAGAAAATACCTCCATAATTACTGAAGTCCATAATTGTTTTGATGTTTTCTTTTAACTTAGATAGGATTCAAAGTAAAACATGCCCAAATTACTACTGTCCTTAAAAACCATATAAGTCTAGCCTACTCAATTTGTATTTAGTTCCGGTCATCCTCCAGTCCACCAAATCCAAACATTCACTTCCTTGACTTAAAGACTTGTATTCCAGCAGAGATTTGGCATCTGAGCGTTCTAGTACCTAAAGATCTTATTAAAGCAAAGCTAAAAAATAAAGGATCCAGCTCCAGTTGTGAGACCCTGTTAATCTGCCCATTCACCCTACAATCAGGAGATTAACCTTTACACTCAGAGACAAACCCTGAAAGCCATGCCTTGAGTACATTATAAAGGTTATTACTGGTTCCAAAAAAAATGTTTTTGTTTTTCATTTTTTATTTATCCTAAGTGGTTATGTCTAGTAGAGCCCTCTTGTGTACCCTTCATTTGTACAGGGACGTTCACTTGAAATTGATTGGGGATAGTATAACCTGCTTTCCTACCAGCAATTAATTTTAACCCCCAGTCTGCAACTAAGATATCTCATAAATTTTCCTAAGGAACTTAGTAAAATATATTGTTTGAATATCATACTAAAAATCAACAGTTGGTGACGTAAGAAAAGATTGAAATCTCCTGGGTCAAATAACACTTTGCACATTGACAGCGTACAGCTCTTTTGACACTTGTTCTTTGGAAAAAATGTAACCAACATTTAAGACTAAAAAAATGAAGAGATAAGGTTCTGGAAAAAAGTGCATGATACCTTACAGAAGGTTAGATTTCCATCAATGCAATGTTTTGTTTTTCTATTAAGAAACACTCATATAAACCAGAGCAAAAAATATGTAACTTAATGTAGCCATAAATATTAGTTCCAAGTGTTCAACATCCAGTTTTATCTCTCTATGATCATCATAGTTACGTACTTTCTGTTGAAATTCAAAGGACAAAATTGCCAACAAACAAGGCAAGGGGTGAGAGGGTGTGAAAAGGTCAAGTGAAAGGACTGAGGTGAGGATATATTGAGCGAAGTCTTGGTGAAATAGAGAAACACGGATTCAGAAAAAGGAAGAAGAGTACATAGGGAGGTGGCACAAAAGAGGAAATCTTGACGGGTATAGGAAAAAAAATATTTTTTTTCAGCCTAGTAGTTTAGTAATCTAATCATCTGCCTGATTTGATTATGGAAATTATATCTACCCACATTAGAATGCTAATTCAGAGGTCTTAAAGGGTGTGGATGAGTACAGACATCAGGTCAGGTGGTAAGGCAGGATGAGTAAAGAGAGATGGTCTGAAAGTGGTGGCAGGAGAAGAAAAAAAAACTGTAGGAAGGACTAAATAGAGCAAGTCAAAGATGAAAGACAGCAGAAGAGAGAAGGTCAAGAGATGGACAAAGAAGGAGTAAAGAAAGAAGGTGAAGGAGTGGACACAATAGAAGGAAAGAGAGCAGGTCAATGAGCCAAGATAGGAGGAACGTGAGCACATCAGTGAGCAAAGTCAGGAGGAGAAAAGAATGAAGATGACTGGTCAATGAGTGGAACTAAGAGTAGTAAAGAGGGCAGGGCAATGAGTAAAGGCAAACAAGAGTAAAGCTAGAAGGTCACATTTTGGAGGCAGTAAGAGTAAACAGAAAAGGTCAAGTAGTGTAGCAGAGAAGCAAAGTTTGCAGGTCAGGGAGTGGAAGCAGGAGAAACAAAGACCAATGGTCAAGTTATGGAAACAGGACAAATAAGAGAGATAAGGTCAAGTTTTGCAGGCATGAAGAGGAGAAAAGAAGGCAGAACAGGGACTTGAGTCAGTAAGGAGTTAAGAGAGCAGGCCTGAGTGCGTAGGACAGAATGAATGAAGACAGTGGGTAAAGGAGTGGAGGTGGGAAGAGTGAATAGAGAAGGTCGGAGAGTGATGCAGCAGGAGGTTGCAATGTTAATTTATCTCACTTGGGTTTTCAGGCAGGCCACACCTGTTTTATAAACTACCACAATCTAAAAAAAACTAACTAAATATCACATTCTCTTACCATGAATTATAAAATATTTTTGTATATACTGCTATATAATATTTTGGGCCAAATAATTTGCCTGTAAATGTGACAGCTTTCATATGGACATCTCAAAGGCTGTATGTTTACATGCTGTAGTTGAATCGTACGACACTCTGCCCTTTTTAATCTTTCACCTGTACCTGTCAGCGGCACAGGCCAGTATTTGTTTTATCTCCCTTTGTATTTGCACACCTATCTTAGGGTCACTCATAGCCACAGTTTTTTTGTGGCAGAACAAGCAAAAGTCATGAGTAACTGACTGATAACGGAGAGCAGTTTGGGCATCAGACCTGGAGCGCTGTCATCCTCACGTATTTGCTCTGTGTCCAAATAGCGTAGGGTGCAGGCTCGGTTTATTCCTACTGTTTATACAAGGAGATCAAAAAGAATGGTAAAAGCATGCAATCAGTAACCTACTGTTATCAGTGTCTAAGTCTAATGTCTAGTTTGTACACTGAACATCCTGTTTACCTGTAGGTTCAAGTCAGCCACTGTTTGGGATGATTATGTATGTTTTTATTCTCTCTTTCCGTTAACATCGTTTGTTCTGCTGTTTGACATTTCCCTAAAGTTTGCTTCCATATTGCTATAAATAGGACCAATGGTGTGCTTCCCATGTTCGATAATAAACAGTTTTGTTTTCATCATTTTAGAAATTGTAATAATTGAAATATATAAAAACAAACTGAGAGAGAGACAGGATATTTGGATGGATATAGAAACTTTTAGTGAAAGTCATATGTTTTTCGGCACCATTATTGCTTGCAAAAAAAATGAGAAACCTTGTAATTCTGAAACTAAGGGTGCAAGATGCAAACAAGACCTGATTTACAGTCCAAATAAAACAATACAAAAATATCAGCATAAATGTTATTTCTGAAGTGTACTAACAATTTATGGTAAAAATGATATGTTTTGTTCGGTGTATAAGAGGATTGACTGGTGCTATGGCTCCATTAGCAAGCTTACATCCTTTTGTTTAGGATGATGCCTTTGGGTTTATCATGTAAACACACTGCATGAAGAGTAATAGTGTAAATAGTAAGGAAATGCCAATCAAATTACATAGTATCTGCTTAATCGTTTATAAAAAAAAATAAAAAATATTCAATGTCAGTCAAATTTAAGTCTTGCCCTTCTCTCCCCGAATTGAAAGGTTCTATTTATTCTGGGTGTGTGTAGGCCAAACAGAGTACTTGACAGCCAGACAGGACACAAACCTACCTGCAACCCACACAGGCTTTGTTAAAATGTTTTATGACCTAAACTTTCCCCAGAATCTCCCATAGTAGGATCAAAGCGCTGATAACGAGAAATAACAAAACTACAATGCAACACCATTTAAACATTATACTATAACATATGTATTCTGTGCAGCCAATTCTCTACACTCTAGAAAGAAAAAAAACAGCATAACCTCATTACTGTGAATGCATTCCTCCGTCACATGGAAAGGGCAAACACATCTATCATAAAATTATTTAAACACGATAGCAGGAATACTTCATTTACCAATAATGGCATTCCTCTGGCAATCGCAGGCGCCAACTTTATGCTGCTGCGGAACTGGTTTAATATCTTGGGAGCAGTTAAGAAAGCTAATACTTCTCTTGTTGGTTAGATGTTTGTCTGCTGTATGTTAAATCCAAGTGCACGGCTACGCGCTGCATTAAAAGCATGTTAGCAACACAGACAAATTTGTAAGCACTTTGCTGCTTTCGAAACCTTTTTGGGCAAAGTTGTGATGGGCAAAGTAATAAAGCATTTATATGTCTTGCACCACAAGTGATTTAATGCTGAATCTATCTATTGGTTTTACCCTATATGCACTCTTAACAGGAAAATTGTTGCAAGATGAAAGCTTTCTCACAAAGTCAGAGACCGCAGAACAGCTATCTGCCCAAATAATTAGACGTGCATTCTCGACTTTATTTTGTCAGATGACTTACTAAGGCGTCAAGCCTCTTAATGCAGCAGTGACAGCATATATCTTTTCTTTTTAACAATCCTGGATTTTACATTACAGAAGATTTAGAGGTTTAGCTCTACATCAGAGTAAACAAGCATTAAAGTTAAAACAGCAGTTAAGCAAATTTGTAAAATATGGGAAAACGGCCAGTCTTGACAGTCACAGGGTTGCGTTGGGGGTTTGCAGTTTAGTTACAGTTTTAGGGGGGGTAATTCTCTTAACCTTTGACACACTTGGAGCATCAGCTGGGATTGGGTTTCAAATGGCCTTTAAGTGTTACATGTACTATAGCAACAATGGGGAAAATCTGGCCCTTGATGTGACATGGCAATCTGTCCATCTACACATCATTAACACACTTATGGGACAGTGGGAGGAGGCATATAGAAAGCAGGGCAGTGACAGAACCAGTGCTAATTTGTTTCTGTATTCGAAAAATAACACCTATATTCCAAAAAACTAGCAAACGTGTGTGAATGGAATTCTTCCATTATGATAGTCACAAAAAAAGTTAAGACTTTAGAAGTGTTGTTCTAAGAAAACTCCAAAGCTACCTGATCTAAAAGTTAGTCATAATATCTCCCACCCAAGACAACGCATAAGTTAACAACTTTTTAGTGGCATCAGTTCACTAGTTTGGTTGCCTTGTTGTGAAGTATCAATTATAAAAATTCATACTACAATACCTGTGCTTCCATGATGTACCACAAACACTTCTTTTATCGTTAAACAAAAAATATATATATCTTTGGTGCCTTGCTATAGACTCTCCAGGGTGACCATCTCACCTATACTTGTAAATGGCATTTGACACTTCCCATTTAAAAAAAAAAAAGAACGGAGCCTCCACACACACTCTCCCCCGATTGGAGGAACTGGAGGGGATGCTGTCCCTTTGGACAAACAGCGCATTTACAGAAAAAGAGAGATCCAGAAACGCTTCTCTTTCTCTGCGAATCCGTCTGCATTATTCTGGCTTCTTGGAGTCCTTCTGCAAAAGGGCAGAGACACAACATTAAAAGCTATCCTATCGAGAGAGGAGGTGTGCGTGGATGCTGCGCTCATTTAATGGAGTGCTTCGGGAGGCCTAGTTAATGGAGTTGCTACCAGGGAGAAGCAGACAAAGAAAAAAGACAAAAGAACAAGAAGGGGCAAGAGAAAAAGCAGAGCTGTGTGAGTGAGAGTGAGTAAGAGTGAGAGAGCTTGAAAGAGTGAGTGAGAATGTGAGAGAACCTGCGTCAAGAGTGAGTGAAAGGCAATGAAATGCAAATGAAAATTCTCATTTTTTCATTTCTTTGGGGCTTCTCTTCGTTTGTGAAGCCCCCAGACCACCTATCAATGTTCATGAAGCTCATTTTCCAAACTTGGGCCCTCTGATACTGCAACTATTCTTCTGTTGCCCGTGATGGTTTATAGTGAAACTCGATAAACATATTTGTCATGCAAGGGGTGCAAGTTTTAACATTTCAGCTCATTATTATATAGACTCTTCCTGTGATAATTTACTATAATAAACAGAATTATAAAAATTGCTGGCAAATTATATGTATGGAAACACATAGTTTATCATCCCACATTATTTATTTTCTTCATTTTAATTGCTAAGCTTGCCTGTGTTTAGGCAGACCATAATATCACACTGGATTTATTAAGCTGTTTTTCTATCAGGTTTAAATATATATTCTAACATCTAATACATATTACACTAGTAAAAATAATTATGCTTTGATACAGTGCTCCCATGATCAAATTATCCATTATTGTTAAAACACGATAATACCAATAATATAGGTAGAGAATATATGACATTAATATTGTATACAATGTCAAATTATGATTCCATTATATGAACAGATGGTATTCTTTGGCGACAGTCAGATAGTCAGACAGCCACAAGTTCACACATTTGCCCAGACAAGAGTCTCTACTACCTAATAACAGGGGAAGTTGTTGGTTTCCATATAACAATAGAATTATAGAATATCCCCTACTTAGTGCACAGTAACTTGTGTTCTACACACATAACACGATACTTCTGTAAACCACAATACCACTTAAAGGTCAAATGCATAGGAATCAGTAGAGATAGGCCCAGCTTTTCACCAAAATAAAAGGGAGCCTTCTCTACTTATTGATCCAAGATGGTTTGGCAGCTGCAAGTAGTCTCAACCACTTAATTATCATGAACTCTTGACTTATTAGTGATTTCTAATAACTTTAAAAGCACCAGTTCATCATACTACATCAAAATATTGACATTTTATCAAGCACATTATTACATATTCTTATTTAGAAAGAAAAATAATCATCTTACTCCTTCAAAATGCTTCCCTCTGAGTTAGTGTGTTAAGCAAATGCACTTTTGAGGATTTGTATGCTTCTGGTGGCTTATAGGTAGTTCGTAATTCTACAAATGTACAAAGATGACTCAACAAACAGAACCTTACTTTAGCTTCAGTCTCTCCACGATGTAGAGTGTATAAGTGATGCACAGCGCTCTGTGAGGAGGACCATGGATGAGTAAGGACCTGGAACACATGGAAATCATGTCCCAGAGTGTCTGAGGTAACCAGCAGCATACCTGTAAAGGCAAATAAAAAACGTAGCTGTGAGCAAATTACTGTTAGTTAGTTCATATAATAAGTAATAACTAGTTTCTTGGCCTGCAAAGAAAAAACTGAGTGTTACTGAGTACCAATGCTTCAGTATGTTGCTACCCTTGGCAACCTCCTAAAGGTTGTCAAGAAGTGTCTAGTATAAGCTTTTGCATTTTGGGAACATCCATACTGAATTAAAATATAATGTGAAATCATACATTATTAAACGGTCTATCAAGCTGTTAAGATGTTGTGGAATTTGTTAGGTTTCTGCTTCTTTAGAAAAGAAAACAAAAAAAACCCTCTTCTTGCAGAGTTGATGGTGTCAAGCAAATTAAAGCTTGGCTGCAACTTTTATGGACACAATTGAGTTCAATGCAATTTTATACATTTATAACATTCAAGCATTCCTAACACAACTCTATCTGAGATTCCCAACCATCATACCTGGTATGATAAACTAAAATCAACAGGGACAAAGGAATGTTTAGATTAAGATAACAGAGTTTGCACATTTAAAAATGTCTAAGAACACCCTCTAGTGCGTCTACCGTGCTGGGACACCAAGCGATAGAGAAGCCCTTCATGATGTGTATGTGTTACAGTATGCAAGATTTATACAACCGATAACACAATTATGGGCGTCTGTTTCTAAGACAAGACCCTCCACTTGTTCTATATCGTTCACATATTCTACTGTGTTATAGAATTAATGTAATGGGGTCTGCCCTTCTAGGTCATGATTCCCATTCCAGAAGCAGGGTCTCTGTTAATTCCCTACCTTTAGAAAACCTTTTATTGGAGCAAAAGCTTACACAAAATGTCTTCTAAACTTCATTCTAAAAAAGGTTAGTTCAAAAAAAAGAGTTATATCTTATTATTTTGTCCTGCTTCTTCAAGTAGTGAGCATATTAATATTTCCAGTCTCTGAAATTATATATGTCTACACAGCTGTCTCCTCCACTGTCTTTGGAGATGATATTTATGGAAATTCTGAATGCAAAATGTTGCATACAAAAAAAAAATGATGTGTAATGCATTTTTCTTGCATTTTCTTTTTCTACTCATCAATGCAGGGATAAAGGATGCATGCATATGTTTTAATTTAGCTTACAACTTCCTATCGTTCGCATGTAGTGCATACCAAACAATAAACTGCTTTCAGGAAAGGACTTTAAAAAAAAATACACTGCTTAGATACATAAAAGCAGAGAAAAAAAACGTACAAATACAGACTGTGGCTTGAAAGCTATTTATGCTGTATAAGAAGACTAAACCAAACTTTGGCTGGGCTGTAAACTAAACCCACGCCCCAAACGAGGTGCCAAGCCACAAAAAGCATTTGCGTCAACTAGGAATACAAGGAAAAGAAGGGCTTCTAATTATAGGCCCTGGAAGCGGAAGCTTCTAGTGATTACGAGTTTAGGCACTGCGGTATGTTTATCTGGGAGCTTCCTCTCTCTTTCTCTCCTGTTCCCTTGCTCTTTCAGGCTGGACTTGATAGATGAGGCTTGGCTTAGAAGGTGGGTTTCAGTCTGCTGGAGGTACAGAGCACTCTACACGGGCCAAACTTGACCAATGCTGATTAAGAAGGCTGTAAGCCTTTTCAAATAGGCGTCAGGTGGTTAGCCCATAACACCAAATTAGAGACTGCAGCATTCCATCTGGGTAGCCACCAGGAATGTTGGACACCCTTAGTGAAAAGAGATCCTTGCAATATCCTATTTATAACACCTATCGTGCCACATGTCTGTGCACAGCTCAATGAGACAAGCTCTTCCACCTACAGTTTTATGTAGACAATACTTAATACAAAGCCTACGTATCCGGTTTCTAGTAAGAACAGCTCATCAAAGCAAAAGTGAGGTAGAACTCTGTTAACTTAGCGATTCCACCAACCCTACCATGATAATTTAAAAAACAGCAGCATTGTGCTCAAAACAGAAGATATTCAAATGTCTGTTTTCTAATGATTAATACCATAATAAGATATCCTTCTAACATTAGCGATAATACATTTACGCTTTTCTGCACTTTGCTTTTTAATACATAATAATAAACAACATTGGGTTCAGTTGTCAAGGCTTGCTTGGCTGTTATTAAACTAACCAAACTCTACTGAGGTTATATGCTCTCATACACTAACACTGGCAAAACAACGAAATGGGGATCACTAAAATCAATGGAGGATACAATGCATCTCATAAACACTGGGGGCTGTTGGTGCATGGGAGCATATATACACATTCTTTACGGTGGGGTCTTCCTCTAGCATTGGGTATCTTTTTTGTTATTTTTTGGATGGTGTCTTTCCATGAGCTGATAATGAGTATTGATGGATTCACTGACTATCACCGGATGGGTCTAGAAAAGGTAAGTAATGATTTGTTTCCCTACAGGCTTTCACCCTTTGACTGTCAAGTTGTTGAACAGAGACTTTGCACTGTCCACCCTCATGGAACCAAAGGGTGCTTGGATGGACCTTTAAAATAAAAGTTACGCAAGCATCCCACCCGTATGAATCCCAAGATATTTTTTTAACTTCATTTTTTTTTATCAACTTGACCCTGCAGTTGAGTGTATACATGTTGAGATTTGTTTTGTGAGTGTAAATACTGGTTGCTTTAGCACAGTTGGAAACTAGACTTGTGCCCAACTGGTATGGGACCCCAGTCACAACACATTAGCATTAGAGCATTAACCTTGCATATTATAGGTACTGTGGACATATGCATATTTGTGAATGCCTACCATATGTGCACATACGTGTGTCTGCATGTAAAAGGTTTTTAACCTTTTAGACTGCCCACCTTAAATATTCACATCTATCCTCTCATGTGTGCATTTTTTCGTAATAGAACACATGTAAACCTCCCATGTGGCTGTGACATATTTATAATCGAAAAACGCTACATTCGTGATCACATTGCACGCTTACGAAATAACAAGTTAAAAAAAATAAAAGTATGTAATCTGCATTAAAGAAAACTTTGAAAAATCAGGACATAAGACAAATCTGTGTCTGCTAGAAAAGTGACACACCATTTCATTTTTTGTTTTTCTGGAAAGGGCTGAGGGCAGCAGATTATGGCACAGATCAAAGGAAGCGCTTGCCTCTCTGGCCATTGTCAAGATAAGAGGCAGAAATCAGGAGTTTATAAACAGATACTCAGCTTCAAAACACACAGTCTGTATGTACAAATAGAAACAGAAATA
The DNA here is from genome assembly GCF_027358695.1 of Spea bombifrons. NCBI lineage: Eukaryota > Metazoa > Chordata > Amphibia > Anura > Pelobatidae > Spea > Spea bombifrons. The sequence goes on along the minus strand of NC_071088.1, from coordinate 65,323,657 downwards.
TATATATATGTGTGTGTATGTGTGTGTGTGTGTGTGTGTGTGTATTTATTTACCATTAACTTGCAACAGCCAAGTAAAAATATCTCCTTCCCTAAACTTTGTCAATCTTTGTGACTTTATATATTGTTACTACAGAGTATAACCAATGCTATACATAGTTACTGCATTGTCATTATAATCTATCAAAATCGGGCACTCTTTAAACTAACTTGTGCAGTGTTGGAACTAATATGGGGAGAAGACCATTTAAATGTATCTTCCCCAATTTGAGAGATAACAGGCCCATTTAATTTCTTAATCTGACCTTGTCTGCCTCATTTTAGATTTGGGATAACCAAATACTAATCCCATGCAATTTCCCCCAGTGTAATAACTTTCACAATATCTGTTGGGAGGCTGTTCCACTTATCTGCAGTCCAATCACTAAAGTAAAATTTCCTTACATCTAAGCCTCTGACCCTCTCATTTTCAAATTATTACTCTCTAACATTTCTCCTGCTTTTTGAATAAACTTCCTTCCTGTAATTTGTTAATGGGATACTTCAATGTCCCAGAGAGTACCCTAAATAAACAATGCACATGAAAGTACTTTGTAAGTACTTTCAAATGCATTGTTTAAAGTTGAAAAAAAAAGAAAAAAAAACCTAAAAAATAAGCTTCCCACCATCTCCCATCACCCCCATTCTGTGCAAGGGGGTCTGAAAGATGCCCTACTCCCAGTGTCTGCCGAGTTCTGGAGCTGGCCAGCAATAAGTATATGACGCGAAAGGAGATGTGTTCATCTAGAAAATAGTGGTAGCAAAATGAATGCCCATTGAACTCAATCAGAACAATTTCAACACCAGCCGGTCCCTCAGTGTTTATTGGAGCTGACTGGCAGTAAGTATTTCATGTGCATGAAAATGTGCAGGGCCGAACACATCTCCTGCATGGAAGATAGCTGGGGGAGCAGGGGAAGGGGCAAGTACTTATGGGGGGATTCCGCAGAATCCCTCATGCATTTGTAAGGGAGACACCTATCATAAGCATTAAAGTGCATAGGTTTTCTGGAGTCAAAAGCCATCTCCCTCTTCGCTTCTCCAAGCTATACATATTGAGACAAACATATAATTTACGTGGGTTAAGCCATGAGATAAAAGCTGACAACAAATTCAGGTTCACATGGATGTAACTTTCGGATCGGCTAGGCAACTGGTAAATATGTCGGCTGCACACTGATTATCTTTACCTAAGAGCCCCCAGAGGCACTTTAGCTGATCAAACTTAAGCTACTAAAAATGGCAATTAAAACTAAATAGTTAGTAAATAAACCCAAATAGTTATTTTCACTCAGGGATAATTTAAGATGGCTACATCTACCACCCAGGATTAAAAGGCTACAAAATAGACATTAAGTACCCCTTTTTTTAAAAAGAAAAACAGATACAGATGTAGACTTTCTGGTGAAGATTTTTTTTAACTTAATTAACTCTTGCCAACGTGACATATTCAAATTTTGTGGAAGTATACTAAACATTAAGGTATCTATCCAGTGCTTTGCCATTTTCTCTCCTCGTCGGGCTCAGATTCATCAAAATATGTTAAAAGCTACCACAACAAGGAGTCACTGTGATGTTAATGCAACAATGAAACCATAACCATCGTTTTTATAATAAAAGTTTACCAGCCGCAATAATAGCTCTGTTATAATGGAGTGTAATGGTGCCCAAGAGAACTTTATTGTGTTCTTCATTCTAAGAGCATGTGATTAATCTAAATTTGTGATTGGCTAGATATTCCATTTACTTTTACACTAATGCTCCAGGGAAGATTCTTAAAGAACATTATTAGAGTCAAGAAATCAACAGCTAGCTGTCCTATTTTAACATGCTAATATTACATTACATTTTGGACCTGGTGAAGAAGTTTTCTAATGATTATGGCAAAGAAACGTGCAGTGGTTCCAAAAAAGAGTTTCATTAATTAATGTGTGTAGAATAAAATTCTGCTGAATTTCAGACACATTAAGAAATTATACTAGTTACCAATCGGTTACCATTTGGAAAGATACAATACAGAATTGAAATATCAAGTTCTTGTATACCTGTGTCAAAAGATCAATCCATGTCAGGGGTGGACATCTCAGAAACATCAGAATAACACAACAGTAGGTGGACAATCCAAATGCAGTGATCAGAATTATCTATATCAATGTGATGAGTATTTGCAAAATTAGCTGTGATTGTTATGCTGAGATGCTGTGCCCAAAGTGAAGTTGTGACACAGAAGTACCGCAGCATCCAACTCCAATAACCACAGCTCCTCAGAGGCTGTGATTACTCACCTACTGACACTCAGTTTTACTGATTAGTAAGTGCTAATTACCAATAGAAAAATCCCCAAAATAGCCACAGGTAAAGGCAGGTGGCACAGGATCATAATAGAGGCCACAACACGATGTGATTTCATAGTAAATTTCACATAGTCTCCTGAAAAGTTGGTAGTCATTTTCAGAAAGAAATTCTCCAACATTTTGACTGTCAATTTTAAGCAACCCCTGGAAACCTGAAAATTTGTTACATCTAATCAAGAACTTCTGTGCTATTATCTGTAGATTTTAAGCAGGCTATAGGTCTTCATTAGCATAGAATGTCTATTTTCCAAAGCGTATTCTCTGTGGGCGAACAATCTCAGCTACCAAGTTTCTGTCTGTGGAGGGCACATCTGCATTATTGGGGACAAAGTTATGAAGGGCTAAAGTGCAATTCTCTGGTCTACTACTAGTAATGTCTTAGGCAGCTCTATTGCAACTTTCCTGCGTTAAACCAGCAATTCTCTTGGTTTTTGTGTTGCTAAATTACTGCACTGTTTTAAGTGATGTGGACAGTATGGTCCAAATTAAGTCTCACACCTCCTTCAAGGACCAGATTTCATTAATTTACAAATCCTTTGCTGGTTGGGTAATGTAGTCGCACTGGTTTATCACTGCCCCGGTTATAAGAACCCCAAATACTGAAATATTAAACTGTTCAGCCATTTTGACAATCTTAAACATCTGTGACTGTTCTAGAGTGCTAAGGAAATTTGAGCTTTAGTTTTGATGGGTGTGAAATTGGCTGCTGACCACCACGAAGCAATCAATTTCCCATTAATCAAAGCCCAACTGTTAAGCCAGAAGCTCTCATCTGTCTTGCTCCAGTCTAGCCGGCTTGCTAAGATCTTGAAATATAGTTGTTAAGCCACACTTAATGGCTTTCACCAGCAGACTGACCAGGCAAGGCTGCTAACAGCCCCATACTCATAAATTATTTCGTAGCCCCCACAGCCATTTACTTTGCATTTTCCAAAAAAAAAAAACAGGCTAAAGTAAAGCTCATTTTAACACTATTTCACACTCCAAACACCACAAAAAGTACAATTCAACATACAGTTGAATATAATTATAGATGCATGCAAGGTTGTAATATAACCTTGGCTGTAATGTAAATTGGCAGGCATACCGGTATAGATAATTCATAAACTAGCTCACATCTCCACTACTTTCTTTTGCAATACTTTCAAATATTTTTTGTCTAAAAGAAAGTCTGTAGCATACATGGGTTTTTGTAAACCAATGGAAGTCTGCTGCTGTAAATTTCTCTGAGGTCCGGAGACTCTACATCTTCGCCACCTAAAAAGCCCATTGAGACTATCTTCTCTGGTTATATCTCCCCCCTAAACCTGCGAGGGGTCTGCTGTGTGTTAGAATTTAGTTTAGAAACTATGTTTACTAGCAGTATAAGTAGCAACATAATATGGAATACTAAACCTAATAATCAGGGTTTATTCACTAAATGTCTTCTGACCCTGACCTACAGAGCCTTTAACAAATCTGCACTCCCTATATCTCTACCCTACTATCAAAATACACCCATAACCGTACTCTTCATTCCTCTTGTGACCTGTGTCTCTCTTATACTGTCATTACCTCTTCCCACTCAGGATTTCACCCGTCCTGTTCTCCTTCTCTGGAATTCCCTTCCCTGTTCCGTCAGACATTCTTCCTTGAACACAACTTCCAAAGGCTCTCTGAAGACCCACATTCGTTTCAACCTTTTCTCCTAACACTCTCAACCATCGTCCTAATCTAGCCATATGAACAGCCATAAAAAAGGAGCAAATAGCATGTTTGCATTTATAAAATATCTCTGAATGTTACAGAACATCAAAACAGGATGGTGTTTTCAAGTGATGTTCATGTTAAATGAACTTTTTTCTTCTCCAGAAAATACAACCTGTTTATGGCAGCAGCTGGCCTGTGACCTTGTCGTTGCTTGCACAATTGAAGTCCATATCGAAATCACACATATTAAACATTTGCCTAGAGATTTTAAAGTCATTGAAAACGTGTTAAGTGGAGAAAACACTGGATCTGGTTTCTGGTCGCCTGCTCTGATCAATGAGAAAACGTTGATAGAAAAGTTTCAATTTAAACTTCTTTACCCATTAACCCGAGACCACCATCGCTTTTCAATAAACAGCATTTAAGTAACTGGAGGAATTTTATGTCTGTTAAAGATGCAGTCAGGCATACAAAGGGGTACACAGTTTAATCTGCATTACTGCAGGTTCAACTTTAATTCCCCTGTTATTAATAGATGAAAAAGCAATCCGCCAGCTAAGGCAGGGTAATTATATCACATGTGGACGTGTCGCACTTCACAGCTCTTAAGCCTCTCAAGTGGAAGGACTAACACTTCTGAACTATCAATTATTTACTAAACCCACAAGAAAATAGGCAAAATGTATTAAAATGTGGGTATTTTTTTGGCCAACTCTCCAATTCCCACCTTGCCTTGTTTCACACCATGACTAATGTCACATGTGCTTTAATTAATACACTAGTCCCATTAATCTCTGAACGTACCAAGTCTTTGTGCAAGTTAAACGTTTTTGCTCTGTCCTTAAAGGAATGCCGCAAAATGTTTTGTAATAACGAAGAGCGGAAAACAATATAACCAATTTATTGTTAATGCTTTTTTTTATATAATAATATATGTGCATTTAATATCTATAGTAAAGATATCCTGCTTACAGAATGTATTTGCATATTGTTTATTGGATGCCACATATTAAGTAAATGAAGTTCCCTTTCTTTTCAAAATTGTCAGTCACCTGAATCCCGATCTAAGTTGACAATTCCAACTGCAATGGGGTACATGGAAAACCTAGTTTTACAACCTACCACACTAATGCACAATCTGGGGAAGCCAATGAAATAAATTAGACAGCCCACTATAGTCCTGCAAGTATATATTTACAATAGTGACATGCATAAGGGATTAATGCTTAAACTGTGGTCCGTTTCATGAAGTTGTATGTAACCAGCCCGAACTGGTTATTCTCCCTGCATCCTTAATATTCTCTGTCCTGTCACTGGACCAGAAGCCCTGGTGTAGTGTGCCACCCTGTGGTGTCCTTAATACTAACAGTATGTTTTTGGTGGAATTAACACTGTCAGAGCCAAGGCAATGCATATTAATGGTACATAATGTTACAATAGGCAAGCTGGATGTTGCCTATTGTAACATTATGTTGGCCTAATCTCTCTATATAGAAATAGACATACAGTGAAGCCCAGGGAAAGGTCTGTGACGTCATAACAGCTGAAAGAAGCTGCCGCTTCTGAAATCCAGAGTTCTGTTGAGACATAAGCGAGGCAAACCTACAAGCAGAAAGCGATGTGATGTCATAATGTCTGCTCATAATGTGGACAAATTGTTGCCCAGTAAGGGTACAGACAGGAGGCCTTGAAGTACACCTTGAAGCAGAAGCTGTCACATTTGTGTACACATTTGTGTGATTAAATACACTGAGTTTAAGGAATAGTTATTTTTATCTTTTTGATGTGAGGCAAACGCTGTCCATATAAGCGTGATATACTATGCGAGTAATCCCAAAATCTGACCTTTCTATGCATTTTATCCATACTTTAGATGTCAAGGTGTAAATCATTAACTCACTAAAACTTTATGCAAAAGAGAAATATCTGATCGCCTAACTTTGTATCATTTAGATTCTGAATGTTTCCCCAACATATATTGCTGTATAGACATATAAATATGACTAACAATAACTTTGTTTTTCATCAACTTATTTTAGCCAACCGATACAAAGAGAAAAAGCTACCAAAAAAACTCCAACTCTCAAAACAAAAATCCCCATTTTCATAGCAGAGGAAGTTATTTGGTTGTACTGTTACTAAGCATTAGCGTAAATGGGTACAAGTTAGCTCTGTTATGTGTATATGAGCACATTAAAGGATTTGTCTTATAATAATCAACCCCTCACGGCCCCACAGGCGACACTCCCTGAAGCATGTCAGCTCAGCTAATGTAACTGCAAAGCACAGATCTTACGATGACTATCTGTTGGGTGATTTACACACTCCTCCGCCTCGAAGACTCTTACAGATCTGTGACTGTTCCCTGTCTAACTCGCGCCACCCATATCGAGTCCGGTCCAGATCACAGCTCTCTGCCGTGCTGCGCCTTGCCAACATCATAAATGCTGCCATTAAAATATTTGTTTTAATTCTGACCTCAATGTCACAGCTAATAAACAAGAAAGGCAACGGGAAAATTGAAAAACAAACTCAATGCAGCTGTTGGAGTGGACGTTTCACAACTGGGTTTAAAGCGTTCTTTAAAGAAGCTTTTTACTACCCTGTCAATCTCATAAAAAATAAACACTCCACAGCACCAAAGAATACGGAGAATTGCTCTGCTGGAAAAAAAAGCAGGTCCCCTTTATGTTCTATGCTCTTATTAACATTTGATAACAACAATATGCAATGATTCTGCAAGAATTTTTCAATTACTCATTGATATGAAACCGATCAACAGTGTCAAAATCTAAAACACATTCTAAACGAGTAACCATTGGTTTACCACCCAAGAGGTAGAACCACACTTCAAAAAGATTGATACTGTGACAATCAACACAAAGATGCCCTATACCCATCCCAACACCTGCACACGGGCTCCCGTTATAAGGCATGAGCATAGAGAGCACAATTGGTTTAGTCCATTTGCTTCACATTCTCTTTGTGCTTTCAGGAATCAAATAAACACTTGTTTGGATCCTCAAACAATTACACCTTGTCATAATCATAAAACTCTGAAGGAAAACAACTCTTTAAAACAACTATATCGGAGTGACCTTTATTGCCAGGAATGGCCCTTATTAGAGTAATGCACTAATTTACAGGCCTGTGGAAGTCCATAAAAGCAGCAGAGAGCAACATTACTAGGTTGTAACCTACGAATATTATATGAAAGTCTGTCTGAGTTAATCCTCCTGCTCCCTTGACATTTACAAGATGTTCTTCTTCGTTGTCAGATGTTTTACTAATATATGGTCCCCGCTTACTTTTGACCGGTGGCAAAGATGAGCTCCGAAAAGTTATCTAACAATGTTCATAATGTAATCCAGCAAAGAGATATCAACTAGTGTTGGAAAATGACAATGGAAGATACAGAGTACAAATACATTTCTGACAGATACAACAAAGTTGCTGGTGGCTCCATTATGATACACTGGTTCATGAACTTGGTGGTACCCGATACCCACAGCTTTTAAAATATTAAAAGGACAATGATTCAAAGGTTTTAAAGATATTTTAATAGTGAACCAGAATATACCCTCAGGTTGAGGGTTGAGTTTCTAATAAATTTATTTTGCTGAGAGTTACACTCATGATTAAAATAATGCTATAATCCAAGAAATGAGTAACCAGGACGCAGGAATTACTGGATTATTTTAAAAAACCAAGGTTGGTAAGAGAAACTGTTATTTATCTTGCCCAACTGTATGAAACCAGTAAAAAAATATGTTAATAGATTTGATGCCTCTATTGATTAATATAAAAATCTGTTTATCTACCAAATCCACATTAAGCAATATATAAAGTATCAAAAATTTGACATACTATTATCATTGTTTGTGAAAGTTCCTGTTCTACGTGTTTTCCTTTACAGATAAAGACAATAGTAGTAAAATTCCCTTAACCTATGAAATCACAAGGTACCATTTAATTAAAGAATTTTCAAGATATTTTACACATACATTCAATCTCTGATTATATTGAGACTTAGCTATACGATCATCTCCTTCCTCTTGCACTAGAAGCTAAACTTGTCCTTAGATATTATCATACAATGTTTTAAAACTGCCTTAAAACAGAGGTGATTATTACAAAAAAATATTAAGGCAAATAGGGTAAAATATTTTCTATTTTCTATTTTTTTTCACTTATATAAAATTAACCAATTAAGAGCAGTTTAGAAAGAGTGTTGGGGCTGTTTTACTAAACAATGAAATTATTACATTAGTAATAATGTATAAATCTATGAAACAAGACTTTTCATCTCACCTGCACTCATATACAACTTGACGTTTAGTTTTTTGTCCCCTACTGGTTTGCCTTTTAATGGTGTTAAAGTTGGTCTAAATCACAAACCACTATCATAGGTCAAATAATGCAGAAATTAAAAAATATTGGTTTCTAGTCTACTGTCTGTGTGCCATTTCTTCGTTCATTAAAAAAAAGTGCTAATCACTGAAACTAAAACAAGAAAATTGTGTACCACTGTGACGCCACTGACAGGCTGCTCTATCCCCCTAATGAAAACCCAGGGTATATAAAGTACATGTTTACAGCTTTGAGGTTTCTGTAAAGCATGATCTTATCTGGTTAACTTGTGGGATTCCCTAATTAACGCTAGTGTTCATTCATTAAGAGCAGTGGTTAGCTGTTAACCGTCCAGTCAGTGCTGTGACCACAAAGACAGTCAATCACAATGCCTTTGGTTCTCAGCATACAATGACAAATGAGGATGTCTCTTTCACTTGGTCACGGTCAATTAATTGGTTGGAGCTCACCTAGCTACAGGCCGCCTGCCTTGAAGAAGTAGATGTCAAGCTCCTGCGGAGTGTTCAGATGTTTGTGACCCATGTCTCTAAAGCAAGTGGGAAAGGGCTCACCTTTGAAGCCATGTCAGTGAAGCATTTCTGCAGCTATGACAACCTTTCAAACATAGGCCAGCAGTGTTTTGATTTTTGTAAAAACATCTGATTGGAAAGCTAGTGATCGCTAAGATTCAATTCATTTTTTTCACATATCAATTGTGTCCACAGACACCCACGCTATATATTATTAATAAGAATATAATTAGTTCGCGATTCTCTGGGCAATAACAACATCTAAATGTCAGTGCTATCAAAGTGTAAATGAGTTTGTAAGCTCCAAGAATCCGTGCTTTTTATACCGTCCACTTCAGGTTAATCAAATATGTATTTTTTATGGATAAATTCCATCACAAAGTGCTGCGGAATCTTTTGTTGAAAGATAAACACAGAGCAATAACAGTATCTGCTTGCTCTGAAAATGTAAAGAAAAAAAATCTGCAAACAATATCAGCTATCCATCAAACCACCAACAGACTGAACTAAATATCTTTTGTTATGAAATGCAGTTCGTGGGCTGATAAGGTAACAGTTTACATTGCAGGTACTTAAGGAGGCCTGAAATTCAGCAGCAGGATTGTATTAATTGAAGATATAATTCAATACAATAAAGTGGAAGCGTAGCTTCATAAAGTGGCCTAATGGGGTATATTTTCTGTTTACATCTAGATAGTAAATGTTTAGACATAGAATAAGGTTGTATTTAAATCTAGAGAAATATGCATTGTAACTCCTTACCACTGGGGTTGAATGCCATACAGCAGATAGGTTTCTCATGGGCAGGGAAATGAGCAACAATGCCTTCACCATCAGAGTCCTCGCTGACGACCACCTGGTTAGGAAAGAAACACATAAGTAAAAGTGAATGTTATCCTAAATGCAGAAACCTTGACTGAATATAGACTCTCACACAGTTTTTGTTTCATCATTGGAACTAAGGCATGGAAAGCTGGCCAGACTGTTTAGCTTGAGTTCATATAGGAGATGTCAGGTTACTCTTTATATCACAAGTTGAAGGTATTTTTCCTTTTGATACTAATCAAAATGAAATGTTGTTCCTACGAGTATCGAATAAACAAAATCTATCACTAGAGGTACTGTTACATCTCTGGCCTCATACACTTTAAAAAGAAATAGATTTTATTTTCAACAATTATGCTGTTACTTGGTACGTGATGGGTTACTGAAGGGTGATGCTTTCTACCTGGTAGTGATTAACTAACGATCCATTGATTTCTGTTTATTCACCCTTATTACAGCAACGTTCAACATTGCTCAGTGTCATTCTGAGGATTGTCTCACAAATAAAACCAAACATTTTATCCCAAATTACTGGTCAAATAGTATTTTAAATTGAAATCAGAAGATGGACTTTAGCCCAGACTATTGAGAGGTGTCATACCACCAATACTAAAAACAATGAGATCAATGTCACTTACTACTGCATGTGCCAATATCTATAAAAAAAAGCAAGAAAAGCAAACAAGCAGGTACTCATACGGCTCATTTCATTATGGAGAAACTTTACAGTGTTGAACAAACACCTGCCTCTGAACTTTCCTCTACTACTTGTGTGTTTCACTAACAAACACCATTTACCAGAAGACTGGATATCTGCAGAAAACGTCTGGAATGAATGTCTACCCATGTGGCTAAAACTGGTTTCCAACCAAGCATAAGATATTTGCAGTAGACAACTTGACATGGCGTACTTGGTTAAGCGGCCACGTTTGTGTGCTGCGCTCTTAGCCTTGTATTTAACATGTAACTTTTGACCTTGAATAAACTTGATAAAGTGGTCAACATGACAATTACTGCAATCTGTGTGACTGGATGGAGCTTGTATTAGCTTATGAAAATGGGGAGTTTAAAGTCTAGAATACCAACATCATTCCTGATTGGACAAGAACCAACCAATGAACTTACGTTTTTCTACCTCGGAAGGATACTTCTGAAAGGGCCAGGGGTTACATAAATAGCTAGAGATTTTCTGAAATTAATTATTTAGTAGATGATCATGACACAAAGATATATTTAAAATATATTATGTATACATTTTAGGTACTTTTTAGGCAAAATACTAAAGAAACCATTTAACTATATGGTACGTTCACTGCATTATAGGCTGGGCACCTATATAATACATAATATATACCGTATTTGCTCGATTATAAGACGAGGTTTTTTTCAGAGCAAATGCTCTGAAAAATACCCCTCGTCTTATAATCGGGGTCGTCTTCTAATCAGACCTCAAATAGAGGTCTGATTAGGAGACTAAGATCCAGATCCCCCGCACCGCTGCAGGGGACCTGGATCCTCCTGTCGTCGCCCCCCCCCACACACACACACACTTACCGGTGCTTCCGGAGGTGAAGTTGGCAGCGGGGGTTTGTATGCGTCCGTCGCAAATACCTTCCCCGACTGTCAGAGATCAGAGTTCCAGAGTTCCTGATCTCTGACAGCCGGGGAAGGTATTTGCGACGGACGCATACAAACCCCCGCTGCCAACTCCACCTCCTTCCGGCTGCCGCGGAATGAGACGTCAACCCGCTGCCCCGGCAATACAGCAGGAAATTGGAAGCACCGGTAAGTAAGTGTGTGTGTGTGTGTGTGTGTGTGTGTGTGTGTGTGTGTGTGTGTGTGTGTAGGGCATTTCTGGAATGCCTTACACCCCTATATGCCACTCTGGCACTTAGGGGGTTAAAAGGCATATTATGGGGCAGAGTGGCATATAGGGAGGTATAAGGCATTTCAGGAGGCAGAGTGGCGTTAAGGGGGCATTTAATAGTGCACTCTGCCTCCTGAAATGCCTTATACCTCCCTATATGCCACTCTGCCCCATAATATGCCTTTTAACCCCCTAAATGCCAGAGTGGCATATAGGGGTATAAGGCATTTCTGGAGGCAGAGTGCTCTATATAATGCCTTTTAACTCCCTTAATGCCACTCTGCCTCCTGGAATGCCTTATACCTCCCTATATGCCACTCTGCCCCATAATATGCATTTTAACCCCCTAAATGCCAGAATGGGATATAGGGGTATAAGGCATTTCTGGAGGCAGAGTGGCACATAGGGGGTCAAAAGGCATACCATGGGGCACAGTGGCATATAGAGGGTTAAAAGGCATATCATGGGCCACAGTGCCATATTGGTGTGGCAAGCCTGGGGGCAGATGTGTGTAACTGGGGGACAGGTTGGAAAATACAAGAAATAAAAACAAAAAAAAATATTTTTCTCAATCATAGCTTTTATTAAAAAAAATAGTTTACATGAATTAACATTTACTGGTAAAACTTTTTTCCTTTAGGGTCGTCTTATATTCAGGCTTTTTCTTTTTTTCCTAAGTTAATATTCAGATTTTGGGGGGTCGTCTTATAATCAGGGTCGTCTTATAATCGAGCAAATACGGTATATATAACGCTTATAGAAACATCATGTCAAAATACAGAATAAGTGCCTGAAACAGAAAATGGCTGGAATTGATGTAGGTAGGCACCAGACTAAAAAGCAAAGAAAACATAGTTGTAAATATTCTTTATTTGAACTGGACAGTTACGTGAGCCTCCTGCTTTAGGGGCTAATAGCTCCCAGAGCACAACTTTTACGACAACAAAATAGGTAACATCAGAGTGCAATTAGACACATTAGAGCAGGAGATGACTTGTGGTCCAGCAGTAGCTTCCATGTGCTCAGTGGAAATTCTTCTGACCTCCTGACCTTTGACTGCAAGTTCAGTCACTTTTTTATTTTTTTACAAAAATCATGATAAAGAGATGAGGTCAGAGTTAACAACTTGAAGTAAGTGGGAGTAAGCAGGCAGGCCACCGTAAAGGAAGGAAAAAATAACCATTTTAGGAAGGTGGAAGCTGTATTTTTAATGAGATATACCATTTACAACCTTATTGCTTAAAAGAAGTCTATAAAAACAAAGCACTCAGCTAGTGCCACTAAACATAATAAAACATATTTTGAGGCAAACCTTGGGAGAGGAAAGAACATCTACTAAGATCTCACATTTACTCCTAATTTTGTATGCTAACATTATTGGAGTCTCCACTGTTTGCAGTGTAATATAATTTAAAGGTACACACATGAGAAGAGCATCTAGTTTCACTACAGATCTTGCAAATCTTAATGGATCGCACTGGCATTGATCCTAATAGAAGCTACAGTGACCACAGCAAAGGTTGATCACAATGTCCTCTTTGGGTGATTAATCTTACTGTGACCTTCACTGCATTCTACATGTGATAATTGGTCATCATCCTCCAAGTTCTAACAGTCTCCAACAACAAATAAATACTGACACACACTGTGTTAGAAAAATGCATAAATAAACCTATTCTAAGTCTAAAATTGCTAAATAATCCAAGGCAGTGAAATGGTGAAGGGAGTCATGGCAAGCTAGAGGTCTAGAGTACAAGCACAATTATGGTTATGGCGCTACTGTCTGTTTTCTGCGCTCATTCCAGAACCACTAACCAACTGGTCTGAATTTGAAAGATCTTATTTCTTTGTGGCCTGCTTAAACTGATGAGAACAAGCCAAAATGAATCATATTTGATTTGCTTAGCCAGCATATAAATACCAACTTAAATACTGTATATAATATGAAGAAAAAGAGGTGCACTGATCAACTGAATCACCCCAATAACCTAATAACCTCTCTGTCGCTTATACTACAAAAAGTCCCATAAAACACCATATAAAACAGATATGTTAGAAATGATGTTATAATGCATATTGTAATAGTCCTAAAAGAATATCCTAATAATATGCTTTTAGACTAGACTACTAGTTATATCAATATTCTCCAAAACTTTACTGCTCTCGTAAAATACTTACTGCGTAATGCTTTGTTTCTGCACATTTGACACTGATTTCTTCTATTGAGCAGAGGACCTAAACATTTGGCCATTTGCAATGTAAAAAAACTGTACAACATATTTTATAAATAAATATTGTTCAAAACGTTTCCGAGATATCATTAACATTAGAGGGGCCAGTGTCAGATCCTGTGTGGCCTATACATGAGGCAAGCAAAAAAAAACAAAACAAACTGGACTGTACTTAAGCTGCCAAAGGACAACCAATATCTCAGGCCGCTGCTCGCAACTTTCATATATCCTCACAGATGATTAAAATGTCTACAACCAAATTAGAAAGACCACATTGAAAACACTCTGAACTTGGTTATCAACTTGTACTTAGCTCTGATGTTTCTGGCCTGTTAGTGATACGCAGACATTGCTAAGAGATTTATTGGAATTCATAGACAGAACAAAAATATATGAGGGGTCATTTCTGCGGGATGGGTGGGCTAGTAGATTAAATAGCTGGAGAATGAAGATCCCGAGGTCACAACGATGTAAAACTAAATGCAAAAAAAAAGCATATCTCAAGTCATAAAGCGTAGGGGGGTTTTATGTTTGTCGCACTAATTGAAGTAAGAACATCTGTGTGCATTTATGTTCAATGCTCTACAGCTAATTAAACGATTTAAATAAATACTAAAACACTTAATGGCTATCGTATCATTAAATTAATGTGGATCCCATTATTGTTTGTTTTTTTGTTGTTTTTTGTAAAGCAGCCTTTTACCATCCCAAATAGCCTCTGCAATGCCGAATCCATATTAAAATACTGATTTACTATGCGTTAAAAAAGCACTAAAAAAAATAATAGTTAACGTCTACCCACTCTGCAATTCGGGGGGGGGGGGTTTGCTGCTCAAAGCATGTGCGTGGGGGAGTCTAGTTAAATATCTTGTGCAAGCCAGCTTTGAGGCTGGTTGTAGGTGTGTATCCCATGTATGTGTGTGTGTGTGTGAACATCCCCAGCAAGGCAAATAACTGGTAGGCAAATGTGTGGAAAGGATTATGAAAATATTTAAATTAAAAAAGGTAAAATTAGGCGACACTAGGCTCCCATATGCATTATAGCACATATGATGGCTAAAGTGTACATCTAGGAACTTACTAAAATAAGACGGAAGCCCTTCAAGCATGTTTTGAATTAAAACATTTTCCTTATTTTTGTCAGGATGTCACCTTTGCGTGGATTGGAAAGTGGAAGGTAAGCAACTCTGAAAGTTATTCCTTGTTAATAACCAAACAGAGAGGGTGGTGGAAAAATATCTCACGTGGTAGGAGAAACATAAGAAGGACAATGTAAAAAAATTACCTGATTGTGACATTTTCTGTGGTCACAAAATTAAAAATATAGATATTTACAAAAGAAAGAAAATACCAAAAAACAAAACAGGTGTTTCTAAGGGGAATAATATGTTTTGACACCTCTTGAAAAATTATTGTTATGTCATTTAGGGAAAAGTATAATGACCATGCATGATAGCCAAATAACAAGACTTCACTGCGAGTTTTTCATGATCAAATGTGTTATCAATCTTGAAATCGAAAGACAATGACAAATGAAACGGTTTTGTAGCACTTTGTAAAACAATAGTCAATTTCACTCTGCAAATAAAAAAAATCAGATAAGAACATTAATGCTCTGGTGACCACAAGAGTTCATAGGGAGTGAAAATCATTTACTTAAAACAATAGCCAGTATTCTTTTTAGCTTTCATAGATTTCTATGTTTTAGAATAGATTTCATCTTTTTAATGGCAAGTGTGCGCAACATTGACTGTAACTGCCAACACCCTCATCCAGTAATTGTGAACTGCAGCTGGACACGGTTGATAATTCCGGGGGTCTTTCCATATACTATGACAATGGGCAAAACACTATATATTGAAATATATTCTAGAGCTGGACGTGGTAAAAGTAGTCAGACACTGTAAGAGAAAGTAGATACTAAAGATTCTAAAACATTCAATATGTGTGTGTTCTATAACAATTCTTTATAATACTGAACAACGAAATCACGTTCTCTCTGGGGATGATAATTTGAATGCAAAACTTTATTGTGGACTTGCAATTTTCTAGTTTTTAGTAACTGATAAAAAACGTTAGCTGGCACACGTTTTGCCATTTTACACATTCGCTCTATGTTTTGTTCAGCGAAGCTATACCCTGGTCAAATATTACGTCATTCCGCCAAATGCTCTACTGGTACTGGAAAACCTACTCGTTTGAATTCACGATAAAAGGTAAACCTAATGTAAATTAAAAATAACAGTGATTAATTACTAGCATAATCATTAAGTTTGGTGTTTAAACAGGAAAAGGTGAATGTGTTTTCTGGCAATGGGTTCGGTGTTAATATCTTTAGGGTTGAGACAATGTATGACTTTGTAAGGAAATCTTAGGCACATGCTCTTTATATTCATTCTGGGTTGAAGTCTTGTTCCGATTATGTAGTTACACTCCATTTCTGTTACTTTATGTCACTTTGCACTCTATATCCAAAATGTGGTCAGAACCTCTGGCTACGATGCAAATTAACAAATGCAATCAGACATTGCAAATGGTTATAATAAATCTATCCTAATTTCTGAGTGGGGTGAGAAGAACACAAAGTGACACTTCACACTTGAGGCTGTCAATGTGTCATGTAAATGTGCACTGTGAATTATATGAACCCTGGCCTTGACTCGGTCCCACTTGTGCCTCACAACATGGAGCATCTGCGTAGATTTAATATATTTGATCTCCCGCCCACATAATTTATTACAGCAAACCCAAAAAAATGCTAGTGTCCTAGAGAACTTGTCTGAAAAAAAAGAATATTCAAAAGAACAACACAGAAATATTATCTCACTTTACATGGTTGGAAATTGAAGAAACGGGGTCAGTTTTCCAAATAGATTAGAAAATGATTAATACTTCCTTTAGAGGTATGCTATTGCCGTGTCTGTCTTCATTGTAAAACTGCTTTGCTTTTAAAGTGTTAATAGTAGTCGCAGCCAGACCCAAGACCATGGACAAATACAGGGCCGGCCTTAGGGGTGTGCGACCTGTGCGACCGCACAGGGCGCCATGGTAGCAGGGGCGCCTGCCCGGGACTTAAATTAAAACATCGGGTTTTTTTTGTTTGTTTTTTTTAAAACTTTATTTAACATCATTCATGTTAAATAAAGTAAAAAAAAAAACAAAAAAACGATGCTTTAATCTAAGTCCCGGGCAGGGCCGCCGAGCGGTTGCTCGTGAAGTTCTCAGCAACCGCTCGATGCCCCTCACTCGCCGTGACTCTGTCGCGGTGCCGGCATCTCATGTAGAGCACCGGACTATTCCGGTGAAGGGGGGGCGCCAGAGGAGTAGTCCGCACAGGGCGCCACAATGCCTAAGGCTGGCTCTGGACAAATATTAACAATAAGTCAACATCATCACATTTCCTTTTATCATCCCGTCCCTGTATTTTTATTTTTTTTTTCCTTCCGTTGTTTTTACTTGTTAAGTGCCTTCAGTCTTCAAGTGCAACAGGTTTTCAGAATCAGGTCCTACATTTTTGTCTTTGAGTAATGCTCACTATTGTGAGAGGTCATACCTATTTCAAAATGTCCATGATTGTTAAGCCCTTCCATGATGACTTAATTACAAGCATGTATCCACACACTTAGCTCATTAAAGGTCAATTGTACAGGTCTCACTAGTGTTTCCCATACCACTACAACCCACTTCCACATATGTTTCATCTGCCTCTACCCAGGCTCATCTTAAATTATCAAGGGGTTATGGCCTAACCTCTGTTGTTGAGAACCATACATATATTTTTTCTGGATTTTACAAGGCCAGTACACGCAAAAACAATCATAACCTCAAGATTGTAAGCTTGGGAGCGGGGCTCTCTCCACCTAATGTATCGGTTTGTCTTAGTCTGTCAATTCTCGTCTTGTCACACCCCTTGAATATATGTATTGTATTAAGCGCGGAGTAGATTGTTGGCGCTATATAAATAAAAGATAATAATAATAACCCTGTTGCTTGGGCTTAGGTAAAATTTTACTAAATGTTCATATTACACAGATGTATTCATAAATACATAATGAATATGTATATACAATTATATATATATATATATATATATATATATATATACATATATCTCAATTACATTCTACCAGTCATATACAGTGTTTTCATTCATAAATAATAAAACACATATATCTTATCTGCACTCAAAGCATTGCTTTCTCAGACACAGAAAAAGCTACATTACAGCGTCAATTGTATTTGTGTGTAATTTAGTTATTTGCAAAAATGGGCATCCCAGGCAGAAGGTAGCTTCTCTACAGCCTATGAGACAGACACACATCTAGACACAGAAAGCACTCTCTGCTTACATCCGAGGCAAGGCAGATGAGGGTATTCTCCTTTTTTTCTCTCTACAGTTTGTATGGTAAAAATGGCTGATATGTACACCCCTTGTGCCTTGTAGCAAGGATGGCCCTGTCCTTACCCTTCATAACTTCTTCAGAGAGGCAGCAAGTCACGCTGCCAGATATCATAGTCATACTTTGTTGATTCCATTCTACAGCTGACAGAATGACCTCTTCTGCTTCTATATATGCAAGTGTCTTTCATTTCTCCCATCTGCTTCTCAGATAGAAGCTAAGCTTACCGACAGGCTCTCTGAGTGTTACTGTACCTGACCACTTTAACCTGAGCGTTTACTGTGCATCTACAACTTTTTCCTCTCTTCTCCATTTACCCTAAATGTGTAATACCATAACCTACAGGCATGTTGCAATATACTGGTGTGCAAATAAATGATACTGGCAATGTTCCATCTAATTTTTCTTAGTTGACGTGCGCAGAAAATTTCTCTTGTGCAAAAATTTTCACAGAGCAAAAATTTTGTGGGCACAATATCCGCGGCGCATAAAGTTTCAAAAAAATTACTATTTTTTTCTTTTTTGGGGAAAAACCGTTGTACGCACAATTTTTGGACGTGTGCGCTCTCTAAAAAAGCTATGTGCGCGCGCACAAGCGCACAACTTAGAGGGAACACTGGATACTCGTATTATAAAATTACCAAGATTAATAGGCTCTCTTGTGGATATGTTTATTCTTTTTTATAATGTTTACCAAATCTATTATTTCTACAAAACACATTATTTCTATTTGTTTACAGTTCAAATGGCATATATTAAATATATATTAAAAGCGTATATATATATATATATATATATTCAACCTATCATATAAAGTTTTCTATATACATGTAGAACAGTAATGTTGACATTTTAATTTTTAAAACTATTGCAGTTTATTTTAACTAATACAACCTTGTTGAGAAGCAAAACATTTATATATATTTATATATTTTATATTTTTTCTGTAAAATCGCTTACACAATTTTTCATAACATGTAATATTTTTTTCACAAAATGGACACACAAAGCCCATTTATGTTTTGTTTTTTTTTAAGCATATACTCCAAAGAGAGCATTAATGGCTAGTTCATGCCCTCCTTGTGATTAAATAAAAAGCGACATCAACGTAATATAAACAAAGTTTGACTGAGCCATTTATCATCCTCTGCTGCAGTGTTAGAGTTCACAGGTTCAAATCCTACTCAAGTCAATTAAGCATTTATAAAAGGTCGTTTAAATAAATATGAGTTGTAAATGTGCATTATAAAACCACACAAAGGCTGAGGCTCGTGTAATTGGTTGAGCGCAGGAGCCATCCTATTTAAAATTCACAGACATGGTGGTATTTTCAAATTATTTTTCAACTGCCGAAGAAGCCAAATGTTTTTTTTTTTCCTGGTTACTAATCTAATATTCACGAGCTTTTCTTTTGTCTAGCAAGGAATTAATTAAGAGCATAGTAAATTTATCATAGGAGGAAAAAAATCTGCTGGCTCACTTTAGGTTTTTTTGTTTGCAATATTTGGCTTGATATATGTTTAAAAATCAGTTGCACTTAACCCATTGGGAGCCACCATGGTTTGAGTTTGCAAATCACTTGATGGCAAAGAACACAACACACTACTGGAGCTCAGAATTTCTTTTTGTTTTCGACACTTAGCTTTGGCCCTTTTAGGACAATGGATTCTCTACCACTAGAGAAGAATGCACTGGCATCAATATCCCTTTAAGTTATATATGGAATTATGGAAAGCTTTATGCATATCCCATGCACATATAAACTCCCTCTCTGTATTAGGCGCTACCACTTCTGCTAAAAAAACTGTTCCATTTATCTACCACGCTCTCGGTTAGGTAGCAAAAAAACAATCAATAGCTTGTGTTTTGACTGTTAGTGTTTTTGTTTTTGAAGATATTTAGTTTAAAATTTTACCTCATGGGAGTTGAGATATGTGGCAGCCATTTGCAGGGCCCGCAATATCTAACCAATCTCTTATCCTGACATTATCTCCCATCTCCTCATTCCACCTCTTACAAAGGCTCCCGGAACTGATCAACACCAATTGGCTACTTAACATTAAGGAAAAGATAACTATAGTGGGAAGGATTAAACAAACATTCTCATCAAAATGAAGTTAAGATGGCCGCTTCCAGGTGAACACATACAATTGCCTTCGAATGCATTAACATTGCTTATTTTAATCTATAAATACCATTATACTAGTGTATTGGGTGTATTGAACTGCACGAAAACGCATAACTGAAACATTACTGAACACAATTTATCTGGTAAATGATGCAGAAAACTGAACCAAGTCAATAAAAGTACTACAGTCCATAATAGAAATATCTACAAAAAACCTTTAGATGTTTAATAAATATGAGTAAACTAGTCTCTCTCATTTATGATAATATCCACATTATGCTTTCTGTTTAACACCCAATAGTGCTTATAATGCACCCACTTTGACACAGGGTTCATTATTATGAGCCTTACCCTACTCTTTAAAGTAATAAAAGTGAAGACTGCGTACATGCTAGCTTTGAATTGGTCACCAACCTCCATTTATACAGTATAACTCAGATTTCAGTGTTTGTCCTTACAACCATGAACATGTAGCAGCAAGTTATGGCTTACCTGACCCTCAGCGACAGTTTCAATATCAATAATAGTGATGACTCCAGGGATTAGGGGATTACGCCTGGCATTGCTGTGTGTGGTCAGGTCCTCATCCGTGGACCCAGCAGGCAGTGTGCCAGTCAGCTGGGTAACCACTTTCCCAACCATGGTTAGTCCAGTTTTCAGGGTCTGTTAATGATCAAAGCATTCAACTATTAGTTCAGTATCAGTAGAGATTTGCAAACAATATATGACACTGATAGCTAAAAAAATAAACACGTGCATAACTAAAGAGAACATTGAGTTGAGCTGCATAATTCCACTATAATCTGCTACTTGTTTGACAGTTTTGATACATACCATCAGCATCCTATCAAAACACATTTTCCTTACGATGGAAAAAGACTGAGGATTTCATTATAATAAAAATAACAGACCAAGAGCAATGATGCATCCACGTCTACACCTACATGATGGAACACAGGTTAAATGATTGCATTGAATCTCTTGGGACCCCAACCAGAAGGGTCCTCTAAACAAGCACATAAGTACTGTATTAAACAAAACTTTACTCTGACCTCTGATTGTATATGCCTAGGTTTGCTTTGAATTTTTAGTTCTTGAGTTTATTCGAACTTCATGTACATCCAGTGATTCTAATGAATATGATGACAAATGAACCACAAAAATAACGTTCAGTAAACTAGCTGGGAAATTGAAGTAAATATTATTATTTATGTAACAACGTGTTAACAGAGGTCCACTTCATAACACACATTTAGAAATCTAGTTTAAAAAGCCATTTAAACACATTTGTTTTGTACCAAAATAACCACCAGCATCCTACTACTCCCAGGAGGGTCAACTTCCATGTATTCTGCATTGAGTGAAAAACTTTTAAACTCACATTTACCAACAGGTAAATCCTATGTATTATACACAAACATATTAATTGAGTTTTTAATATTGAACGAGCAATTACTTAAAAACTGTTATATTTCATTCTTCTACATGGACACACAGGACACACAGGACACACATATGGACACACAGGCTTGTTTATTATCCTCCCAAAGCTATATATCGTCTCCGCAGGGAAGACACAATCGATTTGTTTGGGGCATAATATTCGATAAAATAATTCTCACCTGTTGCGGAATAGTTTTTGTGTTTATGAATAATGTGCTACAGTAATGTACATTAAAAATAAAACTATGACACAATGTTACTCTTGTAAACGTTAGAAAAGCATAAAAGGAAGTTGATATCAAAACACAAATGGTTCAATACACTGAATGTGCCAGGCATGTAACATGACATTTGTGTAAAAATTAAATTCCACGTTAACTACTTTCCGAGCGTCAAAATCTAGAAGCGACCCATACATATGAATAGATTTTACATATTTCAGGAAATATTATCCTTTTCCTGACTGTTGATGCTCTGACACAGTTTTGCTAACCCACGGGTATGTAGTCACCATCAAAAGCAATACATTTTACAAGACGTAAGTGCTACAACCTCAGTAGGTTTCTTCTCAAACTTGTGAATTTAACCTATATATTATAACTCAGGAAAATGTAACAAATGGTGATTTATGTTTCATGTTTCAGCACTTTTTCACATCATTTCACCACTTGCTAATATTTCTGAAGTGACCTCTCTCAGACCCGTGACTTGTGTTTCTAGAGAAAGTTAAAAAAGCAAAACAAATGATGTGTGGGGCAAGCCAGTAAAATAAGGTGATGGTGCCTTGAGGTTTGCGTTACAGAGAGAATTTGTAATGTCATCAAAATCACTCACAGAAAACACACAGTATATAAAGTCACTAAACATTTCATTTATAGATATATAAATATATATTTTTTTGCTTGAGAATAGACATGTGGTTTTATGAACTGTTATTTAATGCTCTATGAATGATCTTTCAACATCCTGAGTAAACCTTCCCAAGACTTCTCAGTTGGGTCACTGCGACATGAAAAATTATTCCGCATGTTTAACCACCCTAGTGACTTATTATTTAAGAGTGTCTGTGCTGTGAACGTAATATTAATATGTGCAAATAATAGTTAGCTCAGGTCTTAGTAGACCTTTTCTACAAAGCTTCTACCATCATTAAAATATTATATTAAAACTACAGATAAAACTTATGTTTTCACGCAATGCACCCTGCTTTGGACATATCTTCTATAAAATGTTAAGGGAAGATTTTATTTTAGCAAAGCTAAGTGCTGTACCCAAGAGTCACAGAACCAACATTCTTCAGCTATATTCACAAACTTTCTCAAACTGGAATGTAGAATTCCATTAGGAGGTACACCACTAAGTATGAAATGCAGTAAAACACATAGGATATACAGACATACAGGAGGCCATAAATAATGCCTGGATTGCTCCATAGGGAGCACAGTTGAAGAACAATGTTTCAAAATGTCCATGGGCTGATCCCCCAAATCAATGCTGTCAAATGAGTTCCAGTTGTTCTATCCAGAGGAAGAAAAGCACTAGAATTGTTCTATTGTAATGTGAACCAATTGTATTGAAGTTAAACTAAAACAATGAGAAAAAAACCTTCTTTTTATTGATCAGGTCGGATTATATATACTTTGATGAACTGATCATGGCCAAGTGCAAGCAATACGACGGGCTCATATATTTTCTCATATATACCCAAAAGCATCCAATTTAACTGTGCAGGTGAGCGATATCTACCCAAGTGTCCATGGTCTCTTTGTATGAATTAAAAACCCACCATGTTAGTCTTTCATAACAAATATTTATTTCACTAATGTACCACAAGTATACCCTTATCACAATAATAATAATATTATTTATTGTTTCTTTATATCCTTTTCTACGCTTAGTAGTAGGAATCTGCCGGTGCTTTATAAATAAATGTAATGTAATGTATCCTGGTCTAATTGTCCCTATACCTAGAGTAAGACATTATGGGGGGGGGACTCTTTATCTTTACCTTCTAACAGGAAAGCAGCAGGGGCTTACCAAATTGCTATTGGTGACAAATTATCTAAAATAAAAAATGCACAATACATCAATGTATAGCAGATAATACCCATTAAATATACAATAGCGATATAGTAAACCAAAAATAACATTTAACAGATCTAATCCTTTACTTGAAGTTTAAAATATATATCCAGAAACCAATAAACAGGGTGTGTGCACTATTGTGATGCTAAAAGACGGCAATTTGGAGACAGGGTAACAGCTGAATTGGCTTAAATTACCAATGACTTCAGATTCAAAGTAACTAAATTTGGAGATGGATGAAGAAGGAAGAGGACAGACCCACAATCCCATGTGACCTGGGGCTACATGGCGTCTATGATCATTTAAGAACGAGGCTGAGATTGCAGGCGTCTGCAACCAGGACCAAGCCACAGATCAATCGTAACTGTTTTGTTTAGTGCTAAAAACTCAAACTGCAGTGATTAGAAAACACATTAGTGTTCATCAATTAGCAGCCAAACGTTTGTTTTAATAATTCATAGGAAACGACTTGCACAGAGTCTGTTAGTGTGTTGTCAGGAAAGCCTCAGAAGGGCCAACAGAATTCGGCGCCACTTTGTATTGACAGCAACATAAAGTCAGGAAGCCTGGTTAACCCTTTCCTTTCTCAATGATGTGTCCAAATACAGAGAGTTTTATTTGGAAATTATTGAACTCATTATCCATTAGCTATATTTTTAGATGTAGAATTGTAAAGTAGCAATGAAATAAGGGATCACTATTTTAATGTTCTATTCTCTATAGGTACAGATTCTCAATGGAATGCCGCCGCAGGAAAACTCAAAAACACAGCATAAAACAATACATATTTACCAAATAAATGTATAAATGTCCAACTATCCCAAATGCATCACATATGATACACAACTTTTTAACTCTGCCACAGCGTGTAGATGTAGTAGATTTTGCCAAAGTATTTGGTACATGGGAGGAAGCCATTTATATTAAGGAGAATAGACCTAATGAATAATATTTGAGCATGAACTAGAAAACTAGAAAAATAGATTGAAACAGGGAGCAGTTATGAATTTAATTATTTTCTGAAGTTTCAGCAATAAAAATGGTACCATGTTTCCATGTTTACAATTTACAAGTTAGTGCCATGGAAGTCTTGGTCACATATTCATAACTAGATGTGTTTGGTAAGAGTACAAAGAATGATCATTAAGCAATGGAGTACATTTTGATTTTGCAAAAGAGTATTTATCATATTTGCTCGATTATAAGACGACCACCCCCCTATTTAGGAAAAAAGGAAAAAAGCCTACCCTATAGGAGAAAAGTTTTACTAGTAAATATAAATTCACATGTAAACAATTTTTTTATATTTCATAAAAACTATGATTGAGAAAAATGCATTTCTTGTTTTTATTCCCTTTTATTTGCCACTCTGCCCCCTCAGACTTACCAATGCATCCCCAGACTTGCCCGTTGTGCTAAAGACTCTCTGTTCTCGAGTGGGGGGGCAGCGGGTGGACATCTGTGTGATGAGCGTAGACAACCTCTGCTGCTGCCCAGCACTTCTGCTGGGGCTTCTATGGTCTATGGTCTTCTATGGGGCGCCGGAAGGTCATGTCACGCTGGCGCTCCGTCATTGAACCCCCAGCGGAAGTGCCGGGCAGCCGCGTTGGTTGTCTGGCAGACATCCATCAGCTTCCAGAGAGGAGGATCCAGGTCCCCTGTAGCTCTGAGGGGGATCTGGATCTTTTGGAGGTCAGATTATAAGATGACATTGGATATAAGACGAGGGGTATTTTTCAGAGCATTTGCTCTGGAAAAAACTTGTCTTAACTTCGAGCACATACTATATTTAGTCTTAAAAGGAGTTAGCTAAAAATTTGCAAAACTTACAAATATATTCAAGTTAAGTAAAAAACCCTTACATGGGTAAGGCCAATAATTATAATTAGAAGAGCCAGGCCTCCATATATACATATCCATAGGATATGTATATTTTCCATAGCCATTGTTCTAAAGCAATCCAGTAGCAACAATGGTGGGGAACACAAGCGTTATGGAGGCTTTTATAAATGCCCTTGTTTTCTTTCTTTCAAAATGGACAATAACATTAACACATCTTAAGATATACTGGTACAGAATGACAAGGGTGTCCTGCTTTCGCAAGCTTATGATCTGTTAGGCCTTAGACCTCTGTCAGATAGTCTAGGTTGTCTGCTTGTTTGTCAAACATAATTGTGTGGGTAGTTTCATAAATCGGTGAACACTAGAAAGGCTTCAGTCTCAGCAAAGTGAGTTCTAATCAGTTCCAATCTACCATGTGCCTGTATACCAAGGATGGATGGAAATTCTAGCCAAATGAAGGATTTTCAAATTTAAGACCAGTGAATAAATTTGTGTTGGCTGTGTGTATAATAGATTAACACTGTGAATATTGGTTTATTTCCATTTTTGACATTTTTTTTAATATTTTCATCCTTGTATGTATGTATGTATGTATGAATGTAGATACAAAAAAGCCCTGCTTTTCCTGAACAAAAGAAAAAACTTTTGTGAAAAACAGCTTCCATCTTTAAGAAGCTAAATATATTTTAAATGTATGGACTCCACTTGTAAACTAATAATCCCAAGCAGGCCCGGACTGGGACAAAAAATAGGCCCGGGCATTTAAGCCTGAGCAGCCCATATTTATTTATTTATTTATTTATTGTTACAGCCCACCCTTCATGTACCACCTTTGCATTTAATCATTCAGACAAATCATTAACACATTCATTAATGCAGTCTCACAAATCAAGCAATTCATCCTCACATGAATTCATTGTCATACGCATTCACACAACTCCTCCACACATTTATTCATTAATTCTCATTCGCATTCACACTACCCCCTCTCTTCATCTTATCTGCCCCTTCTCACTATGTAACCCCCTTCCCCACTTCTCAATATGTACCGCCTCTATCTATCCCCTCTCCCCCTTTCTCACTATCTAACCCCCCTCTGCCCCTTTTCACTGCACCCCCCTCCCTCACCCTACTTACCTTGTTGCCGGAGCAAGCGGCAACTGCGACCGCGCCTGTGCCAGGGCAGGATTGACTTAGGGGCTGATGGAGCTGCAGCTCCAGGCCCCCACCTTAAAATAGGCCCAGTCAGGACCGGACTGACTGGTCCTATATGGCAGCATTAACGCAGAGCCCCTTAAGCCCGCCGCAACTACCCCCTCCTAACTATCTACCCTCTCCCTCTTTGAAGTTCACTTACCTTTCAGGAGTCCTGCGGTGGGGGTGCAAGGCCTCTGCCTCCCAGCTCTGCCACTGTATGGAACAGTATAGAGTGATGGGAGTTATGATGTACTTTTAGAGCATAATTATATAATGAAAAATACATTGGAAATGGTACAGCATAACACCCATCACTCTCACACACTTACCAATCAACACACATATACACCAATCCACACACATATACCAATCCACACGCATACCAATCCACACATATACACTAATCCACACATATATACCAATCCACACACATATACCAATCCACACGTATACACCAATCCACACGTATACACCAATCCACACGTATACACCAATCCACACGTATACACCAATCCACACGTATACACCAATCCACACACACATACCAATCCACACATATATACCAATCCACACACATACACCAATCCACACACATACACCAATCCACACATATATACCAATCCACACATATATACTGATCCACACATATATACTGATCCACACACATACCAATCCACTCTCACTTAATGCTTTCCTACCTTTCCTTTCTTCTTTCAGCTTCTTCTCCTCTTCTTCAGTTCTTCTGTCTTCTCTGTCTTCTTCCGGGTCAGAGGGCACGGACAGCGGTGGGCGCGGCTTCAGTGTTGTGCGCCGGGACCTGAAAACAAACCCCGGCGTACAACAGCTGTTGCCGCGCGGATCACAAGGGAGCGGTATCGGAGGTCTTTAACAGACCTCCGGCTCCCTTGAGTGATTTTAAGCCGGGTTGAACCCGGCTTAAAATCACTCAAGGGAACCGGAGGTCTGTTAAAGACCTCCGATACCGTTCCCTTGCGAGCCTGCTCCTCCAGCGGCGGACATTACTGTCCGTCTCTGGAGGGGTGCCGGGTGCCGCAAGTTGGCACCCCCTGATGAGCGGCCGCCCCCTGGAGTGTGGCGCCCTGTGCGCTCGCACACCCCAAAGGTCGGCCCTGCCCTAAGGGGCCGGGAAGCCCCCACCAGGGCCGTCCTTACGGGTGTGCGGCCGCACAGGGTTTAAATTAAAACATCGGGTTTTTTTTTTTTTCCAACTTTATTTAAAAGCCTCCATGTTAAATAAAGTAAAAAAAAAACCCGATGTTTTAATTTAAGCCCTGTGCGGCCGCAGACCCGTAAGGCCGGCCTTGGTGGGGACTTCCCGGCCCCTTAGAGTGGCGGACCCGGTCGCAGTTGGTAGGGTAGGGGCCTGGAGCTGCAGCTCCATCAGCCCCTATGTCAATGCGGCCCTGCCGTGGACCGGCCCACCGGGCAAATGCCCGGTGTGCCCGATGGCCAGTCCGGGCCTGATCCCAAGTCTTTCTCAGAAATAAACTACCCAGTCTTTCGCCCATTTAGTTGGTTCTGTGATTTAGGTACCCAAATGCATTACTTTACATTTACTTATGCTGAAATTCATCTGCTATTTTATTTTTCCTTTTACAATTCTCCAACATTAATTCGATAAGTCTGCAATTAGCACACACCATAAACTGAATTTATAACCTTTTACTATGCAAGTTGAAAGGGGACTGATTATTTTTGTCAACATTCAGAGGTGCGGTCATTTTCCAGGACCGATGCTAATAAATGAACTTCCTATGGAGGACTACGAAGGGGTACAAATGAAATTTCTTCTTCTACCTCAGTGAAAATAAGCAACATCATTTTTTATATGTAACAAAACACGTATTCCAACAAAGTACAAGTAATGTTAAAATACATTGGACAAACATTCAATGTTTTCTATTTGTTTTAGTAACTGCTTTGGCTATTGGTCATACATGTCAGGCAAATGACCTGCCAGTGATTAGGATTTTCCGTCATTTGCAAAACAATTATTCACGTAGTCACTTTTTTAGAATAATGTTCTTATTAATATTATTTTTTTCATTAATAAGTTGTGCACATACACTCTGAATGGTACATATAGTTACTATGATGCAAAGCTTGAAATGTCCAAGGTACTGTTAAGCCCTGATTATCCCTGAAATTATGTCAGAGGATAAAGTTGGGAATATTATTTCACAGTTTGTGGCTCCTTTCCTTCAAGGTACGGCTGGTTATTGGGGGTGTTCAAGCAGCTGTTTTGCTGACTGGAGGTGATGGGAACTGTAATTATTCAAGTGCTATCAGTTAAAATATCAGGAGACCAGTTAGACTACCTTATAAAGATTTCTAGAGTTGAGAAAACTATACATAGATTGAATTAAACTAGTAAATATAACTAGGAAGCACCAGAACGTAATTTATTCACTAAACTGTCAGTGGCAGGTGACATCAGAAGGCGTTAGAAAATGCATTCCGCTACTTGTACAATTCTATTGAAATATGCTAATTCTACGCAGCATAATATTAAAGTGGACTGTTGAGTTAAATACCAG
Source organism: Spea bombifrons (assembly GCF_027358695.1). Taxonomy (NCBI): domain Eukaryota; kingdom Metazoa; phylum Chordata; class Amphibia; order Anura; family Pelobatidae; genus Spea; species Spea bombifrons. Next base: position 65,294,120 of record NC_071088.1, on the reverse strand, counting down.
GAAGTTAAAAATATATATATTTTTACAATGTATGTTCACATCCTTTAGTATGCCTAATGTGGGACAGGCACAGGTTAAAATGTACATGCACAAGGATGGGTTAAAAAGTGCACGGAAAAATCATCACTACGCAGATATAACCTCCTCCATTAGTCCACAATATCAAGACAAGATCATTATAAGCTATTCCCATGCGAAGTCTGCATTATTTGCAAAAACTCGGCTGGTAATCTTTAGCCTTTCCCATGCCAATTCACATGTCCTCCCCCTCCATTAGCGCTAATGGCTTCGTGCTCACATAAGCTGTTAAGACTCATTAAGGAGTTATCAGGTAACAGGAGAAAACAGATGCAGCTCAGCTAAATCAATTTACCACCTCAGGGTTAAAGACAGTGGCGGCATCTCAGGCAGTTATTAGGTGACGAGAGAACGTGTGTTTATTATTTGATGCCAGACAGTACACAGACTGTCCTATTTTCTTTCTAAGTGTTTCCCTATGTGTCTTATGCCTTTGTCTCATGGGTTACTGTACTCGTCTTCACTTGGAACGACCTGGTTTGTGTTCCCCAGCCAGACTGCAGGCAGAAAGTATTAACCTTTGTGCATTACCATACTTTTTGTATTCCATTTGCAATGACGACCATCCATTAAAGAGATAACCTGAGTGCAGTTACTTTTTTAACACTCTATGCCTTTAGTCTTTCACTTAATATTTGTTTATTGTAGGATCTAGACTACTTCAAGGAACTCAAGCATCCAATGTTTATATAATCTTATTGCAGTCAGACATCTTGCAAGTATTGTGGTATTTTTATGCTATAATAATACCTTTGTTGTATTGATGGCAACTTGTTGTTGCTAGTCACTGAAATATTATCTTGTATACATATAACAGCGGCAGATTCCACAGCACAGTATTGACCTCTACCTAAACATACTTTACTGTCCCTGAAACCTTTACATGGCTGTTCGACTCATCTCTCAGGATACCAGCATGGATAATTATACAATTATTCTAGTTCTTATGTCGAATAATTGGAATTTTAATAAAGACAGGAGGCGAATATTTGCATAACTTCCTTTACTGTCACCATAGCAGCAAAGATAAAAATAGTACAAAACCTAACCAATCAGAAAAAAGATTGACATAATATAACAAATGGTAGTCCCTGTATCTTCCTCTTTCTGCTGCATGCGAACCAGAAGAATAGGACTTGACTTGCTGAATGAAGAAACTTGAGCCAGAAGAAGAACAAAACTTGACTCGCTGAAGACAAACTTGCATCTTAAACGGTCAACCGAATCATGATGCTGGAACCGAAGAATGGACTCCAAGAGGAGTTAAACTGAAACAAAAAAGAGATATATAACAGCAAAGTGCCTGTATAAAAGTTCCATATAATACTAGTCAATACAATTCAATAAAGAGCCATAGAAAACATGCGCAAATAATAGCATATATAAAAATAATAATAATAATAATAATAACAATAATAACCCCCTAGTACAAACAAAGGGATGGGAGGGAGGGAAATATTCGCCTCCTGTCTTTATTAAAATTCCAATTATTCGACATAAGAACTAGAATAATTGTATAATTTTAAGGCAAGACAGGAGGCTTCATATTTGCAATTTTAACGCTTATCCAATAGAGATAAAACTGCTGAAGATAAAGGGCGAAAATAAAATGTACGAAAAGTGGAAGCTCTAGACCAGTCAGCGGCCCTGAGAATATCCGAAAGGGAACCGCCAGCTGAAAAGGCTCCGGAAGCGGCAGCCCCCCGGACAGAATGTGCCCCAAAATGTAGTTCAACACCTGCCAAGGTAAGTAACCATCGAATCCATCGGGCTAGAGTAGGAGAAGAAACCGGATGAAAGGGTCTAGCGTAAGAAATAAGAAGCTGAGAAGCCGAACTGGGACGAAGAGAAGAAGTGGAAGAGATATATGTATTAAGACACCTAGCAACACAAAGCTTAGGATCATCAGAAAGATAAGGGTAAGATATAGAAGTAGAAAGCGTTTTAGTTCGTTTACGAACCGAAAAAACCACACCTTCCGGAGAAAAAGAAAAAGCGCCCACTTCAAGAGCACGAACATCCGAGACCCTACGAAAAGAAAGTAAACAAAGCAACAACGTAAGCTTAGCTGATAACTGACGAAGAGTCAGCAAATCATTATCAGGCCAATTCCGAATAAAATCAAGGATCAAAGATACATCCCAAAAGGAGTCATATCGTGGAGCTGGAGGTCTACGTAACCGAATACCCCGAAGTAGACGGCAAACCAACGGATCCTGGCCAATAGGCCCGTTCCTGGAACCAACATGACTGCTGGAAATAGCCGATCTAAAAACATTAATAGAGCGGTATGATTTTCCTGAAGAAAATAACTCTGCTAAGAAATTTAAAAGAAACGTTATAGAGGCCGAATGGGGATCCACCTGTTGTCCCATACACCAAGAAGACCATGTCTTCCATGCTGCCCGATAAGATTTGTGGGTACCCGGAGCCCATGAATCTCGGAGCAAATCTCTAGCGTCCTGCGATATGTCAAGGACAGAGTGAGATCCCCCGAAATCATCCATGCAACTAAAGAGAGACGGCCGTCGAGAATGAGGGGATGGGAATGACCTTCCGGGTTCCGAAGAAGAGACGGGAAGGTTGGGAGAGCTAACGGATCCTGAATGGAAAGTTCCAAAAGTGCTGGGAACCAAGGTTGGGAGGGCCATAAAGGAGTGATCAAGAGAACGGTCACCTGAGCCCTGAGAATATGATGAATTACCCTGGGAATAAGAGAGAAGGGAGGAAAAGCATAAGCTCCCTTCATTGGCCAATGTTGTAGAAAGGCATCCGTAGCTAGAGCCTCCGGATCCGGTAACCAACTGAAAAATTCGGGAACTTGGTAGTTCGTACGGGAAGCAAAGAGATCCAGAGTGAAGGGACCTCTGTGAAAATTGAGATCCTGGAAAACTCCCTCGTGGAGCCTCCAATCGCTGGCATCTCTCCAATGTCTGGAGAACCAGTCCGCCCTCTGATTCTCCACTCCGGGAACGTACTCCGCCAGAAGAGTAATGTTTCGATTGAAACAAAACTGGTAAATCTGTTTTGTTACCTCCGTCAGATGTTTGGATCTGGTTCCCCCTAAGCGGTTGATGTAACGAACCGCTGAAAAATTGTCCATCCTCAACAGGAGACAACAATCGGAACGATCTTTTGCAAGGCTGCGGATCGCAAAAGAGCCTGCAATGAGTTCTAAGCAATTTATGTGAAGATTGCGTTCTTCCGACGACCAACGACCTCCGGTGGCTTGCGTGAGAGACGCCGCTCCCCATCCGATCATGCTTGCATCGGATTCCAGCACGAAATCCGGGCGTGAACCGAATATGGCGCGGCCGTTCCATGCTTGCATGTGTCGGAGCCACCACTGTAGTTCCTGTCTCACCTCGTCTGTGAGTCGAACCGGCTGATCGTAGGATGGATTCTGTCTTAGATGAGTTGCCTTGAGTCGTTGAATAGCTCGATAATAAAGGGGACCCGGGAAAATCGCCTGTATTGATGAAGAGAGGAGGCCCACCGTCCGAGAGAGTCTTCTGAGAGGGCACTGTTCCATGCGCAGCAGAGCACGAATATCCTTCTTGATAGCAGCGATTTTGGAGGTCGGTAATTGCAGAAGAGCCTTTACCGAATCTATTTCGAAACCTAAAAATCGAATCTTCTGGGTAGGAGATATTTCCGATTTCGGAAAATTGATCACGAAGCCTAGTTGTTGTAAAGTCTTCACTACGAAAGAAGTCTGGGCGAGGAGGACATCCTTGTCTTGAGCGAAAAGAAGAAGGTCGTCTAGGTAAATAATTGACCTGACACCCCTGGACCTGAAGAAAGCCATTACTGGCTTGAGCAGCTTGGTAAAGCACCAAGGGGCGGAACTGAGGCCGAATGGAAGGCATTTGAACTGCCAAAGATGGTGATTCCATAAAAACTGGAGAAAACAACGATGGTCCGGATGAATGGGGACCGCTAGATAAGCGTCCTTGAGGTCTAGTCTGGTAAACCAGTCCCTGCGCTTCATGAGGTCTCTTAGAAGATGGATCCCCTCCATCTTGAAATGTTGATACGTTACAAACGCGTTGAGATCTCGAAGATTGATGACCGGACGTAAATCCCCCGTTTTTTTCTTTACAAGAAAAATGGAACTGACGAAAACTGGGGGACCGTGGACCCTCTCTATCGCTCCTTTTTGCCTTAAGGAAATCAACTCTTTGTCTATAAGGTCTTGGGCTGCCAAGGCCCTGAAAACCTGTGGAGGGGACCGAGACTGATGAGGCGGGGAAACAAAGTCTATGAGATAACCCTGGACCGTATGGAGGATCCAAGGGTCGGACGTAATTTTCTCCCAAGCATGGGAAAAAAGAGAGATCCGTCCTGCCACAGATGGAGGGGTAGAAGGGGATAAAAGAAAATGACTTACCGTTGTTGGGACGTCCTCTGGAGAATCCTGCAGAACCTCTGTCTCTATAACCTCCTCTGGAAGTAGCGGACCGAGCCCGAAAGGATCCTCTGAAGGAATATGGAGTTTGGCTTTGGTATTGTCTGGAGCCTTGTTGATAAAAACGGCTGGAGACCCGGCCCCTCGGTCGTCCAGCCCTAGCGGAGAAACGATTGTCTTGGGGAAACACCTTTCTCATAGATGTTTTGGCCTTATTCCATGAGGTCATAACAGACACATGGCGGTTTAATTCCTTTACAAAAGGATCGCCAAAGAGGAGGCCATTGGCTGACACCCCTAGCTCTTTAGAACCCAATTCAGCCAATCTAGGGTCCATACGGAAAAGAGCTGCTCTCCTGCGCTCCGTAGAGATAGCCACATTAGCATTACCTAAAAGGCAAATGGTACGTAGAGCCCAATCTCGAATAATTTTAGGGTCTAGGGCTGAATCTTGAAGTAATGAACGGTCGGCCAAGGATAATATCTGAGTAACCGGACCAATAATATCCAATAATTTGTCTTGGGCCGATTTTAGACCCTGTTCCAGACCTTTACGAGGGTCGCGGCCCTTTTGTGAAAGGAGAGCGACCACGTTAGGGTCAAACTCCGGGGTGGCAACCACTTTACCCGGAATTACCGGACGTGGACATTCAGCTCGTAATTTATTTCTAACCTCCTTATCGAGAGAGCGTCTGATCCATTTTTGGATATAAAGGCTCAAATGAAGGGGAGGAGCCCATTCAGTGGACCTGGGGTGTCTCATATTAGTTGGTTCGAATAGAACCGTACCAGATGGGTCAACCACTGGAGCATCCGCAGGAGAAGGTAGAGAATTAGCAGGAGCATTAGGGACTGAATGATGGGGCTCACCCACAACATTCTCGTGTACGAATTGTGATTCGTGGTGTCTGGACGAAGCCAGCAATTCATCTTGGTGCGAGCAATCCGAAGATGCCGCATGCCACTCATCCAATAATTGGAGAATATTATCAGAACTAGGCTCTCTAGCCTCCTGAGCTGATGGGATAGCCACATCATGTCTAGGGCGTTTAGCAGGGCCTTTCCCTTTTCCAGCCGAAACGCTATTCCCTTTCCAGGGGCGCTTAGAGGTCTTGGAACCCTCAGATTTATCTGAGTCATAATCAGAAGTATCTTTCTGAACATGGGAAGCATCAGAAACAATAACCGTAGGGCCAGGCTGATTAATGGTTTGAGCCATCTTATTCATGAAAGTCTCCATGGAAGAGGAAAATTTATCTTCCAGCCAGGATAGGATGAAATCCTGAGAGGTGGGATCTCCTGACATAATGACCAAATTGACCAAAGGGGGGCTCACCCCTAATAACAACTTGAGAATAGAAATAAAGATATATATATATATAAAATGTTTTTTTTTTTTTTTTTTTTTTTGTAGTTCTATAGAAAAAAAGGCTCTAAGGACACCAATAAGAACCAATAAAAGAACAGGGGCTCACCTTGTCAAGTAAGCAACAAAATAAAAACAGAAATATGGAAAATAAAAGAAAATAAAACTTTGCACCAAAATAAAAATACCGGAACACACCAGGAATAATTAGAAACAGGGGCTCATCCTGTGTATCAACGGCGAGAAATCGCAATGAAAATACTGACAGAACGTGACCACACGCGTCAGTAGCAAGCTGCAACTGCACAGTAACGTTACTGCGTAGTTGCGGTAGATAAGAAAACAAAATGGCGCCGAAATCTCACACTCGCGAGATTTCGGCCGGCCCAAAATGGCCGCCGCACTAAGAAAACGAGACGGCAATAACGAAGAGAAAAAACTCGGCGAACACCAAGAGAAAAGACCGGGCAAAGAGCCCACCGGGAGAAAACAGGTAAGAAGCAAAAGGCTAATACCCTGAATAGAAAATAAGACGAGAAAATAACTCAGAAGAGATAAAAAACGAAAAGCAGATAAAACAAACACTGAATAATAAGGAAAATAACGGCAAATCTAAAAGGAAAACAACCATAACAACATATATAAGAAAGAAATACCCATAATATAAAAAAGGGAAATAATAAAGTACATAAAACACAGAAAATAAACTGTATAAGCCTGAAAATTGATAAATCTATCAATAGAAATCAGATCTGACCTTTCTGCAATGGTGAGCAGCAAAGAAAGAGGAAGATACAGGGACTACCATTTGTTATATTATGTCAATCTTTTTTCTGATTGGTTAGGTTTTGTACTATTTTTATCTTTGCTGCTATGGTGACAGTAAAGGAAGTTATGCAAATATGAAGCCTCCTGTCTTGCCTTAAAATTATTAATTCTTTTAGCTCTTAAGCAGCTAGTGGGAAAGTTTAGAGTCACAGAACACAGCACCTGACAGAGAAGAAAGAAAAGACTCCTACCTGGAGTCTGACATATTTAACCCCTTGACGACAATTGACGTGCCAGGACCGGCACGTCTTTAAACGGGTGCAGAAAGCGAACTATTTTCGCTTTCTGCACCGAAACGGCGTTGCTGTAATGCCTCGACCTCGAGGCATTCAGCAACGCCATGATCGGCATAAAGGGGCCATCTCTGGCCCCTCCCCGGGGCGTCAACATCCGCCATACTTTGTATGGCGGCGGACGCCCGTTTTAAAAGCGTTTAGGAGGCGATAAATGGTGTCGCTGGAATGCCTCGATCAGGAGGCATCCAGCGACACCAAACAATTACCTTGGGATGGACTGTGACCGCTCCGGAGAGCGGTCACAGCCGCCGCTGCAGGTGATCTTCGCCATCAAGCAAGATGGCGGCCGCCCTGTAAAAAACAATAAAGACTAAAAAGTTTGCTAGACGGTCTCCAGACCCTCTAGAGAACTCTGGCTCCACTTGCAGGTTGAATACAGGTACTGCATTCAACCATGCAAGTCAATGGAGCTCAGCTTTCTAATCACAGTGTGATTAGTAAAAATAAATTAAAAATAAAATAAAATTAATAATAATTAGAAAAAAATAGTAAAAAACCAGTAAAATGTAAAAATAATTTCCCACTGATGTCACGATCAGGGGAACCTTCAAGTTGAAAAAAATGTAAAAAAAAGGCAAAAAAATATATATATATATAAAAAATATATTTTTGTGAGCAAGTCCTAAAATTAGCATATTAGGTTAAAACAATTCTCGCATGGAAAGAGTTAAAATACTGGCATATTAAATGGCCATGGGGTGTCTACTTTTAAAAAATTTATGATTTGATGGGGTAAATTGAATTGGCCGGATTCAACAATGTCCCAATTAACACGGGGGGGAAGGATGGCCACACATCTAATTTCCAATTTAAAAAAAATGCACACGTACCAAATGTGGCCTTTTAGTTCCCCCAAAAAATGACAAACCCATGCATGTGGGGTATCACTGCACTCAGGTGTGACAGCGGCATATACCAGGAGCTGTAAATTCATACATAAAGTAGGTGTGTGTGGGAAAAATACACACACAAAAATACTACTGCAAACTTTGAAACAATGCTGGTGGTAAAATGTGTGCATGCAAAGAGTTAAAATACCAGCATTTAAAATACACTGTGGTGTGTAGTTTTCAAAAATATATGGTTTTGTTGGGCACACTGAAATGGCCCGGCTCAAAGATGTACCAAATAGGGCATGGGCAGTGGATCCCCAAATGCCAAAGTTCAACATTGAAAAATGTGCATGCCCCAAATGTGGCCCTTTTGCCCCCAAACAGCCATGCAAAATCATTCATGTGGGGTATCACTGTGCTCAGGAGATGTTGCTGAACACATATTGGGGTGTTTTGTGATAGTGACATATACCAGAACCTGTTTATTCATACCTGAAGTAAAATGTGTGTGAAAAAACAAATGCAAAAAAATTACTACCATAAAGTTTGACAAAGGCTGATGGTAGAATAAGTGCTTGGAAAGGGTTAAAATACTAGCATTCGGAATACCCTGGGCTCTCTAGTTTTCAAAAATATATGACTTGATGGGGTAAATTGCATTGGCCGGCTTCAAAGATACCCGAAATGGCACATGGGGGGAAGAATTACCAGATTTGGAAAAAATGGCTTTGAAATAGCAAAACGCTACCTGTACTTATTGCCCCATAATGTGTAGAAAAAAGCAAAAAAACATAAAAACATTGGGTATTTCTAAACTCAGGACAAATAGTAGAATCTATTTAGCAGGTTTTTTTATTACCTTTTATAGATGAGTAAAAGATTTTTCAACTAAAAGTTAGAAACAGTCATTTTTTTCTAAATGTTTCACCATATTTTATACTTTTTTTAATAGTAAATAATACGATACAATCAAAACAATGTCATCTAAAGAAAGCCCTTCTTGTCCTGAAAAAAAACAATATATAATGTGTGTGGGTTCAGTAAACGGGAAAGAAGAAAATTACAGCTAAACACGAGCAGCACAGAAATGTTAAAACGGCCATTGTCACGAAGGGGTTAAAGTATCTTTTGCTTTTTATATTTGCGATATTGTCATTGTTTGGAAAAATATGCTTTAAAGGGAATACATTGACTCTGAATTGAGTGGGGAATTCTCGAAAAGTATCCTAATTAACTTATGATATCTCAACTTTCAGCATTTCCTTCGCTGAGGGTGCCAAAACCAATGAGTTTACATCAAACAGAAGAAACAACTTGACTCAGCAGCCGCAACCGCCGCGAAGAAGGGGAAGACCCCCCGCCAATGTAAGGCAACCACAGCAGCCGCGAGGAAGAGGGAGACCTCCCGCCTCTGCACAGCAGCCACAGCCGCTGCGAAGGAGAGGGAGACTCCCCACCTCTGCCCAGCAGCCGCCCCGAAGAAGGGGGAGACCCCCCACCTCTGCTTAGCATCCGCAGCCGCCACGAAGAAGGGGGAGACCCCCTGCCTTTGCACAGCAGCGGCAGCCGCCCCGAAGGCGAGGGAGACCTCCCGCCTCCACGCTCCAAACCCGGCAGCTGCCTACAGAAGACAGGTCCAGCTCCGGTGTCCGGACACGTTCCTCATAACGCCACCTAGTGGCGCCGGCGGAGATTGCATCGCCTTATACAGGGAGGTTACGTATACGCCACAAGCAAGATGGCCGCAGAGGAAGTGATGTAACGGCACTTTGAATATTTGGTGGGAAAACGCTAATTGGTGCCTAAACTCCTCTGCCTATTTAAGAGACTCTAATACACTCAGTCTTCGCCTTCTGATGGTCGTTCCTATCTCGGTAGTGCCTTTTCCTCAGTACACGTTCCGTTTGCCTTCCTGTTGCTTACCTGGATTGTTCCCGTTTACTCTGTCTTTTGGTATCCTGACCTAGGCTTATTCCACGATGTTCCTGTTCTCCGGTCTCCTGACGTCGGCTTATTCCACAACGTTCATGTTCTCCGGTATCCTGACCTCGGCTTGCATTTTCGACGTTCCTGATCTCTGGCTTCCTGATCTCAGCTTGCTGGACTATCCCTTACCAGTCCTACCTGACTTCGGTGTCTCCTTCCTACGCTGTGTCGTGACACTCTCTCTCTCTTTTTTTTTTTACTTTGTTTAGGTTTACAGGGTTCAAGCAAAAGCTGAAGGTAGAACACCAACTGAACAGCATTGATTTGGCATGCTGGATGAGCATGACCCGAAGAAAGGTCAAAAAATAAAATCCTAAAATACATCTGTTAATCATGTGCTATTCTCTGAATAGGAAGTCTTATTTTTACTAAAAGATCGTGTATGTTTAGAGCAAAACAATAAAAATATATAGAATTATGTCACTCTGTGGAGGGGATGTTCTTGCCACTCTGTTTTAGGACAATCTTCCCAGGCACTTGCATGGAGGGTGCCACTGAAGAAAACCACTTTGTCACCTACCACTTATCCCCAGATCTCATTTCTACTGCAGTTCCACAATTTCTCCTCCCTAGGATTTTTTTTACTGTTTTACTATTACGCTCATGGTTATTGTTGTGTTTTTTTGTATTTGTATGCTTGATTGATTGACATGTGAGTGTTTTTAGGTGTACTGTTTTTATTATTGACTCTATGTGCCTTTATATACTTGGTTATGATGATATGTAAGTTCTGTCTTGGAACATTCGAAACAGTCGGTCTGTGGGAGGAACACTCAGCTAATGCACTTCCAACCATATGTGTGCGCAAAAGCTGTATCTAATGCCTAAAACAGTCGGCATATGCAAATGTGGGAGACCATAAAGCCATTTGTGAGGAATCAAAATGTGACACACCTTGTCGGTGTCTCAGTCTTAGGTAGATGTGTATTTTATTAGATTTTTTTTTCTCTTTCTTTGGTTACCACAAACTGATCTACATCCCCAAGGCTTGCTTCTACATTATATAGGATAACTGCAGAGATCATAAGATGAGGTATTTAAGCACTATAAGCACCACCAGATGAATGCTGAACTTATAAACGAGCAGGCTCCACATTTCTTTTTTTATTTTTTTTTTAAACCCAAATGGAATAAGACCAGAAATAGAAATTACATAAATTATTGGCATGACACAACAGCTTTAGGCTTTAGATGTTACAATATCGACCACATGAGTTAAGGGCCTTTTCATTACCGGTGGAGGTACTTGGGATAATAATTCACAATTTGATTAATACAACATAACAGAGAAACCTTAAAAAATGGTTTCTTTCATATACTCCTGAGGTCTATTAGATCAAAGGTGGTGGAAAGCATGGACAACTATAGCATGTACTGGATATATAACAGTTTTATATAGCAAAGATTAGCAAAAGTACCATCCATTCCCAGCACAGCCATAAAGAGCACCACATTTATTTTAAAGATCATGTTTCTTGAATTAAAAGGAGATAAAATAGTTTCTCGTTATTTTCCCCAAACAATGCCCCTTTAATATATCTTTTGCTTCCATAATGTCCAATTCACATGCAAGGACGATGGATATCATTAAAGCAACATGTGTAGTCAGCGTAAAGCTCACTAACAAAAATTAAGATATTCTCTTTTTTGTGGTAAAGAAATAAAATTTGTCAAATGTCAGGAGCAACGTCTCTAGGGAGCTGAATAACCTTTCTAGACGCTCCTTCTAGCTGCTTTCATGTATTTCCAAGTAGAATCCCCCCCTCTCTATATATCTAATGGGATACTGAGGTCAGACAAGAGACTTGCATAATAGAAAGCAGGCTTTTTGGTATGTTAAAAAATGCTTTGAGAAGTTACAAATAGCTTATCATCCCATACTAATTTCTTCTCAAGGGCTGGTTACATATTTGACCTTGATAGAGTTTTTACCAACTTTAATTTTATGTTATACTTTATTAATCTCATGAACATGCCATCTGAAGAAGTAAGCTTATGTAACTTTACATATTTTTGTATGCTGGCCCAATAAAAGGTTACTACTAAAGACACTAGCATTCTACAATGCAACAAACATTGACTGGCATGGGCCTACATCTTGAATTTTGAGCTACAGCTGCTTTTTTAAAATTTTTGTCTATGGATGACGTAACAATTAGGATAGAAACTTTTACGTTGTTACGAAAAAAAGACGACCCTGTGTTGGTAATTACATTAACACTTTTTTTCTGTTCACTCATGCTCAGCTGTCGCATTTGCAGACAAGGAGGCTTCTTAGCAAGCAATAAAAACATTGATGAATAAGTTTGGACCAGTCCTTGCTCAGAATTGGCTCCGACCAGCCCAGCGGAGGCAGGAATGGAGTGGGTCACATAATGCAAAGTTATTTGACTCCCCTAAAAAGGTAGTGTAAGAGTGTAAGGGAGGGAGGGTGAATGTATGTTTGTACAATAGAGTGAGAGTGCATGTATAAGTGTTAGCATGTATGTGTGTAGATAAGCATGAATGCGTATGTGTAAGTGTGTGTAAGCATGAAATGTGTATGTATAAGTGTGTGTGTGTGACCACGAAATGTGTATGTATACGTGTAAGCATGAATGTGTATGTATAAGTGTGTGTGTGTGAGCATAAATGTGTATGTATAAGTGTGTGTGAGCATGAATGTGTTTGTGTGAGCAAGACTTTGTATGTATGTGTTAGTATGTGCTCCCAAGTGTCTGTAAGTGTGTGCTGGTGTAAGTATGGGTGTGTAAGCATGAGTGTGTATGTGTGTTAGCATGGGGGTGTAAGTCTCTGAAGGTGTGTTTGTAAATATGTGTGTCTGTGTGTATGTGATTTACAGTGAGGGGGCAAGGGGGGCAACCTCTCCCCCGAATGTAAAGGTAGGTCAACCACATATATTAAGTTTAGTTTACGGAATTTATTATTTGTTAATTTTTTTAAAGACTGATAGAATAAATCGCTATTTCTACATATTAGCAGAACTCCCTCATCATGTTGCTTGCACCAGTCCACCATATGTTCTTCCTAAGCATGAATTAAAGGGACAGAAAGGAGTCAGAGTCCTAGGCCAAATGCATCATGAGACATTTGGCCCTAATTTCTGCAGTGTATAGCAATGCTTAATTTATGAAGTTAATTGACATTCATTTTGAGCAACAACAATCTAACACCAAGATCTATAAACTACGTTACAGAATGTGATGATACAAGGTCAGTAAAAGTATTGTAATATACCTTAAACCCTTAAGTACCAGGGATTACCAAGGGTCAGTGTAGGACCCTGCAAAAAAACATTTTCAACAAGGCTGGGCCTTCAGGTTACACTGAACATTTATTCATATGAATTGGTCCTCAAGCAAAACACCAACTAAGACCAATGACCAGAGCAAATTTACCATTTTTGATATGTGGTTGTTTAAATGTAATTTTCCTCTCTGACATTTAACACCCCCATACAATTATTCCACGTTTGCAGGATTAGGGTCTACTACAATAGGATATGGGTCAATGATTTTTTCTGGTATTCTAAGAAGCTATATGTCTGCCCTATACCAGCTTTTTAATACAAAATGTACGAGTTGTACATGGCCATTTTAATTAAATATATTGCAACCTTTTTATGCCAGGTATTTGATTTGCCCTGCACAAGGTATGGTATTATGCACTGGTCTGCAAGGCTCACCCCCATGTGTCTATTGTACTCCAGGATGCATACTTTTTGTTAGAAGGCTTTATACACGCAATGGATAGTTAAAAGCATGTACGTGTCCTTTTTGTCTGTCTACCTAATGGCCATTAATTCATCCTGCCGTAAAGAAGATGTTTTCCAATGTATTTGCCTTGGGTAAACCAGCTGCTGGGGAGATTCTTTCCCAGAGGCAGGTGTGCCAATGAAATACAGAATTTTAATTTTTAAATTCAATGCTGGTATGACAATTATATAGGTGATAACTCTTATTCAGTAACTGGAAGAGGAGATCCTACACAACCTTGATGTTTTTTCCAATTGAATCAGGGCACCCTGGAGGATCTAGATGAGAGTCTTTCCCCTCATAAATGTAAATGGCAACTGTATACCATGTGTTACTCTTGCCAGGTTAATAGAATTTTATGCTGTATCTTGATCTTTTTGATGGTATTTATTGCCTGAAAAGCAATCTGCCTTTAAATCACATAAGGGATTCAACTTTACAAATCTTTTAGTCAGGTACATATGTTTCAGAAAATGTTTGTGACAGATCATTTGTAAGGGGCCTTAGATTATAGAGCTTGTCATATGAGGGATCATTTTTGGCAGACACAGAGCATTGTCATTGAAGTGGGGTAGTTGAAATCTCTGCTTGGTCATTATGGCTAGGAAAATAGCCAATATAAGATGTTTGCTCCAATGGGAGCATATACTTGGCTTCTTTATAATAGCCATCATTAACAATAGTGAAAAAACTACTTTTTGATCTGCAGCAAATCAGTGGGGCGCCAGGTCTGCAGGTGAGGTTAGCTGCCATGTTGGGCATAATGATTTTTTCAGCAGCAATATCCTTAAATAATTGACTGGTGAGTAACAGCTGCACAAACTGATGTGGTTCACTTATCTTATATTGTTTGTGATGCCGTGGGTTGACGTGAATGGGGGAATGTCCAGTTGCACAAAATTAGGTGGCATCGATAGATTCATAGCATAGGCATAGACTCTGTAAACCACCTTTTTAGGGGTTACAATGTACTGTTCAGAGCAATCCAGGCATTACCACAGGGCTACAATGGTTACATTAAATTAGCTTTTTAAAAAAAGCTTTTAAATGTCACAAAATAGGCGAAATAAAATTTTAAACAAAAAATGTATTTATTACTGTGATCATCAGGGAATCAGAAGGGTTATTTTTTTTATAAATTATGTGTTTGGAACCCTCTCCAGAATTTCTGGAATGCTGTGTAACACTGTTTCACTTTCTGTATCTCACAGAGGTTGACAAAGAGACATTGACTTTGTCATGTGAGCGTTGGTGATCGCTGTGATTGGTTAATTACAGCAATCATCTGACCCCACGATCAGTGATTGGAAACGCAAAGAGCGCACCACCCACTAAACCACATGACAAGTTAACTTGACGTTGCAGTCTTGCTGCAGCATCTGCCCTCGTCTACCATAATCAAACATGTCTTGCAACCGATTCAAGGGCTAGAAGCAGTCAATCAGTGGCAGGAAAGTGCTCCCCTCGAAATCAATGATAGCACTTCCTACACATATGTATGGCAGTCTGAACAGCACACAGCTTTCCCCTAGTCAGAGCTGGAGCTGACTGGAGGTGAGAATACCATGTGAGTATTCAGCTGAACAAATCTCCTAAGGGCATATAAAGGGGTAAATGCATATGACGGGATTCTGCAGAATTCTCTCATGCATTTGCAAACCAGGCAACATGAAAATTTAAAAGGCCCCGCAGCTATCATATGCACTAATATGCACCCCACGTATAACAAAATATGGTTCAAGACGCCACAAGAAGAAGACACATTCATGCAACACAATATACGCTAAAAATATAAGGTTCAATGCCTGGGACATACTTACTTTGGCAGCACTAATAACAGTGGCAGTATAAGATTGTATGTTGTCTCCACAGGCTCCTCCACGGGATTGATGGCAGCGAATAAGCTGTAGGAATAGAAAAACAAGCATGAATTTAAGGACAGTAACATCCTTTCACTGTGAAAATGATCTGTACTTTATGTTCAGAGCTTTAAAAAAAGCACTTTGAAAGCTTTAAAATCACAACCATAACCATTTTGAAACACTTCAGTTATTTCAATGCCTGGTTGGGTGTGCCTGCCAATCCCACGGTCTCTTGTCTATAGAGTTCTGTCCAGGAAAGATGTAAATTGTTAGTCACAGACTCTCAAATCTAAATTTTAATGAAGGCATGGCTAGACTATGCATTCTGTGGGTTGGCATCAAACATATGGTGGCCATACTAGGTGTTTTAATTACAGAATGTAAGATGTGAATGTTGTTAGCATAGACCAGAGAAATAGTTTTGCTTCACACAAATGAAAAATCAGAAAATATGCAAAAGCAACCTAAAAAATAATGATAATAAACAGATATGTGTACCCCTGAAATTCCACATATTCATTTTGGGCTTCAACTATCAATAATCTCATAGCCCCACATTATCTCTGCAGAATGGCAAAAAGCCAAGTGGTTTCTGCTTCACTGCTTAATAGGCTTTCCGAACGCACGGATTAGACCTTCACTCCAAACAACGCAAAATACTATACTATAAGATGATCGTTTAGAGTGTGTGTGGAATATTTTTTATGGTGGGTTATACTGACAATAGGTGGGCGCAATGCCACCAGTACCTCCTTTTGTAGAACTAACACCTTCACCCTGCACAAAACCACATTGGTAGCCTGTAAAAGTGCATTCCAGGTTCATGTTGCATATTTGTCACATGAGAAAAGTGTCTAAATTACAAACACAATTGTACATGTTGTAGTTACCTTTATCAAAGACTGGAATATTTCATGGTTCCTCTTCAGGGACTTAGACTGAACACTAATCACTACGGATTAAATTACCACCACCATCCAGCTACCAACGAGACCATGAAATAGCACTCTTTGAACATATTTCAAGACATATTCAATGTCACTAAACTTATAACTGTAAGACATATAGAGACAGAACTGTTTGGGTTCTCTCTTGAAGAGCCACTGTCACAGAGCTGGCTAGTCCAACAGACAACCTCTGCTGACTTGTGCTCCTTAGCCTGGGACAACACACTCTTTCCCCGGTTTCCCAGTCACTAGCCGAGACTCAGTGTAGGGTATGACCAAAATGAAGACTGCTTTATTTTTCACACACATGGCTGGATATAGCCAGCAAATCATACATTAAAATAAAACAAGATATTGGGATACAAACGGCCCCCTTAATCTGCCTCCTAGAGACAACAGGGGCAGTAAAGGGATTAACAGTACAATAGGGTCCCAACCTCCACTATCTATTACTGGACAAAATCAGTTCCAGGCTTTGACCAGGGTAAATGTCTGTAGTGGTGGAACTGGGGATGATGGGATGATATACTTCTGGGGGTAGACACAGAAGTCTATACAAAGCCAGGGCCCATAGTCAATAGGGAGGAGGCTGGCTGTCAGGCCTCTCCAGTGGCCCCAGTGGAGGGTTCCGTCACAGCCATTAAACTTTAATATAACTTGAGATGTTCCCAGTGTGAATCTCTGCCAAGACTGAAACACTGACCAATATCTTCTTTCATTGCTCCAGCAGATCTAGTTACTTTATCTTCTTTCAATATTGTTTAAAATCATGCTGCTTAAAGTTAAAATAGAAGAAGCAAACAAATCCTGATGACCAGATCACTGTCTATAGTGCACAGTAAAGTAAAAGCTATCGTGTGCACCAACAACAAGACGTCTATAAATCTATCTAATCCTAATACAATCGATTTAAAAATGACATTACAACATGTCATTTTATGATTATGTAAATGTTCTTTGGCTGACAGTGGTTATGGATTTACATATATTCTTCTGCTAATGGCAACTTATTACAGGACCTTATCTATCACATTACTTCAGGGTTTGGTTCTGACATTCAGTATCCGTCCTTCTCTTGCACTAACTAATGATGGGCTGTAATATTTGCTCCTGTATTATAGTTAGTTGCTCTATGCCTTAAGGTACATTTCTATCTTTTTATGACTTTTTATGACTTTAGGACTTCCCTGGGCCACGGGACACTAGCTAATCCGAAGTTGATTGCCTTTGTTTTTCTCATGTACAGAGAAGAATTTATGGATGTCACAAAATACTCAAGAATTCAATTTCAATAAATATAACACCATCCTTGTGGCCAATGCTTAGTTTAGCGATTGCCACAGGCCCCTTTATGTTTCAAGATGGCCCCTGATAAAATCTTGAGAAAAAAAACACACACACTTCAACTCGTTAAGCCCTCCTCTAGTCAGAATATAAATGATTATTCTTTCCCAATAAGTTATCTCTGTCCTATTGTTTAGTTGCTGGTTGTTGTTGATTGGTTTACACAGACTTTGTAAGTGAGTAAGGAGAGAACATCAGGGCAGTCATTTGATTAGACATGCTAATTCTGGTGGCCAAACTATAGGTAGCGTTACTAAATTAATGTATAAAGAGAAGTGTTACCCTTTAAGCACTTATGCCACATACTTAACCTGACCAAAAAAGGATTGGGACCAATAAACACAGTTATTTTCTAGAACGTTCTAGCAAAGAATTATTGTGGACTTTGCGTGAAACCTTAGGTTTGCAGCTCACATTACAATTCTGTTAAATGCAGATGTTCACTTATCTTCCACTATTTCAAACTGCTATAAGTAGCAGGCTAGACACTCAATATGTTAATGTTTTTTGTCCGTATTGTATTTCTGCTACGGTATGTTTTGATAGTTTTGCTGAAATCTATAAATGTAAACAAATATAAGATATAGTCCCTAAAGAGGCTTCTTTTTAAATATTATTATAACTTTGACCATTTAAGTGCCATAGGGATTTGTAATGTCATTTTTGTAACACAAGTTTTCTCTTAAATAGAACTATTAATTTCTCGAATGGTTTAACTTGAAATTTGCGTACATAATAGTAAAGAGATGAGGAGATTAAACTTTTTTTGCCTTTGCAGAGGTGTAGCTTTAAAGAGGATGTCCATCTCACTTTGTTACTGTTCTATGGTTGTAAGGAATATGTGTATAGGATTTGTTGTAGAAGGTCACTTCATTGCTGATATCACAATTTATTCATATATCACTCATGATCCTCTGCTGTTTGAGAAGTTACTTCTCTTAAGCTAGAAACATCTTGGAACATGGCACCGATTGGGTAACATGTGACATTGTGCAACACAAATATACTGAAAATTGTATCAAACGTATTTACGAAAGCCACATCTGTATTTGCGGCATAAAAAAAAAAAACAATTAACCCTAGGTAAATCGCAATGGGAAAATAAGCGCTAAAGGACACCCATGCAAAACGTCACGTAAGTTTTCCTGCTCTTCTGTAAAACCTACTTAGCACACATAGCTAGGTACCTTACTGACCATGCAAAAAAGCCACATACAGGGAAAAAATATTTTATATTTGAATTGAGCAGAACATGTACAGGCACTAAAACTGCATGGATACATGCATTTAAAATCACATCATACACATCTGTAATATATTCTATTAAAATGATAAAAAACAGAAAATACTGTATGAAAGCGGACCTGTCTTGTTTAGCGTATTGAGTGCATTTATCTTACTGATTAAGAAAGAATGTCTTCACAGGGAAGAGTGAAATTTTATTTACAGTGGGAAGAAAAAGTAAAAGAACCCTTTGGAATTCGTTGTTTTTCAGCATTGTTCAGAAAATGTGATCTGATCGGCATCACAAGTAAGTCAAAAGTATAGACAATGTGCTTAAGTTAATACAAACAATGATAATGTTTTATGTCTTTATTGAACACAGAAGTCATATTTTCTTTATTTTTAAGGCATTTTGCACTATAGTTACTTTGATGTTCGGGGTCATCGTCCTGCTGCCTAACCCAGCTTCTACTGAGCTTCACCTGGCGAACAGCCATCCTGACATTATCTTGTATGATACATTGATAAACTTGGGAATTCATTGTCCCCTCGATGATGGCACGCAGTCCAAGCACCGAGGAAGCAAAGCAGCCCTTATTCATAAAGCTCACTCCATCGTACTTCACCGTTGGGATGATGTGTTAATATTGGTATGTGGGGCCCTTTTTAATCCATACCATTGTGGAGTATGAAGGCGCTCTTTGGCAATCTTCAGGCGAACAGCAATGTTTTTTTGGAGAGTAGCGACTTCCTCCGTGGTGTCCTACCATGGACTCCATGCCTGTTCAATGTTTTGCATATGGTAGACTAATGAAAAGTGATGAACAGGGACGTTAACTAGTTCCAATGATTCCTTTAAGCCTTTAGCTGTTCTGTTTAACCTCATCGGGTATTCTATATTGTGCCCTTGGCTAGGGGCCCACTTCTAGGGAGTGTAGCCACACTACTAAATTGTCTCCACTTATAAACAATGTGTCCTAACTGTGGACTGATGAATGTGTTAACTATTTGAAATTACTTTGTAACCCTTTCTGGGTTTATTCAAATCAACAATTCTTGATTGTAGGTCTGAGATTTATTATCTGCGAGGCATGGTTCACATCAGTGATGCTTGTTGAGAATAGCAAACTCAAAATATCTGGGTGTTTTTTTCATGTCAAAGTAGCTCTAAAACACACCTCTAATCCTGTTTCATTGATTAGACTCTAAGTTTGCAAACTCCTGACTCCAATTAGCTTTTGAAGTGATTAGCTTGGGGTTTACATACTTTATCCAACCAACACTGTGAATGTTTGAATGATTTATTCAATATGGACAAGGACAATACAATAATTTGTGTGATACTAGTTACTTCAATGAAAATCATATCATATTTTAAGACAAATCCTGGCAAAGGTTCACTTACTTTTTCTTGTACCTGTACGCAGTGGTGTACTTTTTGTGCCAACTAGGCCTGATTAAACTCACATGCTCCCTAAATTTAATTTAGTCCACCCCTTCCTGCCCATGCCACACCTCTTCCTCTGCCCCTTCCTCTTTTGGTTCCACCCCTCCTCTTTAGGTTCCACCTTTTTTCTTCCTCTCTGTATATGAAGTGTGGATACTGAGTACCTACTTTCTTGTTTTGTGCACCATTTCAATCTAATTTATCTACTATTTTAAGAGATAATAATATTTAACTGAAATAATGAAGAGTATAAATTCAACTATTTTCACCAAGATCAGTCACCCATGTCAACTATACTAGAAAGACCATAGATACTCAAATTGGTTCCATTAGCATGTGGTCAGTCCATGATGTGAGTATGATGTGTGTAACAGCAACCGCTGTTACTGTACATTCACACACCATTTGTGTCATACATACAGTGCCATATTTGTGCCCAGACAGCTTAATCGCACCATCTTTGTGTTCAAACAGCTTAACTGTGCCATATTTGTGCCCTGCTTGTCTGTGACATATCTGTCCCCAAACAGCTTAACAGTGCCATATTTGTGTCCAGACAGCTTAATAGCACCATCTTTGTGTTCAAACAGCTTAACTGTGCCATATTTGTGCCCTGCGTGTCTGTGACATATCTGTCCCCAAACAGCTTAACAGTGCCATATTTGTGTCCAGACAGCTTAATAGCACCATCTTTGTGTTCAAACAGCTTAACTGTGCCATATTTGTGCCCTGCTTGTCTGTGACATATCTGTCCCCACACAGCTTAACAGTGCCATATTTGTGCCCAACCAGCTGAAAATTACCATATTTGTAAATTAAAGAAAAATAATGTTTATAAAATCTAACCTTTTAATTCATTATATTACAATTAAGGGGAATAAGTAAAGAACTCAACAAAATTAAGGAGAGTGCAAAAAAGGGTTAAAAATGAAAAGAAAAAAACATATCTGATATGGTTCATTCTGAAGTGCTAGGTATCAAGGCTGTTACTATTAACCTAGTGCTGCCTGCCTTTGGCAAGTTTAATATTTTATTATTAGCTTTCATAGCCTCCTATATATGAATTTGGGCTGGCAAGTGCTTCAACAATTATACTGGAGCAGAACCACCTTAACATTATTATTCTTTGTTTTATATAGCACATCATATTCCACAGCGCTGTACAATGAGTAAACAGCACAGTAATATATAACATAAAAATTTGGTGAGGAGAGCCCTGCTCAAATGTTATTTGTCATTGTACAAGCGTTTACATTTCAGGTTAGATATATATACATATCCAGCTCATATTCTTGAGCAGTCTCAACAAATGTATAGAAATGCTATGCCAAACGGAATATTTTAGAAGCCAGAATTGGGAATAATCCATAGAGGTCATTAAAATATTGCAGAAACATACAGCCCATGTAGTCAACTGTTTTCAAGTTATAAATGGGGCTACTTGAGCACGATGAGGCAGTATGCAGTATTTTTTTTTGTTTTTTTTTTTCACTGAGTGGAAACACAGCAGCGAGTTGTTTTTTGTGTGAAAATGTATTGTTAACGTATTAAGCATTCCTATTTTGGTAGCGTTACTACAGATTTGCCGCTTGCGTGATTTAAAAGTAGCGTTTCCAGAGAGTTATCACAACTGTGCCTTTTTTTGTCCACATACATAGCACCCATACATTTTACACATTATGTAGACACAGAGACAAAATCAGATGAAACGCACTCATCCCTGCTACTGCAGTACTCAGATCAATCACTCCTCCGAGCATCGAAAAAATAAACTGCTTTCCTTTGCCACCGAAGCCACAAGGCGTCTCCTGCTCACATGTGTCAGAGGCTAAGGGGAAATTACACATTACTTTTAACTCAAATGGTATCATAGCATAGGTTGGCGCCTTATAAATAAATACTACTAAATAATGTATTTTATTGATGTACATTAGATTGAACACTATCCATCGCATGAACTCCCTTTGCCTGTGTCGTTTTGCACGTCTGGTGATCTGTTACCTTTTTAATACTCTGTAAGGCTTTTGCAATATTCTCAACCCTGCATTGTAATCTTAAAGATTTATGTTTTGTGTGTGTTCATCTCATGTTGGAATAGTCATTTATTAATTTATTTTATGGGTGACAAATTGCTATAAATTAAAACTATTTCTGTTTCTACAGATTAAGTCACACCTAGGTAAGGTAACCCCCAGAATTTTCAGAAGAAGGCTAGGATGAACCTATACTGAAATGTCTTGAATATTTATGATGTTCATGGGGTGCCTGAAAGGAGATGTATAATTATGGTATTTCTACAAATAAACATGTCCCACTTCTGCTGTGTATAAAAAAATAAATCATTTTTTAATTCTGATTAACCAATGATGTACTTTTCCGGAACATAGTCTAAATAGCTTTAATAAAAGGTGCTTTTGTCTGGTGCTAATCAATATACGTAGGTGTGGAGAGTAACAGTGTCAAGATTGTACTACTTTCACCACAGAGATTACTCTTCTTTACTTTTCAGATATTTTCACAAGTATGCCAACAGGGATGGGCTAGCTTCCCCCCAGGTCGGTCCAAAGTTCTTCACAAAGAGCTGCTCCAACCTGGACCAACCTGACCAGCATTTTACGAACAATTCTGTACAAGACCGGGGAGGCAAGCGAGGTTTGGAGCAGCTAGAATGAAAGCTGCAGGGTGATGTAAGGGGGTGAGTGAGGGAGGAAGTATGTATGTAAGAATATATGTTTGTGTGAAAGTGTGTTTATGTGTGTGCGTGCTAGCATGAATGTGTTCGTATAAGTGTGTGGGAGTATGAATGTGTAAGAGTTTCTGTGTTATCATGTATGTGCGAGATTGCAAGTGTTTCTGTGTGAGCATGAATGTGTATAAGAGCATGAATGTACATGTATGTTCATTTTTATGTGTTAGTGTGTACATTTGTGTAAATGTGAAATGTTTGTGCCAGTGAATATGTGAGATACAGGGGAGGGGACAAAGGGCTGATGGGGCTTTGCCTGCGTCCCCATGCCAGAAGCCCTCCTCTTTATGCAAGCCTTTTGCTCTTCTGGTGCAATCATTTTTGTGGACTACAACTAACATGACCTTCATCATCAACATGGCTGAGGGTGATACACAGAGAGTGATCAGCACATTTCAAAAAAAAAATATGTTTATTTTTTAATGTGTGAGGTTTGCTGGTTGGTGGGTGCTTGGCTGATTGTGGCATGCCAGCAGGGATCAGACAGTTTTTTCACAGCTGGCAACCAGTTAGCACACTTTATTTATTCAATTTGTACTTTTGATGACATGGTAGCATTTATATATATATATATATTTATGTTTTGGAATTTTAAAATGAATTGAGCATTGTGTTTAGTGTAAACTCGAGGCTTCTATTCATAAAGGAAGTCTCATGCAATACTTCTAGGTTAGTTAGGTTAAATGGTGCCTTGGGTGTGAGGCAGTCCCCTGACATTCCAAGCCGGCATGATATGTTTTCTGGCTGTATGGAATCTCTTAAAGGTTTTAAGGGGATAACAACATTGAGGTTTATTCATTTAACCATTAGTTAATATGAAATATTTTGTTGACACTGCATGGCTGAATGTTTGAACCATCTGGCAAACCAGGCAACATATGAGATGGCGTGGGTCAATCATATATCTACTGACCTTATCTACCAGTTGAACAGCAGATCTGGTCCCTTAGTTTGTGGTCGCTGGTATTCAGTAGATGGGTAGTGTGTGGCTGCACGTACAATTTTTATATGTTTATAATTTAAAGCTCCAGTCTGCATCTTTTTATGTTAGGCCAGTGAAACGTAATGTTACATTAGCTTTCAGAACCTCAGAGGTATCTTCTTCAGATGGAAAGTTGTGATTATTCATAGAAAAGATGTTGCAATCTTCCATTTTCACGCAGCACGTCTTCTCAAGAACATCCACACATTTTTTGTAGTTTACAAATACTTTTTCAATTTGACAAAATAAACTTTTGAACTGCAAAAGACATCATCTATGTTATAAAATCAATGTCAAGAAGTCAATAGTAAATTCCAGGAAGCATTTGCTGTTTAGTTGCACTGAAAGTGCAATGTGTAAACATGTGTGCATACTTCCTTCCACAAAAAGAAACAAAATGCTTAATTGAAACACTTATCAGTCTTCTAATAATCTTCTAGGTGCCACACAGACTGTTGCGCGGACAGCTTTGGTTTTTAATAGCAAAACATACCCATTAAGAATTCATAATCCTTACAAAGGCTGGCGTTTAAGTCTGGCAACATTACCACAAATAAATTAAAATAAGTATAATCAAAAGTTCTTTAGCTTTGTCTGAACAACATTAAATATTTGATTTACAAGAGAGTTTCACAGCGAATTTGTTTTCCCCCTACGTAATTGATTCTAATTCTGATTTATTTCGATTTCCTCTGAGAAAAGATAGCGTTAGAAGGAGCCCTTAAGTAAATAGCTTTTTCATCCGCCATTTCATTATATAATAAGAAATTGATACTTGCAGAGGGTGCAAAAAGACTAGAAGACTAAAATGCTCAGGCTAATTAGGAATGCATGGTCTCTGTTGGTTTCTTTGATTTGGTTAACTAAATCTAACCTCATTGGACACAATCAAAATTCAAAAACTGCATTGGTATTTGCAATTGATTGAATCTGCAACTTGATCTACATTTAAAGTACTATGATCACTATTGGGCAAGTGTATCCATATCGGGAATCCTGATGCTATCCGCGATCCATGACCAATTAATGTGATTTGCAAAAATAATGATAGGCCCCACAGGATACATTTCTCCTCCAATGAAGGTACCAAACGAAAGCTGAACAAATCTTTGTAACATAACTTTAACATAACAGGGTTAAACAACTTTACAAGTTTAAAAGAAGTGATGCAGCATAAAAAGGTTCCTCAAATGTATGGATCCATGAAAAAGAAATGCCGTTTAGATTCCCCACATACATCACATCTATAAAGTGAAATTGTTCACTGTTATTTGTCACTCTTTTATATTTGTATCGCTGCATACCATTTATTACGGCAGTTAATGCTTATGACCTCTGAGCCAGTATGATCTTTTAAGCTTTACATGCCTTTAAGCTTATGCCATTTCATGCCACAAAAAAGAAATAGTAAATCAAAGTAGATATGTATTTAGCCATAAAACAACAATCCTAAGGAGTTGCTGCATTTGATGGTGTTCATAACTGTGTTCATTGATTTTGACGGGAAGCAGTTGTATTTGCCATATAATTTACTTCCAGGATTCCTACAAATATCACTGATCTGGTTTCTTCATCCCTTGGAATATTGGAACCCAATAGGTTCTATTTGGAGGTAAATTCCTGGAAACGTTTTTGTTTTTATATTATATTAATGTTATTATTATTATTATTATTATTTTTTTCTTAAGACTTTCAGGGGTGTGAAATTACCTGCAACATTACGGAACCAATATGTGCCCATACTTTTTTGCAACTGGATGGTATAGGAACACTGATTCCCAAATAAGTATGTAGTAGCAAACTGAATGATTAAAAAACAAGGTGGCGTGTAATATGAGATGTATTTGGGTGTAAATTAAGCATGACTGTTATACAAAATGGTATGTTACACATGAGATGTTACTGTATTGAAAGAATGAAGCGTTGCCCCTGGCCAAGTGCGATGAGTACATAATGCACAGTGATGAAACAGCATGCCGCCTTATCACTTTCTTTGAACACTGTAACATTTCATACATAACGTACACTTGTGTATTTTACTCATGCATAATTTACATCCAAAGACAAATTGCATTACACAGCATCTTACTTTGTAAAGGTGTATAACACACACCTTCTGTGACAAAGTACTAAAGTACAGCTTTGTAATTGTATGGGTCGCAAGATTTTACCATATATAAACTGGTCCTCATTTGTCCTTTCATTTATGAGAACAGAAATCTACTTAATAGTAAAAACAAATTAGAAAAAAAGTCCAAATATGTCATTAAAAAATGCAAGCACGTAAAACAGACATTTATTTAAGCAGGAAATAATGATCACTGATTTGTTGGCTTTGTGCTCCTGCGGAGTTCCGTGAACTCTTGTGCCACTGTCTTTTTGGGTTTTTTTTGCTGAACGTTGAGTCCAGAAGTAAGCTGCTGGAAGGCTATGAATAGCTCCACGTCAGAATAAGGTCATGCCTCTAAAGAATTACTTTCATATTATTGTTTCCTAATTTGTAGGGTTAATATTCCCAAAACAGTTTACATGAAAGATTTTCTCTAAGTACTAAAAGTGAGGTTAAGACTTTCCATTTTATCCCCCAACTGCAATAAGGTAAGTGGCAGCCGCCTGTTTTTTTCCTATGTGCAGCACTTAGGCCCTTGCACAATAGCTCCAATTGTATATGTGCGGCAAGGTCTGTGAGATGATATGTTTATGATGTCAAAAACAACATTTATATCCGTTCTTTTCGCATGTCTCCATCCCTTAAGAGAAATAAATTGCAGATGTGGACAAACACGTATACAAATGTGGCACTGAAACAAATTTCACGCTATTGGCCAAGTGAAGTTCAGAGAGGATGGAATCTGTATTGTGGGCCAAAATATGAATGAATGATGGAGAGAAAATCTGGGATGCACTTCAGGCAAACCGAGTAACACAGGAAGCATCATAGTCTGGGCAAAAAAAACAACCCACGACGACGACTGCTGGCCTCGCTTCAATCAGAAACGTACAACAATTATTTGGCTAGCATTTACTGGGGCTAGTCTATATGTACATATATATGTACACAAGGGCTATATAGCCTATTGTTTATTTGGGAAGCAAAAGCTTAGGCTGTCACCTGAAGAATGGTAACCATTACCTGGGGGGTATCCCAAGAGTCAGCTCTCGGTGTATTGAGGAACTAAAACTCTAATGAAGCACAACCAGCATCCCAAAAGAAAAGGAACGCATTCTCTGTAAGCGGAGCATGTCATTTTTATGAGCAAAGATGCATGGTACATGTAACTAGCCCTAGACTTAAAAGCCTAGACCTCAATACATACCGTATTGGCTCGGATATAGGCCGCACCCTAAAAGTATAGGTGCTTTTTTAAAGAAAAAAATGTCTGCCCCCCCGAAATATGCTGCCACTCTGCCCCCAAGATGTGCCCCCCCGAGATATGCTGCCACTCTGCCCCCAAGATGTGCCGCCACTGCCAGACTTACTGCTGCAGACTCCACGGGGTCTTGTGGGGCCGGCGGGGGACATCTACGCATAACGCGTATTCAACTTCCGGTGCCGGCACTTCCGCCGTGGGAAGTACCGGCAAGGAAGATTAACGTACATCGGCTGCGGCGATGCGAGCATAAACAACCTCCGCTGCCGGCACGTCTGCACGATGTGCTTTAACAATCTCACTTGCCGGGACTCCCCCGTAGGAATTCCCGGCAAGGGAGATTGTTAAAGCACATCGTGCAGACGTGCCGGCAGCGGAGGTTGTTTACGCACATCGCCGCTGGCGGTGACCGCCCGCACGATGCGCTTAGGCAAACTCCCGTGTCGGCACCCCCCCCGTGGAAAGTGCTGGCAGGGGAGGCTGTCTGAGCGTATCAGAGAGTAGGATGCAGGTGCCTGCACCGCTGCGGGGGATCTGTATCCTAACCCCGCTGCCTGCCCGGCGCCCGGAACTGCATGTCCCGGGCGTCGGGTGCTAGACTTTCTGCACCAGTGATAAGGATAATACGGGAATTATGGTAAACCAGGTACAAGACATCAAAAGCTGCCAATGTTGTATGTACATTTATAAGCAGAGAGAGACAAGCTAATGCATTCCACGTGATCATTACCCAACTTTAATTTTACACTATGAAAATCATTTCAAAGAATACTGAATTCTTGTTACCTTATTTTCTGCATAAGCAAGCCAGCGGCTTCCGAGGGCTATAGGGTTCGTGTTTGGTCCAGGGCAGGGATAGCAACCTAGGGTTTAAGAGAAAATGCCAAAAAAACAGCTGTTAGGATATTTTCCTATGGCGCTGCATTTCACTACAACAAGCCAAACAAACAACAACCCTAAACAAAGATCTCTTAACCTCTAAACATTCATCAACAAATGCTTACATTTCTGCGGGTTTTACCAGATAAGACTAAGATATTGGAGTAACAGTTAATTAAGCTTGAAAAGCATTTTTTCTCATTGTTTTTCCTTTTGAGAGATTTTCTATATATATATAAACTCAGTTCTGTTTGGGAATGTTTTGAAACACGTAGGGCATGTCTTTCGAATCCCAAGAAAATGTTAGCACTCCGAAATTAAATCAAGCTTCAGATTCTAAATATTTGTTTTCCCTAAGCTATAAATCCCCTCTATTTACGCATAACCATCAGAATTATTTTAGCATTTCACTGGTGGCTTTGGGAATACGCTTGTGTTATCATTTGCACTCCGGCTTTGATGCAGTATTATAGTTTGCTGGACCACATGAATCTCAGCTGATCTAGATATATCCCAACATCCAGGGACACAAGAAAGCACAATTCATGCTTGTTTTCCCACTAGAGAAAAATTAGAGTTTTGTTATGGCGGCCATTCGTCTACAAAAGGCCATGAGTTCTATTTTATTACATCATTAACTGTGTCAGATTTCACCAACCTTAGCTTTACAATGTTATATGGCCCTCCAAGACCCAAGTTAAATGTTACTATGCCTCATATATGCCCATATGTGTCCAACAGCTATCTTATTTAATAAAAAGTGAAAGGACATCCAATGTTTACCTGTAGCTTTAATGCAGTATCACTGTTTAATCCCTCTGTTTTACACACTGAGGGCACAATTAGCACCTTGTACCGGACCTCACACCGTGAACACACTTCACCAGAATATACTGTACACATGGAAATAATTGATCATAGCCCTGTACTATTATTATATTATTGTTTTATTTATATAGCGCCAACACTTTACACACCACCGCTTACACTCCATCTGTTAAAAGGGGATTAACAAAAACTAGTATTGACAATCGAAGATAAACCAATACATTAGATAGAGAGGTCCCTGCTGTCAAGCTTAATATCTAGAGGATTTGTGGCATTACAGTCTTTATTAACTTTATGTTCAACTACAGGTGGCAAAATTATTATTATCTTATTTATATAGCGCAGCGCTTCGTACAATACATATATTCAAGGGGTATGACAAGACGAGAATTGACAGACTAAGACAAGCTTACAATGTTGAGGAAATATGAGGACAATTAAAAAGGTTTTTTGAATTATTTTCCTGTGCAGCATATGAAAAACTATGTCAGCAACTAAACAATAGTAGCTACCAAAATATTTAAAACAAAGTTTAATTAAGCAGCTTTGTTCAAGAAAATTCATCTTATTTTCTAGTTTATCATATATTTTAAAGGACTTCATTAATAAATGTGTATAGTCTGAAGACACAGGAAAAAGCGAAAGCTTCCTGCTCTAGTACTAGGCAATTGTCGTAACTAAGCAAATAAGTGCAAAATGGTGAAACCTAGAAATACAACCTAGGTATAGTTTTAAAATGAATTACTTAATTTAAAAATGATTTATTTCATATAAGACTAAAGAAAGTCTAAGGAAAGTCAATATGTATAGCTTGGAAGAAAGAAGAGAAAGGGGCGAAGTGATAGAAACACAATACTTTAAATACTTAAAGGGATTTAACAAAGTACAGGAAGGAAGCTTTCTTCTGAGGAGAAATGTTAGAACTAGAGGTCATAGTCTTAAACTGGAGGGTAGTGGTAGATAAATGGAACAGCCTCCCATTTGAAGTGATAGAGGCTAATACAATGGGGGAATTTAAATATGCATGGGATAATCATAAAGCTTTCCTGAATCTAAGATAACACCACTGATTAAGGTTTGAGTGTTTACGTCAGAAAAAATAGACTGTGTTGTTTAAGGCTAAGCATAGATGCACAACACGAGACTAGCAAGCGTACAAGTAAAAATTATACATACACGTCTCTTTTTCACAACTTTATTTATATTTTTTTCTTTATAAGGCAATGACTAGGATGTGGTGTATAGTTGGACAAAATCCGAGCTGTACGACCATTTCAGGGAACCAGATGTGAGTCCTTAATATGCATATGCTAAAATGTGGTCATTCTCTTATTAAAATGAGGATTTCATAAGGAAATAAAAGCCAAGGAGTTTTTCTACTCTGAACTAAACATGGGTGAGAGTGCTCATGCATGTCATCAGCTAAGCTGAAATCAAATACTCACAGGCATTGTTCATAGAGTTGCATATGAGGTAATGTAAGTCCATCTAAGCACCCATCCCAATGCTCATAGGTACCAAACAACGGTCCTTGTAGACCATTCTATATTCTTATTGAGCTGGTGAAAGCCAAGCACTGACCTCAAGCCAACTCTAGCTCACCCAGCTTCATTATGGACATGTCCCACATTAAGAAGTGAGTTACACATATAAAAAATGTCAGTACCAACTTTGGCAGAGTGTGCCCAGGTTCATTAATGCACATCACTTGCTAGGACTGTCTCCAGGTGGTTGGAATGATGCATTCTTTAAGGCATGCTATGTGTGCCTGCATTAGTGGAGCCATCTATGTCTGGCAGACATACACAATTCCATGTTGGATGCAATTTAAGCCTGGATGACCCTTGTAAGACAGGAGCTTAGTTGTTTAAGGTGGTCTTATACTTCAGCTTTGCATTTTTTTTGTCCTGCTCACTTTGTGCCTGTTTTTTGCATTCTATACCTGCTCTTGCAGGTGCTTAACCCTCTTAGTCTTAGATTGGGCTACTTTGATTGTAGATGTTTGGTTTGCTATAGACTCCAACTTGGATTTCTGTGTTTGTCAGACTGCTCTCTAGTTTTTGACAAACTCTGAACTGATCAGATCAGTGCCTATGCCACTTCTGTACTTCTGCTGAGTATTTGGTCCTTGTACTGTTGTTTCCTTGTTCCATCTGCGACCAGCTACCCTAACCTACAAAAATGCCCCAACCTTGCTATTCAGCTTAATCTTACCTGTAAATATTATGAATGTATAAGCTAACATTGATGTCAGCAGTGTGCAGATTTCTAGGGTCAGGTATAATAATAATAATAGTACTGGAAACTAACTTTTAGTGCTGTTGTAAATTTATAGAATTCTACAAAGAATGGCAAAGCCCTGAAATATGTCATTATATTTATTATATTATTATATTAAATTTGTCATTTATCTATGTACTACAGTTTTTTTTTTAACTCCAATTATGTACTAATATGTATCACAGCAACAAAAGGTAAAAGTATAATATGCCGTCCGGAGAAAAACAGCGAAACAAAGCATTGAACTTAAAAAAAAAAAAAAAAAAGTAACAGCTGACTGCTCTCCAAATAGACACCAGTCAGCAGATCAAACCACCAGCATAAGGAAAAACAGGTAGATTGACCCACGCATGAAACTTCCATAAACAGGACAAGGTTATATTTTAACTTGTGCATCTAGTGAACTTCCAAAAGAAATATCCACTGTAAGCATGAATCTCATTGTTTCTCATGTTTATTGCAAAAAAAAAAGTGCAAACATACATGGGAAATGTACAGTGTCAGAGTGTGTTCCAAAGGTCCCTTCTTAGGACATTTTTGCTTTCATGCAACACATTTTTAGAATACGAATAACCACGGCATCTGGCTCGCAGAATCATGTCTCACATCTATATACGCACAGTGACAGCAGACTTTAAAAATCTGACTAGCTGTATTAACCAGTGGAAAACATGCAACCTTATTTTCATGATGAGCAATATGAAGATAGACAGGGACGGCAATAGGTGACATAACATTCCCTACTAGTCTGCCTAAAGTTGAGGCTGATGGTTAAACAGGACTACTCACAAGGCGCATTAAAAAAACTGCAAAGGAGAGACTCTACCAGGGACTGCAGAATGTAATAGAATTTCACCAGCTCTTTTATATAATGAATCTGGCATAATGTGCACGTTTATAAGACCTATCTTGGTATCATG
The DNA here is from genome assembly GCF_027358695.1 of Spea bombifrons. Taxonomy (NCBI): domain Eukaryota; kingdom Metazoa; phylum Chordata; class Amphibia; order Anura; family Pelobatidae; genus Spea; species Spea bombifrons. The sequence continues at coordinate 65,261,740 of NC_071088.1, read as the reverse complement.
CCTAAGGTCAGGTGGAATCTGGAACCCTCTTGTTAATAAAAACAACAATTTATACCATTTTCAAAAATGCACTGTAAAATGAAAATGCTGAAAAGCAAGAACCGGGCTACAGTCTGGAATTCTGTTCCAGGAAATGAGATAAGAGATCTGTGAGTGCAAAATAATCCAAAAATAACAAAGCAGGAAATAATAAGCTAATGCTTGCAATAATGAACAACCTTCGAAGCGGTTTTTATATTAGATAATGGAAGCCACACTAAGCACTGGATAAGAAAAGAACAAAAGCATAAGGAAAGACTAAAGGTAACTAAACAACAATCATAATTTTTGCACATTGCTTTATTTCAATGAGAGGGCAAAGTTATGATACCTTGCTAGCATTATTTATTTGCTCTGAGGTTGTTTCTTGGTCATTGTACTTCACTACATTGTGTTTCTTGCTTCCCGTGCATCTTTAGTGATGGAATAATAACCTTGTAATTTCTTAGTTGATTTTAGAGCTATGTGCACCATCTAGTGGTCATCTTGTAGCTTGCAACCAACACATCACCACATTGCTTTATAGGATTGTCATTTAAATCACACGAAAAGCCCTGTATTTCTAAATTCCACATTTAGAAAGCATAGATTAAATTAAATTTAAAAAAAATAAAAATAAAGCATAGATTAACTGTAACCTGCATTCATATATGTTCTCGCATACGTATATTTTTTAATGGATCCACTGATAAATCTAAAAAATATATTTTTATTGGGTAATATATTTTTAATATAAAAATTTTTTACGTTTTTATACCATATTTACAAAGTGAAAATATACACAACAATGAGTACAGATCCACTCACACAATATGTGACCAGTATATACCAGGCAGAAAGAAACGGGTCCCGTTTCCAATGCTGAACTTAGACAAATTAAAATGTAACAAAAAATTATTTTATAGTCTGGTCAAAATAACAAATAAAATACTATTGGAAGGAATTCACAAAATATATATTATTATAATATAATAGTATTATTATTATTATTATGCAACTATTCCACTTATTTTTAAATGCTTGAATGGTTTTTATTCCAAAAACATTGAATGTTAAGACAGCACTACACTCGGCATTAATGGTACTGTGACTGATTTTCATAGTACAGCTTTAGAGCAATGGGCTCTAGATAAATCCCACAACATTATACTACACTGTATAACATTTAGATACAACAAGATCAAAAATATATTATACTAAATGTAATCAAACCAATTTCTAGTTTAGTATGCGGATGTACTGTGAACTTACTGTATAATTTGTTAATTGTCAATAATACAGTATTGGTGAATTACCATGTGTTGTTACTCACAGGTCTTTTTTTTAGGTAAAAAGGAAGAAAGAACACAGCTGGGTTTATATCCAACTTTAGACTTGAATATACAAAAATAAGGAAAATAGATTAGTCATCCCTGGCCCAGAATGAGCACACGTTCTGCCAGAGCCAGATCCTGGGCTCAGTTAGTCAAACCACATGGGCCAAAATGGGTTTGCCCACCGAATACCTGAATTATTGGCACTCATACATATGGGTAAGTGGGGCCCAAACTATCAAAAGGGAGGGGTGTTTCAAATGGATTAGGTCACATTCTTCCCCTCCTGAAGAGATGGACTGAGTCAAGTGTTGGGCTTCAGCCAACATTGGTTCACCCAGCTATATGATTTTAGTGCAAAGTTTGAAATGTGTTCTTATCAGCATAGGGACCAGTGCTCATGCTAATTAAATCTTATTAAGGAATTCCAGTATATAAATGGATAACCACAACGACCGCTCCACAATGAGAAGTCTGCCCCAAATACGGCCCTTTGAGAACACCAAAATAGAAAGGCTAAGAGATTCCTGAGAACACCCGTGAAGAAAGAAGGCAGGACAAATGGCCTAACACATTTGTGCACATATTTTCTAAAGATACAAGATTAAATTAAGTATAGACAATATGAATACTTGGTTTAATTAATGTGAGTGTCTCTCTGTCAGACACATGTTAGATTATCATTGAAATGCTGTTTAGATAAAAAAGGGGGGAAAACTTGCTGCATGCCATATGCATAAATAGAGTATAATTCCTAGACTGATTCTCAAAGAAATAGGATTCAGTTTGTTTAGTAAATATTCCCATGGGACATGATCTTGTTTTCCCTTCTTTCCTGTTAAGTACACGTGTTTATCTGATGCCTTCAATTAAAAACAGTCAACAGGAATTAAAAATAAAGGCTTGCAGTTACGTGTTCCAAGTAACATCATTAGCCTTAAGTTAACCAAAATAAGCAGCCAAAAAGAACTTGTCTTGCTTTAAAGGTAAAGTGCAAGCAACTGCTATGCAATATATTTTTGAAACATGTTCAGCCAAGGTATAATAGGTAATACAATATACTGTATATAACCCACATGATCACCTTAACCCACATGATCACCTTATCCCATGGGCTTTGTGAAGAAACAGGACATTAACTCCCAGCGTTCCTTTTCTTAAAGGTGCCTAGAGCCATTTAGTGTACCAGAAATCCAACCACCTAGGTGGAGTCGACTGGAGGTGCTGCCCTACGTCAGGCCTAGGGCATCCCCAAAGGTAAATATACCACTAATTAGATGCTACAAATAAATATCCTTCTTCCCAAAAAATGTTGGTGCAACAAGTATCCAACTAGGAAATAGTAGTTAACCTACTATCAAAACTGCATCATCCAATGGGACCTTTACAAGTCAATGGTTGATGCTATGAATCCTCTATGATGGTGCATATATATACATACCGTATTTGCTCGATTATAAGACAAGGTTTTTTTCAGCGCAAATGCTCTGAAAAATACCCCTCGTCTTCTAATCGGGGTCGTCTTCTAATCAGACCTCAAATAGAGGTCTGATTATGAGACTAAGATCCAGATCCCCCGCACCGCTGCAGGGGACCTGGATCCTCCTGTCTCACCCCCCCCCCCATACACACACTTACCGGTGCTTCCTGCTGTATTGCCGGGGCAGCGATCCGCGTAGACAACGTCCGCTGCAGCCGGAAGGAGGTGTGGCTAGCAGCAGGGGTTGTCTGCGTCCGTCGCGTATACCTTCCCCGGCTGTCAGAACTCTGCGGGGAACTCTGATCTCTGACAGCCGGGGAAGGTATACGCGACGAACGCAGACAAACCCCCGCTGCCAACTCCACCTCCTTCCGGCTGCAGCGGAAGGAGACGTCAACCCGCTGCCCCAGCAAAACAGCAGGAAATTGGAAGCACCGGTAAGTGTGTGTGTGTGTAGTGTGTAGTGTGTAGTGTGTGTGTTAAATGGGGCATAGGGCATTTCTGGAATGCCTTATACCCCTATATGCCACTCTGGCACTTAGGGGGTTAAAAAGCATATTATGGGGCAGAGTGGCATATAGGGAGGTATAAGGCATTTCACCTCCCTATATGCCACTCTGCCCCATAATATGCCTTTTAATCCCCTAAATGCCAGAGTGGCATATAGGGGTATAAGGCATTTCTGGAGGCAGAGTGCTCTATACAATGCCTTTTAACTCCCTTAATCCCACTCTGCCTCTTGGAATGCCTTATACCTCCCTATATGCCACTCTGCCCCATAATATGCATTTTAACCCCCTAAATGCCAGAATGGGATAGAGGGGTATAAGGCATTTCTGGAGGCAGAGTGGCACATATGGGGGTCAAAAGGCATACCATGGGGCACAGTGGCATATAGAGGGTTAAAAGGCATATCATGGGCCACAGTGCCATATTGGTGTGGCAAGCCTGGGGGCAGATGTGCGTAACTGGAGGACAGGTTGGAAAATACAAGGAAATAAAAACAAAAAAAATATTTTTCTCAATCATAGCTTTTATTAAAAAAAATAGTTTACATGAATTAACATTTTCTGGTAAAACTTTTTTCCTTTAGGGTCGTCTTATATTCAGGCTTTTTCTTTTTTTCCTAAGTTAATATTCAGATTTTGGGGGGTCGTCTTATAATCAGGGTCGTCTTATAATCGAGCAAATATGGTGTATATATATACACACACACACGCCGGTATTTCATAAAATATTACAGCTTAGATATTAGAGCTTTATAAGATCTTAGTCTTGTAGTCAGACCTCTATCTGAAGACGACATATATATATATATATATATATGACAATGGTTATTTTTCACACAAATACGGTGTGTGTGTATATATATATATATATATATATATATATATACATATATATATGTATATATATATATATATATATATATATATAAAATATTATTATTAGTATACTTTATTTATAAAGCGCCGACAGATTCCGCAGTGCTGTAAAAGGTAAAACCGCAGGAACATTCTAGGTGGATAAGGGGTGAGGATAAGAGGGTATATATATATATATATATATATATATATATATATATATACACACACATACACACACACTCCAGTACATCCATTTTGAAATACATCCCACCAGGCCCAGATTGTATTTTTTTTTTCAAAGTTCACATATTTTTTCTTGTACTGTGAGTGGAGTTGATGTATTGACAAAAGTTTGCAAAATTTAGGTGAGAACACGCAAGTTAAATACGCATTCATTTGGAAACAAATTGCATACTGGTGAATATGAAAGCTGTTTTGCAAGTGTTAGCATGCAAGGGCACAATTTGTTGTAAAAGTTGAATTATAATTCAAGTCAGTCTTGTGTGGAAGAGAAAAGATGACACCTACTGGCAGCTTTGATAACGGACATACCGGTATTTTTTTTTTTTGAGGGGTCATACATGAAGCTTATTTATTCAGGTTATTATACACATGTATTATAATAGAGTGATCACATCCTAATTTCAAAACTAAAACAAGGTAAGATTGGCATATTCTAGGAAGTAATTGAAAATTTCTGCTATTTCAAGGGTTACTTAAGAGACCAAATGCACTTTAATGAATTAAGGTAGCTAAGTGTCTTTCCTCCCTATTTGCTTGCCCCCGTATCCTGCCCTTAGCTCCTTGGTTTGCAGGCAATGTCTTTGACTGAACACATCTCCAGCTTGCCACTGGGCACGCATGCCATACTCACCATTGGCTGGCCCCGGTACTGGCTAACACAAATGTTCCAGGGGACCTATGAGATCTCACCAGCCCATGGAGTAGTCAGTAAGCTGCACCTCTGGAGCAGCAGCTTCTCCTGAAAGTTGTAGGCGCTGCATAGGGCCACCGAACCATGCAGATCCTGAGCTAAGCCACTCTTACAAAAGATGTTCACAATTGGCTCTTTGTAATGTATAGTGCAGTCGGCAATTTGAAATCTATCATACAGGGCCAACATTCCTGAAGGGGAAGCTCAACAAGGTAGCACTGTATAATACATAGTCAATAGTTATAGTGATTAAACTAAAATAAAGTGAACTGCTAACTCATCACTGCAGTTTGGCAATAGGCCAATGAGATTGTTGCGTATAATCCACCAGCCCTCTTTTTTCCACCAATTTGTATAGGTGAACAGTGAAAAGGAGAAATAACAGCATACACGTGTAGCTATAAGCTGTGAAGATATACCGTATCTAAAGCCCCTGCAGTGCATTAAAGCATACAGCATGTTTTTAAATAAATATAGAACAGTCAAGAAGTATCATTCATTTATAAACCAGAAAATGACCCCATATGCACTAATAACACATTAGCATTTCTGTATGCCTTTTGAGTAAGCTTTATGTAAGACACGCACCATTTTTCATAACTACTGTCATTTAAGAAATAAGAACATTTAGTAAAATACATTTTAAAAAAAAAACTATTTAGGAAAGGGATGTAATGGCCAGACTTTAGATTATATTTACTGCATAAAGAGGTATTGTCTATGTCACCTTGTCCGGTACCGCCACTTTAAAATAAACAGTAATAATAATTTGACAAAAGTGTCAAAATGTATCACTTGCAAACTTCCCTTTTGAATAATGTACTATAAAGGTTAACATATCTTTAAAACATCTACATTTCTGCAGTTACTTTCATAAAGCGATGGAATGACTCACACCAATATCGTTATTCACCTGCACATATGAATATGTCGAGGACTTAATGCATGTGCTCTGCTTTCCAGGAATCAAATAAAAACGTCAGGTTTTTCATGCAGTACACATTACTTGAAAGCACTGACTAAACATAGGCACACAAATGACCATGTTGTAATACTGTTCAGTGTAACTTTTCGTGCTACAAACTCGCTGACTTTCTGCAGACTGGAGCTGGTTTCTAAAAATAAGTCATTTCATATTTACAAGAAATAAGTTAAGGGTACTGCTTAACAGACTGCGTTCACCCTGTCTTCCCTGCCAAGCACTGTAAGGCAGCAGCTGATGTTGCTAACAGGAGCAGGCATTTACGTCATACTGTGAAGTGATAGAATGTAATGTAATTTACTTGCAGTGTCCCAGACAGCCCCAACAGCATATGGTTGAGAAGTCAGTGTATGGGGACATTTACCTACATGTTACATATGTTTTTGTACATCAAATCCACATTAAAAAAGAAGGCAATAATTTGCCTACATGATGCACTGAATATTTCATGCAGATCTGCACAAAAAAAAGAAGGGGGCATATCTCACATAGAGTATTTAGTACCAATTGTTATACACTGTCAACAGTATTTGGGAGTCCTTCTAGCCACCACTAAGCGTGAAAGCAAGCAGATGATGGGCGCACAGTAGGCAGAACCAAATACCTGAGGACCAGCAGCAGCTGTAATTTTTCACAGCTTAGCCTTCAATTATAGAAAATTATAGAATTTACTGTCACAAAACATAATTTGGTATTTAATGAGAGGAATTGGTCAGTCGTATCACAGGGCTTTTTCCTGCTGCGTGCTGACATTTTCACACACACTATGAAAACGATATATGGCAAAGCAAATGAACATATTATGATTGTAAATATATTCAATATTTACAGGCCTGTCAGTTGTATGTGGCAAGTTGGCAAACTTATAAGATACCTGTTTGCTGGGCATTAGTGTAACTCCAACCACTGTCCCACCTGTTCCTATATATTTCATGCACCCTTTTCACCTACAAATTTCCATGGACGCCAGGATTTGTGCAAAGGATGGGCACAGAAGGGTTAAAATTACATCAAACCCCTGGATGTCCATTCATTAAAACCCAAGTGAGCATCTCCTGTATGAAGTCTTAAAATTGCCACATAACGCCATAGCTAATACTTGGGAAGAATCACATAGTATACAGAGTATGCACTAATGTATGGCTGGCTTCGCCCTTTTTTGCAAAAGAAGTTCATTAGCCTGGGCACCTTGGAATGGATAATACAATCTAGTATTTAAAGTTTGGTGAATACATCCAAGACCGGTAAAGGAAATGCAGGCTTTAATGCTATTATATAATATATATATATATAATATAATGCTGTTATATAAGATGTTTATACTTACTTGTCACAAAAAATTTCTTTGTAAATGTACAGCTGTCAAATGCAGCTATTTTTTCCTGCAAAACCACCACCAGTACCCTGTAATAAAGAAAAAAAACCCCACAAAATTAAAATAGTAATAAACAAAAATAAAACCATTGCTTTTACACACAAGGAATACAAGAAAGTCATCTGTCAGCCTGCCAAGCAGTAAGCGAGAAAGCAAATGAACCTGTAAACATCTTTCCTGGGCCCCTGTGGTATTGTGGGCAATAAAATGTGTGATTTAGACAATTAAATGCAAGAACAAGTGTGCATAACTATTATTATTATTAAGGGAAGTAGTAAAACATATATCGCCTCTGGGATGTTGTATAAAGCCACAATTAAAGGCGTATACATTGAACACAAATTTGATTGACATAAGCAACAAAGCAAACCCTTTCAGAATATTAGAAATATGGGACGGGATGCATTTTTAATATAAATAGTTCTAACCGTTCCTACAATTGAGCTAAAGAAGGCAGCTGCTGAGGGTCTTTTTAGGAGACCCCTTATAGACATTTGGCCTTCAATCGTATCACACTGGCTGCAATGCATCATGATTCCTTACCGAGTAATTAATCACTATAAAGGCTTGATTATTGTCAAAGTTTGATTGTTGAATTACTGCACCCCTTTTATAGTAGAGAAGAAGACACAGCCTGTGTAGTTCTCTTTCAGAAATAAGTGAGGGAGGAGGTCTGATTGGCTGGTGCCCACAAAACTTCTTATCAGCCCCAGATGCTGCTCTCCAATTTGTTGCACTGAATGTCAGTCATATCCTGGGATGATGAGCCTGCAGATGCCCCACTGTGCAGGTATGTTACACCAATTACTTAATTGATAACACGGGTCTTATATCCATCTTGGTAAAGACCTACCATGGCTTTATATGCCCCCCCAAACAAATCTTGTGTTCTCAAGTTTGTAACAGTTGAAGTAGTGGACGTATGTAAGATGTGGTCAAGCATTTCTCCCTTTCCTTTTATCTATTTAGACTTCTTTTGTGCCTTCTCACAATAACTCCCCCTTTTATTTATTTTCAGACCTCTCTCCAGCCCTCCTCTTCTCCATAATTACCGTATTTGCTCAAATATAAAACAAGGTTTTTTTCAGAAAAATACCCCTCATCTTATAAGACTATAAGACTAAGATCCGGATCCTCAGCAGCGCGGCAGGGTACCTGGATCCTCCGCCGGCATGACATGACCTTGCAGTGCTCCACCATAGAAGCCCCGGCGGAAGTGCCGGGCAGCAGAAGAGGTTGTCATCACGCAGCCGCCCACTGGCTGCCCCCATGGAGTCTAGAGGTTAGGGCGCAAGTCTGGGGATGCACTGGTAAGTCTCGGGGGGGTCAGAATGGCATATCTAGGGGGCAGCGTGGCAAGCCTGTGGGCAGATGTGCATAACTGGGGGGCAGATTGGTAAATAAAAGGAAAATAATCATAGTTTTTATTAAATGTGAAAAAATAGTTTACATATGAATTATTATTTACTAGTAACACTTTTTTCCCTATAGGGTAGTCTTATATTCAGGCCTTTTCTTTTTTTCCTAAATTAATATTCCCATTTTTTTGGGGGGGGGGTCATCTTATAATTGAGCAAATACGGTATTAGCCTATTGCTGTATTTCACAAGCTCTGTATTAATATAAATATGCATATTTCTGCATGTTTGTTTTCTAACATTTTTCATTACTTACTGAACTTGATTTTATTCAGTTAAAAATCCAGAAAATCCGGCAACTGTCTATAATATAACTATCGATAATAATCGATAATGAAAATCGTTGCCAACGAATTTCATTATCGATTAGTTGAATCGATTTTTATCGATTATAAAATGATGGTTTTTTCAGAGCAAATGCTCCCTAAAATACCCCTCGTTTTATAATCCCTTTAAGTGTGACTCACAGCAGCAGTTCCTACTTACAGTTCCTCCCTGCAGTCACTGCCGATTGGCCCGCCCACTTCCTTCTTCCAGTCCCTCCCTGCAGTCACTGCCGATTGGCCCGCCCACTTCCTTCTTCCAGTCCCTCCCTGCAGTCACTACCGATTGGCTGCAAGGAGGGACAGGGAGAAAGGGGCGGGGCCAAAGTGCCGATTGGTCCCGCCCATTTCCTTTAGCGTCCACATGGCTCAAGAACTCATCTAACTGTGAGTATAAAATTAATATTTGGTTAAGTTAGGGGCAGTTATAGTTAATGGAGTGTTTAGGGTTAATTTAGGGGCAGCTGTGGTTGATGGGGTCTTTAGGGTTAATTTAGGGGCAGTTATAGTTAGTGGGGTGTTTAGGGTTAATTGTGGTTGATGGGGTCTTCAGGGTTAATTTAGGGGCAGTTGTGGTTGAGGGGGTATTTAGGGGCAGTTGTGGTTGCCCTTTTATTTATTTAGATATGTGCATGACTGGGGGGGCAGGTTGGGAAATAAAAACAAGAAATGCATTTTTTATCAAAGTTTTTTATTCTGCTGTTTGTTTTTAACATCCTACGTTACTTTATTAGATTATTTTAATCGGCCAACTAATCGATTATGAAAATAATTGTTAGTTGCAGCACTACTCCAATCATCATTCCACGCTTCGCCTCCAAAAGGCTTGATCAAAGAGGGAACTGGTTAAAGTGTAGGATTTTTTTTTCTATGTGAATACTGAGATACTAAACTTTAATAATTTGTAAGAAGTTGTCTTCTCTCATTTTGGGAGATGTGGATTTAGCCTCTGCTAACAATCTTTGATTAACCTGCTACTGTCTGTGAGTGCAATATTTTCAAACAGTGTACGGTTTGATAGTATGTTTTCTTTCTTACGTGTTATTGGTCAATCAATACCATAAGAAGACTTGCATTTGAATTTTAACCAGGACAATGCTTTTAAATGTATTTATTTTTTTCCATATGTGCTTTTCGGGGAATTACACATCAATCTTTGTTGACACTAGTGCGCACCATTTGGCGCTAGGTTTTACAGAATCTCTGAGATTATAATTAGTTTGATTTAGGAATGTTTAATTCCCAGCATTTCCAACTTAAAATAGGCTCTTACGTCATGTTGACATTTCCTGTGTCGTAGAATCGAACAATCTACAGATTGCAAAAAGGCATACTTACACAATTTACTATTTTAGATTTGAAATGCCTTGTTCGTGGCATAAGGAAATGCTATGACCTTGTGCTTTTATTTCTCTCTTGGGTATGATTCATCAAGTTATGTTAATGTGACTGTTCCGCTTCTAACTCCCACAATATGGACCTTGATGAATCAAGTCTCCAGTCTCCATTTCCCTTGTCATTTCCTACTTCCTGCCAAATCATAGGTGCACAACTGCTTTGCACTAATGTGACCTTATCATGCCCCACAGTATAGCAAATAATGGCAGTTTTGTTCTTGTGATATTCACAAAATATACGGATTTTATAAGCAACCATTTTAAACGGACATTATAGAATTGAGTGCAAAACATCTGGATGTACAGATACATGTCCTATATTGCTATCTGACCACTTTATTCATCGCTACTGTAGGCATCAGTGTCAGTAGATTATTTCATTTACTGCCAATAAAGAAGCAATATAGCATGAGTGGTCTAAACCAGACCCTATCTTTCAATCACAATAAGCAGAACAATCACCAGAGAAGAATATGTACTATTCTACTGCGTAGGCTGTTCATACTAATATAGCTAAGGGAAGCATGTTTAGACCGGTCTTTTTTTTTTTTCTTCTTTTTTAAGTCGGACAAGAAATCCAGAGCATACAATGCTACAGAATATTGAAAATATTTAATGAAATGTTCTAAAATATATGATTCATTTATATGATTACGTTTTGATGGTCATTTCTTGATGAAAACAAATTTGCAGTTTTGTTGTTAATTTAACTTTATATTTATTCTCGTTTACAGTGGGATGTCACCAATAATAATCTTTGTCAACTATTACTAATGGTTAATAATTAATAGATTCACACATAGACCCTCACATACCAGGACTCCCCTCTCTCCTGGAGGTATAGCTGTTAGCTTCAGTTAAACTTTAAAAGGATGAGGAGTGGACAGAGAGTAGGTGGGAGTGGACATGACCACCACCATTTCCCTGCTTGGAGAGCAAAAATTGCCCCGGGGTGGCAGCACTTCACCCAGAGATACCAGATGAAACCAGGCAAGTTGCCAGATATAGTTAGCACCATCTATGTAATGGCATATAATACCAAATAGCAGGAGTGCCTCCACAAAATAAAAGAGCACCTTCAACCACACACACTTTCATCTAACTTATTGATTTCCCTCCTTACAAATTCCTCTTATTACTTTCCATATTCTATAAACTGCCCTGAAGGTTCCTTAAGTTAAGCTTAAGTAAAGGATTGGAAGGGAGTGCCCTACATTGCCCCTGTCAGTGGATACCCATGCCAGATAGAGTCAATTTACTGTGCCACTAACTCTGCAAATTAAAGAAGATCAGTCATACAAGAAAACAGATTTCTTTTCAAATCTGGCAAAAAAAATTGGAAGAAAAATGAAATATGACATACTTTATATTGAGTTATTGTTAATAAATGTTTATCAATTTGCAGAGTGATGTTCCAAATAAAAGTAGAAACTTTTTGGCTCTAGAAATCCGCTTTACTGAATCACCACATTCATATGCTTTATCTAGCTTTGCAAACATTTGTATTAAATCTTGGGGATTTTGTTTAGAAGAGAATGGCAAATCCACATGAAAGACAGTATGGGGTTTCTCTCCCCACTTTACTCTCATTATCAGATTTCATGCTCTTGAGTTACATGTTTACAGTACTGCACAAACAGACCTCGGAAACATGACATAAATGAGAAAACATATTTTCTGCTGTTGACCAATATGTTAGAAAATCAAAGTCACATTGCTGCCTGACAAAAAACAGAAAAGAAGGCAAGAAAATCCCACCAAAGCACATAAACAGCTTCATTGAATTTAAACCCGGTAGAGCACTGTCAATAAGACAGGCTCAATCAATCATTAATAATGTGAAATGCTATATTACCATATTACACATCATACCAAATTACATTACTTAATCTAAAACACAGACCCTGGACTCTTTTCATAAGATAGATAGATAGATAGATAGATAGATAGATAGATAGATAGATAGATAGATAGATAGATAGATAGATAGATAGATAGATAGATAGCAACCACTTTTCAGTTACCTTAAATAAAAAAAATACAAAAATCTCTCACACTGACTATTTTCAAACATATAAATAGTTTCCTTACTAGACGTGGGAAGACATTATACTTTGTGGAGATAAAGACAAAAATAAAACAATATGGCATCTGCAATATAAGTGTAATTTTACAATTTTAAAGTTGTAATTTAAATGATGTATTGTGTGCACAGGTCCCTTGCCTGTTCTTATTTATTTTTGTGTTATTTCAGCCAGGGAGAGGAGATCCCGTCTGATGCAGAGAAGCCAGAGCCTGCAGTTATCCATCTTCCAACATCGACAAAGCTCATTACAACCCCAGGGATAGAGAAGTAATCACATCAATGCTGGTAAGTAATACATAAGACCAAGGGTCACTAACAGGTAGCCAGCAAGTGACAGATAGCACACCTTCTTCTGCTACTCCAAAACCAGAGGCAGACCGTGTACTGTATTCACTGTACACAAGAAACCCATCGGAATATCGGAATATAATAATATAAAAAGGAAGCATCTTTCTTCTGCTGTCAATTTGCACTGTGGGGTAAAAAGATTGTGTAAATCACTGCTGATTAGGTGGGCTTATAGCACGAGGAGGAACAATATATTTCACCGACACAAACTAATATACACAATAATTTATGGACAACATAAAATTGTTTAAGCATTCTAGGAGCCACTAAAGTGATATCTTATCAGAGACTTGTATAAAACCAAACCACTTGACTCCAGCAGTAAAATGTATTTCCCGTGCCCAGTCTATATTTTGAGGGAAGTACTATACCTTGTATTGCAATGAAGATCATAAATGGGAGTTTTGAACTGAATGGATTTCACCATTTCCCCTGTCCGTAGCGAGTACAAATCCACACAACAGTAAGGTTGGCTTGTGCTGGAAGAAGAAAAGAAAATGGACCAGTTTTAAGAGTTGACATCAAGAAATAATTTGGTTTCCCAGATAATATATAACAATTGCATTCACTGAAGCATTTCCTAGTGTTTAGCATATGTTAAAAATAAATTATTCCTTTTTTTTATTTTAAATAAAATGTAGTAATTCATCTGAACACCTGAAGCCATTTTCGGGGGTGTTTACAGTGTTAATTAGACTTTTCCTCCAGACGTATTGGAGGCACCTTATGTAATAACCAAAGAGAGAGCGGCAGATTTGTAGAGAGAGCGGAAGGCTTTACAATAACACGATGTAGCATACATTTATTAACACACTTTCCGATCATTGTCGACAGGCCACATTTTGTTTTTAACGTGTGTGGTCCACCCTGTGATTAGACAAACTGTACTACAAGCAGAATTGTTTATGCTTTTCACTTTGCACCCACAGTATTAACACACAGTTGAACAATTGACAATTAGAGTGCTTGTCAAATGCATTGTCCGTGATTGTATGTGTGTTATTACCCTGGTGAAATATAAGTGCCTGATAAATTCTGTATGCATGTTGTTCAGTGAGAATAAACTGGCAATGACAAGAAATAACATAAACACTGCCATTATTGGGACAAAAAGTGCAATAATAAATCAACTTCACAGCATACTTGGAGTTATCTTCATATATATATATATATATATATATATATATATATATACGGTTGGTTGGTTTTGTTATAGCCAAAATTAGGATAGAGAAACATATACAAGAAGAAACAAGAAGAAATATGTACAATACAATATGCTAATTTCAATCATATTTAGCTAATGCTAAATTGGGGTCAGATGGGAAAAGTATTTGTCGATCTGAGTTTAGTTTGTGTACAATATATTTGTAATTTTAAGTCCTGATCAACTAAATGGCCCAATTAATAAGTTTACTATTGCTCCTCGGATCAGGCAGAGATCTAGAAATACTTTGCTGCAGCTAATGAATAAAATGCTTATCTAATCTAGGAGACGTCAAATAAGTTTAGACTACTATTATCTTTTATTTATATTGCACTACCAGATAATGCAGCACCATAAAATGGCGAATATGGACAATGACAAATTCAAGAAAAAAAAAGACAGAAAGACAGGTGGTTATGGTCGTGTCCAGATCTATTCCTCTTTTCTTTACTAGCCCTGCCTCTTGTAGTTTTTCTCCACTATGGACAAAGCAGGGTAAGATTATCCATAATGATCAGAACTTGTAGTAGGTATTAATGAGAACATCGTGACTTCAGGTGCAGAGCCCTCAGTTGGGTACCGAATACCCACTTCCAGTTTACACTAACTTTCCCAAGCTGAGATTTGAAGTAGGCAGCTAACACTAGACATGTAGGCAAGACTTCTTTCATCTAAAAAGGTTTGTGGAAAATCAATGGGGAGGTTTTGTTAGATGGCTAGGTCTAGTTTAGATCCACATTGAAAATTACAAAGCATCAATATATACATTCAAGGTAGTTTCATACCTGCTGAGTATTATATCTCAACATATTTAGATGCATAATGTTAGCGAGCATGGCTACCAATGGCATATCCTACTTTTAGGATAGCTGAAACTTTATTTGAACAATTTGAACAATCAGGAGATGATGCCAAAAAAAAAGAACAGAAAAATGGTCCATATCAGGATCCATATCTTCAGGAGAGAACTTGTTAAGGGTAAAAAAAATTACTAATATACATGCTTTCACTTTCCGTTTGTAAAATGTATTATTTGAGTTAGGCATTTAAAAAGATACACTGGTCTGATATGCCCTTAAAATACTTTGGATGTGTTTTAATGCCTACAGGGGATCATGTTCACTTGCTTGCCTCCATAACTCCAATGACAAAAATTATAATGATAAACATTCACCACATCCTGAGCACATTTTATTGCAGTGGCAATTTGCTATAAAACAGATAATCAGCCAAATGTTATAACTAGAAGATAATGTTCTGAAATGCAGATTGACAACAGGCGCTGGCTACACAAACCAGCTGTGGGAGCTCAACAAAAGCAACACAAAAGCCTTGTGTCCCCTCCAACCTTTCTCATGGGAGGGAAACCAGGACCGGCGTCTGATTATTTAATAAAATGATACAGAGCCAGATTGTCTGGATAGTGTGGCGGCTCCCAAATTACAAAGAGCAAGAATAGATCACTTAAATAGTGACAATGTGTGTAGTTTCCTCTGATTTAAGCTTTAATCACTTTAAAGCAACACAGAAACATCTAACCTTTTACATAGGTTTTACAGCAAGAGCCTATCGGTTCCTGCTTTTGTGTCACATGACCGTTAACCGTTTACAACAAAAATCTGAAAGACATAAAAAATGTTCGTGATTAAATAAGTTTGGGCATTCAACTCTGAACGATTTTTATAATGCTGCATTCTGTTACAAACATGTAAAACTTAGCTGCGTCGGTAGAACAGCAAGTCCTGCTCCCAGTAGAATACACATAGGAGGGGTTTTTAATGCTAGATAATACCTTATTTAGTGAGGCAAAATGAGGCAAAATGTTTAGCCACACCACAACAATAGTGCGATACAAAAAAATTGCTAGAAATGTAGGAAATAGCAAAACGACACACTAATATTTGCTTCAGGTGTGTCTGAGTCATGTCACGACTGGGCCCAAAGGGCTAACACTCAAAATAATGACGCTCGGAAAAGTGTTCACCCCGTCCCTGTCACGTTGATTTATAACAGTTATTTTGAAGTGAGACAAAAAAGAAAAGAAAACACGCATATGCAAACAATTAGTCTATTTTCGTAGGCATGGAGTGAGGTGGGTGGTAACTGAGAAAAGTTTCAAAAACTCTGTCACAATATCCCGTTTTCTTTTTTTTTTTTCCCAAGTAAGCCCCATCAGACAACAAACGTTTGCCACATCAGAGGCTTCTTAGAGCCTGCAGGGTCGCTTTGATTCCAGGCCGCTGTAGGCATTAACAGGGACATAATTAAGGTAAAAAGTTCAACCACAGTCCTAAGGCTCATGTATTGCCAGATATACATTTCCTTCTATTCATTGCCTTCTACTGTATCTACTCAAAGAAATATATTGGAAACACATTTATCTTAAGCGAGAGCGTTTTCCTTTTCCAATTAACGTTTTTTTGACATTTGCTATGCCTAATCCCTTGGAAGCAGCCCACACCCCGAGAAACTAACTATTCGGCTAACTGTAATTTTGCAGTGACCCATTTCACACCAGGATTCGGTGACTTAATTACAGGGGATCTATCATGAATTTTAAGATATGAAAGAGCACTTCTCCTTCCAGGTAACATGCTGTGTCGGGCAAAAGTACTATTTCCCGCTAGCCTTACGGAGGCTTGAGCGGTTAATAACGCCTATGTGCAGTATCCCGTGAAAGCTTAGTCTGATGTACATAAAATATGAGCTTCTTTCAAAACCATAGGACTGCTGACAATTTCCCACTGGAAAAAACATTTCAATGATGTCGAACACATGAATAAGAGTTCACCTTACAGCAGTGAAATAGGACTGTTGTAAGGCATTGTTCAACTAAAGAAGACCATATATTAAAATATTTTGTGAGCGCAAAATGCAAAGTACAACCATGGCATTTTGTGGAATCACCGGTAGAATATGTAGCTCTGGAGCTGCAGCTACCCACCTCCGTCATGGTCTAGCAATTCTAATCTAGCTTTTCCTTAGCTAGTTTAGGTGTGGATAAGCACCTAGGGCCTTGGGCCTTTCTACCTTAGTTTCACCCCCTGTACACACCGATATAAATAAGAAGATACATTATATTTTAAATGCACCCTCATGGCAGGATTGCACAATGGCAGTTTCTGGAATAGTTTATAGTTAGCAAGAATTTACAGACAGAAAGGCAACGTTCTAAAGCTGACTGCATACTTTTGAGGTAGACAAATTTTCTTAATTTAGCAAAAGAAGCATCAATAAAATCCAGCTTCTAAGGACATATTTACTTTAAAGGGAACATTACAGGGTTTTTTTACGTAAATAATTATTTTTGTTGCTATGTTTTATAGTTCACCCAAGCAAAACACAAGCTTTTACAAAGTAACAGCCTCATCCAAGCTTTTATCTGACAGGGTCTACGTTTGGTAAGGTTCTATAAGATGCTTTTATGTATAAGGTCATAAGACTACAGGCATCTTAAAATCTTACCACTTTAAGGGAGACATACACATGCATTATTGTCACAAAATAAATACACAAATGGAGTTTCTGAGCAACATATACAAGTAGACCCAAGTAGACAAACCCAGAGAGCGTGAGAGAGAGTAAATGAGAGTGTGTGAGAGAAAGTGGAAAGTCTTATCGACTTTCCAATAGGATCGTCTTATATTCAGGCCTTTTCTTTTTTTCTTGGATTAAGATACAAAGTTCCTGGTGTCACCTTATAATCAGGGTAAAACAAGCAAATATGGTAATTATATATACAATATTAACACATGCATACACTTAACTTTCATTTTATATTTATCTGTCTGTATTTGAAACAAATACAGAGTCATATATTTTTTTATTGCTGGCGATATACCTGCCATTGCAGAACTATTAATGACCAAAAATCCGTGCCTGTCTTCAGGTTCCATGCTCCAAAAACACAGCAACGCAACAGATTTCTGATGCATAAGAAGAAATACTTTATATGATTACGGTTAAGTTTCATGTTCTTATTTAGCGGGTGTTACATATTTTTAGTGTCAAAAAAAGCCACGCATTCCAGCTGACGGCACACACGGCCCACCCAGGATCTTAAAGTGTTATGGAGAAACACGTCAGAAGACATGAGAAGCAATCTGCACTCAACTCATTATTTCACAGTGTCATTGGCTAGTTGAAATCATCAGCAGATGTTGGTTGCAAAGTTTTAAAGGAAGTCCAAATTTACAGTGGCCACATGTTTGTTAATCCCTGGTAATTTTAACGTGAGATTTGGTTAAAGAGTTTCTGCAGTGTAAAGGGTGATGTGCTAAAAGAAACGATGAAAGATCTACTTAAATTATAGCTGAACATCTCAACGGGTAACTGCAGAAGTGTATGCTGGCAAAACTACAGTAAACAAAATTGTGGAACTGTCAGGAGTGCTATGGACTAGGGATGCACCGAAATATAGGTGGCCGAAACATATGGGCCAAAAATCCAGGACCGGGAGGCAATTGCTGATGCTTATCTGTGTAAGCAACATCTCTTAGTCTGCCCAGGAGAAGCAGGAATCCAGCGGAGTCAAGTGAATTTATGTCACGTGACTCTACTCCGTGTCTGCATCCCCTGAGAGAGACAAGAGAAGTTGTTCGCACAGAGTGTGAGCAACGCAGAAGAAGCAGCAGTCCATGCGGAAGACTGTGAGCGGCACCGGGAAATCTGCAGTTCAGGTAACGGGGTGGGGGAGGGTATATGAACGAGTATGCGTGATTGAGGAAATGAATGAGTATACTTAAATGAGTATATGAATGAGTGAATTAATGTTTGTGAATGAGTAAATGAATAAATATGTGTGTGATAGCATGGATGTGTAAGTAGGGAGGAAGCATGGCACAGGGAGGCTGTAAGTGATGTGCAGCCCCCCTCCTCCAGGGCAGCATTTTATCTGTGCTGGCAGCATCAATGCTCAAGGGGGGCAGCTAGCCAGGTTTCAGCATGTATTGGCTGCTTGTGCATGATAGGAGTTTGATTGCTATATTAAATATATATGACTTCTAACAGCAATCACACTCCTATCAAGACCAGGCATACCCAGATTCCAGCATGTACTGGTTGCCTGGGCATGATAGGAGTGTGATTTCTTTTAGCAATCATATATATATTTATATTGTATATATAAAATATTTCATATACATGGTGTCTTTATTTTTTATTTTAAAGGTTGGGGGCGCATCCCTACTATGGACATCCGCAGTATGAGGCCAACTGGAAATTCCCTGACATTGCCACCCTATTCTGCCTATGCCTTACCCTTTGCATAGGACTAATATTTTGTCCCCCTGGAGAAATTTCCATGGACATCCATGAGAACCTGTACACAATAATATCACCCACCAAAGCCATCAGCTATACAAGCATTGATTTCAGATCTGTTGTAAGAGAATTGCTACAGTTAAATAAAATCCAAGTGTCCTCTCTTACCCTAATGTGGGGGTGTTTACTGATATACTGTATGTACAACACATCAGTGAACAAATACATCCAAATACACTGGCTATGATTTGTTTTTGTTTTTTTACAGTGAAGCAAACTACCGCTGACGTACCACTACCAGCCACATGAATGCTGATTCACACATACAAGGATCTAACAAATTACTTCAGTAACTTTTGACTTCAATAACAAAAAATGTAAATATTTAAAATTTAAACATCATAAAGTTAAGTATCAGCCCAGAACAGACGTTTGAAATATACACATAGCATAAAGGGACTTGAACAAAACAATTTAATTCTTGTAAGTCAGAATAACACTGACAAAACATTTTTCAAAAATGCTTAAGAAATCACATAAACAATTGTAATGCTATCTATGCTTAATAGTTTTCAGAACAGCAGAATGGACAAAAACATATATGTACAGTAAATATTTACATTATGAATATATGAACTTATACATAAATGTATATCAATCCTTAAATTATTGAAGTGACTTTCATAGTTTTTAAAAGGGACACTCCAGCCATCAGTTGAGAGGTCCCTCTAAATTTTCTCATGCGCATGTGCAAAAAGCATTGATTTCAAGGGAGGTGTTTTCATGCCACTGATCGATTGCTTTACTTTTCTACTAAAGTTATGTTACATTTTTTTTCTCCTTCAATGCATGTTAAAGAATGCATGTTACAATACTTACAAAGCACTCTAAAATGCATTCTTTGTTGGCGAGGCTAAACAGGACACAAGACTGTGCCTTTAACTTGAGCATCTAATGCAGGTTTTATTACAACCCTGTGACCAAGCTCTGAAATAAATCATGATAATGATCTTTCCCACATACCTAATATGAGGTGACATGAGACCATTTTAGTACACACTCTACTAAGGTTGAAACTCACAAATTATCCTTTTAGGTGCTTGCTTGATAAACCGGACACTGAACCGTAAACCGAACTGGGCAAGGAAGCACTTCAGCTGTTAACAGATTGGTCAAGGAGTCAAGAAGGCGCTTTGAAGACCACAACTCTGGACACACGCAAGTAAGCTAACTAGACAAGCTCTTTTTGTTCATAAAGAAGAAGAAAGTATGGGAAATAAAGAACACTGAAAACGCCTAACAAATACACAGAGGCAAATCCAGTGTTCCAACCAAGAATTATTGAGTGTCCATGGACACTAGTGCCTTAGTCTTGCCCATGTTTCACTAGTGGAAGTATGACAGTTTCAGTCTCTCAGTACAGATGCCGTTTGACATTTGCTTTGGTAAGCTTCTTGGGCTTCCCTTCTTTCATCAAACTATGTTCAGTAGCATAGAGAACATTGGCAGTCAGAGAAATTAATTTTTTCTTTAGTTACCTTACATTGCTTTGCCATGCAAAAACTTGTATGTGCATATATCAGCTTGCCGGCACTGACTTCTTTCTCTCTATAAAATGCCGTCAGAGGTTAAAAATGGAAGCAAATCAGATTATGTCTAAAATGTAAGCTGATCATACCATAATCATTTTAGTATTTGTTTGGTCTCGGATTTTCATACTCCAATGCCAATGTACACAGCCCTGAAAACTACAGACAAAATGTAACCCACCCTCGGAGCTTACAGTCAATTTCAACCACAATCTTCATTAATAACACTGCAGCTATACAGCTTTCAGAATGTTGCGCATCACTCAAGAATGCAGAAAGCATCTCTACTTCAAAGGCACCATGTTGCAAAGCGATGACCACATTTATACAAGTTAATGTGTTTCATTGAAATCAGTCTCACTTTACCAAACGGTATACTACACGTGATGCTTCAGTTTCCCACACGGCTTTACAGTTAGTTTAAATAACTCCCAAACTGACTTAACTGAATGTTAGGCAGACTCATTAAATTATGTGTTTTTTTAAGTTATGCCATTCAAAAACTGTACTTTAAAAGGGAGGAATAATGGAAAAGCTACCATTGCTGAGTGTCACCTTATATTGTACACTTTTTGGCATGCAAATGCATAGAATGATTCATCAGTAACCTCTATAATCGTTTCAGTTATTTACGTGGCCTCCTAGCTACTCGCCTTCCAGGAGGTATGTTCCTTCTGCATACATGGATATCTACCAACAGCTAGCTTCAGCACTGGGTCGCACATGTTTTCTGGCCAATAGGCCTAATGATACGGCAGCCCAAAAACAAACTAAAGAGAAAAACAAGTTTACAGCAGAGGTCCAAAATATTGAAATCATGGTAGTATTGTAAGCTTGCGCGCAGGGCTCTCTCCACCTAATGTATCGGTTTGTCTTAGTCTGTCAATTCTTGTCTTGCCATACCCCTTGAATATATGTATTGTATTAAGCGCTGCATAGATTGTTGGCACTATATAAATAAAAGATAACAATAATATAGGAGGTAAATGCCTCCTTGTCATCCTTGCCTATATTTAGGAGTGACCGCAGCTAATTGCATGTAATAGCTAAACACAGAACTACAATCTTTAAATATATGCAGGCAAGTTCCATACCCACTAACAAATATTCACCAGATAAATGTCCAGGTAAAAAAAGTAACAAACTTTATTACAATCTATAGATCAAAATAAAAAGCATTGAAAAGACACACATCAGCACACAGACCCCATCACTGTACATTTATCAAGTCCTGAAACCGAGTCCTATTGTTGCTTGGGGCACCCAGATATTCATTTATTTTGGGACTTAAGCTGGCATATTGGACTCTTACCACTGTCTAACAATGATCTAAAGTGCAATATGTGGTTTCTATTACCCACATACAAACGTGTGAACCACACAGTCCAATTGGCATCTATTAGATTAACAAAAATGAGAGCTGAGGTGGTGACAGCAAACCTGAAATGGCCAACAACAATTATCACATGTCTAACACCTTGTAACTGTAAGACGTTTGGCTCTTGTGACTAAATACAGAGATACATATAATAATTAAAGCAGGAGTTGTCTGGAGATTTTAACATGTTGACTCACTGACTTCACTATGAGTTATTAAGCATCAATCCCAGTAAATCATCCAGATAGACCTTCATAATGCATAGCTAAGCATCTGACTTTGGAGATAGCTCCATATACCAATTATATATTATACACTGATCAGTTGAGATGTCCTGTAAATTCAATGCCTAGTGAACAACCCCTAAAATCATGAAAACAGATTATACTAATAATGAACAATAATAATTTCACAGAGAGATATAATTATCTTAGTTTGTTAACAAATATGGGTTAGTTACAGATTTGGTTATGTTCGCGTAACATAACCAGCACTTTTGTTTCTCAATTTTCTCAAATATACATAATTTCATATATGGCATATGTGTCATAGATCATGACAACATGTCTATATTTTTTCTTTACACACGTACACAACTGTGTGTGAGACATACGGTACACATCGCATAGCAATGTAATTAAGTTTTACATGACTAAGAAGGTGGTAAGTAAATGTCTTCTGGCAGAAGAAGGGAATTTAAACATATATACATGTTTATAAGGCAACGGTAAGGGCCAAAAAAGGTTTGAGGCTTTTACCGTAGGGGAAAAACAGACAGTCCTGACTGGCTGAACGCTTCTTATCTGCCCTCAAATTCTTTTTTTCTGTTCCACATATCCACTAAGCTTAATCTTTATTGACACAGGGGGAGTATTTATTATAGACATTGGTGTGCGGGGGGCATTCCTAATTCAGCTTTTATCCATTGCTGGGGTATCACTTTCCACTTAAGCTTCATTTTATGCTGTATCGCTAAATATGAATAGTTAATAAAAAGTTTTATTGATCTGTACAAGTAAGGTTTGATTCCCTTTCCTTTCTGGCCTTTTTTTTACAATCTTGCATATCCTTCCACCGGGAGGTTTCTGTTGTTCATTACAATATGACTCAACGTAATGCATACACCAGCTACCATACCAGACTTCATGCCTTATAATGCTTTATTTCCCACTTTACCCTTGCAGACAATCCCCCAGGTAAAACAATTAGTGGGATTTAGAAGGCCTTTACACTGGTTTAACACTAATTGGGTATACACAACTCTTTTGACAGACATATTTAAACCAGTTGGGTTGAAATGTTACATGGGTTTATGTAATGGGGTTTTAAGCTTGATCTTTCAACACTTAATCTGTCTGTTAGATGCCCTTAGTACCATCAAATGTGATTTTCCCGAAGTGGTGTGTATGCCCTCCCCTCGAAACAGCTGAGGCTTGGGGTGAGTGGCTGTTGGAAATTCCACATGGACAGAATTTACGCAGATGTTCTATCCTTTCTGGTTTTCCTTTAATTTGCAAATCTTGTAATCTAAGCCTGAAGTTGACTGAACCAACATCTAAACCAGCGCCGTCGAGTGCCAGCCAAGAAACGCAATGTGTTTCAAATTTGTGTGTCAGGCCTGCATCCTTTTTGGTGGTTGAAATAAAACTGTTATTTTGAAATGATTATACAGTAAAAAATCCATTCAAGCTTCTCAGTAGTTTTATGAACCTTCTCTTAGCTGGAAAGACTGATCTTGAAGAAAGTTTCCTGCAACTTTGTTTAAAAAAAAAAACGAGCTTCGGAACTAGTAGTAACTGCAATAGATTAGTCCGGGTCTGCAAATTAAAATCCAAATTAACAATTGTAAAACATCCAGCTATTAAGAGTCATCCTTTTTGTCTAGCATGTATCATTTTCATTGTTAATCTTTTCTTAAAAAATTAAAAACATGCTATAGAAATGGAACATTAAATTAAAAGGTGTGAGGTATAAACGTCAAAAAAATAAAAAAAAGTCATTGTACGTGACTTCTTGTTAGATGTATTTGTAATTGGTATCTACAAGAATAGTAAAAAAACTATATAAGTTATGCAACTGAATGTATGAACCTCTTTCCTGCTGTTTCTATACACATTGTTGTGATTATAGAACATCAAACACTTATACCCACCAAACATTTTGAATTATTAATACGACAGAAGGGCATTCGATGAGGAAAGAAATTCAGGAAGATTTGGCCCCAAAGAAACACTTATGGAGCACTTATGGAGCATATTTTCACATCTTTTCATCACTAACATAACGCCAATTATAACTGCAAGAAAACCCAAGTTTTTATTACGTTTCAGATTAAGGTTTTCTCTTTTTTGGCATAAAAAAACATTAGTGAAGACATTTTTTGTCTTATTTTCATATTAATCAATATCCATGTTATCTTCTAGCCCAATCTGCTAGACCAGGGGTAGGCAATCTTCGGCTCTCCTGGATCTCCCATAATGCTCTTACAGTCATAATGCTGGCAAAGCATCAAGGGAAATGTAGTTCACAACATCTGGAGAGCCTTAGATTGCCTACCCCTGTGCTAGACAAACACCCTGACTGCTAGATTTAACTAACTTTATTTCAACAATATCACACTAGGTTAATTTTCCTAAATGCTATGCTGTGCCGCTTGTCTTACATACAATTGTGTACATGTGTAAAGACAACAAACATAGACATGTCATGATCCATAGCTTTAGTTTAGTTGCCATATATCAAATTGTTATATTTGAGAATATTGAGAAAAAAATGTTAGTTAAAATAACAAAATCTGTAATTTACACTTTTTTGAGATCCCTCTCTGTACTTTCTATTCTGCATTGCTGATATACCACTGCTAAATTTATTTTGAAAAAATTGAAAATAACAGGATGGAGCAAATGCATTACAGACCAAGTAAGAAAATCCATCATATTAATAAGCAAAATTGTGTTATGTAACAGGGGGTGGTTTCTATAACAATTCTGTTACAATTTGTTTGTTCCAGTTTTGAAGCTGTGAGCCTTTGATATTTAACACTCGTGGTTTACAACGCTGAACCAAAAACACAAGTACAACTAATTGCGACATTCTTTTGAATATTAGATGAAAACCATATTTAGAAAAGAAAGTGTCACAAAATACGTACCATATAAACTATGGTACAATTTATCATTGCAGAATTTATAAGATTATAATCATCTACCAACAAAGCAAAACATAGTTTAATACGCCAATTACTGTTTTATTATTTTATGATAAATATTTTTCGGATAGATTTCTGGTTGCGGATTTAAATATAAGTTGGATTTTATCGTCACCAAAACCTTTTGGAAATCTTTCATATGTTTGCATTCATTCATATTGAGAGCACAGCAAGAAATAAGACAAACCTCATGGCCCAAGCCGAACTCTGGATACCATATATCTCCCGTGCATCTTTGTAGATGCTAGCACACAGCATCTTAAATTGTACGGAATAATCAATCAAATATTTTAACAAACAGTTAACATGGCTGCTTCTACATGTTTCTCCTATTGATAATTCTAAGCCCATGTGCAGTGGTACCTCTGAAACCTGTGAGGCCAAGGAGTAGCACACTATCTGTTTTGGAACAAGAGCTCATAAGATCTGTGGGCATTCAATGGTTCATAGTAGGAAGCATTTTCCTAAAATACATTTGATTAAATTTAAAAAAAAAAATCGGATTGAATCTTTTTAAAATCATTGATTTTAATCTACCTTGATTCTGATTAAGAATAATAGAACTCTTCAAGAATGATTGTTGTTTTTTTTTTTTACCTTTTTTATTATTGTTATTATTATTATCTTTTATTATATAGCAGTGCTTTTTTCTTTACTAATGTAAGTATAACACAATCAGTAACAGGGCACTAGGAAATATAAAACCAACATGGGCAAACATAATCATGGAGATATCACTAGAGCATGCAATGATCCTTTATGTAAAATACAACATAAAGTAACTCACCCTGTTTGGATAAGTGTTGCATAAAACATATAAAATATGTCTTTTAAACTAAAAACAAGGATGCATATTGTTTCTTATAAATGTATTATGATTGTGTCCAATGCATTGTGGGTGAAATCACTATTCACACCAGGATGATGGAGGAGCATATCCCCAACCCTGGACGTGCACACAGTGGATTTTTTTCAATCGTGTGCCACACAGTGGTTTACGAACCATTATTATTTAAGGGGAAAAAATCAAGATCTACATACTTTTAGTCACTGGGATAGCACAATACATAGTAGAAAATATATTTTTTATATTGAAACTACCATCTCATTTAAGTGCCTTCCATTTGTGTTACGATTGTCAAACCTGTTCTTGATCATGTTAGATCTGTGGCGGGTTTTATTTTTCCCCAGCAAATAGACTACACAGAATACAATATATTGATGTTTGAGTAAACCTAAGTCTACCGTTTATCAATTTAGAGCTGCATATTTTATTAGTATACCAGTGGACCTGATTAGGTCAGTCATCAATGGTTTCTTACATTAAACAATCCTTCTACTGTATTACCCCCATTCGGTTAATCATTAAGATGATCTATTGCCCAATTGTACTGCAGGCCACACTACGTATGCTATATTTAAAAATATGGTCAAACTGGGAGCTTTTGGACTACTCCCGACCAAAATGTTCCTTCTGCCACTCTTGCATCCTCTGATTTCCTTTTTATTTGCTGTTGACTACTTTTCCCAGCAAAACAAAGACATTGTAACAATGGCAAGTTCAATTAAAATGGAGCAAAACAAATGTTTTGACATAGTTTCCTTGAAATATCATGAACCCCAGGCCAAAAAAGTAAACTTTTCGCAATAACATTGCAATAGCAAGTGGATGAATCATTTTTCTCTTCACGTATCCTTGTTTTTGCATTATGATCTGTGTTACTGTTTCCAGAAGGTAAAGGATAAATAAAATAATAACAGAGAGTACAGAAAGCTTATAGGGAAGCACAATTATCTAAATATTTCAGGCATAAAGGCTATGCCGTATATACACAACTACATCAGGTTACTTGGACTCCCAAACTCAGTATGAATATTCAGAGCAAACAGCCCAAACGGAACATTTACTGGCAACATAGAAATAAACAGAGCTTCTAATCTAATCAGATTTGCTCCTGGGATTATATACATTCTGACAAGTATTTACTGAAAGAAATGTAAAGTTTACCTCATTTCAAAAAGATCTGCAACGCATTAATTTGCATGCCTGATATTCAAGGCTACTTGTGGAGGGGTGTGCTAACGAGGCAAGGATTTTAAATTTGTGTTTCATTATAGGGTTACCTTATTCCTTTCTTAGTTCGGAGAGTGGCTCCATGAAAAAAACACCCTCATTTGTTCCAGGATGCACCAAGGGCATTGGTTTCCAAAGAGAATGAAATTTGGCTAATGTATGTTTTATTTAAATAACAGGCATGGATGAAAGTTTTATTCTTGCAGTGTACTTAAAGAAAGTCTTCTGCAGTCAGGCTGAGAGTTGGGAAGTAAGATAGCTTTCAGGGGTCAAGGTTTACTTAGTCATGCTAAACACAAAGTGTATCACAGAAGGAATAATATCAAGGACTGCTCTCTTCTGTCCTGGGGCTGATTAAGCCTCCAAATCCCTGGGTTTTCCAAACTAACGTAAATTGTAAGTTAGCTGAGGAACAATAAGCATTTCACATCTCACTAAATGTACTCTGCATAATAAATGAGTCTACCCTAGGGAGCTTCTCCTGCAAGGAGCGCTAAATTGCCTCTGTGTAATGCATATTTAAATATTTCCCCTTCAGGCAGAAAGTGCTTACCAGTTCTGGCCTCATATAATAAACAGTTAACAATGTGGTATCATATTTTGAACTTTGTTTTAACTCATCTTTAACTCAGTGTTGTAGGGACTAAACTATTCAAGCACTCTGTTGAGAGATTGGCTATAGCAAGGACCCACATATATTCTGTGATACTCATTGTACAGCACTGCAGTATGGAGGACTTTCAAGCATTGGAGTCATTTACTGAGACACAGAGGGCTTTGTGTCCTGTGTGTCAGACAATACTACGGTGGTAATCTTATTAAACAAGTGTGAGGACAATAGAAGCAAGCCTCTACCATACTTCACAGCTCAGATTTGTCTATGGGCGGACTTTCCCCAGAAAAGGTCTTTACTGTGGATTCTATAGATCCTATCCTTAATCTGTGGTAGGTGATAAACAGACCGGAGTTTGATGATCAACCTAATTTTCCTGTAGGGCTTCAGGACAACAAAAAGAGTGTTAATGGCAGTTTTCTGCAGGTAATTCTGTAATCAGATGTAATGGCCTCCCACTTGAACAAAGGTGAAAAACTTTCCCCTATAGACCATCCTCTCAGACTAGATGCCCTTACTTAGACCTGGAATTTTCCCTGGCCTACATCTTTCCACCACTTCCGGTTATTCCCTGGGTGATCAGGAAGCTAAAATAACAAAAAGCGACAGTTATCTTGGTGGTACATTCCTGTCCGAAAAGAATATGGTTCCCGAAACCTTGAAGGTTGGCTTCAGATCATCATATGTCCCTACTGGCAAGAAAGTATCTTCAACAGGGACCCATCTATCACTAGAACCACATTTCTCAACCATCTATTGAGAAATCAGATCATGGATTTCCTTCATAAGGGATTTGATTGTGGCGTTAGATCTTTAACTATTAAGGTTCATAATTATTCAACTGTAACAGAAAACTCAGGAATATAAACCACACAAAGCTCTTTAATACAGTGAGGGCCTTTTTAGAAATGGTCAGTCACCCTGAAAAATGTTGTGTTTGCAATCCTTAAGGGATGTGCTGTAGAAAGCTATACTAAACAGTAGGTGGCAGTGACATGGCTAATTATGCTGAGCATAAGCATGCAGACCTCAAGTACCATGAGAGTGTATGTTTGCCAGAACGCCTTCTACTAAGTATCACAAGTATCACGGTATTTTTTTACTTTTATAAAAGGAAATTCCTAAATGCCCCATACAGCCCAACCAATAAAAATGCATATTAAAGTTTAGTCACCTGACAGGCACATAGCTGGGGGGGAAAGCTTCTGCTAAATCCATCTATGCATTTGGATGTATAAAAAGGTAAGATATCAGTTACCATGTTACAAGTGCATACAATGGCTGGAGTGTACCTTTAACATGGCAGGGTGATCCCTGCCATGTTTATCCTGAAAGAAGGGCTGAGCTGGCACCTGCATAATGCATCGCTCAGTCTGTCAAATTAGTTCCATCAAGTTTCGCTGATTTAACTTCACATTTTTCGGGGACAGCAGCGTACTTGCATAGTAAAGTCAGCGAGCTGACACCACAATGCTCCTGAAAACTCTCTCGCCGACCTTGTTTTAAACACATTTATGTGAAGAGGAGACGCAAAACATGTTATGAAAACTGGTACCTATGTTAGACAAAATGTTCACAACACACTATATATTATTACATGGATTTTTATTACTGTTATTACTTTAAATATGCAGCACCAATGGTAAAACATTGTATTTATATAGGAGATCCTAAACATTTAGAATTCCAAATAGGAATTTCAAAGTGAGAAGGCACAAGAAGGACAAGTCAAACAAATCCACAGGTACAGATAAAAGTACTTAAATAAATAGAACTACTAATATAAAAGTATCCTTACCCACAAGAACCTGTGCTTTTACAAATCCCAAGGAGAGGCCTCTTTTCTGAAAAATTATCACATTTCTGAGAACCTGTAAAAAAAAATTAAATATTTTATGCAAATATTTTTAAAAGAGCACTGTGCAATACAATTCAGCCCTTGAAGCAGAGTGGCCACTTACTGAACGGCTTCTGAACGGCTCCCTACATCTAAGTGCTGACCTAACACAGTTAAGTAAAGATGGCACAGTGCCTCCCACACATCAACTACTACATCTATATCTACTGTTTATTATTTTCATATTACAGAGGAATCATATTAATCCTAGCTACTAACTAATACTGCCATTAAACGTAGTTTATGGTGAAGGAAGAATTGTGGTTGCGATCAAAGCAAAGTCTCGGGACTTTGCAATTATTTTGGTTGAGGTCACAGGAGAGTAACGAATTACGAAGATGGCTGTAGGCAAGATATTATGGTAGACAGGAAGTAAAGTCTGTACAGATAACAATTCCAAAGGTCAAACCTGGGTTATGTATTCTGATGATACCAACACAGTCACCTAGGGTCAAGCAACCTACCTAAGGAGTACGGCTTTGAGTGAATGAATATTTATATTAAAATGCAGATTATGCATGTTACCTTAAATTATTTGGTACCTATTATTTAAAATGCAATAATTCTCCCATTTATTTTCCAGAAATGAAAGGAAAGAAACCAATTGTAAACCCTAAAATCCAGTGCTGGCTTGAATTATAACTATGCTTCAGTCCATGCCTACAAAGAACAGATTAATGTCCTTTATAATAAGTGTTAATTGTTTTAATGTAAAATGTAATACTGCAGCTGGGTTTTTTCAGAAATTGTCAATTAGTTACATAAATAATTGTGCTAATGTTTTACAGGTGTAATATCTGCAACTTTTGGAGAATATAATGTTTATATTGAAATGTGAATTTAAAGCTTTGTCTCCCTGTTCCACTTCTTTGTCATCTGAGGAAATGTTTAATTTTTTTTATGTAGAATGACAAAAAAAAGGACGATATTCAGTATATCTTGAAATCTGTTTGAAGGCTTCAAGCTACAACTACTACATTTTCTGAGCACCAAATTACATGTTGAATATATGGGCATAGCATCGGTGAACCATATGATTGACTCATTTATGACAATGTTGTATCTCATAGCACCATTAACAAATGAAGTTTAAGGACCAGAGATGATCACAGTGTCACTTGTGAGCCAACAAAGCTATGCGCTGAAAAGCCAAGGCTAATGGGATCATATTTTATAGGTCCTTAATAATGCTCAAAAAGACCTCACAGTCAGTGTTGCTACATGTATTTACTTTTCTCTTCATCCTCCCTCGTCATCATATGTGATGTCACCATCTGACTACAGAGGACATCTCCAAAAATGTTTAAAGACCCTGTGTAGGTCCCCTAGGCAATGTCAGAGGTTAGCACGGTGTCATGAGCAACCAGTGTGCTACACAACTGACACATCACTTAAAATGTTAAAGTTAACTGTAATAACAAGAGCTAACCTACAAAAAAAAGTAATCATCAGGATTGAAACAGCATATAACATATAAAATATGTATATCCAAACTTTTAAAATCACAGACATTTTAAATATTTGCAAAAAACATTAGTATAAAATG
This sequence comes from Spea bombifrons, assembly GCF_027358695.1. Lineage (NCBI taxonomy): Eukaryota > Metazoa > Chordata > Amphibia > Anura > Pelobatidae > Spea > Spea bombifrons. The sequence goes on along the minus strand of NC_071088.1, from coordinate 65,229,904 downwards.
TTTTTATACTGCAGGAAACGGATTAATTACAGCCTCGCATGAAATCTGGCATTTGCTATTTGTTTAATGGAGAGGGTAAATAAAGCAATTTCGTGTGAGTTGAAATTTAATCCTACAGGTTGTGATGGATTATTATTTTTTGATATCTGGAATTGTTTTTGCTTCTCGGCTTGGGGAATATGCTGGCGATACACACACCTGCTCAACACTCCGTATTTAATGCAACTCAGTGATTGAAAAAAATAATAATAATACAAAAAAATAATAACAAATCCAGGCAAATCCATCAAATATACAAAAAGAGTTGAAATCCTGTTGCAAAGTCCTTTTGTTAAACTCCCAAATCCTTTTAATTCTGTCATATAACACTATAGCATTTATCAAAAGCTGAAAATCCAGACAAATCACACAATTAAAGTAATGAAAACGGCACCACCTGCCCCTCCGCTAGCCTTGCACTTAGCAAAATGGTGACGCTGATTCACCTATCTGAAAAAATGGACATGGTAATTCTCTGGTGCTAGGCAGACTTTCATTTAATCAAGTTGGAGTACTTTAATGAAAATGAAGATATTCTGCTTTTGTAAAAAAAAAAAAATGCATCCAATATAATTTATTTACTGATCACAGCTTTTACTGAAATGGTGTTTAACAATCCATTTCAGGAGTATTAGACTCAAAGGGCCAACCTACACATCTGCCACAGGACAACTCAACATGTACATTACAATGTCTCCCTCTTTGGCAAACTGACTGTCCCTGCTAAATGTCACAGTCTGGACACTGTATCATCAACACCTATTTACTGCATACACTTGATGACAAAAAGTATGTGGACAACTTGCAATCACACTGATGTGAGTTGGTTGGACATCTAATTCCAAAACCATGGCCATTAATATGAAGTGGACCCTCCCCCCTTAGTGGCTATAACAGCCTCCACTCTTCTGGGAAAGCTATTCATAAGATTTTCGAGTGTCTTTGGGAAGTTGAGCCCATTAAGACAAAAGAACATTTGTGGGGTCAGGCACTGATGTTGGATGAGAAGGCCTGGCTTGCAATCAGCTTTCAAAATTCAGTGGGGTTATAGGTCATGTGCAGGTCTGTGCAGGTGACTCGAGTTCCTTCACACTAGGTTCGTCAAACCATGTTTTTATGGACCTTACTTTATGCAATGGGACACAGTCATGCTGGAATAGAAAATAACCTTCCCCAAGCATGTGCCACAAAGCTGGAAGCATACAATCTAATCTTCCACCATACAGTAACATCTGCTGTGACCCAGGAGCATACACCACATAACTTCTTTCTCCTCAAACACCTAACAAGGGGTTAAGCCCCAAGCTAACAGAACTGGAACTTTGACAATCCCAACTAGTGGTGTCACTAGGGGGCTATTAGGCGTTGAAGCCCTGAATCTCAGCTTCATAGACCTGAATGGAGACTCTGAGACTAAAATATGCTTTAGTGGCTAAAACAGGTAAAATTCCTGGGCAAGTGATAAGAGGTTCGAGAGGGTAATGCAGAACGAATAGTCAGTCAAAGCCAAGTTCAGTACACTAAGCAGGGAGTCAATAAAGGTAGGTACATGGAACAGGTAATCAGACAATCTAGGTAGGGTACACAAATCAACATAATAAGGTAGAAAATCACTGGGCACAAGAATGGTCAAAAACAAGCCAGGAGTCAACATATAAGTCCAGGAATTCAATCACAACACAGGACCACACTAGGGTGCTCCTGCATAGTAGTTCTGGATTTTTAAATTAGATGCCTCATCTGCCCCTTGCTGCACACTACGTGTGCGTCCTCTACTGCAAGTCCACGGTGCTTCCCCAGCCTTCTCTACCAGAGGAGATCATGCATCAAACAGCCGTTGGGTAAGTGCACAACGCCTGGAGATCTCGTACTGGCTGGAACCAACCTGCCTGCCCGTAGCATGACCCAGATGCGTGACACAAACTTGAACGTAGACACTATGCATTCCGGTAGGTGGTGTTTTTCCTGGCATCCATTAAACCCAGATTTTTCCATCAGACTTCCACAAAGTGAAGTCTGATTTGTCAATCCAGAGAATATATTTCCGCTGCTCTAGAGTCCAGTGGCAGTGTACTTTACACCACTCTAGCTGCTCAGCCATAAAAACCCATTTCATCACACTCCCAACACATAGAGCTTATGCTGCAGTTACTTGCAGAGCCAGTTTGGAAGTCTGTAGTAAGTGAAACGCGTTGTTCGCTTCAGCACTTAGCAGTGTGTGGTCTACTGCTTCACAGGTGAGCTTTTGTGACTCCTAGACGTTTAAAGTCACTCTGCTCCTCAGTATGCCCCATTATACTGCTAATGTGTGTCTATGGAGATGGCCGCCTATGTGCTTGACTATCTACACAAGGTATCTGACACACCTAAACTCAATAATTAGGAGAGATGTCCACATACTTTTGGTCATATAGTGTTTATAATTAAAGATGTATAAACAGTAAAAGCCAAATAAAGATTTGTTCCTGGTACTGAATGGTTGTCCAGTCATGTAAGTTTATCTAGTACGTTGCCCTGAAATGTGAAAACAGATCACTTTCAGGTAAAGAATGTCTGTTGTTGACATATAGTAGAGGGTGCAGTAATCTAGCCTCTGAACAATTATATAACGCCCGTGGACATGTTCCTGGACTGGTCGGAGGAGATCAGTATAATTTCCATTGCCAGTAATAGCGAGACAGTGGGACCGCTACCCAGGACAATGCCTGAAAATCAGGACTGTCCTGTGAAAAGTGGTTCTGTTGGGAGGTATGGAGACCTCTTATCATTCACAGCAAATAAATCCACAAATAAAATAGTTAGAACAAATTTCTAAGAATGCTACAAAGCTTATAAAGTGTCTGTTAGTTGATAAGTCCAGCATGTCTACCGGTAATAGCTGTCTGCAACACCGTGTACAGACATAATGCAGACAGCTTATCTAATGATTCTAGCCCTTTATTTACTGAGAAGTGAAAGCTGGGGCCTATTAAACTGGGCCTTTCAGAAGTGTATTTCGTTGAAGCTGTGAACTTTTCGCTTCACACCTGGGAATGAATTCTTTATCACGTAAGGACATCTTTTTTAAGCATTTGCCAATTCGTTTGAAGCAAAAGCCAACATTAAACAATCATTCTTTTACAGTTCCACACTAAAACAGTGTGTGAGCCCCTTGCTTGATGGTAATCATCAGCTCCATTACAATTCACTTTATTTTGTGCGGAATCATTACGTTGGTGCGTTAGATAGCTGCTGTGTCTTATTACAGAGCTCTCTTTTATCCAGTTCCAGATATTAGTCAAATGCTTTCTTGTGCTTTTCAAAAGCTGCATTTATTTGCAAAGTGGGGTGGGCTAGCAGAAAAGGGCAAACACTTATATCAATATATATCTATAATATTTAAATGCAAAATACACTACTAATCATAAAATTGAGTTTGCAGATTGGTCCAACACATATGTTGCACATCCATCCAATACAGTTGGGCTCTACGTTTAGGGATGCTGTAAGAACACACATGTTGCATATCTTATAGTCACTGTAGGAACTTGTACACCAGGTCGAGCTCAGACTTACCCATCCCCGTAAAAGTATTAATTCTTTAAACATATGTGTGCATAGGACAACATACATTTATGTAGCTATGTACGTATACAAATTTCTGTGGACTATACATAACAATATTTTAAATAAAAAATACTTTACATATATATTTCAAATTCATATGGAAAATATGTGGTTTAATTTAGGACTGTTAGAATCAAGGTAGTTTTACCTGTAGATTTCACTCAATAAAGGGTAATCAGATATTCATTCTTAAAGGTCTAGACTTGGTTTCACTGATATATATATATATATATATATATATATATATATATATATATATTCTCTTTCAGACTATGGAATGGATTCAATTACCAGAGATATATTACTTTTTTGTAATCTCCACATATTATACTGAAGCATGTGGGATAATTTGTAGAACTAAATAAATTTATCACAATGATTGGATCCAGCCCACAATGATTTAACAAAATAACAGTACAGACAAGAGGACTTTTAAAACTGGTCAAAAGCAAAAGAGGTATACAATCACTTAAGGACTATTACTCAGAGGTACTAGTATGGATATTTTATTGGTGAGCAGCCCCTATAACTCAATGCCTGCCTGCCTGCCTGCCTGCCTTGAATTGAGCATGCCACAAAACATCAGTATGACAGATGGAAGTTTTTGTAAACATGTTTGTTAATTTAAACATTCCTAAACTTTGAAAAAAAGAACGTCCTACAAAGGTCAACTCAAAATCTACCGGGTCCTGTATTTACAGTAACATGGCACATAAATCAGCGCTCCAGCTGTTGTCTTTTGGCCATGGGATAAAAATCACCAAGAGTTTGCCCCCTTTTCTTGCAAATCTTCATTATTTAATATAATTTATAGACAACTTCTGCAAGTAATGTTTTATTTCTAAACAAAGCAAGGAGTATTATTATTCTCCTTATTATGGCATTTCTGTCCCTGCTATTGTCATTTGATTTCTGCATTCTCCATGTGATAATACTCCTACAAGAACATGTTTTCACTCTACACTAGAGGACTGCATTGGGATGTGGGTCCCGCGGTACCCGTCAAAAAACTTGCGGGTCTTGCGGGCGGTCAGACAATGTACCTGCGGGTCCCAATAATCCTGCGCACTCCCGTAAGGCTGCCTCCGCGTTGCTCGCACACAGTGTCTCTTCTCTTGTTCCGCCCAGGAACCCACTGGAGTCACGTGAATTTACGTCTCGTTACATGACCCTGCTCCGTTCCCGCGGGAAAAGAGAAGCGGCGCTGTGTGTGAGCAATGTGAAGGCAGCCTTGCAAGAGTGCATGGGAAATATGCAGTTCAGATAAGGGGGTTGGGAAGTTTGTATGAACGAGTATGCGTGATTGAGGGAATGAATGAGTATCTGTGAATGATAAGTATCTGTGAATGAGGGAATTAATGAGTGAATGAATGTTTGTGAATGATGTTTGCGGGAGCGGGTGGGGTTGGACACATATGTTGCCGGAGCAGGCAGGATTGGACACATATGTTGCGGGAGCCGGCGGGAGTGGAACACACACGTTGCGGGCGGTAAAGGTCAGAAATTCAGCGGGAGCGGGATTAAAAAACTGTCTACTTTACACTGAGCCGAGTGTAACCTAATATCAACATTTATCATATTTACAGAAAGTGTTACTACTACTGACCCACTGCAAAATAAAGTTATCCACTTGGTAATTACACATGTTTAGTAACCCTTTTCTAACAGGTAGGTGACAATGTCACAACCGTAAAGCTGTAAGAGGAACGGCTGACTGGAAGCTTTACTGAGAAGGTGGTAGATAAAGGAAACATCCCCTTTGCAGACGTAGTAAAGATTAATACACTATGGTAATTTAAATATGCATGGAATAAGCATATGGCTATCCCAAATCTTAGATAACAGATTTAGGTTTGAGTCTTTACAGGGGGAATAATAGGCAGATTGAATGGGCAGAATGGTTCTTACCTGCTGTGAAATTATGTTTCTATTTAAAAGTACTTAAAATTTGAGGTAAGAAAAATTGGATATTTTAACAGGCCAAAATTCCATTAAAGAGGAAACCTGCATTTTTACTGCTAATCGTGAGGCTTCCTCTCAGAGACAAGAAAAGTGCCCCAGAGTAATCAGTGGCTTCTCTACGTTTACAACAAAATTAAGTTCTGATCACTGTCGTTAGGGCCATATGACTACTTCTTCCATGGTAATGTGGGATCAGAGAGTTCTAATCCCTGCTAGTATGCATCATTTCTATGGTGCCTAAACATCTAATGTACACAATAATGTGTATAATTTATATATATATATATATATATATATATATATATACTTACTATAAAGGAGGGGGCTTTTTAAATAAAAAAGATCAAGGAATAAAAACCATATCTCTACATACTCATTATACTCATCTATATCTAAAGGGAACATAAATAAGTCTATGCCATACCGCCACAGGCCACAAAAAGAAAATTCTGATGGACCAGATAAGCAATATCAGGAAATCATTTTTAAACTATATCCAACAACTATGATGTATGAAGTTTACTTTGGGTGTTTCATTAATTTGCATCTGAATCAAATCTAGGTAAAATTCCTTAATTTTCTATTTTCTTCAGACACAGTATTTCCATCCAAAAACATGTCTACTTGATGATGAGGTGTTTTCAGTAAAAGGTTCCACATGTAGAGAGCCTTGGCTTGGGTGTGCTGATTTCACACCTCTGGCAGAGAAACATTTTAATGTGCTACAGATCAGCTGGGACTTGTGCTTGCATAAATAGTCTTAATTATTATATGAATCGAAATAACTTTAATATATTAATATATTCATCTATGTTTATACATGTTATTTATAATTTTAGAGAAAAGAGACTTAAATATATATGCATGTCATACAGCTGAGCAAAAATAGTATGCAGGAACCAATTTCGATTGGTTTCTCATTCTCTTCTAATTCCCATCCCTGTGTGGGCCTAAAGTCATCTAAAATAAGTAATTGAAATGTGATTAAAAAAGAATGGTCCACATGGGCCAATAGGTTATTTTTTTGCTGTGACTGTCTCTGTATCTATGTGCTTGTATGAGTAAAATATCTCCCATCTATTTAGTAAATAGAATGTTAGAAAAGAAAAAGGGGTGATTTGGCATAAAACCTTATCACACTTAGCGAGTCTCTTAAAAGAATCCCTAAATCCAAGATTTGATTGAGTTTGGATATAACTGGACAAGGTGCATATTGTAGAGTGTTGTGTGAGATCACTAGTACTACTCTTAACTTAATCTCCATAGAGATGAAAAAGAGTAACAGATTTTTTTTTTAATTTTTTTTTTTTTGGAGCCCGAGGTGCGTGCTCCTGGGTGCCGCAACTGTGCCAAAGGCAGCAGAAGCCAGACTACAATGCCGAGTTCACTCACGGAGAACTCGGACAAATTCCAACCCCCCCCCATGGGAGGGTCGGATCTTGAGTCTCACCCTGAAGAGTGAGACTCCTTGCTGGCCGTCTTGAAGAGAGGAAGGGGCCAGAAGGCTCCCAATCCTCCTCCAGCAAAGTCCAGGCTTCACTGCCTCTAAAAAAGCCTGCGGCAGTCACGGACTGTGACCTGCTCCCTCCTCAGCACCAGGTGGTTCCTGGCAAACCATAGGGCGTCCTTTACACAGCACATGAGACGCCAGCAATCCTCAATGGCGCGCTCCGTGTGTGTTCCTGGGAAAAGTCCGTAAAGTACCAAATGGTAGGACAGGTACTTTCTCTCGAAATAGTCCTTGAGATCCAGCTCCAGGGCTCTGAACAAAGCCTGTGCAAACGGGCACTGCCAGAACAAGTGAAGGGAAGTCTCCTCCTCCACAATGCACTGTGGGCAGTGTCTATATCTGCACAGCCCCCTGGCATGCATAAATGTCCTTAGGGGGAGGCCTCCCTGAACGGCCATCCATGCAATGTCTTTGTGCCTGTTGGTTAGCCTGCTCGACGACACGTTAGCCCAGACAGTCTTGGCTGTGGCGTCGGGGAGCCCTGGGATGTTCTCGATAGTGTCCTTGGCTCTGATGAGCTTGTGGATCACACGGGGTAACCACAAGTCTGGTTTAACTCCCTCCAGTTGGTGCTCCCTTACAAATTTGCCCACGTCCGAGTAGAACCAGGGCATGGTCCAATTGTAAGGGACGGAGCTGTCCCACTTTTCCCACTTGAGCTGCCTCCACAGGGGCAGCAGGAAGAAGCGAGACATGGAGTTTCCAGCAGAGCCGTTCACTACGTCTCTGAGAGTCCTGCGCACGCAGTTGCACACAAAGAAGGTCCTCTGCAGTTTCCTGTACTCCAAGCATCTAGGGCAGGGGTCCCCAACCACCGAGCCGCTGACAAATAATGGTTTTTAACTATCCTCACAGATCTGGCTAGTCCGACCGACTACCTCCGCTGACTTGTGCTCCCTTTAGCCTGGGACACCACACACTTTCCCCGGCTCCCTAGTCACTAGCCGAGACTCAGTGTAGGGTAAAACCAAACGAAGACTGATTTATTTCTCACACATAGGGCTGGATATATCCAGCAAAACACATAGTAACATACAAACCGCCCCCTTAATCTGCCTCCCAGAGACAACAGGGGCAGTAACGGGATTAACAATACAATAGGGTCCCAACCTCCACTATCTATTACTGGCCCAAATCAGTTCCAGGGATGGCCGGGGTAAATGTCTGTAGTGAAGGAACTGGGGGGGGCAGTGTGCTGACTTATACAACATATTAATGCACCATTGGGGGGGGGTTCTGATATTAAACTGAAACAATGTTGGTCAATCCCTGCTTGCAGATTCTGGCTGTCTGCCAGAGATAATCCCCTCAACCAGTGATGGGATGATATACTGCTGGGGGTAGCCACAGAAGTCTTTACAAAGTCAGGGCCCATAGTCAGTAGGGAGGAGGCTGGCTGTCAGGCCTCTCCAGTGGCCCCAGTGATGGAGGTTTCCGTCACAACCATTATTTGTCAGCGGTAAATAACCTTACCAATAACCTGATATTGATGTAAAACAGATATGACGTCATATTCCTGCGCTCAGCAGTGAAGCAGCGCGCGCCGCGGCAGAGCAGGGAGACAGAGGTCTCTCGCTCCCAACGTAGGACTCCTGAACGGTAAGTGAAGAGGGTAGATAGTGAGAAGGGTAGGAGAGGGGATAGATAGTGAGAAAGGGGATAGTGAGAAAGGGGGTATAGAAAGTGGGAAAGGAGGTGTAGATAGTGAGAAAGGGGGGTAGATAGTCAGAAGGGGGTAGTACGAATATTGAAATAAATAAAGAGTGAGAATGAGTGAGAGAGTGAAAGCGGAGTATTAGAAATAATAATAAATATATTAATAATAGAACAAAAATGCACAATAAATGTAATGCACTTGAATCAAACCCAAAACACCACGCCCCTGGTCCGTGGAAAAACTGTCTCCCACAAAACCGGTCCCTGGTGCCAAAAAGGTTGGGGACTGCTGATCTAAGGCACCTCTGCATTTGACATCTATTCTATCAATAGGGTTTGTTTTCTTCATCAATACCATTTGGTGGAGCTGGATTATGTCTCCAGAACTTGTGTGACGTTCCTGCAGTTGGCACTCATGCCCAATTACTCTAGTCCTTATGGCCAGCATTGTAAATCTATTTGGACTTGTCATACATTTAGAAAAAGAGTTCTAAGAACCTGTAAAATTGCTTTAGATTTTGACATACACTATTGCCCCATTAGGCCTGCTTGGCTAGATTTTTTCTCTCCACCATTGCTCTGTAACAACAAGCATTGTTACGTGACAATCAATTGTCCCTTTTTTGCCATTTGTGATCATCAATTCCTATTTTCTGCATTAACTCTATTGAGCCTATAAACCTATCATTTTAAATTAACCCACTCTGCTTAGTTTTCATATTACCTTATATATAAAAATTGTGAATACCAAATATTTTAAATATTAAAACACACAACATTAAATATTGCTTTATATGGTTCCAGACACATTATTTATGTAGGAATAACTGATAAAACTATATTCAGCTACAGGGACTAGAAAATATATAATGAACATGTCATTATTACACAAACCAGTATTATATATTTTAATTGGTCCTACTATGACCTATCGCACCATGCCAAAAATATATTATTGTGCTAACCCACACATTTCAGTTTATATTGGATTTGATAACAAAAGACATAATCAAGAGCTCTAATTATACAGAAGATCATTGTAAAATTGGGTGATGTTTGCCTAACTTTTATAACCATCTGCTAAGCAGCGGGATTTAGCAAACACAGAAAACTATCTCAAGCAATTAAACCTTTGAATAGAGGACGTCCGTGTTTTGTCTAGATATTATACAGAGATCTAACATTAAAAAAAACCTTCTAAAGAGAAGAATAATTTTGATACTTAAGTTTAAGCAGCCAAATGAACAGAGCAGCCAAGGACAATACTTTGTAATTTTTAACAGACCACTAGATAGATCAGTGGAATTTAAAAAAAAAACAAAGAAAATAACAGTTTCTTTTATTATTGGATGTTTTACCGTAGTAAAGAATCAGTCACTGCTGAAATACCAGCGCAAAAGTTCTCAACGTAATATGGTTACCCTTTCTATAGTTCCAACAAAGACACTCCAATCATCATTTGCATTTTACTGCATGTAATAGCCAGTATTCATTTTAAATTAGATTTCTTCTAATACATGAAAGGATTTGACAGAATCCACCCTATGCATTTGCCCTCTTTTCTTGAACCCCCAACCACTGGCTTTTGGTGGATGTGTTCAGCCAGACACATCTCCTGTTTGCCAGTGTCCACGCATGGTATGCTAACCTCAAGCCAGCACCAGTGCTGGGTCCAGCAAGAGTTCCAGGGCGTCCAGGGGCGTGCTGGGCCGGGGGGGCAGGGGGGTAATTGCCCCCCAGGCCGCCCTGAATCCGGGCCGGCGGGCTGGCCGGGTGGCCGGCAGACGAACATTCATGGCAGCCGCAAAGTTAAAAACTAAGCGGCTGCCACCGGGACTGTCCGCCGGCACGCCTCCAAAAACGATGCGCGCGGCAACCGTGGCTGTGTGTCGGGACTTGATTTCAAATCCCGGTGCACAACACTGAAGCCACGCTCATCGTCTTCCGCGCTCTCTGCACCGGAAGGACGGGACACAGAAGAGGAAGAAAAAGAGGAAGAACGAAGAGGAAAAGTGACAGTGCCAGAGGAAAGGTAGGAAAATATTAGTAAGTGTGTGAGAGTGATGGGTGTTATGCTATAGTTTATGATGAATGTTTGTGAATGAGAGTTTGAGATTGCATGGAAGTGTGGGGGGATAGCATGGCATAGGGAGGCTGTCTAGGCATGATAGGGGTGTGATTGCTGTTATTCATTTTTTTTGTCCAACTGTGGTGTGTTAACAACACTTTTATTAAAAGTAAATTACATACCAAAATTGGACAGAAAAATTCAATAACAGTATTAATAGATATACCGTATTGGCTCGAATATAGGCCGCACTTTTTCCCCCCACTTTAAGTCTTTAAAGTGGGGGTGCGGCCTATATTCGGGGTCTAGCGCCCGACGCCCGGGACATGCAGTCCCGGGCGGCGGGCAGGCAGCGGGGTTAGGATACAGATCCCCCGCAGCGGTGCAGGGGACCTGCATCCTACTCCCCGATACGCACGATGCGTTTTACCTCTGCCCACCCCCGACTTACCGGAGCAGACTCCCGGGTGTCTTGCGGGGCCGGCGGGAGACATCTACGCAATACGCGTATGCAACTTCCGATACCGGCACCGGAAGTTGCATACGCGTATTGCGTAGATGTCCCCCGCCGGCCCAGCAAGACACCCGGGAGTCTGCTCCGGTAAGTCGAGGAGGGGGGGACAGAGGAGGACAGTGGCAGCATATTTCGGGGGGGGGAGGAGGAGGAGGACAGTGGTAGCATATCGGGGGGGAGGAGGACAGTGGTAGCATATCTCGGGGAGGGAGGACAGTGGCAGCATATCTCGGGGGGGGACAGAGTGGCAGCATGGTTTTTTTGGTGCTTTTTTAAAGAAAAAAACTTTTTCTTTAAAAAAGCACCAAACTTTTAGAGTGCGGCCTATATACGGGGGCGGCCTATATCCGAGCCAATACGGTATATGATTGCAAACAGCAATCACACGCCTATCATGCTAAGTCAGCCAGTACATGCTAGAACCTGGGCATGATAGGATTGTGATTGCTGTTAATTATATATATGTATATGTATGTATATATTAATATTGTTATTGATTTTTTTTGTCTAATTTTGGTGTCTTACTTTTAATAAGTATTAAAAGTTTTTTTTTTTTTTTTGTTTTTGGCCAAATGAATGCAGAATTTTCAGTTTCGGTCCAGAATTTTCATTTCGGTGCATCCCTACTATATACTAAGCCAGTCACTGAAGTGTTAGGCCTACACCACATCAATGTTTGGCTTAGTATATAGTGATAGGGGTTGTAGTACAGTATTGTCAGTGTCTGGCTCAAAGTATAGGCACACATTGATGGTGGTACAGCGTAATCCCTAAGTATATAATGATAGCAGTTATGCTGTACCACCGTCAATGTGTGCCTCAGTATATAATGATAAGAATTTTGCTGTACCCCTGTCAATGTTTGCCTAACCATAGAAACTATGCAGTTTTAAAGTGTGTGTGTGGGGTGGGGTGCCACATACAGGATCTGCCACAGGTGCCAAATACTCTAGGTACGCCCCTGCGTCGTACGGCAGTCAGGCCCAATGGCCATTCCTCAGCTCTTCGTCCCACGTCTTAAAAGGGGTGGGATAAAGAGCTGAGGCACGGCTATTGGGCGGCGCGGTGCGTGCACGCCGGCCGCTTTAATTTCATTAGGCGCCGGTGGAGTGACTGCCGCACAACGGCTGCTTTCCATGTCGCTTGCAGCCGCTTTGGTGGCGCAATGGACCACTTGACTAGACTTGCCCCCTAGGCCTTAGGCTGCCAGCCCTCCCCTGAGGGCGTCTAACAAGACACCCCCCACACAGAGGGAGAAGGCACCCCCATTTAATAGGAATTTAAGTACATTGTACTAATTTACTAAGATGGTAAGGTTGTTGTTCTTTCTTTTAAATGTTTTCATTCCTTTTACTGTTTTCTTTGGCATGTATAAAGGAAAAAGGGATTGTTTTATTTTCACCATTATATCATATGATGGGATAATTGGTTTGTCTTACCCTCTAGCTTAAACATGGTTTACGTAAAACCACAGCCATAAAGCATACTGGGAACTTTATAAATAAGTAGACTCTGAGATTCTTAAATATTAACCCTATGACAGATTGCACTATATGGATTCACTAATAGTAGCAGCCAAATGGTTCATATAACTATCCTGTTAAAAAACATTATTTGTCAGCGGTAAATAACCTGACCAATAACCTGATATTAATTTAAAACAGATGTTATTAAAGGTGCTGTTCCACTTAGATAACATTAATTGTTCCTTCAAGTATCCTAAACAAATAGCATAAAAACATGTTTCTAATGCTGCATTTGGTTTAAAAGTGTAGAGCAAGGATTACCTTTAAGCTGTGAACCATAGCCAGAGAAGACTAGAATGGTTTCATTTAACTTTCTAGTAACATTTTTTATTGTAAGTGTCACATGTGACTTCGTTAACACTACTTTCTGATGGGCAAATTAATGGTCAAAGTTTTTTAAGCCGGTTAATAAACCTTGTTTTGAACTGGTAGGGGGTGCCATGAATTCAGCACAGCCACACATGACATTCAAAAGGAAAGATTTTCATTTCACGGCTTTATAAGTAATATGCATTATTAAAACATACATTTGTCACTGTGACCACACCTGAAGCTTATACTAGATTTTGTATTTGTGCAAAGCTAAACAGAAAACATTTAAGAAATATTAATCTGCTATGAGCATGCATACTACAGGTTTTTTTAGGATTATTATAAGGTTCTTGTTTGTGATTACCGTATTTGCTCGATTATAAGACGACCCCGATTATAAGACGACCCCCCAAAATCAAAATATTAATTTAGGAAAAAAACAAAAAGCCTGAATATAAGACGACCCTATAGGAAAAAAAGTTTTACCAGTAAATATTAATTCATGTAAATATATTTTTTAAATTTCCTTTTATTTGCCAACCTGCCCCCCCCAGTTATGCCACTCTGCCCCCAGAAATGCTTTATACCCCCCTATTTGCCACTCTGCCCCATGATATGCCTTATACCCCTATATGCCACTCTGGCATATAGGGGGTTAAAAGGCATATCATGGGACTGAGTGGCATATAGGGGGTTAAAATGCATTTCTGGAGGTATATATGCATATCATGGGGCTGAGTGGCATATAGGGGGTTAAAATGCATTTCTGGAGGTCCAGAAATGCATTTTAACCCCCTATATGCCACTCAGCCCCATGATATGCCTTTTAACCCAGCATGTACTGGCTGCCTTGGCTTGATAGGAGTGTGATTGCTGCTAACAGCAATCACACTCCTATCAAGCCAAGGCAGCCAGTACATGCTGGAACCTGGGGATGATAGTAGTGGGATTACAGCCTCCCTATGCCATGCTACAACCCCCACCCCCCTTACACATCCATGCTATCACACACAAACACACATTCACAAACATTTAAATACTCATTCATTCCATTAATCACACATACTTCACACATTAATCACACATACTTACCCAAAAACCCTCCCCCACCCCCTTACCTGAACTGCAGATCTCTCACTCGAAGACTTCTGCAAGGGACCGGCTGTACGAGCAACTGCTCTGGCCCCGCCCCCAGAGGTGGGAGGGGGAGATAGAGTTCTGTGAGGAAGCTACAAGCTTCCTGTCCTCCTGCTTCTAACGGAAGAGACGCTGCTCGCAACCGGTAAGCAGCATGGCCCCAGCCATTTTTTTGGGGTCTGATTAGAAGACGACCCCGATTATAAGACGAGGGGTATTTTTCAGAGCATTTGCTCTGGAAAAAACCTCGTCTTATAATCGAGCAAATACGGTATATGGTTTTGCTATAGCTTCTACACAAGAAAACAAAACCCAAAAGTCATTTAGTGAAATCAGTGGTGTATTTGCGTTTGGGGGTGACCTAAGCCCAACCTATTTCCTTCCACCTCCGTGGTCAACTTCCCAGGTACAAAAAAAGGTGATGTGCGTCTTTAAGAATCAGAGTGCATGGATATGACGTCATATCCCGATACTCTGTATCTTAAAGGCACACAGCTAGGGCTGCAACAACTAATCGATAAAATCGATAATAATCTATAATGAAAATCATTGCCAACGCGTTTCATTTATCGATTATAAAATGAGGGTTTTTTCAGAGCAAATAATCCGTTTCATTCAGTATGACTCACAGCAGTTACTACTTACAGTCCCTCCTTGCAGTCACTCTGACGATTGGCCCCACCCCATTCTTTCTCCCAGTCCCTCCCTGCAGTCACACTGACGATTGGCCCTGCCCATTTCCTTATAGCGTCCACACTGTCCACAATTCATATAACTGTGAGTATAAAATTCATATTTGGGTTGCTGAAAGTTAGGGGAGGTGGGAGTTCATTTAGGAACAGTTATGGTTAATGGGGTAGGGTGACTCTAGGAACGTCACAGTCCCAAAATGCAGGAACCCCAAATCTGTTTCCGAGCTCCACAGTCTTTAGAGTCTCTTATCATTTGGATAACGTGGCATTCCTTACCAGGGCCCATAGTCTGTAGGAAGGAGGCTGGCACTCAGTCCCCTCCAGGAGCCCATGGCACGGAGGCTTCCGTGACATGGGGTTTTTACGGTTAATTTAGGGGCAGTTATGGTTGATGGGGTCTTTGTGGTTAATGGGGTCGTTAGGGTTAACATAGGGGCAGCTATGGTTGATGGGTTCTTTAGGGTTAATTTAGAGGCAGTTGTGGTTAATGGGGATCTTTAGGGTTAATTTAATGCTGAGGACTGAGGGTAAATTTAATTTAATAAAGTTAACTTAAGGTGCAGTTAGAGATAAAGGGGGGGCAAACTAAGGGTAATCTAAACCCTGGGGGCAGTGAAGATTTATCCTATATTTATTGCGTCAGTGTGCTGTGAACGAGTCTGAATCTATGAGGGCACTATGGGATATCTGAGGGGTATAAGGCATATCTGGGGAGGACGGAGTGACATATCTGGGGGTATAAGGCATACTGGGGTATAAGGCATATCAGGGGGTATAATGCATATAGGGTATATAAGGCATATGTGGGGAGGGCAGTGTGGCATATCTGAAAGGCAGTGTGGGAAGCCTGGGCTCAAATTGTGCATAACTGGGGGGGGCAGGTTGGGAAATAAAAACAAGAAATGCATTTTTATCAAACCTTTTTATTCTGTTGTTTGTTTTTAGCATCCTGTTTGTTTATTAAATTAT
The DNA here is from genome assembly GCF_027358695.1 of Spea bombifrons. NCBI lineage: Eukaryota > Metazoa > Chordata > Amphibia > Anura > Pelobatidae > Spea > Spea bombifrons. The sequence goes on along the minus strand of NC_071088.1, from coordinate 65,213,913 downwards.
TTTAAATAAATGAAAATTTACATAATTTTTTTTATCTCATTAATTGAAAACATAATCGGCCAACTAATCGATTAGTTGCAGCCCTACACACAGCATCTTTAAATTAAGCCTATGAGCGGCTGTGCTGAGCCGGTACATAATCCATAGCGTAAATAGGATGGAGTGAAATATATTTATCTAAGAAATGTGAAAAGGAAAAAAAAGACAATACCAATATAGTTTGATACTGGTTTGTGAAAAACAAAATTAAGAAGTTCAAGAAACAGGGTTTCGTATGAATAGGGGTAGGGTTAGTGTCCAAGAGACTTGAAAAGGGCAGAGAGTGGTAAAATCAGGACAGGGAGTGGGCAGGGCCAAACGCGCCTTCCACACCCAGAAATTAAATGCGCTAACTTAGAGACATGATAATTAGCTCCTGAGCATTCTGACCATAAGCCGAAAAATTTGATCCCAGACATGCGTACACATAAGTCGATAAAGTTTTAGCACTTACCAATCTGGGGAGTCGGCAAGATACGGGCACATCTTACTGGACCATGCCGGACTGAGAACAATTCTTGTGCTTCCCCACTGACCTGTGAATATATATATTTGTGAAATATTAACAGAGAAAATAGCACAATGCATTGTATTATCAGCCATTGTGCAATACATATTATACATGACTTTGGATGAACCTGTTGGGTATTACCATATATATATATATACACTTTTTAAAGCCTAATGATACTAACTAAACAAGATCAATACACCAATTTTAGCACACATTTCTTTTTGATTAGTAGCAAAGAGAAAGTGAAGGTACATTAGGTGCATACCAGGGATTACCACCAATTATTGAGTGGAGATCCAGTTGCCACACTTGTCTTTGCAATGTAAAGAACAGGCTAACAAATATGAACATTGGCTGGATCTAAAGCAAACAGAGTGGCTGAAGCGTTGAATGAACACATAAAACTGTGACTGCAGTTTCTCAGGGTTAGAGCGATTTCTCAGCATATTTCTAATAATCACATGATATGTTATTTACAATTTTATGATGAAGAATAGTTAACACCGTTAATAATTTCATTTAAAATCATTTTGCAGAAATACATATTGCTGAAAATAATAAGGAAAATAAAAATAATAAAACAGAGTCATTTTTATCAGAGGACATTATATTAGTTCTCTCGCCTTAGATGTAAAAATTGTATGGTTAATCAAACATACATATGACATAAAATAAATAATTCTGGTTGATATCCAAAAAACTAACCCATTTGGTAAATACATTGATTAAGCTGGACAATCAAGACAATACTCTGAAAAATATATGACTGCTTATATACATTTAGAACTTGACACCAACATTTCCACTCTGGAACACACTCCTACCTTTCATAAATACCGTATTTGCTCGATTATAAGACAACGCTGATTATAAGACGACCCCCCAAAATCGGAATATTAATTTATGAAAAAAGAAAAAGCCTGAATATAAGATGACCCTATAGGAAAAAATTTTGACCAGTAAATGTTAATTCATGTAAACTATGTGAACAATTTTTTTTAATAAAAGCTATGATTGAGAAAAATATTTTGTTTTTATTTCATTTCCTTTTTTTTTCAACCTGCCCCCCCAGTTATGCACATCTGCCCCCTGGCTTGCCACTGTGCCCCAGAAATGCCTTAAACCCCCTATATGGCACTGTGCCCCATGATATGCCTTTTAACCCTCTAAATGCCACTGTGCCCCATGATATGCCTTTTGACTCCCTATGTGCCACTCTGCCTCCAAAATTGCCTTATACCCCTATATGCCACTCTGGCATTTAGGGGGTTGAAAGGCATATTGTGGGGCAGAGCTGTCAGAGATCATGGGGACCCCCGCTGCTAACCGCACCTCCTCCTGGCTGCAGCGGAAGTTGTCTACGCGAATCGCGTACTCAGAAGTACCGGTAAGTTGGGGGGGGGGGGTGAGACAAGAGGATCCAGGTCCCCTGCATCGCTGCGGGGGATCTGGATCTTGGTCTCATTGAGGTCTGATTATAAGACGACCCCGATTATAAGACGAGGGGTATTTTTCAGAGCATTTGCTCTGGAAAAAAACTTGTCGTATAATCGAGCAAATACGGTAGTAATGAGCTTTTGGGGTAAAGGATTAGTTAAAAAAAATTCTTTAGACCATATGACAAATGCAATATTATTCTAATGAGTAAGTAGATGGTAAACTTAATAGAATTTAACACTGAGACAAAATGGGAGTTAGTTCTGGGAATAAAAATGAAAATATGTAACTCCTTACTGCAAAGCTTTATTATCAAATCAATGTTTTAATGAGAAACAAACTCTTAACAAAGGGTCCTATACTCATCCGGCAGATGCAATTTCCATTGATATATCATTTTCATAAGGCATTTTACTGGATACCAATTTTGGGAAGGAAGGATGGCACTGCTCACAAAAAAAAGATAAAGCAAAAACAACCTTTTATAGGCGGTGACTGGAATAGATACATAAAAATTGATGCTCTTTTCATTTATGAATGCGACCCAGGATCAGGGAAATAGGCCAACTTCCTGTATATCCAAGGAGCCAGGGGCCTACCTAGTGTATTTGGCACCTGGGGCAGATCCAGTACGTGGCACCACACACACACACACTTTAAAACTGCATAGCATCTATCGTTATATACTGGTGTAGAAATTGATGGTGGTACACGATAACTGCTATCATTATATACTGAGGCAAACATCGACGGTCGTACAGCATAACTGTTATCATTATATACTGAGGCAGACATTGATGGTGGTACAGTATAACACCTATCACTATATAATGAGGCAGACATTGACGGGGTACAGCATAACTGTTATTATATACTGAGGTAGACACTGACGGTGGTACAGCATTACTGTTATTACATACTGAGGCAAACATTGATGGTGGTACAGCATAACACCTATCACGATATATACCGAGGCAAACATCGACGGTGGTACAGCATAACACCTATCGCTATATACTGAGGTAAACATTGACAGTTGTACAGCGTATTCCCTCTTAATATACATTAAGCCAGCCATTGACAATAATGCACCATAACCCCTATCACTATATACTAAGCCAAATATTGATGTGGTGTAGGCCTACCACTTCAGTGTCTGGCTTTGTATATAGAAAGGATGCACCGAATTGTTGTAGATTTGCTGGTGAGATTTTAGTTCAATAAATCATGACACTGTGTAATATGTCATGTTGTTGTTCATCAGAGGTTGTATTTGTCTCATTTTTAGACCTGCTAATGAACAGATAATTGTTATTATGTCCTGATATGTAAAAGCATGGAATTCAAAGAGGGTGTACTGTATATGCAAAACACAGCAACATTGCAGCTGAGGAAGTGCAAACGAAACGCGTCCTGCTTGTTTTTTTTGGCGCAAGCCTGGCCAGGCACAGTCATTACCAGTGGTAAGTGTTTTTCTTTTGGATATATATAGTATATTTATTTCTTTTTTGGTTCTCCCTGTATATTCATTGTTTTAACCCCTAGTGGGGCAGGCTCCACTGCTCTTGTTTTATTTATATATTTATCCCCAATTATTGAGGTCTTTTATATATATTTTTTTGTCTCTGTATTCCTTTTATTTAATGTATTGTATATTTTTTTGTCTTTGTATTAAACATATTGTTTTTACATTTAGCCAAACGCTGTCTCTTGTTTTCAGTTTGTGATAAACCGTCCTCTAATATGAACAGAAAATGGAAAGAAAAAAAAATTGCTCTGAAGACCAATAAAAGTATATTCTAATACAAATAAAACTTGTGCAACATTTTAGAACATGAGCACTTTATAACAAGTACGACTATGCCTGAGTTTAAGAATAAATGTGCGTAAGAAAATGTTACGGAACATGAGTTGCCTGGGTTACTCGTACACACTAAATTAAGTCTTTATGCATGTTACCTATTTGTCATCATTCTTGATAATGGGGAATAAGTGGAACTCTACCTAAAATAACCTTGCATGACCATTTAAATCCCAGGGTACATTTTGAACCATATCATTACTAATGGACAATTATTTCAGGATTGCAATGTGTAAATACCAAAAGCATTCCTTTCGCTTAATCTTCATTCTGCTATGTAGTCATTATACTTTAAGCATAATGAATTCTTTATCATCACTGCCTGCAGATAATTTGGGTGTTCTTTATTCAGCCTAAGTGCTAGCTTGCATGCTGGAAAGAAATCCTGTATTTATTCCTCAGATGAACAGGGCAACAGCACCATCTGCCAGCTGCTACACTCCTAGACAGAAGATCCAAAATGAAAAATAAAGTGTTGCAATATAAATAATAAAACCTGGCATGAAAAACTCTGCTAGGTTTTTGCTATAATGTACTACCAAGATAAAAGCATTAGAGAACAGTTGACCTGATTGTTTTACAACTATCTCTCCGTTAGATGATTACGGCAATTTTAGGTATGGATCATAGTACACTGTCAACGTCTAACTTGCGGCCCTGGGCATTATGACCCTGATGTATGAGGGTAATTAATTTGCCATTAGGAATTTAAATCTACTACGGTAACTGGTAAGGCGCTTATTTACCATTTTCTTTCCTCTAACTCTCAGCATGACCATTTACAACCCAGCTTTCAATTTGTCTCAAAATATAGATAGCAGAGAGAATTCAAAGAAATACACAAATAGTACATGGTCTTACTAACAGAACACACACAAAGTATATATACACCTTAATATGTAAACCTTAGAAAATAGAAAGAAAATATGATGAAAAACTTTAAATACATGAGGAGATTAATCCTTAGTGTGCTTAGGTTAAGGAAATACTTGGATGCTGGGATTAAATACATTTTTTATAATAAAAAGGAGTACTTGAACTAGAAGCCACAATTTTACCTTAGAAGGTCCAAGGCTGAGGCAATGTGAGAAAATTCTAATTTACAGAAAGGGTGGTATATGCGAGGATCATTGCGTTAGTGGAAAGAGAACAGACCGCATGGTAGACTAGATGGGCCAATTGGATGTTTTCTGCAATCACAATCTTTGAGAAGCCAACTCAAGTAATCTTCTGCTCTAACAATAGCTTTGATGGCCCTGTATAAAGCATACTTAAATCTGTCCTTGAAGGTCACCCCACTAATTGAACTTTACACCATGCAAGACAAGGTCTGTCATTCTTGCAATGAAATATACCAACCACAAATCTCTTGCAAATTCACCAGCAAACTCAAAGTTCTATTAGACTATAAGCATGTTAGTCCAGGATTATCTCCCTATTCTGTAACAGAATGAAGATGCCCCTAACCGAGGCAGCTAGCGGATCATTTAACATGTGTAACATGACTCCGCTGCAGTAGGAGGCAGCAGGGCAAACACAGGGAGTGAGAAGCGTGTTGCGTACATTATGTGAGAGAGAGTATGTATACTTATATATGTGCCTGGTGTTGGAGCGAGTGTTTGTTAGTGTATGTGTATGGTGTTAGAGAAAGTGTGTGTGACTGTATGGTGGTATAGTGTGTTAGTGTAAGTATATGGTGTTAGCATGTGTGTGACCATATGTGTTTATGGGTGTATTACTGTATGGTGTTAGTGTGTGTGAGTTTATGTGTGCATTAGTGTATGGTGTTAGCATCAGTGTGGGTTTATGTTCATGTCTGGTGTTAGCACATGTGGGTGGGTGTTTACTTATTGTATTAGCATGAGTGTGTGTCAGCATATGGTGTTAGAGTATTTGTGTTTATGATAGTGTATGGTGCAAGTATGAGTATATATGAAGATATAACAAGAATGCATATTAAAGCAGGAGGAAAGCACTCCCACTGAAATAAATGGGTACATGTTCTGCAAATGTGCACATCTGACTGCCAGTAAGTATATGTTGTGGTAGAATAAGTATTCGTCTGAACACATGTCCTACACAGAAAACAGCTGGGGGTGGGGAAAGGGCAAATGTATTTGGGGGTATTCTGTAGAATTACACCCATGCATCTGCAAGTGGGACCCCACAAAAATCTAAAGGGCCTCAAAGCTATCATATGCATCAGATGGTTGGAGAATCCATTAAACTATACATTTGGGCATAAAGGCATTTTTCTGTTTGTTCAGCTTGATTTTTGGCAAGCTTTTTTTATGACTCTGGAAACTGTTTCTAAGAGGTAATAGCTGGCACAATAAAGACTGTCCAAGATCTGTTCATACCCAAGGTACATTTTCCTTAATTTTCTGATGGTTTGTTAATGCTTAACACACATTAGAAATCATTCCAAATAAATAAATAATTTAAGGAAGTGACAAAGTGTTAAGCTTCACCTGTTCATCATTATGCAGCAGAAAAATGAAGAACTTTACAAACTGTAAAGCAGTTAAATGCTGAAATGTCAGCGGACAGTGGAAAAATAAACATGTTTCTACTGTCTGTCAGTTCACTCAGTGATGTTTTGGCAAACTGGAGGATAAACACTCTCTGGTTGATACCCTCTATAAAGATTTATGAGGCCGGCGGCTCCTGCAATTCACTTTGGCTCCGTAGTTCATGTGTTACAGAAAGTTCAGAAAATTACTTTCGTCATTCCAGAAAAATGTGCAGTAATTCTCTGAGTATGGTTAAAATTGTCCTTGTCTCTTCCACTTCCTCTTCCATGGTGTTATCACATAAAGTAAAGGCGGCTACGGCAAGATTAACACGGAAACAAATGTGCTCATCTCTGTACCTTTCTATTCTTGTAAAATTCATTAGAATACTAAAAATCTCACACACCTTTCTGGAAGAAAACATACCACTAAACTTACTTATCTTTGGAAGCTGAATCCTGGGACTTGGATTTGGAGATCAACACCCCTTGTTGGCAACATACATTAATAATGGCTGGAATGGAATGCCCCCCGGCATTTCAGTTTTGGGGTGTGTGGCATGAGGCTGGAAAAGGCATGACTGACACTGGAAGTGAGCTTCTAAGGAGTTTTGTGCTGCAACAGCACAGACCTCCATTGATTTTTCACCTCACCTGGCCAGTCAGGGGAGATCAGAAGATCTCCCACACCAGCTCATGCTCTCCATTCCCTGCAAATGTGGGACTGTAGGCAGCTACCCTATACAGGGCACCAAATCCAAAAAAACAGGACTGTTGAGATGAAGATTTATTATTATCCAAGCGGCTTGGACAGGGGGCATAGCATAAGCATAGGGTACAGAGAGAGGGATACCCCAAGTATCCCTACTTAGCAAGGTCAGCCCCTCCAGAGGACACAATCCGCTCCATCCCTCTTTCTTTACCTGATGCCCCAGAAAATTTGCTGGGATTATCACAAGGTTCTAAAGGTCTAAGTGCCACAATAAGACACACACACACACACACACACATATATATATATAGGCACTTTCTACATGCTGCCCAAAATCCACAAGTCAGGCAACCCAGGAAGGCCCATTATTACAGGTATGGGAACTCTTACTGAATCTATATCTGGCCTTATAGAAAACATTCTTAAGCCCCTAGTTATCAGCACTGAGAGCTTTATACAGGACACCACTGATTTTCTTAATAAACTGAGCCAAGTTAGTAAGCTTCCTGCCCATACTATACTTGCAACCATGGATGTGGAGTCTTTATATAGCAACATCCCCCATAAAGATGGTATTGAGGCCTGCATCAAATTCCTCTCCTCCAGCAATGACAAACAAAAATATGATAGTGAAACCATCGCCAAGCTCATAGAATTTATACTGACACACAACTATTTCAAGTTCTATGACACTACCTACCTACAAATGACCGGGACAGCCATGGGCACCAAAATGTCACCGCAATATGCCAACCTTTTCATGGCTGACTTGGAACAGAGATTCCTAGCCACTCACCCCCACAAACCGCATAATTATTATCGTTACATCGACGACATCTTCATAATATGGACAGATGGAGAAGAAAACCTTTTAAAATTCCACGAATCTTTCAATTCATTCCACCCATCTATTAAACTCAAAATGAATTTCTCAAAGCACAGTGTGAGCTTCCTGGACTGCACTATAACTGTTCCTTCTGGCTTTCTTCACTCTTCCGTGTATAGAAAACCCACAGACAGGTACAGCTACCTTCACAATTCAAGCTTTCATCCCAAACACACTAAACAAGGTGTCATTTACAGCCAAGCCATAAGATACCACCGTATCTGCTCTGACACTCAGGACAGAGACAAACACCTGGGCGCGCTGGAGTTATTTCAGAAGAAGGGCTACAAGGAAAAAACTATATCCAAAAAAATTAAATCTGCTGTAAAAACACCACGGGAAAGGCTTCTAGAATACAAAAAAAAGGATAACACAAGCAGGATCCCTCTGGTAGTTACCTACAACCCAACTCTTGAGGAAATCCACAAAATTATTAAAGACCTACAGCCGATATGCTCAGAAGACCCCATACTGAAAAAAATATTCCCTCAGCCCCCAATGCTGGCATTCAAACAACCACCAAACCTGAGGAAAAGATTAGTGCACCGCAAACTGGCCCCAGAACAGGAGCATACAAAGAATGGCACTGTACCATGCAACAAATCCCGCTGCAAACTTTGCTAACATATATGTGACAGCAACACAGCCAGTCACAACAACAAAACATACATCATCAAAGATTCTTACTCATGTACATCGGCAAACGTGGTGTACATGATACAATGTTCTGCATGTGACAAAGGGTGCTACATTGGAGAAACGGGGCTTAAGCTGCACCTTAGAATGAACCTGCACCGAAGCTCCATCAAAAACCATGAGGAAGAAAAATATTGCACCCCGGTAGGACATCATTTCACACAGAACAATCACTCCATCCAAAATCTAAAAATTAAAGTACTCAAAGGAAATTTCAGAGACTCTCAGGAAAGAAAAACATTTGAGATGAAAATGATAACACATTTTAACACCATAAAAGAGGGACTTAATGTGGATTCTGGTTTCCTTACACACTACCAGAACTTCATATGAACTTCATCTAGTCATCCAATGTCTAATTGCTGTTTTTATCTTTGATGTTTTATTGTGGTTATTGGTTTCCCTAAGTTTATTTGTTCTGTCCCTGGGTTATCTCTCTACCTCTCTGCATTTCTCACCTCCAGACCTATTATTTACGACACCCCCCTTCTCTTATACCATCACTTGGTTTAAGTTGTAACCTCTTTCATGTTGATTAGTATTGCTTCGGACCTGATGAAGAGAGGATAACTCTCGAAAGCTTGTCTTTTAATATTATGTTAGTCCAATAAAAAAGGTATACTCTGCAATACTCTATTTTTTGACATTGTGTCTACTGGACTAATACGGCTTCACCCTTTTATAATATATATATATATATATATATATATATATATATATATATATATATATATATATATGTGTGTGTATATAGATACTCTGTAGAAATGTGCTTTTGAATTGTGTAAAATAAAAATACATTATTGTAATTACTATAAATACCCCACTCTATATGAAGCTGCATACACTTATTATGTAAATCCATGCCTTTAAAGCTGACTAACACACAACTTTGGTTCATTTGCTTGCCTATGTGTTATTCACATGAAGATAGTTCATTGGGCGATAAACCTGTAGCGAGAGAATCTTTATATACTTCTTAACTTCTCCACTCCAGGCATGTGTGCCCTATCTTCCTAACATTCCAGGGTGCTAATGGCATACTAAGCACAGATAGATTAGGCCTGAAAAGAATAGGGAATGCATGCGCAGATGCCGTTATATGGCACTGCCAACCTGACTGACATCAGGAGACAGCCAGTGATCTTAGAAAAGTTTCCTTGACTCCAAAGAAATGGAACAAGTAGGTATCACTAGAGAACCTGAAAGACATGACGCTGCACAAAAAAAGTCAGGTTAAATGATATAGGTTTATTTACTCTACAAAGAGCTTATAGTCCGGAAGTTACTTACAACAGTACCACAGAAAGAAACTTTGAGACAATCTGACATAGCTGCATATTACCAGCTGAAAAGTTTGTTAAGCAAGATTTTATCGGTAGCTTGCCATAATGGCTTTTAACAGCTTACAGCACTTACAGTATTAATACCACAATCAGATCCCACACATCCTCAAAGAGGCTTTGTGTTGAGATTATTAAAATTATTCACTGGATACGTTCTTGCAAATGTAAGCTTCAAAGATGTGCCCACGTACGGTATTATAAACCAACAGGATATCTAATTAGGCCTGATATATAGCAAGAGTTTTTAATGTGTGTAATAGGACACCTGCTTTGACTGATAACACATACACCGCCGCAACGACTTCCCATATTTAGCACTTTATTGGGCCCACTCACTGTTAGGCATTCAGCCATGAATTCTCAGAAAAACAATATTACTGTAATGCCATAATCAAAGATGGTCGGAAGTCGTTTTATTTGGATGAAAGCTCGTTATTTTACTGCATTCTGATGAGTTATAAAAAAATAAGTTTCTAAGCGGCGAACTTTCTTCATACTTCTGCTAAGAGGAATCTAACACCAAATATATCTCAATGTTGTGCAATCTGCAATCCAACAGAATGCCAGAATGACTGACCAGGATGCAGACCTCAGCTCCAAAAGAAAGCCTACTGCAGCTTGCTAGCCAAGGCCATACTAAATGTTAATGGGGGGCTTCTACAAATTTGCTTTGAAGAGGCAATTTACCCCCCGACACCCCCAATAAAGAAGAATGCATATCAAAGTAGAAAAGGACTTGTCTGAGGTAGAAGACGCAGCCCTGCACCTGCCTTCCTTTTTTCAGTCCAATGATTGGTGTTTGAAGCAACCAATCAGTGGCAGGAAAGCTCTCCAATTCAAATCAGTATATCACATGCATAAAGATGTTTTTAGCCAAATACATCTCCTCCATGGTAAATACCTGAGGGGTAGGAAAAAGGGGCAATGCATATCGGTGGATTCTGCAAAATCCTCTATACATTTTTTTTTTAAGGTGGACATCATGAAAATTAAAGGAGCATATGATGGCTGGCACGTCGTAAGTACTTTAGTATACATTTTCTATTGTACAAATAATTTATATAGTGATCAAGCGCTAAAGTATACTGATATATATAACTCCAAAAAATATAAATACTACTAAAAAGAATGAGTGGATGCTGCGAGCACAAAAGGTATACCCCCTATACCCAAAAAAATAAATAAATAAATGTATAAAGTGTCGCGCATTTTCTATTGACAGAGCTGTGTGGGGCACTATGTATGTTTTCCTATACCTTCAATCATGGTGCTTTTCAACTTTCATTCTTACAGGGGGTCACATTCTTTTTTATAAAGTCCCTATAGTGAACTCCCAAAAGCCATCATAGCCCTTCCCGCATATTTTCACGTTTTGAGTAGTTACCAAACATTTGTCTCATTTAAGAAATTGCTCACATATTACTGTGCATCTAGCCAAAAGCATCCGGTTCTAAGATGTTTGGCATACATCCTATGTGCATAAAAACTGAACTGACATGAGTGTACCTTAGGCTAAGATTACTGTGTCTGTTCAAAAGCAGTATATCACGATGAAACCACCATGGGCTAACTAGACCTTTCTTGTTAATAGCCATTGTTTCTTTCGCTAGTGAACTGTGTCAGCGGGAGGGTGCTGGTGTTTGCCCTTTGCCATTGATAATGTACAGTGATATATGGTGGAAAAACCTGCAAACTTCATCTGTTCCATGTATCCCTTCCTGGCTCTATAAAGTTATACATTTGTGCATGTTGTTATAGAAATGTTACCATACAAATAACAAATATTATACATGAGGGTAGATGCATTTATTGTTTTGCCCTGCATCTATACTCCCAATGCTTTTCTTCACTAAGCTCATGCTTTTATTGTACAATATGCCTGACCCTCTCAAAACCATTGCCTGCAGCACTATTTCAGCATTGCAAATAAATGACAATCTCTAAATCGGCTACCAACATTCAACTCCTTGAAGCAGTACTTCAACACCCACTGGAGTAGCACATGCAGAGGAACAACCATATGGAATAGATCTCTGCACCTAAAGCACTTACAGATATCTCGAGATTTCCATTTCAACATGTAGACCTGTTCATCTCAAAGCTTGCTTCCGAACACAAAACTTCATATTGACTATGCACTTTTTGAAGAGTAGACTGATCACTCTTACCACCTTAAGCGGTGAACTTGACTCTACACGACATAACAAAAGTCATTTGTAACAACAGAAGGAACACATTTTTCACGAGAACCTCATGGATCCAGAATATTTGAAATAAATCGAATTAAATTCATGTTAAACATTCTTCATCTACCAACACATGGAATGCTTTTCAGCTTTAATGATGGTTAGAGGCTTTAAAGGGTATATGTGGAAACATACTTAAGAGTCTAATGTTTTTGTAGGATAACACTTTGTAACACCATTGTCACACAGATTTTCTACCCAAAAGAAAGTTTAATGCTATTTACTTCTCGGCTTAAATTACTCTATAGTCAAGCATATATATTTACTGTATGTATATATATATATATATATATATATATATATATAAATAATCACAATATAACATACGTACACATAAACATTTGTCTCACGCACACAAAATACTTAATCTTATGTATACAAAAATATTAATTTTAATTATTGTTTACATACTGTAATAACCTGTTTCATAAAAGAATACTGTTATGATTATGATCTGGTAGAATAGCACGCCAGTCTAAAACTTGAGGGTGAGAGGTTTAGATGTAAAGAAGTTTTACTTTACTGAGAGGGTGGTAGATAAATGGAATAGCCTATAATTAGGAGTGGTAGAGGCTAATACAGCAAGGGAATTTAAACATGCATTGGATAGGAATAAAATGCTTCTGAATCTAAGAAGAGACCGAGGACTCATTAGAACCTGAGTCTCGCACCAGGAAAAACAGGCAGACTAGACGGGCCGAATACTTCTTGACCAATGTCAAATTCTATGTTTCTATGTTGTTTCTTTTCAACAAACTCCAATATTCTTTGTATACAACACTTACGAAAATGTCATCCCAGACAACAGAGCACCTTATGCATCATTCTGGTGTGCTGCCTTTATCAATTGACATTTTAACATCCCTGTTCCTAATGCACTTTGCAGTCTGCTCTTCCATTAAACTGAAGATCAGAAAGAAAGCGATAGCTTAAGGGAGATTGTCCTACATATCTAACACCATGAAGATTTAAACAATTACGCAGCAACTCCATCACCTCCCCTTTCACCAGCCCAAACACTGCTGCTGTCCTTTGAACCACATCTAATGGTATCTCCCATTTATAAGTAACACTCTCTAGTCAAAAGATCTCGCTCCAAAGAAATCTTAATGCAAAACCACTCAGACAACGGAGAGACACATGCTCTTGGAGGCAGACTACCAAGGTGTCTGGGAATCAATGTAGCACCATTACAGACGGTGTCAGCTTAACAGCTGTCATAAACACTTCATAATCACTCAGGCATTCCAACAGGGCACAGATTAGGGTATTATTTCATTAAAAGAGGAACCGCCAGAGCAATGAGCGCAACACTGAAGAAGTTACTCACATTTGGTGATGTCTAAAAAGAATAAAAGAGGCACTTGGAATAGTTTCATCTTAACTTTCGCAGTGTTGGATAAGGGAAAATAGGTACTGGATAATACTTTTAATAACTTTTCCCTACTCTGCCTTTTTTAAGAAAAAAAAATTATGTTATTACCCTTTTCAGTTTTTTCAATGAAACGACGGTTTAATGCTATTTACTTCTAATTCGCTATAATATGAATCAGAAGAGATGTAAAACGAATCCAATTAATGGTCACTGACCAGAATGTGCGCAAGTCCCAACAGGATGACAATAACATAATGGCTGGCCACAGTTTGCTACAAAATAGAGCAATCAAATAAAACACATGATATGACATGCACATGATACGCTATAAATAAATTATATATATATATATATATATATACACACACACACACATACTTTTTAGCATATAATAATTCATTATTTTTAAAGTAGTTTTGCTTCTGGTCTACAAATTAATGGAATTGTGATAACTAAATGCTCACTTCCTCTAACTCATACATACAACACACATCCTGTAATACAGAATCCCCTTCTGCTCCCTATAATATAATACAGCTATTCTCGTGGCATTAAGGCATGAACGTCTTTCCATTCTTATGGGATACATGCTTCAGTTCATTGGTAAGCAACATAATATTTGTAACACCTAATTGGCGGAATCTACATTTTCCCCAATTAAATGCTTCAGTCTTGCGTTTATTTCCCAAAAGAATTTGAATATGTATAGAACTTCAGGCAGCTATACTGAATTATATTCAATCCACTTTATATTTTGGAGGTTAGCAACTAGCTTTTCTTTTATTATCACCTTTATGATTTACTTGTAACATACATCCCGCTTCTGTTGTTAAACGGGAAAGGTTTATATAGTTTTCTGGATAAAAAGTGGCGGATGAGAAATCCAGTACTACACACTATTTATCTTAATGTGTTAGTGACATCTAATGCTCACACACTGTACTACAAGTGAATCACAATTCCACTAATTCTTGGTATCAAACCCACCAATTATTTTTGCACATCTAGTTTTTCTGTTGCTGAAAATCTACAAAAGCTAATTTTGTAGATTAAACCAACAGGTAGAAATGCTGCATAAAATGACTGATATTTACAATGCTAATTCTATTTTAAAGCTATTTAAACAAGATACATCTAAGCTGCCTACTTAATTTATACTATCACAAGATGCAGACGTTTAGGGTATCGCAGCACATTACAACGCACGCTTTCTATTTCCTTGCCGTTGACTCCCGTAAATAATCACAATGTCGAGGGAATTGCGGCTGATAAAATGCACTCGTTTGTGTCTGTGCTTTTCGCACATATCATGCAGTTTTTTTTTACTAATTAAGATTACTAATCTTGTCTTTTTTTAGATGGTCCACTGGTTAACATTGTGACCAATGGTATATTCTGGCCAAGGTTGATTAAGTATAGGGCAGGAGATCAAAGAGTGCTGGCAGCCCCTCTGCCACATTACCGGGGACGGCCTTCAGGCTACCTGGACCATGGCATACTGAATGGGCGAGTTGGTAAAATCTTGATCTCCCTTGTACCTACCACATTTGCATTAAGGGGTCAGTACAGCGTCTGTGGAACTCTTCCCCCTTGCTGCATGTACTTTAGAGACAGAGCACTTGGACATGATGTCAAGTCCTGGCGCCCATACCAGAAAAACAGTAGCTTGAGACAGGTCCTGGGGGAGCGGGTTGGCTGGGGAAGATTGCATCCTTGTGAACTGCTGAACCAAAATATTAACCTCTTAAAGACAGAGCTTTTTGTATTTTTTGTACCCTTCGTGACAATGGTTGTTTTAACATTTTTGTGGTGTTGCTGCTTAGCTGTAATTTTCTTATTTCTCATTTAGTGTACCCACACAAATTACATATTTTTTTTTTCTTTTCAGCACCAAGACACCATTATTTTGAACACCTACTTTATTAAAAAAAAAAAAAAAAACATGGTGAAAAATTGAAACAAAATCAATCGTCATTAAGGGGGTGCATTTCCGTGTCGTGCCTGCCACGTTATTGTTGTCAAGGGGTTAATATTATTATTATAAGGTTTTT
Organism: Spea bombifrons; assembly: GCF_027358695.1. Lineage (NCBI taxonomy): Eukaryota > Metazoa > Chordata > Amphibia > Anura > Pelobatidae > Spea > Spea bombifrons. The sequence continues at coordinate 65,198,238 of NC_071088.1, read as the reverse complement.
CTCTGCTGCTAGGCTCTTAAATAAACCACTGGTTGGGATTCCTACTCCTAGGTTATGCCTGATTGTAAATTTATGAAGTAGTGGTCGTAGCCATCCACCCTTATAGTAGTACGAAACAAAGAAAGATCATAGTGTGGGGTAGAACCTTCTACCAGGCAGGTAGAATTACCGGTAGTTTTGTTTGATGCATTCATAAATTGATATAGTTAATCCTAGCCCTAGACCTGTAGCATTTCATTTTTTAAATTACGAATCCAAGAAAAGATTCTTACTGTTCAATAACAGAGAAGAGTGCATACAAATTACTATGGAAACACAAGTGCTTGATACACTTTGGAGGGGGAGGCATCTCCATGCTTTCTATCACTTCACTTATTCCTACAAAATATATACTCACATAATAATTATGATTAATAATTCACATTAGTTCAGTGTAATTTCTCTTTACGTTTTTTTCGGAACTAAAAATAAGATTATCCCAGCATAGAATACTGAAGAATATTTGGAGAAACAGTGTAAATGTAGGTCTTCTGAACCTTTTAAAAGCGGAGAGCCAAACAAGTTCAAAAACTTAAAGTTCACTTGCATGGTAATAAACACAGTCCTTTCTAAGCCATCCTGAAACATTTGCAAACACAGGCATTGCACCTGTTATGGGCTTCTGGTACGTTTAGAAATAACCCCCTATGTTTTACAAGTGTTATATAAAGCAGACTCAAAACACATCAAAACCAAACATGTTGAAATATGAGAAAATTTGGGGGCACAATGGCTTAAGTATCTACATAGGAAGTCTTTGCAGCTCTGTACACAGTTAGTTAAATGATTAGTACCAATTCAGAAGGGTCCCTTAAAAGCCTTGTGCCACAGCTGGATGACAAGTGCAATGTCTGTTACCATAGCAACCGACTGCTTAAAAAAAATAAGTCATTAGTGTCATTAGGTTTTCTTTGTTTTTTTAATTGCCCTTAGGGAGATCAGAGTATGTGGTATTGAGAATGAATCCACCTGAAGAGCTCATGATTAACTTGAACACTATTAATTACCATGAAAACGGTTTGGAAAAAAGATTAGGAGACAAATTCATAGTTTCAATGTGAATATACACTCACTGGCCACTTTAATAGGCACACCTTGCTAGTACCGGGTTGGACCTCGTTTTGGCTTCAGAACTGCCTTCATTCTTCATGGCATACTTTCTACAAGGTGTTGGAAATATTCCTCACAGATTTTGGTCCATATGGACACGATGGCATCATGCAGTTGCTGCAGATTTGTCGGCTGCTTATCCATGATGCAAATCTCCCGTTTCACCACATCCCAAAGGTGCTCTATTGGATTGAGATCTGGTGGCTGTAAAGTGAACTCATTGTCATGTTTAAGAAACCAGTTTGAGATGATGTGAGCTTTGTGACATGGTGCATTATCCTGATGGAAGTAGCCATCAGAAGACAGGTACGCTGTGATCACAAAGGGACAGACATGGTCAACAACAATACTCGGGTAGACTGTTACGTTTAAATAATGCTCAACTGGTACTAAGGGGCCCAAAGTGTGCCAAAAAAAGTCTCCCACACCATTACACCTATGTCGCAACTGAAATCGAGACTCATCAGAACAGACAACGTCTTCCATTGTCCAATTTTGGTGAGCCCGTGTGAATTGTAGCCTCATTTTCCCGTTCTTAGCTAACAGAAGTGGCACCTGGTGTGGTCTTCTGCTGCTGTAGCCCACCTGCTTTAAGGTTCGACGTGTTGTGCGTTCAGAGATGGTATTCTGCATACCTTGGTTGTAACGAGTGGTTATTTGAGTTACTGTTGCCTTTCTGTCCTCTCGAACCAGTCTGCCCATTCTGCTGACCTCTGACATCAACAAGGCATTTTCGTCCACACAACTGCCGCTCACTGGATATTTTCTCTTTTTCCGGCTATTCCTCTGTAAACCCTACAGATGGTTGTGCATGAAAATCCCAGTAGATCAGCAGTTTCTGAAATACTCAGACCAGCCTGTCTGGCACCAGCAACCATGTCACGTTCCAAGTCACTTAAATCCCCTTTCTTCCCCATTTTGATGCTCGGTTTGAACTTCAGCAAGTTGTCTTGACCATGTCTACATGCCTAAATGCATTGAGTTACTGCCATGTGATTGGCAGATTAGCTATTTGTGTTAACAAGCAATTGAACAGGTGTACCATATAAAGTGTCCAGCGAGTGTATTTAATATATTGGATTTTTAGGGATTCCTTCAACAATAGAAAATGAAACTGACCAGTGAAGACTTTTTATGACAATGGTCAATACCGTTTTATATCAAGTCAAGCCAAGTAACCTTTGCGTATTATCACTCAGAGGGCCGAGGGCTCAATGAGGGGACTAGTCAATGAAAACAAAGAAATCTGGTCATCATATACGAAAGACACATGATACTTACTGGTATGCTCCAGATCTGCATTCCATCTGTATATCCAATCATAAGCAGAAGAGGAGGATCACTGCCAGCACCATGTACTTCATGAAACTCCATATTCCTATAAATGTCTATGGTGGGAGAAAAGAAAGTAAAATAAAACATTATAGAACCCTTTAACCATTTCTGGACCTGAAATATTTGTGCCAGAGTACATTAGTTTCCCATATGGTTTTGATTCTAAAATTATATATATTTTGAAATGAAAACCTATAAAGAGGCTTATATGAAAACACAAAAATAAATCCCTGCCAAAAAGATAAAAAAACAAATGCATATGTATTCAAAAATATTTAAAACAGGTGTGTGAAGCTTATTTTGAAGTTGTTTCTATGTGGATATGTTGTATTTTCTAAAGGGAATATTCTAGTGTCTCTAACTATATATATATATATATATATTTATATTTATTTAGACACACACACACACACTACTCCATGGGGGCTGGCAGCATACTTAAAGCAGATTTGTCACTTTATCGAACCTTTATCAATTAAAATAAGTGATATGTGTACATGCATTAAAAACCGCAAAAAATGCATTAGCTGAACCTTTTAACCAAATATCTCCAAAACAATTACATGGACTATCATAAATCACTTGTCCTCGGGACATGGAAACTTCCTGGAGGTTGGAACACTGCACCAATTACATTGTGAGCACTGTAGCTTCAAATATAATTGTGTAAATGTGGATGCCTCAAACAGCCTCCTGACACCCCATACACAAGCATCATACTGCTGTTAAACCTCTAAAATGCAGCTTTTGTTTTGGTCAATACATGGGTTCATGTATGAGGAGTCTGACGTCAGTCTTGGTTGGGAAAAAGAGACACGTGACAGGATTTACTGCAGGATGTAATAACAGAGAACACCCGGAAATAAGGACACCTAACAAAGCTTACCGTATTGGCCAAATAATAGGCCGCACCCCCCCCCGCACTTTAAGTCTTTAAAGTGGGGGTGCTGCCTATAATTGGGATTTAGCGCAGTGATGCTCAATTCGTATGGCCTGAAGCCCGGGACATGCAGTTCTTGGCGCCGGGCAGGTGTTTTTTTCTTTTTTCATTTAGTTCTGCTGCGGGGAACTGGATCCTCCTCTCAGCCGGTGGACATCTATGCGATGCAGGCAGACAACCTCTGCAGCTGCCGGCGCTTCTGCCAGGGCTTCTATGACGGAGCGCCGGCGTGACATGACCTTCTGGGGCTCCACCATAGGCGCGCAAACAACCTCCGCTGCTGCCAGCACGGAGCACCGGCATAAAAGCCCCGGCGGAAGTGGTGAGCAGCAGCAGAGGTTGTCTACGCGTATCGCACAGACGTCCACTGGCTGCCCCCGCTAGACACCAGGGAGTCTGGGGATGCATTGGTAAGTTTGGTCAGGGTGGCATATCTGGGGGTCAGGGTGGCATATCGGGGGGGATAAAGCATTTCAGGGGAGCAAAGTGGCATATCTGGGGGTATAAAGCATATCAGGGGAGCAGAGTGGCATATCTATAAGTAATGTGCATTATGAATTAAAATGGCTATTGGTTTTCTAAATTTCTGTTTGTATAGATCATATGCTGACTATGTTGCATAATGGATACCAAAAATGTTAAAATACATGTATTCCTGTTCATTAGATAAAATACTGTTTTACCATTCCACTAATGTGTATTTTTTCTTTAAAAAAATGCTTCTTTAAAATAGCACCAAACTTTAAGGGTGTGGCCTATAATCGAGCCAATACGGTATTTGCAATTATTAAAATGCACTAGAGTCCATGCAAATATACTATATGTTATTGCTGAAGTGATTCATTTATTCAGTTTAATTGAGTTCAAGTAACAGTTTACGCAAAATACTCAAAAAATACTCAAAATATGTTTGAAAGTTGCCTATGCTACCTTCTAAGCAGGTATCAGAAACAAAGTAAAAGTTCAGGCAAGAATATAATGTTTCACTTTGCTCCTTACCCATAACATATAACATGACATAACATAATATTTCTTGTTATAGTATGTTCAAAGAGTGAATATGAAAGCCCTTACCATTCACATCAGTATTTTCAAACCGGACCCACACTATTTTCTCTTTTTCCTCTGTAGTAGGTGAACCGCTGTATGCCTGTATAATAATATACATATATATATACTTTAAAAGTCAAGTACAGACCTCTTGAGTTTCTTGTTATCTAGGACACTTATGCCATGTATAAAGCAAAAGAGTTAAATGATGCAAAAATGGCAGCTTAAATGCACAACCACAGGCACAATCTGCTACAGATTCATTATTATTCTCTTGTGACAAAGCAACACTGTATTGTTTCCATACTTGCTGATAGCAGGCCACATAATTTTTATTTTGAAATATTCTTTGAAATAACAAGGGACGACAAAGCCACCTATTCTGGCCTAGGGCAATAGGTCTGGGGGCTCCAGGCCCAGGGCACGTTATTAAGGGTAGATCTACCTATTTTATGACTGGCCTTCCTTTCCATCAGACCAATGTATACTGTAGAAGTCGGTGAAAACTTTTGTAGCATCTTACTCCAGGTGCCGTGTTATATGCTGATGCCTTGTACAAAGAAAACATGCTGAAGACCCTCAGCATGGTCTACTGAAGCAACCCCCATAAATACATCACTGGGTGATGCCACACGGTGTCAGCCATAGTCTGCCTATTCTAGTTAGGTCATAAGCTCTGTATATATCTTTGGTGCTACATAAATAAAAGACCAGTTATATAATAGGGTGCATAATCTGTGAATACAGATCATATCTAGACATGAGATATGGCTTTAGGTTGTACATTCAGTAACATCGCTTGTTTAGTTATCAAACAAATTCACTAACCTGTGGAACAACATCTTGAAGAAACGTCACAACGCTTTCCATGTAGGATTGTTCCCTAGAAAAGAAACAACAAATTTAGATAAACTCAGGACATTGTATCTTCTACAAAAATAGAGTTCCATGCTTATAGCTATGTCTCCTAGTGTCTCTTGTATAAAATTGACAAAAAGTAACTGTGAATTCCAGTAGGACTACCAATCCATCAAAGTGTGCTGAGACAGATGCTCTATGGTAATCTTACCTGTCCCTTCACAAAAATGATGTCATTAACACATACAGATACATCAGGGCCAGCAATCACCTGAGTCCAGTCCCTACCCTACTACACCAATCATGATGCTGTACCACACTAAAGGGACACTTCCGCCATATTGTTTTTTATTTTAAATAATAAATCATTTTGCATGGAATTCACCACGTTGCACTGCATGCAAAAAAAAGCATTTTTTGGTAAATGGAGTTCTTTTGTATCATTTAACTCTTCCCTAAGCTGCCCCTAATAGTAAAGGTTAGTAAAGATGAGATGATACAAGAAGCATTAGTAAACATGAGACAGGATAGAAGGTCATATAGGACCTGCAACCAGTGGGTAGACAGCAAATTCCACATGAAGAGGTACAGCATTGGATGGAATTAAGTACAGTCTTTATAGCAGTAAGAATGTAACCAGGGCCTATTGTAACGTGCCTATCGGCACATTTGTACAGCGAAGAAGTAAAGTGCAGTGATTCACTCATAGATTTGATTTTTCACTTCTGATGTATTCAATCCTTATGAAGTAGCAAAAACGCAGCACGAGAAGTGAGCGCAACACTTTCTTATACTGCGTCTCTACGATGGCCGTCTACGTCACCTATTGGCCTTCACTTTGACAGTAGTTCGATTTTGATGAAAAATAAATGCTTAATGTGTTAATTTAATGAAAATCTAAATGTGTTAATTTATATAATTAAAAAAATATTTAATGAAAGACAATAAAAGACACTCTTAGTCAGTATTTTGGCATTGAAAACAACTTTGGTTTTGACGTGCACAGAGAATTTCCCCTTAAAAAAGGCCTTGAATGTAACACAGTATAGTTTACAATATCGTTCTGAACAGTAGAATGCATGCAGGTGTTTGTACTGCAACATACAATAGACTACATCGACATTTTGACTATATTTGTAAGGAATGATGTCTTCATGGACACCATAATGAAATGCAACAGATGGTCTGCATGATCATAACTGCAAAAACAAGAGTTCTTTTCAAAAGGACACAAAGGGTCCAATGTGGTCAGTTGCATTGCTGGAAAACTAGTGCCAGAGGACAAACTACAGTTTCCCAAAGTTGTGGACCTAATAAGAAAATCTTAACTGCAGATCTCCACTGCAATTGGGGTTTGACCTTAAAAGAGATCTAAATAAGATATCATATTTAATAATGAAGGGCAGTAATCATTTTTATCGTTGACATTTATAGAATAACAGGTTCATCCTTACGTGACTGCTTGGGGTCGGACCATCACACCACCAGTGCATCGACTTGGACGGCGAGGAGATTCTGATGTCATGTTGAAACTGAGTTATTCGTCTCAATAAGAACTGTAAATGGATACATGATTACATTTAGCATTGTCAGTGTTTATCATGTGTTTCATAAACAAAATATGTTATGGTCAGATTGTTTTATATTTTAAAAAATGTTTGCAAACTGTTAAGATATCAAAATGACATTTAAAATGTAACACTTTTGTAAGTAAGCACTACATTGGAAATATAATTTCTAGTACTGCTCCGGGAGCACAACTTTCCCAATAAATAAACAGTTCTTTAACACCTTAAGGGCCAAGGATTTTTACACTACTGGACAGTAGCAATTTTCGTGTTGTTACTGTCTCTGTTCAACTATAATGTCCCTCTTTCTCACCGCAGCAGATCCTGACCTCGGGAGAGACACTCACATGTACACACACATCAAGGCATGCTAAAACACCCACACAACTAGACATTCAACATTAACCAACAAACAGACCCAAGTGTATAAGATCAAGCACATAGACATACCATGTTCATAGACAAACAAGTGCAATGTTGGATGCAGGGGCATCCAACATGCGGCCCGCAGGACCTCGAGGTGCGGCCCGCGTAAGATCGGCAGCCAGGGCAACCAGGATCACAAGAGCCCTGTTGCTTACCTGTGTACGTGACATCACATGACTCTGCTCCAGTCCTGCTTCCTCTGTGCAGTACAAGAGAACACATAGTGAGGCCGCGCCCCCTGCTGAAGTCTGTGAGCGACATCGAGAGAGCTGCAGTGCAGGTAAGGGGATGGGGGAGGGTGTTTGAATGAGTATGCGTGATTGAGAGAATGAATCTGTGAATGAATGAGTATATGAATGAATGAGTGTGCGTGTGTGTGATAGCATGGATGTGTAAGTGGGGGGGGGCATGGTACAGGGTGGCTGTGATGTGCAGACCCCATACTGCTGGCAGCATCAATACACAAGGGGGGCAGCTAGCCAGGTTTCAGCATGTACTGGCTGACTTGGCATGATAGGAGTGTGATTGCTAACAGCAATCACAGTCCCATCATGCCTAGGTTTCAGCATTTACTGGTTGCCTGGGTATGATAGGAGTGTGATTACTGTTAGCAATCACACTCCTATCATGCCAAGTCATATTGTTGAATTTTTTTGTCCAATTGTGGTGCGTTACTTACTTTTAATAAAACTGTGGTTAACACACCAAAATTGGACAAAAAAAATACAATAACAATATTAATTTATATATGATTGTTGACAGTTATCACACTCCTATCATGCCCAGCCAACCAGTACACGCTGGAATCTGGGTATGTCTGAGATTGCTGTTAACAATCATAAAATATTATATATATATATATATATATATATATATATATATATATATATATAACATTGTTATTACATTTTTGTACAATTTTGATGTGTAGCTTACTTTTATTAAAAGTGTGGGATTTTTTATTATTTTTAAAGGTGGGGGGGTCATTTTTGGAAATAATAAATTAAATAAATAGAACTATTTCATTTTTACTTATCCAGAATCCTGAATTTGTAGTCACAAAACTTTCTAAGCCCAGAAATCAGTGAGAGGAAAATTAAAGGTTTTTGCGGCCCTCGCACGTATACAATTCTGATGAAGTGGCCCAACGCAGAAAAAACTTGGACACCCCTGGAATAGATCATACTGAAGAACTCAGTGACTTTTAACATAGCAGTGTCATAGGATGCCACAAGTAATTTTGTAAAATTTCTGCCCTGCTAAATCTGCCCCGGTACACTGTAAGTGCTTTTTATTGTTAAGTAGAAGCATCAAGAAGTAACAACAGTTCAGTCACAAAGCAGTAGACCACTTACAAAGCAGGGCTGCCAGGAGCTGAAGAGCATAGTGTGTACAAGTCAGATGCCTTCTGTAGCATCAATCACTACAGAGTTCCAAACTAGCTCTGGAAGCAACATCAGCACAAGTACTGTGTGTCCATGGCCAAGCAGCTGCCTACAAGATCACTGACAGAGAGAGGGGTATGGTGGTGGCTGGTGTTTATGTTTCATGGAACATATTGCAGTGCGGTGTGTTTGATAACCCCAGGGAGAATATTTTGTGGTAGGCAGAATAGAGGACATTTTGTGGTTTAGTTTGGGTCCCTGGGGTGGAGCATTTTGGAAAGAAGGGAAGGCTAGTGCTCCACTCCACAGTTTACTTGCAGCAGGTGAGGAGTCCAGTTCAGGTGTTCTGGATCTCCCAGGTGGGTCATCACCTGTTGGCAATGAGCAGCTGGAGGCGGGTACAAAGTTCCCTGTGAGGGATTCAGTGGAGAGGATATAAGCAGTGAGCAAGACTGCATTTTTCTCCACAGAAATATTTATCGAGAAGAAGAAGGTCTGTGCTACATTTATGGGGTCAGAAAGCCTCCAAAACTACAATCCGCTGTAACCTACTGGAACTTCAAATGGGATTGGATTCTATGGTCAGCTGAAATAAAGCTTTTTGACAATAAACACCAGAGGTGGATTTGGCCCACCCGGAGAGGTAAAGTGCCTCTTGTTTATGGTTAAATATGTCTCTTTAATGTTTTGGGGCTGTTTTTCTGCCAGAGCACCTGGACATTTTGTTAGGACACATAGCATCACGGACTCTCTCAAATATCAACCGATATTAGATGAACACCTGGCTGCCTCTGAAAGCTTAAAATGGGCCATGGTTGACAATGATCCAAAACATACATCAAAATCAACACAAAAATGGTTTACTGACCATGAAATCAAGGTCCTACCATGACCATCCCATTCCCCTGACTTGAACCCCATAGAAAACCTGTGAACTAAAGAGGAGAGTCAGCAGCGTCAACTTTGAAATTTGAAGGATCTGGAGATAATCTGTATGAAGGAATGGTCACAGATCCCTTGCCATGCCTCATCTGGCATTATAAGTGAAGACTCAGAGCTGTTATCTTGGCAAAGGGAGGTAGCACAAAGTATTGGCTAAAAAGGTGCAAATAATTTTAAGGCAAGACAGGAGGCTTCGTATTTTGCATATCTTCCTTTACTCTCACCAACAGCAGCAAAGAAAGAGTTAATAACACAAGTGAAAACAACCAATAGAAACAGTACATAGGTGGTATATAAACTCCTTAACTATCTTCCTCTTCCTCTTTCTTTGCTGCTCACCAAAGCTGCAGGTCAGTCCTCTTCCTACCTACATTTATTGCTGATTTATTGAATAATATCTGTTTATTATTCATTACATATTGCTTTTTTCACCTAATTCTAGATAATTAGGTGGGTATGCACATTTATATACAGTATAGGTTTCTGATATAAATATGTTTGTATGTATATTTTTTACTTGTCTTTCATTATTTATATTCATTGTTTCTTTGCATCTGTGCATCTTGAGAGGGATTTTTCCCTTCTCTTTTCCCTATCTGGGACCCCTTTTTGTGAGCTCTGGTCGCTAGTTTCTTCAGTTATTTTCTGGATCATTACAGTTATGATGTGTGTGTGGAAGTGATTTTGAACCACATATAGCTGGCATTACTCTAAATGGCTCCTTCTTATCTGTGCCTCACTGGAGTGGTTACAGGGTGAGCCCTGCATTACTTTCAATATTCGTTGGGAATTTTCTGGAATTGCATCTCCCAGGCTGAGTTCATGTGGTTTTGCACATTATATACAGGCTGAGTCCATGTGGTTTTGCACATTATATACAGGCTGAGTCCATGTGGTTTTGCACATTATATACAGGCTGAGTCCATGTGGTTTTGCACATTATATACAGGCTGAGTCCATGTGGTTTTGCACATTATATACAGGCTGAGTCCATGTGGTTTTGCACATTATATACAGGCTGAGTCCATGTGGTTTTGCACATTATATACAGGCTGAGTCCATGTGGTTTTGCACATTATATACAGGCTGAGTCCATGTGGTTTTGCACATTATATACAGGCTGAGTCCATGTGGTTTTGCACATTATATATACAGGCTGAGTTCATGTGGTTCTGCACATTATATACAGGCTGAGTCCATGTGGTTCTGTACATTTATATACAGGCTGAGTCCATGTGGTTCTGCACATTATATACAGGCTCAGTCCATGTGGTTCTGCACATTATATACTGGCTGAGTGCATGTGGTTTTGCACATTATATACAGGTTGAGTCCCTGTGGCCTTGCACATTTTATACAGGCTGTGGCCTTGCACGTTATATACAGGCTGTGTCCCTGTGGCCTTGCACATTATATACAGGCTGTGTCCCTGTGGCCTTGCACATTATATACAGGCTGTGGCCTTGCACATTATATACAGGCTGTGGCCTTGCACATTATATACAGGCTGTGTCCCTGTGGCCTTGCACATTATATACAGGCTGTGTCCCCGTGGCCTTGCACATTATATACAGGCTGTGTCCCTGTGGCCTTGCACAATATACGGGCTGAGTCCCTGTGGCCTTGCACAATATATGGGCTGAGTCCCTGTGGCCTTGCACAATATACGGGCTGAGTCCCAGTGGCCTTGCACAATATACGGGCTGAGTCCCAGTGGCCTTGCACAATATATGGGCTGAGTCCCAGTGGCCTTGCACAATATACGGGCTGAGTCCCAGTGGCCTTGCACGATATACGGGCTGAGTCCCGGTGGCCTTGCACAATATACGGGCTGAGTCCCGGTGGCCTTGCACAATATACGGGCTGAGTCCCGGTGGCCTTGCACAATATACGGGCTGAGTCCCGGTGGCCTTGCACAATATACGGGCTGAGTCCCGGTGGCCGTGCACAATATACGGGCTGAGTCCCGGTGGCCGTGCACAATATACGGGCTGAGTCCCGGTGGCCGTGCACAATATACGGGCTGAGTCCCGGTGGCCGTGCACAATATACGGGCTGAGTCCCAGTGGCCGTGCACAATATACGGGCTGAGTCCCAGTGGCCGTGCACAATATACGGGCTGAGTCCCAGTGGCCGTGCACAATATACGGGCTGAGTCCCAGTGGCCGTGCACAATATACGGGCTGAGTCCCAGTGGCCGTGCACAATATACGGGCTGAGTCCCAGTGGCCGTGCACAATATACGGGCTGAGTCCCAGTGGCCGTGCACAATATACGGGCTGAGTCCCAGTGGCCTTGCACAATATACGGGCTGAGTCCCTGTGGCCTTGCACAATATACAGGCTGAGCCTCTGTTCTCATCACCTACCTTATACAGACATAATGTCTCAGGATACTGTGCCATCCCAGGATGCCTTTACGGCCTGGTTAGGGGCAAAGTCTTCTAGCTCAGTTGAATCCTTTTTCTCTAAAATGTCTGCCAATTTTCCCCAAGGGCAGCCTCCTGCTCCCTCCAGACCAGAGGCAATACCATCGGAGTCAGAATCAGAGAACTTTGAAGGAGAGGCGTCCGGCTCCAAACGGCCTTGGACGGGCAGTAGTGTTTCAGTCGGCAAGGGTAAGGTACCTGCCAAACGCCCAAAACCCCTTGACACTCCTTTGCATGACCCATTATCTATAGTGGACGTATGGCACGCGGATTCATCTAGTGTATCAGAGGCTTCAGCAAATCTGGTCTTGCCCAGAGATTTTGACTCACGCTTCGTCCGTGAGTATTTGGTGGATGAGCCCCACCTAGATGATCCCAGGGTCCCAGGTTGGCGGAATTGGGCCCTAAAGACCTAGGTGCAGCCACTTACTGTTTGGAGACACATTTGTCAAGGAATTAAACTGCCACGCATCCGTGATGACATCATGGAATAAGGCCAAACTGTCAATGAGGAAGGTCTTTCAGACTGACCTTTGTTTTTCTGGGAGGGCTGGTCGACCGCCGGGCCGCCAGCTGTTCATCCCAAGGCTCCTGGTACTTCCCTCAGAACCAGAGGTCCTACAGGACTCCGTTCCAACAGAGGGCCTTCAACCCACGCGGAGACGGTAGAGGCGCTTCTGGTTTTCCCAGGGGACGCTCCGTTTTCGGTAAGTCCGAATGCTTCTTGTCCTTCGTTCCCTTCCTCGGGGTTGCGGGCCATATATCATCTTTTTCCACGACTGGGTGTGGATTTCGTCAGACCCTTGGATCCCCCTAACGGTACAGGTTTTCAAGATAGTTTTTCAGCTCTTCCCCCCTTTCAAGTACGCTGACCGCCCACATCTCAGAGGGAATTACCGATCAGGCCTTAATGGTAGCAGAACTCCGCACCTTCCGCGACAAGGGGGCTATCCAGCGGGCAAAAGGATCAATCGGTTTCCTCAGCTCCTTTTTTCCTAGTACGCTAATGCACCGGGGACTTCCGCCCAGTGATCAATCTACGGGCTCTCAATGCTTTGTTTCTCGCCGCTTCAAAATGGAAGGGATCCGTCTCTTCGGAGACCTTAGGTTGGAAGGCGATTGCTTTACATGGTTAGACCTCTCGGACGCTTTCTCTCCGTCCCTATTCACCCAGATTCCGGGCGATTTCTTCAGTTTCGCTGGGGCAGGCAGGTATGGCAGTTAAAGGCCCTTCCCTTCGGCCTAAGTTCAGCCCCTTGGTGCCTTACAATGCTCCTGAAGCCGGTCATGGCTCTCTTCAGGTCCAGGGGTATCAGGTGTATAGTCTATCTAGACGACATTCTATTCTTCTCTGGCTGCCAGGAGACCCTGCTCGCCCAGACCGATTTCGTGGTGCAGACCCTTCACCAACTCGGGTTTCTAGTCCATTCTCTCAAATCCGAACTAGTCCCAAGCCGCTTTCTCTTCTTAGGCTTCTTAGACAGCATGTCGGCGGTTCGATATATCAACCGCTTAGGGGGTTCTCGGTCCAAGTACCTCAGAGGTAACAAAGGATGTTTTCGACTTTTGCCTTGCGTGCAACATACTTTACCGGCAGGATACCTCCCGGGCGCCGAGGTTCTCTTGGCGGACGGGTTCTCCAGACACTGTCGGGATGCGAGCGACTGGAGACTTCTCGGTCGGGTCTTGCACCTGGACCTATTTGCATCCAGGACGAATCCCCAGACGGTCATTTCGAGGGTCATCCATCACCTGTGTTGGGACGGGGGGCCTTTGGTTCTGGTGACCCCCCGGTGGCATGCTCAGCCGTGGTTTCCAGCCCTGCTGAAGTTATCTGCCCAGGATCCTCGGTAGATCCCATCTCTGTACTATCCCCTGACGGGCCCGGAGGTCCAGGTTCATGCGCTCATCCTGGAAAGACATCTCCTCCTGGTCATATGGACGATTTCAGGGGACCCCGAACGGTCTCGGGCCTATTGGAGGCGGCTCAGTCCTTGCTCCGCAAATCTTGGGCTCCAGGTACCGGTATGTCATACCGGACAGCTTGGCGAGGCTGGGCTCCTTGGAGTTTGGGACGGCACATGGATCCCCTTGGCTCCCTTAGTCTGCCACCTTTTGCGTGGTATTCATTTATCCCGTCCTTCGGCGCCGCGCTACGGTTCTCTGTGGGAAGTAGCTGTCGTGTTAGTTTTCCATTCGGGATGGCCAGACAACGATTCACTCTCCCTCCAATAGTTGTCGGCGAAACTTACCCTTCTGTTGTGTCTCTTATGCTTTCGTAGGGTTTCAGATGTTAGCGCTTTGGATGCTCATGCTGTCTCTATTCTCCCCTGAGTTGTTCTCGTCTGTATCCTATCCCTTTTTTCTAGACGACCCAAAAATGTGTCGCCGGGTGTGTCAGGACTTATCTGTCACGCACGACGTCGATACGTCCGGTTTTGACATCTCAACTCCTCTCCTTTGTGAAACCTTTCAAGGCTGTTTTTCTTCTCCTACAGGAGCATCGGTGCTCTTTCCGTCAGGGGGGCTGCGGCCTCCTGTGCCCTTCGGGCTGGTGGAGCTTTAGTGGCTTTTCTGCGAGCGGCGGATTGGTCCCGTGCCGCCACCTTTCGGGCATATTTCCGCCTGGTTTCTTCAGGGGCAATGGCGTTGGTTTCCGGCGTTAAAAATGCAAAATACGAAGCCTCCTGTCTTGCCTTAAAATTTGAAATTATTCTAGCCTTGGTGCCCGAATAATTATAATTTTAATAAAGACAGGAGGCGAGTATTTTCCCTCCCTACCCTCCCGATGGTTAGGTGTACACTCTGGGTAAGTAAGCCTGGTTTGAATTCGTTTTGTGTTTTCTTGGGGTTTTGTCTGCTCCGTTGCATTTGATGATTTGTGATGACTGTCAGTGATCCTCGTTTTACTGTGTTTTACCATGTTTGTGAAGAATTTGGTTCTGTTATGTCTCTCTCTCTTTGTTTCAGCTTGATACCATCTCCGTGTCATAGCGGTTCTGTTTCCCAGTTGGAGTGCATTGTCGCCTTGCTCTTGACTTTGGTTCCAGTTCGAGCCCCTGTTCTGAGTGTTGGGTTCGGTTTTACGTTGCTAGATGGTTTGCTGCGTTCTTCAGTTCCGGTTCACAGCGGACGAAAGAGGAAGAGGAAGATAGTTAAGGAGTTTATATACCACCTATGTACTGTTTCTATTGGTTGTTTTCACTTGTGTTATTAACTCTTTCTTTGCTGCTGTTGGTGAGAGTAAAGGAAGATATGCAAAATACTCGCCTCCTGTCTTTATTAAAATTATAATTATTCGGGCACCAAGGCTAGAATAATTTCAAATTATGCCACGCATGTATTTAATATTTTTGTGGGTTTTTTTTTTAAACCCTGTGTTGTGTTTTCAATTGTTTGATACCTATGAGAGAAGAGTATGTTTGTGTGGGTTTTTTAAGAAAAGATCAAACAACAATTTTCCACAGCCTTCTTAGCTCATATTTACAGAGGATGTCAATATTAGGGGCGGGCACTGTAGTCCCCTCTACCTTGAATGAGGGCCCGAGTGGCAAAGTAAAGGCAAGGCTTCCATCTGGTTATATGTTGTTTGCTAATTTAAACACTGTTTATGGACCATGTTGTTTACTGAATGTATTATTTGTGAATGGCAGCTGTAGGCACCTGCTGACACACATTTTATAGTACTAGGAATAGGAATCCCTTAAAGCATAACTTCCTTTCCTCACAGCAGACGTTGTCAAATAGTAAACATTGCAAACACTCACACATGACGTAAAGCTGGAGGGCCATTAATAGTACTCTGCATTCATTCCCTGTTATTCTATGCCAAGCATTTCTTACACACTGTACTCATATTATACATATCATATGTATACATTTAAAAAGACATACACTTGGCTAGGCAAAATGTCATAACATAGCAAACAACAAATGTCCGATAAAACAATTCTAGGTAGGTTATGTAGAAATCTACAGACAGATCCCTTTCCAGGCAAACAAAATTATTCTAGCTCTATAAACAACAAAAACTAAATAAAACTATAAACTTTTGAGCTCTTAAGTGTTACATATTATAAAGAACAAGACTGATGACCGTTTAATAAATTATACCATAATTCATAATGGGCAAAACTCCTAGTGACCTGAATTTGGGTTACAACCATTACAACATTAGTAAGTAAGGCTTAGTCAATGAATCATCTCCTCCTCTGGCAAGATTCCTAGAACAACTTGGAGCAGCCTATTTGAAGATGCACTAAATTTTAGTGTAAATCATAAGTTGATGACTTCTAAAGGAACTCTTCAAGTGGAAAGAGCTAAACCAGTTTCCACATTCCAGTCTTGACAGTAATGGTCAATCCCAGATTTAGCAATACAGTGGCAAATCACATGACTATAATATGCAGCACAACAGGAAAAGTCACAAGACTGTATAATAAGGGCCACCAACTTAAAAGACAAAACCAGAACATCTCCCTATGCACAATAAAATAACATTTTGTAAGTAAAATAAAACAAAAAAAGTTAATATATATGTCTTAACACAAGCAACTGGGCAAATGAGTAGTACATGTCAAAAGGAACAATATTACAAGATTGTTTTCTTGTTTCCTTTCACAACATGATGCAGTGTTTCATCCAGCACTGATGACATTCAGATGGTATCACTGCAGTGGATACATTCAGAATTTATTCAGTCCTGTCAGCGTCCCGTCATGCCGTCAGCACAGCACGTCAATTATTGGGAACAAACTTTTCAATTATATATAATTAAAAGCGTTTCTTTTACCAGAGACATGACTGCTGTCACAGTAGGGATGTGTGCAAGGAGAACAGCATTACAAGGTCACTAAACTCTGACCACAAAATTTGTTACCAAATATTAAATCAGTGCCTGAAAACTACTCACATGCTAAAGGATTTTATCCTAAAGATTTTATCTTGCCAATCCCTGTGGAGCTTCACAGAAGGTAAATATACCATTTGAAGTGGTCCTGAGCAGTCTAAATCGGTTATCCCACTACCAGTAAGTTCCACTGAATTGTTTTAAGGCCTGGAATTCCCTCTGGGTTTATATTATACCAGGTGAGTAACACATAGAAAGCTTCTTCTAACCCTGAGATCACAAGGAGACAGCCTTTTACCCAAGCACTAGGTCCACAAGCATTACATTAATGCTTGCAGAGTGAGTATGTTATTGACGTAGAAGTGCTAGTTCTACGCTCATCCATCATCCAAAACTAGCATTCACTTGTTGTGGTACTTTGCAGTGTCTCTTACTGTGATGCTGGTTCTGCTCATTATGCCCGATGTTGCTTGCCCACCATGGCCATCACTCAATTCACGACATTGATAGATGTGTTCGGGCCATTTCCCCCAGTGCTGGATATTCAGCTAGGCCTGGGCTGCTTTAGTGAAGGTATTTTAGGAGGCAATGTCAACACAGGATTTGTCCATCTCTATACCAGACCTTCCGCTTTTTGGGCTTGCAGTGGTCAAAGAAGCACAATCCATCTCCATTAAGGTTTCCTCCGGCTAAGGCATCTTTAAATTTTAGAAATATACTCCATGTACTATGCACCAACCAAAAATAAATCTCCAGATGGTGGTGATCCTGGTGGTGGTTTGGATTCTTTAGCAGGAGTTGTTCCATGGCTGCCAACAAACATAATGGTGTCCGGGCGATTGTACCAAACCCTAGAGGCTATAAGAGCTGGGTTTCCCTCACCTAAGCCAGGTTGGGCACTGGTACTACATCCTCTCAGTGTTTTGAAAGATCCAGATCCTCCTAGTAGTTATCAAGATACTTTTACCGCACATCTACAAAAACTATCTATTTTTAAATCCCCTCCAGTACCCATACAATGGTTAGTTAAGGAGGTAAAAGCAGGGAACATCTGGCTATACAATGGGAATAAATTCACATCATAGATAAGCACTGAAATCGGATCTCTGGGATCAACTAAAGAACACAAACGTCAAATTACTAGAAGGTAGGAGATAATACTAGGGGTGACTAACGGACATCCCGAACAGACGCTTAAACAAAAGTTTATGCAAACCAAGCAATCACAATGTGAAACAATGCAAGAATCAGCACACAGCTCTTACCTGCTCATAAGGGCAAACAGTCGATGACTATGTTGGTGGCACAGTTGTCAAATCAAATAAACAATCCTAATTTGAGTGGTGAGACTACGAAAAAGTCACCAGAGAACATGTAGAAAGCAGACAAAAATAATTAACATCCACCAATACAAGACTCCAATAATAGATCTCACAGTATCGACTAAGAAAAAAGAAAATGCCAGAAAGTTTATCCATGATTCATTGTCCAATTTCCCGTCCTTTAAATAGTCAAAGTGACTAAGCACTGGTGTAGATTATCAAAAGCTTGTTTTTTTCTTTGCTTGCTGACCTGTTAATATCTGGACAAAGAGGCCATTGAAGAACTATGAAGGGTCATTGGTCCAATATCTTCAAGATCACTTTGAACAAGTACTGTAAGTGGCAAATTCTCAGATTCCCATCAATGACAGTTACTCAGGGTGTCATTGAGGTAAGTGGCTTTGTAAGGCGGCAGTCTGGAAATTCAAATGTCTGCATATGTTGGTGAGATATAATGTTTTTGGTATCATCATCAGCAGGAACCACACTTAATATGTCAGCCCCTACCTTTTACAAGTGTTAGTGGAGAACTAACTTGAAGAGTAATAGAAGAGGGCCTTTTCCCCCTGGTTAGTCAGCATCAGCTGAAGAATGTAGAATACTTTAAATTCTTTTTGGATATTTAATTTTAGGCTCTCCAAAGGGCAGGGATATCTATCAGCATGAGAAGCTATATTCAATTTGGACAGCTAACAAAATCTCATGAGTTAGGATCTGGTATCTTGGCTCTTGTTATATATATATATATATATCTTGTTACTACTACTGAAGTTGGGACAAAGAAAATTGTATTCTGCTTCAAACAAAAATAATGCGACTGTTAATCAGTGTACTTAAGGCTGGTGGCCGCATGATGGCATAAGTGCAGGCATTGCCAGCCGGTGGCCACACACTGCCGGAGCCGATCTGGTGCTGAAGTGGCTGATGGGCTGACCATGGGGCCCTGTCTGCCAGTGGCCCGCCAGGCACTTGTACAGTGTGGCAGATGTCCAGTCCAGGCCTGCTGTTAATAAATTATACAAAACTTGCATGTCATCTAGATAACAACGAATGACAAGTAGATGTTTAAGATCCGAGACAGATATTACAGAAGGTCTGATGCTAGCTGGATTTAAAATAAATGTGCTGTAATCAAAACATGAACCCCATCCAAAACCATGAAAACAGGTGACTGAGAGCGAGGCCAAACTGTCAACATCATATTTACGGCTATCCGTGTACACTATCACACTGATAAATAATAAACAGGATATATAACATCGTGTATGAGACTACATCCTAAATAACTTATTTGGTCACAGCCTTAAAACCATCATATGTAAACACTATTTGGTTCTGCACAAACAAATGTAGCATCACATTGAGATGTGTCTTTTGGTTGCTTGGTATATAATTATATATCTTAAAATGCTTATTATTTGGGCCCATTGGAGGGGTTATTCTGATCATGAATGCCTGGATGATAGTCAAGACAGATAGCCTTGACCTAAACACCTACTATAAAGCGTTAATAGGTTAATGTTTAATGTAAGAGTAATTAATCTATACAGCTCAGTGGAATATCTAAATCAGGTCAAATATTTTCATTCAAGAGGCGAAAGAACATATAAGATATACACATATACACATGGGTGTACATTTACGCAAACGGTCATTCTTGGTGACTATGTTGGTCGTATCCCCAAACTATAAACTTACTGATTCATTAAAGGCACCAAGACGGTGGTGACAAATCAACCCTAAAGCCCCCAATCATTCAAATATATGTCATTACACTTGGATAATATGTGTTCTAGGTGAGGGGCAGGTGGCACAAGAAGAATAAGTAATAGAAACTCAAGCCCCTGGTCGCCTATCTCCAGGGTGTCTTGTTATTTCATAAGAGGGGAACTGCTAAAGCACACCTTTGGGGGTTTATCTGGTATGTTGTAAGCATAGCCTGGTTCTAATTGTGTAACTCCTATGCTGTTGCTTTTATTTCCTGTTTCTTTCGCCCAGCGTGTTCCGGCTTTGCCCTCCCATGCCACACTCACCCACTTGTCAGATGGCACCCAGAAGCTGTACCCCCTGGTTTTTGAGAGTCAGTCCAGTTACAGCAGCAAATACACACATACAGCAACAAGGAAAGCGGAACAGCAACACTCGACCAATCACGGAGTACCATGCTCTCTACCGCCGGTGTCAATCAGACGCCATAAACCAATGAGGAAAACAAAGGGGTGGCACCTTTGGAGTGATGACGTAGACAGCCCTGTCAGGGAGCTTCTGCCTGTTCGTTCTGGGCCCGGGAGTCCGCGGTTAGCGTCGTACGGCTGCTGGTCAGCGCTACAGCTAGTCTCGGGCGGCTGGCGCGCCCTCAGTCCGCGCTGGGCACAGGAGCTTGCATCTTGTACACTGGGCTGTACTGTCTTTGTTTACATCCCACTATCTCGCGAGAATTTGATCCGTGTGGAGTGCACGTGTTGCAAACAAATAACATAAATGCCAGGCAGGGTGTGTGTCACGCCCGCCTGTCATGTGCCGGATAAATATGGATATTTATCCGTTTTGGGGGAGGAGAAAAGCTGTATACTGTATACATAAAAACATAGTTATTGTTTAGATAACATGCTGAAGCTCTAGCTGTTCTTACAATAGGGTGATACTTCTGTGATCGGTTATCTGGCTCTTGAAACAGAAATAGTATTTCCAAAAGCAACATTTATTTTGAGTGTCGTTCAAGGTTTTTTAACATTGTCAATGACAGTAGAAAAATCCATGCAACCTAGTTTAGTTTAGTGTTGTTTGGTATTTTAGAGTATTACAACATTTCTCCCTTAAGACATACAGGTACGTCCTGACTTCTCCCTGCCGCTACACGGGAGATTAGGCTGTCTGTCGACAACTGCTGACTGATCACATACACCGTTATAAAAGAAATGTCCCATCAAGCATTCCCTTCCAGTAGGTGTTGATGGTGACACCCACCTGAAGTTCACTGAAGCACAGAGAGACTCAGCAGGCTCTTCCTAGATCCTGCATGGATCTCCGATTTCTCCCTCTGCTGGCTGACTGCACGTATTGTGATCAGCAATGCACGGCTACTGAGCCCTGCACACAGTGCGATCAGCACAGACAGGTCCGGGGAAAGAGAGGCCCCCCCCTCCAAAAAATAAACAAGTGGAAAATAAATGTAGTGAGAGCCCAGTGATGTCACCATTATCAAAATGTATGAGAGGCCTTTGAAGAGATCTCAATCCATACTCTACTAGGACTAGTGCAAAAAAAAATAAAAAATCAGCCAGTACTCCCCTGCTGGTTGATTGCATGTATTGCGATCAGCACATACAGATCAGGGGAAGGAGAGGGAGAAACAAAAAATAAAATTTGATTGTGAGCCCAGTGATGTCACCATAGCATTACTGGCATCAGAATGTAAGAGCACTTGGAAGAGTGCAAAGATCAAAAAAAGCAAAACCCCCAAACCTCTTAAGCCAATAGTATTAACAGTAATTTAATATAAGGTATTATGTAAACAGGGCCGTCCCGACAATGGAGCCGAGTGGGGCCCCAAGCCCTTTTTTTTTTAAGTGAAAGAGAGGGAAAGGGGCGCCGAGTGTTTTTCGCTTACCAAGCTCTCGGTACCCGCTCGGCGCCCCTCTCTCTCTCCTCCGCGGCAAGTCTCCCTGTTCGGTCTCGGTGCCGGCTTGTAATACTGAGCATTACAAGCCGGCACCGAGACCGAACAGGGAGATTTGCCGCAGGACTGCTGAAAGGTAAGTACAAGGGGGGGGGTAAGAGTAGATAATGTGGGGGGGGCAGGGATGGGGGAGAGAAAGGGTAGATAAGGGGGGGGGCGGCATTTTGCCTTGGGCCGGCCCTGTATGTAAAGTATTGATGTGGCCCTCTTGGATATATAAAAAAAAAAATACCGTATTGGCTCGAATATAGGTCGCACTTTTTCGCACGGGGGGAGTCCCGGAAAGGGAGATTGTTAAAGCACATCGTGCAGATGTCCCGGCAGCGGAGGTTGTTTACCCGCATCGCCGCAGCCGGTGACCGTCCGCACGATGCGTTTTACCTCTGCCCCCAAGATTTAACCGGAGCAGACTCCCGGGTGTCTTGCGTGGCCGGCGGTGGACATCTACGCAATATGCGTATACAACTTCCGGTGCCGGCACATCCGCTGAGTGCCGGCACCGGAAGTTGTATACGCGTATTGCGTAGATGTCCCCCGCCGGCCCCGCAAGACACCCGGGAGTCTGCTCTGGTAAGTCGGGGGGGGGGGGCAGAGTGGCAGCATATCTCGGGGGGGTGCAGTGGCAGCATATCTCGGGGGGGGCAGTGGCAGTATATCTCGGGGGGCAGTGGCAGCATGTTTTTTTGGTGCTTTTTTAAAGAAAAATACATATGTTAAAGCATGGTTTAACAAATGGTAAAATGACAAAAAACCCTCTGGTTCTGCAAAAGCCCCAGTCCCAAAGGGGGTTTAAAGGGTGTCATGCGCTGCAGTTTTGGAGCTGCAGTGTTCTCCTCAAGTACTTTCCCCCCTACAAGTTTAACAAATGCTTTAATATGCAGTCTTTATTTGCGACTCTATATGGGACACTAGGCTGTCCATTTATATCATAAAAAAAAAAAAAAAAAAAAAGCATAATCCCTTCCTTCCAAACCAAATAGTAAAACCTTAACCCCCCCCTTAGTTAATCTGATAGATGTGGTTGCACATACGTGTAGACTGTACACGCATAATATAATATGGTTTAGACACATCAAAGAAGGGGTCAAATTGCCTAATCATGTTAAAGAAACATAATTTTTTTTTAATAGACTAATTCCCATCACCCTTGCTGTCATTCTAACTCTGGGTTATGGGAGCTGTAAGTCCGCAAATGCTCATCAGTCCTTTTTCAAAGAAAAATGTAATTCTGTTGTTGGTTGTTTTACGTTTGTTATCTTTTGTTACAAGAAGAAGAATTTTAGAGTGAATGGGCAATTGTGTCATCAAAATCCCTTATCCACGGAAGGGTCAGGGCAGGCATTTTTACTAGTGTGCCAGTCAGCTATATAACAACAATAACAAACAATAGATCAGCTGACAGAAAGCTGGCTTATATTTTTAAAAAAACATTTTTTTAACATTGTTTTCCAGGGTAACAAGCACACATATTAGGCTAAAGGCAAAAAAATCAGATACTACTGATTCTGCTTCGACTAAACTGCATCTGTCTCTTCAGCATGGAGGAAGCCTCTGCAGTAAATGCAAGACTTTTCTGTTTTAGTAGAAATCGTGTGTACTGTGAAAACAAGCAGAACTACCTCTATATGTTTGTTTTGGTGACAATATATAACCCCCGTTAATGGTCAATGCATACATATTCAGAGTAGAGATCTAATGCTGCCATTTGTGAGATACGGACATTTGAGGTTTGTAATGCAGCCCATTAAACAATTCTTATTGTGATTGTAGCATACAAAGATAATTTATGCTAATAATTTAATGGCTTTCACTGGTCTACAGTAGATTAGTTGTTCAGACCAATATTGTGATTACCCTAAGGAATTTAGGAATACAATAAACATGAACGTTTTCCTTCCCATATAAATGCTTGGACTCCATGGTTAGGCAGGATGTTAACGAAACTCACCAAATGTCTGCTCCCTCCCACAGCCCCTTAATCCTACCTTGGAGCAGTTTCTATTGGAAGGTACTAGCATAGTCTTCTTTTCATCCTCCAGTGCAGTGGATGTATTGCGCAACACCATTACATCCAAGCGAATTACGATAGAGAAGGGCACTCACACAAACATTCACACCAACATGCACATACCCAGAAACACACACTAACAAATCCAGGCACTCACACCAACACACAGATACTAACAGACACATACTAACCACACCTAGACACTCACACTAACACAATCAGACATACACATGCAAATGCCTGCCCTTACGCACACACATATGCACATTCATTCTTGCCCTTACACATGAACATCTCAGCTTACATTTGCCCTTGCAGTCATATTTATTGGCCCTTAGACAAACTTGCCCTAACAGACAGACACACTGCCTCTCCTTTCTACCTTTATCTCTACCCCTTATTATCCTTCCCCTTTCTCTCCATCTCTTATCATTTATACTCTCCTTTCTTCTTAATTCCTGTATGGCAGGGTATGGTCTTCTGTTCCTACACACCTCAGTTACAGTGCTCCCTCATAACGAAGGTCTGTAGGAACATTTTGGGCTCATTAGAGGGAGATCCATGAACTCCCCAACTGGTCTCGTTTAGCCGTGTGTGTGTATTATATATATCATTTAATCTAGGATGTGCCATAAACATTTAAAAGTACAAGCAACTATAGTTTTGTTGTTTCAGTTTACATTTCGTATCACCTGTGTGAGATTAGCTAAATATATTAGTGGTGGTTGTCAAATGTATACCACGGCAAAGGCCACTTTATAAATGCTTGGCAAGCTCTAACATTTATTGTAATGTTATATAATTTTGTATATGCCTCACAAGTCTGGTCCTGCTGCTCTTGTCTCCTAAATGGCTCTTCTACAAAAGTATACAGTATAACTAATAGCATAGCACAAGTCAAAATGCTTCACACCAAACACCATTCCACATCCACTTTTTATAAAGGAAATAAATAACTTAATAACTTTAAGCATAAATGGTTCAGTGATTTTATTTAGGTGAATACATTGTACGCAAGGATTTACATTACTTCGTCCTGGAAAGGTAAAATAATTTAAACTCACACAGAATGTATATAAACCTCTTTAACTGCAAGAACAGCCAGCAAATGAGTTAATAAAGAACGCTGGACTGAAGTCTTCCACAGCATGATACATACCACTCTATTCATAAACAGGGCATTGAATATTTTTCCATAAAATAAAAGACCAAATTAAACCTAAGTTAACAACATTTTAAAACTCATCCTCTCTCAGTGTATAAAACAGTGGCATATTACCTAAAAGTACCATCCAGCAGCGATGAAGGAAAAAATATTGCTGCTTGGTATAATGACGCCAAAGACGTCTTAATTAGAAATCAGAGACATACACCACAACCTCACTTTACGTATGTCTGTTCTCGGAGGTTTAAAAGAGAGATACACTATAGTGTTTACTGTGTAAAATACTGTTTTTTTTTATTTTTAGGAAAATATAAGTACTATTTGTTCTATGCCAAGTTGGTGTAAAAGTTTCCCATTACAAAGTACAGATGGTTGGAATTTAAGAATATCGTAAAATGTGTGACGTTGGCAAAAAAAAAAAAAAAAAAAAAAAGCGATACAAGGTCTAGGGACAATGTTGAAGACCACAGTTTTTCATGTTCACATAGAAATAAAAAAATATTCTGATTGTGAAACTAAAAACATACATGTAGGGATTACATGTGATCTAACAATGATCAGAGACAGTAGGGAGATTATTACATGCATGCTTTTTAGCCTTAAGAGGACATCAGTTTCCTTAATAGGGTAAAATGGGCACTACTTCCAGCACTACTACTGGTGTGCTTTAAAAACATAGCCTTCAAACCTTTATTTTATTCAAAACTCCAATGTTGTTACTCAATCGTGATACGTTTTATATATTAATATAAGATTTTGTTTTGGAGGATGAATTAGATTTTCCGTTTCTTACTTTGATTCCAACTTGGGATAGCCCTCAATTTAGGGAAAAGTAGATAACACAATAGGATTTCTTTAAGCAGAGTGTCTACCTCCGCTCTCCCTAGACAGATTACAAATAAAGATTGTGAGACCAAAGACGGATTTGACTGTATTTGGGGTAACGAAATCCATCCTGAATTAAGAGACGGTTAGTCGCAGACCGTAATTTATCTTACTTGCAAGGCTAACAACACTAAATTATGTTCACGCTGCACCAGGCCTTCTAAGCATTTTAGATTAAAATAAACTAGCTGTGCAAATCTATTCTACTACAACCTAACAATGGGCGTGGAAAAGTCCAACTCCAAATGCCACGTATGTACATGTGAATATAAAATACCAGGTTGGTGGTCCCCAAATGGTCTTACGTTAAATACCAATAAACACAAGCTTACAACCCATTTCTTGTCATTTGGTAGCAGTTGTAGGATTTTGTTAATAAAATGTACTGAACAGAATAAGTTATATTACTGTGTAAAAAGTGCCGCTGAAAAGAAAAATCAAAGAAACCAAACTGAAAATAGAGACTGCATCCAAGTGAGGGAGAAATAAAACCGGTCCATTACACAAGTCAGTCGGACACTAAGTTTTACACAAATTGGTAACACAACACCAGATTTGCACCTAACAGACGCATATTGTTTTTCTATGTGGCTGTAATAAAGGATGTCCAAGCTTCTTCTGCCCTCTGAGGCTGCGTCTCATAATGACCCTGTCCACACTCTTACGTCTTGGGGTGACAGTAGGGCTCTCTGCCTGCACCACCCCATTCCTGGGTAAGTTCCTCCTAGGTTTCTTCATAGCAGGTCCACTGTTGGATTCCTCCAGTGTCCGTTTCAAGGAAGCCACTTTCTCATTCTGGCTGGTGCTTGGAGTTTTTACTGCTTTTGCATCAGTGGTGGAAGCAGCAGACTTCTCTGGAAAGAGACAGGCAGACGGGGAGTCTAGGAAACACTGGGTGCTGTTCTCTTCAGAGTTCCCAGAATCCCCTAACAGCGAGGAAGAAGTGGTCGCCACGGCTTTAGATTTTCCCGATTCACTGCCCCATGTGAGATAGCTCTCAGAAAAAGCATTCCTTCGTATGAGTGACGGGAGCGGTTCCGAGAACGTTAGCCTCCACCAAGGATCCTCCTCCAGAAACTATGGGGGGAAAATAATACTCAAATTAAAAAGTTGGAATTAAACGTAAACAATCAGACCTGTCTTAAAAATTACAGTACAAAACAGTATTCAAAACCAAATATGAAATATAAAGTCCTATAACAGGGCTGAGCAACATTCACCTACTAGCTTTAGGACTGCTCTAGTTCATATAAGTAACCTCTACACACAGTGGCGAGATATTACCTTGAAAAGATGGTCATGTCAATTTCTTGGACTACAAGGACTTAACCAAACACCAACACCACCAAGTTTTACTTATATGCAAGACAACAAGTAAACAGACATGAGAGCTGCTCAATCTATTTTACCCTAGATCAGTAGATAGAGCCCTAGACCCTTTACTCCATGTGACCCTTGAGATTGTTGCAGAGACCTACTTTTTTGTTTAGTATTTTCTGTATGACAATCAGCGTGCCTCAATAAAATCAGCTCAAATCCAAAAAAATGTTTGCCTGAAACAAACACGTCAACTCCAGCTCTCATCTCCAGCATGCCCATCCTCGGCAATATACTGAGGAGCAGCATAGATTTTAAACCTTCTTTAATCAGTATGCAGATATATCGGCTATAGTTCAATAAAATAAGACAAACGGGGTGATGTTAAGATTTTTGTCCTAGAAAAAATCTTAAAGAACTTATTTTAGCAAAAAAAAAACAAATATAGGAAAATGTACATACATTGAAGGTATTTATAGAGGGGCAACAAAATAATCCTACCAGTCTTTCATTTTTTTTGCTACTTAATTTATAGAAGCACATTCTTTACTATAAAAAAAGTCAACCCCTAAAGCAAATACAGTGGCTGGGTATACTGGTGTATTTCAAACAACTGGCTAAACAGGCACAGAATGGGGACAGTCTCAGCTGGAGCCTGAATAAATGCCATTTTTGATGGGAATCTAGCCATTCCTGCATGTTTATTGACACGATCTGCCCATTATAAACTCCAAATTCAGTCCAATGTCCTTACAATTTAAGCCCTCAGCATCTGCCAACAAACAAGATACTAGAAGCGATAAACAAAATGTACTGGTTTCTTGATTGTCCAGTCTGTTATATTTCCGGTGGGGTGGTTAGGAGGATAATTAGCATAACCGGCCACGTACATTCAAAACAATTACTGCTCATAGAGACTAATCCTCTCATCTGCCTGGCTGTGGTCATTAAACGATCCTTGAGTAGCTAGAAGCAGACTCAAAGCTTTTAAACCTTAAGTGACTGCATACTGCTTAGGAGTGATTCAATGGAAGCCCGCAAACATTTGTGCGACTCAAAAGAAATATACACTCATTAAAAGCGGCATTGCCAGAGGTTTGGGGGCGAGGGACACTTATTTTTATGAAGCGTTCTTCATGATCACCACATCTCCCCTAAGGTTCAAAGAGAGAACTAAAACATTGAAGCATATGTGGCTGAGAGGAGAGAAAAAAAAATGTTCTCTATATTACAGGAACTTTGAAAACTTGATTTTCTGTCAGTTCTATAAAAGGCATTGCGTGAGAAATGAGGCGAAGTTGGAAAAAGAAAAAAAACCCTCTGTCAGTAAAATGTTCTATGGTTTTAGTACAGGACACGGAGACCTTACTGAAAATAGATATTGAGTGCTAAATCGGGAAAAACTGGAGAAACAGAGCCCCATGTAACATTTAAAAGAAACGCCACCCACGGCTACTGAAAATATACACAACAAAGCCAGATAATATGATCATTTCTCTCCAATTAACAATTAGCGACTCCAGTTTGGTACATAAACTATTGCGCTTTCTGGAACGTTCTCTCTATGGATACGTATTATTTTTGTTACATTTCGTATACACTAAACTCCTAAGGCATCTGCCATTAAATGCATGCTGGTGTGAAAGGCTGTTGGTATATTGTTTACCACCTCGAGACATTGTATTTATTTACTTATTTCACTGAACCTTGTTTGATTCATTACTGAGAAATGTATTTTGGTTACCAACACAGATACTTTATGATTGTAACTATTCTGTCCATAGTAACCAGAAAAAAATCCCCTACCAAGAGCCATTAATGAGGCTATATTCTGTTCGATATTTTATTTATTTATTTTTTACGGTTGGAGCTCTTTTAGGCGAGTTCACAACATAGTCTATTTCTAATGATGTATTTACATGAAGTATAATTGTTAATTAACATGGGAACTTTCTCACTAACATTTGTTTGGTTTGTCTCCTTCAAACAGTGCGCTTATTGCATGAGCAACTGCATGACACGTGCAATCCCATACAACACATAAACGAGTAACATGATTTACTATTTTTGGTTTAAATTTCATTGCTTTATTTCTGTGTCAGTCAGAGGATAAACACCCCACCCCCCATGAGTACATATAGAATTTTATACACAGTATATAAAGAACATATTCTTTACGTAATATGAATACATTGCTCCTCTCACTGGCTTAGTATGTTCCAGAACAAACAAATACGGCAATTTTGGATTCTGCACTGCTAATGCTAAAGGTGGCATTCCACCTAATCTAGTGCATTTAACACGTTTATAACCATTGTTAGGACTGTTAAAAAAATAATTCCTCAATCACACAATTTTTAATTTACTCTAATTTTTGAGGAAATACTTATAAAGGAACATTTACTAAAAAGTTTCTGTTTTATGTGATTCAACATTCAGGAAAGAATATATAGACAGAACAAAGATTTTTTTTTTTATAACATGATACAGTTCCATTTATGTTTTGTCTAAGTTGAACAACAATGTTACGTGTAAAAAATAAAAAAAAATAAAAGAAAGGCATTATTTAGGGAATTGCAAATTACCATAAAATATGTTAAACACTAAAATGGTGACTGCACATAGTATGAACTGTGTAAACAGTATGACACAGTCCAGTAATGATTTTCTTAAAATGAGGTCACATTTCAGCATAAATGAAACGTCCGACAAAGGATCTGCACCACTGGGGGGGGGGGGACGTTAGCTTCCAAAATAGCACCATTGTTTCTTCGGCTATTTACAGCAGCCACGACTAAAATCATCCAGAATGATACGAGCCTCAGCATTAAAAATACCCAGCTTGTGCTAGCAGGGTGACCACAGGGACACCAATTTGGAATACAGCCCTGTGCAATGAACATGACAGACTACACGCAGTCTGTCGGATATGATCCTTGAAACCACGTGCTATTTTGCCACAGATCACAGACATAAATAAACTTCGGCAAGCATGACATCAACGCTGTCGCTACGGTCTTTAAACCAGACAGGCTGATTTTTTTTTTTTTTAACCGCACATCACAAAGAACAAGAATAAAAAGCACAATTCATTAGACACGTTTTATAATCTCCTACCATTCTCTACTTGTAAATTGTTAGTATGTACTTATACATATAGGGAAGAACCAATAAAATGTTCTAGAAGCAGTTCATTTTCCTCTTTTATGAAAAGAAACTTCAAAGTGTTAAGACTTCACTTTTGCACCCGTAAGGGCATTACGGGGGCTTCAGGTGTTCTTTACCTTGATGGGTGGAGTGGAGCACGGCGACAAAGATGTTAAATACGTGTCGTGGCTGTTGTAGACCGGGCTCTCTTGTAAGTTCAAGAACACGTCCTCGTTGGCACAGCACTTCTGTTTTTCGGACAGCGGAGAGATGCTAATCACAATGGCGCTGGTGTTGTCTGCACGCAGTATGCGCTGTCGCCACTGAGACAGTGCTCGGCTTACAAGCATTCTGGCACAGGGTTGTCCGTACTCCCCCTTAGACACAGACAAATACAGGTAAGCAACAACGTCATTCTACAGGTGTCTGCCTTAAGACACCTTCTTATAGCTAAAGAAATATATCTATATCTATTAAGGTTATTGGCTTTAGCAATTCAATTTAACTATTTAGATTACTCCCTATTTATTGAAAAGATTTGTTTGGCTCCTATTTTTCTCCTACATTTTCAGGGAAAGAGTAACCTCATTTGGAATAACGCTCAATTGGGTCAATATATATTACAAATACTGCATTTCTTGCTAGTGACCCGATTTTGATGCTCTTTGTACTCCCATAGTCTCCTCACTGTGACAACCTCGAGTGGGAATGAGTTGGGACCACTGCTGTAAATTATCACTATTTTGTGAGGATATAACTATGCACTTGGAAAAATACTAAAAAGTGTTAAAAAAGAAGGGATTTTTGAGTGTTTTCTGTAACGGTGAAACAGAGCAAAACCGTGAGTGTGCTGAATGCGGCAAATATTTAACTTAGGGTCTCTTGCGGTTTTATTAGACTCAGCCGGGAGTCCAATGTTAGGATTTCCATTGATGGCAAATACATATGTACTCACGGTGGTGCACGATTTCTCCTGCTCCTGGCACATGGCCACCGCATCATGCGCAGACACCATGTTCCAGAGTCCGTCGCTGCCGATGATGACCAATTTGTGCTTATGCGGATCAATTGTATGCACGCTTGTATCTGGCTCAGGGGACACCACAAACTCACCACTATAGAAGTCATAGCTCCACAGGTCACCTGGTAAACACAGAAAAAGCATACAACATGATGGAACATGACTTCCAAACCCTTGTTAGCCGCCAGTGGGACTGTCAAAAAATACAGCAAACTTCAAGGTCACGTGTTCCAAGAACATCGAATGGATTCGTAAACCACAAAGACCCCAAAGTAATAGTTTGCAACCTTGAGTATTTTCTAAAAACCTTAAAGGTAAAAACAAAACCCAAATATAAAAAGAAGGAGTTAACCGTATTGCTTTACCTTTAAACTGAATCAGACCACAACTTCTCAAAAGATTATAGCAAAACAGAGGAAGTCATCTTCACATCATACTTCTAATAGATCTGACATTTAGACGGGCTAAAGAAAAGAAAATTGCGGATGCATTTTCTGCATTTTTTTTTTTTTTTAGCTCGGACAATTTCATCATTATCTCTGATGACACTTAAGGGCCAATTAAAACAAGCCTCGGAAACCGAACAAACATTTTTACTTCAATTACCTCTCTTCTCGGCATGGCAAAAAAAAAAAAAAAAAGCAGGGGCTATTCAGGGAAGTACTTGTTCTCTGAACAAGTACTGAAACACAACTATCCTTTCTCAGCATTTGCCCTCTTAAAAAAACAATAGGACTCAAAATAAAACGTGATCCGTTAATCATGCCACAGTCATGTGAAACCATATCTATAATTACTGGGTCCATATCAATAACGTCTCTAATTACCGGGACAGGAAACAAACGTACCACAAGGCGCACTAGCACCACCTATTTTATATTGTACACGGAGCGGAATATCTTGGGACCATATGCCCCTTTTCTCGATGTGTCTGCTGCATATCTCCGTGAGGCTCTACCATGCACCAGAGCAGCAGCGACTGAGTTTAAACAGCATCGAGAGATGAGCATCCAGCTTCCCGGGTACTCTGCTACTTTGATTTAGATAGATATAATTCTCAAACTACGGTTTGCAAAGGCATCGTTTAATACATTTGTGATAAGTGTAAACCCAAATCATTACAGCCCACACACACGCACAAATACAGCTGTTAACACCCTTACATTGGTTCCGTTATCGTATAGGACATGGTAGGGTTTTTGGGAGACTTATTGTATACTTAAAGTCAGTAACATGCAAACAAATACAGAAGATAAGAATCGAGCAAAAATTACAGAAAAATAAGACCTATCGGGGGTAACATTGAACTGGCAGTGGAGGTGATTTTACCAGTTTGTAACATAATGGATTCTTGTATTTTAGTATTTTAACATCGACAATATTAATTTTAAAAGTGAAAATCTACAAAACAATTAAACTGACAAACTAGCTGCCTTAGAAGTCAGAGTGTTTAAGTAAACTACAGAAACACTATCCAGGTCATTTGTGTTAAATGTTTTTTGATATTTTCTTTACATTTTCTGATTTCGCCACTTGGGGGCAGCAAAGTAACACGAGTCATGTGGCACGTCACACGTGAATTCACGAAATAAGCCTACTTATAGCTATCCGTTCCCTATCAGCGTAATTGTTTTGATGGAATTTAGTTTTGATGCAAAGCCAGCATTGTCTGATGAGTTTCTCTTCCTCCTCAACGGTTACAAAGCAATGGTTTTCCACAAAGATTGTTCTAAAACAAGGGAGGCCACAATTCGTAGCAAACTAAAGAAAATAAAAAATTATTTAATTTCAGCTTTTGACATTGTGGGTCATTTACCTGCAGAACAGGAATTCACCATTGCAAGCAGGCATGCGATATGTAGTCAGAACACGTTATCACTTGTATGGATAATATCACACTTACCAAGAGCACGAGCCACTGCCAAGAAGGGAATTTGGTCAATAACTGTGCTTCTCCGCACAGGACCGTTGTGCGTCAAGCGAGGCCTTTTCCATACCACTCGGTTTACACCGGATTTGTTAATCACACTAATGGTAAAAGAAAAGAATTAATATTTCCGCTAATTTACAGTAAACGAAAACATTTGACACAAAGCACCATCACAAACTAATTAAATGGCACTAGAAAGAAAAAATCATCACACTAGAAAGAAAAAATCATCCCATAAAAAAATGATCACGAAAGCAGCCGCTAAGCTGGCATCGGACTCACTACAGTGTCAGAAAATCCAAGGTGAATAAATGTTACACCTTCCAGAAAGAGAGAGGAATTTTGGAGTTCTGTATTAAGAGCGGGAGGGGAAAAAGTCAATTATAGATTTTTCTATACAAAACGAATACCACTGGCATAAATATTGGGGATTCCGTCACACTACAGAGCCATATATTGCTTAGCCTGGCAGTTTTTCACGGCTATATAGCATACTAAGAAGCTGAATCAGTGGAACTGCTTTGCATTTAAACTCAAATGAGACTCTTAAGCAATTTAAAGCCTTCTCTGGAGACCATAAACAAGGCCCCTGTGTAGCAGGAGGATTTTTTTAATGGTATTCGTTAAGTATGCGTACTTATTGGTCATTATTATTCTAGCAGCAATCTGGGAATCTAAATGTATATGCCTTTTATGCTTTTTATGTTGTGCATACCTATTTTGTGCATTTATTTTTAGTAGCTAGGGATTCTTCGTGCATCCCACTCATTTGTAGACAAGCATTTCACTTACAAACTTTGCATGCTCTTCTCGTCCATGCGACATTGCCTTTACACAACATATACAGACATTTGATTGGTTTAAAAGCCCATATTAGAAAACATAAAATTCAATATCTGTTTTTGTAAACAGGTAAAATCCTACAGAGTTGTTGCCTTATCGAAAGGCTTTTGTAATAGAATCACTAATATATCACAACACCCATAAAAAGCAATCCTGGAGCAAAGTGCTAAACGTAGGAAAACCAGCAAGAATATTGCACGG
This sequence comes from Spea bombifrons, assembly GCF_027358695.1. Taxonomy (NCBI): domain Eukaryota; kingdom Metazoa; phylum Chordata; class Amphibia; order Anura; family Pelobatidae; genus Spea; species Spea bombifrons. The sequence continues at coordinate 65,163,790 of NC_071088.1, read as the reverse complement.
GTGTTGTGGAAACTGCCAGATGTGGGCCTGAAAGTCGAGGGCAGAGAATGGCAATATTCCAAGGTTATGTGTAATAACTGTAGCGGACTAATACCTGCCACCAAGTCCCTCAATCCTCGCTCTCTCCTTGGGCAGTTCCGGTTTGTGGTCTTGCGTAACTTCCACGGCCTTCAAGTCCTCTTTTGGGTTATTCTGGAACCCAAGGACCACACCAGAGTCTCCCACATGGGCCACGTACATCTTGTTGCCACGGATGATTACAACGCTGGCTGTAGTACCCGAGGTGCTGGGGAGGCCAGTCATGGTCTTGGGCCATTCAGCTAAAAAAAAAAAAAAATATATATATATAAAATAGTTAAGTCCCTCAAAAAGCAGCAGTAATATGGGTAGGATTTATTATACACACACATGCAGCTCCCATGGAGAAACTTTTTACAATGTAACTATACTTCATGTATGCTGCAGCAAATGGCAAAGGAATCTTAGACCATCCGATTTTTTCCTACGGGACTATGTGCTCCAGCCCTGGCTTAGTCAACATTTCTGCACATTCTGATCTGAAGAAGCAGTGTAATAGCGATGACACCTTTGTTATGACGCAAGCCGCTCCTAATCCGTGTGCGACTGGAAATAGAGTTACGAAACCCAGCCCATACAGACATGTCTGAACAAGTGCAGAGCGTGGGAACTACACGTCCTCCTCACCCCGCACAGACTTTCCAGCCATTCTCCTACCTTCTAGGGATTTTATAAGGGCAAGAACACTTACATGCAAGACCCGTAATGCACTAATGGGATAGAAACTATACCTAAACAATGTAACGGTAACCCGGCGACTGGTCTAACAACTATAAATTAAACAAAATAGAAATTCAAGATCAGCAAATGTAATATCAGGTTTCTTTCCCACGTATTTAACTTTGTTTCAACACTTTAGCCTCATCCGGGACTATTACATTACATATGAGAAATCGAACATTCTCCTTTGTGAATAAGCGTTTTACCTTCCCTACAACTCACTGTTTTATAAAAATAAGGGGGGGGGGACACTAAAATTTAAAAGACTTTTTGCAATTTTGCTTTAAAGATTTCATATACAGGATTTGGGTAAGTGAAGGAAAATAACCCAATTTATGTCCAGTAACACCACATATACACAGATTTATTAATCTGTCGATGGGCCAACACATTATCACTTTTACATACGATGTTATTTCCTAAATAATGAGTGGTTTGAAGTGAAGTGAGGGTTGACCTCTTTTTTTTTTTGTTCGGTTATTCATTTTACATGAATCCCAGTCTAAGATAACCTTACATTTTTATTTTTTTAATACACTTAAAACAGGTCCACTTGGGGGACTTTTTTCTTTTAGGCTTTAATGACCTATTTCAACTTCTGAGCTCCAGATGGTATAAAATCACAATCATCTGCTTTCCCCAGCTATATTACATACTCTAAAACAGATATATACTTAAGAATATACTCAATGAACAGATGATGATAGCAAACATGCTCTACACTACTTATTTATTGGTATTTCTCGTGCTTACCCAAGCCTCAAGTATTAAGCCGGTATCACAACCTCATGCTGACGAGTCCCATTAAGGACGAGTGGTGATCTGGCTACTGCACCTCTTACCCGAGTTTGGTCTAAAGACTGTCCTGTACAGCGGGCAATTACTTTCAAGGGATCCATGTATGAATTATTTGCGTGCGCCTACCCAGAATCCCTTGTGGTTGTGACAGTACCGTGAGATTTCTGAGGGAAAAAACAAGCCTTCTGACTTGTCTGGTGTCTGTAAACGAGTGTTTAATAAGGCTTCTACTACCCCTACTATTTTGTTTAAATGCTTTGCTACCTCACAGTTTTATATGTACAGGCTGCCATTTCTATTCCCTTTTTTGACAAAATTCTTAAAGCAAATAGAGCATAGATGACTAGGTTTTTTCAGAAAAAAAAAAACAACCCATGACCACCTCTTTTGAGGTCGTTTGTAACTCTGATGTCAGATCCGCACTGCAAATTAGAGCCCTGTGCGGGACTGCTTTTTCAATCCCGCTCCAGCTGATTTTTTGCCCAATCTGGCAATGTGAGTGTTCCACTCCCGCCACATTTGTGGCCAATCAAGCCCACCTCCTTACCTGAACTGCAGATTTCCCGCGCAGTGCCGCAAGGCTGCCCTAGAGTTGCTCCCTCACAGCATCTCTTCTCTTGCTCCGCCCAGGAACAAGGCGGAGTCACGGGAAGTGACATAACATCACGTGACTGTTTTGTTCCTGGGCGGAGCAAGAGAGGAGACACTGTAAGGCAGGGCTCGACAAATCCCAGGCGCCAGGTCACCATGGCGACTCAGAATTTTGTCCTGGCGCCTAGGAGTTTGTCAGCCTCTTACATTCACAAAAAAATGCCCCCGTGTCACCACGCGGGGGCGCTGCTGTTGCTGTCTGCCCAGGAGTCTGGGCAGACAGCACAGCCACTCCGAGCCCGCCCCCCGAGCCTGTGATCACTCCCACGGAGTGATCCTGTAGGCTGAAACCGCGATTGCAGAGAAACCTGCAATAGCGTTTTCAGCTGCCACAGGCAGCTTCAGGAAAGGGGGTTCAGTGTTGATTGGGTCCCCACACAAGTGTGGGGACCTGACACAACATCCCCCTGCTGCCTGATCGCTCCATGAGAGCGACACGGCAGCGTTAACCCCTTCAATGCCGCGATCGCGGCATTTAGGGGTTAATTCCCGTTTTTCAAGGGGCTCTGCTGCTGGTGGTCTGCCTGGAAGTCCAGGCAGACCAGCAACAGAAAAAACGAGCCCCCACAAGCCCTTTGATGACTCCTGTAGGCATGGAAGCCTACAGCAGTCATCAGAGACTCCCCCCTGCAATGGCTGGTCTATAGACCAGCAATTGCTTCCCAGCTGCCAGAGGCAGCTTCAGTGACAGGGGGAGAGGGTTCTTTGGTCTCCACATGAGTGTGGAGACCAGCCCCAACACCCCCCTGCTGCCTGATCGCTCCATGAGAGCGACAGTGCAGCGTTAACCCCTTCAATGCCACAATTGTTTATAACACATTCGTGGCATTGCAGGGGTTAACATTTGTCCCCACAAGCTTGTGGGGACTAAATATCAATCAATGCTGTGCTCCAATGGAACATCAGCATTGAAAGTGTTAAAAAAAATATATATATATCAAAAAAAATTATTTAAAAAAAAAAACCCAAAAAAACAGCACTGACCTGAAAGTACAGGGTGCTTCCAGGTCAAATGCTGTGAGTTTAGTAAGTGGGCTGATGATGATCAGATCACTCCTAACCAACTGTTAGTTTAAAAAAAAATCCTGGCTCCTAACTTTTTTAGCTGGCGCCTAGATTCACAACAAATTTGTCAAGCCCTGCTGTAAGGGAGCAGCGAGAAGGCAGCCTTGCGGGACTGCGCGGGAGTACCAGGACCCGCAGGTACAGTGCCTGACTGCCGGCTCCCGCCCGCAACACCAGCAAGACCGCCCGCAAGTTTTTTGGCGGGACCCGCCTCCCAATGCAGTCCTCTACTGCAAATCCACCAATACAGCATTTCCAGCACCTACTATAGGCCCCTGGCAATGTTTTATAGACTGCACGCCAATATGGACACACATAGGCACAGGTCACATGAGATACTATGGCACGGAGGAATGATCATCGCAAAGTGTATGATGTATAATCTCCCACAGTCCTGCCTATCAGTCTGTGCTCATCTTCACAAGTTGTGGAGATGAGTGCTTGCTCCAACAGTAGCAAATCCTTGACAACTACATATCCCATGATTCTCCGGCTGAGCATCACGGAACATGTTCCTAAAGCCAACGAGCCACTGACTGATAGGCAGGGGAGCATACAAGATTATATTTTAAAGTCTACTTTGCAGATACGACAAAATGTTTTTATGGTAAAAAAGTGGTTTTTATTTCCCGCCCCCCAAGAAGGTAGTCTTATATTCTTATTTCTTTCAAAAAGATCCAAAGATTGGGTAGTCGTCTGATAATAAAGCAAATACGCCATATTCTGCAACCAATACAGACAGCGATTGCACTCTCCCTACTTTACACCAGATCTCCAGGGAAGACCTGGAAGAACCCAGATGTGTTAAGTGATAATATCTCTCATATATCCCATCCACCAATTCTGTGTTAATGCATGCTTAAAAAAAAAAAAAAAAGGCAGTTTAAGCATCAGCAACCACGAGTGAGCACAATATAAGCCTACCATAAGCCCACAAAATAAAAACAAAAAACCTATGCATGTGGTTCTCTTAGCAGTAGCACCTATCACATAGAAGAAAACCTGGAGAAAAGGTAAAAATGGGGTGCCTTCTTTTCATTATTTTACAATCGGTGAGCAGCATTAAGTCTACAGCCCCAGCATATCAAGTCAGGAGAAGCCATATAGTGTGTCATATACACCTAGTGCTTCCATGTAAATTATATGTAACACACAAGGCGTTTCCAAATTCAGAACATGTATGGACGAGTGCGTGCAAATTACATTTATTAGTAATAAATACTCTGCTATATGTGTGAACATGGCTTCTATTGAAACACTACGTGCCCAAATTGTAATTTGTTTGGAAACAAGTTACAACCAATGCAAAGGAAGAAATAAGGTTTAAACAAGGGCACAGCAAACATGCTAAATTCGCTTGCGTCATCTTCGAGTAGTTGAAATAGTTTTTAAGTCGCAAGAGGACAGAAATAAACCCTTAGAGGCATATATCATTGTGACAGCTTACATAAGCACACATTGGGCTTTACTGTATCCCGCAGATTTTGACATTACTTCTCCAACATGTCCTGACCATTACCCTTCCCTGCACATTACTAAGCACAGGTTGATGGAAGGCAGACTCCAGCCATGATGATAATGAAAGAACATGTCATCTATATTCAGCGGTATACTTTCTATAGATCTGGTGCTTTCCCCCACACCCCATCACCTTGAGCCAAACGCACAGCGAGTGGTATACTCACGGCTTGCACAGGCATTTGTATCAAGTACTTTTTTTCCTTTTCTGACGGGTAAAGAATGCACAGTAAGATATTCACAAAGGTCTTACTCTGGTGACAACTGCTTTATGTAGAAAATAGGGATTTTGCTGCAGTGTTTGTAAAGTGGTCTTATCACCATAGCAACCAATGAAATGTTTCTGCTAATAGGACCCTTCCACGGTCCAGCCCATCTCCCCCATTAGTCACAAAGCAAAACAAACATACACTCCTACTGACACCCGACTCCCACCAGTACAAAACTCAACCAATAGGAAAGGTGAGTGCCGCTCGTCGGGAATCTCCAGATGCTTCTAGTTAAGGACAATTGTACAGCGCTGCGGAATATGACGGCGCTCCACAAAATAATAATACTAAAGGGCAAGACAAAGAATCTGTAACGTACGCGTAAGAAAAATGACTACGCGACAAGCATGGATTCCCATCATGGTCATTGTGCCTAACTAAAATAATAATATGGAAGAAGAAAATGAATTGCAAGACCACTAGCAATCACCGAATCAGAGGAGCAAATAGAAATCCTTCATCACTTAAGGGTCTGCTGCATAAAGGAAACGACCGCCAGTGACAGCTGCAACCAGGGTTACGCTCCTGTCTCTGGTCTGAAGTAATGAGATTGCCTTTCTAGATCTTTCTACACATGGTGCCTTGGATCATGTTAACCGTGTGGCCTACCTCTGTATGAAATAGTCACGAACACAATGAATGCTGACAGCATAACAAAGACAGGGTCATTCTGGTAATGAACGGCATTCATATAGATCAGACATGTTACCGGGTGACATCACAGCAAACGCAAGCTAGCCAATAAGAAATGGAGCTACATTGCAGACACTTTAGGCTAGTGAGAATGGCAGGTACGTGACTTCCGAAATCTGCATGAAAAAAATTCAGTGGTTTGTATGAGTGCCAAGCTCCGCACAGCGAGGAGGAATAAACCGGCACGAGGAATAAACCGGCTCAATGAATGGACTCAAGCAGAAATCCAAGCATAAATCTCATAAAACCACACTATTTGACAGCAGCGAGGGCCAATAACCGGCCCCAGCAGCATTTGAGAAATTTAGCCACAGATGTGAATCACTGCAGGTGTCAGTAATACATATAGAGCAGGCTAAATAAACAAAGCTCGCTGAGAGTTTGGTGCCGGGAGACTCATTTTAGGAGCCCCGGTTCACTTGCTACTTATCTCTCCAAAAGAATTAAGTATAATAACACTCAGAGCCAACAATCTTTATACTATAATATTAGGGCCATTCACTAATGGGAGACCTTACTATTCGTTAGGAAGGGTCACCACTGGTGAGTTTGTCCTGCAAACAGTGCTCAGCTGGCCCCAAATAATGCATAATTCAACAGGGCCAGGAGACATCCTCACGAAATCACGCTGATTTATCTATACTTTATACAGGGCAAGCCAAGGAGCTGTTTAGGGAAGGCCAGGACCTTAGACCCCACAGACTAGACAGATAACACGATGCTACAACTCCCATGCCACTCAAACATACACATTGATCTTGGTATGGTGGCTGTTGGACAGATGTCTGCTTGCCTTACTGAACATGCTGCTGGGTATTTGTCCAGCACCCAGAGCCTAACGATTCAATACAGAGCCTACCGTGTAACGATTCAACACAGAGCCTACCGTGTAACTAATGCACAGCATCGAGCATATGAACCCCAGTGCCAGGTCTGGATATCATTCCCAGTTCGCCAAGCACCGCGCATCCCGTCACGGGTGTAACTGGCCACCACAAGGGCATGAGGTGTCGCCATGGTCCAGCAGGAACGATGCCCCCCTCGCCACTGCCCAGCACCGAACATCTATAGGCTAGATACTCACGGAGCTTCTTCCACATAGCATGGTGACAAGCCACGAAGCCCTTGCGGATGGCGGCACACACTTCCTCCGGATCTAGGGACATGAAGCCCTTCTGCTTTCGGATAAAGCCCCACAAGTGATCCCGGGCAAAATGAGCGGCTTCCCGCCCCCCGTGCCCGTCGTAAACAGCGAAGAAGGCCACCGACTGCTTGCCCCTGGCCGGGCTCTTCCCACTTGCCGGTGAGTTTCCCCGGACATTCTTGCAGCTCCTTCCCAGGCTACACCGACCGTTCGCCGGACTTCGGGGTCCCCCTTCTTGGTCTCCCTCTTCCAGCCAGGCAATCTCGTCCTCCCTCGGCTCAGGCTCCACCAGCACCTGGGTGACATCTTCCATGTACTTCCTGCCCCCTTGGTCTGAGGAGACGCTCACCCGCAGGGTGAAAGCGTTCTCCATTGCCCTCCTTTGTTGCAGCTGCCCTCCACCTGGGAGACGAGCCTAAGTCAAATAAATAAAAGTAACCAGTGTTCAGTCGCGCTTCGGCCTCTTCTTCTTTTGGCCTACTCGGATAGGCAAGTACAGGAATGAGTTAAAAAGGGTCTCCACAAGGATCCCGTTCCCGCCGCCGGCGCGTCTTATTGTTTATTTTCAACAGTGCCCGGACCTGTCCTGTAGTCGCCACCACCGCTGCGCAGCCGTGACGTCACGATCCAAGTAAAACGCTCAGCTGGGACGGGCCGTATAACAAACCTTCGAGCTTCTCGGTACTTTGCGCATGCGTAGGTGCACCTGTCTGAAGCAGCGGGCGCCATCTTTCGGGTGGGTGGCTGTTAGAATGATGTGGAGAACGGGGCGTCGTAAACGTTCTGGAATATTCTGGGCGGCCATGTTTGCTAGGGAACGAACGTTGGTTGCGAAGACGGGGAATCACACGAAAAATTTTACACCCGAAATTACGATTTATTCTTTTTAATAATCGTGATAGATTTTCCAACTTTGTTGTTTGAATTGGTCACCTATCTTATTTAGATATTAGCACAACAATGTGCAGAATGTGTAAACAATCACCCCCCTCCTTTGGCGAGAGTACTTAGAGCGGATTTCGTGTTTTGTTTGGCTATGAATCCCCCTTTTCATTTTTACTATAATTATGTACATACAAATTATATATCATTTTTTCCCAAGGACAGATTAGCCAGCATTTAGTATGACGAATAGAACTTTTTTGTTATTGAAATAATTTGACAATTATTACTAAATTAGTAGGCTTGACCAAACTATATTAGTATGTGTCTTGGGTTTGGAAATACTTTATAGGTAATGTGGCAAATATTAGAAGGTGTACTGTTTTAAAAAAAAGGAGAGGGCGGGCAAGGGTTTTTAGTTTATATTTTGTTAGCTTATGTTTCTTGATGTATTATAACTAGTCCCTGATGAAGTCAACATATGATGAAACGCGTTGGACTTAGTTTCTTAAAACATTAAGCATTTTTAATGGACTATTTTAAATAAAGAGCGTTTGGAAGATACCCTGCCTGCCTATCATCCGTTTGTATCCAGCAGATGACCGGTTTTTCAAACTTTGAGGTGGTTTTAAAAGTTCCAGTAAATCTTCAGGATTCCTAAGATACAGGCTATCTTATAGGCGCAGTTCCTACTACAATCTTGTGAGTGTGGCACAACTAGTGGGGGCTGTTTTAAACCTTTTAAACATTATTGCACCATTTGTGGTTTTTATTCTTTTTACAGAGTATTTTTAAAGCTGTATCCCCAGAATTTGTTCTGTTTTATCCATATACCTGTTATAAGGGGCTTTTTGAAGGAAGAGTCCTTGGGGAAGCTACCACATATGTGTTCCGAGGAATGAATAGAGGGTTAAAAAGCTAAGTACCCTGTTTTTATATTTTTTCATTCTTGTAGAACACAGTTACAACTGTATTGTATGTTAGTTTGTGTCTGGGTTTTTTATTGAGTGAGCATATGTCTTTGGTATACATTAGCGTGTGTGTTTGGGTATGTTAATGTGTGAACATGTCTCTTTGTCTGTGTATGTTTGTGTGTGTGGGTATGTTTGTGAGTGTGTGGGAGGGGTGCAACGTATCTCGGTATCCCAAATGGGTACATCAGCTAAAGTCGGCTTCCTCCACTACTCAGAGTGTTGAAGCTCTCGTTTTTTTATTGGCCACGCTACCACCTTTCCTTCAAGAAACATCAACTAAGACTAGATGCTTGAGGGTAAAATCATGAATTCAGATTAATGGGAAGCACACAGGTATTTAACCCCTTAACGACAAAGCCCGTACATCTGCCGTAAAACAGCTGCGTCGCCACAGTGAGGCTGACCGTGGATCCGGGGAGGAAAGCCCTCACCACAAGAAAAATGGCCGCCTCCACACCTATCATCATCTGGTCCTTCTGCTCAGATGTCAGACGTAGTCAAATTGGTACTATTTTTTATTTATTTATTTTTTACACACGTTTTACTTCAGGTATGAATTTTCCGCTCCTGGTAAATGTCACTGTCAGGACCCCGGCAAGCAGGTCAGGTAGGAGCTCAGTTTCAGGGGATATCAAGGGCTCTGTCTGTACCCTACGATGCATCATGACTGGTAGGTAGGTACAAACAGGCAAATAAAGACACAAGAGGCTGTAGGTATGTGTATACAATAACAGTCAAGAAGCGTGATAAAGGCAAATGCACCACGGCAGGAACCGGACTTTGGATAGGGGACCACGGAGCTGACTTGGCATAGGAGACCACTGAGTGGGCTTCTGATAGGGGACTCCTGAGACGAGGAATATGGCTGGCGCATGGCAGGCAGCCCTCAGGCAGGGGACACGTAGTCAGGCAAGCCTGGCCGCTACCAGGAGATCACAGGGACAAAAAGCCAAACCAGAAGCCAAGATCAAGGTAAGAACAAGCCAGGTCAAAACGATTAGAATCCAACAGAGATATACTAGGAACAGGACCAGGAAGCAGAGATACAGCAAACCTGAATATACTTCAATGCGAACGCCCAGACTAAAGGCTAGAGCAGGCATATAAGGGCGGGGCTACACTCAGGTAACGTGACTCAGCTGTCCCAAATAGGTTCCTGAAAGGGAAGGGTGGCCGCTAGCAGCTGCAGGTATACAATGTATAATTATCGCATAGTCCAGGGTGGAACCTTGACAGTCACCAAAAAACAACACCCCAATATGTGTTCAGCAACATCTCCTGTGTACAGTGATAGCACCCATGCATAGGTTTGGGTGCTAAAAGACCAAACTTGGGAGGTGCATATTCTTTTGTGTGATTTTGACACCTGGTAACTTTGCGCCCATGTCCTTTGACACCGTTGAACCAGGGCACTTCAATTTACTCCATCAGACCATACATTTTTTAAACTAGACACCCCATGTGTATTTTAAATGCTAGTATTTTAACTCTTTCCCGAGGAGGGGCAACGCAGGGCCCCTGCTGTAGATCTCATCTTTGCTAAATGCCTCAACATCTTAGATCGCTTTCTAGGCTTGTTTAATGCCATTTATGTGTCAGGCATGTCACCTGTCATTAAGGGGTTAAATAAACACATTGGAACATAGCATTATAGGTATAGAGCAACTGAGAAATCACATGCAAACTCAGCATTGAAGGTATAGATCAAATTAACAATGCAGGGGAAACCCTAAATTGCAGGCATAGATCACAGGTCGCGCATCCCAAAGGCCAGTCCTGGCACCTAGACTGCACACATAGGACTTGACCAGCACCCAGATTACATCCAGAGGACTTGCCCCAGACTTGAAGTAAAGGTGTATCCATGTATATCATAGAATACATCAGAAAATTATACCTCATGCTCCTCCCAATAGAACTCCATAGAAAGTAAAAAATCATTAAAGGTGTGCCTATGGGTATTCTTTACTATCCGATACAACGGAAAATTACTACATTTGGTGGCATAATGTGATACTTACACATAACCACACAGCCTCTAGTCTGTAAAGCATGCCATATTACACTGTGTAAGGAGTGCAGATGAGAAGTCCGGTATGCAGTATACTCCTAGTACAGGAAGTGTAGGCAGGGTCAGATTCACTAAACACTTAGTAACATAGTCAGGTTCACGGGAGACAGCGGAGTCCGGTAAACAATAGCCAAGGTTAGGATCACAGAAGGCAGCGTAGTCAGATGATAATCCGCGGTCAGCAACAGGAATCAAATGATCAAAAGGCAGGGAAGTGCTCAGTGCCAGTTTTTAAACCTGCCGCCCGGTGACGCTTGACTCCATCGACGCGTGTTGCCCGCCGTCTCCATTCAGGGATGGATAAAGTGGAGCGGGGGCGTGCGCGTCCAGAGCTGGCAAATGGAGAGGGAGCAAGAGTAGCGTGTTGAACCCGGTAACCGCGGTTACTCAGTTGAGTCACTCTGTCGGGGTCTCGGCTGGGGATCCCAACACACTGCAAGTTTAACCCTGGTTGCTCGATGCAACGCAGAATACCTGATGGTTTAAATGTGTGGTCAATCTCCCTTCTGTTAGGAGGACTCATTAAGCTTCCTATACCCCAAAAAAGTGAAGTACCGCAAACTGCAATAATTACACTTCAAAAAAGTGTTTACATATAGGAGATGTAACATATTTTTTCTCAATGCTGGTGATATGGTCCTTAATGCGAGATTTAAATTGTCATGCTGTGCGCCCCACATATTGTTTCTCACATTTACCATAACTGATCAAACGACTGTTGCTAACTATAGGCAAGGTAGGCACCGACCTAGAGCACAGATCTACATGGGGGCCTCTCCTCTGGCGGGGAATGCATGCGTGTCTGCCTGGTTATGCATGTGTCTCTGTCCAGCAATGTACAGTATGTTAGTGTGTCTGCCCGGGTATGTGTGTAAGTGTCTGTAACGGGTTCACCAAGAGAGGTGTAGTAACTTCTCAGAGATCACCCAGATGTATCCTCCTGTTGTCCCCAAAATCACTTCCAGCACCAGTCAGCATGCACACCTTGGGACCCTGCTATGTGTACCCAATACGTAGACACAACTACCTTGAGTTGAGTACAGCAGGAATGAACATTTTATTGTTGTAAAACCTAGCCTTATATATCCACATAGCTGCATTAACATTGATAAACAGGTACATGTAGACAACCCAACCTTTAATCCCCTTTAGCTACTGAATCTCCCCCTGGCAGCAATCCGGTTAATGGGATTAGTTTACACAATGGAGTTCCTGTCTGCCTGTTTGGCAGCCAGGCTGAGCCATCTCTGACTACCTTGGGGCCCTGTATGACAGCTCATTCTGTCACAGTGTCTGTCTGTATGTTAGTGTGTCTGTCTGGGTATGCATGTAAGTATATGTCTGGTTATGTATGCTAGTGCCTGTATTGGTATGTAAGTGTGTGTCTACCTGGAGGAGATTCAGAGCTGTTATCTTGACAAAGGGAGGTAGCACAAAGTATTGAGTAAAAGTGTGCCAATAATTGTCCCACACATTCCCACACAATGTTTTTCAGTATTGCAGATAAACCTGTGTTATGTTTGCACTTGTTTGATATCCATGAGAGCAGTGTATTTTTGAAGAGATCAAATGCTTAAACAATAAAAACAAATTTTCACAGCATTCTTTGCTCATATTTATTAGTGTGGGTCGGCATGGGTGGAGCGACATGTCCCTACGAGATTGAGTTTTAGGCTCCTTGGTACAGGTACTCATTGACAGTGGTACACAACTTCCATTGTTATATACTGAGCCAAACACAGACCATTGTACAGCATAACCCTCATCACTATATACCGAACCAGACATTGATTGTGGTACTCCATAACTCCCATCACTATATACTAAGCCAGAGATTGACGGTGATACAGCATAATTCCTATCTTCTATCATAGTTTTCGTTTGCATTTCATTGCTTTTTCACTCACTTGCTCTTAATCACAATCTCATTCACTCTTACACATGCTCTTGCACACTTTCACTCACTCTTTTAATGTCTCCCTACCTTCTCTGCCAACTGTTTTATGTCCCTGTCTCTTTTTCCACTGCTCTGCTTTATTTCCTGTCTCTTCTTCGGCCTTCTTTTGTTAGGGTTCCTCTCCGGCCAGTGTCAACCTTACCAGCCATCACACCCAACAATCACACCGCCCACCAATAGCACCCAACCATCACAGCTCACACTCGTTTCGTTCTTTCACACCCATCTCACTCCCTTGTGTCCTGTAGCCCAACTGGGTACACCCGCCAAATCAGACTTCCTGAAGATTTTACAGTTAACTCCTTCAGTGCTGGAAGAGACTAGCACTGGCGAGACAAAGCAGGACGGCAACTCAATGAAGCTGTGCTGGCACTGTGGCTAGCCGGAGCTACACAGTTCTAATAATGTCCTAAAAAAGGTCAATAAGTTATCATAGCAGCCTACCCCAAGCATCAAACAGAACTAATGTTGAGGTGAAAACAGGAGCCGAGTTTATTGGGAACAGCATAGATATTTATGTAGACAACATAAATATGTAGAAAATATTAAATCAAAAGTATAATCCCATCATCTACCAGACAGCCTGGTGCCTCCATACAGTTCTATAGCTAGCAATGCCCACTCGAAAAGTGTCACTATTTCAGATAGGTCACAATGGAGTGGTGTCCAAGGGTATTATGTTACAAAAGGCGACCTGATTCGTCTTTGGGACCTTGGGCGAAAGCGCCGGGAACGTTTCCGGGAATAGTCTGCATGGTAGCTGGGCCTGAGTTCCATAGCTGCGGCTAGGTAAACCCCAGTTCTAATGATGGGTAATAAAACCAGGTTTCCTTAATGAGTTCCACTTCTGTAACCACCTCCAATTCATGCCTACCACAAGCACAGTATACAGAGCCGGCCTTAGGTGTTCTGGCGCCCTGTGCGAACTACTCCTCTGGCGCCCCCCCTCACTACCCCCCTCTGCCCCTTCAAACTACCCCCCCCTCTGCCCCTTCAAACTACCCCCCCGCCCCTTCAAACTAACCCCCCATCTGCCCCTTCAAACTACCCCCCTCCGTCCCTTCAAACTACCCCCCCTGCCCCTTCAAACTACCCCCCCTGCCCCTTCAAACTACCCCCCCTCTGCCCCTTCAAACTATCCCCCCTCTGCCCCTTCAAACTACCCCCCCTCTGCCCCTTCAAACTACCCCCCCCTCTGCCCCTTCAAACTACCCCCCCTCTGCCCCTTCAAACTACCCCCCCCTCTGCCCCTTCAAACTACCCCCCCTATGCCCCTTCAAACTACCCCCCCTGCCCCTTCAAACTACCCCCCCTGCCCCTTCAAACTACCCCCCCTCTGCCCCTTCAAACTACATTGGGGTTTTGTTTTTTTTTGTTTTAACTTTATTTAACATCCTCCATGTTAAATAAAGTTAAAAAAAAACTTTATTTAACATGGAGGATTTAAAATAAAGTTAAAAAAACAAAAAAACCCCGATGTCTTAATCTAGGTCCAGAGTGGGCGCCGTCGGACCCCGCGGCGGCGGCGCCGTCGGACCCCGCGTCGTCGTCGGCGGACCCCGCGTCGTCGTTGGACCCCGCGTCGTCGTCGGCGGACCCCACGGCGGCGGACCCCACGGCGGCGCCCCCTGGAGTGTGGCGCCCTGTGCGGTCGCACACCCCAAAGGCCGGCCCTGACAGTATAACCCCAAAAGAGCAACGTAGTGGGAAAACAGACATCCGTATCGGTGTTCCAAATGTTACTGGGTATTGCCGAGGTTCTTAGCCGCCACACAATTCCATGGATTTGCAGCTTGGTCCCATTAGGCGCAGGGCAAGGGAAATGGTGATCCAATGAGTTTGTAACAGAAGGGTGTGATTATTAGACTTGTGCATTCGTCTTCGGGCAAACATGAAAACGAACGCGAAGAGTATTGGTCGCTTGTACGGACATTTAACTGATAGAACAGGGAGACCAATGGTATCTGCCGGACAAATTACGGCACCAGGAGCCTAAAAGTCTGTACGAGCGACCAACAGAGTCCCTATTGGTCGCCAGCAGGGGGCTCGTCTGCCATCAACCATTGGCAGACGAGCCCCCTGCTGACGACCAATATAGTTGCTCATACGGACATTTAAACTCCTGGCGCCAGAACTGCTGCGGTACACGTTAACCCCGTATTAACCCCTTAATCGTAAAAAAATGAAGAAAAAACGAACACGAAGAATGTCCACGAATATTCGCCCGAAGAGAAGACAGGAACAGGCGAATATTCACGGAATACGAAGATTTTTTTTTTACGAAGACGAGCACGAAGACGAACACGAAGAGCCCCCTGGTGCCCAAGTCTAGTGATTATACTCCTGTGGGAACAGGGAAATAGGGAGGGAAAACAACACCAAACAAGGTAAACAGTCCTCTGTAGCCCTAATTCCGTGACAACACCTAACACATCTTACTCTCATCCCTCCTATGAGTACTCCTATGAGACCCAGCCATCACATCTAATGATCACTACACATCATTCCTTACTCCCATCAAATTCAGCCTTCACAACTCCCAGCATCACACACACTCGCTCCCTTCTCTCTCTTACCTTAAGCAGAGCCAGGATCTCCAGCGGATGCAAAAAGGGGTGGGCCAGACCAGTGGAAGCAAGAATGGAAAAGAAGTGGCACTCAGGGGGAGTGGCTGGGAGAATGAGAGAGTTGGTAGATGACTAGACAGTCCCTAAACTGTGTATTTATTAGTGCTGGCAGCTGCAGCTCCACCCTTTAGAGTAACCCTGCCTCCTGCTTCCCATGTGCAAATAAATTGGCAGTAGATTACCAGCTTCAAAGGGTTGATTACCCATGGGGTGGTAACCCTGGTTATTGTAGGCTCAAGGGGAAGCTGCTTTGCAAGACAACCCTGTACTATTTTAACCAATTTGAGGGTCTTTGATCCTTCTAGTTTAGTTGACATGGATGACTGATCTCGGTGAAGAGGAAGAGGTGGATCATAAACAGGAAGTGGCCTGCACAGGAAGAGGTGGGCCAAATGAAGATTAAGGTGGTACGTGAGTTTAGTTTTTCCAAGGGCAGCACAAAACCTAAATACACCTATGGACTTTATAGGAAAAGCTTGCCGTTTATAGGAAGAGGTTCCCCTCTACTGATTTCTTTTATAGCCTCTGCATCTGTTCACACTTGTGAAAATGAAGAAAAAAAATACTCCCAAATTGGTGATAATATTGCTGCCTTAAAAGGGTCAAAATGGCTCTGGGTTGTCTTCTTTTTAATAATGCATAGTTTCACGGGGTGGTTTTGGTATCTATTGAGTCCCACTATACTAATTAAAAAAAAATGTTATTGGCAACTTGTATATTTGCCCTATAATTGGCAAAACAGATAAAAATCCTAGGCAAATCAGTGCAAGTTAAGAAATATTTCAGTTTTGCTTTTCCATTGTCTCTAGCTGTGTACAATTTATATACAGTATATGTAAACTGAAAAAATGTGTTCTAAATTACGGTATTTGCCATTTTTTTAATTTTTATTCATACAAAATTATGTCTTGCATTTATGCATGATGTTTCAAAAGAAAGCCCCATCTGCGCTGAAACAAACAATACATAATTTATACTCATTTAGAAAGAGGGACATTACGGTTAAATAGAGATATAGTAAAAACATGAAAATTGCTCCAGTCTCGTAGTGTAAAAAAAACTCCTGGTCCTTATGGGGTTAAATAAAACTTACTGCGTGCTAAATAGATTTTTGTTCTTTGAAGCCACAAAAAAACATACAGTTTTGCATGGGCATTCCTTAGCTCCTGTTTTACAGTTGTGATTTACATTATATACATGCAGTATTCGTGCCTTTCTCAGCCAGACTGCAGATGTTTAGGGGCATTACAAGCCTGAGCAGATGCCAGATGCCACTGTAACTGATGTAAGATCTCTCTATAATAGTTAACAATTGCATACTAATAAGTGAAACCAAGCAGGCCACTAATTCAGAGATGCTGAATCGGCTTGTATTAGCCTCCTAGTAGAAAGGCAAGAAGATGTTACAAAGTGCAAACAAGCAGGTGGAATGACAAGGTCACAGTGTCCAAGTTCCAGGTCACAGGCTATGGTTTGCAAATTGATTATCCAAGCCAATGACAACATAAGTAAGAAGCATTACAGCAACACAGTTTAAGCAAAGAACGCAATCTTTTTTTTAAAATTTTATTTCTTTTATACAAAAATACAAAGAGTACATCATTACATGTTAGACATCCGACTATAACAGACAAGACAAAATTAGGATTCCATTGTCCCGTGGATTGTCAATGATTAAATTCTCTGATATTGACTCTTATGGGGTATAGGATTTGCTAATATTTTTTTTTTCCTTTTCTTTTTTCTTTCTCTTTTCTCTTTCCCTTTTCTTTTTATTTTTTTCCAACCAAGATGATTCAAAGAGAGATTTTAATATGAACATTTCTAAATATTACCATTCCAGTGTGCCCTCTAGTATGGTTTTAATCCAGTTTTCCCAGGTTTCATTATTTTTATAATTCCACCTATCATGAGCCACAGAATTGGGTCTGAAGTTCTCCAATTTCTGGCTATAACTATCTTAATTGCCGTCAAAAGATGTAGTAAGAATTGTAGATTTTGATTTGAAGATTTGGGTAAATTTATATGTAAAAGGGCTCTTTCTGGCGTTAATTTCCATTGGGGGCCAAATAAATCTGTAAGCTTTGTGGAGACTTTCAACCAAACTCTATTTATCAGGGTACAATCCCACCAAATATGGAGAGTATCTCCTTTGTCAAATCCACATCTCCAGCAATTCGAAATATTATTGGAAGATATTCTCGCCAATGTTGTGGGTACTAGATACCACCGATTCGTTAATTTATATTGCAACTCATTTAGGCAGTGTATATTTTTATATGTTAGGTTCAAGGCTTTGTTCAATTCCTCTATTTTTATTGTGATTTGTAGTTCTTTCTCCCATTTTTTCAGGGCCGGAGGGATATATTCCTTTTTAAGTAGCATTATCAAATTTAAAGATTTAGAAAGTAATTTTCTCTGAACTTCTCCTTCAGCTAGATTACATAACAGATCTAGCTTTAGAACTTTGTTTCCAGTTTATCGGTTTTAATAAGAAACTCTTAGATAATTATAAGATTCTTCCAATGGGAGCTTAAATTCTATTTGAAGTTGTGTAAATCTTTAGATTTTAGTGCGATCAATCAGATCTTTTATTATATTTATACCTCTTAGATTCCACATTTTTAAGTTTAAATTGCCAATTATGTTTTCTACAATACGGAGTGGAAGCCCTGTTGCTATCTTATCTTTAAAGCCCACCTTTTTTTTTTTACCCAAATCGAGTTCTTGAGAAGCTGTCTCAGAACCGGGCTATTAATAGTTTCCATTATTTCTATGGCTCTCTTAGTCGGGCTCCAAAAAAGAGTTTGTAAATCTTTATAAGGATAGTTTTTTGGAATCTCTCCTCTATACCATGACTCTTGTAATGCCTCATTTCAAGCTTGTAAGAATAAAGCTGCTTGTGAATATTCCTGAATAAGAGGGACACTTAGGCCCCCGTACATTTTATTTTTTGAGATGAGTTGGACTTTCAATCTAGGTTTTCTAGCTCCCCAAATAAATCTGTTTATAGAGTGTTGAATTAGCTCCAACCAACTATAAGGTATGCTCAGTGGAATCATCCTAAATATATATTAAAAACTTAGGAAGGACATATGCCTTCACTACGTTAATCCTTCCCCACCAGGAAATGAATAAACCTCGCCATTTTTTAAAAGAAACTTTTATTTTCTTTATCAGTGGGAGAAGGTTAATCTCCATCCAAGAGTTTGAAGTAGTTGTAATTTTAATTCCTAAATAAACAATTCGTTAGCCCAACTTAATCCTATATTCTCAATTTCTTTTTTTTTGTACTACATCAAGACAAAATGGTAATGCAATTGACTTCTTTATGTTTAATTTAAAATTAGAAATAGAACCAGAGTGGCATATAAGGGGTTAAAAGGCATATCATGGGGCAGAGTGGCATATAGGGGTTAATAGGCATTTATGGAGGTATATAACTGCTAACAGCAATCACACTCCTATCAAGCCAAGGCAGCCAGTACATGCTGGAACCTGGGGATGATAGGAGTGTGAGTACAGCCTCCCTATGCCATGCTACCACCACCACCCCCCTTACACATCCATGCTATCACACACACACACTCATTCACAATATTTAAATACTCATTCATTCCATTAATCACACATACTTCACACATTAATCACAAAAACCCTCCACCACCCCCTTACCTGAACTGCAGATCTCTCACTCGAAGACTTCTGCAGGGGCCTGGCTGTGCGAGCAACTTCTCTGGCCCCGCCCCCAGAGGAAGGAGGGGGAGGCAGAATTACGTGACACTCTGCTAGCTTCCTGTTCTCCTGCTGCTAGAAGAGACACTGCTTGCGACCAAAGCACCGGTAAGCAGCCTGGCCCCAGCAGACATTTTTTTGAGGTCTGATTAGAAGACGGGCTATTATAGCCTGCTGAATTTTCCCCTTTATTCCAAATGCATTCATAGTTTCAGCCATATATCTCCAGCTGACCCTGTCAAACGCTTTTTCAGCATCTAATGACGGGGTCAGCTGGGGAACCCTTTTTTTTTTTACATTTTCTTCAAATATGCCAACTAGGGCCCTTATATGATTGGCCGCCGATCTTCCTTTTATAAATCCAACTTGATCCATATGGATCAGCTGCGGAAGCACCATACTGAGTCTCTGCTAGGACTCCCACGTATATTACACAAATTGATAACAACGTGTGTGTCACACAGAGACTCAGGCAGTCTCACACACACAGAGACTCAGGCAGTCTCACACACACAGAGACTCAGGCAGTCTCACACACACAGAGACTCAGGCAGTCTCACAGACACACACACAGACTCAGGCAGTCTCACACACACACACAGGCTCAGGCAGTCTCACACACACACACAGGCTCAGGCAGTCTCTCACACACACACAGGCTCAGGCAGTCTCACACACACACAGACTCAGGCAGTCTCACACACACACACAGATTCAGGCAGTCTCACACACACACACAGATTCAGGCAGTCACACACACACACACACACACAGAGACTCAGGCAGTCACACACACACACAGACTGAGGCAGCATCTCTCACACACACACAGATTCAGGCAGTCTCTCACACACAGACTCAGGCAGTCTCACACACACAGACTCAGGCAGTCTCACACACACAGACTCAGGCAGTCTCACACACACACACAGAGACTTAGACAGTCTCTTTCTCACACACACACACAGAGAGACTCAGACAGTCTCTCTCTCACACACACACACAGACTCAGGCAGTCGCACATACACACGCAGACTCAGGCAGTCGCACACACACACGCAGACTCAGGCAGCCGCACACACACAGAGGCAGTCTCTCACACACACAGACTGAGGCAGTCTCTCACACACACAGACTCAGGCAGTCTCTCTCACACACACACACATTCAGGCAGTCTCTCTCTCACACACACAAAGACTCAGGCAGTCTCTCTCTCACACACACACAAAGACTCAGGCAGTCTCTCTCTCTCACACACACAGACTCCAGGCAGTCTCTCTCTCACACACACACACACACAGACTCCAGGCAGTCTCACTCTCACACACACACACAGACTCAGGCAGTCGCACACACACGCAGACTCAGGCAGTCTCTCTCTCTCACACACACACAGACAGACTCAGGCAGCCTCACACACACAGAGGCAGTCTCTCACACACGCACACAGACTGAGGCAGTCTCTCACCAACACAGACTCAGGCAGTCTCTCTCACACACACACAGACTCAGGCAGTCTCTCTCTCACACACACAAAGACTCAGGCAGTCTCTCTCTCACACACACAGACTCCAGGCAGTCTCTCTCTCACACACACAAAGACTCAGGCAGTCTCTCTCTCTCACACACACAGACTCCAGGCAGTCTCTCTCTCACACACACACACACACAGACTCCAGGCAGTCTCACTCTCACACACGCAGACTCAGGCAGTCGCACACACAAGCAGACTCAGGCAGTCTATCTCTCTCACACACACACACACACAGACAGACTCAGGCAGTTTCTCTCACAGACTCAGGCAGCCTCACACACACACAGAGGCAGTCTCTCACACACGCACACAGACAGACTGAGGCAGTCTCTCACAAACACAGACTCAGGCAGCCTCTCTCACACACACACACACAGACTCAGGCAGTCTCTCTCTCACACACACAGACTCAGGCAGTCTCTCTCACACACACACACACACAGACTCCAGGCAGTCTCACGCTCACACACACACAGACTCCAGGCAGTCTCTCTCACAAACACAGACTCAGGCAGTCTCTCTCACACACACAGACTCAGGCAGTCTCTCTCACACACACAGACTCAGGCAGTCTCTCTCACACACACACACACAGACTCAGGCAGTCTCTCTCACACACACACACACAGACTCAGGCAGTCTCTCTCTCACACACACACACACACAGACTCAGGCAGTCTCTCTCACACACACACACACACACACAGACTCAGGCAGTCTCTCTCTCACACACACACAGACTCAGGCAGTCTCTCTCTCTCACACACACACACACAGACTCAGGCAGTCTCTCACACACACAGACTCGGGCACTCTCTCTCTCTCACACACATACTCAGTGTGACAGACCGACCAGGAACCTCAGGTTGTCCCTCTCTGCCAAGAGTGACTTCTACTTTCAGGACAGTAATTCCGCAATCCGCAGGCAATATCCCCAAGCAAAGTAAAGGGATATTGCTATCCAGTACCCAAATAACCAGGCAAGACTAGTCTTTAGGTGCAACAAAAGAAATAACTGATTTACTTTAGACACAGACGGCTGGATATATCCAGCAAAACACACATTAACATAAAACAAGATACTGGGATACAAACCGCCCCCTTAATCTGCATCCCACTAAAATAAGGAATACACATTGTCTTGATTAGATTATCTCCCAGACCTTAATGTGCCATGTGTAAACGGTTAGCAAATAAGGCAATAATAAAATACAGTTTTATTAATACCACACAAAAGGGCTTCATGTCACTGGATAACATTAACTGATGGGTAGGGTGGCTCTAGGAACATTTACAGTCCCAAAATGCAGAAACCCTAAATCTGTTTCCGAGCTCCACAGTCTTTAGAGTCTCTTATGATTTGGATAATGTGGCACTCCTTACCAGGGCCCATAGACTGTAGGAAGGAGACTGGCACTCAGTCCCCTCCAGGAGCCCATGGCTCGGAGGCTCAGGCAGTCTCTCTCACACACACACAGACTCAGGCAGTCTCTCACACACAGTGACTCAGGCAGTCTCACAGACACAGAGACTCAAGCAGTCTCACACACACAGAGACTCAGGCAGTCTCTCTCTCTCTCTCTCTCACACACAGAGATGCAGTTAGTCCACATAGGTTATATACAGAAATTTGGAAAGCCAATAGCCATTTTAAGGTCCCCCCTTAATTCATAAAGCACCTTACTTATAGATATGGCCCTCTGATATGCTTTATGCCCCCCAGATATGCCACTCTGCTCCCCTGATATGGTTCATGTCCCTTAGATATGCCAGTCTGCCTCCTTATATGCTTTATGCCCCTCTGCTCCACTGGTACGCTTTATGCCCCCAGATATGCCACTCTGCTCCCCTGATATGCTTTATGCCCCCCCCAGACTTACCAATGCATCCCCTTACTCCGTTGCCTAGTGGGAGCAGCCGGTGTACGTCTGCGTGTAGACAACCTCTGCTGCTGCTCGTCCCATCTGCCGGGGCTTCTATGCCAGTGCTCCGTCATAGAAGCCCCGGCGGAAGTGACAGCTGCAGCGGAAGTTGTCTTTGCGCATCAAGCAGACGTTCCCTGGCTGCCAGAGAGGATACAGCTCCCCTGCAGCGCTGCAGGGAATCCTCATCTCTAGCAGCCGGGGGAATTCTCTGCCATGCGCTCAGACAACCTCTGCTGCTGCCAGCACTTCCGCTGGGGCTTCTATGGTGGAGCACCGGAAGGTAATGTAAGCCCCGGCGGAAGAGTCGGCAGCAGCAGGGTTGTCTGCATCGCACAGATGCCAACCGGCTGCCAGAGAGACGGATACAGGTCCCCTGTAGCGATGTAGGGGGATCTGGATCCTCACCCTGCTGTTTGCCCGCAGCTGGGCTAAATGATAAAGAGAACAAAAAAAACACCTGCCCGGCACCCGGAACTACATGTCCCGGGCGATCCGAATTACGATAAACCCCGATTACAGGCCGCACCAACACTTTAAGTGTTTTTTTAAGAAACCGTTCGCAAGAACCGGCTGAATCCCTCCACTGGCACGAGGGTATCACTGTACTCAGGAGATGTTGCTGAACACATACTGGTGTGTTGTGTGACAGTAACATACAGCAGGACCTATAAATTCATACCAGAAGTACAAAAAATTACTACCACAAAGTTTGATAAAGATTGGCGGTAACAGTACCGCATGAAAAGAGTTAAAATACTAGCATTTGAAATACCCTGGGGTTTCTAGTTTTCAAAAATATATGGTTTGAAGGGGTAAAATGAACGGACCGGCTTCAATGATGTCCCAAATTGGCAGAAATACCAGATTTGGAAAAAACGGTTTAAAAAAATTAAACGTTACTTGTAATTTTTGCCCTATAAAATTCAGAAAAACGCAAAAAACAAACAAACAAAAGTTTTATAGCATTTTCCTGTCTTGAAATAAAAAACAAAATATATAACTTGCGTGGGTACACTAAACGGGAGAGGAAAAAATAACAGTTAAACACGAGCACCGCAAATGTGTTAAAGCTGCTTTGGTCACGAAGGGTAAAAAAAAAAAAAAAAGAAAAAAAGAAAAAAAAGCCCATCCATAAGGGGTTAAACAATGCTGGGAATGACGTATGTAATTGGTAGAGAAGATGGAGCTATATTTTTAATGCAACGAGCTAATTTCTAAACGCAGTGGAATGACACTAGGCGGGAAAATGTCCATTAGGAGTATGGGACACAAACCTCCCTCGCTGGACAAGGTTCAGCAGCGACATGTCAACAACTCACAAGCAGACGTTAACACTTTGGTGACCACGCCTGCATCACGTGACAACCATGTCCCCGCCTCTCGCGCTGTCTTTCTCGGGCTTCCGCGTTGTGCGCGTCGACGTCATCACTGCCGCCGCAGAACACGTATCTATCGAAGGCGTTATACGGCCGGATTCTTTGCGATAGGGAAATAACTGTAAATAGCTACGCGGTTGGGGGGCGGCCTTGTAACCTCTGAGTGCAAAAAAAAAGGAGGTGTTGAGACTGTTGCCTGTTTACAGTCGTCGCTGAGTGTGTAATATAACACACGCTGGTGTGAGTTGTGATACTGTGTGCGGTGGACACCCGTGGGTGACCGTCCCTCAGGCAGCCGGGTAGCAGGCGGAATCTGGGCAGGGAGTTGGCAGAGCTGCCCTGGGCTGTCACTGGCCCCAGAGCCTAGTAAGAAGCAGGATAATATGGCGGCTGTGGAGCTGGAATGGATCCCGGAGACTCTGTATAACACGGCCATCTCTGCCGTGGTGGACAACTATAGCCGAGCCCGCAGGGACATCCGCAGCCTGCCCGAAAACATCCAGTTTGACGTCTACTACAAGGTGACCGGGAGTGGGGCTGCTTTTCGTACCGGGGTGTCTGTGTTGGATGTCACGTATAAAGCGCCAACAAGTTCTGTAGCGCTGTTACTATAGTGTAGGGTGAGAATTGCCAATAACTGTAAAATTGACGGTAATATTACCACACATTCTGGTATAATGGCAATAAATACGTGTCCCTGCTTTTAGATTGCAGTGTTAGTATAGGTGTAAATGCTTACTTATTTGCATTCATGTATAGGTTGTGACTGTACTTATTGGTAAGTGTCTGATCTAATAGAATCGCTAGGGAAACACATATGATGTCATTATTGATTGATATAGCGCTATCATATTCTGTAGTGCTGTACACTGGGTAAACAGGACATAAGAAATGCATCCAGTCACAATTTGGACTTGCGTTAAAAAAAGAAAAAGCTTACGATTTGTCTTATACCTTTCTTTAAATCGCTAGTACACCTATACACCGTGTTAATATTTATTGCTCGTAGGTAAAACGCCATCAGAATGTGTTTCCCGTTGCCCGACGGGCAGTGTATTTCTTTAAACGTCGCCTTTTCTGCTGGCATGTCTTAGTTTTGGTACCCCAAGTAATTAGGTGTAGACCAAGGGGACTATTCACCAACGGGAGAGTTATTAGGACCCTTTGCGAGAATGAAGGCTATTGGGTAACTCTTTGACTTCACTGTATAATGTGTAGTTAAATCAGTGAGGTTTTTTTCTCCAAAGTCCCATTGAATTATCAATGATATGCAGCAAGCTCAGTTCTTGCTAGAGAAATTTACTAGGGATGGCCCTTCATGAGAATAAAAGAATTAAACAAGTTGAAATCATGACTCTAGACGGCTCTCCCTTAAGTGAATAAGCCCCAAAAGGCTGAAGAATCCGCACCCAGGTTATACACGCACAACGATTTCTGTATTCTGGTTTTCTTAATGGTACACACGGGTTGAGTATCTGTTACCCGTTTCTTGGTACCACATAACTTAACGTTTTTTTTTTTCACCTCTCAGTTTTCTTTTTGTAACTATTGTAATATTTTTTTTTTTGGCTATGGGTAATCTAGTGTTTGAGAAAAGTCTATGTATCCTTACGTGAACTCGGCTGCAGAAGTGTAATGAAATTTGTACAGGTCAGCCACTGATTCACCTGTGTCCATACGGTTAGGTCCTACATTGTTGGAGGGTCCTGAGGATTAGCTTCTGGAACCTATGTTTCAAACTCTGTATAATTAGTTGTAAAAGTGCAGTGTAGTTATTACCAGTGTTAATGGATCATATGATCCTTTTGTAACTTGAGGTCAACGATCTTCATTCATTGCATTCAGAATAACATTGTTTTGGAGACCTCATTCGCAACACTGAAGGCTGATGCCTCTGGTTTTG
This sequence comes from Spea bombifrons, assembly GCF_027358695.1. Classification (NCBI taxonomy): domain Eukaryota; kingdom Metazoa; phylum Chordata; class Amphibia; order Anura; family Pelobatidae; genus Spea; species Spea bombifrons. Next base: position 65,137,870 of record NC_071088.1, on the reverse strand, counting down.
TTGTTTGTGTGTGACAGGACAATTCCATATCCAAGCAAACGTCGCCTGTTGTACTCTGGAAACTGGTAAACAAAAAGCCAGTTAAGTTGGTGTTATCAGTTGGTTGTTTTTATTACAACAAATGAGGTGTTAGTCCAAGGCTTTTATTACTAATATCTTAAATTCAGCATACCATATGAAACTCTTGTAAATTGTTTTGTGTTGATCGATTGGTTCTCTTTTGGTAGTTATACTAGTTTATACTTGTCAGTGATCTTGCTATTAACTTTTATAGCAACAACACTTTACACATAGCTTCTTTTAGAATATACATTCAAAGGGTCTAACAAAACTCTAATTGAGAGACTGACAAAACAATACATTGCGTAAGGAGTGTCCTGCTTACATCACTTTACGCCTATAAGGACGTATTGTTACGTCCTATGAGAACTGTGCTTAAAAGTGCATTAGAATGTATGGGTACGTCCTGACTTTCTTGCAGGGGCATCTCCCTGCCACTACGTGGCCTATGATGCTGGATTCTTGCTTACTGATTGTTTGTAATAGCGCTCACCACGAGCCCTGGAACGCCGTTGCATGAAGAATGCATGATCAGGCGTTCCCTTCCAGTAACTGTCACTGCTGACGTCCACCAGAAGGTCACTGGAGGACAGGATATACACAACAGGGGCTATCCAGAAACATTTCTCCCTCATCCCTCAAAGGGAAGGCATATAATCAGAAGTTTTTTCTTCATTTTTTTTACATACTAGCACAATTATTGCATGGGTCGCAAGTGGGGATTCCCGCTGGAGCAGCAGCTAGGGAAGAAGAAACCGCCTGTACGGTTTGGCCTGCTTTCTCCCTTTAGATGGTCCTTAGAAGTCTACAGTACAAACTAAACTGTTGTTGACTTCATCTACAATAATGTTCTGCAAGCCATATTGCTGGTTGAACGTCATGGGCATTGTAGTTATAGACTGGGGTTGTGGTGACCTATACTACACACTAACTGCAGCTCCCATGATATACAGACAGTTATTACTGGTGGAACAACAAATGAGTTGTAGACTGGGGTAGTTGTGGCTAATCTTTACCACCCCTTCTTTATATTGCACAGTTACATGATGGTCTGTTAGCTACTACTACCAGGGTCATAATTTTTCCTAATGCGTAAGTAGTTTTTTTTCCTTCCACCAGGAAACGGCTTTCCCGAGCCAACAAAGGTAGACAATAGGAATGAGGTAAGGGGGTATTATGGTGGGAGAGGGGAAAGGTGGCGAGGATGTTTTGCCCTCCATGGAAGAAAATCCCACGAACACCCATGCTTACTTGTAAACAGAGGACATTGTCCAAATGTATATTTTTTTAGCTCCCAGAGCAGGGCAATCTCACAATCAAGGTCTTATTTCTTCAGTTGCAAAATAAGGCCCCTTCTAACCTATGTATCAAAAAATTATTTCTGAAATGCCTCTCCACCAAACCTTCATTACTGATGACTTGCTGTCATAATCATCAAAGCTAGCGTAGATAGATACAGAATATTTTCTATGTACAAAACCAGTGCAAGATTTAAAGGAACTCTTCCAGCCATCATATGCACTTTAATGGAGTTTATCACCCCCTTTAAGTTTCTGTTCAGCCAAACGCATCTCCTTGCATGTGAGAAACTTCCTGCCAGTCAGCTCTGCAAATGTTGCAAAGGGATCTGAGACACCCCCCCCTCGTTGCACGCAGACAGAAAGCATTCCCATTGAATCTAGCAGGCAATCGGTAGCAATAATCATTGGAAAATGGTAGGCAGGTAGGTGGTTTCCCTCTGTTTTAATATACATTCTTCTTTAGTGGGGCTGTCATATTGTAAAGATGGGGAAGGGATCCTCCCGTGTGTCCTGACTTGATGCACACAGGAAAATATTATGGCTCCTATCTATGGTTAGATTATTATATAACCTTGGAATTGGTTTAAATGTGTTATGTTGAGACTGTACAATGTGATGAGAAACAAAACAGAAATGTTTCTCATGGGAGTTGGCAGAGGCGCATCGTAACAAAACTGAGCGAGGTACTAGTACATGTTAAGATGCAAAAGGTCTAGGCAGCTCCTTTGCTGAGACTGGTGTTAAAATGGATACATGACAAGCGTACGCTGGATTACTGTTTCTTTCAAAAATATGTAGTTTGAGGGAATATTGGGTATAGGCTGGTTATTAGTTTTGTTTCATGGATGTAATCTTCCATTGCATCGGTAATACTATTTTCATTAATTGATCTATTTTACCCAGTTGACTACTTGCCCGTTGCTCATGATTTAAAAGTGGGGTCACCGGCCTCCTTAGCTTTTAAACACAGATGCACGCCATGTTTAATGTACAAACTTTCCCTTTATGGGCCAAACATTTCCATTAGTCCACTATGGAGTAAATAATCTTGCTGATATGTAAGCATCAGATGGTCTAGATTTGTTTGGGGGAGGGCGGCGTTAAAGGGGCCCTGTTATCCACATCTACATTAAAATCTCAGGTATAATGCACATGCTTAATCTATATTAATCTAACTTTTCAAGACTATTTTATATGGAAATCCAAAGAGCAGAAAAATAATGGGGCACTTGTGCAGAAAAAAACAAAAATAATAAAATGGTGTAATATGTATAGACCAATGTTGATGGTTTTTGTAAAAGTGCACTTGCGAATGCATTTGTTGAAGCAGGCTCATCTCAATAAAAGAATGTTCTTTACGTCCATGATATCTTAAAATTGAACAGAATACACCAATGGTACAGTATATAGACCGCAGCATAAGTAACAGTATACTGGGTCCCACTAGGGCTGTATTCGAGTAGGTCCTTTTTAAAGTGATGGATGAAGGTGCAAGGATCCATTGGAAAATATAGTGTTGCTTAGTACATTTGTTGCGTGTAACCACTAATATTAGTTATCCAGAGTATAAATATTATCAAGTATTGTTCTTGGGTGCTAGATAATCAATGATAGGTATGTATTTTTTATTTTATACAGGTTGAAGAATGCACATACTTACAAAGCGATTTAATACACATTTTCCTGTCGGCCTAACCTCCCAGCATATATTCCAGACAGCGTTTCCACTTTGGACCCGATTTCCATTATGAACGTTCCTTGTTGGGTTCTTAGCATCTGCGCAAGAAGCCGAATGGCAGTTCTTAGCTCTGGGTTGTAGGGTTATTTTTGTGTTTGACATGAAGAGGAGTAAAGTGTAGCGGTAAAATGTGAATAAATTTTGCCCTGTCTGACTTTTGCAGCTGACTTCTGTTTGTCCCTTGTTGGCTCCTATTAAAAAAAGGATGACGTTTCTTTCCAGGAGACCCGAGGCAGCTGTTTTCACACAACTTATGACTCTGGTCACTGGAAGATTTAGGGTCAAGTTGATATATATATATATTACACACACACATATATTTTTTAATACTTTTGGGTTAGTGAGCATCAAAAATTAGTTGTAAGATTCAGCATGACTTGCAAAATGACAAGGCGATACCATGACATATAGTTGGTGCATCCACTTTTTTCAGGATACGTTAGTTTGTCCTAAGGACAACAATTGGTCCGCAGTTTTTCTGCTGTAATATTTTGATCTTAAAGGAGAGTGTGAGGTCCCAGACAGCCTCACCTAGGAAGACTGCATATTAAAATTGTGAGTAGGTTAATAAGCATTCTTTGAATTTTTTTATCCTCTTTATTAGGCGCTTACATTCCACATCTCTGTAATTTAAATATAAGGTGTCTAACATAACAAACATTTACATACAGATATAACAGGTCATTAAGGACCTGTGAGCTAACGTTCTAGCCTTATGGCGTGAATGCTGAGTTTGAGAGCCCCACTCGTTTACAATGTAAAAGGAATTCTATGTGTAGTTGGGCCGAAAGGATGAATGTTATTTGCCTTTTGGAGAAGCTGCAGCAGATCGTGTTGTCAGTGGTTTGACATTTTACTGACCCTATCTACAAGACAAGCTCCTCGACGGTTTTATCATGCCACACGTGGTAAACAAAGAAATGGCTCAGTTTTAATCATCTAACCACACATTGTGCCTAATAAGTCTTTTGTGGAACAGGTCTCACTAGCAGAGCCATAATGAATTAACTCAGTTTGTTTTCTGAGCAGGGGAATCACCCCAAATATCACTTAATACAATGGCAGCCTCCAGGTCTGCAGGGAGTGTTTTTTTTTTTTTTTTTGGAACCTTATGACATAAGCCGGGCTTTTGTCAATGCTAACCTACATTATTGTAAACAGCACTGGGGTGGAAGAGTAGGACGCGTCGGAAGAATGGGGGTATCCGGCAACATGTCAGCAGCAGGCTTTGAGATTTTTATTACAACTAATATATACGTTTCAAGTCATTCGCAGAGCACTAAAGTATAGATTGAGCAATAAACATATTACTATGATTCCCACCTACTATGGTAATTGCATGTAGGTGGATTCAAGTTCGTGGTTACAACAGTAGCTTCAGATCCTCATCATCATCAGAGCATAAAAGAATTAGAATAAAACCATTGTGTGCTGTGCTGTGCTGGCCTCCCTCCCTGAAGTCCTGAGGTGAGAACCAACCCTTCCATATTTTTAACATATTCTACAAAATGCAACCACTGTGTGTTTTAGTTGATGAAGGAATCAAACTTGGAGGGGAGGGCGAACCTGCAAAACTACATCTAGTGGTAACCCCATCACCCCATCATGAAGATGTCATACCCTGAGAAAATCTGTGTCTGCGGGAGTGAGATCCCGGAGTGCAACTCGTTGGCACCCTGGAGAGCAATAGCCATTGTGGGACAGCGAACATAAGAGTCTGGAGCCGTGTTATTTCACCTCTCGACACCTCCCTCTCCCACAGTTGGTGTGCGTTTATGTATTGAAGGAGAGTAAATTTGCTGTTCCCTCCTCCTTCCTAAAGTTAATATATGGTCGTATAATGTATTTAGCAGATATTTCTCACCAGCCTTTGGATGGATTCATTTGGGAACATTCATAGTTAGCCTTTTATAGATTGTCTTGTAAAGTACATGAGTGTGTGTCTGACTGTAGTTATGTAATGACTGAAACAGTATTATTTACGTCACCTTAAACTATTTTAGGGATGTCTTGCTTAAAAAGAAAACGTGTGTCCGTCATGTAAGACTTTGATAAGTCAAGCTATTTACCGTATTTGCTCTGAAAAATACCCTTCGTCTTATAATAGGGTCGTCTTATAATCAGACCTCAAATCTGACTATGAGACTAAGATCCAGATCCTTTGAAACGCTGAAGGGGACCTGGATCCTCCTGACCCCCCCCACCACTTACTGATGCTTCTGACTCCCTGGTGTGTAGCCGGGGCAGCGCGTAGATGTCTGTGATTCCCCGTGCCGGGAATTCTGTCTGACAGTCAGGGGTGTATGCGCGATGGATGGAGACATCCTTCCATCGCTAACCGCACCTCCTTCCGGCTGCAGCGGAAGTTGCCTACGCGAATCTCGTAGACGTCTACCTGCTGCCCGGACAACACCCCGGGAGTCAGAAGCACCAGTAAGTTTTTTTTTTTTTTTTTTTGTTTTTTTTGTTTTTGGGGGGGGTTGTTAAATGGGGGGGGGCATAAGGCATTTCTGGAGGCAGAGTGGCACATAGGGCGTCAAAAGGCATATCATGGGGCACAGTGGCATATATGAATTCAATGAGTTTAGATGTTCCAGCTCACATGCAAACTCCTCCCAGTTCAGTGAGTAAACCAGTCTTCTGCATGTCACTTGGTACTCTACGAGAAGGTTGCTAGACAAGTTTGTGTGTAGGCTGCTAGTTTGTAGCGTGCACACAGCCTCTGTAAAGGTGCCTACTATTTTTTACCAGTAGCTAACCAATTGTCTTCCAATTCCTGATTCATCTTAATGTCCATTTGGTTTCCATCTACCGAATTGTGTAATAAAAGTTTCTGATGGTGTTCATCTGTTAGAAATGTATACTTTGTACTCTGACAGCTACAACATTATAGTCCCCCCTGGAGCCACTAATACCCTATTTGCAAGTTACATATGTTTATTGCAAATGAGAAACTGCACTTCCTAGCGACAAACTGAAATTGTGAATATTGTTCACAGTTTACATAATCTCACTTGTTCTTATTGAACCTGTCCTAAACAAGGGGACATTTTGTGATATTAGTGGAGGATTGGCTATTTTCTTTTGTATGGTCCTTGCTTGCAAGCTAAACTCTATAATTATTCCTTTGTGTTAATACAGACCGCATAACAATTCTTTTGTATTCTGTAATTTCGGGTTTAACTCTTTCCTACTCAGTGTAAATCAATGAACCGTAAATTCAGTAAATTATATATGATAAAGACCTGCTTTTTGTTTTTTCAGTTACATGCACAACAGGGCCACGGATTAATTTTGTGTAAGACAACGTCCACCTTTTAATTGGATACATTAACCACGGTTTTATATTCATATTTATTTATTTATTTTTTACCTCTGCAGCTTTACCAGCAAGGGCGATTATGTCAACTAGGAAGTGAGTTCTGTGAACTGGAAGTTTTTGCCAAGGTTCTCCGTGCAGTGGATAAACGGTGAGTCAGCTGCTTTGTAAACAAGATTTAAATATCAGGTGTGTTCTCCATCACATCCTGGAAGGAGCCTTGCTGACACTATTAGTTAAAGCGTTTCTATTCTTGCGGAACTGCAGTCGCCTAATATTAATATTACCTGTGTTTGAAGGTTATAGCCTCTAATCGCCACCATCTTCACCGAGTAGTTGATAGATAAATGGAATAGTCTTTTGGCAAAAGTTCTGCAAATGGGATTTCCCCTTTCCCCTTTCCCCTTTCTTTGATTACACAGAATTTACATTTTGGACACATGCTTAGTGTGTGTGTGTATAATATAAGTTTATGTTCTCCTGGCCTGTTTTCTATATTTTGGTTTAGTTTTATAATGCATACATTGCTGCTGTGGGGCACCATATTTGCTCTTCTGTCAAGCTCCTGAAGAGGGTTATGTAAATTAATCTCGGTTTACAAAAGTCTGGGTTATATTACCGTATTTGCTCGATTATAAGACGACCCTGATTATAAGACGACCCCCCAAAATCTGAATATTAACCTAGGAAAAAAAGGAAAAGCCTGAATATAAGACGACCCTAAAGGAAAAAAGTTTTACCAGTAAATGTTAATTCATGTAAACTATTTTTTTTAATAAAAGCTATGATTGAGAAAAATATTTTTTTTGTTTTTATTTCCTTGTATTTTCCAACCTGTCCCCCAGTTACGCACATCTGCCCCCAGGCTTGCCACACCAATATGGCACTGTGGCCCATGATATGCCTTTTAACCCTCTATATGCCACTGTGCCCCATGGTATGCCTTTTGACCCCCTATGTGCCACTCTGCCTCCAGAAATGCCTTATACCCCTATATCCCATTCTGGCATTTAGGGGGTTAAAATGCATATTATGGGGCAGAGTGGCATATAGGGAGGTATAAGGCATTCCAGGAGGCAGAGTGGCATTAAGGGAGTTAAAAGGCATTGTATAGAGCACTCTGCCTCCAGAAATGCCTTATACCCCTATATGCCACTCTGGCATTTAGGGGGTTAAAAGGCATATTATGGGGCAAAGTGGCATATAGGGAGGTATAAGGCATTTCAGGAGGCAGAGTGCTCTATTAAATGCCCCCTTAACACCACTCTGCCTCCTGAAATGCCTTATACCTCCCTATATGCCACTCTGACCCATAATATGCCTTTTAACCCCCTAAGTGCCAGAGTGGCATATAGGGGTATAAGGCATTCCAGAAATGCCCTATGCCCCCATTTAACACACACACATTTACCGGTGCTTCCAATTTCCTGCTGTATTGCCGGGGCAGCGGGTTGACGTCTCCTTCCGCTGCAGCCGGAAGGAGGTGGAGTTGGCAGCGGGGGTTTGTCTGCGTCCGTCGCGCATACCTTCCCCGGCTATCAGAGATCAGAGTTCCCCGCACCGGTGCGGCAGCGCTGCTGGGAACTCTGATCTCTGACAGTCGGGGAAGGTATGCGCGATGGACGCAGACAACCCCCGCTGCTAGCCACACCTCCTTCCGGCTGCAGCGGATGTTGTCTACGCGGATCGCATAGACGTCAACGCGCTTCCCCGGCAATACAGCAGGAAGCACCGGTAAGTGTGTGTGTGTGGGGGGGTGTTAAATGGGGGGGGGGAGACAGGAGGATCCAGGTCCCCTGCAACGATGCGGGGGATCTGGATCTTAGTTTCATAATCAGACCTCTATTTGAGGTCTGATTAGAAGACGACCCCGATTAGAAGACGAGGGGTATTTTTCAGAGCATTTGCTCTGAAAAAAACCTCGTCTTATAATCGACCAAATTACGGTAACTTCTGGTTTACAGGTCGGTGGGGTAACATTGCTGGATTGTTGTGCATAAAAAAAAAAGAAAGAACATTTTTCTTGGACTCGCTGTATTTGTTTTAACACTTTTACGTCTACTTGTAAATCTGAGTAGTCATGTATTTTTTTTGTTTTGGTTTTTTTTTTAACAGATCTATTTTTGTAAACAGCTGTTAAAAGAAATCAGTATTTTACACTTTTTTATGTTTTATATTTTTTAAACTCACTTTTTAAAATTACCATCAAAGTGCAAATGTAATTTTTTTGAAATTTGTGAAAAATGAAGTTTTTTGGTGTTTATCATACAAGTACCTACTTAATTTTTACTCCTTCCTCTTGATGTTCATTTTAGGTATGGAATTCTGGAGATATTCTTAAACGTGTATTTCATGTGCACAGGTGCAAATTTTACTAAGAAAGTAAAATAAATGTTAAATACACCATTATCTCCAATGTTCCTTTTTTTAATTTCTATATTTGTTATAATTTTAGACATCTCCTGCATCATTGTTTTCAAGCTTTAATGGATCACGGAGTAAAGGTCGCCTCGGTTCTGGCTTGTTCGTTCAGTAGACGTTGTTCTTATATTGCTGAATCTGATGCCCATGTTAAGGAAAAAGCAATACAAATTGGCTTTGTTCTTGGTAAGTTTCAGTACCTTTTAATCCTAACTCACCCTGCCGTGGAGCTTCTTTTCCAATTAAAATATATTATGAAATATTCTTTTGGAACCACTTCATTTGTTGGCTTTCATGCTTAAACCTTGGCCTGTGGCCATGCTTATTAAAATTGGCCTGTCAGTCATTTAGGAAAAATACGATGGCTTATATAAAACAAAGTATTGGAGTGGCCATCGCAAAGCCCTGACCTAAATCTCATAGAAAATATGTGATCAATATGTAAACCTTTGGCCTCAACAGTATTAAACGTTTTAGTACTTTAAATTGTCACTGAACATTTTTTGTTTGCCATGACAGTCGCTTTCCTCTGGTTTTTAAACTGTGAATTATACAGAACTGAAAAGCTGGCCAGGCATGATCTGTCATAGCCATAGTTAATGCTGAGATGACATTTGTCAGCTCACTGAGACATATTTACAGCAGTTGATTAGCAATTTGAGAGGTATTTATAGCATTAAGTCACATAAAATGTGCCAAAAATTAGACGGTGTAAAAGATGAGATAAGCATCTGATTCAGTGAGTGAGCATGTGTTTTCTGTTTTGACCTATGTATCCTATAAAATCTGTTAAGGAAGTAGGGTATTGGCCACTAAGGTTATTTTAGTATGCTTTTAAAACGATAAAATGTGGCCTCTTAAAGGGATACAATTTTTCCTGCCTTTTAATGCATGGAGTTTCCACACAGCATTTGCAGATAATACATAGTATTATGAGGCATCTCAAATACGTTGCATCACTGCAGGCTGTATTCGATGCTGTTATGGCGTAACAAAGTGCGTTTGTATAGTTATGCTTGAACGGTGTGGTGTACTTTCAAAAAAAGTGTTGGGCTCTAGATGTTTTATGTGTATAGAGAGGATTGGGGGCAGGGTCAGAACTCTGCTAAAAGGAGTTGTTTTGAAGTGAAAATTTGTATTGCACTTCATTATGCATTGTAATGGGGCAGCACAGGTGCCTTTTTATCTGGCAGGGACAATTAATCATTCCCAGCATAGTTAATGAAATGAGAAACCTTCATCATATCAAGACTAGTTACGTGATTTGATTTTTAATTCTATTCTTGCCGTTTTGCTCAACAGGCAGATCTCCTATAACATGCATAGAAGCGTTTTACAAACGTTCTGTCCGAACAGAACAGTAATTCACCTTAAATGACAATTATAATGCAAACATAATGTATTATAAGTCAAATATATATTGATGTGTGTGTGTGTATATATATATATATGTGTATATATATATATATATATATATATATATATATATATATATATATATATATATATATATATATATATATATATATATATATATATATATATATATATATATATATATATATATATATATATATATATATATATATATATATACACACACACACACACACACACACACACACACACACACACACACACACACACACACACGTCAGTAAAATGTGATAAGACTTTCATCATGTTTGTGCTGTGGTTATTCATTACTTGATGGCACCATAAAAGGAAAAGCTATTTAAAGGGGCTCTTGTTTTCCTGAATTGCTTTACAGTATTTCTTCCATGCTTTGTTTTCATATACTTCGGTTAACAGGATCACCATTGAATAATAAAATATGATTTAGGTTTGTTTTCTGTGAGCCACTTGATGGGGTTCTGCTTTTCTTCCTGTTAGGTGGTTTTCTCTCAGATGCTGGCTGGTACAGTGATGCTGAGAAAGTATTCCTCTCGTGTTTACAACTCTGCACCCTTCACGATGAGATGCTGCATTGGTTTCGTGCAGTAGAATGTTGTGTCAGGTAGGAGAATCGTTTTGTGGACTATCGTGAAATGATTTGCCCTTTCAAGGCATATGATTTGTTTCTCCAACTGCTGTTCATTGTTCTTTAGGTTACTGCATGTTAGAAATGGTAACTGCAAATACCATTTGGGAGAAGAAACCTTTAAACTTGCTCAGAGCTACATGGAGAAGCTGGCCAAACAGAGACAGCATGCAAACAAAGCAGCCCTTTATGGAGAGCTCTGTGCCCTACTCTTTGCAAAAAGTCACTATGATGAGGTATGTTAGATGAAGGATGCATATCGTGGAAGTATTGTTTGGCTTTGAACCGTTCTCAGTACACAACACTTAGATGTTGAAGAATTAAGCAACTGGAGGTCTATATTCCTTTTTTGTTTTCATATACAAGCTTTGGAGCCTTGGTGTCAGAGTGCTAACAAAATGATGATTTTACAATTTTATAGGCTTATAAATGGTGTATAGAAGCCATGAAGGAAATTACAAGTGGACTACCTGTAAAAGTTGTAGTCGATGTTCTACGACAAGCATCCAAGGTAAGAGCTCTTACGACAATTTAATGCGCCTCTTTGATTTACATTACATGCATTTACAAGCAAAACGCATGATGTGATCTGAATTGGTATAGATGGGGTTTATCTGTACATTAGTCTGTGTATGGATATGTTATATACTAAATTATATAAGTTGTATTGCTCAGACATGCCTCTGTCTGCTCTCTGTATAAAAACAGAAAACTGCTGTCAACAAAGTAGTTCCTCTTAGTGTTTTTGTTTACTATCAGTACTATCAGTCTAATGGTTCCAACCATTCTACAAAACCTTCTGCTTATCTACTATTTCATCTGCTCTCCCTCTTTCTCTCGTAAAATTGTCCTTCATCCTCCCAACCTTTTCTTGCTTCCTTCATTTTTTTTTTTTGTTTTGCTTTTAGGCTCTTGACTTTTTGTAAAGGTGCTTTAGCAGCTTTAGACATATAATGTGTTGTTGAAATCCCCAAAAATTTACCAGAAAAAATTAATCTTGAATCGTTTTGCCTATTTCTTCAGAGAATGCTTCAGTATCACTTGACACACAAAAAAGACACTTACAGGTTGCTGTCATAGAAACTGAAAACTTCTCAAAAGTAGTATGATTAAATCTTCATAGGAAAATATACAATTACATGGAGATCAATTAGTCCTTTCTGTAGGAGGACCAACACATTTAACTTTAAACGAGTATCAAGTTCCATAGGCATTAAATATCAATTAAATATCATTTCGCTTTAGGCTTGTGTGGTGAAACGAGAGTTCAAGAAGGCAGAGCAGCTAATAAAACATGCTGTTTATTTGGCAAGGTAAGCTTTTCATTTATTTATTTTTAATCCATAATGTCCATTTGTTTAGCCTTTTTAAGACATTTGGTGCGTTATGTTTTCTTTATTGCAAATAAATGTAGAAATAACTCTTGTGCTTATAGTTGTTGAGGTTGCAATTACCCCAGATCAATACGCATGTCTAAGCAGTGAGGCGGTGTGTACAAAATGCATGCCCTGTATTTTCTGTTTTTAATTAGGTTTAGGTCTTGCCGAAAAAGACTGCCTAAATTACAGCTTTAGTAAACGTATTGCGTATCCGTTGACCACCTTTTTAAAGTATGTGTGTATATTGATAAGATGATGGTTTTTAAAGGCGGGTTTTGATGTATGTATTTTAAATAAATGTTTTGTGTTCTCATTACTGTTCCCATTAATTTTCTGTATCTGTTCTCAGGGAAAATTTTGGCCCTAAGCATCCCAAGTATTCTGACACACTACTAGATTATGGATTTTACCTTCTCAACGTTGATAACATATGCCAGTCAGTTGCAATTTATCAGGTAATCTGTCCTTGAAAGCATTTTTGATTGAAACGAAAATGCTTTTTCAGTTAAAAATAAAATTGTTCCTAAAAAGTTTATTTTGGGATCCTAGTATGATCATGGCCTTTTACATGCCGTTACCACCTCTGTTTAATCTTGTATGGCATGTATCTAGTTTTTCCCACATATCTTTGTTAGTGCCTCGTGTGTTTACCTGTCTTTCTTTTAAATGAAGGTCTCGCCTAACGTTTTTATGTTCTGTTTATTTATTTAGACTGCTCTTGATATCAGACAGTCCGTATTCGGAGGTAAAAATATCCATGTTGCAACAGCTCATGAAGACTTGGCATATTCTTCCTATGTCCATCAGTACAGTTCAGGAAAGTTCGACAATGCATTGTGAGTAGTGACGCTTGTATTGAATGTGTTATGTAAAAAAAAATTTCTGATTTATGGCCCTGGCCTTTTCTAAAAATGGACCGCTTTTCATCTTGCATTCTGAACACCAAAATATACCTGGCTGTCTTTTTCAGCTTATGTTGGAAAAGGTTTTATTAAAATATTGAACCTGTGTTTGGCATTTATTTGGATCCTTGTCAATGGTTGATCTGTTTAAGGAACATGTTTATAGGCTTTTCTCTTTTAGCCCCTTTAGTCCACTATAGGCCCCATGCTGACCGATCACATGCATTGTGATCCCCAATACAAGTCTATGGTGATCGTTGTGTAATCAGTGCGGGGGGGCCTGAGGGAAGAGAGTGAGAAATATAAAATAGAATATAAATATTTATATAATATATAGTGAGTTATTCTGACATTGCTGGCATACAGAAGGGATGTCTCTCAGTGTTGCACAGATAACAAAAACATTTCATTAAAAAAAGGCAAAATCCCTTTGCGCTAGCACTACATGCAAAATGTATAACCCCCCCCCCACCCTGTTCACTACCCCCAAAGCCAAAAGTATTATGTAAGGGATGGATGTTGCCCTCTATAAAATAAAAAAATGTATGTGTGTGGAGTATGTCTGAAATCAAGGCATGTTGCCGAACGCAAATTGGGTCATTTTTGGACAGGGGTAGAAGAAACTAAGAAAATTGTCAAATTTCTTTTAATTTCCCACGCATTTAAACATTCATTTAATTTTGTATGTTTCCATGGTTTTAAATTAAAGCCTTAATTGTACTGAACAGAAATGTATGATTTGTGTGGCTACATGAAACACAGAAAAGGGGAATTTTAATTAAATCAATCCAGGACTTAAATAACCAAAAAACCGGGGACCGAAGAGGTTAATACCGTATTTGCTCGATTATAAGACGACCCCGATTATAAGACGACCCCCCAAAATCAAAATTAATTTAGGAAAAAAACAAAAAGCCTAAATATAAGACGACCCTATAGGAAAAAAAGTTTTACCAGTAAATATTAATTCATGTAAATATATTTTTTAAATTTCCTTTTATTTGCCAACCTGCCCCCCCCAGTTATGCCACTCTGCCCCCAGAAATGCTTTATACCCCCCCTATTTGCCACTCTGCCCCATGATATGCCTTATACCCCTATATGCCACTCTGGCATATAGGGGGTTAAAAGGCATATCATGGGGCTGAGTGGCATATAGGGGGTTAAAATGCATTTCTGGAGGTATATATGCATATCATGGGGCTGAGTGGCATATAAGGGGTTAAAATGCATTTCTGGAGGTCCAGAAATGCATTTTAACCCCCTATATGCCACTCAGCCCCATGATATGCCTTTTAACCCAGCATGTACTGGCTGCCTTGGCTTGATAGGAGTGTGATTGCTGCTAACAGCAATCACACTCCTATCAAGCCAAGGCAGCCAGTACATGCTGGAACCTGGGGATGATAGTAGTGGGATTACAGCCTCCCTATGCCATGCTACAACCCCCACCCCCCTTACACATCCATGCTATCACACACAAACACACATTCACAAACATTTAAATACTCATTCATTCCATTAATCACACATACTTCACACATTAATCACACATACTTACCCAAAAACCCTCCCCCACCCCCTTACCTGAACTGCAGATCTCTCACTCGAAGACTTCTGCTGGGGACCGGCTGTACCAGCAACTTCTCTGGCCCCGCCCCCAGAGGAGGGAGGGGGAGATAGAGTTCTGTGAGGAAGCTACAAGCTTCCTGTCCTCCTGCTTCTAACGGAAGAGACGCTGCTCGCGACCGGTAAGCAGCATGGCCCCAGCCATTTTTTTGGGGTCTGATTAGAAGACGACCCCGATTATAAGACGAGGGGTATTTTTCAGAGCATTTGCTCTGGAAAAAACCTCGTCTTATAATCGAGCAAATACGGTATTTTTGCTTTGTTTTGAGTTTACATTAATGCATAAGGTTCTGCACAAATTTAAAAGTCAGATGGCTGCAGCTCCTAAAGTATTGCTGCTGCTACTTTTGTTCGCATAGTATCATGTTGATCTCTTGAGAAGTATACAATGTTGGCTCTAAGCAGGCAGTTTAGAAACTCCGCTGCAGAATGTTGCTCTGCAGTGTGCTAGAAAGGAGGTCAAAGCAAGCAAATATTTGCTAGCTCATCACTTCCCAAGCAACTCCTACTCTCTCTGTCCCAAGGACATTGCACACAAAGCTATTGTAGGCTATTTAACATTTGGTTTTCTTCAAAACACAATGTTTCTTAGCTGACTAGTAAACAAGTATATTGATTAAATATTTTAACAGCATTATGCGTTTTCTCCAAGTGTATGAGTATATTTAATTCTGTGTGTTTGTTTCTTGTAAGGTTTCATGCTGAACGTGCCATAGAAATCATTACTCATATACTCCCAGAAGACCACCTTTTGTTGGCTTCCTCCAAGAGAGTTAAAGGTACTATCAAATATTAGAAGGCCCTTTCAGGGTTTTTTCTTTAGTCATATCAAATTTTACCATATTTTTTTGTTTTTTTTAAGAAAGGGGGATATCGGTTGGCTCTTGTTAATTCCTTCTTTAAAACGGATAACCATAGACATATTATAAGTCAGCCACAGGCAGCTATTTCAAAAAGCATGACCTGCAGCTGTATACACTAATTTAAAGTCTGGTTTTGTTATTAGAAATTAAAAATGTTAACATTTTAAAAGCATTCTCATTAAACACATGCAATTCTTTGTATCCTAGCACTTATACTGGAGGAGATTGCTATAGATTGTCACAATAAAGAGACGGAGCAAAAACTTCTCCTCGAAGCTCATGATCTCCACCTGTCCTCGCTGCAACTTGCTAAGAAAGCCTTCGGTGAGTTTAATGTACAGACAGCGAAACACTACGGAAACCTTGGCAGGTTATATCAGTCCATGCGAAAGTTTAAGGTGAGATTTCATTTTTTTCTTTTATTTAATCCGGGGAGCTATCACGTCACAAATGTGTCTTCTAATTTCACTTTGAAGTGCAACTACATTTGAGTAACGATTGATTATGTAGCTGTACATCAATTTTTTTTATCACATCATGTATGAATGATTTATACATTTATAAAAGTCAGACATGGCAATTTTATTTACTCTGTGAATGTGATAATTGGTGCATTAAAATGTCCTTGCTGTCATGAAGCCTAGCCACCATGGGTGATCATGTCAATCTGACTCCCAGGCCTCACTCAGTTGTTTGATTTGTGGCAACACATTCTTCTTGTAAATTCTGTTTCCCAAACTATTTTGTTGTAGTGTCCTTGGTGGAGCTATTCTGTTTTAATACCACTTGGGAAAATATCCACTTATCTGGACATCTAACATACTGCAAAGAGATGAAGTTTTAATCTGCAAATAAAACAATGCTGCATTCAAACATTGCTACATTGCCTTTAAATTGACAAAAAAGTTAAATAAAGCAAATGCACCAATGAAATGTACTTCTTGTGTAGTTTTGATGTCACCCTGGTAATAACTTACTCCCTGTCAGTACCTAGGCTTTACAAAAGGTGTGTTCTGCTAACCACTTCTCCTGATTACCAAAGCACACATCCATGCTTTAGTGCTGGCTTACGGGAGAGATCTAGAGGTTCTAACAAGGTGCCTATGTGTATGCGTGGAACCTTCTAACAGCCAACAACTCATTGAAACTGTGGAAAAGTAGTGGCCAGCATTTCTTGTGCATTACAATGAGATGTGCTTATAATGTTTTAAAATTGACTTGTGTTTCCAAATTCCTCTAGGAAGCAGAAGAAATGCACATTAAGGCTATCCAGATCAAGGAACAGCTTCTTGGACAAGAAGATTATGAAGTGGCATTGTCAGTGGGGCATTTAGCATCACTGTATAACTACGACATGAACCAATATGAAAATGCCGAGAAGCTTTATCTCCGATCAATAGCAATTGGTAGATATATATTTTCTATCTTGGGGTGTTTTTTGTTTGTTTTTTGTTTACTTACTACCTTTCGTTAAGGAGTCAGGTGATGCCTGAGCAAGGGGAAATAACTGATTCTTTTCCTCCAAGCAGTGCCAGTGTTGTATCTCAGTGCACAATATCCCCTTAAAACTTGTTAGACACCCTGTTTGAAAACCAAAAACTCAAAGTACAGGTTGATTCAAGTGAAGATTCCATTTTTAATGCTTTTTGTCTGTTTAAATACAAATGATACATCCATTCAGTATATGTATATATGTATATATATATGTGTGTGTGTGTGTATATGTGTGTGTGTATATATATATATATCTATATATATATATATCTATCTATCTCATGCCCTTTACAATCCAAGCCGGACTAATGAATAATTCATCTATGTATATAACTTTTTTTTTTTTGGTTGTTTTTTTATAGGAAAGAAACTATTTGGTGAAGGATACAGTGGACTAGAGTATGATTACAGGGGCCTCATTAAACTGTATAATTCCGTTGGCAATTATGAGAAAGTATTTGAATACCACAATATACTGGCCAATTGGAATCGGTTACGGGATCGTCAGTTTTCCGTTACAGACGCTCTGGAGGATGTAAATACCAGCCCTCTGTCAACAGAAGAAGTTGTGCAGTCTTTCCTTATGTCACAGACCACAGAAGGACAAGCATGTTAAAAGGAGAAAAAAGAACTGGTCGGCTTTATTCATTGCATTTTCCTACATGACTGGAAAAATCCTTACTGTGAAATTGTAAAAACCAAGAAGAATGGTGAAATTAGGACCCCGGGTCCAGCCGTGGGGGAAATAACCCAAATAAGACCCAGTCCGCTGTTTGAAGGGTCCGTTCATGGGTTGCTCGTTCACCGCATTTTCTATTTCAAGGAGCCGGAAACAGAGCTATCGTTTTAATTGTTTGCAACTCCTGCAGGAAGCTGCAAATAAAACAGTTTAATAAGAGTTTATATGAGTTTTGTTATCCGGTTTTATTTTCCCTGGTTTTTCGTTTGCAGCAGATGTTTTCACATTGGTATACTTGTGCACTCCATTTATTTGATGTTAATAGGAAGTGAATATCACGCTTATTATCACAGTCGTAGTACATTTCTTTTTTTTTTGCCAGGTTTTGGAGAACATTACCTAGTGCTCAGTGAGTAAAGCATAGGCAACTAAATGTCTCCTCGCTATGTAAACTGCTTTATTTACTGCAGCATGTAAACACTCGCTTGTCCTTTCACTTTACTGAAATATTTTAGGTTTCATTGGGTTAGTAAGAATTTGCACATCCGGTATGTAAAGTCATAACTTCTTTCTGCGTATCTGCTGCCACTGAATCCATAAATAGATAATGATTGCACAGCTCTATGTCCGGCCACAATCCTGACCAGTATCTACATTGGTTTGAAGGCAAAACGCAAGAGTCGTTTGATGCTGAAATCTGGTACTAATCTGCATCTTAAGTATCTTGATTAAATTACTCATTGTTACGATCTTCTTTTTTTTCTTTTCATTTCCCCAAAGAAATATATGAAGAGTGGTTTGACAGCACTGGGAATTGTGGAAATCAGTATTTTATCAACACGCTGCTGATACAGTCTGTTTGAAATACCTGTTCCTATGCAACTTTGAAAAGTTCTCATGGTCATTGAACAGATCATTGTGTTCACTCTTCAGTCTGTTAAAGGACAAGGTTCCACGGATAATGAGCTAGGAAGCATGATTATAATTCTGCTCCAAATAATTACACACTAGTTGACAGTCAAAATGTAACCGGTTTCAGATTTTTTTCCCCCTTATGGTTTGATTTTTAATTACTATTTGCGCTTGTCAATGTCATGTGAAAAAAAAAAAAAGGGATAAAAAATCCAATGGCATCTTGTTAGATTTGTGATCAGACCCAAGAAAGGAAAAGTCTTACAGCCAGTTTAGACTCCAAAGTTTGCGTGGCAAGTAGCACGTAGAGCGGGAAAGGTAGATGTTCATTTTGTGTAGGTGGATAGCTGTTTGTTTTAAATGGGGTTGTGTTATTTTTATGTATTAATTAGAAACTGGTGTATCATTTTTATACTTATGTTAAATACATAAGAAAAGTGAGAGCCAGTTCATCCATAACCGTTGTTTACTCTTAAATGTCATTATTTAAAACTGAATTTCCATTAGAAAATTCATTTAAAAAAAATTAAAAAGGACAAGGCTTCTAAATTGCCCAAAATTGTTTAATTAAAAAGGAGCTGGATTCCAAATATGAGTCTAGGGCGAATCAAGTTAACTTATTTATGTTTCGCTTCAGTCATGACTAAATATTTATAACATTAAGACTATCAATAAGGGATATTCCTTGGATTTATATACAACCTATCTATAACAACAAGGTTGTTTATGTACTTGTAACTTACTATGCATCACTTATACGCATTTAATTCATTGTCCTAAAATATTCCCAGGTAGGGTTTTTTTTTTTGTTACTGCAGCAATTCAATTTGTTTGCTAAATCTTTACATATGTTTGGAACACGATTACATCGACAATTGCTCTCCTCCCTTCTCTTTCATATATTGTAGCTTTTTGAGTTGTCCTCCGTATTAAGCATCAGAAAGGAATTTTACGCCAATAATGATTGAATTGGCTCCAATAGAAGTCAAATGAAAGATTTGTTCGTCCATTAAATGTGCATGTGCATTTCGAAACTAATCCATGTACTCTCACAGTTCTTTGCACGCTAGGGTTTTTATATTTTCAAACAATCAAAGCTGATTGTTTTTGCACTAGATTATATATATATATATATATAGTATCATATTCCATTCATTTTACATTTTTATTTAAACATGGAACTACTGTTAGAACTACTACATTAGATTCTCCCATTGATAAATGACTTTGAGAGTGATATTTGTGACCTATTACTCTAGAGTCCAATTTTACAATGACTGTAATTCAAAATTACTTTTTGTTTTCAAGTTTTGAATAAAACTCATGCATTTATACTTTTGGAGGAGCATGATCCTCTACAATGAAGTAACTAAAGACTTACCCATGTTATATGACACATATACACAGACATACCAGGATAGATTGCTAGTTTTCATTACTATTTCGTTAAAATTCAGTATCAATAGATACATTTTGTCTGTCACAATCTGACATACAAGCATTGAGTGCCTGGAACCCAACTACATTTAATTACACACTTTTGTACTGTTTTAGTATTATACCATTAATAAACACGCCAATTGTAAAACCTAATAAACCTTTTTGTTTAAGACATCTGAGCCTATGAGTCATGAAAGAATTGGGCGGACTGGCATCCTGCCATTTTCTTATTTTCTTCTGTACACCTGTAATTTTGAGCCAGCAACTATAGTATTCAAATATTATATTTCCCCATAGCAACCATTTGAATATTGCAGATTGGACACGTTTTTTTTTTTTTACAATTTATACATAAGATTTAGTGTGCCATCTCATTAATAGTATACCTCGCAATAACCTTTGAGTTACTTGTTAACCTTGCCATAACATCATATTTTTTTCTTTGTTTAGGATAATTAAATGTATTAGGTTTTATATTTCGTACTCCATTTCAAGCAATGGGAACGTAGCTGTAACAATTACGCCCCACCGCCTGTTTGAATTACAAACTGTATATTGCCGTATAACAGCAAATCTTATTGATATGAAACAATAGGCAACTGTAAAATATTTATCGACAAGGTCTTTTAGTCTCTTGTCTATAGTCTAGGGAGCTTGTAATATGTACTCATCAGGTTTAAAAAGTTTTTTCCTATTTGAATGCCGGGTTAAACTAATAATCAGATGTTGCAGTTCTTGGGTCAGCATATGTAAGAGGCTGACATTTTCTTTCCTATAGATTTACATAATCGTTTTGAGTGTTAACAAAATGGTACCTTCAGGGGAACTGGGTCTGCTGACTTGATTTTCTCAGCTACCATACTGATTCTGGAACTTGTTGGAGATAAATGCTTCTTCACGCACCTACTTTTGCAGTTTATACCACTATAAATTGCTGCGTGTATTACACAAGATCAATGTTTAAGTGTTTTCAAACTTAATGCCTGGTTATCAGTGGGCTCCAGTGTCCTTTCCCTCCATATTCCTCAGCCTAGCATAATATAACCACCTCCTTATTATCATTTGTCAAAACCAAGGGTATCAATAACAATAGTGCCTAACGTTTGTAATGTAAAAATAATGCAGTCATTGCACTATTTTTGGATCTAAAATCCAATTTGTATTTGTTTTAACTTTATTTTTACATTCCACCAACCCCATTCAAAATGCACATGCTTTCCCAGTGCTATGCTGCACCACTGATCTTTGAAGGTTTTTTTTTCCCTTTCTGTGTGTGTCATTTCAACAAATGTCTACATTTTATTTTCTTGAGAATTTAAAGGTTCTTTTAGAACTTGGGTTTACAAAAATGTTTACTTGTAATTAAACTTTATATAAACATGTACACCATTTTAAAACGTATATATGTGTGTATAAACGTAAAACTCTATAACAAACATTAAAGCAGTGCCATTTATTTTTTTTTCCTTTATCAGTACTATACTTTGTTTTTATGTGTAAAGGGAAGGTCAGTTTTCAGAATCCATTGTAGATTGCCTTTTTTGGCTGCCGTAGAAGACATTGTGCTCCTGACAGTTTACGCAGGCGTGCATTGCAATAATTGTGTTTTTTCAACAGTAAAGATTCAGTATTAATATAGGAGCAGTACAACATCTTTTTGCGAAATGAAAAGCTGTTTAATTTGCAATAGAAATTTAAAGAGATAAATGACCTAGATCATTTTTATATTTACATCGTTGGGACTTATATGCTAATACACCAGTAGGTTATGTGTCTACTGCCACGAATACCCGATTTTTTTATTTTTCTGTACAATTGGGAAGTACATTTCAGTTAAGTGAACCAGCTGTGTGATTTTTAATGTGGAACTATTTGGCTGCTTAAATGTGACACTGAATGTTTGGTGTTCTAGTTCATCTTGTGCTTGCAGTCACGTGAGCTGTCAATCATTGTGGCTGTCCTTTTGGAATGTACTTAATTTTTTTTTTTTGGAACACGTGCTATGTATTGGTTCAGTGCTGTCTTTGATGCTGGAGGTTTGTGATATTGTAAATCGGTGTGGAGCACGTACGTAGGGCACACGTTGCTTAGTTACCTCTTAAACAAGCAAGTTCCTACTTTCATCATGGCACAATTGTGCTGAGGACTTGTGGGTAATGCATTTTTTTTTTTGTTTTTTTTTTACGGGGCAATTTCTTTTTTCCCAATACCTGTAGCATGAATGGCCTTGCGCAGTTCTTAACTATGTGTAGAGCTACTTCACGTAGGGGCAGTTATGATCTGGATTGCTACAGAACGCAGATTCCGCAATGAACCTGTCTCCTTTTATTAGGTTTAGCAAATTAGTCCTAAATCTTCTTTTGGGATTCCATATTTGTAAGTTACTTGGAAGTTCCCATGAATAACATAAATATCTAATGCATGAGTGGCCTTAGTGAGTTTGTTCAAGTGCAAATTTTTTTATTATTGTAAAGTTTAAAATGAAGAAAAGAAGAAAATATATATAAACAATATATAATTATCTAGACATTTGGTTTGTTGGTGCACAAGTTCAGTGTTGGTTAAAAACTGTCGCTTGACACTATATATATATATATATATATATATATATATATATATATATATATATATATATATATAATGATAAACCTCATTACACTTCAGATATTATATGATGTGCTTAAAAAAAGGTCAATGTATGTTACATTGTGTGGGTATATACACCAGCTTAATTACTATTTTTTGTATTCTTTCTTTACAAAAATGATTTTTTGAATGGAACGGAATAAAGGAAATATGCTAAATTTTAATGGGAAAAAGTTCTACTGATTGTGCCACAGTTTATACATATCTCGACGATCTGTTTGTGTAAAAGACTTTTCATACCATTCTATGCATTTATCAGTGCCCACTCGTTTGTAATCGTCACACCATACTGAAAATGTTTGTAACCAACATTGTGATATTCTGTAATTGCATTGCTAAGAAAAAAAATCCTTATTGACGTAATAAATATAGTGTTTCTGCTACCATAACCGGCCTTAATGAAATTTTTGGGGGGGTTTCCCTGAATTTTAGGAAATGTGAGTGTAATTTAGCCTTTAGTTTGTGTAGATTTTTTTTATAACCTGTCCTGCTTAATGCTGCTTTGTTATAATTATGAAAAGTATTGTGGAATATGTATTACCCAACCCATAATTATTCTAAATTGTATATATATATATTTGCACTACATTTTGATAAAATTCCTAGCATAGATTAAAGCTTGTCACCTGATGAAATACTGTCATTGAATATGTAGAGTGGACTTACGCAGCTGATCTTTCAATGCAATATTGGTTCATTTGTAGTAGCATCGCCTTTATTATAGGTGATTCAAATTCAAAGCAGTAACACAAATGACTACCCTCATGATGGAATAATCTTCATCTTGACTTTTGGAAATTCCCAAACTCTGCCCCCTTGGGGTGTAGGTTTTGCTTGTCACTCCAGATCTGTGTGGTGTCTGAATGAGAGAACTCCCTACTGGAAACTACAGTTGTATACATATTTTCAGCACTTGGACTGTTATTTACACTTAATCTCCAATTACAAAGATTTCTATCAATACGAGTATATGCTGTATTTGGTTGAGCAAATAGCTCCCCCAATGGTATAGGACTCTTCTAATTAACTATGCTTTAGGTTCTTTTTTTTCAAATATAGTTGTGGTACATTATGTTGCATATGTTAATTAAATATTATGTTTCATGTCAGTTTTTGCTTTTTCTTATATGTAATAGATAAAATATGTCACAATAATTTTAAGTATTGAACCCCACAAACAGGTTTAAGTATGTTGGTGTAACTATGTACCAGCACACTTTGTGTGATTATGGCCCATTCTCCATGTTGCAGTTTGTTGCTTGGGGACCTCCGTTTTCATATAGTGCCACTACTGGTGCTTTGGCATTGAGTTAGGAATTGTCTTGCTTTTAATGTGAATTTTCCCCAAAACCTCAGGGTTCTTTGTTGGATGGGAATCCATTTGGCTATGCATTATACCAGAGCAGCCAAGCTCTTCCTTCCAGCAGAAGCTCCCTGACATTGGGCTTTCACACTGTATAGTGAAGACAAGGAGCTGAAACTAAGTTCATCAACAAACTACTGCTAGCTTTCCCTTTGAATAAACCCCATTTTTTTTATCTAGTGATGCCACTAGATGTCACTATGCACTTCCTTAAAAACGCCAGATATTTCAAATCTTATGGGAGACAGAAACTTACGGAAATTTGTTCTGCAGAGTATTCCACATAATGCAAGACCCATTAACGTTCTGTGAAGTTAAGCCACTAGATGGTCTGTGTAAAATTTGCCCACCTCCAATATGCACTTGGTTGCTTCAGTTGATGCTGCCCATTTCACCTGTTTCTATTGCAGGTATCTTGAATAGCAATGACCATTGTGACACACACACGCTGAAACCAGAAAGGAACAGTTCACTTTTAATCAGAAAAATACACATTCGTGTCCGCTTTTTTTTTTTTTCTTTCTTTCAACATAGAAACTTTTTAGCTTTAATGGCAACAACTCATCAGTAGCTGTGTTGCCACCTGACAATTAATTCCCTGAACAAAAACTGACAACTATTTTTGGAAAGGGTTTGTGCATTCAGCAGTATGAGGAATTATGTTTTTAAGCCACATTTACTTAAAAAAATTTTTAAAAAAAAATCACACACACGCTCACCTTGAGAATTAGCACTTTACACATCAGTGTATTCTGGCTTAGGACGGCAGGTATGAGGTGTGTCAGCCTCTACATCGCATTCCCTATGGATTTCTATAAATTCTTTGGTGGGCTTAAGCTCCTATGTACACTAAGAAGGGCTGTGCCCCATAGTATCTCTTGCCTGGAGTGAAGTCACATCCCAGCACTCTGCAGAGAGGATGCATAGAATTAGGAAGACTCTTAAGAATCTGGTCTAGATCAGGTACTCAAATTTAGCACTGAATGTATGTGAAAATGATTAGGACCGTGCTATTTGTTTCTTACTGAAAATGATGTACAGTAGTCTATTTGATTTAAGGGTTAAGACTTTCTCACAGCTGTTGAATTTAACAATTACCGAGCGCCGGCAGCAGCGGAGGTTGTCTACGCGCATTGAGCATACCTTCCCCAGCTGCCAGAGAGGAGAATTCCCTGCAGCGCTGCAGGGAATTCTCTTCTCTGGCAGCTGGCAAAAGTCCACTTGATGGACGCAGACAACCCCCACTACTGCTGGCACTTCTGCCAGGGCTTCAATGACAGAGCACCTGTGTCAGATGACCTCCACCCGCTGCCCCCACCAGACACCAGGGAGTCAGAAGCACTAGTAAGTCGGGGGGGGAGTGTTATATGGGGGGTAATTAGGATTTTACCAATAGCCAACTTGCTTTAACATCCACTCACTCTATCACCGTACACTTATGTACACACACATTCTTTCTCCTGCTCACCCCCCCGACACTACTACACTAGTCTTACCCCTGAGACTCCAACACCATACGCTGATACACAAACTCACAATAACATCATAGGCTGACACACACATGCTAACGCACATACACTCATGCTACCCTCATACACTGACACTCTAAAACACCATACTGTAACAGACACACACATGCTAACATCATATGCTTACAAAGATTAATACCTTACAGTAACACACACACATAACTCATGCACAGCCCCATATACCAATTCACCACACTCATATACATGCACACACACTAACCCTAACACTTTATATACATACAGACTCTAACTCAACAGCACAGTACACATACATATCCACCACTGCCTCTCTACTCAGTGGCATAACTAGACACACATGAACTTACATATTCACACACACATATAGTAACATACTTGCACACCCACAGTAACATATGTAGACACATATACTAATATACTTACAGACTAACATCCTTTCTAACATGCACATACTAACATATCAACACACACCTACCTTTGTTGGCTCAGGAGGCCAGTGCCAACCATTCTGCTCACAGAGAGGGTCCTCACACGCTATGCCTGAGTGCTAGGGAATGATGTCATATTCCGGTGCTCAGACTCAGCGTGTTGGGCCTAAGGTAGCTCTCGGATGGTTGGTGGAGCATGTACCTGAGGCCTGGGGGCCTTCTTTACACCAGTGTCTCTACTAGTGTGAGGCCATGTAATCCTCGTAACGTGACCCCGGTAGGCACTTTACTGCAGCCAAGCAGACTGGGCCTCTATGCTCTCTCAGGTATGTACTGGTGGTACTCCCTGATGGCGGCCCTGTGCCTACAGCAAGTATATAGAAATATGTAGACGAAGTACATCACATGATTCTTATTTGCTACCAAATTATATGTTTCTATTTTTTCCTTTATACCTTGGCCAAAAGGTCACACCAGTCTTGTCCTGGTACTTATGGGATTGTTGAAAAGTACCAAACATTCAAATATATTGCATCTTGCACCAAGGGTTATGATAATTTAAGTAAATATCAATGTAGTGATTAATAATGTATAGTATGTTTGAAACTTGAACACGTTTAAATGTTATTTATTTTGACATGCCAAAGGCCCTTAAAATAAACAACCAGACTACATTCTCAGAATTCCTGCAAGCTATGTTTATGCTGAAAAAAAGCTACTAGCACATTTGGCCTTAAGCAATATATTAAATAAAATAAGAATGTGGCTGTCTCTCTGCATTGTGACACAGATATGAGCTGGCAGAATCAAACAGAGGTCAGCAGGACAACTCAGCTTGTTCTGAAATTATAAATACAATATACATAGATTTATGATTCTACACTAAAGCTAATAGTATCAAATAGAGAAGGGGCAAATTCCCCGCAAAAAAATACCACAGAGAGGTGCATTTAGAATCAATGAGTCATAATGCAAACAGTACCTCTTTATGGTGTTTTTTCTGCTGGACGTTAAGGATGCTAAGAAGGTCTATTACAGAAAAGAAAGGTTTATGCAGTAGCTCAAAAATAAGCTCACATCCCATTGGGGTCATTTGCTATGTATTATTGACTACCTGAAATACCGATGCCGATTATTCAACTTAAAAATGAAGAAACAAACGCACTCCAATTCCCGGTGCAAATATATCACCAACAATTTCAGCTTATTTTTGGAGCAGAACTCATGTGCACCCACTCTCTAAAGTGAACCAAACCACAAAGAGAGAAATAGAGATGTAAAGTGCATGTTACCATGGTAAGGAGTAATCACATATGAAAATATTGCAGCAACTAGTGACAATAAACATCATGATCTTAATAATGTGCTCCTGCACATGGTATTATTTTTTTTATTGCACCGAATATTAAGTGAAAATGAATGAACGCTCCCTATAACTAGTTGCTAGTCAGTGTTATTGTTTTGAAGATATTTGTCCCTATGTGCAAAACAAAATCATTATCTGATCATTCTCTTTGCCTTCCTTGTACTCACCAACCCTTATAAAGGATGCCTGAACAACAGACAGAACAAGAACAGTCAGCACCTTAACAACAGGTGAAATCTATCATAGTGTTAAGCATCCACATGTTTTTATAACATCAGTAACAAACCTTCCATATTTTTGTGGTGAGACTTGAAACATGGGTAGGATGCAGGGCTTTACTGAGACTTTTTATTAGACTTACTGAGTTACATAAATAGTTATTAGCATGTCACAAAATCATATTATTCGCCAATTTAAACCACTGCCTCCTAGTTACGACTCTTAAAACAAAATTGGACATCCTCATGCATTTGAAATTTTATGAGAGGTGTATAGGCCACCGAATGTAGGTATTCTTAACTTGTCCAAATTTGTACAATTAATTTGCCATACAAGTCCGATGTCTTTTTAAAAATACTCCGCATGCTGGTCTAACCAGTAACTGTGGGCATACATTTGTTGCATCGTTTTATTCCCAGGGAGATCATTGTAACATTCATTCATTTCAGTATATTTGGCGGCATTCATCCTAACAAAAGCCAGGAATAATACAGTACAAATATAGAACTGTACAGCTGACAAAACACACACGCTGCTGCATTTTACGCCAAAAACCTCCAATTGCTTTATTATAGTTAAACAGTGACACATTCATTCGTTCAAGCTGGTATTTTTATTAAAAAGGCAATTATTTTAAAATAATATATGACATCTTTTTAATGTATGCATATTGCAAAAGTGTGATGCGGGGTAAATGGTGTGCAAAGGGAAAAAATATGGAAAAATAGAACCTGGTTGCTCATTCACATCCAACATCTAAATGAGCTACAGTATGGTATTTTCTTGACTTTGAGCCTATACAATAATGTACTTGGGTTGTCAGATCGTAACATGGGATGGGTCACCTGGTCATATGCTAATCTTGCATGTTAAAGTTTATAAAGTATGTGTTTTATGAGGTTTTTGAGTTGCAAGCTACATACAGCAGGCAGGTAAGTGATCTGCCTTTACTTAATATTTAGCAGTTGGGACAAGGAGAAGTCTACCTAAATGATGAGATGAAGAGGGAATCTAATGAAAGCATTAGTGATGAAATGGAGGCTTGCTAAATAAAGTCAACAAGGGTCAGTGAGGGCGCAGGTACAAAAGGGTAGGACCACAAAGGGTGGAGCCATAATGCAATACGTTATAAGTAGTGAAGGTTTACCTGGAAGACTAGAGCACTGTCTGACTGTCTGTGACACTGACACTCAAACTGTTGGAGACTGAGTTCACGCTTCACTCCTTTGACGTTAAGGCGCACCATTTGCATTTGCATATCCTGCCGCTCCCCAGGGCCTCCATCTGTAGTTATGGGGTTCTTTACCCAGATGACCCCCTACTCAGCCCCACTAGCCATACTCATCTTTTTTGGTGGCAAAGATGGCTCAGACAAGCTGTTTGGGTGCAAATATGGAGCAGACAAGCTGCTTGGGGGCATCATAGAGGCATTACGGGGGGGCGAGCGACACTGGTGCCAGTGAGGGCTAGGGTGACCATTTTATTATTGCCATTCAAGGACACAGTATAGAACCCCTGAACACCCCCCTGCCTTGTATCTGACCCACCTGTTTGCTTACTTTCTCCAGCCATTTTTTTGACTCCTCTGATCTCTCTTTGGAAAAGCATGCTGACAGTAGAGGTGGAAGAAGGGAGTAAGGAGAGGAGGGGTCAGGATGTTTGATAGTGTCCTGCTGTAGAGAAAAAAAAAACAACAGGAGAAAGGGGAGGGGGTGTAGTGTGCTCTGTACCTGCAATAAAAGTTGCCCTAAATTATAATATGACACTTGGTTGTCTGTAGAGGTAAATTCTTATACGAACTGAAATCGTAAATTGTTATTTGCATATTAATTACAGGATATAATGATTGCATATAATTATACGTTACATTTATTAGACCCACTTTGTCTTCTGGGAATGCTGCCAAAAAATGTTAATCACAGCTTGCTTAATCCTGCCTGACACATCTTGGCAACCATCCCAGAAAATGTGTAATTCTCCCCACTGCACAAAAAATGCTGGCCGGGTGGCAACCCTTATTATCATCTTTCATGGGCCTAACTATGTGCACCAACTAATGGTGGGTTGCAGCATTTGCTTGTGGATGGGTGAAGTTTTTGTGGGTTATATGTAAGGTATTCTCAATTGTTTAACTGCATTGCGTTTATTCCACTGCTATATTCTTGCACAGCCTTGCGTTATTACACAATTTAAGTTAGCTCTGTGTCAGTGGTTAATGCTAACTTAGGGATGTTCCCTACTGGACCCAACATCCATACCCTGGATGGTCAGCGGGGCGGGGACACTGCAGCAGCTATGCACCCTAACTCCTAGGTAGCGGGGATTCAAGATTGGCCAACAATCCCTTCATATTTTAGGTATTTAATTAATTTTCTTATCTTTTCAGGGCTCTGATATATTTTCCCAATTCTTAGCTTCATATTATTATATCTTATAGCGTACACCAATGCATTCACATCAAGCTCTTGTTTAAAAAATAAATACAATTGAAGGTAATGTCCTGAATTGGCAGCTATTCATTTTTTGCTCCAAAATTCTGCGTACAGTTCTGAGTAAGATGTCACTTTCCTGTGCAATTAATGGGAAAGTGATGTTTCCTGAGCACCACATTTGTTCTGGCGCAAAGCTAATACATGAAGTATCTCCCAGACTATGCTGCAGCCTTTCATAAATGTTATCTCCCATGCACCATGTAACACATTTCCATGTGATAGCAGATAATTACGATGTCAGGGTCCTTTGTATAAAAGGATAAGTAAAAGACAGGCCCTGTGTTCATAACTCGTTCATAGGTACAATCTCCTTTCCACAGGCTGCTTTGAAAGTCTGTCCTTGATAACAAACTCACCTTTCTTTAAGGAATTTACTTTCTTTCCTTTTTTACACCAAACTACTATTTAACTGGCAAATTACCTGTGTTCTTTTTACATCAGCATTTATTGTATTTTAAAATACTTTTCTACAAGCTCTCCTAATAAGTATACTATAGATCTTTTTAGACAATATGATCTAATACAAGTCAGTTTACTATACACTAGGCACAGTTCACCCCTCAGACCCCTATTCTATACAGCATAATTTTATTCTCCAATAAAATCTCTACAAAAGGGTAAACGTGTATAAACTAAATGTTTAGGAATATTGTAAAGATATCTCAGATACTAAAATCAAGTAATAGTAAAATTATGACTTAATATCCCAGAAATAAAGATAATGTTTAGGGAAAAAAAGAGAGGGGATTTGCACAGAAACCAACGCTTTAAGCTACTAGCACAAAACTGATTATGTCGTAATGTACATTTCTGTACAATTATTTCTTGATGCCAAATTGTAGTCTAAAATATAATACCCATGGGTGCCACTGAACACTAGAAGCCCTAATTTATAACATTTCTGTAAAACTACTGCCACATAGTTATAATATCTAATTCCCTAGACAAAAAATATTTAACATCTCCAGCTTTCGTGTATACTCCACAGCCCCTTATCACTACATTGGCGCAGTTTCTATTGAAAACTACTAGCGTAGTATTCTTTTAAAAAATAATTTGAACCATCTACAGCACAGAGTAACATGATCTTCGGCATCAGAAACTGTGCAGCACTTAATTTTCTAGGCGGCATCCTTATGCACCTCTGTTCACACACACACACACATACTCACACTTGCAAATCTTCTTCTTCACTCAAACACTTTCAAAACACAAGCTCTCTTTCTTTTCTTTCATTTCTCTGCATCTCTCCTGCCTTTCTCAAGTATGGTTTTTCCATTTCTCTCTCTTGCTCCCCTTCATGGCACAGCATATATATAAAATGTCCTCTGCTGCCTACCGTGTCCCTCTACTGCTCACTGCTACTTATAGAGTGACAGAAAGAAAATGGAAGGGATAAAAGGAGAAAAGAAAGAGAGAAATAGAGAAAGAAAGAAAGAAAGAAAGAAAGAAAGAAAGAATATGAAGAAGGAATGGGAGGGAAAAGGAGAAAGGGAAGAAAACTGAGAGAGAGAAGGACAACATCGAGATAGAAAAAAGTCAGAAACATAGAAAGAGGGCATAGAGAAAGAGAGAGAGGAAGGAGAAATAGCAAGGAAGGGAGAGAAAAGAGGGTAGAGGGAAAGAAGAAAAACAAATAGAGAGAAAAGGAGAAGGAGAGACAAGAAAGGAAGAAAGAAAAATAGAAAGAAAAGGTGTAAAGCATGTAATGTCAGGTATTTAGGCTAGTACCTAATAGACGTCTACATTGTCCTTTTGCAATACTTACATTTTATATGTTTTATATATTTTATAACACATCATATCAAATACACCACATGTTTGCTTCACATTCAACATTATATATTCCTTTTTACAGCATACTTAATATTTCAAAGGAATATTTAAATATTGGTTCATCTTCTTCATATCTTCTTCATTTTAATGTTATTACTAACAATGCATCTTTAGTTCCCAATTTGCAGTACTCTTAATTTCGTTAATAAAACTATTCAATATCAATTCTCCGTATTTCATCTGTGTTTGTTCTGTTTCAGATTATAACCCTCAAGGCTAAATCCCTGCATCGTTGGTCAGAAACATCATAAGAAATAGATTTTTTTTAAATGGATATAAATGCCATTTATTTCCCTTCATTGTTCTATATGTTGTGTTAATATTCTTATTTATTTATTACTGTGTATATACTGTATATCACATGATTGTGTTTATATTATGCATGTATTTTTTCTTTTATAAATTAAAATGGATGAATTGATATGTACTACAGAAATAAATTAAATTATAATGAAAAGTGCAATAAAAATGACATATAAAGCTTGTTTTCATGCTTCTAACAAAAGTCATACAAAACCATCTGAATTCAAGATCCTTGGTACCATTGCTTTACATTTGAGGATCCATTTAATTTATCTCCTAAATAACACTTTTTGCTAAGTGTTTCCTCTTATCTTTCCAATTACAAATAGAGTCATCTATGTAGCATTTGTAAAGAATTCAATTCAAATTTTATTTTTCATTTGGATTATTTATATAATCCCTCAACAATTCATTTCTTTCAATTTATTTATTTGAAGGGATGAATTATGTACATAATATTAACAGAATCACTTGATATACCGGTATATACACAGTAATAAATAAGCACAAATATTAATGGAATAAAATATAGGACAATCATGTTGAAGGAAAACAAATTGCACACACATTCATTGAATTTTTTTAATAAGCTTTTGGCTGATCATATTATAACGCAAATAAAACAATAAGAATAAATAAAGAATACATTTTAAAATTTTACTAAGAAGATTGTAGCACATTGGTAACTAAGGTATTAGGAAAAGGGATTGGTTTATTGTTGTATAATTCCTAGCACAAACATTTACAAAAATATAAAGAACAATGAACCAGTTTTATATACCGTATTAGCTCGATTATAAGACGACCCCCCAAAATTAGAAAATTAATTTAGGAAAATTAATTAAGAGAAAGGCCTGAATATAAGACTACCCTTTAAGAAAAGTTTTACTAGTAAATATTAATTCACATGTAAACTATTTTTTAATAAAAACTATGATTGAGAAAAATGCATTTTTAAAATTTCCTTTTATTTGCCAACCTGCCCCCAGTTATGCACATCTGCCCTCTAGATATGCCTTATATCCCCTTATATTCCACTCTGCCCCCCAGAAATGCCTTATACCCCCCTATATGCCACTCTGCCTCTCTGATACGCCACTCTGCCTTCCAGATATGCCTCTTGACCCCCTATATGCCACTCTGCCTCTCTGATACGCCACTCTGCCTTCCAGATATGCCTCTTGACCCCCTATATGCCACTCTGCCTCCCAGGTATTCCTTTTATCTCCCTATATGCCACTTTGTCTCCCTGATATTCTTTTTAACCCCCTATATGCCACTCTTACCCTCCCCTGACTTACCAGTGCTTCCCTAGACTTTTCCTTGTGCTGCAGATTCCTTGGTGTCTAGTGGGGGCAGCCGGTGAAGGTCTGCGTGATGCGCACAGACAACCTCCGCTGCTGCTACCTGCACTTCCCGCAGGGGCTTCTATGAATGAGCACCGGAAGGTCATGTGACGCCGGCGCTCTGCCATAGAAGTCCCGGCAGAATCGCACAGACCTCCACCGGCTGCCGGAGAGGAGCATCCAGGTCCCCAGAAGCACTGCGGGGGATCTGGATCTTAGTCTTGCAGTCAGACCGCTATTTGAGGTCTGATTAGAAACGATCTAGAATATAAGACGATGGTTATATAACCTTGTCTTATAATCGAGCAAATACGGTATTTCTTGCTGTGAAAAACTTTTACAATATATTACAAATGAATTAGCAGGGATATTTAACATAACTAGTGGCATTGCAGGGAAGAGACTTTGAGAGGAAGTAAAGATGCCTAATAGTAAGAACACAATAAAATAACAATTTCCCAATATACCCCAGTACTTACATTTACAGACATGAATGAAGACCAGGGGAGGGCTTTCAGTCTAAGGCCTGGGAGGGGCAAGTCTAGTCAAGTGGCCCACTGCGCCACCAAAGCGTCTGCGAGTGACATTTAAAGCGGCCGTCGTGCGGCAGTTACTCCACCGGCGCCTAATGAAATTAAAGCGGCCGGCGTGCATGCACCGCGCCGCCCAATCGCCGTGCCTCAGCTCTTTATACAACCCCTTTTAAGACGTGGGACGAAGAGCTGAGGCATGGCCATTGGGCCTGACTGCCGTATGACGCAGGGGCGTACCTAGAGTATTTGTCAGCTGTCGCAGATCCTGTATGTGGTACCCCCCACACACACACTTTAAAACTGCATAGTGTCTATGGTTAGTCAAACATTGACAGGGGTACAGCAAAATTGTTATCAATTTATAAACATATATATATATTAAGCGCAATCGCAATTCTATCATACCCAGGTTCTAGCATGTGCTGGCTGACATGATAGGAGTGTGATTGCTGTTTGCAATCATATATATATTAATACTGTTATTGAATTTTTCTGTCCAATTTTGGTATGTAATTTACTTTTAATAAAAGTGTTAACACAACACAGTTGGACAAAAAAAAACAATTGATAACAGCAATCACACTCCTATCATGCCTAGACAGCCTCCCTATGCCATGCTATCCCCCCACACTTCCATGCAATCTGAAACCCTCATTCACAAACATTCATCATAAACTACAGCATAACACCCATCACTCTCACACACTTACTAATATTTTCCTACCTTTCCTCTGTCACTGCCACTTTTCCTCCTCCTCTTCGTTCTTCCTCTTCTTCTTCTGTGTCCCGTCCTTCCAGTGCAGAGAGTGCGGAAGACGGAGGGTGTGGCTTCAGTGTTGTCCGGGATTTGACATCAAGTCCCGACGCACATCCACAGTTGCCGCGCGCATCGTTTTTGGAGGTGTGCCGGCACCCCTTAGTTTTGAACTTTGCGGCTGCCTTGAATGTTCGTCTACCGGCCCACCGGCCCAGATTCAGGGCAGCCTGGGGGGCAATTGCCCCCCTGCCCCCCGCCCCTGATGAAGAGCAAATAAATTAGAATTAATCACCATCAAAAGAAAAATTGGGGAGGTGAGAGTAAATTTGGTGGCTATCATCTTGAGAGGGAATGTGTTAATGTCCAGATCTATCCTCTTTAAGGACCATCATTTCCCTCAAAATTAGAAAAAGGAAGAATTGATTCCCAAGAGTAAGGAAGGAGACTGAGCAGCTAAGGACAGGCAGGGCACAGAGCAGGTACTGGCAGATGGACACATCCAGATTGTACAGGACCAAATTTCTCCCAATATTAACTCAAGAACTGATTCCCCAGAGTAAGAAAGGAGACTGAGCTGCAGCAGCAGAGGCATGACATGGCACAGGGCAGGCACTGGCAGACAGGCACATACAGACGCTAAACTGAACTGCCCCATATTAGAAAAATGAAGATGAATTGATCCCTCAGAGTAAGGAAGGAGATTGAGCCGTAGAACCAGGGCAGGACACAGGTCAGGCACTGGCAGATAAACACATCCAACCATATGGTACAAGAAAATATTAGAAATAAATAACAATAATTGACCATCCCAGAGTAAGGAAGGAGACAGAGGATCAGCAGCAGTAATGAAGCATGTGACCTGGGCAGGAACAGGCAGATGCAGCACCTTGGCAAAGGACGAAATTTCCCCCAATATTAAAAAAAAAAAATTAAAAGAACTGACCACCTCACAGTAAGGAAGGAACAGTAGATACCCTTGTAAATGCTGATTGGCCAGAGTGCAAAAAGTAAGGAAAAACTTGAAAACACAAGTTTTTGGATCCATCAACCACACCAATAATCATCAATAAGACGATCCTCCAAATAATTTGGCTACTTCTGCCTAACAGTCATTTATATGTACCCCCCTACGCACAGTCCCTTCCAACTTTTCCTCATCAAAGAGTGCCAAAATGGGTTGTAATGGCATCAAAATGGGTTGTAATGATGCCAAAACATGGCAAAAGAATAAATACATTTTGAAGAAATTTCAGAGATCAGTAAAAAACTGATACGGAAGCCCCAATTTCTAACTTTAGGCAGCAATTGGTGCATGGTACTGACAACCAATATAGTGCAAAAAAAAAGGTTATTTTTCTACCTAGGGTTTGTGTATGTACCGCGATTATGGATTTTAACCCCTTCCTTTATGTGCCTACCCTGTGTAGTGTACATATAATGTGACCTTGATGGGTTGCATGTGAAGTCTGTAAAACCATATCTATTGTATACATTTACTAATGGAGATGAGGGCTTATACAAAAAT
Organism: Spea bombifrons; assembly: GCF_027358695.1. Taxonomy (NCBI): domain Eukaryota; kingdom Metazoa; phylum Chordata; class Amphibia; order Anura; family Pelobatidae; genus Spea; species Spea bombifrons. The sequence continues at coordinate 65,101,370 of NC_071088.1, read as the reverse complement.
TATTTAGCTTCCATTACTTTTACTATTTGCTTTAGAATGTATGGGAAAATAATAGAGGGAATTTATGTGATCAGATTTACAGGTTGTCTTATACTAGGCATAAGACTTGTCCTCAATAATAATATTATTTTAACTTTAAATTGTGTCCAGTAACTTTAAAAATGTCTGTTGTGAACATCTCACCTCAAAGTAACTTTGTCCATAATTATTCATAAAAATAAATTGAAACAGGACCCAGGTGTATGCCATAGCCAACAAACATAAATTAGAAAAGAAAGGAGCACACGGAAGAAAAAATACATAAATAAATGATTCAGTCCCACTTCCATACTTTTATCAATATATTAAATATATAGATTTGATTAGGAAATGTTCTTCTAATCACTCACTATGCATTTTGTTAAATGATAAAAATAAACTTTTAACACTTGGAAAGTATATATTAGATGTGTGCAAAGATTCTAACACATTTTTTATTTAATTTCTGGTCCATTCGTTTTCGGACAACAAATTTTGTTTTCTGCCCCTTTTGAACAAAATTCAGAGGGCTTTTTACATTCGAACTGAACTTTGTTGTCACTCACCATTATCCACTCTCTCATGCTCTTTCACACTCGCTTACACTCTCACTGTCTTATTCACGCTCTCTCAGAATGTCTCCGTACCTTCTCTACTGACTGTTTCTGTGTCCTTGTCTCCTTGCCCAGCTTTTGAGTTAAAGTGAAAAAAAACAACGAAATTGAAATGAAAATTCTGAGCTCTTTACTTCATTTTTGTTTGTTTCTTTGGGGTCCCTCCTCTTTTTCTGAGATTTGTATGATTTGACAATACTGGGAAATTTTGTTAAACATTTGGAATGCATAAGTCTAATATATATTGGGAAAACATTCATACTGGCTCTAAAGCTGTCAGTTCAACAGTGTATTAGAACAAATGTTCTTTTAAGTGACAAAATATAAAATCCTCATAATACCTCTCCACCTCTCCCACGCATGTCATTTAATATCTGATTTATGACTTTGAAGAAAAGATAGGATGGAGGTAGGCTGATTGTCTGACCAGAAAAGCATCTTCCACTATAATTATAAACCATTCCCTAAAGACTGCCTGTCACAGGTTACTCTTCTGGATCTGCAATAAATTAAATTAATCTTTTCTCTGGTGTATTTGCTTCAGTCATAAATATAGTAAGAAAAAAACAGAAGAGTTACATCTCAGACTCTACAGGCCTCAGTTAGCATGTTAAGTGTTAAAGTTCATGACAGTTAGAAAAAGACTGAGCAAGCATGGTTTATTTGGAAGGGTTGCCAGGAGAAATCCTCTTCTCTCTAAAAAGAACATGGCACCTTGGCTATGGACAGAAGAGACCAAAGAGATGTTTGGCCATAATGCATAGCGCCATGTTTGGCGAAAACCAATTTGCTGCAGGATATTAACACAAACACCTCATACCAACTGTCTAGCACTATGGTGGAAGGTGATGATTTGGGTTTGGTTTGCAGCCACAGGACCTGGAAACCTTGAAGTCATTGAATCGAACCATAAACTCCTCTGTATGCCAAAGTATTTTAGAGTAAAATGTGAAGCCATCTGTCCAACAGCTAAAGCTTGGTAGAAATTGGGTTATGCAACAGGACAATGATCCCAAGCTACAACAGAAATGCTGAAAAAGTCCAGACCTCAACCCGATTGAAATGTTGTGGCGTTACCTTAAGAGAGCTGTGCATAAACAAATGTCTGTAAACCTCAATGAACTGAAGCAATATTGTAAAGAGTGTGCCAAAATTCCTCCACAACAACGCGAGAGACTTAAAAAGTCATACAGAAATGATAACTCCAAGTTACTGCTGCTAAAGGTGGTTCTTCAAGCAGTGGGACCTTAAGAGAGCTGTGCATTAACAAATGCCCGCAAACCTCAATGAACTGAAGCAAAATAGACATATAAAATCATACAGAAAATGATTACTTCAAGTTATTGCTACTAAAGCTGGTTCTAGAAGCTATACTTAGGTATAGAAGGTATACTTAGTTCTCACACATGGCTCCTCTATTTTGGCTTTATTTTTGTTAAATAAATCATGACATGGTGTTTTTAGACCTGCTAAGGAACAGATGATTGTCATTATGTCCTGATACGTAAAACTATAGAATTCAAACGGGTTGTATTTCATTTTTTACACAACTGTAAATACTTGAATTTTCTTGTTTCTTTTCCACTGTGGCAACATCATTACTTATTAGAAGGAATCATACCACGTGCCTGCTTCATGGGACAACTTCAATAGTTATGGATTCTTTCTTCTTTCTACACTTCTTGAGGATTCTTACTCCCCCCATCATAATCACTCTCAGGGTTCCTTTGCCCCCCTCACTGTGCCACACTTCTCTTTTCCTCCCCCATGTAAATAAACAACACATGGAAACACATTGTTGCAGGTATAGATATACAAACCCTGTATTTGCAAGTATGGAGTAAATAAGTAACACATAGAAATATATCATTGCAGGTATACAGCAACTTAATAACACACAAACCCATTCTTGCAAGTATACATTAACTGAAAAAATCACAAGCAAACTCAGCATTGAAGGCATAGATCAAATAAATCATGTGCCAACCCCGGCACCCAGGTTGAACACATAGGACTTGCCCAGTACCCAGAGTGCACTCACAGAACTTGCCAGGCACCCACATTGGCACCCATGTTGCACACATAGGACTTGCTCAGCATCCATATTGCACACATGGGACTTGCCCAGCACCCATATTGCACACATAGGTATGCAGCCACATTATCCAACATCTAGACTGCATCCACAGCATATACTTGCCCTTGCAGCCACAAACTTGCTTGCCTTAAGACAAACTTGTCCTAACCTAGAAACACTAACACAATTCTTTCTTCCCTTTCTCATAATTTCTGCCCTATCTCAATATCTCTCCCTGTTCTCTTTACCCCCTTTATCTCTGCCAATCTCTTTGATCCTTCTCTTTCTCGTTATCTCTCCTCCTCTTCATCTCGTCTCTTTATCTGTCCATTTTCTCATGATTTCTCTAACTTCTTCATATGTCTCATTATGTACTTTTTCCTTTTTCTGATTCTCTCTCTTTTTTCTCTCCTCCTTATCTCTATCACAATTCTTTCTCTTTATCTCTCCCTTTTTGTTCCCATCTCTCCTCCTTCTCATTATCTATCCCATTTCTGCCAATCTCTCCCCTTATTCATTATCTCTCCTCTTTCCTGTTATCACTGCAACGTTTCCTAATCATTCATCTTTCTCATTATCTCTCCCCTTTCTTCCCATCTCTTCTCTCTCATTATCCATCCTTCTAACTATATCTCCCCTTTCTCCCCATCTCTCCCTTTACTAATTATTCTTGCTTCTCTCTATTTCTCCCCTTTCTTTTTCCTCCTCATTATCTCTCCCTTTTTCTTACTATCCATCTCCCCCCTTTCTTCCCATTGCTTAGCTTGCTAAAGTCCTGTGGCAGGAGTTCAAGGCCTCTGTCTCAATGCTTTGTGTGGTGCGAGTGACTTTACTGGTAGGGGCTCTAGGAAGCAGAGTCCTTGCTCTCTCGCTGATCCTTCTCCTCCAGCAGTGGGCAGTCTAATAGATCCTATAGATTGTAAGCTTGTTTGAGCAGCGCCTTCCTCACCTGTTGTCTCTGTAAGTCATTTTGTTATATTACATGCTACTTGTTATGTCCTGTCTACCCATTGTACAGCGCTACGGAATTTGATGGCGCTATATAAACCAATAAATAATAATAATCTGAGCTCTCGGCTGAAGCCTACCTTGCCTAGAGGTAGTGCCGGCCCTATTTACAGGAATGATTTTTTTGCAATATGAAATCTTGTTTGCCCTTGCATAAAACTGCACAAAAACTTTCATGGAATTTATAAGTAACTGGAATATTAGGTAATACATAGGTTTCTTTGCAAGTGTTATATCAACTGGCCAGACTCGACTACTTAGTCAATATACTGCAATGGCACAATACTATTTTGTATAAGATACTACTATGCTTGTGGCATCCTTACCTACTGCTTAGTAAATATAAAATTGTGTTGAACTAATGATGTTTGCCAATGATAACATCTGGAATCTGGTGGTGACTGTTACACCCCTGTGTGAGAGATCATGAGAGAGTTTGAGACGAGGGTGAGAGACAACACATTTATTTTACAAATGGAAAAAGCCCTCCCAATTTCATCTGAACCAAGATGGCAAGAAAACTAAGTGTGTTGCCCTAAAAAACAAATGGACCAAAAATGAAATAAAAAATGTGTTGGTATAATTTTTGGTCCATTTGCGCAAGTCTATCACAGATACACCTTGCTGTATCTGTGATAGACATCATTGCACAACGTCACATGATGCATGTCTATGCAAGCTGCTGCTCATAACAGAGCCCTGTCTCGTGCGTGGAAGAATTTGAAGCAGTGCCATAGTGAAGCTTCAATCTGATATTCTATGCAACATAACAGATTGGTGGCATGAGAAGGGGCTAATAGCTTACGTGCATACGGTTTCCATTTACTCGTTAATTAATTCTGTCAATTCTTTTTCTATATCTTTCCATTTCTATTTTCAGATTTAATTTTGCAATATTTGCTCCCCAAAATAATTATCCTGTGAACTAATGTCTGTGGTCTAGACACAGCTCTCTGATTGAAGCGCATCTGCACAAGTTCTTATTATACTTACAGTATCACCACTGATACCCAACCCACCCAAAGGTGATAAAATTCCCCTGCCTCATATAGATGCCAATGTATCTACTGCATGCAAAGGATGTATGATAGCGTTGGTGATATAATCTGCACAATAGTAACTAGGCAGAGCTACATTACGTTAATGATACGGATTGGGCAGAGCTTTTGGAAAGTGGGTGTGGAATATGATTGACGTGTGGCAAAATGTCCCTGGATTATTTTTTTTCAAATGTTGGCAACTATGAACCTATAATATTTATTTCAGTGAAGCCAGTAAAGGTATCCTATTTGTAGCAGGAAATAATGGGCGGATTATATTTGACAAATGGTTCACATCGACCGTCATATTTTATGTTTCCATCTTTTGATTTACTTAATCCGACATTTATTTTCTACCACACTACTGGAACAATATGAGTAGCCAACGGAATGTTAACACCTCCAGTTCCTAATATGTCCACATGAGGGCATTTGAAGTACAGTCAGAGACCAGCATTCCCATACTTACTGGATCATTTGTATGCCCCTTTTATTTAATTATTGTAGCCCCATTTTACTTTTATTGCTATGATTACTGTAGCAGTATAACACACTTTTCATTTTAAGAATAGTACTAAGTACTGACATTTATTCACCATACATCTGATATTTTATGTTTGTGCAGATAGCTCCCATAACATAATTATGTATTGTGGTAAACAACAAAATAGCTGTATCTTAAAGGAATAATTGTGCTTTTGGCACTGCAATTATATACTGTATGAGTAACAGTCTCCATCATTTCTCTTTCATCTCTGTATATGTATGAATATGGTCTCTGTATGACACTTTGGTTGGATGGTCCATTATCCTGCTTATGATGCTTATACAGATAAATATTTTGGCACTCTGGGATAGGGGTGTAACACCTAATGATTTCTTCCCAACAAAATACAATAAGCAAACATCTACAGAATGGACTACTCAAAATAAGTGAAAACTAAAACATAGACAAGAAGACACTAGGTTGGCTTCCATTGTGAAAAACAATATGTACAGTAACACTGGGATAGTATTCCTATTGAGCAGTGCCTGGAAGTCATATATAGTGCCCAACATGATTGAGAGTGCAGCAGTAATCATTCTGGAGGCACACTGACCACTTACAGTCAATCTTTCTGAAGGTAGCAGCTACTTGAAAGAAAATGATATTCAATATCTATCTCATTGATCTATCGTTTATGGGCACCTGAGAATGGTTCGTGTAACGAAGTCTATATGCTTTTGACTTAGAGAAAGTTAATGCTAGAGCGCTTGTACTTTAACCTGTTTGCCTTGAAACGATTACAGAGAACTAAGTCAAAGGGTTTAATCACCCTAATCCCCAAGTATTCTCTTAACCCATTCCCTACCCCAGGCAACAAGTGAACTCACCTTTGTACCGTAGATAATGTTTTTAATCACCTTCTGCTCATATTCACCTTATTCCTTTAGAGTTTCATTCACTTCATTATTACCTTATTACTCATTTCTCTTCACCCTCTGACCTATGATGATTATAATTTTAATCTTACCATTTTAATGATGTATTTGTATTCTTTTAATTGTCATTCATCCTTTTATGTTTATCCCTTCTTCTGATTCACTTTCTCCTCTCATACCTCCCAAGTTTACCTCTTTAAAGGGACATATCTCTTCTGGACCCAAATCCCTATGCCATTCTTTCTTCCCATGGTGTCCATTTTTCTAGGAATGTTTGTTCAGTATTACTGTATCACAATGTTCCACAACCCTAAAAGCTGCAAGGACAGTTTGATCTTCAATCTAGTCTGATGCCTGCTCTTCCCTTTGACCATTGCAATCAACTAGCTAAAGCAGTATAATCCCATCTTTTAATTTTGACTCGTTTTGTAAGAAGTCTTGATTTACTTGGGCACTGCCCTAGGCCAGATCCAAGACACAGCTCCTTTTAAAAGTCTTTAGAGGCTGTGCTAGCTTGGTAGAATAAATTGGTCAGTTGGAGAGATGACAGCAATGGCATATTAGAGGGCTTAAGGCTCTAGAGAGTGATCTGTTTCATGGACTAACGCCATTAGTACTAGTGGGCCTAGGGCAGAATAAGTCAGTGGTGTTGATACCATTTTGACTAGCTCATCTTCCAATGCTAAAGGTCCTGCAAAGAAGAATCTGTCTATACGCCCTCCTCTTGTATGATCTACAAAAAAAGAAGCAGCTTTTTTTTTAATATGGGACTCGCTTGTTGTCAATCCTTGATTGCCCCAAACTCTGTGGTTTCAGATGTTTTCTACATATTAAAAGTCCTGTGACTCTTTCCTTTACACATCAGGCAGAATACAAGAAGTGTCTAGCACCCAGCTATAAGGTAGAAGACATGGTCCGACACTCAATAACCAATGTGTGACTAGTATGCCCTTTGACAAAATTGACTCCACTCCCTGGTGGATTTGCTTGCAGTTTGTCTCCTTCTTTAGTCTCAATCTAAGGTACATCCTGTTTTCCATGTGTACATGCTTAAACTCTGGGTTCTGGATCCCTTTCCTTCTCGTATTACTTGGCCTCCTAATCTGATACATTTTATAGAGTGTCTTCTAGGAGGGCTTTGGTCCTGAATACAGATCTTTGGAGCCAACATCACATGTTCATATCCCATGTATGGTACATGCGTTCAACAGTATCCTTATAGGCTGATTCTGTAGAGCATCCTGAGGTCACATATTGGGGGAAGGTATGTCAGGAATTATAGTAACCTTTGCAGGAGGAAAATCCATGCAACAGATCCAGTGTAAGCAGGAGAGGCTCCTCAACAGTGAGCACAGATGTACAACTTCCCAGGAGGGTCTCTTGGCCACATGCGGTAGTCATCATCCAAGGATGATCCTCAGGTTTGCTTGATACTAAACCATGTCAACAACAGAGGGCTCAGTTGTGTCTGGCTTGGTCACTCAACTCAGCAGTTCTGCCCTGTGCTTATATGCCCAATACTCTCCCTGTCAGCTCTCTTCCTTGCCTGTACTGACTTAGCAGTACTCATGCTTTTATCTTATGCGTTGTTCTAGGCCAGTGGCTCAAGCCGCCCACTTGTCAGCCGCCATCCTTACTTGGACAGGAATGACATCATGTCCCTGTGTTCCATATATTAAGAATGTGTGGAGCCTGGGAACCAGCTTAGTCCATTATAGTGTAAAAAGAAGGTTGGAGAATCAGAAATCTTCATTGTAATCCACCCACTGAGCTGTGTGCCTACAGTTTGATGCAGGTGTGCTGCTGCTCCCCCATACTTATATTCCTAGGCAATTGTAAGTCTAGGCCAGAATCCGTCGCTGCCTACCGGCTTTCATCTCTGGGTAGACTTATAAACTTTGCTGTTAACAATCCGTTCGACTGCGTTTCAAACCATAGCTAGTTTTGACACTAGAAGGACACCGTACACACACAAGCAGCGTTCGCATTGCCCCTATCAAATATGTCTTCTTTTGGTTTGGGGTCTCGTCATACGGCCTTTCACACATACTAACCGAACATGACACCACTGAACATTTGTTAATCCATGTAGCCACAACCGTGAATTAACTGGATTCTCGCCAGCCAGGACATATTAAAAACAAACCCGACTAGCAGCGAGGCGGAGGGCGGAGTCAGGTGACGGGCGCTGATGGATGTCATGTGACCTACTCGGTGAGGGGGCGGGGCTGCCGTTAGGAGGAAGCAACGGCTGTAGGAGAGGCTTGGTGCATGAGAGGCAGGTGATGAGTGTACTGTGGGAGGAGAGGAGCCCGGTGTCAGGAGCTACACAACCCGGTCATCCGCTGGAATAACAGCCACGCTTGCCCACATCAGGGCGGGGGAGCCCAGGGATGACAGACCTGCAGCAAGCTATGGAATGAGAGGAAGAGGCTTTTAATTCTGCTGTGCTTCGTATTGATATTGTCATTATTATTGTTCTTCCTATTATGGGGGCCAAGGAGTCACGGATCGGATTTCTGACGTATGACGAAGCCGTAAAGAGGGGTGAGTAGATCGGCGAGCTATGGAGGGTGGCGAGAGAAAGTATCCGGGGCGGTTGGTTCATGGAAGCAGATTTGGGAGAGTGACAGGAGACGTGTGGCAAGAAGTGACCGAGGTTTGGCAGAGGGGATGGATTGATAGGGTTGGGGGCTCTTGAGAGTGACGGGAGGTATCAGGAGCGGGCTGAGGCAGGTGTCACAGGGGGAATGCAGGCGTTAAGCGTGACGAGCTGGGGCAGTAAGGGGTGCTGGCGGGTGACAGCCCCGGAGGCTGGATAGAGTGACACGGCAGCTCGTGCGATCTAAAGGTCACCGGCAGATAGGGCACGGGGCAGTGGAGTGGTCAGCACTGAAGCACTCTCAAGTGTCTGATGCTAGGGGCACCTCCTGTCAGTGAGTGCTGGAATCTGCTCCAGGGGCTGTCCCTTTAACCTCTGCACTGCCTGCTGCATGCCTTATACGCCAAACCTTTTATTCAAATGTATTGTTTTATATAGCGCCATCATATTCCGTGGCGCTGTACAAACCTTTGCATCATTCTGTGTTAAAGCCGTGGTCGTGGCTGCTAACGGCGTTTTCAAACGCTTAAAGCTATAGGTGTACTTCGGGGATGTATATTGCATAAGTGTGCACCCTGGCTCCCGGCACCATGGCTTGTTTATACTATAAATGACCCATCCATCTGAATCTGTTTGTTGTTCCATTGTTGTTAGTGTCTTTCGCTTACATTGTTCTGTTTCGGCTTGTTTGTGGGTTGATCTGGCCCTGTAGATTGTAAGAATTGCTTTTTTTTGTTTTGCAATTTGGTGAGGTGATGATGATACGACTTAATTAACTTTCTTCCCGTTATGAGTAATGCATCTCGTTCCGATCACATCGGCTTTGATGATTAGACGTATGAAGAAATGTTTTATAAAGCTGCAACATTGCTGTAATAACGCAACCTATGGAATAAATGTGACACGGTGACATCTAAATGCATGACAACAATGCTCTCTGTTTAATATCTACTTCTCATTGAATCTGACATTTAAAACCCGCTACTTACTTTGAATGTGTCTTTCTCTGCAGCGCCGGTAAACCTGTAGCTGTAACGCGGTTATTTTGCTAGGCAGTTGACAGCTGACAGGTTAAAAGGATAGAACCATGAAAGCATTTACATAACCCACATAACTCCATCTGCGACTTCCCCAAAGTACAGCGTGTCGAACCAGATGAACGGACGGAGTGCCAGGGAATGGCAGCGTCTATTCTGTGACGATCGTTACTCTCGTCGAATGTCTCTGTATTTTACTTTTGGCTACGTGTCGTTGAACGTTGGCTTGTTTATGCTGAGAAAGCACCCGCTCTTTCTCATTCTCTAAGGGACGAGTGCCTTCTCTCTCTGTCTTCTAAGACTTTTTGAAGTCGTTTTAGATACCGTAAGGGAGATCGGTGGCTTTCCCCATTTTTTAAGGGTTATTGTAATGCAGTATGTTCAGCCATTCAGATTTACTACAGTATTTAATTATAATCTTATGAGCTGGGCCTGTGATACCTCATGCATTGTTATGTCGATATCATACACTGTATAACAACTATTGTCTATGTAAGGATGATAATAACTCATAGTCATTAATTTGTTTTATGCGTAGACATCCCAGATTAAAACAGAACCTCTGTGTCCCTCCTGACCCCATAATGGTAATCTGATGTCTCACCGGATCAAGTGATAGCTAATCCTTTATAACCAATGGTATCCTGTATTTAGCTAAGACAGGCTTTGGTATAACTGTTGAGCAAAACCCTAAACTGTTGATTACATTGAATAATTGGAGATATAGTCTATAGAATGTTAGAAATATTGCATTCCTATACTATAATGTTTTACTTTCTAGAGCAAATATTGGTGCAGAGTTGTAATCAAACTTACTTAAAACCATTCCCATTGTCCAACCGTCGGCAACATTCCATTGGTTGCTATGGTGATAAGACTGCTTTTCAAACTTTGAACTCTTTATAAATAACCCCCCATTGATGGTATAAGAATAGGCTTATCTGTGACAGCAATTGTTCCATAATCTTACTGCAAACACCTGTATACAATGATTTATTCTTCAATGACATAAGACCCCTGGTCCTTCATGGCTCTTATCTTCTAGTTGGGCGATACACAGATACAATAGTTATTTTTACATTGGAAATCACCTGTGTTATTTCAGAGTTTTGTTTGGAGAATCTGGATATTTCTTTTAAAATAGTTATTTATTTTTTGTGTTATGTGAGCATGGTGGCTTTTCCTGAACCTCATTTAGTTGGCTAAGTTTGAATAGCACACTTAGTTGCTCGGAGTAGCTAATAAATGTTACTCAACAAGCAGTAATTATTCTCCAGACTGCTAATTTACTAAGTGGGTAAACCGGTTACTATTATTAGTTTTATAAAGTACACAATCTATAGTTTTTTTTTTACGTGCATATCCATGGTGTTTGTGTTTTGTTACTAATTTTGTGTATTGATCAAAGGGAAAATCTTGTTTGTATAGGTTGTACATTAACTAACTCGCATACCTCCACATAAAGGTTTACCTGGAGACATTTCTCTGTCAGTTTATGAAATTTACATTAAAAACGAAAGTAGCGATTAAGTGAAAGCAATACAGTGTTCATGATCATTTTCTTTTGTTTTCAAGTCAGCCATGCCGACACACACATCCAGTTCGATGGCTAAACTTTCCAGCTGTCGTTATTCCCATGATATCCCAAAATACCATACTTTTGTTTTATTTGTTTTGTTTTGTAATTTAAAGCAAATTTGCGCTTTTGCTAGTGAAAACTGTCAATTGTAATATCATGAAAGATTGGTTTAAATGTTATGGTTATGTAATTTGTTATGGTTCGGAGTGGCAATTCTGAATTAGTGCCCGCCTGATGTTATCGCGCTAGTGCTTTGTGCTTTATGCATTATTTAGTTTCTGCTACTGCGGCTTTAAACACTGTAGTGCTAATCTGAGTGCCGTGGAATCTTTGATTGCTCTGCATTATCTAATCAAAGGGATAAGTCTTAAATGGAATGGCCATAAATAGTGTGGGTCTGCCAAGATCACCTGCATGAACTTTGCTTCTTGGCTTTCAAGATCACTTTCTAAACAGAACAGCAAAGAGGCATGTATACTTTTATATATATAAATAGACATTAAAATACAACCGATGTATGCTGAGCATTTTTCTTTCTATTGTGGAAAGATCTGCATTTGTATACTTGTGTACATTATGAGTATTACATATGTTGTAAAGCATGTGCGTGACCTTATATTGAAACCTTAAGTACGTTGCGTTCGGGTAGCAGTGAATAAAAAGCCATATTGTGCAGATTGAGCACCATAGTATAAATAAGTGAAATAATACATTATAACATCGTTATGATTGTATTATTCATAAATCAGTGAATATCTGACCACCACTTAAAGAATGCATCCTTAATGCTATGACCCCCCCCCCCGGTGTAAAGTATGGTAGAGGACCTGGGTCGGCCATGGAAACCAGGCTGTCCAACCACTAGTTTGTCCTTTAAGAAGGACAGTGTTGACCCTTCATAATGTCTGATGTGGAATGTACAATGCCATTCTAGACTTTGGGATCACTTACAAAATGTCCTTATTTTTTCTATATCTATATATACATTGGTAGTGTCACTTCCAATGAATAAGTCATTCACCACAGCTTGATAAGTGGTACCCAATTTGCCCCTTTTACGACAACACCTATTATAAGTAGCCTTGGTTACATATGCTGTTTCTAACAGACCGCTTGTTGGAGTGCACCAAACCAATCGTTATGCCAGTCAGTATTTAGCAGAACATCCTGACTTATTTAATTGTAAGCACCATTCCTGGCTTCCCACTGACCTGGTGGGGGGGGGGAAATTTCGAAACCTGCTTATAGGCATTACAAGCTGTACAAGCTATGTGAAAGCGAGACAATGTACACCTCCTTTCAGGTTAATGAGGAGAAAGACTCAAATTTAGATCCCCCAGGCTGCTCTGACTCTGTGGGTACAAGTGGTTAGGATCTCTCCAACCATGGCCTGTGGGACTTTATGGGAACAACATGAAGGCCTTCCAAAGAAGCTGGTACAGACCAGGCAGAGTCAGGGGTTCTGTGATGGCTTGGCACCATGAGTTGTTGGCACAGACCGCAAGGATGTGTGAATGTTGTCCATGATATACAATGAGTCCATTGTGAAGTGTTAGAGGGAAAAATGTTACTAAACCAAGGTGCTTAGCATATTATAATAAACACATTGCACAGACCAGTGCTTGAAAACATATTTCGTTTACCGCAATGCCAACATTTGATATTGCCATTTATCTAATACATGATTGTAAAAAAAAAAAAAAAAAAAAAAAAAAAGGTAGTCACAAGGAAGGAATATACCGTTTGTCAGTTCCAGCAGAAGGTCATCCAAGACCTCCTTTTTGAACAGCTCCCTAACCCCGCAGCCTCAAGGTGTTGCCAGACTCTGCGGCAGACATTTCCCACGGAGGATTCCACCAACAGACTCCAAATATAAGCCACAGAGATGTTGTAGGGTTTCCTGGAGAAAAAGGCATAAAGAAAGACAGTAGCTTTTTGTTCCCCTCTTGCCCATCTCTGTCAGGGCTCTATATTGGCAGTTGCTTCCAAAACAACCTCAAACAAGTGGACTTTATAACATATATTTTTAAAAACTTGTTTTATTATTAAGTTTAGTCTTCAGTTTTAATTTAAAGGAGTGTCCTTTTCCTGGTAGGCATATAGGGATAAAGTTTGAAGTTTCTTATTTAAAAATACAAACAAAAATGTCAAGATTCTCTTTTCGTCCTGTTTTTTATACTATTGCAGGCCTGTTATCGTTAAACGTTTTAATGCTTTTTCCCCAAAAATATTTTCGTATGTATTATTTATCCTAATTGTTCGACTGTATTTTAAAAAATCATATAACAAAAATCTGCGTCCTTGAAAAAAAACAATATATATTGTATGGGTGTACAAAAAAGAAAGAGACTCATGTTAAATAAGTACACCTGTTGAAGCAGCAGCCAATCGCATGGAGCAAAACATCAACGTTCAGATTGTGTTCATGTGATTGGCTACTGCAACTCTCATTGGTTTTAGCAATATACAAGTGTACATATTAATGCATTATGCTTTCCGTAGAGGAAGCTGGGGAGAAATAAGTGACTACAGAATGCCCACACTGATTTGGATGCAGTAAAACTGGAGCTCAAGCAAAATGGACTCCTATATACATTTAACATGAAAATGGGACTGAAACATGAAAATAAGTGCTCATTTAGGGTCCATAGCTTTATATCTCATTTTCAAGAGTTGGTAGTATAATCTTAGTGTTTCCCGCTTATGCTTTTTCTGCGGGAAGGAAGTACCCTAGAACTTACTCCTTTATTAGAAACTTTTTTGTTGACTTCCCAACCCCATGTATAGAACTATAAGTAAAACTGGGGGGGGGGGAAGGTCATGTGAGGTTCCTTTTAAAGGGTGTCTGATTTTAGCCTTGCTGTTAGATGATCCTGACCGTGTTCTGAAATGAAATAGACGTTGGATTACGAGAAATTATTCCTGCTGAGCAAACATTTAGCAATCAAGACCTTCTATATATGAACAGCCACCAATGGGCATGTGAAGGCATTAGGCTTATGGATTCCAGCAGTCTTTTCACACCAGAAGCTTCATTTTAAACATGTTTTGCAGAGCAGTACTGGGTAAAGTGCTGACGGTTGATTACTGAAGAAATAACAAGGGTAAAAAAACATGTGTTGGAAGTTGTTTGTATCCAGTGGGTACAAGAATACTCCTCTACCGCAATTTTACATTTGCTTTGAACATGTCAAGGTTTAGCAAAATGAAAAGGAAAAAAACCCAGCAAAAAACATTTTAGGAGGGTTATCTCTGCAAATGTGTATTAGAAATGGTGCTCCATTGATTTGCCGGCTGCAAGCGTCAAACTGTTACTTTGCTCGAGGCTGTTGCTTGCATTTGGCAATTTCCTTTAAGATGTTGGCATCTTTCCTGACATTTGTCAAGCAGTCATTGCAGGAGAAGGTGTTTCAGAATACGCAGAGGCCGTGGAATCTCTGAAAATGCGCAAAAAGTCCGCAAAAAGAAACGAACTTTGTGGGGAAAATGACATTGATCAGAGTGGCTGAACCAGTTAATAGTTGGTGCTGAAGTAGTATTGTTCTTAAAGGGATACGCCAGCTATTTATATGCATGTGATAGCCGAGCGTGACCTTTAAATTATTATAATTAGGTTTATTTTTTTTAGCCAGTACAGCTGTATGGAACGATTCATCAGAAATGCCTCTGCGTTTCCTCACCCCCATCTCCTTGACTTGTGTTCAGCTGAACGCACCTCCTGCTTACCCGCCCACGTGTGCACAATGCTCGCCACCAGCCATGGTACTGCCTGAGATTTCATGGGGATGTTTGTATTTACATACAAAGGCTATATCTCTTAATACCCTGAATCATAATTTTAGATTGATGTTCTCAGATTTCACTCATTAAATCATCTGTTTTCTAAAAAAATGTAATAAAAAAGGAAAATCTATGTTATAGTGATTAGTTTGTTTGCTGATGAAATAGTTCTTGGCTGTTTTTTCCGTTCATACCACACAGGACACTGCCATTATTTTGCTTTATGTTCCCACAATACATCAGCTTGTACCGGCTACCCTCCCTGTCTCCCATGTAGACAGCCATTCCTAAATGAATTCTAAAGGAATCCATGCAGAATAGTCACTTTGACAACTACGGCGGTAACTTGGGCTAGCATTACGTGTTCTAATGTAGTTTAGTTTACTAAAAACCCATCCACTCCCAATGATCTCACTGACCAGACTGATTTTTTTTGCCAGTGGGTCAGGCAACGCCTCTACTTTTGGCAGGATGAGTTTAAATCAATATAATGTGTAGGACTTGTATTATAAAAAAAAAAAAAGCTATATTACTTCCAATAATGTTCTTTAGATTTTGAAATGTGTCCATGATGCTGTCATGTACATTGGTTTTATATAACGCAACGGCTGGAAAAGGGAAGTTGAAATGGTTATGTGAATGTTACGAAATTTGATATTGCTTCCCTTTTGATAGCTGTGAGAATCCCTTTGTTTTAGAGAAAGCAAAGTTTATCACTGGCTTTTACATGGAATCATCAAAGCAATTATGACATAGCTGATCAGGCTGAAAAAAAGTGAAGAAAAATGAACGATGCTCAATTGATGTGAAATAATGGGCAAATTGGTTGTGATTTACGTGTTTGCCTCTGACAGGTACAGATCTCCTCTTCCATAGTGCTAATATATAAATATCTGCAAACATATATATCTGCCTAAGAAATAGTTATAGATTTAGTTGCAGTAACAGCTGGCATCAGTCCGCTTTCAAAATGACACCTTTTACACTTCTGATCAAGTAAAAGTTTATAGGCGTCTGTTTTCATAGCCGTCCTAATCACAAGTAAGCTTTTGTGACACTTACTAGTTGATACGTTGTTATCACTTAGCTACTCATTTATCTATAATTTTGCAATTAATGATTATTTATTTGAAGTGGATTTATAACAAGATAATACCAATGGAACTTGGAACTTCATCACTAATATTATTGTTTGTAATGACTACTGTTATACATTATACATATATAACGCACATACACACACAGAATAGGTATGGATTCTCACCTGCCCATGTGCAGAAACCCAACACTGCTGCCTGCCTGATAAGGAGCCCATAGACTGCATCATGGCATCACACGAGCTCCTTTAGTGGCCAGATTGGTATGATGCCAAAACATAGGTGGTCGCTCAATGGTTTTTAAACCCCACTGCAATATTACACTTCTTTTTCAAATGATTGAGGAAGAAATTATCAAAAAATCTTGAGAGTAAGGAGGATTTTATGAATTATTTTATTAATGCATATTTAACAAATGCTATACACATAGACAATATTGTTATTACTTTATGGGCATTTCTTTTTTAGGATTAGGGATTTTTAGGGATTTGTAATTCTTATGTCACATCATAGTGTGATTTAGTATTTCAAGTAAACACAATTATAATTTAGAACTACTAAAAGTTATGTTGGTGTAGTACTCATTACTGACACCAGGAGTGGTCCATAAGGCGATCCTGAACATATGCATTAATGTAGCCAGAGCTGGAAAAATCCCAATACCAAGGTAGCCATGGGTTTTAAAATTCCATTGCAAACATCTTGCTTTTTCTACTACCTTTCATATCCTAGCATTTCATATGGCAAAAGAGTGTTTTACGGGCTTTAATGAAACTTTGGATCTATTCAATGAAGGGAGAATCGACAAGAGAGTTGAAGTGGAGCCTTTCAGCTCCTTGACTTCTCTATACATTATGAAGAGTCATTCCCAATAAGCTTCTGTTGCAAGAAGAGCTTCATTGACTCTATACAATGTATAGTTAAATCAGAGAGATTTCTTCTAAGTCTCCTCACACGTTGAACTATGCACCATTTATTATGAAGGTTCAACATCGGCAAGAAGGACTGAGCTAGTCCTTCTTGCCGATGTTGAACCTTCATAATAAATGGTAAAGTGATGGAGTTGAAACCACAAATCTCCTACCAACTCTTCCGTTAGTGAATAAACCCCTTTATGTGACTGCGACCGATTGGTAGACCTTTATATATCTGATTAAGAAAAGAGGGCTGCTTGGGAGGTGCAGTGATGCATCCTCAATCTAGATTTGTCTTGGTAGCCAGGATAGGAAATGCACTTTTACGACATATGCATTGTTTCATGATGTCATATACATGTAAAATGCATATTTATTTGTTTACAATCATATGTATATAGTATGGGTTGGTAATGTTCAGTGTTCTACCCGGGGGCACCGCTGGAATTAATGGTGTGCTTGTATTTGTCTACGTGCTTGTTTAATAAAGAGCTCTGCTGAGCCTCGCGTTTCTGTCGTGTAACAGCTATGCCAGATCCACCCTTTGCAAATCCCACGTAAGCTGTAGAAAGCTGTTTGTCTGCTTCTGTTGATTGGACTGGGGCAAATAAGACTAATGACTTATTAATGTATGCACAGATCATGTTTGTTTGTACATGCATAGGCACACATCTGCTAATTTACATTTTTACAACCGCACGTATAAAAATATGTTGTACAGGCGTTGTGTGTAATTATAGCTGACTTTATTTCATGACATGCTGAAAAATCTAAAAGCGGATATATATACTGTCCCATTACAATATCTGCAGGTGCACAAAAATGCTAAAATGCATTCAAATAATCAACCTAAGAATTGTAACTGGAGTGAGATAAGCGAACACGTCATACACTTACTGAATTTTATTACGGTTTTGATAAACAAAATCTAAGGTTGTCGGTTTGTAGGTGGGATGAAACTGCAGCTCTCCTGCTTTCTCTTTAGTGAATTAACTCTGTTCATCAACCATGCTATGTGAAAGAACAGAGACTTCAAGTCCAAGAACATGGTTCCATAATCATACTTGCCTGTTAGGAAGTAGACATCTGTTGTAAATATGAAATAATGGTAAACAAGAACCTTTTACTTGTTTGTCAGTAATGGGTTTATATAAAAGTGTTCTGTTTGTTAATTGGAATTTTCAATGCATAACCCCCACCGTTCCATCCCAAATTGTGTCTTCTGCTAGTAGACGCTCGCAAGTCTGAATCCAGTTTACGGACTGTTGAGTGTGTACTGTACACATCTTAAACCTTGCCCATATGTATGACAGCTCTTATACCAGGGTAGAACATTTTATTTTATTGTAATTTAACACAAATTGTAAGTTTCAATGTAACTATTTTGGTTAAGAAAACATAACATCTAATATGCTCTGTGTAATCATTTTAGGAATGCCTTTATAAAATGAAGAAAAAAAAATCATTGGATCTGCTATGTCGCTCTGACGTGATAAAATGTCCCTTTTTTCTTTTTTGCACGGCCTTGGTGATTTTCTGGAACTGTTCAGCTGCTCTATCATCCAAGCTAATGGCCTCATCATATCTGTTCTTTGCACCTGCGAGAAGCAGATCGAAACAGTGGAATTATTGTGTCAAAAATGAGCATTTATAAATGACAACTCTAAACTAAGCTTTTAAGTGTTTTTTTCCCCATGGAAAATACAGAAGAGCAGATTCAG
The DNA here is from genome assembly GCF_027358695.1 of Spea bombifrons. Lineage (NCBI taxonomy): Eukaryota > Metazoa > Chordata > Amphibia > Anura > Pelobatidae > Spea > Spea bombifrons. The sequence continues at coordinate 65,082,461 of NC_071088.1, read as the reverse complement.
AGGAAACTAATATATATTAAGTTTTCTATTTACTTGGCTAAAGGGAGTCATAGAGATGCATATCAGTCTATGATATGTACTGTCTGCCCTTTTCTACTGTTTGCATCCATCCAATGTACAATATCCACGTTTCTCCATGATGTCTATTCTATTACTCCAGCTATCTTTCCTGATGATTCTCTCCGTGGCATTTGCATCCTCTCCCTGCCCCTTTCTTTGTTTTCTCCAGCTCCCCTTTTTTTACTGTCTCTCTCTTAATGTAACCCTGCAGCAACCAGCAGCATGACTCAGAGGAAGGTGGTGTGACTGCACATGAAGCGTGTGTATGGTTGGATGAAACCAGTACGCTAACCGTGTTAAAACTGTACAGAATCCAGAAATAATGAATGTATTGGATACTCACATCACACCCATATTAGCAAACTTCATATTAATTTCCTCTTGGGAGAATATGTATATTTACCATGGATATGATCCTGCAGCAGGTATTTGTACCCCAGTCCTCCCAAAGCTTGCCTGTAAACTGGGGTCTACTTGTGCAAAATAATATTAACTCAAGTTATGGTTGGTTACTTTTTGTAATTACTTTAATCAACCTATTCTTTAATGTAGCTCATATGTAAATATGTATATGTGTGTTTGTCAACGACCACAAAAAGGCAGAATTTTGCATATGTACCTGCCATAGATTTAATTATTTAAAGGTTTTATATGAAACCATATTCTTGCTAATAAATATTATTTATTGGGGCATTGACCCGGACTTGTTTTAACTCTCTCATTAGCTGGCAAGCTTTCTGCTGCTGCCTCTCTACCACTACACAGTTGCATAACACGGACACCTGGATGCCGTACATCTGCGGCACAGACCTCATCACCCCCTGAAGTCAAGGGCGGGGGGCAGCTTCTTGGGCGCCAGGGAGTGATTTATAGTCTGCATGATGACCTGGTACTCAAGTTTTGACAAACCTTACCATACACTAACATACACTTGCACTCTTTAACAACATACAGTAACAGACACACTATATCCAACAACACACGCTAGCTAATGGTATACATATATAAAAATACACACACGAACACGATGTGAAAATACACACTGAGTCTTTTGCTACAATACAGTAACCATAACTGGCACTATACATTTATACACACAGAGACATACACACTGACTCTTGATGCCACAGTACACACACACAGGCTGACTCCAGCACTATACATACACACACATACACAATGACTTTGACATTGCAGTATGCACACACACACACACCCTGCTGCTCATCCCTCTTCCTGTCACCTCATTGAGGCCTGCTATGCCGCTGCCTAGCTTATGCCATTGTGAATCCGGCACCCTATGCGTTCTTGTGGGGGGGCAGTAAAGCGGGTGCCAAGTCGCCATACGTAATGTGCATTACTGCAGGGCGCCTCAGACCACTCGCTTTACTGCGTCCTAGCAGGAATTCATAGGGTGCTGGATTCACAATGGCAGCTATGGCCAGTTTTTACTCCCTTGTCCTGCAAAACTCTGTGTGTGGAGTGGTTTCTAGTCGCCATGGTGACCTGGTGCCCATGGTTTGTCGAGCCCTGCATCATAGCGTAAAATAATCCAAAAGGTAGAATTGTTTGAGGTGGTATCCTGCCAGAAGTACCGTCTTTACCTAATGTGTCAGTTTGTTTTAGTCTGTCAATTCCGGTTGTGTCATAAATATAAGGAAGTCATTTTCCTAATTCCATTTGATTGTTGCTACTAGCTCTGAATCACTGTTTGTAATCTTATGTAATGCTTCCTTAAAATGTCTTGGTCTAGAAGGAACTCTATAAAAAAAAAATTTGTGGGTTTGGAAAGAGATCAGTCGTTTTTTATTTTTAAATAAGTTAATTTTTTATTATTACTGTTATTCCTTGTTCAACCCTTCAAAAAGATGAACCAAGCGCACAGTATCAAGTGTTTAGTGACACTTCGTTTTAATGAAATAAATTGAGAGCAGAAGTGACAAGACCACAAACGTTTCGGGGAATGTACCCCTTTGTGAATGTGTCTGTCAGAGTGTTTGCAGTAAATATAAATGACTCATTAGACTCGTTGCAGCTAAAATGTAGCAACGCAGGGTGCTCTGTTGGTGGTTAAATAACACGTGTATACGATAGACAAAGATTACTGAGAACTGTGTGCAGTCTGTTGATTTTCTTAAGGAAGTAACAATGCTTAGTAGCAAAACAATGTTTTGGCAAAGGGCATTGTTAGACATTAAATTAAAACTTTAGAACTCTTTCAAAACAGCTCTAATAGAAGTAAGAACTTTACACTCTGACAAATGTGAGAGGCACTTTTCCTTGATAGTTCTGTCTTGTGGCTCATTCTTACATTTGTTGCTTTTGCTGACTAGACATTGTGGCTTTAACTTAAAACAACTTCTGTTAGCATCCCTCAACAAGAATTAGTCCTTAGTCATCTCCTCCACTCCAAGTCTCCTGGCCAACTAAGTGACCTACATGAAGCTGACACCCACATTAAGGGCAGGATAAATCTATGTACAATTTAAGTACTATTTTGTTTTTTTTTATTTTGTTTATTTTCCACAAAATCCCCTGCATGCGCATTTGCCCCTTTTTTTGTTTTTGCATCCTCCAGCTAAATGCAAGAAATGTGTATTGGCTGAACATCTCTCTGTGATATACTCGCCTCCAGCTCTGACTCTAGGAACATTATGGGTGCATGTGTGAAACTTTAAACCTATTTATTTCGCTTCAAACCATTGAGAAGGTAAGGTTCTTTTTTCCCTTTTTAAGGCAATCCCTTAAGGACCAGGTTATTTTTCAACATTTTTATGAATAAAATTAGAAAAATGGGACTTGTAGAAGAAAAAAACACCTTTGTTCAGTTTTATAGCTACGTGAGCTAGACGCAGTAGACACAGTGAAAAAAGTAAGGAGAGAGGCAGAGAGTAGAGGAGAAAAAAAAGCAGTCCTTGACTGTATCAATGCATGTGATTGGCTGCAGAAGCGATCACATACATGGAAGTGTAGGGGAACTCCTGTAGACTGACCCCATGCTCGCGGAGCGGTCAGCAAGAGCAGTGACCTTGCGATTGTAGTGACGTGGGACCATTTTTAACTAATGATGTACCAGGTATTTCATTGGTCCAGTTGGGACATCATTTCATGACGTACCTGGTAAGTCACTGGTCGCATAGGGATACAATTTGTCACCAGTCGAGCTTTTCTGGATATCACAGCAAGGACAATTAAAATTGTTGGAAAAAATGAAATCACTTGTGTTAAAGGCAAGGATTCTTTGTAGTCTTTGAAGGCTGGAGCTTGACACCCCTGGATCCTGATTTTATTGTATAAAGTTTTTTTTTTTTATTTATTTTTTTTTTACTGTTTTATAGATCTTTGCAGTTTGTGTGTGTGTATTTTTGCTGGCCTTGGAGAGGATATTCCGTTTAACAACTTAAAATTTCCATATTTTGATGATGGTGTTTGAGATTTATTAAACCACAAACATGTCGGCAAAATATTTGCTTGCGAAGAATATTGTAGTCGGACTTTTTTGTTTGAATGACAAAGCATAATGGTCATAAAACTGCATCCAATAAATGGCACGCTTGTCAGTTTTGCTGTATTTTATGAGCTGTTTTTGTTCCTTATCTAGTGGAGGGCTAATTGCCAATAAAACTCGTAAATGTGAGCATTTTATGTGAAGGTAAATTCCGATTTAATGGCAGTGCGGTTTACGTAGAATATGTCTATATACGTATCATAACATATATTTTTTCATAACTTATTGGCTTCACAACTAACTTGTCAGATTTGCAAGGGGTTCGCAAATGTAATTAAGAATAGGTACCATGTGATAAAATCAGAATTTGAGGTAGAACCAGGACTAAAGAGTGTTACAAGAATGCACATCTGTAACAAATTACCGTATTTGCTCGATTATAAGACGACCCTGATTATAAGACGACCCCCCAAAATCTGAATATTAACTTAGGAAAAAAAGAAAAAGCCTGAATATAAGACGACCCTAAAGGAAAAAAGTTTTACCAGTAAATGTTAATTCATGTAAACTATTTTTTTTAATAAAAGCTATGATTGAGAAAAATATATTTTTTTGTTTTTATTTCTTGTATTTTCCAACCTGTCCCCCAGTTACGCACATCTGCCCCCAGGCTTGCCACACCAATATGGCACTGTGGCCCATGATATGCCTTTTAACCCTCTATATGCCACTGTGCCCCATGGTATGCCTTTTGACCCCCTATGTGCCACTCTGCCTCCAGAAATGCCTTTTACCCCTATATCCCATTCTGGCATTTAGGGGGTTAAAATGCATATTATGGGGCAGAGTGGCATATAGGGAGGTATAAGGCATTCCATGAGGCAGAGTGGCATTAAGGGAGTTAAAAGGCATTATATAGAGCACTCTGCCTCCAGAAATGCCTTATACCCCTATATGCCACTCTGGCATTTAGGGGGTTAAAAGGCATATTATGGGGCAGAGTGGCATATAGGGAGGTATAAGGCATTTCAGGAGGCAGAGTGCACTATTAAATGCCCCCTTAACGCCACTCTGCCTCCTGAAATGCCTTATACCTCCCTATATGCCACTCTGCCCCATAATATGCCTTTTAACCCCCTAAGTGCCAGAGTGGCATATAGGGGTGTAAGGCATTCCAGAAATGCCCTACACACACACACACACACACACACACACACACACACACACACACACACACACACACACACACACACACACACACACACACACACACACACACACACACACACACACACACACACACACACACACACACACACACTTACTTACTTACTTACTTACTTACTTACTTACTTACCGGTGCTTCCAATTTCCTGCTGTATTGCCGGGGCAGCGGGTTGACATCTCATTCCGCGGCAGCCGGAAGGAGGTGGAGTTGGCAGCGGGGGTTTGTATGCGTCCGTCGCAAATACCTTCCCCGGCTCTCAGAGATCAGGAACTCTTGAACTCTGATCTCTGACAGTCGGGGAAGGTATTTGCGACGGACGCATACAAACCCCCGCTGCCAACTTCACCTCCGGAAGCACCGGTAAGTGTGGGGGGGGCGACGACAGGAGGATCCAGGTCCCCTGCAGCGGTGCGGGGGATCTGGATCTTAGTCTCCTAATCAGACCTCTATTTGAGGTCTGATTAGAAGACGACCCCGATTATAAGACGAGGGGTATTTTTCAGAGCATTTGCTCTGAAAAAAACCTCGTCTTATAATCGAGCAAATACGGTATATCGTTTAACAGATGTTTGATGATGTAAGCACACCTTAAAGGGACAGTATCGGAATGTTTATTTTGAGTTATTTTTTAAATGGAAATAATGAAGCCGTTTACATTTTTTTCTTCAGCAGAGCATAACTTTTCTTTGAGAAACCAGATTCTCTGTTTATACCCGACACTTTAATTTACAAGTGAAAAAAAAAAGCTGCAGTACAATGTGATGAAGACAAATGGAAGATGTTTAGTAAATATATGATGTGGATGGTTTCAACAAAATAGTACAGATAAGATGAATACATAAACTCTAACCCATTTGAGGCGTGTTTAATTAAAAACACAATTACCGGTTAGTCCAGCGTATCAAGTGTGGAAGCCGCCGAAAGCATCCTTTAAGGCATACAGCATTCATTATATGAACTATATCATAATGCAATTATTTTTTTTTGTACAAATGCATATGGGGATTGATCAGGATAACTTCTGTGCATCTGATCTCTTTACTGGTTCCCCAGCTACGTGTCATTGTTAGGAAATGTTTTTGAGAGTGATGGCCATTAATTGTAATGGAGGTGCTTTGTTTTAAGTAATTGACTTCTTCAAACCAATAAAAAACTAGCTGAAAATGTGGACATTTTACCAAGGTGTTTCTTTTAATCTATCCTTTGTAGTTTTAGGTAGAGAAATAGATTGTGATGTCAGAGAAGAACCATTTGGCTCGTCTAGTCTGCCTATTTTTCTGATGTAAAGACTCCAACCTTAATCAGTCCTTGGTCTCGTGTTAGATTCAGGATAGCTTTATGTCTATCCAATGTTTAAATTCACTTGCTCTATTAGCCACTACCACGTATACTTACTAAGTGCTTTAATATGCATTCATTGTTGGTGAAGCACTAAATTGTCAAATGGTAAAAAAACTAAAAAAAAAAAATTTTTTTATTATGTCCTTATGATATAGCAAGGGTTCCCATCCTCAATTTCTGCTTCTCAAACTGTAGTGTAAACGACTTGATTTAAAAAATGTTGAAAAGTGGCGAGATTCACTGGCCTCCAGTGGCCTAAACTGCGCTGAGAGACGTTTTACGGTGGTGACTGCAGGTACTGCAGAAGCTGGGTTTTTATTCACAAGAGGCTTTTTCGGATTGTGATTTAAGTTGTTGATCCAGGGTTTATTTTGACGGCGCACGGAGCCATGGAGGATTTAACCGCCCTTTGGGAAAAATATGTGCTTAAACGAGGAGATAAAAAAAATTCTCCCTGAGCCTGAAAACAGTGCTGTGTACAGTAATGTCGGTTAGGACTGACAAAAACTCTTCCCGTTTGTTTCTTCACCTGCAGACCTAGAGGCTGCCATTGTTGTCAGTCGTGTTATATTTTGGGTGACTTACAACACCTCACTGAGCGGATTCTTTATGGCAATGCTAATGAGGTCTGTTTCTCTATAGACTTTTTTCAGTCAGTGTCCTACTGGGTGAGGGAGAATGATGAGTTAGGGATCGATCTAAGATAACAGAGCTAGAACAGCTGCCTGGAAATATTGTATTATGCCAAAACTAGAACTGTTGTTCCCAACTCATCTAGACCAGTGTGATTGGAAATATTTTAGACAGACTGAATCTGGTGGACTTGAGTACAATATGTTGAGATGGGAGATGAAGTCCTGCAGCAGCTGGAGGGCCGCAGGTTGGACACCCCTGATCTATATTGTGTTCACGTGATGAAACATTTTATTTATTAAAGTATTTTTGCTTTATTTCTCATACTGTTCTTAAAAATGACGTGCTGTTGTAACGTGAATAAGTCAACGTATTTTAATTGCATGCAGGAGAAATCGGTAGACCAGTCAGGCATTGTGTACTATGAATAATCTGGATTTGATACAGTCACTCGAAAGGGTTTAATTCATGAATTCTAGCCAGGGGAAGGCAACAACATTCTGTGTGAAGGACACTTGGCTAAATGCCCCGTAAGCAACGATGACTTCCACAAGCCTTTGCTGTCTGGGCTACGGACACTTTGCCTACCACTGATTATAGCACATAGGCCTGCTGAATTTGGATTAAATATTGACAGAACAAAAGACCTTGAAGACAGCATAAAATGATTTATTTATTTATTTATTTATTTATTTTTTTGCTGATGATCCAGAATGCTAGGACGTAATATAATCCGCTCAAGATCTGGTAAAAAAAAAAAAGTGCAGTTGGTTATAAGGTGATGTGTTTAAGGGCTATAAATAACAATGCATTTTTTATCTTTGCATATAATTGGAGAGTTTGGGCATATGTCTGTGCTAATTGTTTTTCCTGTTTAAAGGAACAGTCGTGCCAATACTTTACACAACTTCAGGCAATTAGGGGAATTTACAAAATAAAGAAATATATGTAGATTCCTGGTAGACTTCAAAATGATTTCAAATGGTTGCTTGTTGGAAGCAAATTATGCATGGAAAAGAGAGAGAAACTTAACGGAATAAGTACACATAAGTACAATAAGTATTACAGGTCTTGTAAACAAACCCCAGCGACGGGGACCTAACTGTGAAGTGTCACTGTACTTTATGACGAAACTACGGACTATCCGCAGTGGGCTTCTCCTGCAGGAAGGGGTGATCCTGTGAGTTAAATCGATACTTCCTTCCCCAGGCGTAACTCTCTGCGTTCAACAGATGCCTACAATGTAGTTTGTAAACGACGATTGTTTCCTGTAGGCTTATATACACAAAAGTTTTGAGTTAATAAACAAGATCCAAATAAGAAATTGGTACAAATGGGGGAGTCCCAGGCTGACGCAATAGACTGTAAGCTCTCAAGAGCAGGGCTCTCTTGTCCTTCTGTACGAGTATGTTTTCATGTGTGTTAATGTTTTTATCAGTTTTAAACTGTCTTTGTTAAGTATGTTCACTGTCCCCTTCGTAAAAGCATTCTGCTGTCGCTTTATATACAATATAATGTAATGCACAGTCCTGGAATAAGGTTGACTATATGATCCGCATAATGTACGTTTGTGTATATGTTAGAAGTCAGACAGACAATTATAACAGCCTGATCAATACTTTTTAGGAGCCAGAAAGATAAGATACACCTATACGGACCAATATAACATTTCAAAAAGCTCTAAGAGCCCTGGCTACCTGTCTAGCCCAGTTTAACCAGTTGCTGTACTGGCTGTCTGGTCTGGGACATGTCTACCCTGCATCTGAGCACAGCACGCTTGATTTTAAACCAGCCTTTGCAAGTTTTTACGCTTTTGTTCCGTTTATCTGGTTGTTTTGACTTTTTAAAGAAATTCTTTTGACCTGTAACAGTTTTTCCCCCCCAGATCGCTAACGTTGGCGTCACCATTATCTGATATGCGACTTTGTTTTTGTAGATGAGCATTAGAAGCTATTGTGTTTGAAATCAACGACCCAGATAAAAATGTAACCTTTTACAAGATATGAGTGGCTAAAACATTTGTCCTCGCTAGTGGGGGAAATGCCTGGGAAATACCTCTAGTTAGCCTTTATTCACCACCTTAAAAAAAATAAAAAATAAAATTTTCTGTTTTTTTGGTATTTTTCCACACCATTAAGTGTGTGTGTTACCTGTATGCGTGTAAATTTTTCCTGGAAATGTTTATAATTTTCAATGTTTAATATTTTGAACTGTGTTTTTTTTTGCATTTGAAAGTAAAGTTAGAGATATATTAGTGCATAGTATTTGCCTTCCTGTTGCACAGATATGTGTAAGGTTATTAAGAAAACTTAAGTAAATGTTGCCTTGCATCCTCCTTCAAGACGAATTGTTGCTGTCACCGCTTTTAGAATATGTTACAGCTTTTGTTTTTTGAGACTCAGTGGTAGACCAAGGATTATCTAGCCAACTTCATGTCCTTAAATTTAATTCCACCACCTTTAAAAAGCTACCTGAATCAATGAACAACAATTAGCTACTTAACTTAATTGGGAGGGCTAATCACGTAGGACCCCAGCAGAAAGATATCAAGCTTTTCAGGCTCTTGGTACTATACTAGTGGATATAAAAAGTCTACACACCCCTGTTAAAATGCCAGGTTCTTGTGATGTTAAAGAATGAGACAAAGATAAATCATGTCAGAACTTTTCCTTCCTTTAATGTGACCTCGCAATCTCACCGATTTGAAGCGCTTTTGCAAAGATGTCAACATGTGCCATTCTCATAGACTCCTACCCAAAAAGTCTGATTGCTGTAATAAAATCAGAAAGGTGCTTCAACAAAGTATTAGTTTAAGGGTGTGCACATTTATGCAAACCAGGTTATTGTGAGTTTTTTCCCCCCTCAAAGATTTCAGTTTGTTTTGCAATTGAATTGTTCACGTTATAGGTCACATTAAAGGTGGAAAAGGTTCAGACATGATTTATCTTTATCTCATTCTTTAACATCACAAGAACCTGGCATTTTAACAGGGGTGTGTAGACTTTTTATATCCGCTGTATGTATGAATATGTGATTTCACTACTGAACACAACTATCCTAAACACTGGTAGAACAGTTTTAACTCTATATATTTAATTTGAACTCCAAATGTGATAATTCTTTACAGATGCTATATAACCACCTTGCTTGTTGTGAGGTTATACATGTGCTTGTTAAATAATGAAACGCTCTACTTAGTACTATACAACATCCTCCGTTCCTCCAGGTGATCATTCCTTTTTTTTTTAATGTGCTAAGAAAGTTCATTTATTAGATGTAACCGTAGATGTTGCCCTAGGTTTAATCATATTGTAGCATATGTTGTGAGCGTTTTTTATATAAAAAAAAATCTAAAAGCCTTTTGCCAAAAATAAATGATAAAAGGAACTGAGTATTGTTTCAAAGATTTAAACAGTGTTTGCAGCACACAATGATATATCAAGAACCTAGTAAGGCAAAGGCGCAGAGATAACATACAGTGACTTTTGTCAAAACGAGAATACTGGGAATACTATGCTAGAACATAAGGAACATTTTTTATTTCTTTTTTACTGATTGATTGGGGGGAAGAAAATGTAACTAAACAAATTAAAAAAGAAATAAATAATAATAAAATAAAAAATATATATGAACATACCATAAGTTAAGATGAAGGTTTTTTCTTTTCCATAGGTGTGGGTAAGGTGACCTTTCATAATCTGCAGCTGAAACGATTAAACTCACTGGTCAGATATGCAGTAACAATAGAAAACTGGAATGGACCGCTTATAGTTTTCAAATTGTTTGCAAAGTCTTGTGAGTGTCAGTCTACAGAACGGATTTCTAATTACTACCTACAAGAAACACATATATATATATATATATATATATATATATATATATATATATATATATAATATAATATAATATAATATGTGTGTGTACTGCACCTATGAAAGTGCCGCACTGAGCTGCGCAAACCAGAAAGGCACACCTAGGGAGTTACTTTGGAAGTTTTTCAATTCTTAAAACCTGGCAAAAGAATCCTTAGAATATAAATGTATTTGTGATAAGAGTGGTGCCAGTCTTAATCATTTCTGTGTGATGATAAAAAGCAATGTCAACAAGGACCTGGTCAAGCAACATTTCTTGTGCAAAAGAACAAAAGTTTCAGGAAGTGTTTTCTGTGACTGTGGCATTTTTACATTTACAGTTGCCTTTCTTAACTTGTGGTGCTTCAGCTGGAATGTACTCTGAAGACTCTCCAATAGATAACTAAAGAATATCTACTTTATTTATGTTAGGTATAGAGGGAACTGCTTTCTATGTTAAGGAGACACTGTGTCAGGTCCGCTGATGGAACCCTCATGTTCTTTGCCGTTGTCCCCGGCCACCATGGGGGCTCCCTCATGTCAGTGGGGTCTCTGGGGTAACTCTGCATTATCTTCAGGGTACGCAGCCGCGTACATAATGGCATCGTGTGTGTCTCCAACACTGGCAAGCTTAGAGTGCCTAGTCTTATTTCCACCCATGCATTTTGCCTCAATTGACAGTAGGTCTTCTGGTAAATTCCACCACCCTAAGGAAGTTGGTGGGCTCTGGTGCAAGGTGTTACAAATACAGTGACTACGATTCATAAAACAAGCTCTCGCATACATTAATGGTAATTGTATGTGTTGCAAAAACTTTCACTGGTGATTGTTTTAGCTGATTCTTGGTGCATAACTTTTTTTTACCTGATAGCATCGCTTACCCTGGGGATCATCCATCAATCCTAAACCACCACTTATCGTGATTACATTGTTAGTAATCTGGCTACACCCTGCTCATCCAGACTGAGCCATTGTGTGACTCGATTTAGTTTGGTATTGGAGAAGCTTTACAAGCTGTGACCGGTTAGTGGTAGTTTAAAGTTACCATTGTCAGTTACACAAGGCCAGTGTAACAGTGTATTTGGGTACTGCAAACTGGCTTACCTAATTGTAGGTTGCTAAAGCCCATTTTTGTCACTGTCACCATCAAGAAAAAGCTTGACCTTGTTACAGAATCAACCACATCCTTATTGACAGTGTACGAGAAGTCACTTTTCCCAAATATATTTTGTAGTACACTGGATACAATTACGTAATAGGTTTAAAGTTTCAATATTAAGCAATATATATATGTATCAAGACTAGGGCTGCAACTAACGATTATTTTAATAATCGATTAGTTGGCCGATTATTTTTTCGATTAATCGGATAAAAAAAACAATATGCAAATTTTTCGTTTATTTAAAATAATTTTATGAACTAGATGTTAAAAAACAACTTAAAATTTACATTAACATTCTTATTTTGTTATGAGCACACGTTTGCACCCAGCATAAGTTTGCGCTTTGCACCCAGCGCACAAGTTTGCACCCAGCGCACAAGTTTGCATTGTGCCCCCACCCCTTTGCACTGTGCCCCCACCCCCACTCTGCCCTGCATCCCCACCCCCACTCTGCCCTGCACCCAGTCTCACACCCTGCCCTGCATCCCCACCCCCACTCTGCTCTGCACCCAGTCTCACACCCTGCCCTGCATCCCCACCCCCACTCTGCCCTGCACCCAGTCTCACACCCTGCCCTGCCCTGCATCCCCACCCCCACTCTGCCCTGCACCCAGTCTCACAGCCTGCCCTGCATCCCCACTCTGCTCTGCACCCAGTCTCACACCCTGCCCTGCATCCCCACCCCCACTCTGCCCTGCACCCAGTCTCACACCCTGCCCTGCATCCCCACCCCCACTCTGCCCTGCACCCAGTCTCACAGCCTGCCCTGCATCCCCACTCTGCTCTGCACCCAGTCTCACAGCCTGCCCTGCATCCCCACTCTGCTCTGCACCCAGTCTCACACCCTGCCCTGCCCCCCCACCCCCACTCTGCTCTGCACCCAGTCTCACACCCTGCCCTGCCCCCCCACCCCCACTCTGCTCTGCACCCAGTCTCACACCCTGACCTGCCCCCCCACCCCCACTCTGCTCTGCACCCAATCTCCCACCCTGCCCTGCCCCCCCACCCCCACTCTACTCTGCACCCAGTCCCCCACCCCCACTCTACTCTGCACCCAGTCTCACACCCTGCCCTGCATCCCAACCCCCACTCTGCTCTGCACCCAGTCTCACACCCTGCCCTGCATCCCAACCCCCACTCTGCTCTGCACCCAGTCTGCCACCCTGCCCTCCCACCCCCACTCTGCCCCCCTGCCCTCCCACCCCCACTCTGCCCTCCCACCCCCACTCTGCCCTGCATCCAGTCTCCTGGCCTGCCCCCCCACCCCCACTCTGCCCTGCATCCAGTCTCCTGGCCTGCCCCCCCACCCCCACTCTGCCCTGCACTCACATCCTGCCCTGCATCCCCTGCCCCCCCACCCCCTGTGCCGCGGACCCCCCGACTGTGCAGCGCACCCCCCCCACTGTGCAGCGCACCCCCCACCTGTGCAGCGCACCCCCCCCCACTGTGCAGCGCACCCCCCCCCACTGTGCAGCGCACCCCCCCCCCACTGTGCAGCGCACCCCCCCACTCACTCTGCCGCGCACCCACACACACACACACACTCTGCCACACACACACACACACACACACACACACACACACACTCTGCCGCGCACCCAGTCTCGCACATAAACATTCGCACAGACAATAGACATAAAGAGTACTTACCTCCGCTACGAACTTGTTCCACTTCCAACTTCAAACTTGATAGTAGACGCGCGTCACATCCGTCGTCACGTAGCTTGAAGAAGGCGGAGACTGCAGAGCGTGGAGCAGAAGCGGGGAACGCTGGCGGAGGTAAGTAAAAGGAGCCTAGTGCTCCAACGACGAATCGATCACTCGATTAATCGATAACGGAAATCGTCGACAACGATTTCCGTTATCGATTATTATCGATTTTATCGATTCGTTGTTTCAGCTCTAATCAAGACTTTATTTTATGTGTAAAGTATGGAAACGGCCATATTAACTTGGATAATTATTCCTCCCTATCTCTCCTGCTGTCTGTGTATGAGTTGGTGATGAGGGATTGTTCAGAAAAGGCAAAATAATTGTAATGCTACTGGTGCCACTTCTTGACACAAATGTTAGCATTCATAAGGTAACACCATTTTTTTTAAATCAAACCAACTACACATTGGAACAAAGTACAAACTTTAGATTTTTTTTATTTATGATTGAAATTGTTATTTAAATAATACCAGCAGCTGATTATATCCTAGGCTTTTGAAGATTTTTGATAACACCTTCCATTTATTTACTACTAATCCCTTTATCCTACAGTTCTTAGCACTCTGTATTGCTTGAAATGCTTACGTACCGGAGATATGTACGTTTTGTGACTACAGTAGATTTACTTAATGTTGCTTACATTTATACAACTTCAATAATGATTTCCAGGGTTCTTTCAAGTCAATCTGCATGTATATCTTATTGATATCTTATGCAATTATTCCACTTATGAGTCTTAATCTTGGCGATCTGCTTAGAAAAAATATTAAATACTGATACATTTTCAAAAATGTTGTGCAACCTTGACTTCTTATACAATACAAAATATAGTATTTAGACTGCACGCTAGGGAAATGGTGCAACAACCCCAGACGAAGGAGAAGAATCGAAAAGGGAGTGCGCTGAAAATAGAAAAAATAAAGATTAACTGAAAATGGCAATAAAATCAGCAGATATATATATGTGATGCTATATTAAATTGAAATTTAAGGTAATCACATAGATATTTCATTAGAACATTAATATAGATCACCCATATCAATCTGAATTTTAAATTCTTTCTATGCGTATGCACATTCAATGAATTGTGTTGGGTGAATCATGAAATGTCAACTTCATTAATTATAAATGTGATAAATAAGTAAAGGGAACAAATTAGGAATATATAGATACACACATGATCTATCTCCAAATAAGAGTGGTAGTATTAGTGAGAAAATCACTATTACTGAGGAAAACCCTCAGTAATAATAATGTCCAAAAATCAATCTAATGTGCAATAAGGCATCTTTTTCATCCAAGCACAACCTGCTAAATGTCACCCCAGAGCAAAGGGATAAAAGATTAACACTGTCTCTCCTTCATTCCCTCACAGGGCTTATAGTGTAATACCTGCAAAAATAGTGTATGTCTAGTCAATCCTGTCTACATTATTGTAAACCATCCTACAACATTACATTTTTTTTTTGGATTCCTTGTGCCACTCATCTTAAAATATGTAGTGCTCAAGCCTAGCTGGTTTTCTCGTAACATGGCATGGGCATGTAACTCTTGTGTGTTCATTGATCTACAGCATGGGAACCATTATGGAAGAAGTAGTTGTGTGGCCATGTAGGAGAACCTGGCAAGGCATTGTCAAGCAGGCTTTTTTTTTTTTAAGTTACACTTACTCAAATACAGGTATTTCCTGACCATGCTTTGTGGCTTTGCGTTGTATTGTGATATCTTGTACTTATCAATTCCATTTATTTCACTTGCTGTTATTTGGAAAGCAAATACAGCTTGCAGGGTTAAGTACTAGACTTAAGCAAATGGACAACTAATTTTGCTAAATTATTTTTCCATTCAGAAACGAAATTCTTTGTCACGCTCTCTCGCTCTCTTACGCTCTTTCATACTCTCTCACAATCTCTCAAGCTGTCTCTTAATGTCTCCCTACCTTCTCCGCCATTTGCTTCGGCGTCCCTGTCTCCTTTTTCTGCAGCTCCGATACTTGTCTTCCCTCTTTTTGTTCTTCACTTCTGTATACTTTCTTCTCCCCTTTAGCCGATGCGTTATCCAGGCAGGGCTTATGCAAAAAGGCCGGACCCTTCATGCATACTCTATCCCCCAATTGGAAGAATGGGGGAGAGGCCCCTGTAGGGCAAACCATACTTTTGCAGAAGTACTCCAAGACCAGAAGATGAGATGCACAGAAACTGCTTCCCTTTCTCCGCAGATCCGTCTGCATTATTCTGGCTTGGTGTAGTACCGTATTTGCCCGATTATAAGACAAGGTTTTTTCCAGAGCAAATGCTCTGAAAAATACCCCTCGTCTTATAATCGGGGTCATCTTATAATCAGACCTCAAATAGGTCTGACTATGAGACTAAGATCCAGATCCCCCTCAGCGATGCAGGGGACCTGGATCCTCCTGTGTTATGCCCCCCCAACTTACCGGTGCTTCTGAGTCCCCGGTGCTTAGTCCGGGCAGCGTGTAGAGCTCTACGCAATTCACGTAGACAACATCCGCTCAAGCGGTATAAGGCATTTCTGGGGCAGAGTGGCAAGCCTGGGGGCAGCTGTGCATAACTGGGAGGGGGCAGGTTAAAAAAAAGGAAATAAAAACAAAAACAAAATATTTTTCTCAATCATAGCTTTTATTAACAAACAATTGTTCACATAGTTTACATGAATTAACATTTACTGGTAAAGCTTTTTTCCTATAGGGTGGTCTTATATTCAGGCTTTTTCTTTTTTTCATAAATTAATATTCAGATTTTGGGGGGTCGTCTTATAATCAGGGTCGTCTTATAATCGAGCAAATACGGTACTTCCGCAACAGAGCGGAGCCACGATGCACACGCTTTTCCCAGATTGGTGTAATGCCGTTCATGTGTTTGTTTCATTGAGTGTTCTCCCCATTTTTGAGCATTAACAAAATTGGCAAATTTTAAATTAAAATTCATATAAATCTGAATGCACAAGTCTAATAAGTACTATCACATAACAGAGGGAGTGGCTATTAGCTCCTGAAAAAAAAGCTTTACCTCTAAAGTGTTCAGTAGAATTCCGCTCATTTGTATGCTTCCATCATCCAAGCGTTGGTTTTCAGACCCAACCATCATTGATTCTTTTTATTTCAACTTGGCTTTCATCTTGCATGTCTATTAACTGTAAGAAGCATTCAAGGGGTTCTTAACTAAATCCATGGCCTACAGATGTGATTATTACATTGATACAAAAAGCTTTCTGTTGTAAACTGTAGGGGGTGGAAATATATCCTTATGCAAAATCATCCATAGATGGTGAAAGCTCCGGATTTCCATAACTTGATCAGTGAGATTTCATACAGATTGTGTAAAGCTGTGTTTCCACATAGTGTATCTCTTTACTGATATTCCATCAATGACCGTATAAAAGGTGTTTTGGAGTCATTACCATTTCTTGACTGGCTAGTAAATTCTTCTTGCTTGGCTGGGCTTAAATACTTTGCTAAGAAATCAATGCCAATAAACAACACAGCTATTGCTTTCCAAAAGTAGTTTTGTAATTACAAATTATAGGGCTAAAAACTGTGTGTAATTTACATTTACTATAAAATAGCAAATTACTCTGTTCATCCACAGTTCACTTACATGTGCACCTTTTATTTGCCAAGGTAGCTTAAGCATACCTCCATATAACTTTTCATCTTTGTCCTTCTGGCATGGGAAGGTCACTGGAGTCCTTTGTTGCTTTTTCCTAGAAAGTACCGTAGAGACAAATTGACTGTTTAAGCAAGTTACATAAAGGGAAACTACTACCAAATGTTTATTTTTCTGTTAGTACAGTCCCCATTAGGCACAGTCTTTCCACATCTGAGTTTGTAGGTAACTAAGCATTGCTTAGCACAGAGACGACATTAGGGCAACAGAAAAAAAAAACATATAAATTCCTAGTCTTACCTGGGATCTTTGGTTTTGAGAATTCTTAATTGAGCCAGGGAGCTAGTGCTTCATTCTTTAGTTGAGCTGAAGAGTGAGTAGACCTACTACCTCCCTTGCACTGACCACCCTGGTCCTCCTGCAGACTCTGGCCCAAGTACACACACGTTTTAATATACATATTTGTAAGATGAATTCATACAAAAAAACGTGGTAGTGTGGCAACACCATTCTTTTTTTTCTTCTTGTTGGGAACATGAAAATAATATACCATGGAAAAAAATGACCAATGTAGTCACCATTGTCTCTCTTCTGTATAATGCAGGTTAATGATGTCTTTTACCTTGAAAAGGTAACTGGGTTGGATGAGTTTCTAGAACAATACTTAGCATAATGCTGAGCAATACACAATGCTAATGTTATGTACACATATGCTTGCAGTATTACAGTGCTCAAGGTTTACCCTTACTTAAAGTTATTTCTTTGCGATTAAGACTGTAAAGTTTTTAGATGTACTATTATAATAATTTAGTTTTCATTTCTAATTAAATCAACCCTATTGAAGAAGTCATTGATTTTTCTAACGTGCGCAGATGCATTTTTTTTTTTTTTTAGTTGAACGTCCATTTTATCCATGTTTGTGAAATGCATTTCAGTCTGAAAATGTAAATTGAATAGTCTGAACACTAGAGACATCATCTATTTTAGCACTCTATTGCTTTTTGTATATTTGATTCGTTTTAGTGTAAAATCACTCCAGCCGAGAGACTAGCAGTATAACCTACATCTGGAGAATCCTCTGTTAATTATTGTAACCATTTGGGGTTTCTATGTATTTTTTGCTGTTTGGTGTTGGTGTGTGCATATTGACTTATGTTTATATATTTTTCTATATCACAAAACCTTGCTATCATTGTTTGGATACATTGCCCACCTAGTCCCTAGAAATAATTACTCCATTATACCATATCACCTTTATTTATAGAGCATTGTATAGCGTGTCCAAATACAGATTATAACATTCTGGTACAAGGGGGTCTTGTTCTTGTGACCTTACAATCTAAGCCTCCTGGGATATTTAGTTATTAAGGGTGTTTTATGTTTGGGAACAGCATGCTATGGAGACTGGGCCCAACAGGGCAATCTGCCCTAGGTTTGGTGGCAGCAAAGCTGCCTTCACCCCTGGACCTTCTGCTTTGGCCAGAATATGCCACAGCACAGCAAAGTACGCCTAGTATGGATAAACATACAAGTGTGTTGTTTTACATATGTAAGCATTGAGCTGCACATGCCACGCTCTGAATGATTTACCCTAGATCATTTGGCTTATTCCACCAGAAATGTTTACCTTGTTGTGGAAAGTCGTACCTTACCTGTGAAACCTTTTGTAGGTCATTGCTAGTAACAAGACCTCTCTGTGAATATTTTGCATTAACTACAAGCGTCTGTCTTCTGTCACTAAGCTAGGGCTGCAACTAATGGTTAATTTCATAATCGATTAGTTGGCCGATTTTTTTTTTTTTTTTTTTTTATTTTTTTTTTTTTTTTAATATTATTGAATTAAAAAATATGCCATTTTTTTGGCTTATTTAAAATAATTTAATGGGGACCCGGGAAGTTAATGATGGGAACTGGGGACCAGATCAAACAAGGGTGAGAGGGAGTTTATTTATTTTGCTTACTGGAGGGTGCGAGGGGGTTAATGAGGGGACAAGATGGCTTGAGAGAGAGACTGGCCACCAGATCAGACTGAAGGGCGGGAGGGAGTTTATGTATTTTGCAGACTGTAGGGTGGGAGGGCTATTAATAATGGGATGTGGGAGAAACAGGAGACTGGATCAGACTGGAGTCTGAGAGGGAAGACAGGGAGTTTATTTTATTTGCAGACCTGAGGGTAGGAAGGGGTTAATGAGGGGACCTGGGGAGTTAATGATGGGAACTGAGGACCAGATCAGACTGGAGGGTAGAAGTCTAAAGTCAAGCTTTAAAACAATAGTGCGACTTCTACCCAGACCAATGAATCCATAATGAAAATCGTTGACAGCTATTTTGATAATCGATTTATTATCTTATCAATCTTCTATCTTCTATAAGGGACATTGTCAAGTAGATACAGAAAGGAAATCGATTCGGAGGAATCGTTAATTCAGTTTTCTGATGCATTCATTCCCAGTTAGGAGGAATTTTCAATTTGTGAAGTCCAGTTTGCACTTCCGGACAATATATCGTGGGGTTTGATGCATCATTTCCCTAGGTATCTGTCAATAGCGTAACTTTTCCTAAATAGAATAAATAGGTTCCCTAAGTGAAATGACAACCTTATAAACAGCTTTCTCTGGTGTAAAAAAAAAAATATAAAAGTATGCAACTGTAGAAAAACTACATAGAACGGGCAAGCTTCCCACGGGGAAAATGTGTCCTGACCATGGGCACTCAGAGGGTTAACCAAACTCCACTAATCAAGTTCCATCCAGGTGCTTATGTGATTTCATGGGGACCTATTTTCATTCTTATCAAGAATTTGCACATTTTAGTAATTAGGCTACACGAGTGTTCAATTCCCTTTGAAAACTTGATTTGTTATTTTAAATCGGCAACATAAGTCGACATAAATTGTACAAAAAAAAATATCCTGGCTCTCAACCAGCAACTGCTGTGAGACTTTATGTATCTGTATTCATAAGAAGTGTGGTATATAAATGTCTGTAAATCCTACTTAAAATACATTAGAAACACAGTGTGAGTCTTACGCTCCGAACGCTTATTAAATAATGATTGGTAATGTGCCTTTATATTGGAAAGAATGGATAAATATTTGCTAATTAAATGGGGGAAAAAAATGTAAAAAGCACTTGTAAGTTACTGTCCAATCTTACAGCATTCTTAAAAGTGCAGAACTTTTTTTCTTAGTTCTGTTAGGCATTAGTGAGAAATAATCAGTGAGAAGTGCTGCATCAATGTATTGCTTGATGATTTGCTCATCGGTATTATTTTTGACGTTTTGACGTCAAAAATACATACATTTTATAGAGAGTTACAAGGAGATTTACTAAGATTAGTGCATGTGGTGTGAGAAACTCGCATATACAGACAGTATGTGCTGCTCTAGAGCAGCGATTTCCTGTACAAAAAAACTAGGCACTAACCTAGCTATTCAGAAGATACCCTGTCCTGTCGGTGTGCTTTGAAGACTCTGGGGACCACTGCTCTAGAGCATTGTTTCCCAGCTCTGTCTTCAAGACACACTAACGGGGCAGGATTTGGTAATTACTACAGCCTGGTCCTGTAGGCAGATTCATAAAATCAGGACAGTTGGTGTCCCATGAGGCCTGCTTTGGGAACCATTACTCTAGAAGAGGAGACCTACAGGAGAAGGTAGTAGTGGTGAACGAGGCAGCCAGTGGTAGAGAAGAGGGTAGGAGGACTGTTTTGGCTAGAATTGCTATTTGACTCTTACATGACATGATGGCCAGTGATTTGCACCTGGCAATAAGGTCTGTGTGATTGATTGTAAGTGACTTCCATCTGGATGTATAAGTATAAGATGCAGTGTGTATGTAGGGTGGGGATTGGAAATTCATTGTCTGATTGTTCCTCATTGTTTTCATGCACCTCAGCAATTTTATTCTCTAGCTGGTTCTTTGAAGGGTGTGTGTTGCAGGGGAATGGATATCTTCCTTACTGTCCTTAATTTATTGCCACCTTTTAAGCCTTTAAGATTCAACAAAAAGGAGGAATAACTATAAGTGACACCTGTGCCTGTTTTAGGTAAAGAAATGCTGTTTTACCTATAAATCTTGCTAGTATATTTCCTAGTTCTTAATGGCTCTCAAAGCAGGCAAGCAGGCAGGGCCACCGGTTGTATTGCATTGTTTTCCCATGGCCTTCATTGTCATTTGCATATATGCAGTCCTAGTTCTAAAATAACTACCAATTGATGCATCTGTGTTATGAATGTTGACCAGGCTGACTCTGGTCCTGCACAGCCATCCTGGTTGATCTGACCTAATCCATAAATTTAATGGGGTGGACAGGTTGTATAGGAGACGATGAGAAGATGCCAGCACGCCTAATGGAATTGGGAGGCATAGTAGGTTGTATAAGATGTAATAATTATCTGGACTTTATACAATTAGTTTCAAGTGCAAAAGTGGTCTTATTGCAGCCAATAACTGTTTCTACTGATTGGACCTCTCTGGTTCATGTGGTAAAAACACTACTTTTTCCTTGTGCATAATCATCTTTTATATATATAATTCCTATAGAGTTTGGGGTTTGTCATATTGTTTATAAAATAAGTATTTGTTTGACTTGTCATGTGGCCCATATACAGTATGACCATCCAAATGGCTCTGCATAGCTTATATTAATTTAGGAGCACGCACAAACCAGAGGCTCTTTCAATGTACCCGTCGCTGTGTCTTGTATGCTAAAATTGTTATGCTTAATGCAGTTTGTCAAACCACTAAAGCAGGCAGATATTGTGCCTGGTTGGAGAACTAAACCTTTATACTTACCCTGTTATCTTGTTGTATTTCTGTACTAAAGTTAGGTAGGACATTCTCTGTCCGGTTATATTGATTGTTCTTTAGTGGCCTTTATCAGAATTATTGTTACTGAGAACATGCATAGTAAAACAATATGCCTTTAGAATACAAAGCTGAGGAGAAGGAAACATATCTGTATTACTTTCCAGTGAAACTTGCTTTTGCTTGGTCTTCTATTAGTGATAAATTAATTTTTACATTTCACTACCTTACTTCCAAAACTACCCCTTTCTATTTATCTAATACTACTAAACTAAAAATTCATCATATTTACATTTCCTCAATCAACTGTGAGTTGATTGTTTTTATTGGAAAAACATTCATTAAAAAATACCAATTCCCCTGACAACATCACCTAAGAAAAACACATATTAAAGGACTTTGTATAATGTATAAAACCTAAAATTAAAATACCTTAGGGAGAAGTTATGGTTCCCCTACTTCTCCATGGTTTGAAGCAGCCAATCAGTGATAGGAGAGCTCTCTTATTGAAAATAAATGGGGTTCCCTAGAATGCTTTAATAACCAACTGGTCAACACTTCTCTTGCAGTATGTGGGGAGAAATAATATAAGCCTTGGGAGTATAGGTCCCACCTATACCCCACCAGCCATAATCCACTGCTCAAACCCAGTGGAAAAAAGAATACAACTTTCTGATAACAGTAGATCATCACTCCTGTGCGCTGGCATCTCCAAGTGACTGGATTCAGTATGTGGACACCATACTAACAGACTACTCCCACCACCCCACAGATCCAGCCAAGTGTTTTCAAATCACATGCCCTCGCTTGCAACGTACAAAATTTAACGTTGCATACAGAAGGACGGGCTCAAATATTTGTCCTGCCCAGTGTGAATTGCAATTCCCACGCTGACTTGGGTTACACGCACACACACACTACCCAGAAATATTTTTGAAGGAGCCACTCCGCTTTGTTTTTGTTTGTATTAATGTAACATGTTTTCTACGGTTTTGCAATCATAATAATCTCAAAAGCTTTTGAACATCCTGAAAGATGTTGACCTGTTTTTCTAATTCTTTCCACCTCCTGCAGTGTTGTAAATTGAAACAGCTTAGAGATCAATATCTCAAATTGGCCCCTGTTAAATCACTAATCATGACTTGCTAGACAACATGTGCATATACAATTCGACTAAGCACACATGTTTACAGCTTTAAGAATGCTTTAAAACTCCTCTCCATGATAACCCTGTGGATAATTGTGGTCTGATAACATTTACTTTCTCCAGTGGGACTTGCATTAGCAATTTTACATGCGTAGTCTTGAATTTGTGCTGTTTTTTTTTTTTTTTTTTTTTTTTTTTTTACATTATCCAGCTCTGAAAATCCTAGATATAAATGTATTTATTTACTGAGTAGATGATGAATCCATGGACTAGCCTTTCAGGAGAAGTAGCAGAGGTTAACACAAGGAGGAATTTAAGTATGTGTTGCATAGATATAAGGCTGTTTTGCATGTGAGAAAGTTTGCAGACCTAGTAAGATTTCTGAAGTCTTACAGCAAGGAGAAAAAAACAGCTCCTTGTACTCCCTGCTAACTATCATGCCTACTGACACACGTTTACACACACGCAAACGTACACACCAATGTTAACACACATACACGCCTATCCGAACACACACACACATGTACGCACTCACTATAACATACATAGGTTAGGTACATACATACTCAGTCCCTAACTCCCTCACCTTACCCAGAGCCTTTTTTCTTGCATTTACGATGGGTCACGCAATATTGCGTTACTTAACCCTACCGTGCTCCTGTCTCTGCAAGTGAGGTTCTTCTTGAAGAATTTTGGAATGGCCCCATGCCCCACTCACCCCTGGGGTGGGTGTAGTGCTGGTCCTAGTGGAATGTATCAAACTTCTTGTTTGTCATATATGTTTTGGGTCCACTGTATTTCTAGACCGCTTGGCTGTGTTAGACCAAGGTTGGAAGTTTCTAGATCTCCTTGGTGATCCTTTTGTTACATTCTGTGGGGATTATATACATTGATGCCGAGTTGAGGTAATAACTAGCATCCGGGTAGTGGGGGCTTTTAGCCATGCCCCATGTATGATTTAAATCAAGCGCATTACTCCCCATAGCTCTCATATGTGGCATGAAAAGGGAACCAGATAAACAAGCCTGGGATTGTCCCAAGGCTGGCTGACACATTTCATTGGTACTTTGGCCAGAAATGCTCTTATCTCATATCCCTGAAGCTTCTAGTTACCAGCGCAGAAGGTTCAATTCCTGACCTACTACTGAAAAGTACTGCATGACTCCTACATTCTACAAAAAATTTGGACACACGGCAATCTATGTAATATTTATGGACTTTAACCATTTATCTAAAAACACTATGTATATGATTACATAAATTACTAATTTTTCTTTTTTTTTGTGGAAACTGCCACTCATCATAGGATGCATTTTGGCACGTGTGAATTTCAGTGTGAGGTATTTTTTTTCTGTGTTATTGTGTTAATATCAATAAATAAATGAATCTTCTTTGTGCGTTTTTCTGCAAATCTTTGTAAACAGAAAGCTCTAATAATTGTGCTGTAATCTGATTTGCTTTGACGACCCATCAATATAGAGTAAAATAGAGGAGCTGAGCCTGAATCTAATTTTTATCGTTGTACAGTTAGATGGTAATGGCCTGGTCACTGTCATTAAAGCACAACGCAGAGCTATTGTGTCTTTATGTTGGCTGTAGCTTCACTAGATAATTGTGCTATTAAAGTTATTATGGATATCAACAGAATTACATTTTCTATTATTGATATGCTGCCGACAAGCCTAAAAATGACACTGTGAAGCAGAGCAGATGAATATTAACTGGAGTCGCTAAATGTAGCTAGTATAGCTTCAGTGAACCCATTCTTCATTGTGATCACATTACGTAGAGAGTGAGATTTTGAATAGTCTCCAAAATCAGCAGTGTCAACAGTTTACAGAAATAACAGCACACACGTGTTTATGCATGTGCATGCACATGGGGTTCAACAAACGACTAGGAATTGCCTCCAAGTACCCAAGGTTTCTCTTTCCTTATCTGTCTTAACGTGCCAGAGGCCTAAACTGGTTTTCGAGGACACCGGGCAATGAAAGCAGGCAACCGCATGTATTCGACTAATCAGCTATGAGTTACTATAGGGAATTCCATCATCGTCTTGAGCTCTGACTTGCTTAACATTATGATAGCTCTCTGGGTGTGCTCGCTTACAATGTCCCCAGGTACGAATATCACAAAGCCATCATCAACGTCTTCATTTTGTGGACTTAGTTATTCGCTTTAGTGCTCCTGATTTTATAAGCTATGTTAGCCAGAACTGTAAATGGCTCTTGATTTCAGAGGCTTTCCTCCCCCCCTCTAAAGTCTTAATGTCTACAAAGGCTCACACTGCGGTACAATAACACTTTTAATTGACCTGCAGAATAATTTGCAACCAGATGCTTTTAATGCTAATGAAGACGATAAAATGTCTAAACAGATACTAAGTTAAGACCGGCTATGCCTGGTCTTCTAATGCGTGTGAAACCTTGGTAGTAAGGTTGATATATGATGGCTTTGTGGCACATTGCATCTTTCCAGCAGTATATGTTTTCCTACATTGGATTTTTGACATGTTTAAACAATTGAGGGAAACTTTTTTTTTTTTTTTTTTTTTTTTTTTTTTTTTTTTATGGTAGAACCTCTTAAAGGGGGTTTGTACTGAAAATGTATAAAAGCAATACAATGGTTTCCAACATCCTGTCTGGTGGTGTCAGGACAGAATGTGGCAATCATTGAGTGGGGGCCTGAGCTGCAACATCGGGTCAAATTCCACCCACACTACATGCAAACCTGGGAACTGGATCAGAGTTTGAGCTGGAGTCTCAGGGTTTTTGCTCCAATGTCAGGGTGAAGTGGAAAAAGTCACACAGTCCAGAGTTGACTCACTCTTAATTGACCTCATGAAATCAGAGAGTCCTAATTAGTGTTTTTGTTCCAAGTATGACATGATTGATCTGCCTATTTGAACCCATGTTATTTAATTAAAGGTATCATTTAATAATGATTAGTCAAGGTTTCCGCGAGGACAGGTATTAGTCATTTGTTTAACACATTTGATAAGTCACTATGTACAGTCTGCAGGCAAGGGGCTCCATTAATGGGCTAGTATTTACAGAATTTCAGTGACAGTTAATTTAGAAAGTTCCCAGGTGTGACTACATGATCGTGCCACATTTTGCCATTAGGACAGCTGACCAGCGAGCCATGGTTGCTAAAATCTGGACAATTGGCTATGCATGAATGATGTGTGTGTGTGTGTGTGTGTGTGTGTGTGTGTGTCTGTGTGTATATATATATAATATATGTGTGTATATATATATATATATATATATATATATATATATATATATATATATATATAAGCTATGGAAAGAACTTATTTTTTATTTTTTTTTTACCTGGTGCATGATTCCGCTTAGTTCGAATTTTATTCCCTTAAAGTGATATTACGCATTCGTCAAAAGAAAGAAAACAAATCGAAGCTACAGCCACCAGATTCTTCTGTAGTCCAACAATTCTCTCCACTGATTGGCTGCTTGAACCAGTCAGTCACTGGCAGGAAAGCACTGCCTTCAAACAGAACCAAGCCAGTGCTGCAGCTGACTGGTGGTAAGCATATCACTTGCATGGGGATGTTTTCTGAATGGAAAATAGCTGGGGGACATGCATGTGGGGGGATTATGCAGAAACCCCTCATGCATTTGCAAGGGGGATGCACAGAAATTTAAAGGGATTTCTCAGCTATCATATGCATTAAGGTAGATATGATGGCCACAGTATCCCTTTAACATGGCCCATTAACACTCCAATGTTAGCGTGACTGTAAGGTAGGTGGTTGAAAGCAAGCCTAGACCATAAAACTCATATATTCACTTAACATGTAGGCTGTTGTGCTTTAAATATCTTTAAATACCCACTCTTATGCTCAGATTGGGAGATATTACAAATTTCTAAGAAAACTGGCCAGAGTGAAGATGTCAAGGTGATAATGCACGTGTACTAGCACCGTATGAGTGTGAGGAAAATGAAGAAGGTGTGAGAGTTTTAACACACAATGTGGGTACCTAAGTGCAGAACCGCTATGTGATGTCCGAAACCTGGCTCCTGGTTTGTCCAGTCCCTGTATATTAGCCAAAAAAAAATAAATCCAAAAGAACCCTGATTTTGTAAGAAACGAAGAATGACACTTCTAAAATCTACTTTGCAAATTGGCACGACTATGTCCACAGACTTGCTGTGAACTGCTAGGTTGTCAGATGACTAATATATAAGGGCAAAGTCCAAGTCCTCTGTGTTTAGATTTGGGTAATCATGAGGACAGTGTTTGCAGTAATCTTTGATTTTTTGAACCTCTTTTGCATATAAGGATGATATAATCTGACAATATCTGACATGCTACGCAACATTCTACCAAGTGTCACAAGTGAGCACTGTGTGTGCCAGCACAGTGTAAATATCACGTCCCCTAAATGCTGGACAGGCGGTTACAATTCCTTTTATTTATGAGAGGCTAAAGACGTTACTGACCAAAAACTCTGGCAGCAGGATACATACTCCGTTTCACAAACATAACTGGGTCTTACTCATTTAGTTCATATTTAATGTGTTCATGTAAAAGTGTACACATTACATACATTTTAATATTCCTAGATCTCCTTTGAACGCTGTGTCTTGTACAGTTTGAACTTTAGAATTTGCAATCTTGTTTATTCTGTACTTTGATATGGTTACATAACTATTCTTCCTCGTTTATTTTTCTATACTTCTGGCAGTTTTTACATTTTTACTCATTGACTCCTCCACCTTCTTGTTCTTTCTAGTTGTGTGCGTCTCCTTTTTGTAGTTTTAATTATAAATAAGTAACTTATGAATTTAAAATTCCTTGTACAGCAACAGACAGTTCTCATTCTAGAAATATAGAAAGGCACTTGATTTGCATGCTAATAAATTCCTTTTTTAATGCTCCCAATGCAAAATGAGTGTTTTTTTTTTTTAATTTGATTTACCTGTGCTTAAGCGCAGTAGCGACTCTAGGAACAACATATAGGGGGGCACATAAGGTACCACAGTCAAAACTTGGGGGGCATTAATTAAGTTCCTCCACTAAAGCATGCCACTGAAAAAAAAAATATATATATAAATAAGATGCCAAAATACCAGAGTATTGCAGTATGCAATGATACCTTTTTATTGGATTAACATAATACTTAAAAGACAAGCTTTTGAAAGATTTCCTCTCTTTCTCGAGAGTTGCTTTAGACCTGAGAAAGAGGGGGAAAACTCTTGAAAGCTTTTCTTTATAGTTTACAAATACGTGCAGAGACGGAGTGACAGGCTCTCGCGCCGCCTGGTTGTTGTGAGCAGAGCTATAGCTGGCTCCTTTAGCCACATACACATACACTGCCCTTACACACACCTACCCATATACACATACACTGCCCTTACACAAGCCTGTCCATACACAGACACACACACACACATGTGTACATATACACTGCCCTCACACACCCCTGCCTTTACACATATATATACACACACACACACACACACACCAGCTTACAAACACACAAATACCTACCCTGCCACACCGTCATTTCAGACCTCTGCTTTGATGCTCCCTAATCACTATTTGCCAGCTATTGATGCAAAGCACCGGGACATGACGTATCACTCAGCATCAATTGCTGGTGCATAGTGATTAGGGAGCATGGAAGCCGAGCTCTGAAGTGACAGACCGCGCACTCCCTAATGTTGGGCCGGTTAGAGGGGGATTGTGATCTCCCTAACCAGCCCTGCTCAGTGGGCGCCCGTTGAGGAGATCACAATCTTCAGCTGCCTTGGCCCAGGGGAGGGGTCCTCTCTGCTCGCCCCCTCCCGTATAGATACGCTACGGTTTTAGGGCTTCGTAAGAAATCACATTGCTAGCAGCAATGTGATTCACCACAGGGCCCCCAGAACTTTCAGAAAGGAGTCATAATCCTGGGACTGCCGCAGTGTTAAGAATTGGTACATATTTTTATAAAAACTAGCTTGAATATTATTTTTTTTTATCTTGTAATCAGTGCAGAGCCAACATTATCTAATCAATTTCTTGTCTTGATGTTATCTCGTGTACTTTTCCTCACTCTACCATTCCAAAGGCTGCCTTAACAAACCAACAACAAACAGTCATTGGCAATTTAATATTAGTGCAGGGATAAGTTGACAGGGAAGTAATAATGCAAATCATGAGAACTATGGCAAGAACGTATTCATAACTGCTTTTGATGGTTTTTTTTTTTCCGGTGGGGTGGTGGATTCATCTACTCCACGGAGTGCCTTGGTATTTGTGCTGCATTATTAATAACATTAAAGTTTATAATGGAAGCTCAGCCCTTGGGATATTAAGCGTATGTTCCCAGAGGTAGGGATTTATTTCGTTATTATCAACCATTTTGTATGAATAATCTATTAACTTTAGACCGTTCAATCTATTGACTTTAGACAGTTCTGTAATGTTTGCTCAACACCAGGAAGGTGTGTCTTGGATATTATGCAGGTTATAAATTAGAAAATAATGTTTTTTGTTGCAGTAAGGAACAAATTAAGGTTGAAGTAGCTATTTAAAGTAGTCTGATTTATTGCACAATCATTGGTAATTATTTACAAGGTTCACTGCAATTTTAAGATATGAAAAATGCTGCATTTAAGTTTTTTAATTAATGTAATATTTTTTTATATATTTCCTCCTCATGCCCTAATCTTCTAAGCACTTCTCTTTTGTGAACTATAAGACTAGTACTGATGGGATGCTTCTATGTTTATTACTGAACCGATCAGCAATGGAACTGCCCTGACTGCCTAGTCAGGAGGGGAAGGACCACGGATGTTGCTTGGTCTCCAAATGATCTGGGGCTTGAACCTACAGCAGATTTGATAAGTGGATCTGCTTTGGGAATGGTCACTGCACACACTGCACATATATGCAACCAGGTCTATCTGCTTTAGACATCCAATTTAACTACGATATATAATATGTACATAAGCACTTGCTCCAGCATCCGGATTGCACCCACAAGATTTGCACCTACAGGGTTTGCCCAGCCTGCATCCACAGGACTTACACTGCACCCAGATTGCACCCACAGTGGTCTCCTCTTAGAGTCTTAGGTCTTCTCTTGATACTCCCCTTTCTCATTATCACTTCTAGTTATCTTTATCTCAGCTCCCCAGTTGCTCTTTACCTCTCACATGTACATCTATGCTCACTAGGTCTGCAACTAACGATTATTTTCATAATCCATTAGTTGGCTGATTATTTTTTCGATAAATAGGATACATTTTTTTTACTTTTTTCATTTATTTAAAATAATTTAATGAACAAACTGGATGGCAAAAACAAACGGCAGAATAAAAAAAACTGAGAAAAACATTCTTGTGTTTATTTCCCAACCTGCCCCTCCCAGCTATGCACATTTGAGCCCAGGCTTGCAACACTACCTGGATATGCCTTATACCCCCCAGGTATGCCATTCTGCCCTCCCCAGATATGCCCTATATCCCCTATATGCCTTATACCCCAGATATGCCACTGTGCCCCCTAATAAGCCTTATACCCCCCTATATGTCATAGTTCCCTCTGATATGCCTTATACCCCAGATATGTCACTCTGCCCCCCAAATATGCCTTATACCCCTGAAATGCCTTATAACCTCCTTTATGCCTCTCTGCCCCCCTCGATATGCCTTACAACCCCCGATATGCCACTCTGCCCACCCCCAAATAGGCCTTACACCCCAGGATATGCCACTCTGCATTTCCCCCAGACATACCCCCATGCTCCAGACTCCTTGGTGTCTAGTAGAGGCAGCCAGTAAAAGTCTGCTCGATGCACGTAGATAAACCTCTGCTGCCGGCTGTTTGGCTGGAGCTTCTATGACTGAGCACCAGAAGGTCATGCGACGCTGGTGCTCCATCATAGAAGGCCCCAGAGGAAGTGCCAGCAGTAGCGGAGGTTGTCTACGGCTGCCAGAGAGGCTGATTCACCTCTCTGGTAGCTGGCGAACGTCCGCTGCTGCTGGCTGGTACTACATCGGATGTCAGATGATGTCTGGCCGCATCGCACAGAGGCCCACTGGCTGTCTGAGACGAGGATCTGGGTCCCCTGAAGCGCTGCGGGAGATCTGGATCTTAAGTGTTATTTTCCGACCTCTATTTGAGGTTGGATTATAAGACGAGGGGTATTTTTCAGAGCATTTGCTCTGGGGAAAAAATATCATCTTATATTCGATAAAATCCATTCAACTAATTGATGCAATTCGTTGGCAACGATTTTCATTATCTATTATCTATTTTATCGATTAGATGTTGCAGCCCTAATGCTCACCCCCTTACTTATCCCTGCTCACACATATATACATACATACATACATGCATGCTCACAAACACTTATATACATATACTTCTCCTCCTTTCCTCCACAACTGTAGATTTTCTTACTGTGCAAGCAGCCTCGCTTCACACGTGGGGTCGCATGACTTCGCATTACATGACTATGCTCTGTCCCTGCAACCTGGATGAACCACCTGGTTATGGCGTTATACTCTGGCATTTGTTTGGTGCCAGTTACAGGGAGATCTATGATCTTCCTAGCTGGCCCATAGGCCCAAATGGAGACTCTGGGGTAACGTATGCTTTAGCCCCAGAGTCTTTTTACAGGGCTATGAAGTTGAGACTTGGGGCTTCAACCCCAGTAGCCTCCCAGGAAGGACATAAGCACAATTTCCCAAAGGTGCTGTGTTCAAGACAAAGGGTTGTCACACCAAACATTAATTTGGTTTAGATTTTTTTTTGTTTACTCACTTAGTATATTTTTATCATTTAACAAAATGCTATTTAACTAGTCTATTTTTTGAAAGCATTCTTACTTTACAGCATCTTTTCACACCTTCCTAAAACTTTTGCAAAGTACTGTATGTCATTTTTAAACTTTTCTCAGACAAGACCCCGATGTTATCCTGATTATATGCTGCCGTAGAAGTGCCAGTAGAAGGGCAATAATTAAACTTGTAAAGGATTTCTTGGAGCTGCTAATGTCTTATCTGGAACTTGTCCAGCTAAACTCGCTGCAGAAATCCCCTGTGGAATCTTGGGCAGTACCTTTAAACTATGCTTTAACAACGTGACCCAATTTATAAATTGCTTAGAATAAAAAAAAAAAAAAATATTTCTAAACTGAATGCAATGGATATCACCGTTTAGTAGGTTTGTGTAATGTAATACAGTGTTTTAATCCACTTTCTTAAAGAGTTGCTCTGTTTTCTTGGAGCAAACATATGGTTTTGGTTAAAAAAAAACAAACAAACAAACAAAAATGCTGCTCCATCAATTACAGCTGGATGGCCCCATCTATCTAGCATGGTAGAGGACCACACTGGCACTAGTTGTTGAGAATGGCTGGAGCAACGGCGTCAAATGATGTAACTCAAAATAAAAAATAAAACCAATTTTGTTGGTATAAATGTGTCAGGGTCCGGGTCCCGGACCCCAACGTAGCCACTCACCCGAATACCCGTTAGCCGCGGGTATTGGATCCCGCGACGCTTCTCTTCCCTTCTCGGCAGCCGGTGTGTCTGTCTCTAGAGGCGCGCGCGCGCGCCTCCAACAAGCTTTAGGCGTCCCCGAGTGGAGACGCCGGGGAACGCGCCTCAATGACGTCACGCTCGGGGGCGGAGTATGCCCAGAGCGGGAAGTTTAAAACCCAGCACTGAGCAAAGCTCAGTGCTCAGTTATTGTGCCGTGTATTGCGTTGCTAGCTTCTTTTTGATGATTCCCGTGTATGATCCTGGCTATTCCTTTGACGTGTCTGCTTTCTATTATCCCGACCCTGGTCTACTTAACGGCTCTCCTGATCTCCTGTGTACCGACCCTGATCTACTTAACGGCTCTCCTGATCTCCTGTGTACCGACCCTGGTCTACTTAACGGCTCTCCTGATCTCCTGTGTACCGACCCTGGTCTACTTAACGGCTCTCCTGATCTCCTGTGAACCTGACCCCGGCTTTGTATACAGACACTGCTATTTTCAGTACCTGTGGATTTTTCACCTGGCGTATTCTACCTGCATACTGGACTCCTCTCTCTCTTCAATCCTTACATAATAACTGAGCCTACTATGGAGCCCGCAGGTTTTCCTGATGCCATCTCTACTCTGTCCCAACAATTGGCTACTATGAATCAGTCGTTTCAAGAACTCCAGGCAAGTCATAACCAATTACATCAGCAGGTGCATACGCTCCAAGCACAGCTTAATGCTCCCGCCGAACCAGCCATGGCTCCCCAGGCACCTACCCTGGAGGGAGCCTCGGCCCTCGAACCTCAGGTTCCCCTTCCGGAAAGATTCTCAGGGGACCGAAATAAATATCGTCCCTTCATTACGTCATGCCAGATTCTATTCAATTTAAAGCCAAGAACATATACCACGGACTATGTGAAGATTCATACGGTAATCTCTCTTTTGTCCGATGAGCCTCAGTTATGGGCTCACCATCTTCTCCATAGCAGCAGTCCACTTCTCGACTCCTGGGCTTCCTTCCGGCAGGCTCTTGATACCCTTTATGATGATCCATACAGGATAACCTCAGCAACTACTACATTAAGGGCCCTCAAGCAAGGAAGAAGACCTGTAGAGGACTATATTACAGAGTTTAGACGTCTAGCCCTTGAGTCCACGTGGAATGAACCGGCTCTGCACGATCAATTCCGTTGGGGTCTATCTGAGATGGTCAAGGACGAACTTGCTCGTACCTCTATTCCTCCTGGATTGGAGGATTTCATTAAACTCGTCACCATGATCGATCGCCGTCTCAGAGAGAGAAGGCTGGAGCGTGGATCTTCTACCACCACCTGGCCTCCGGCTCAGACCTCTACAGCAGGTCCTCCACTCCCTCCAGAAGAGCCTATGCAGATAGGCATTGTCCGAGGACCTTTGCCTCCTGCCGAGATTGAGCGACGTAGATCGTTGGGACTTTGTCTTTATTGTGGTAGAGCAGGCCACGTATACAAGGATTGCAGATCTCGTGCTCGTTCCTCCAAGGGTAAGAAACCTACCACTTTCATGCATGTCACTACTACGAAACTATCTAGCTGCTCGTCTCATCTCTCTCTCCCTGTATCTCTTCAGTGGAATAAGAGGTCCGTGAACCTTCCGGCGATGGTGGATTCCGGAGCTAGTGGCAACTTTATGGATTACAAAGTTGTACAGTCACTCTCCATACCGACTCGCCAAAAGAAACATCCCATCTCCATTCAACTGGTCGATGGCAGCCCACTGAAGACCGGTCCTATTGTTCGGGAGACCATTACCTTGCTACTTCGAATTGGAGAGAGACATTTTGAGACTATTTGTTTTGATGTTGTCCCTTCACCCATATCACCTGTTATTCTTGGTCTTCCATGGCTAAGAACCCACAACCCCTTGATTGATTGGGAGTCAGGGGTTTTTCGTTTTTCATCTACTCACTGTAATAAAACTTGTTTGAGGAACACAGCAGTATGTCTCACGCACCCTTCTTCTTCTCCGCAAGAGATACCACTGCCTTATAAATGCTTCCAGGATGTTTTTGAAAAAAAAGGGGCAGATAAACTTCCTCCGTCGCGACCCTACGATTGTCCCATAGAGATTTACCCGGGAGCAGCCATTCCGTTTGGTCGTATATATCCCTTGTCGGAACCCGAGCTCAAGGTGTTAAAAGAATACATTGATGACAATCTAACCAAAGGATTTATTCGACCTTCTACTTCCCCTGCAGGAGCAGGAATATTCTTCGTCCACAAAAAAGATGGAGGACTTCGGCCTTGTATTGACTACCGAGAGCTAAATAATATCACAGTGAAAAATAGATACCCTCTACCCCTCATCCCAGAACTACTTGAGCACGTGAGAGGAGCCACAATATTCACCAAAATAGACTTACGGGGGGCCTACAATTTGGTGAGAATCCGCAAGGGGGATGAATGGAAAACTGCTTTCAGATGTCGTTATGGACACTTCGAATACCTTGTGATGCCATTTGGATTGTGTAACGCTCCTGCTACATTCCAACATTTCATCAATGATATTTTTCATGACATCCTGGATCAATTTGTGATAGTATATTTAGATGACATTTTAGTTTTTTCCCCATCCCTAGAGACCCACCGGAGACACGTATTTCAAGTACTTACAAGGCTGAGACAAAACGGATTATACGCTAAGTTTGAGAAATGCACGTTCGAGGTCCAAACAATTGAATTTTTGGGCTACATCCTTTCACCCACCAATATCCAAATGGATCCTAAGAA
This sequence comes from Spea bombifrons, assembly GCF_027358695.1. Taxonomy (NCBI): domain Eukaryota; kingdom Metazoa; phylum Chordata; class Amphibia; order Anura; family Pelobatidae; genus Spea; species Spea bombifrons. Next base: position 65,047,183 of record NC_071088.1, on the reverse strand, counting down.
GGTTCAAGCTATTTTGCATTGGCCGCCTCCTATCGATCGGAAGGGGGTTCAAAGATTTGTCGGGTTTGCCAACTACTACCGGAAGTTTATCCGAGGCTTCTCTAAAGTGGTTCAACCCATCACTGCCCTCACCTCCAAGAATGCAAGATTCCTATGGACAGATGCCGCACAGAAAGCGTTCGACGGTCTTAAAAGTAAATTTATTTCAGCGCCTATCCTCCAGATGCCAGACCCTCAATGCCCTTATACTCTGGAGGTGGACGCCTCCGACACTGCTGTTGGTGCCATATTATCCCAACGACAAGAAGCAGACGGACAACTGCACCCAGTCGCTTATTTCTCCAGGTCTCTCTCTCCAGCCGAACGAAATTATTGTGTAGGAGAACGGGAGTTATTAGCCATCAAACTAGCCCTGGAGGAATGGCGCCATCTCCTGGAGGGTGCACTGTACCCCGTCACGGTATTCTCTGATCATAAGAATTTGGAATACCTGCGCTCCGCTAGACGCCTTCAACCTCGATTGGCAAGGTGGTCCTTGTTTTTCACTCGTTTCCAACTCCATATTACTTACCGTCCTGGGTCTCAAAACACTAAAGCTGATTCCCTTTCCCGTATGTATGAAGCTCCAGTTCCTCATCCTCCGGATTCTGACACAGTGTTATCCCCCACACATTTTATTGCAGTCACACGCACAATTTGGGACTCAGTCCGACATTTCTCTGCAAGAAATCACCCTGTTAATATCCCAGGATTACAACATCGTCAAGGTCTCTACTACCATCAAGACCTCATCTATGTTCCAAAGGAGGTTCGTCTTCAGATCATGCAAGCCTTTCACGACACACCTATAGCGGGACATGGAGGAATCACACAGACTCAGGATCTCATTCAACGTACCTTCTGGTGGCCAACATTAAGAGAGGATGTAAAAGCATTTGTTTCTTCCTGCCCTACATGCGCTCGCGCTAAAGAGCTAGCCATACGACCCGCAGGTCTTCTGCAACCCCTTCCAGTACCCCTAAAGCCATGGACTAACATATCTATGGACTTTATCACTGATCTCCCTCCGTCCAAACGTCTGACTACATTACTGGTGGTAGTGGACCGTTTTACAAAAATGGCTCATTTCATTCCATACGAACACCTTCCTTCAGCCACGGAGACAGCTACCCTGTTCATTAAAGAGATTTTTCGCCTGCATGGATTACCTGATGACATTGTGTCAGATCGCGGTTCACAATTTACTTCTCATTTTTGGAAGGCATTCTGTGAGCAACTTCACATCCAACGTTTCCTGTCCTCGGCCTTTCACCCCCAAACTAATGGCCAGACCGAACGAACTAACCAGACACTTGAACAGTATCTTCGGTGTTACACTACTTACCTGCAGGACGACTGGTCCCAGTATTTGCCCCTGGCTGAATTTGCATACAATAATCATATACATCGATCCATCAACATGTCACCGTTTTTTGCCAGCTTTGGATATCATCCTTCCATGCTACCCGGAGGACCTATATCTAGCCAGGTTCCTTCCGTTTCTGAACATGTACATAAGCTTACCACGAATTATCTGCTCTTGCACGACACCCTGACCAAGGCACAGTATCGCTACAAGCATTTCGCAGATCGCCATCGTAGTACTGCTCCATTGTACCATCCGGGTGACAAAGTCTGGCTCTCCACAAGGAACCTCAAACTCACATGTCCTACGAAGAAGTTGGGTCCCCGGTATATCGGGCCTTTTACCATTCTACGTCTTGTCTCCTCTTCAGCGGTGAAGTTAAAATTACCTGAATCTATGTCCGTTCATCCGGTATTTCATGTCTCCCTGATCAAACCTTGGAGGTCCAATCCGTTTCCAGGACGACACCCTACTCCACCTCCTCCTGTACTAGTCAATGACGCCACTGAATATGAGGTGGAGGAGATTTTGGATTCCAGGTATCACCGTAACAAACTACAATATTTAATCCGATGGAAGGGATATGCCCCAGATGAGGATTCCTGGGAACCTGTTCACACTGTACACGCCCCAGATCTACTTTCTTTGTTTCATCGTCGCCATCCAGAACGACCAGGTCCAGAGAGAGGCCGGAGGTCTCTCCTTAGGAGGGGGAACTGTCAGGGTCCGGGTCCCGGACCCCAACGTAGCCACTCACCCGAATACCCGTTAGCCGCGGGTATTGGATCCCGCGACGCTTCTCTTCCCTTCTCGGCAGCCGGTGTGTCTGTCTCTAGAGGCGCGCGCGCGCGCCTCCAACAAGCTTTAGGCGTCCCCGAGTGGAGACGCCGGGGAACGCGCCTCAATGACGTCACGCTCGGGGGCGGAGTATGCCCAGAGCGGGAAGTTTAAAACCCAGCACTGAGCAAAGCTCAGTGCTCAGTTATTGTGCCGTGTATTGCGTTGCTAGCTTCTTTTTGATGATTCCCGTGTATGATCCTGGCTATTCCTTTGACGTGTCTGCTTTCTATTATCCCGACCCTGGTCTACTTAACGGCTCTCCTGATCTCCTGTGTACCGACCCTGATCTACTTAACGGCTCTCCTGATCTCCTGTGTACCGACCCTGGTCTACTTAACGGCTCTCCTGATCTCCTGTGTACCGACCCTGGTCTACTTAACGGCTCTCCTGATCTCCTGTGAACCTGACCCCGGCTTTGTATACAGACACTGCTATTTTCAGTACCTGTGGATTTTTCACCTGGCGTATTCTACCTGCATACTGGACTCCTCTCTCTCTTCAATCCTTACAAAATGTTATGTGTTTTGATTATTATTATTTTTATTTTTTTTATTATTTTCAAGGTTAAGGTATTTTTAGATGCCTAGTTTAAGGCATACTGTGCCTTGGTTCATACATTTTTTAAAACATTGCTTTTTCTATGCCAACTCTATACATCCTTAATAATAAATGTATCTATCACTTAAGCCCAATGTAGGTGACAACATATAGTCGAGGCGGAAAATTTACCAGTTCTGCCAGGAGGAGTGGGCAAAAATTCCCATCTCGGCAGCTGGCTACCCCAAGCGTTGGACTCAAGATAAGCAATTAAAAATCAATGCCACCAAATACTAACAAAGTGTATTTAAACCTTTCACGCTGGGATTCTGATATAGTGAATTAAAACTGAAGGAATTCTGTCTGTAATCGATTGTTACTTCTGATGTGAACAGAGTAGATGCCTTAGTTGACTAGCAAAATAAATGTACGAAAACGTGAAATGTGTGGAGTTGTGAAAACTATAGGTATAGGCCAGACACAAAAATAGCAGGCCATATTAATACGGAGTGTAGACATAAAATACATATTTCTCTAATTGTCACTCTTTTTGAACCTTGGGTTAGCGGGTTATAACTCTGTTGACCCTTATGTTTATGACTGAGGGCTAGGGGAGTCATTGAGGTCCAAAAGAGCTCATTTACAAACATATGGGTATAACGTTGTGTCTTAATTTACATTTTGGTGGAGGGGTGCCTATGACAATGTTCTGTCTGTGCATGACAGGAGGAATATGATGAATGTTCCTGCCATGCTGAAAAGCTATCCTAACTAGCTGTCAGCATGCAAGGACCTTTATTTATTTTTTTACACATCGCCATGACAACTGGCAGCTACACTGGTTCCAAGTACTAGTCCCGGCTTACAGAAGATCGGATTTTTAAAATTCAGTATGTTTTAGGAGAAGCTGCTGATCCGTTATTGTTCATCTTGCATTCTTCATCGTGCTGATGGGGTGAGCAAGCATTTAGCTGGGGATGGTGAAAGGGGCAAATACATATAAGGGGATTCCGCAGAACCCCATGCATCTGGGGAACAGGCTAAATAAGAAATTGGAGGGAACATTAAAGTGCATCGAATGGCTGTAGTGCCCATTTAAGACAGGGCTTGACAAACCCTCAGGCTCATGGGGGCTATGTCTTGTAATGGTGGGTCAGGCCTGGCTGGGGTCCCCTGCTTGTCTGTAGGGGAGCTGAGGCAAGTGCCGCAGGCGCATGGCACCCAGGTGCCCACGTTACATGGCCCTGAGAGGTATGAGACGGTAAGAGTGAGAGGGGGTTAGTGTATGTATGTGTTTGTGTGTGTTGTAGTGTTAGTGTGTGTATGTATATGTATATATGTGTGTATATATATATAGTTCTGGTCAGTGTGTTTGTAATGTAGTATAGTATCAGTGTATGTATAGTTTAATGTATTGATTTATCAGTTTATGAAATAGCTTAATATTTTATTTATGAATTCTTTATTAAATTGATTCATTTTTAACTTTCCCTAATACACATACCAGGGAACTTCTGGGCTCCGGCTACCCGGATCCTTCCCTTGCTGGACGCGCCCAGGATTGCCCACTGTCATCAGTGGGAGGTCCCGCTGGCGTTGGGGGCATTCCCGCTGGCGTTGGGGCTTTCCTGCAGACGGCAGCGGGAAACACCCCAATTTAAAGGGAAAATGGGCGTGGAGCAAGGCGTGTCAAGACCCTGCTCCTGCGAACCCGGAGGGTTCGGGTCTTGACCTGGAGAACCGGAGCTTCACCCGGCAATCTCCAGGTCAAACCTGGAGAGTTCTAAGGTATGCTAATACATATTTATATTAAGGGAACATGTGATGGTGGAGCATCATCTTAGAAGAGCGAAGGTATAGAGGTACTGAAACTATATGATTGAGAGGAAAACTAGCTCCTAGAGCCAAACCAAATTCGTCAGCATCTGCTTAAGACATACTGGTACAGAGGAAGAGGGCAGTCTTCCAATCTGTCATTCTTTTGAAAGGACATTTATGTCTCTGTGTTTACAGGATAAATTGCACAATCCTACACTGTGGGAATGTCTCAACTTTTTTTTTTATCTTTTTTTTTTATTATTACTATTGTAATCCCAGTTTCACCCCACCTGGAGTCCAGCAGTCTATTCCTATGTTGTAAGCACCTGATACTTTAACCACCGTAAACCAGTTTCACTTCATAGAAGAATTAGAAATTGAATCGAAAATACAAAGACTTTGGCTGGAAAAATAAATACAGACCACCAATAAGACTTTATTTGCTCACATTTCTCCTGTTTCTTGAACCTGATCTGTCTGTAAAAGTAATTTGTAATGCCTGAGGATGCTGCACCATGAAATAGCAGTTTTATTTATAGACTTGATTGTGCATGGCTTTATTGAGCTGACTGTGAATAAATTAACGTCTCTTTATGACCCTCGTGATTTCTAATTGATGATTTGTTACATCTGTCTTGCCGGTGTTTTGCTGATGTCATTCTTACAGGCAGCAACACAACATTCGTTATAAATATAATGCACGTTCATATTTATTATCCATTCGATAACTGTGGTTATTTGGAATGGGATGGCACATTTGGAACAGATAACAACACACAGATGTCATACAGATTATACACATTTTGTGTATATTATATCATAATTATGTGATACATAAGACGTATAACAAGAAAATGAAACCTCGTTTAGAAGAAAGGCAAAAAAGCCCTAGAAACTTTCTGTTCTATGTCTAAAGAGCACCTAATATTCTTAGGTTTTACTTACAGTTTCTAATATGAAAATGTGTGTTTGTCCCTTGTGTGTTTACCTATTTTGATTAGTTGTAGCTTGTGGCAGAACAAGCATTTTCTGATTGATTTAATGACTTGAGGTTCTCTCCTTTTTCCTCACCCGCCCTTACAAAGGTTGCATGAACCAGTCAACAACAATTAGAGGCCTAACAGTAAGGGAGGAATAATTCTAGAGATTCAGTGAATGCTGTACACATTGGGTGGGGTTTTTAATATCTATCGGTTATTTTATTACATTACGTTGACTTAGAGTATGGAACCATAAAATGTAGGATTCAGGCAAAAAAGCGAGAGATCTGACTGCCCCTCGTTAGTTCGTTAGCACTCTCCCTGGGCTTTGTCATATCCCTCATCTGAAAGCCGGTGTGTACCGCTTTCAAATAGTGATGGCAACTTTGTAGTAGGTCACCAGTGCCCACCACAGGTCAATGATGGTTGATACTGATCACTGGTGTAAAAACATTTGGCTTTATGTAAGAGAATAACTTCGGTTCTCCCAACTCTATGCATCATGCTGTTATAATTATAAAACTACAGAACTACTGAAAAAAAATAAAACATGACCTTACATTTGAATCTTGCTGCTTGGCAAGAAAATAGTCACTAATTGAATTTTGTTTTTATTAAGCTAATGGAATTAATCAATTAGTCAATCCATTGACTCTTGTAGGGACGTTGTTTTATTATTAATTTTATATAGCGTCATCATATTCCATAGTGCTTTACAACGGGTGGACATAGTATAACGATGAGGGATTGACTCAAACGCGTTTACAATCTGCACTTAATTCATCATGTTAACAAAATGATATATTGCCTTCTCCTAATTGTTTACCCCATGTGCTTAGTCTAGCCCACCTCATTCAATATCATTACTGCAGAACTTGACAAACCCCTGGAGTGAGGAAGCCAAAGCTTCTAGTTTTAGAGTTGGCTCCTAAATGTTTGTGTGATGTTACATTGCTTTTTATGAGCGGACCTCTTTCTGGCTTCTACAAAAATGAAGCTGGCTCCCAGATTTGTCTCTCCAGCTCCTAACCTCAACACAAATGTAGAACAGTAATGTTTCAGTGCAATGTTTATTGTTCTAGTGAAGATGCGAACACTGCTTCATTTTATGTTCACACTGTGTTGTACATTTTTGTCATACTCGAACCAATATAAGTACTGTATTGTGTTTACGTACTGTGGGCAGATTCTCGCAGTTCATACAATTGCCTGGTCACAAATGTAATGCATTGGTTTGTACTGAATGAATTGTTATTGGTACAGAAACATGGCATCTAGAAAAGTCAGATATTACACAGTGAACACAGACGGTGAATAAATCTTGAGATTCCGTAGTGTTTGGATGGTCCAGGAAAAGGGTTGTTGTGGTTTGTGCTGCTGTGTGACCTTAGTAACATGTGGCTAATAGATGGCAACTCATAGCAAAATGTCCATACAGTAAAATGTAAAGTCTCGTAAGCATCTAAGATCTTAGGAGCTTTATCAGATGTCATTGAAGGCTTCACAAATCCCAAGAGTTGCAACGTGTTCTAGGTCATTAGAGTTGGCTCTTTTGCTCTGTTTATATTGACCTCTATGGGTGAGCCTCTTCCTCCTATAAAATAGCTGTAAGTACAATCCTGGGCTTTAGCTCTGGTGTTATATGTTAATAATCTGTGGATGAGCAGTTTTCCTAAAGAACGATATGTAACGGGTGTCTTGTGCTGGCATTACCTACAGGCAGTATTCTTTTGTCCTGAGACTTATTTACAGTTATTATTTTTTAAGGAAAAAACTTTAAAGATTTTCATTAGTAACCTTTATTTCTTTACTTTAAATTTAGTTACCGATGTGGAGCTCAAACGACTCAAAGATGCCTTCAAGAGAACATGTGGTGGGCCTTCATATTACATGAATCAGCAGTGTTTCATCAGAGAAGTACTAGGTGATGGAGTCCCTCCAAAAGTTGCAGAGGTAAGAAGTATTTTTTGCTTTCCAGCTAGTAATTGACATAAGTTAGTTGTGGTATCCTTATTATGACTGCATTGTTAAAAAAATAAAATTAAAAAAATGGTGTTTATGTAATGATAATGATGGAAGAGCTTCTCAGTGTCTAATATTATAGCAATACTGAATGTACTGAATTATTTATTATTTTAGAAAATGTTGTGGCTATCACTGTGACTATGATATTAGATTGCTTTCATTAAATAATGTTTATGTGCTATAATGTTTATATGAATGCCAGTTGAACAACAACAATCTTCAGTATGGTACCGACGTCAGACTCTTAAAAGAGTTAGGCTGTGAGAAGACTTAGTGGAATTCTTTGCATTTTCCATATTCTTTTTTTTATGTACGATTTATATTTGGTTACAGCAGTCGGTTATGTGAAATATCTCAAATTATTAATTATGCTAATGCTTGGCATGGCTATGTAGAAGACATCATGTATGTGTACCTATTATTATATTCTTTTTGGGGGGCCTGTTTACTTAAATTTATCAGGCCTCTGTATTACTGGTCTTTGTTCTTGGCTTGCCCTGGGGTGGGAACTTATAACCCCACTTAATGGAACGCTCAGTATCCACATGATTATTACTACCTATTCATTTATTTTTTTCCTAGTTGCTGATAGTTGCTTACTGGTTGGAGCTGCTTTATTTATTTTATAGCATTGAGGTGAAGAGAAGGGAGATATCTTTAGGCAGCATAAATATCTTTATCAGCTACCCTGAAACTTAAAACAAAATTTCAATGCAAGTACACACAAAACAATCCCCCAAAAAACAATGCAAGCCGGGTAGTTTTAGTGTGTATATTTATGGTAAGTGTCATGATAGCTACAATTTATCAGCATGGCTTCCATTGCCGCAACCTTTTTTTTTTACAAGTTGCTAGTTTTATTCTTCCTTTTTCTTGGCTACCATCCCTATTGAGCAGTGTTAATCTTCTCCTTTAATGATCCATTATTTTAATTGAATACTTTCATCTTACACGTTCTCTGTGAAGTCGTAGTTGAAAAGGGAGGTAGCGCAGTTCATGATGCTACAATCTTTTAATATCTGTTGTCCACTTGTTTTAGTATTTTGAAAAATAGAATATATGAAATAACATATAGTATTATTTTTTGTCAAGAAAAGCAATAGTAGAAAATATGTATTTGGCTGTTATTTTGCTGTCAGATCTTTAGGGCGTAATCTGAAAATGCTGTATTAAGCAGTTGTGACATCACAAACATGAAAGCATTATAAAAGTTAAAGGATACATTTGTATACCCGATAAATGAAAACTTGTTCTGCCGCCTGGGAAAAAGTTTAGCTGAACATATCTCCTGACATTTGACATCCTTACTGACTGGTAAAGGGCATAACAAGACCCCAGAATCCAGAAATCGCTCCTATTGATTTTCATGGAAGCACTTTCCTTCCACTGATTAACTCCTGTGTCTGCGGGTAAGTATGTTTCTCCCTACATACATTTTAGAATGCCTATTAAAGTACTTTAATGCGCATTCTTTGTTGTATGTAATGATTGGAAATGTGCCCCTAAACTTATAAGTAATATACTCATTTTTATTATTATTATTTTTTTTTATATATATAAATGACCTACAGGAGATCTGATGTCTTATTCATTATGCCTATAGTTTGAATTGCTGTTAACATACATGTACTCTCTGAAGGAACATAGATACAGTATGAGAAGTTAAAAACTAAACATGCTCTGTAAACTGCGCTTTGCATCTCATTGGTCAGATACAAAGATAATTTAGATTTATCAATGCAGTGCCTCTAAAACCTACTCAATTCATCATCAGTTACCATTAGCATTTTTATTGCCATCTACTACAGAAACATGCAAAATATATACACACATACATGGGAATTTTTTTTAGAAATGGCTAACCCCACCCCAGAAAAGTCACTGATATCCCCTCAGCCCCTTAATGTGTGTAATACAGTGTGTGTTAGGCTGGATGTACAAGTATGTTTAAGGTGTTAGAGTGGGTCTGTGTATGTATGTGTCCAGTTCAGCCCTCCTCACAAGTCATCGGCAGTGGTGTGTGTTTTCCCCTTCACCTGGAGCCCCGGAGAAATGGTTAGAAACCCAAAAAGTTCCCAGGTATGTACAGTATTCTAATATGCATGTTGTATAAAAACTGCCAAAATGGCAACCCAGTGTCTGACTTTACAGCACAGACGAGGGTTTCGCTGGGAGTAGTCCATGCAGGATGTTGTACTTCTGTGAAATCATTCCTAGTCCTGAGCTGTTTAGTTTGTAATTTAATGCCAAAGTTCAGAACTCAAATGGATAATCCGGCAGCTAGAAATACCACATCACACAAAATAAATTAGTAAATTATAAATCCATTTGTCAACACTGATGACTGCTAGCGCCTGGTTATTAAATGGTTGTGATGTGCTACAGGTGGTCAATGACTGCAGTGAATTCATGGAAAAATAAATACTGTACCTCAACTTTATCTCAAAGGGCAATGTATAGTTATACTATATAATAAGTATGCAAGAAACTAATTAGTAAGCACACAGTCAATAGACTTTGGACACACATTGTAAAAGAAAAGGACTATCCACTAAAATCAATAGGCTCATAATGTCTGTTGTCTTCTCAGTTCTCTATTCTCTGTTTTCAAAACATTCCTTCCGTTATACTCCAAAGTAGTACGAGCAGCAAAAAATCTTTACGGCTAGACCAGTGGTGCTCAACTACAAAAGGACCAGAACTTCTCTGTATGCTTGCCTTTTAATCCGTGTAATGCAATCAGTTTTTAATTGAGATGCATATGTTCAAGATTGGATATTGTTGTTTATTTGAGAATAGTTTGTGCGTTAGTTTGATAAAGAAAAGAGTCTCATTGCCGGGCTGGTGGGGGCCTGTAGTCCAGGTCAGCCTTAGTTTCTTTTCCTGTCCCCCTCCTCACCACTACTCACACCTCCACCCAAAGCTGGCCTCTGTCTCTTTCTCCTGCCAATTTAAAGATTGTGGGAAAAGCCATGAGAGCGCATTTCACATTATCCTGCGTATCTCGGTCTAATCATGACTTCATTCTTCAGTGATGCAATTTACTGATCTTCCCTTTTGAACGCTGGGCACTTCGCTTTGTATTGGGGTTTGATAAGCTAGAAGATCAGTGGGATTTTGGTGGTTTTAGAACCAAACTATGGTTGGTTTGGTATTTAACTTTTTGCATACAAAATAGTTGAACTATATTTATTAAAAGCAGCTTAGTTTTAAGAATATGGGAGTGCGCATAGATCCTTTTTTTGTTTGTTTTACAAAGAACTGGCACTGGGAGAAATAAATTGATTTAGTAATAAATAATCCACGTGAATCTCCGTACTTGGGTAAAATCAGTGTGAATGTTTTAGCATACGATTGTAGTCGATTTTAACACAAAAAAAAATAAAATTACAATTAACAGGACTTACAAGTGTAGGATTTTATGGTATAATAAATCGTACTTATTTTCCTTCCATAAATCCTACTGGGGAAATAAGCGAAATTTGATTTCAAGTTTTAATAGCCCTGTAGATTGTAAAATAATTATGAGAATATCAAGCATGTGTTTATGTGCGGCAATAAAAAAGTATTGAAATACATTGCTAATTTTATCTGCATTTGCAAGTTGATACAATAAGAAGAAATGTATCATAAAACCCAATAATTGTCCATGTCAGACATGTAACTCAAGACCTGGGTTATTTCTGCTGCTCCGGTGCCAATAACAAGTTGAGATTAATTGTATCAAGAGTAAGAAGCTGATCTCACCAAACGTCTAGAATTACTGGAATCATTTGACCGTACCTGTAACCGTCAGTATATCTGCTGCTAATGCAATTTTCTCTTTTAGTCTTCCTTCCGTCACGTGCCTCATGTTACAAAAGTAAGCTTTGTGTATTTTGCATATTAACAGCTCATACGTGAAAGCTATCATGAGCAAAATGAGGTTGAAAACAAAAAATCTTACATCATGTGAGATTTTGAAGTGTTGCAGATTCACATAAGGAAATTGAATATATATATATATATATATATATATTAGGCCAAAAGAAACTTGATTATTTAGTTAGTACCTTTTTTATTTGGCCAAAATCAAAAAAATCTGAGCTCTCTTTCTTTGGATGGAATGAGGACCAGACCTTTGAGGTCTTCAAAAGCTTTAGATCTTTCATTTTGATCCAAAGAAAAAAAAAAACACAGGTTGGATGAATGAGAACTAATTAGCTCTGCGGTTAGGTTAAAATATAACATATTATTTGTGCAGATGCCAAGATTTAATGCTCAGTTGCATATCCTTTCCTATGATCACTCGGCTGTATGAGACAGTATATAACGCACAATTAATTTTCAATATTAATTGTAATGGTCTATCAGTAAAAGAATCACGCAGCAGGCTTGTACAAGTTTTACGTGTACAAATTCAAATTTATCTTTCCGGGTCCGCTTTGGGTCAGACGTTCTTTTGATGTGTATGGTTAGCTGCCGCTGTATGGAGATTCCTGCAGTGCATGTGCGGTTGTGTCTCGGAGCTATAATGCAAAAACAGAGGGGAGCCAAGATTAAATCATTCTTGCTGTAGCCTAAAATATACTACTTGATGAGATGTACCTGCTCCATACAACCCGATTTGGTAGCTTTAATACATTAGAGATAAAGTATTATTTAATTTTGACTAGTATTTCCCATGATCCTCCAGTAAATACTGAATGTGGATCTTATTGCCATGTCAGCTCAGGCAGCAGGACGAAAGAAGCTTGTGGCTGAGCTGTTTATACCTACATGCTTCAACTTCACAATAATTGCACTTACAGTGGCTCAGGGCTGGCATTTCATGAAGTAACTTGTGGCAAAGGTGGCATTCTGTGGCACTCAATATACTCTTCATTGTAGCCTATTATACTGCCAATGTGTGTCTATGGACATGGTATGTGCTTTAATTTATATACCTGTTCCCAATGAATGTGACTGAAACCCCTAAATTCAATAATTAGTAGACATACTTTTGTTCATACAGTATAGATGTACACACAATTATTTATGGTTCATTGGTTGTAATTGGCACCCAGCTAAGGGCCTTTGGGATTCACTTATTTGCCTTGTGAAAGATCACACGGTTCATTTGTTTGAGGGACAAAAAAAAAGCTTCAGGAAAAGAAAAGGTTTTCCTAATCTTCAAAGGGAAACGGCAGCCATTTTGACCCTGCACACCCCACCCTGCATTGGCTCTCCTGCAATTGATTGGCTGCATATAGTAGCCATAAGTGGCATGGAAACAGCAACCCTACAAGGGTGGGCTGTAACTTCTCCTGAATGTAATATAAAAGTATAGGGTTGTATGGGACACTAGACTGTCCCTTTTAATACTATTTTTCACAGACAGCAACAAAACAAAGCCCAATGATTGCAGTGACCTTTAAGAATCTGACTCCTGTATGATTTATAGCATCTTAATTTAATCACTTCTCAGATGTTTTCCACTTCCATAAAGCACAGGCTTATAACAATGATATACAGATAAATACTTCAGTGCCGGAGCACCGATAGAAGATGAAAGTTCACGTGTATCATTGTGCTGACACTTGTATGATGGTAACGGCTCCGGATAATTTGGTGAATGACAACAGAACAGCAGGTGTTAAATGTCCTCACCAGTTTCCAAATCTGGCGTTCTCTGCGACAAATCAATGTATTCATTGATCAGGTTTATCCTGTATTGCCACAATATGAACATGCATACTATAAATGCTCCCAGTGCAATCAGAAAATACTGCAATGTGGAGGATATTCCTTCCTCGAGAGTCTGATATCTATGGCCCTGGGGCAAGACAGCATCGTCTTCAAGGGAAATGTTTTCGATGCCCTTGCCCTCGTTCACTGGCCTGGCATAGATCACAGATGCGCTCACAATCAGCATAAACAGAAACGATATCTCAGTGGGCATTGCTCTGCATGGCTGTGCCAACAATGTGGGATTGTCTGCTGTAGCACTCGGAACACTCATCAGCTTCATGCATTATGTTGTCATATGATGTCACGGTGACAGATTCACAGCTGACAACTTGCCATTGAATTTGGTGTTATTAAAGTTATATAAAGTTTACATTTAAAATCTTTAAAAATATGTGTACAATGCTTGTCACAACATGAAACATGCCACCTAATAATGCTACTGGGCCTGTGTTAACTATTATAGGTAAAATTTTATATTTCCCTTTGCTTTTAGTGGTCCAGTTGGTGTTTTATGGTTTATAGGGATCAGGGTTCATTTTACCTGCATAACAGCCAGCTGATTAGATCACTTGGCAACATGCCAGGTTTTCAAGATTTCATGTATGGACCAGAGTAGTGATCAGATTTTTTTTTCTTTTCTCAGAGAAGCTACCAATTGGTCACAGACCAACCAACAGCTTCTCTTCTACCTAAACTGAACCTTGTTTTAAATATTATGAGCAAGGCATCCGTATAACACATTTGCAGGTAGGAGAAGCCTGCCCATCAGCTAAGCAGCTTCCCCACTACACTATAGAAAAGTGATCCAAGTGGTTGTTTATTGTGATCGCTTAGTAGAGGACTTGGGGCGTTTGTACATGAGTAAGACACTAGAGGTTAAACCTCTGATCTCCAAAAGACAAACCTCTCCTTCCACAAAGTAACATAGTAAATTAAGTTGATAAAAGACACAAGTCCACCAAGTGCAACCTCAGCGTTAATCCAAAAAAATAAATAAATAAAAAAGGCAGAAACCAGACATTGACGCAAATTCCAACTGTGCCTCACAATTTCTCACTGGGTCAAGGAGCTGTAACTTAAAGGTTATATGTATCAGGGATGTACCGACATGAAAATTCTGGAAAAATTCATCTCCTACATAAGAGAATTTTACATCTCAGTACTGCATTCTAACATGTAATCAATGTACGTTTTGCCCACTGGCCAGCAGAAATCGCTGGTTCCAAATAAATTTTTCAGATTACAAAAGGCAACCTGATAGGAAGAAATGAATATGTGTAATAAAGTATTAGCAGATGTAACTTATTTTAACAGTGTTCACAATCACGTTCCTTATATACATCCTGTGCCTATCTTTGATCGTTAATCAATCTTTGATCCTTAACAAAGCGAATGACAACATACTCCACTAGAGGCGTGCTCTCGTAACACTGGCCCTTTAAGAAGTCGTAGTTGCATTGACTGTATTCATGTCAGTGGCAGACGAGACAAGCAGGTAATACTAACATACAGCTAATAATCTATAAATATTTTCAGTGTCTCCGGGGCAGTGCTCTATTATATCATTAGTTCCTGATAAAAGAAATTAAAACTTGCCAGGAAATCCATTACCACTGTTAATCTTTTTCAGATTTCCGGAAGGGAAGTTTGCTCTAGCTAGTGTTTATCATAAAGTAGGTTGCAAGTATTCAGGAATTCTCTGTAGCTGAGCCAGGAAGTATACTATGGGAATAATGGGAATATATCGTATGCCTTTGGAACAGTCGGTTTTTGCATACATGTGCCAAATGTTTTGAGTTCCTTAAAAAGAGGCACAGAAGGATTTGGGTCTCAGAAGCAGTCCTTCCTTGTAAACACAAAAGGAAACACAATACGTTTACTCCTTGGGGCGCAGAGTGGCCATGCCATATAGGCAACCAAGGCAGCTGTTTAGGATTGTCCCCGAGTGTCATTTCTTCAGTGTTGTCACATGAAAAGATATAATCAAATATTTACAAAAATGTGAGGGGTGTACTCACTTTTGTGAGATACTGTATGTGAATATTTACCAGTATATGGTAGCTATGTGTTTTCTGTTGTTCAAGATAATTGGAATAATTCTGTTGGATTAATATGTTCAGATAAAAGATGGTTGCGGAGATCCACTTGTCATCCCTGACCAACCCAGGGAGCTATACATGCATATAGGATATATAAGCGATAACAGAATAGACCACCATTGCAGCTCCCACATGGCCAACTTGTAATGCTGAGCACTACGAGGTGGCATATTAAGTAAGATGGGCAGTGGTCCTGCCTACGGTTCTTTCTATTCTCACCTGCACCCCCCCCACCTCTAGCCACTTCCTGAAAAGGGTTTCCTATTTGAATAATAACAATAAATTTGGTTACACCTATGTTTATGTAAGGTTTTTTTTATGGCTTGTGAGCCTGTAAGGTTCTAGTTTTACCAACAATATGGGAATTGTAATCTTTACCCACCCCAGCTATTGTAAACTAAAGTTCTACTGTTGAGCAGGTACATTCTGGACTGTTGGCTACTACTGTCATGGTCATGTAATTTTCACTATGAATGGGTAACTATCATTTACCTCCCATCAGGAAACCCCTCTCCTGAGCCAACAAAGGTAGGCAATGGGGATCAGGTAAGGAGGTATTGAGGTGAGAGGGGGAAAAGGTGCCAATGCTCACAATTGGATCTTCTGTTTAACATTGTTTTTTCATAGCTTAACATCAAATTTCTGTGATTTACAGGTATTGGCATTTTAATAATTGTACAATTCCTGCCTAATGAGTCACCAGTCCTTTTTATCCTCCCACAGGTCATCTACTGCTCATTTGGTGGAACATCTAAAGGTCTGCATTTTAACAATTTAATAGTGGGACTTGTTCTTTTAACAAGAGGTCGAGATGAAGAGAAGGCTAAATGTAAGTACATTATTAATTCCACTATTATTATTTTCTGATGTTTTTGCCAAGCATTAACCTGTCATAGTGTTATAGTTGTAGTTCTGCTTATTTAACACTTGTTTTAGAACCATAGATAATCACATCTGGTTTTGTAAAAGGGATTTCAAATTACATTGCGATGCTTGAGCAAAGATAAAGTTAATAAAAAAAAAAAAATCAACCAAACTATTTTGTTACAAATGGTGATTAACCAGGAGGTTGCTCCAACCAGTTAAGAAGAGCCAATTTAAAAGGCATATATATATTTATACAGAAAATAAAGTTTGGGTCTGTAGTTTCTCCTGAAGTGATTTGTCTATAGATGAGACTTTCCTTTGGGCAGTTCCTCGCTTAATGGGGCTTATATATGATAATATACATAATGCAAACCATTGGCTTAATGCTCTTTTGCCTATTGTTCTAAACTAATTGTATTTTTAATATACCCTTTGTGTTTTATTTTTGTTTTTTGCGTGTGTTGCATGGGGCTAGCCAGTTGTAGAGGCAATGTTAGCTTCAGAGTATTTTTCGTAGGCAAGGATTAGGGGAACATGGACAGCAGACACAATGACAGAAGACACAGTTCCACACAATGTAAAAGTCCGAAAATAAATTTGATTAGGGTTCATTGGGCTGGCCGCTAATATAATGTACAGAGTGAGGTATCCATATCCGAATAGATCATATTAAGATCATTAAGTGAGGTTTGTCTGCAGTACAACAGATTGAATTTGCACTACACTAATAGACCAGAAACTAAGAAAAATGTATATGCAGAAGAAAAAACATCTTAAGACGCAATTTTTGTTCATCTCCTAGAGAAAATGGGAACCATATAAACCTGTGACTCTAAAAAAAGATTAATAGATCAGAATGAAGGGAGTAGGTTTAAAAAAAGAGACGCACCGTCTAACAAAGTACTGTTGTTAAGCAGTCCTAAGACCTGTCCTAATTCATTTTTTATATTATTTATGGTTATGTGGAGTGTTTAATATTGATGAATGTTTATATATTTGCTAAGAGAAGAGAGAAGTGATAAATAAGTATACAATGGAAAGTTTTTTATAAACTTTTTTTTGTTTTTAAAAAAAGCAAAACAAAAAAAGATACATGTTCTTGATAAAAATGTTTATAATCTTGTTTACGTCTCTATTGGATTTTATACTCATGATCTGCTGTATGGTGGCAGGCATTTTTTTTTTCTTTATGAGTGTATTTGGTGGCTGAGCAATTTGTCTTTGGCTTAGTTTTTTTTTTTTTATCTTCCTTTTCAGATATTTTTAGCCTCTTTTCAAATGAGTCCGGCAGCTGTGTTGTACGAGAGGAGATGGAGAGCATGCTTAGCGTGGTGGACGGGGAAGTTCCACTTTCTCTTAAAAAATGTTTTGCTGAGGTAGGTTTCTAAAATTTGACAGTACACTTGTTTTACTATAGGACTATGTTGGGAATAAGTCCACCCGTGTCAGTATTGATTCACTAAACATGAAAAATTGACATCATAATTCAACAAAAAATAAATTCCATACGTAATACTTTTCAATTTGATGGGGCTAAAATGTTAGCCTTGCTGTCGCTAAATGTTCTTACTGTATGTTAAAAGCCTGTCTGCTTTTTAATATATTCTCCATGATAGTGTTGAATATTACCCAAAATATCATATGCAAACATCGGTGTTTTGTTAGTAACTTCAGCTTGGTTATATTTCTATATTTTATTATCGTAAATGATAATAGATTTTGTGCTTTACAAATGCTCAGCAACCAATTACAAGCAATACAATTATGGTGATACACATTTTTAATTGCTTATTTAATTGTTCACAAACAAGGAATTTAAGTCAAAATTATGTAAAAAAAAAAATGTGTACAGAAATGTTTATGATAATACGGTCTTAAAAGGGATAGAATTCTCTGGCGACTATCTTTCCTGGAAACTGACCTAGTTTGACCTAGAGTCTCCTGGTGTGGCCATGTTCTGCCTATTTTTCATATCCAGCCCGTGCCATTAATGGCTCACTGGGGCTAGCACCGCGTGAAGCCATCCCCCTAGAAGGAGAGCTTCAGATTATCACGAATTATATCTTATAAATCTGTAATAAAACAATTTGTGATGAATATTTTCTTTTTAACAAAATCCCCAATTAGATTGTTTTAAATAAATGGTTCGCTGTAAATGTTTTTTTTTCCGTAATTGCCATTTTTTTCCAGTTTATTATAGTGAGTTAAACAGGCACTCCAGCGTTCCTATACATTAAAAGCATTTCAATGCATTTTGGATGATTTCCAGCCCCCCAGCTTTTTTGCCTTGCAGGAGATACATTTGGCTAATCACATCTCCGCATGCACATTCAAGGTACTCGCTAGCTTGTTTAACGTTTCCATGGGGTTTTACGACACCCCCTATACACATGCACATTTAGGAAGTGGCCAAAAAAGCCCAAGTTATTTTAAAAGTTTACTGGCACTTTAAAGCCTGTAACACCTTGTTTTCAGTTTGAGAAATGTAAAAGCTTTTATTAAACTAAGCTTTAACCAAAGAATCTATGTTAAGGCAAGAATGCATGTGTTATTTGCTGTATCTTTTTATATTTTCGCTTTCCCCCCTTTTTTATGCTGAAAAGAAGTGTCTCGGAGGTATTGCTATTTATAAAGGCACGCAAAAAGAAATAATGGACCATTGAGTGCCATGGTGACTGCTATTTTCACTTATCTCTAGGAAACCTATTCATCAGAAAGATACATGGGTATAGAATATTAGTAAAATAACTAGAGACTATTAGAGAGTTAAGAACTGAATTCACAATGTACTGTAATATGTATACGAACCTCTTTTTATTTGCTTGATAATGGAAGTACCGTTCTATCCCATTTTTTTCAAATATCTATATTTAGGGGCCTTTTCAACCATTTTTTGATTTTTTTTTCTTTTCTCAAATTATAAAGCAGTAACTTTGAAATCAACAGGAGTGCTTTCTGTGCTTGTGCGCAGAGAGATTTTTAGAGAGCTCCTGACATTCTCACGCAAGCCAGTTCTAGAACTGGAAAACAACGTTTGGTCGAACAAAGGCTCCTGAAAGACAAGGAGGTGTCGGGAAGGAAGGTATAGATGCGTAGGGAATGCAAGGAGCATTATTCTACTCATTTGCAAAAATAATACAAGCTATAATGCTGGAGTAATTTAAAAGAACAGTCTATTTCCCAAAATTGTTTTAATTTTCAGTGGATTCATTGCAAATTGAAGCATGCATTCTTGGCGATGTAATTGTAGGATCAGCCATGTTGGACCACGCTTCCCTCATTTGTGTTCATGATCTGGACAGTTCCCTCCTCATCCACAATATACCGCTTATCCTTTTCCATCTGTATACGATGAAAAATGTTATGTATAGACAAAATTAGGGCAGAGTGTTTAGCTACACATTAGGAACATAATAAATTAAAAAGCATCTCCCTAAACTAAAAAGCTGTTTCTGTTGGGGGATGTCATGGCATAGGCAAATCATTCCTGAATATCAACCAGAGCTGCTGTATTTTAGCAATATAATGTGAATACAATTCACTGTTTAAGTGCTTTCATATGTGTTTTATTAAAGGTTGGCCATAGAACTTGAAATATTTTATTTTAACAACTTCTAAAACCTGCCTGACAAATAATGCTTATTAAGACATTTTATATCTAACTGTAGCATAATAATGTTGGCTCAAATGGGGGGGAAAAAAAACCTTTCACAAATGGCTTCTTTAGGCAAAAAGTTCATATTCAGTTTACATCTCAATATTTACATTCTGTGTTGGAGTAATAGAAATGTATGCAACCGTAATATAACAAATACAAATACAGTATGTGTTATAGTCCATTGTTCTGTTATTAATTAAATGACACAGTATATGTTCAATATACCATATATAAATCTACCAAATATTGCTTTTTTGGTGTAACTAAATGGCTTTCTTTGGAGAAGACAGTTAAGACAGCAGGACAAACAGTAACCCTATTGGTGATACATTCTACAAGAGCTCCTCCACCACTATGATATAGAAGGTAGAGTTTCTTACTGACGGATTGGTAAGATTAGATGTCTTATATGATGTGTCCTGTTTTATCAGCAGGCAGCATCAATAAAGCTCATCAGCTGGTCTGTACACCCAAGTACCACTTTTGGTGCATAGTTCCTCTTTTGGACCTAAATCCTTCTTAGCTGTAAGAAAAGGGGGACAGAATATTTGGTGGACACGAGTTTATCATAGTTTCTAAAGTCCTGGAACTTGCCAAAATATGATTACAAACAGAAAATCTGTTCAGATATTAAATTGTGCAAGTTGAATAAATGGTCTTGCTAAACGCCTTCCTCCTGGCCACATCCGTAACCAAACCCCTTCCTCCTGGCCACATCCGTAACCAAAGCCCTTCCTCCTGGTCACATCCGTAACCAAACCCCTTCCTCCTGGCTACATCCGTAACCAAACCCCTTCCTCCTGGCCACATCCGTAACCAAAGCCCTTCCTCCTGGTCACATCCGTAACCAAAGCCCTTCCTCCTGGCCACATCTGTAACCTAACCCCTTCCTCCTGGCCACATCCGTAACCAAACCCCTTCCTCCTGGCCACATCCGTAACCAAACCCCTTCCTCCTGGCCACATCCGTAACCAAACCCCTTCCTCCTGGCCACATCCGTAACCAAACCCCTTCCTCCTGGCCACATCCGTAACCAAACCCCTTCCTCCTGGCCACATCCGTAACCAAACCCCTTCCTCCTGGCCACATCCGTAACCAAACCCCTTCCTCCTGGTCACATCCGTAACCAAACCCTTCCTCCAGGTCACATCCGTAACCAAACCCCTGACATCGAAGTGTCCCTCTATGGCAGTACCAACTGTTGGGCGGTAAAGCAGGAGAAGCATGGTGTAAATTTATGGTAAATGTGAAATTAAAATAAAAAATTACAAAGACACAAAAATAAATGCTTTAATGTGTTATTTTTAAAATGAAAACCGTGCTTTTATAATCACATTATATTTCCAGTGTAACATATTGACATTGTCAAAACCGCAAGGATGTTGTGGACTCAACTTTGTATAGAAGGGGTCACCTTTGGTGTTTAATATTTTCTAATAATTATTTTTGATTAATCAAATCAATTCTTCTTTTTAGGGTGAGAAGGTGAATTATGAGAAATTTCGAAATTGGCTACTCCAAAATAAAGATGCTTTCACGTTTTCTCGTTGGTTGCTTTCTGGAGGAGTCTTCGTTACACTAACTGATGACAGCGATACACCCACGTTCTATCAAACTCTGGCCGGTGTCACACACTGTAAGTATTTTGATAACCAAGAATTATGATATACGTTCTTATTTAAATGCAATAATTTAATTGTTTAACTATATATATATATATATATATATATATATACTATACTATATATAACTATATAATATATAGCAATTCATGTTTTTGTTAATATATATATATATATATATATATATATATTAACAAAAACATGAATTGCTATATATATATATATATATATATATATAGTATAGTATATATATATATATATATATATATATATATATGGCTGATTTGTTATGTATTTTTTTATTTCTCATTGATTAGTTTTGATTTATAATAATCTGTGCAAGAAATTGACATGGGCTTTATTTTTATTTTTGGAGGTTGTTGAGAAACCTTTTTTTTTTATTTTTTGTTTACGTGGATGAACTATGGAATAACATTTTTCAATCTTGCTGTAGTTTGGTATTCTGATAGCATCTCTTTAAGGAATGCATTTCTTGGGCTGATTAAAAATCAAGGGCAGTACAGCTGGTGGCAAAATCTATTCCAGATCGTTACACGTCATATAAATATTGTTTGTGGCGTCACTCGGCATAATGTAAATCCATAGGAAATGATTTTAGTCAAACATGAGTCAAACCTTTTGTGTCTAGAATATATAATTTTGGTTACTTGTAAGGTATTTATATTCTGTAAGCTTCGTGTTGCTGTCTGGTGTCTATACAAGTAGTAAGGGGGTGGAATTATTTTGGAAGTCAATCAGCTAATCAGTAAACCTTCTAGTGTGGCTTAGTCTGCATCTATCCCCACCATATTATCTTCTTATGTTCTCTGTGCCTCTACGTCACTTTAAGCAGATCTGTAATACTCTTTGACGATGCATGCTTCAGCACTCCGTCTTCTTAGCGTGAAAGTGACAAGAGAATGCTTGGGTCTGTTTTGGTGACAGCAGATGCATTGGAATTTGCCGGAATGCACTACTTTTAGGATCATTTGGTTGTAGATCCAATCATGGCACGTACCCATTACAACAGTGTAATAAAATGTGTGAAATATGGTATGTCTCTACTGTTGTGAACCAACGAGAATCGTTCCTATAGGTAGGTGAACCAGTTTATCAATCTGCAGAGTAAATGTTTGAGTCCTAAAGAAAAGAGGACTTAAAAGGGATATGTTTGAAAATTGTTTTATTTTGATGGCATTGATACTGACATCAACCCAAACATTCTGAAAGGCTCTTTGTGTATAGCATGTGATTAGGAGTATGTTTGCCATATTATATGGTTTTAGGGTTTTTTTTGTAAATATTATTACAGTTAGGAGGATAAATGATTTGTACTTAAAGGATTTTCAGCTTTGGGTTTGTCAGCTTTTTACCTATGTATTTATAGGTAAATATATATACTGTGCGTACATGTGCGTGTGTTTGTGTGTAAATATATATATATATATGCACACACTCATACTCCTATGTGTTTGAGAATATCAAGTGTTGATAAGGTTGAAAGTCTTTTTTATTATCGACCTTTACATTGGTTTTTATTCTGAAGTATAGTGTTCTTTAAATGGTCCAGAAATGGCCTCTTCCAGGTATTGGTTTCTCTTTCCTGACTCTCGTGACTCTTCATGTTCACCTGTATTATCCAATCACTATGAATGGCCTGGTTGCCAACAATGTGTGCTTGTGTCTTCACAAATAGCACACCTCAGGAAAGTTGGTTTCCTACTGCAGGTTTTGGCATCTCCAGTAAGTACCACTAGGCTTATTATTGCCCATTGATGCCATACCGCAGAGACTAGGACCTCCAGAAACCGCAACGGCACAATTAGTGGCCACAAAACGTATCAAAAGTTTAAACCAAAAATAAAATCTGCTCGGCTTGATTTTTCCAAATACCCACAATTTGTCGTCGTGTAGTTGGCAGCCCTAGGCCTTGTAAATATTGCCACTACTGCATGGATTAATGCAGCCATAAAGATATGAAATAGTATGTACATAGAAATTGCTTATATAGGACTGAGATGCATCTGCTTAAAGTAAAAAGTTAAAAGAAAGGCATTATAAAGAAATGTATATGTAATAAGTGCATGCATTTAAGTGTAATTCTTTGTTTCTTCGGTTTGTGTTATTGGTATTTTTGTTAGCTTAACTAGATTAGCTCTGTAAAATAGAGTAGAATTCCCGTAACAGTTTGGGGTGTTGCTTTCATGTTGTACACTATTAGTTTGCCATATTAACACTTCAGATGGAAAATTAAGCTACATTTGCAAAATTATCAATACTATTATTTAATATTCTTTTAGATGGAAATAGGATAAATTTTGCTGGTTGCAAATCTGATGGGATAAGCAAAATGAGGTATATTGGTTAATGGGTTTTTTTGTTTTTGTTACCAAAGGGAAATTTGTCAGAAAACAAGGAAGTTGTGGGCTTTTACAAATGTCATTGCCTTAATTTGATTACTCACTCACTGGACTTTCCCTGCATCCTGATGGTTCATTTTGCACAAGCAATGTTTTTTCTTGTACTCTTCTGTTCACATGAATGATCACCTTTTTCCTTGTTTTGTGGTCACACTGAAAAGCAGTGATGGCGAACCTATGGCACAACAGGTTTTTTTTTTGTTGTTTTTTTTTAAATCAGCCCAAAATAAAGAGAGCGCGACGTCAGTTGATATAGGCCTGTTTCACTGCTCCCTCGCAAAGCATGCCGGCTTTTGATGCAAAGCCCCAGGATATGATGTCATATGCCGGCACTCGGCACTGAAGCCTCACGCACCGTGATGGAGCACTGAAACAATGCTCCATCACAGGAGTTAAGATAGGTAAAAGATGGGGAGAAAAGGAAGATAGTAAGAAAAATGGAGAGATAAAGATATAGGTGAGATATGAGAAGAGAGAAGGAGGGATAGTGAGAAAGAGGAGAGATGGGGAGTCATTTAGCTAGCATTCATATATTTCAAAGTGTGTGTGTGTGTGTATATGTTTGTGTGTTCTTTTTTTCTAAAGGTGAAAAGAGCACTGCACTATACCAGGGGTTGGCACTTTGAGGTCTTTTTATGCAGAGAGTTGGGCACTCGGACCCAAAATTGTTCGCCGTCGCTGCCCTATAGTCTAAAAGCAATTTCTTGGGCCCTCAAATTATTAAGCCGTACTTAAGATAATATGTTGCTTTTGTGGTATTGAGATTTGTACACAGGGCTGTATCTTGGCCTAGGCAGACTAGATATAGTCAAGTTTTATATTTCCAAAAGTCTTCCTACTTCCTCTTCCCAGTAAGTGTTTTCCTTCTTATTCAGTTTCCACTTCCATAATCCCTGTAGCATTACTTCTAGCAAGCATTTATATTCCTTATTTTCTGTTTCTGGCTCTATTCTGCTCCAGTTGTACCAAACATTCATTAATATAACAAAAAATAGAACATTTTGGTTGGTATTCATAAAAGGCTAATCCTCTTTGCTCCATAGAGCTTACGAGATTCCAACCCTTTCTTTAAATTGCTGGCATTACATAGCATCTTGGTTCGATTCATGTAGCCTAATACCCAGCCGTTGTGTTAATTATTCAACTTCAGTTGGCATATTTGGAAGTTTAATTATTCTGCAGACCAACAGGAAGTCTTCTCATGAATATTTTTTTTGCTATGGATTATGACTAGCACTACAAGAATTGTTTATACCAAGGATCTTTTTTTTTTATATCCCATATGTCTGGATTGTAAAGCTAACAATAATTTTATAAGCTATAATTTGACTGTACCAATAGTAAGTTTGGAAATGTTCCCCAACGTGCAAATAATGTTACAATTTGCATATTAGAGAATTTTAATGAATCACAAAAGAAACCAAATCCATGTCAGGTGGACAGCTTGAAGCTAGACCGTCTGGTACAGCATACCTCCCTAGTCCCAATTTACGGGCGCTGTCTCTCTCCCCTGACCAGCCCAATGCAATTGGTGTTGCGGTATAGACCTTCAAAGCAGCTCTCACGTGGCCTTCTCGTGACCCTCTGCAGCTGAAGGTGAATGACAGCCAACACTGAAGAAGACTTAAACTTTGCTGTGTTAGAGTTCACTGTGGCAGCCTTCTAAGCTCCATATGGTTCTCGAGTCGGTTAAGAGACGCTCCAGTACTTTTTAAGTACTCTCATATGCATTGTAAACAACTCTTCATAGATTTATACCTAATGAAATACTTAGCTGGTATCTCATCGGATTGGTAAAAATGTTCTCTTACTTTCCTTTCAAATGAAAGCTGAAACAGTTTTAAAATTCCAATGTTATGAAATCGGCATTTATTGATTTCCGTAGGCTGGCTTGGTGTGCCCATTTTCAGAAACCCATCTCAAGTGTGAAGATAAATTGTATCTTGATGTTAAATACCATTAACCAAGATTTACCATAGTCATTGGGATTCTAAAAATCCCCACCAGCCAATTTGTTGCATTGAATATTGCCCTTAAATTCGTTACATAGCTCACACTGAAACAAGTTTTTTATTTTTTTTATTTTTTTACCCTTTTGGTGTTGGATACATTGCTTTTTTTATTCTGCAACACGTGGCGTATACCTTCTTCTCCTTTGTGTTGAGCTGATTGTAATCATTTAAATTAAAAAGAAAAAAAAGTTTCGTTAAAGGGATAATATAATGTCCCTGACACCATCACTATAGAAGAATGTATATTGAGGTAATCTGCTAGTACTTTAATACACGGTCTTCCAAAACGAAATCTCATGCATTTGCAAAATGGTCATTACAAACACACTGGCCACGCAGCATTCATGTGCATTAAAGTGCATATGATGGCTGGAGTGTTCCTTTCTATATGGTCAATATACTATATGAGCTGTAGTTCCCCAACAGCTAGAAGGCTACCCTGCTTTACTAGACCCATAGGAGAATTTTGCATATGCATTTTCTTACAATGTATAGTTCTTTGCAGATTACACAAGGGCTTTGCTTGTAAAATGCAGCCAAAAGCCGCAGTGACTTACATAGATTTTTTTTTTATTCTTCCAGCAAATTAACACTGAAAATCATTCAAGGGAATGGTGTGTGTCTTGATCTTCATTTTGTTAATAGAGAATTTTATCTGCGTTTACTAAGGCTAAATCTTTATTCTTTACTCTTTTCATTTCATGGGCCAATAAGCAGCTAACACAGCAATTTAGAACATTGACAATTGCATCTATTGTTGCAGAGAGGCTACTTAAATACCTGTCAATTAATGGGTAGTCATTTAGCTAGCATTCATATATTTCAAAGCATCGCAAACTCATTCACTTTTTACTTTTCTTGTTTTTGTTTAAAGAAAGCCAATTACATTTTTTTTTTCTTCGTTAAACAATATTAAACAATCTTTTATTAGTGCAAAATTATTTAGAAATATTTTGGAATATTTAATGATTTAAGATGAATATATTTCTTTGACCATTAAATAAAGTAAGATTATGTATAAAAAAAAAAGTGATTCTGTTGCAAATTTGAAAATTGGCTTATTGCATAGAAACCAATGGAATGTTCCTTCGGATCCAATAGCACTAAAGTTAACTAACATCACCATAGCCAGAGAGTTCAATATTCATGCTTTTTATTTGTATAATTTAACCAGGGCTCATCAGATATTATTCAATTTGGGAAAAAAATCTAGGTTACAATTTTTAAGGAGTTAGTTTAGGAATGCAAAAGTGGGTATTTTAATACAGTTCAACTAACAGGAGTTTATTCACTAAACTGTGAGTTTTTAGGGACTTTACAAGTTTATTAGCCTTTGAGATGATATTCAATAAATCTGTTGCCTGTTTTGTTTATGCACTGAGACGCTTCTGCCGCTTGACAGTTACATTGAGGCTGTTGCTGATTTATGTACTCCATATGGTTAGTTTTTAAACAAGCTTGTTCTGAGTAGGAGAGACTCCTCTACGCAAGGTAAACCTGCCAAGAGACTGTATATACCTGTATTAACCTGTTTACTTTGGTCCTGCAAAGTCTGTCTTTTTGGCATTCTGAGATATATATATATATATATATATATATATAGCATTGTAACACGAAACATGATTTAGAGATACTTAGTATCCAAATATAAAAATACAGCTCCTGGTTTACGCTTGTTTCCCAAGTGGATTATTCTGTTTATGCTTGACCATATCCCAGTGGAAGCTGGAGCACATTTGGAGACTGTGTGGGTTAAAGCTGAAAGAATTATGTCTGTAATCGATTGTTTGAAAATTATGTCTGAAGTGAACAGAGTAGATGTCTTAATTGACTTGCAAAAATGGTCCTGCCAGCAGACCCATTCCATTGGCTGCTATGATGACGAGACCAGTTTCCAAACTTTGCACCAGAATCACTTTCTTATGTGAAAATGAAGTGATATTAGCCACTCGATGTACTGCACTTATTAGCTTTTCTGTCTCATATTATCAAAGAAGACTGTTCTTTGGAAAGACTACGGGAGCTACCACTATAGCGCTCTCTCTCACTGAGTCTCTCTTACTCTTTCACACTCTCATTTATCCACTCTCTCATTCACTCTCACACGCTCACTATCATTCACTCTCTCTCACACTCTCTCTATCTCACCCCTTCCTTTGTTTTCTTTTTTTCTTCTTTCGGCATTTGGTTTCTTGGGGAACTAGACCGAGCCTAGCTTGGCCTTGACAATGCATTGGAAACTAAATACATTTTATAACAATAATTGTGAATAAACTTTGTAACAGAATTGCATGATATGGTTTTTTTGAGTAAAGACCGCTCTTATTGAATAGTAATGGTAAAAGTAGTGGAATAAACATCTCTTTCTGTTCTGGATGGTAAAATGCTAAGATCAGTGAATTTGATTAACTATATGTCTGTGAAAATCCACGTTTGATGTGTTGAATCTATTTATAATATATCAATATGCAAATATTTAAAATAGTTTCCTACAATTTTAGAATGTGTGGCCCTGTGCATTGCATGGTTAATTAGTATTTAAATGGTAAGAATGCTGATGGTAATATTTATTTTTATTTGTATTGTTTATATGTATTTTAATATAAAAATACAAAAAAAAGTTCACCAGGATCACAACATTGTATGTAAAACAGAAAACATAATTTCAATTTTGTGGAAAAACAAAAATCAATTGGTTTGTAAAACGTGTTTCAGAAATATGGTAGGTATATTTTATTAGTTGTGGCACAGTTCTTTTTTAAATAACATACTTTACATGTTGATGTTTTTTGTGGGGGATGCCTTATGAGCTTTCATCTGCATTCTTTCCCCCAGTGCCAAGCCTTGAGACTAATTTTAAGTAACATAGACATTTTCAAAAATAATAAAAACATTCTAAAAGTAAAAAAAAAAAAATCTGTTTTTTGTTCTTTTGCAGTGGAGGAATCTGACATCATTGATCTTGAGAAACGGTACTGGCTCTTGAAGGCACAGTCTCGGACAGGACGATTTGATTTGGAAACATTTGTCCCTTTGATTTCACCCCCTATCCATCAGTCTTTGAGTGAAGGTATCTAATATAAGACAAAAATACAGTCATTAGTGATCAGTTTCAAGCCCTGAGATGTAGTTTAAAGGGAGACACTGAATGTAATACTGGTGTTTAAAATAAATTACTCAATGTATTAAGAAAAAAAGGGTCAAGGGTCATCCGTAATTATAAACACTGACATTTTTAACCTTCAAATGAAATTGTCTCTAAACCTGCCGAAAGAAATGTCAATTTCACAAGGTGATTGGGAAACTCGGCAAGTGGGTGGAAGATTGCGAAATAATGTCTGTTTTAATCTTTGTATTTCAGGGTTATTTAATGCCTTTGACGAAAACCGTGACAATCATATAGACTTCAAAGAAATTTCGTGTGGGCTGTCTGCATGTTGTAGGGGACCTTTGGCTGAGAGACAGAAATGTAACTATGCATTTTTCCTCATATTTGAGCCACATATCGTTTAGATAAAGATATTTGACTGGCTTGTAAATGGTTTGTTCATAATCGGTTTACCAAACTACAAAATAATCAAGGACTAATTGTTGGACAAATCAGATCAGTAAAAATGATTGACTTACCAGGGGTGGGGGTAACATGTGAAATATGTGCTAGTAGTATGTTTGGGGGCAATAATATTTACTTTAAAGATGGGACAAACAAATCAGAAAAAGTTACACATCTAATATTTCTATGTCTCTAGTGACACATGCCATGCCTACTTCATCATCTCCCCAGTTCTGCATTGCCCACATTATCATATTGGTACTTATATCTCTGTCTATTCACTATAGATTTAGCAATGCATCATTCATGGCTATCTGAACACTTTAGCTCTCTTGGAAACCCCTTAGTTTCTCCTTTCTCTCTCTCCTCTTGTCTTTTGTGTTTGGCAGTGTTTGGCAATGCATAGGTACTGAGGGCCACTGGTCTCCTTCCTAAAGTACTAAGCTCCAGGAAGGAGGTAGTGGTAGTGGACAGCTTCCTTCATATGTTCCCCAAATCAAATATAAATACTTAAGTTATTAAATAAAGCACTTTTACCCCAGACATCCATGCCTTACGACTGAAACTACCTAACAGCTGCCTGGAACACCACTCGTGCAGGTGAAGTGTACAGACTTGTAGTTAGTTGATGGTCTTAGTCTTGTGTGTTCAGCTGCACTTGTTATTTTGTAGGCGCAGGATGTCTGCGGTGACCCATTAAACCAGACATGCTGCCATTTATAGTCCGTAAGGTTTTCTACCGCATACAACAATCCATGCCACTCACTCAAGTGTACATTTGTTCTTTTCTAATGGAGGAACATCTCAGAAAACATTCCGTACTCTGATAATCAATGTCTTTTGGTATTTAAGCACTGTTGCTTTCTTTAGCCGATACAATTTTGTTTGAATGTTTTTGAAAAATGCATGCATTTCATAGTTTTCTTTTTTTCTAATGGCATATTTCTCCTTTCATAACTTAATGGCCTTTTCTTTCATGATACTGGGGAAATACATGGTGCTTTTGTTCTTTATCAACAATTTTCATGTCCCTTTACTTTTACGACAATTGTTCAAGCAGACTAAACATATTTATATCATACTTATAAGGAGCAGTTTAGGGGACATGATCAATGATGGGCAATTGGCTGGACTATCTCTTGGTTTCCATGGTGATTGTTCTTCATATAACTTTTTTTTGGGAAAGTACGACACAAGGTGTGTTTCAATCTGAATGATAAACTCTTTATGTATGATATCACTGGTACTATGCAGCTGGGAGAAATCTTTCTGTATTTTCTTATTCTCCCTCTTTATGTTAATAATCATTTTATACATGTCATCAGTTTGTTTCAAGGTATTTGACATAGATCGGGATGGTGTTTTGTCACGGATTGAGTTGGAAGACATGGTTCTTGCACTTCTGGAGGTCTGGAAGGACAACCGCACCGATGCCATACCAGTAAGGCCTATATCTTCTACAGACTTCTGTCTGAGATATGAATCAAACGTTCGCTTTTGCTAGGAACATTCTTCAAAGCATATTTAAGTGCATTTTTAAGATTTGCTTCAAGGTCCTACTGGTAAATATCCAATAATGTACTGCAGCTTTAATAAGTAGATTGTTGAATGACTGGAGATGGAAATCCCATCTTACATTTAATAAGCTGAGTGTTTCTATATACTGATTTACCAGGTGTGGTGACCAAAATGTTGTAACAGTTTTGGAAACTCCAAAGAGGAATCGTAAATAGCATTAAATGCGGTGTTGTTTACAGTAATGATGTTTAGCATTGAAGAACATTTTGTTTCATTTTCTTTTCAATAAACTTCCTTAATTTGCAGCCATTGTGTTCAGTCGTGTAATATTTTGACTTTCCTAAAAGGCACAACCGTTCTCTCTTTGAACATTTCCAACTAAAGCTGAAAGCTCTTTGTTTTCTTTTGACAGGAATTGCAGATGAATCTTTGCGATATCGTAGATAATATTTTGAAATCCCATGATACAACAAAGGTAAGGAGGCAGAGAAGTAAAGATCATTTTATGTGTGTGGTGTGTGTTAAACGCGTGAGCATGAAGCACTGCCGTTGTACAGATCTGTCAATCCCAGAGAGTTCTCTATTGCTTTGATGAATTAATTGTGCGGAAAGAACATATAGTGATATTTAATGATGTGTAATGAACAAAAAGATAATACAAAATATTCTGTTATTAAAACCGTTTAAGATGGCAATACTAGCAATAGAAACAACATTGGTGGGCTACAGCCTTTAATGTTAATGAACAATTATTATGAGTAACTAGGCATCTTATGTGTGTATTTAGCATATGGCAGCTCTGTGATTTGAAAAGTTTATCCTTAGCCTACTACTCCCTCTTTTCAACCCTTTTCTTTCAATTACCCATTCTTCTCCCTTAGATTGTAAGCTCACGGGGGTGCTTAATGAATACAAAATAATAATAATCCTGAGATCCTGTAATACATTAAAGTCAATGCTGATATCTACCTTGTGTGTCATAGGCCGGACAGCTTACGCTGGAGGACTACCAGATATGGAGCGTCAAAAGTGCTCTTGCCAATGAGTTCTTGAACCTGCTTTTTCAGGTAAAGTGTTTCTACTTGAAAGATGCTTACATCCATTGTAATACAAGTATTGCTTCAAGCATAGAGGTGAACAACTACAAAATAAAGTCTTTTATATTCACAAAAAAGAAGGAAGTAGCATTTCTGTGCCTTTATTCTAATATGTGTTTATCTTGAGGCCTCATATATATATATTTTTTTCTTTCTTTCACTTGGCTTTAAGTTTTGTCTTTTGGCTTAACACAGTAGCTTCTTTCGTCTTGACCTGTATTATATTGACAGTGTCAGTTATACCAGCACATTTTGTATTGTGAGCTTCCAGTTCAAGGTCTCTATGAAACCCCTTCTGGCGCAAACTTTATTCAGGACACATCGGTCTGCTTCTTAGGTGACAATTGGTTTTTATTGGGGATTTTTTTATTGGCCTGCTTGGTCCACCTCTTTCAATAATACTACCCTCCGCATCACATTCGTGCGTCAGTGGCATGGATGCGTTCACCATGGCACTAAAAGAAGTGGCGCTGGGAGTGTGTGAATGGCTGCTTTTAATGTTTCCTTAGCAGAAAACCTGACCACAGTCCAGAAGCAGCCACCAGGAAAGCGGACAAGCAGCAAATAAGTAAAAAGATGCTCATTCAGCTGAACGCAAGTTTGATTCGGCTCATTTCACCCCAAAAAAACTGCCGCCTCTAAAAATCAAAAGAAGTAATGAAAAGTAGAATGGAAAAGGGCACGCAAGCTAAACAAAATCTATAATTAGGTGAATTTTGAATGGCATTTAGCGAACTACTGGCTTCATCATTCTTCTCTTGTTATGCAAGTTAATACCAAGTCCTAGGAGTAAAAGGCCACTGCATGCAACAACAGCTGTGTTTTCATCATTGATTACTCGGTCAGCTCATTAAGTCTTGTTGAAAATGTTCTCTTGTCTGGATAACTGTCCAGTAGAAGCCCAAATCAATCACTCACGAGCTATTACCCAGAGTCAGCTGGAGCAAACAGATACCAGGGAAAAATTAGAAAAAAAATATATATTTAGAGTGCCAAGTGACGAAAATCATCCCTTTTTAGCCTTCACATGTCATTATGGAAGGATGGTCTTTTTCCTCCAAATTCCTTGTAACAAATACCGAACATACACGTCAGCATACCTGCCTCTGTGTGTCTTCTTGCTTATTGATGAATGTGTATTGGAAGATACAGTATTCCAGCTACCTAAGGATCAGTATGGAATCCCAGACCAAACAACAGAATGCATATGTTTAGAAGTGTACAGCCAGTGACTAAGTGGGCAATAAACCGCATTTGTGGGAGTTTGCAAAATAATGCACAAAAGGAGAGCACACGCCATAGTACAAACGCTCCTTATCTTATAATTCACAATTGGATGTATTGTTTAGCCCAACAATAGATAGCATTTATATACAGTAGAATTAGCATCTAGTGGTATTGCAATATCAGTACTCATTTTTCTTATTTCACAGCATTTCTTTTGTGTCTCTATATAAATACACACACGCACACTCACTCACGCGCCACTTTATTAGGTACACCTGTTCAATTGCTTGTTAACACAAATAGCTAATCAGCCAATCACATGGCAGCAGCTCAATGCACTTAGGCATGAAGACATGGTCAAAACAACTTGCTGAAGTTCAAACTGAGCATCCGAATGGGGAAGAAAGGGGATTTAAGTGACTTGGAGCGTGGCATGGTTGTTGGTGCCAGAAAGGCTGGTCTGAGTATTTCAGAAACTGCTGATCTACTGGGATTTCATAAACAACCGTCTCAAGGGTTTACAGAGAATGGTCTGACAAAGAGAAAATATCCAGCAATCGGCAGTTGTGTGGACAAAAATGCCTTGTTGAGGTCAGAGGAGAATGGTCAGACTCGTTTGAGATGACAGGCAACAGTAACTCAAGTAACCACTCATTACAACCAAAGTATGCAGAATACCATCTCTGAATGCACAACACATAGGAGATGGGCTACAGCAGAAGAAGACCACACCGGGTGCCACTCCTATCCCTTAGTACCAATTGAGCATTGTTAAAACGCCGCAGCCTACCTGAGTATTGTTGCTGACCATGTCCATCCTTGTATGGCCACCGGTCTAACCCGGTAGTAGCGAGGTGTACCTAATAAAATGGCCAGTGAGTGTAAATATATATATATATATATATATTTATCACACATACATACACGCTAACAGGCCTGACCTGACACTAGGAAAATACAGACAACAAAATA
This sequence comes from Spea bombifrons, assembly GCF_027358695.1. NCBI lineage: Eukaryota > Metazoa > Chordata > Amphibia > Anura > Pelobatidae > Spea > Spea bombifrons. Next base: position 65,012,824 of record NC_071088.1, on the reverse strand, counting down.
AGAAAACTGAGTACTGATACTGCAGTGCCACTAAATGCTCATTATTAAACGTGAAAATTTGTCCGACCCTTTTTTAACATGATGTTATGAACCTATTGATGTTTTTTTTTTTTTATAAGGTGCTTATACTTTTTTAGAGTTATAGATTATTATAGTGGACTCATGTTCACAAACGTTTTGTGCTCCTGGAAAAAATGGAAATTAGCAAAGGAGCGTGGGATAGAGACATTTGAGTCCTAAAAAGAAAACTTGGGAGTTACAAACTATTCACTTAAAACAATGGTAATTAGAGGATCTAGGTGTGCTATGGCAGATTGGTTCTTGTAGAAGTGGCCAATGTTAGTTTAATTTATTACATTTTATTTTAGCGCACCCTGCAAGTTGCAGTGAAATCTGATTGTGGCCTCTTGTTTCATTGTCTCAAGAGCTGGGGAGGGTTTTCACCGTACAGATTTCAATAAGTAATATAAAAGACCTGCATGACATGCCTGTGTTCTCCTGAGAAATGTTTCATCTTGAGTACATCTAACCTTTTCTGCATATAATAAAATTAAACAATAATAAAAAAAACTAGTAATAATTCCACTGTTTTTGATTTTCCTCAGCTTGTATTCAGTTGTTTCATATTTTCATATTTCTGTCACCGATTACTAGTAATCAAATTATGCTGCTAATTTCTCAGGTGTGCCACATCGTCTTGGGTTTACGACCTGCGACGCCAGAGGAAGAAGGACAGATCATCAGGTAGTATTATCCCCGTTGATGTCCGTGTCCAATGCAAATCCATTTCAACTAAGCGTTTTCCATGAATTTAAATATTGCTATTGAACCTGCAGAGGATGGCTGGAAAGGGAAAGTCGACATGGCCTTCAGCTCGGTCACAACTGGTTCCTCATCTCCATGCAGTGGTGGCAGCAGTGGAAAGACTATGTCAAATATGTGAGTACAGCTAGATCCTTGTTTGAAATGTTGCAATTAATGTATCAGTGAATGATGTCCTTCTGTCAACAGAGAATTTCAGGTATTCCCATCCCTCATCTACTAGTAACATAGTTTGCTTGTGAATGTCAGGTGTTTCTCTCTTGTTTCCCGCCTTTTCTGGAACTGGAATACTCTTGTATTCTGGCAATTCAGCGACCGTTGACGAGTGATTTGAAAACACTGACATGTCTGTACATTTACTGCTTTGTTTCCCAGTGACGTTGACATCAATACAGTTACTAACGAATTGAGCAACATCTAGTGCTCTCCAATTAAAACAAAAACCTAATTGTGGCATAATTAGCCAAGTTGAACGGCTTGTCAGTTGAATGAGTCAAAATGTGTTGTGATATATTAACGTAATTAGGCTCTCACGATGCATTTTCTTGATATATGTACTGTTGCCATCACCGACAATTAGACATCAATTTTATTTTAAAAGGCTTTATGTCCTGGCCTTTTTCTTGAGGCAAGCTTTTGACTATGTTGACTGATGCCATTCATACCTTGCTGTATCTATTTTCTACTTTAATAAAAGTGTTTGTGTATTGCTTTATTGAAGGCATTGTTTCACTTGAGTCTTTAAATGCTACAGAAACATCTGAGTCCCCCCTTTGGTCAATCTTCCAGTCAACAAAAATATAAAAATATGAAATTTCAGACAAGGAACCTGTTTGAAGAACCTAAGAACCACAAAAAGGTCATTTTTAGCTGGGGAAGCCCAAAGTGCCAAAGGCCATAAGCAAAAAGAGATTTAGTAGGGCTTATGTCCATTCACACAGAATGGATTATACAAAAGTTATAGTCACTAACCAATGGCCATTTGCCAGGAGAGGTGACAATCTCTTCTCCCTGATATCACTGCACGATAAAGGGATAACATCAGTAAAGATCCTCTACATTATACTGGTCCAGCTCGAGACTTCTCGCAAGGTTAAAGTGGGTAGATTCTCTGAATGTCAGCTCGTTGGTTTCTTGCAGGAGAAGCTCACTGAGGTTGGATGTTTACAATATACCGTACAATGGTGGGAAGTTCAAATGGTCAACTTTCCTGCAGATTTCCACATTAGCGACTATACCCAAAACGCCCAGGGAAGACAAGACTATTTATTTTGATCCTGCATTATAGTGATGCAACACTATATTACATTTGTTACATTTCCATCTATCTCTTGCATTCAGCCTTTGATGGAGCCCCATAGAGATTGGACATTAAGCAGCTGATCAGGCTGCCCATTTTAAGAGTTCTCTCCTGCATACATGGAAACATGGACAACTTTGTCTGTGTTACTTAATGAGATTGAATATTGGATTCCAGAAGTAGTTCAAAAAAATGTTCCAAGGTTGGAAAATATAAAACAAAATAATGATCGAAAATGTCAATATAATTATGCATACACTTTAGCCTAACAGAAGCCATGAAATCTGCTCACCAGATGTATTCATATATTTTTGTTAATGTTTAACCACTGCAACACACTAGTTTATATGTACAACAGGGAATAGTATAGAATTTGTCAATTCCAGGTATGCATTATCCTTACCACTTAATAAATATTTGATACATATAAAAAGGGTTTTTTTTTTAAGTGATACTGGCCTTTTTAGGATGATTATAAATTAATTGTAGAAGGATATTCTTGGATGCAAAATGCTATCCTACTTACTCTTTCAGTTACAAAGCTTAGCCAATACTTGTTTGAAATGCTAATGTGCTTCCTACAGAGATATTTTGTACAATTTGTGTTTGTTTTCTTTAAAAAGAAATTGTCATCTGCGAGTATTGAGATAAGCTATGATGTGTACCCTGGAACTGGGACAACTTTTAACCAATTTATTATGTAGGCAAAGTATTCTGTGCATGCGGTATGTTTAATTGAACTATAGATCCCAGATGAGACAATTTCACGGCCAGTTTCTTTTAAGGCACTGAAGAGGCTGCCAGAGATGGCGGAGCTTTGAATGACAGTCCTAACTTACTGGGACTGACTGAGATGGTATTCATTAATTACAAGCGACATTAAGCATTAAAATGAAACTAAACCTTAAAGTAACCAGCTCATGTTTGGAACAGTAGCAGCTTCTCCAAAAAGACTGCTCTTTTAAATGTTACTCCATAGTGACCTTATTGATTGTGATGGGCATATTGTAATAAAGGATGTATGCAAGAAATCTGAATTAGTTTGGATATCGTTTGGCGGCATGGCATAGCCCCTGTCACAGTGCACTCAGCATGATTGAAGGGAAGTCCCTTTGCACAAAATATATTTCCGTATACGATAACGTAGGTTAATACTGACAGGAACCTAGCTGTATCTACACACCAGGTGGCTGCCATTGTTCGTCATGTGGGATTTTGGGTAGCTTTCTTTCTATAATCACCACACTTTACGGCTATGCTACGTAGTCCCTTCCTACATATACTTGCACTAGTCAAGCGTGGGTGATTAACAATGAGCCATTGTATAGTTTACCACAGTCTTATTATTAACCTTAACAAAATATGTCTGCCGCATTCTAAAGAGTGCATGATATGTTATTATGCTTTGTGTACTGTGCTGACTGATCACAGTGTAGTTCCCCAGTCTGTACAAATGGACAAATATACCCACGCTATGAAAAGATTTCCATTATCGTTGGTGGCTTCAGTGGCTGGTGGTGGAAAAAATTGGTTGTGATTAACCTGGCCGTGTTGGATGTGAGTTGTAGCTGTGCACACTATCTCCCATTTTAATTTCCTATAAGGATGTGTTTGGATTTAATGAGTCCTTACTGTGCTTAGTTATTCATATTTAGAAAACACCAGCAAACACAACATATCTACGTAATTGCGAACAGGAATACAAACCTTATGCAGGCACTGACCAGTAGAGAGACACTTGGGTATTGCAATGAAATATTTGTTACCGTTATGCTAGCAGAAAAATACTCAGGAGAGCCTTTAGTGTGTTTTGAATAATAAGTCATTGATTCACACACGGTCTCTTTAATTTGAATTTTTTCGGACTAGCAAAAAAAATAATGCACTGAACCCATTTTCGGTATTTTTGTGTAGGTTACAACATCTCATTGCCTACATTTTTTGATTTACATTTCTTTTTTTATTTTTTTTTTAGGAATCATCTAAACCCGTTGTCATTGAGCCTTGCCCATTGTTAAACGGTAGTCGAAACTCTCTGGGAGCATCTTCATTGGATCAAAGGGAAGATGACAGGACAGGAGGTGGCATGCATACTACTATAGAAGACAGATCTTCAGATAACATATCTTCTGCATCGGAAGCTTCAGAGTCAACTACCAGCAGTAAGAACAAGGGCTGTTTTCAAGCAGAGCTCTTATGCTTTGTTTAATCTGAGGTGAAGCCCATGGGGAAAGGAATGTATTTTCCATTACAGAACGCAGTAGAAAAAGATGGTCGAAAATCAAATAAGATGGCTATAGATTTTTGTTTCATGAGTAAGTGGCTGGGTCCCTAAAGCCTTCATCCATTTACTCACAGACGAATAGTGCATTATAGATTTGCCCTTGAGCACAGGTAGGATTCCACTGGCTTGTCTGCAATATTGGAATCACCTTGTATAGCAATGTCGGTGTGTAAAAAAGGGCCTGAAAAAACTTTTTCTTTCAAAGAAAAAAAATATTTTTATTGTAACACAGATGTAAAGATTATTCCTTCGTCATGGGAGTTGTTGATCACACTGAGAGGGGCTTAAAGTAATGTGGAAAGAGAGAGGCTGCCAGATTTCTTTGTGTGCAATGGTAGGGTGGGGCTGTCAGCCCATGTTGTGTGTAGGTCATAGAGAGGGCTGCTGGATGGTATTATGTGCCAAAAGGAAGGACTCCCAGATCGTGTTGTATGTATGGAGTAGGGCTCCTGGATAATAATGTTTGCAGGGGAAGTGGCTACCACATTATTTTGAGTGCAGGGAGGAGAGGTGCTGCCAGATGGTGGTTGTGTGTGTGTGTGTGAGAAGTGAAGAATCAAAGAAGAAGGAAAATAGTGAGGAAAAAAGAGCGCAAGATCAGAAAGAGAGAAAAAAGTCTTAATGGTGGGCATATATGCAAGTTTTAGGTGATATCAATTTTAAGTAATTGATTTATGTCACTTGGTAATATTGGGTATGTCACCACCTATTATAGGAGAAACAGGTTGAGTGTCTGGACCTTCCATTTGTTTTGGTTGTCCTGTACATTGTGCTGGGCTAGTTCGTATTGCTTTCTCAGGGATGAAAGGCAAGGGTGTTTTAAAAAGTTGCAGTCAAAGTAGCTACTTGGAAAAGTCAAACTGATAATACATTGATGAAGATGTCCTTAATTAATAAAAGCATGTTCTCCTTATTTTCTAGACTTTCTTTATTCAACCGCGACAGGTGCAGACCTGTGCTTTGCACGTCAGCATAACTCTTCAGATAACAATAACCAGTGTATGCTCGGTGCCAATGGGAGCTCGTTTCTGCTTAATCCTCAGAAACCTGGAGCTATTGACAATCAGCCGCTAGTTATACAAGAAACTGTAAAGGTAAGCCATGCACCTGCTGGGACATTACTTTACATTGACAGTGCTTTTCTGTTGTCACTGCCCTTTTGGATAAAAAAAAAAATATATAAAAAATTATGAAACTCGGTTTTAAATGTATATTTTTTATTTAAATAGGCTTACGTAGGTATGGTAGCATAATGTGTTGTATTAAAATAGGGTTGAAAGATGATGTTCCACTTGGAGCACATTTCATGTTTTGTCTATCTAATGACAGATAAGCAAATTTTAACAGTTTTATCTGCCATTTAACATAAAAACAAGACATATACGTGTAAGAACCCTTTCCTAATTGACATCCTTTTGTGATACATGATTAAACATTCTCTAAAAATAGTAATTGAGGCACACTTTATTTCTGGGAAGGGCCTGTGCATTATTTTATGTTAGGGATTATGTTTCTAATGCTGTATTTTATTACACAATGGGGGGATTCTACACAATCCACCATATGCATTTGACTGTCACACCCCACACTAGTTGCCATGCAGGAGACACATGATATACTTACCACCAGTGGCAGGAGACCTTAGACCACATAGCAGGCAGGGAGTTGCAGCTCTCCTGTAGACTCCCATGCAGACTCCCATGCCAATTGTCACTTTAGTAAATAAACACCTTTGTATCGATGAGTTAATATCATATCTTATATTTTTGTGTACCTCCATGTATTTGTTTGTAGGTTCCTTCCTTGACATTGGAAGGGGGGCGTCTAAAACAAAGTCCCGCTCTCGTCCGTGGCAAAGATTATGAAATAGCACCAGAGCCAGTATGGAGAGCCCTTTACCACTGGTATGGGGCTAATCTGTCTTTACCTCGACCCGTAAGTGACATGACTTTTCTTACTAGCGGTTATATCATAGATCCAAGTGTGAATAACTGTGCAGATATGTTAAAATGACTTGACAGAAGCCATCCATTGCCTGGGCCAGCAGCAAGATGTAAGGTGGCTTTATAGTTGTGAACTAGACACACAAAGTGGAGTATTCACTAAGTCATGTAGAACTGAACAATTCAGCTCCCTGACAATATAATGTCTATATGAATTCTACATCAGTTCCTTAGCCTCATTATTCACATGAGTCTCACCCTGTGAGCTCAGTTTACTAGTTTTGCTTACTCTTGTGCTGCACTCTCTACATGAAGCTCCCAAAGCATGACTAAGTCTGTATTAATGTATAAAATAACTACATTAGGGCGCATTTGCTAAAGCGGGAGTTGGACATTGAACCTCCCTGACTTCATGATAAAGGGCTAGGCCCACGGAGCTTCTTCTGAAAGAAGGTCAGAGATGACCCATTATAATGTATAGTTCAGTCAATCGGTGTGCAGGATCAGATCGGGGCTTGTGCAAGAGAGATGGCCCTCCTGCTAAGTCTTCTGCCAACTCTCTCTTTGGTGGATAAGCCCTGTTATAATACTTAAGTAAAATAAGCGCTGTAGGTCTATAGATATAGATACAGAAATGTCAGGGTTTTTTGTCACTGATGACCTGTGTAACTCTCTTAAATGGAAAAGTAATATTTTGCATTGCAGAACAGCTTGTTTTAGTCTAACTTATGTGACAGTTTAGACAACCTACAAATCATTGGAAATTTGTGCAGCCAATCAGATTACTTTGTGCTTTGCCTCATTTGGATTCTACTCAAAGAGAAACTGATATAGGAATGCCAGTTGTGAGGTCACTACTCATCAATTTTTGGCTAGTACACTCTAGATCGGTCATTAGTTTTGTAACACTTTAATTGTGCATTACAGTTTAATTATGTATTAAATAGCTATAATAGAATATTAGTTATTATATTTTAGGGAATATGTGCATTAATGAGGTCAAAACATAACTGATTATTTTTATTGTCTTGATTTTTTTTTTTTAGGTAATTAAAAACAGCAAAACAGATCTTCCAGAATTGGAGCTTTTCCCGCGCTATTTGCTTTTCTTGCGGCAGCAGCCCGTGACTCGCCAACAGCAGTCTAACATCTGGGTGAATATGGGTATGATGAGCCTCAGAATGTTTCCTCAGCATTTACCCAGAGGTAACGTAAGAATGCAGCAAGAATCCGGACAGAAAAAAATCTGCAGCTCTTCAATTGCATTTCAGAAAAACAATGGGGGCTTTTATCTAAGGTCATGCACAAGAATCTTCGGGGGAGGGGCTGAACAGAATAAACGATTCAATTAACGCTTTCCAAATTCCAGCATGCCGACAATTTACATATTGAAATTAAATATTTCTTCTTGCGGACTACGGTCCTGTGCGGACAAAATACGTCCTGTGTTTTTTTTTTTTTTCCCCTTCTGATCTATAAATTATTTAGAACGGCCCAAACGCAATAAGCAATGGCCATTACTATGATTTAAATGTTCTGTTAGCAGAATTTTTTCCCGACTGGACGAGTTATTATGATGGCTGTTGGAATGGAATAGTACCTAGTTAAAAAGTATTACAAGGCCCAAGATGGCCTCTTTACGAACTCGTGTCATAAAACATGATTTAACCACATCCCATTATATGGCCGACGTTATTGCATGGAAAGTGCACTCTGTGCCTTTTGTATTGATTCCTATAAAACGCAGTTCTTGTGCAGGCCATGGGTTTTGCTTCTTTCAACTCATTATTTTTATAGGTATATTCCTAGCAAACTTATAGTAGTATACCTGCTGGCCTCAAATCATCTTTTTTGGTAGATATCATGCAATCAAAAGAATTGGGAGCTTGAGGATTTGTCCCACTTTTTTTTCTGCTGTGCACTAATTAATGTTAAATCAATCATTAATCTATTTTGATGGTATATGCTTTCTTGCTGTAATCTTACAACTAATCCTCTTACCTGTAATTGCTGAAAATTTGCTTTTTGTTTTGAAGGGGTGATTTGGTTACAGTGTGTGATACAACTAAGGTAACACTGTTGCTTTGCTACTCAAGGTGGCTTGTGCTTTTAATTGTAATTTAATCATTAATTTGGAGTAACAGTAATGCATGTTTGTATATGATATATAAGCGGTCTGTTGTTTGCATAACAATGTAACTTTAGAATGTATTCTCATTTCCTAGAAAGAATGCCAGGCAACCACCACATTGGTAGGTTTCATTTACCAGTGTGAGTTGGGCATTATGTATAAAAGTGGTTCTGGTTTGGTTGCTATGGTAACAACATCACTTTTCAATCTCAAACATTATGCAGGGTCTAGACCTGAGATTTACTTCTGGGCAGAGGTGGCATATATTCTGTAATTAAATTGGTTAGGCTGGATTTGTTAGCTATGCCATCTAGGTCGTGGTCTAGAGTGAGGGCTTGCCTGGTAATCTAGGGGGGCACATAAATGCCGGAGCAAAGAGGGGTCTTAATTCACTTACAAACCAACACTAAAAATCAATATATGTGAATATATATATATATATATATATATATATATATATATCCACAATAGATGTATTAGTTTTGTTATCGGGCTGTAATGATTCTTAAAGTGTAACATACAATCTTACAGGGACAGTGCTATTAAAAACCGTGCTTAGCTCTTCTTTTTCTTATACCGTTTAAGTGCTGCTAGGTTAGCCTCAATGAGCGAAATGCAGTGGGGATATACATATTGCACTTACACATTAAAAATAGTCATGGCTCATACAGAGACCAGAAATGTAAGCAGTGAAGCTTGTAATCCAGAGTACGGAAGGCGTGGCCATAGTAACCAACCCTTTTACAGAAGCTTGTGGCCTAGGGTGACCATGTCGGCCATGTTTTCCGGGACACACGTAATTTTTACATATTGCTGACCAGCCCCGATGAAATGCTGCCCTGTAGTATGTGGGATGTATAGACTTATGGAACCAATCGGTCAACTACAGGGCAGCACTTTATCTGGGCTGGTCAGCAACATGTACTAATTATATGTGTGTGTCCTGAAAAACATGGCGGTCACCCTATAGTGGCCATAGAGCCATGGCGGTAAATCCATTACATTTATATTCATTGCAGGCATTAAATATGGTTCTACTTGAAAACAAGTGTGATTCTCTATACCGCTAATTTGAAAACCAAATGAACCATCATTTTTATGGCGGCATTATTTTTCCTTTTTTTTTTAGGAGTTGTGTTTGTCCTTAATTTCCTTTCTTGTCAATAAGAGGAGACAGCTGCTGGCAGCAGAGAAAAAACCCTGCTACCAGTGATTAATCAGCTTAGCTTTGGCTCTGAAAGCTTGTAAAATCTTTAACTCTTTACTGTCCACCGGGACCCGTAAAGCGTAGGATTGTAATGCTTTCTGTGTACCTAGCAGCAATCGAAGTGACTTGTGAATGAAACCATAATCTCCTCGGTAGCCTCTCACTATATATAAAGATTGATGCTCTTTTGGGATATCACTATTTCTTAGCCCATCGTCTTCTTGCAAGCCAATGCATCGTGTGATTTAGCTTCAGATTACAGTGTATTATGGTTGTGGAAAAAAAAATCTTTCACTCAGCATTTCATTGCTAGTCTAGAGCAGATGCTCAGGGGTGATGTTTCTAAATCATTGAAGTAATACATCAGCTTTTCTGTGGCAGAGCGCCAAATCGGGAACATTCTTAATTGTTTCCAGGACGATAACTCATTGTTTAGAATTTTATATCTGATTTTGTACACATAACCCCCCAACATCCATTTTTTACATTGAACATAGATGTTGATCTGATTTTTTTTTTGTGCCAATTATTAACCGGTTTGAGACATCCATTGTCCAAGAATGGAAGGCACACTCTAATCCATACATTTACTTGCTCCGGTGCTGATCCTCCATCACAATTAGATATCCATGAACATCACAATATGAAGTCCTGCGAGTGCTCCTATTTTCTTCATGGATGGATATAATAAATGCTAACATTCTTTTAACATATTTACATAAAAGGGATGTTATTTCCTTTATAAGGAAGGTATTATTCTGTTGGCAGAAAACAACTCATACACCCAACATAATTTAGGAATGTCATGGGGCAACATATGACCTTGTGAGGAGAACTATTACTCTCAAGGATCATGGACTCCCAATACGTGTTACTGCATAGAAATTGGTGCTTGCCTTCATTAGTTATTTTAGTTTGGCTCTTCTATCTCATTTTCCTTCTGTTCTAACGGCCTCTACTGAAACCAGAAAGCGCAACAAGGAAACACTGTGCTATTCATGTGAGTATAAGCAGCCAATCACATGGATCCTTGCTGAACATTGCACTTCAGCTAGCACACATGCAATTGGCTGCCACCACTCCCATTGAGTTTATAGGAAGCTCCACTCAAATTAACTTTAATGAGTGTGCTACTGAACCTGTACAGGAAGCATACTTAGGTATGCAAACGGAAGTACTTATGGCTTTCAGTAGAGACTACTTTTCTAACGGATTTAATAATGATTACACCAGTTTGCATACAGCAACTTTTGTGTGCACTTTACATGGAAATAGGGATGAAATGGTCCTTTAACTTTAGCATTATTTACCGTAAATTAATTGATATTGATAAATATTGATTATTTTTGTCATTTCTTATTTCTCTAATCCATTACTTAACAGGAAATGTTCCCTCCCCAAATGCCCCGCTGAAACGGGTGCTGGCTTATACCGGTTGCTTCGGCCGCATGCAGACAATAAAGGAAATCCATGAGTATCTTTCCCAGAGGTTGCGTATAAAGGAAGAAGATATGCGGTTGTGGTTGTACAATAGTGAGGTAAATAAGATGCATGATGTCCAGGAGGCTGGGCTATGTAAGAAAGCACAAAGGCATTAAGTAAATTCATGTACATTAGTTATGTACATTCAAGTGACAGTAATGCCGAGGACACTTAAGGCAAATCTGTCACTTTTCCCAAATACTTCACTTGACAACTCAGTAAACATTAAGTAGACCTCTGTTATAATTATGTTTACAGACCAAGCATTATATATGTATTAGAAGACCAGTCCAGTCTTTAAAATTGGTCCTGCTATCTTAACTTCCTATTCTCAGGATCTGCAGTATTGTTCTTCCCAATAAAGTAATCCTCCTCCATTTGCTAGAGGTATTATACCTCTTTGGTGGAAGCTGATTCTGGCAGCCTTTGTAAGGACAGGGAAGGAGAAAGGGAGATAAATCCAACTCAGCTACACTGTCAGGAACTGGGTCCATACAGACGACTGTGATGACCCAGAGTGCCGAAAGATGGAGTTCAGGAGCTATTGAGCATTGCCGGAGTTGTGCAGGGCGACTGCACTCACCTGGGTATTGAGCACCTAGGGTTGTGCAGCCACATACCAGCGCCCTGACATAGCAGCGAATGTTGTCCAGAACAGAGCAGAACTTGGAGATACCCTGCAGGCACCCTGGAGCAGACATGAGACATAGTACTAGAATCATGTGCAGGATGCTGCAGGCTGGGAGTAGGGAAGCTAAGCAGAGTACAGAGGAAACATAGCAAGCAAGGGGGGCAGAGTAAGGAGCATAACAGACAAGGCATACATAAATACAGGACTAGCCTAGGACTATGTGATAATAATTGGAGATTCCGTCACATCATATGGCCATAGTATGCTTAGCCCACCACTACGCCAAAGTACTCCAATATACGGTGGGTCCTAGCACTAAACCCTGCCTACAGAGGTACTGAACATACTAAACATGAAATCTAAACACATATCAGAGAGACATACCTGTAGACTGCAGGCTGCGACAAACATAACGGGTGGGGCACACCTTATAAAGGAAACAGAGCTGAAGCAAAGAGCAGCAACCAATGACAGTCTTCAGGTGTAAGCATCGTAGCTTAGCTTGAGATACAGTATCTGCCATTATCAGACTCCACCAATATGGACCCACCAGGAATAGGATTTTAGCAGCTGGGCATTGTAGTTTGAGTGTGCCCAGCTCTGAAACATGTAATCAGATGTCAGAAAGTTGTAATATAAGTGCCTAGCATTTGGTATTGAACAATGGGGACAACAGGCACTCCTGAAGTGTATCAGCTCGGAGTGTCTGCTAGAGTGTTGGTAGATTTTCCCACACCTGGTTTTTCAGGATTTGTTACATGTGCTATTGAGATAATTAGGCAATTAAGGTTCCTTACAGCATGATTGGAAAAACATTTGAATTGCTTCTGTGTTGTTTTTGTTTAATTAGTTCTTTTAAGGAAATAATAAAATGACAGATCTGCCTGTGTCTTTTCTTCGCATGCTCAAACATTGAGATTATAACATTATAATAACAATTCTTCATTTGAAATTCTAAGATTTTTTTCTTTGTGTATGTTAATACCAAAAGCATTATTTTATCTTGATGAATTATTGTCACAAACACGTGCCCTGCTAGCACATGCATAGGTGGGAATTCCGCTGAATCCCTCCATGCATTTTCAAGGAGGAGAAAATGATAATTTAAAGGGGACACAGCTATCATGTGCATATGATGGCTGGAGCATCCCTGTAATTGCACGGTAATGCTTCTTTGCGTAAGAATGCAGGGTGCGCATGGGTTTGACCTGCGATTAGTTCCAGAAAATATTGGGTTGACTATTGTTTTCCCTTTAATAGAATTATCTCACGCTTCTTGACGATGAAGACCATAAATTAGAATATCTTAAAATTCAAGATGATCAGCACTTGGTAATAGAAGGTATGTGAAGGAGTTATTATGTATACATATTTTTCTTCTTTCTTTTCTTTTTCAAAAAAAAAAAAAAAGAGTGTCCCAGTGATAGATTTGATTTTGCCCACAATGAACACACTTAATGTTTTTTTTTCTCGCTTCTCACCAATATTATAATAAATCCATGTAACACCTCTGTAGGTTATTTTTCCACATCAATGATTTGGTTTTGAGCAAGTGAATCTGTTTATACCAGTGTAGGTGATACCAAAACACAATGTTCTGTATTGATGGATATTGTCACCGTGTATTCTGATAAAATAATTACAATATACACTTTTTTAACAGTCCGTAACAAAGATATGAGCTGGCCAGAAGAGATGTCATTTATTGCAAACAGCAGTAAAATAGATAGGCATAAAGGTAAGTTTTTAGGTAAGTCCATTTTTTTTTTTTTACTTTGAAAAGAATTGCACACTTTAAGATCGTCATATCATATTTAAAAGTAGTTTCTTAAAACACTCAAAGAGCTCTTTGCGGAGTTCTTTAGAATTATAGTTACGTAACTTTCCAAGCATCTCCTCGAAGGCAGTTTTGTCAAAAAAATATAATAAAGCATAACTGACCCTTAAAATTTGTCAAATCCATTATCACTATTAGTGAAACGCATATAGGCATTAACAGATGCATTTGCATCCACTCACTGGATATGATCCATCTAACAATGCACCTTAGTGTACCATTTTATCATGGAATATAAGGCAGGTCCATACATCACACGCAGTACCCTTATTGATATTCATTGGAATTAAGACTCTATAATGGTTTATGTTTTCCAGTTCCCACTGAAAAAGGTGCCACTGGACTCAGTAATTTGGGGAACACTTGCTTCATGAACTCAAGTATCCAGTGTGTCAGTAACACTCAACCACTTACAAAGTATTTCATCTCAGGAAGGCATCTGTATGAACTGAACAGGTGATTAATCTAAAAAGGGCCACATTGTAAATTAGTACCGGTAATTAGTACACAAAATGTTAAACTGCATTTTTTTTATGATCCATAATTGTGTAGCCTTTTACCGTAACTGAATTATCAAAATCTCATGAAGAGTGAGAATTTAGTAGCGGCTGATTTATATCGGTTTACTCACTTCGTGGATCTGATCATCCAACTGCTAATATTTCAAAAATAAATCTTAGAAATGAGTATCTACGAAATACTCACCTGGTAGTTAATACAGAAAAATAGCTTGTTATTGCCAACCGTCTTCAAGTGCTTTATTTCTCTGATGATTTAGAACAAATCCTATAGGAATGAAAGGGCACATGGCAAAGTGCTATGGTGATTTGGTCCAAGAGCTTTGGAGTGGAACTCAGAAGAATGTGGCACCCCTTAAATTAAGGGTAAGAGGTTTAGGTTCAGATGTACGTTAAATAAACTTTTTCGTCCCTATATATGTAAATGTACTGTACATGTTAAACATGAAAACTATAAAGACTAAGAATGTGTAGTGTAGCATTCCCTATATGGCATCTCTTCTAAGGATGCTGCTGTAGATACCAACCTACCGTGTAAGGTGGTATCTAGAGACCTTTATTTTAGTTTTAAACAAGATGTGACTAATTTTCTGTCAGATTGAATTATAGTATTATTAAATATATTCATATTCCATGTATATAGATGATATACACACATTCATTAATCTGTAAACATTTGATAAAAAAACAGAATCATGTTTTGGGGGTTTTCTAGGTAGAAAGAGGTAACTTAGCTCACTTCAAGAAGTATCCTTTTTTGTGACATTGAAGCTTGGGAAAAACGTTGCTTTAGAGTCAATAAAAAGTTTTTGTCATGTATGGTTAGGGATAGTTGTGTTTATTTTCCTGTATTTTCTTTGCAGTGGACAATAGCAAAATATGCTCCCAGGTTTAATGGCTTCCAGCAGCAGGATTCTCAAGAGTTGCTGGCATTTCTTCTTGATGGTCTTCATGAAGACTTGAACAGAGTTCACGAGAAACCATATGTTGAGCTCAAAGACAGTGATGGTCGACCAGACTGGGAAGTTGCAGCTGAGGTAGGCAGTCGGTCTTATATAGTACGCCAAGCAGATTAGTGTATTCCCGTCCAAATAGATTTGTACAGAAAATCATGGTTAAAACATGTAAACCTGCTGCATTCACCAAATATCAATGTCATTAAATCAATATATATTCAGTGTTATGTATTGTGGAGTGTAACATATAATATAGGGCCAAATCTTGATTTACTTTCAGAATTGTAGAAAATAAGTACTGTTTAATCCATTAAGTGCTTAATCTTTTATTTTGGATTGGCTTTAGCAACCCCCTAGATGTCCACCTGTAGAGAGAGTTTTCATTGCTTGGAGGGACATCATTGCCCACTAAATCCTCTTTAACCAGAGCAAACAGGAAGGCAGGAGCCTATGCTTCTATAGCTGTAAACACCTTTATTCGGTATTTGTAGGTTGACCTTTAATGTGACTTGTAGATAGCCAAATTATTCTGCTACAAACACTAGGACACCATATTCCTATTGAATTGGTAGAATAGGCATTA
This sequence comes from Spea bombifrons, assembly GCF_027358695.1. Taxonomy (NCBI): domain Eukaryota; kingdom Metazoa; phylum Chordata; class Amphibia; order Anura; family Pelobatidae; genus Spea; species Spea bombifrons. The sequence goes on along the minus strand of NC_071088.1, from coordinate 64,997,130 downwards.
ATGAACCCATCTCCTGCGTAACAGCCTTGGAGACAGAGTGTATCTGGAGCTTGCTAATATTTTTTTTTTTACTGTAACGGCATGACTGAAGTAATCATTTCCCAGAACAAAAATGATCAAGCGGATAAGAACAGACATTTAGTTCTAAGAGTGCTCCACTGTCCATAATTATGTTGTGGCGTATTTTGAAAACAGTAGGTTATAATCGTATTTAATGATTAGCACTCTATATGTATTGCATCAAAAACAAAATGTGATGTGCTCTTATTTATCTGTTATAGGCATGGGATAACCATTTGAGAAGAAACAAGTCGATTGTTGTGGATTTGTTTCATGGACAACTAAGATCCCAAGTGAAATGTAAAACTTGTGGCCATGTAAGCGTTCGGTTTGATCCTTTCAACTTCCTGTCCCTGCCTCTCCCCATGGACAGCTACATGCATTTAGAAATCACAGGTAGGTATTTGAAAATATTTTGTTTTGTTTTTAATTTTAAGTTGATTAATTCAGTGTTTGGCATATATCATGAATTATGATAAATAAGATATTATGTATTATATATATAATATAATATAATATAATATATATATATATATATATATATATATATATATATATATATATATATATATATATATATTATGAGCCCTTAGTTTACGGATCATTTATTGTTCATTTATTATCACAAACTGTTCTACTTCCAAAAACTGCATAGAAAATCAAAACGGCCTCTTTGCCAGGTAAATGAACCATAGTAATTAAAGAAAACCAACATGAATCGTAAGTGAGTCATTACTGTACTAGTATATTTTAAGCTCACAAGGCCAAGGGTCTCGTTTTGTAAAGGTATGCATTAACATGCATTCATCTTACTGTCGGATTGTATCTTGTCAATTTTCATGTTAATTTTCACTGTCCCGCTATACTATTAAACTATAAAGTTTAGCTTCTGACCTTTTCAAATATTTTTTCAGCACATGCCATCACAGAGCTCCAAGTAGGAGTCACATAACAGCAATACTAAAAATACTATTTTTTTTAAAGCAGTGGAGTGTTATTTTGTTGGTTACCATAGGTAGTTTTGTGTCATACTTTTGGAAAATGGAACACACACACACACATATGTGTATATATATATATATATATATATACCGTATTTGCTCGATTATAAGACGAGGTTTTTTTCAGAGCAAATGCTCTGAAAAATACCCTTCGTCTTCTAATCGGGGCCGTCTTCTAATCAGACCTCAAATAGAGGTCTGATTAGGAGACTAAGATCCAGATCCCCCGCACCGCTGCAGGGGACCTGGATCCTCCTGTCTCACCACCCTCCATCATACACACACTTACCGTTGCTTCCTGCTGTATTGCCGGGGCAGTAATCCGCGTAGAAAACGTCCGCTGCAGCCGGAAGGAGGTGTGGCTAGCAGCGGGGGTTGTCTGCGTCCGTCGCGTAGACCTTCCCCGACTGTCAGAGATCAGAGTTCCGCACACTCTGATCTTTGACAGCCGGGGAAAGTATACGCGACGGACGCATACAAACCCCCGCTGCTAGCCACACCTCCTTCCGGCTGCAGTGGAAGGCAACGTCAACCCGCTGCCCCGGCTGGAAGCACCGGTGAGAGAGAGGGGGGGGGAGTGTGTGTGTTAGTTAAATGGGGGTATAGGGTGTGTGTGTTAAATGGGGGCATAGGGCATTTCTGGAGTGACGTTAAGGGAGCATTTAATAGAGCACTCTGCCTCCTGAAATGCCTTATACCTCCCTATATGCCACTCTGCCCCATAATATGCCTTTTAACGCCCTAAATGCCAGAGTGGCATATAGGGGTATAAGGCATTTCTGGAGGCAGAGTGCTCTATACAATGCCTTTTAACTCCCTTAATGCCACTCTGCCTCCTGAAATGCCTTATACCTCCCTATATGCCACTCTGCCCCATAATATGCATTTTAACCCCCTAAATGCCAGAATGGGATATAGGGGTATAAGGCATTTCTGGAGGCAGAGTGGCACATAGGGGGTCAAAAGGCATACCATGGGGCACAGTGGCATATAGAGAGTTAAAAGGCATATCATGGGCCACAGTGCCATATTGGAGTGGCAAGCCTGGGGGCAGATGTGCGTAACTGGGGGACAGGTTGGAAAATACAAGAAATAAAACAAAAAAAATATTTTTCTCAATCATAGCTTTTATTAAAAAAAATAGTTTACATGAATTAACATTTACTGGTAAAACTTTTTTCCTTTGGGGTCGTCTTATATTCAGGCTTTTTCTTTTTTTCCTAAGTTAATATTCAGATTTTGGGGGGGTCGTCTTATAATCGAGCAAATACGGTAATTAGGAATTCATATTTTAATATGCATTCAGTACGCTTCTTGTAGAAAACAAACCATATGCAAAATAGGCTTTCATTTGGGTCCTGGAATGGACCCCATATGCATATTATTTACAGTTGTACGTTGTATTTAAATATGGTATTACATCTGTTTTGTTGAAAATAACAGTTTTATAATTACATATTGCATTAGAAACAACCTTCTTAATACGGTTGAATTCCCAAAATGCTTAATTTAATTTTTGCTTTATTTATATTTTCTCTGTGAATGTTTTTAATTGAACCTTTTTTGACACATAAGAAAGGCCACTAATAGATTGAACGCATGTGTTGACATTGAAACAGAAGAAGTTTCTTAAAAGATCCTAAACTGTTTGCAACATTATAATGATCCATTGAGCGCTTCTAATTCATCATTTTACACATATATTAAACATTTCTGCAAGTACATGTACTTGTTGCTCAAGAGTTTGCAGACGAATATGATATTACGGCATGTGTGCTAATGGATTCCTGATGCTGCTTGCCATGTTTCTTAACCTGTTGAGAGGTGCTAGTGAAAATAGAAAACACATCATATCCACAACACAATACTTTTTCTCACTGTCGTGTCACATGGTGAGATTTAGTAACAAATGATTGATAAAACTGCTTTATATTTTTTTTCATATGTTTATTAAGTGACAGTATTTTAGATCTTCCTTTTACAACTGCACCTTACTATTATCATTCTAACCCAATAGCTTTCAATCCAGCTGTCATAGAACCCAGTGACCACTTAGAACATGGGTGTATTTCTGTTTCAGTTCAGGTTCATTATTAAAGTGTCAATTAAAGTAGTATTAAAGTGTCAATATAGATGGAGCAGTCTCTCAGAAGTGGTAGAGGTTAGCTGGGCAATGGTTTAGTGATAAATGCTATTTTTCTTACACAGGAAAAGGTCAACTCTCTGAAACTTTCTTCTAGGGTCACTAAGTAGAACAGGAAAGACAGAATCCATAAAAACCAGCTGGTGCCTCTCATAGTATAGTTAAATACTTTTGTTTTTATGTTACACAACCATTCCCCAATAATCATTTTAACATTTGAAAGTAGTCAGTGGAATAATGTGCCTTTTTTCTTTTTTTAGTGATTAAATTAGATGGTACAACACCTGTACGATACGGGCTGAGGCTAAACATGGATGAAAAATACACAGGACTAAAGAAACAGCTAAGTGACCTCTGCGGTTTGAAACCTGAACAGATCCTTCTGGCTGAAGTGCATGGATCTAACATAAAGGTAAATTCTATTTGACTTGAAATGGTGTAGCTTGTTTAAGTAAACCTTTACACATGTAACTACAATAAATATGCTGTAATAAATAAAAAAGAAATTCTATATGCTTGTTAAAAATAAAACCTTGCAAAAGGAAGTTTGCTTTATTTTATGTTTTTCATTGCTGTACCTTGGTGACGTAACTTCTATTCTAGTTTTTAGTTCTTCCTATTGAACAGAGCTCTGTGTCAGTGTTACCATTGCTATATGTGTTGTGACTTCATTAAAACTATTCTTGTTTGTTTATAGAACTTTCCCCAAGATAACCAAAAAGTACGGCTATCCGTAAGCGGCTTTCTCTGTGCGTTTGAGATACCCATTCCTGGATCACCCACATCAGCAACAAGCCCCACGCAGACAGGTAAAACATGTTCTTCGTGTGTCTCCTTTATAAGCTTTTTGAACAGCCATTACATGAGTTAATTGTTTGCTCCTTCCTCTTTAATTACTAAAATGAACATAATCATGCCATCAATGGGCATTTGTGACCTCTTTTTGTAGAAAGAATAAAAAAAAAAAATTAAACATATTTATCCATGCCACACTTTATACCCTTTTGGTGTTACATTGTTTATAGTAGTGTTTTAGTTGAACCATGCCTTTGGCTTGAATACTACAGAACCTGGTGGTCGCACCCCTACCAGATCAGCATCAGATCAGTGGACGTTTGTGTGGTAGAGCCCTTATGGCTGATGCAAATCATTGGACTTCATGCATGGGTAGCTAGTTGTCTATAGGGCTGATATTAAACATTGCCATATGATAGATTTCCATGAACGCAGTCTGTAGGCTGTACTGAATGTTTCATTTTAACATAACAGAGCTAGTTTATGGGTGCTTTATTACCATTGTGTATTTTCTGATTATTTAATTGTTGCATTATTGCAAATACTGTATGTTTTCTGTTGTTAACCTGTTAAATATTATTGGTTGAATTTCCCAGATTATCTACTCTGTGACATTTCAGGATGGCTAGAAAGTATTATAGGGGTCGCTGAACCGGACTGAATCTATTTTAGCGAGTCATATAATGTTAATTTTGTGCTTGTATTTGCAGACTGGTTGATGTGGGTCCATCTGCTGTATGCTTTTTAATTAGCTCTGCTGAGTCTATGAAACACGCAGCCAAAGAGGTTTAAACCATAATCCATATTAATAGAGAAGCAGTTCTAAGTAGATTACTTTGAGCTTGTTGTTCAATTTTCAGATTCCAACACAGTGCCATCATCAAATGGACCACACAGTGTCATCTCAAATGGAGGACTGAGTCGACCAACAATAATCCCCAATGGGATGCCAAATACTGTAGTGCCATGTGGAACAGAGAAGAGTCCAGGGAATGGAATGCTTAATGGTCATGCTTCTGTTCATCCAGATGGTCCATTTATAGGCTATATCATTGCAATCCATAGAAAAATGGTAAGAAACATGTTTCTTTTGGAACGTTAAGGTGACATTTAGTCTGTTAGAAACTCACCAAAGAACTAACAATTTAGTTCAAGTTCCGGGCAAAATGCATTTGGTTTCACAAAACAGGCCTTCTTGGGAGCTTAGTCTTTCCTAATATCCTTGCTTATTTTTACCTCTGCCTAGTCAAGTGGATTGGTCAGAAGACTTGCGATGGAATTGCATTAGGGTCTCTGTACTGCTGAAAAGGATAGTTAGTCTCTATGGTGCTGTTCCAACTGCTCAGCTCCTTGCACTCCATGCCGTCCTAGTACTATTGAACCAGGAAAATATACTAGCCTAACCCTAGGGTGGCAGTCCCTCTACCGCAAAGCCAGGGGCAGCTCAAGTCCACCAATTTGCTGTATGGCCCGGGTACAAGGGAGATCTCTGTTCTGCCCAATCAGCCCATTTACATTGTTAAATACTGTGCTGAGATTGTATGGCCCTTACATAGACTGTGCTTCTTAAGACACAGAGTGCAAGGATATAATGTCATATCCTCCCGCTTTGCAGCGACCATGGGTCAGGCCTAAGGCAATGTCCACAATAAGTATACATTCTTGGCTTGGTTCTGGCTGTGGAGGACTGCAATTTGACCTTCTTAGTCAAATTTTGCTCAGCTCCTGTTTTTTTTTGTGACACACAATCTAGCACTGGTAGGATGTTGTCATGGAAACCGAAAAAGCTTCTGAACAGTTTTTATGTGAATCATTAAATGCTATCATCTACTTGCTTAATGTACTAGTGAAGCAGACCATGGTATATCACAAATATATCACAGACTGTTCACGTAGTGAACATTAGTGAGCCTCATCTACTTCCCCTTAATATAATCAGTCATATGGCTTATGTACAAGGGGAGTACACACACGAAATTGCCCATACAATTGAACATCGCAATTTGAATTTAATTTAATTGGCATAGTTGCCTTTGCTTACAGAACATGTCTAGAGTGTTGCAGACATACACAGAAAACTGTGAATACCGTCATCCAGTTATAAGGTTATGTAGTAGCGAGTAATGCGTGGTACTTGTCTACTCATTATTTTGAAAAATGGAAATCAATTGTCAATCACTGTTAGGTGACAATTTCTTATTGACATTTATTCCTAAAAAAAAAATCTGCATCCTCTCAGAAGCTTATCAGATAACTGGAATAGAAAATTTCTTTTAGCGAATATACCTTTAATACTTTGGTGGTTTGTCTATTTGGGCAGTTAATAATAACGTGTCTTAAGTACCAATGTTGCACTCGTGAACATTTCTCTATCCAGGCACATTTCAATAGTTTTTTTTTTTATGTACTTGACATACTGATAAAAGCCCTTTTCATACTCTGTCACAAATGGAGACTTATTTGAAAGACTGTTATTTGTAAGACATAAAGATAAGGTGTCAGTGCATCTGCAAATGTGAAGTCATGATTAGTGCTCGTTCTAGCTGACAGCTGTCTGCATGCTACATCCACCCTCTGGGCAATATAACACGCTTGGCATTAAGAGCACACATAGGCTTGACATTTCCGTCCTCGCATACTTTTTAGTACAGTACTAAATTTGAAATATCCTTTTACCTGCTAAATGGATTCAGGCTTAAAAGACCGTAGTTCCATATAGATGCATTAGGTGAAAAGTAGAGTACTGACAGTAGATTCTATTTATGGAGCTATAGGTTTTAAAGGGCTGCAGGCAACGGAGACAAGAGACCCATCTTTTGAAACCTGCAATGAATGTGATTAGGCATAAGCCAATGAGTGCAGTACGTTCACATATTATGAGACTGTATTATGTAATAAGTACATTTTATTGAGGTGGTATTTTGCGATTTTCTGTGGGTTCGGTGGGTCAATGGAGAGTCTGCTCTGTTGCAAAAGATATTCCACGTGTATCTTATGCTATCAATGGTCAGACTCACTTCAGGTGTCTTATCAACCATGAAATGGCTCAATACCCTAGCACAAAGTGGCCAGCTGGGATGTGTTTACGCTGCTAACACTGTGAGCCTGTTGGCAAAAAATACCAGTGCGGTCACTCAAGACATAAGGCTGTTATTGTTACAATCGTTCATAGCTTGGGACTTGGCTGTGAATGTTCTCTGTCAAGACAAAAAGAACATACAAAAAGATCTTATTTTTTGTTTTATATAGCGCCATCAAATTCCATAGCGCTGTACAATGGGTAGACAGGGCATAACAAGTAGTATGTAACATAACAAATTGACTAACAGAGACAACAGGTGAGGAGGGCCCTGCTCAAATGAGCTTACAGTCTACCTGTTATACGAGTGTGTAAACATTACCTTCGCTTTGACCTTGTCTGATCTTCTGGATAGCTTCTGGTTTATCTGGGGCATGTGTAAGTTCTCTTGCTTCTTGAAGTTCTTCATCAGTTTTTTGCTTGTTTTAATCAAAACCTTTTGGGATTTAGATGTTAAGCAGTTTTGGCTAAGTGAGGAGTTGAAGGCTGGGAAATAAGACAAAGGACCAGAGTCAGGGTATATTTGTAATGATGAAGTCAGAAAATTGGATGTAAAATATAATAAATGCACGCTTTTAGGACACTGGGGTCCCTTATTTAGGTATAAGCCTGCAGACAATAGTGATCAGGAACATAACATAACATAGGGAAGCAATGAGACAATGGACTCTCTACATTACTATTGCATACTAAAGGGGAATCCCACATGGACATTCACCAGAGAATTAAAATGCAAAAAAAACATCTGTTGAGAGTCAGGATTTTATATTTGCGGCCTTCAGAATATCTCTTGGTAGAGAATATCTTTCCTTCATGACACTACAGACTTATCGGTGTCTTAAAAGTTTGCATTTAGCATTTAATGCCATCGCATCCGGTATAATTTTTACTCCACAGGAAAAAGGATTCCTGCACAAAAACATTTTTATGGATCATGCAAAATTCAGTGCTAAGAGTTGCCGCTTATATAGTATAGCAAATATTTGTATTTGAAATTGGTTTACTCAGCTACAGTTTGTGCATTTCCCTCCCTCTGATAGATGAGGACGGAGCTGTATTTCTTGTCCTCCCAAAAGAATCGACCAAGCCTTTTTGGGATGCCTTTGATTGTACCTTGCACTGTCCACACCAGAAAAAAAGACTTGTATGACGCTGTATGGATTCAGGTATCCAGATTGGCAAGTCCTCTTCCTCCACAAGAGGCCAGTAACCATGCACAAGACTGGTAAGTTATCTATATACATACACCTTTCCTTCCAGGTGTGTCACTGCTTCAACACTCTGGTGCTCTTCTTCACTTGGACAATTTTATTGTTAGTCTTTCTTCTTTTTGGGGATTGTTGGCAACACTACGGAAAGGAGAAGGCTTCCTTTGGCAAATCCCACAAAAAGGCGAGTGGTTCATACTTTCTATGTGCAGCAATCGGCAAAAGCTAAGCACAGCACGTAGAAAATATGACCTTCCGTAGTGTCCTTACCGCAGTCCCACAGGAAGAAAAAAATAGAGAATCACCCCAGGTGAAGAAGAAGGTGCAGCAGTAAAATGGTACTTTTGGCAGACACAGTGAGTCACCAGGAACGAAAGGTCACTGATCTATAATATATAATTTTACTGAAAATTCATGATAGTTGAGCAATACTGTGATAAATATATTTTAGGGTTTTAGGATTTAATTATTTACTCCCTTTTGTCTTATTTCCAGTGATGACAGTATGGGATACCAATATCCCTTCACCTTGAGAGTGGTCCAGAAAGACGGTAATTCTTGTGCCTCTTGCCCATGGTACAGGTAAATATTGGGAGTAGCTGATTTCCATAGATCCTTTGATTATCGGACAGGATTCTCTGAATTGCAGAGTTCTGTTGCTATATCTTGCAACAATTTGGGTCCAATTTTTATGATCATGTCAAATTATCCCAGCTGCATCTGTCAAAATAATATACCGTTTAGAATGTTTTGTGATATAGTCGGGGTATTACCAAGCTCCACTTGATTCAAAAAAGACAATGACAACTAAGTATGCTCTGCTTCTTTTTTTGCTTTAATTTTTTAAATTTTTTTTCATATAAATATATAGATATAGATATATATAGATATATATACACTCAGGCAAAAACTCCTTTGTAAACTGCACTGTAAATAAATCTGTTCTACATGTTTAGAATATCATATTTGTGGCATTTCCCCTGCATTCAGAAACAAACTATCTCAAAAAGTTTAGTTACATGATTTAATGCTGGGGGCATCTTTACCATAAGAGCGGTCTGGGCTCAAACTGTTTACCAGTCCAATTCCTCTGATTCATCTCGGCTTGTAGATTTCTTTCTTAGCCTGCACAGTAGAAATTGATTTTCCCGTGCCATAGGACTCTTCTACCTGTTTTGATGTCTAAGACTGAACACAGAATAAGTTCCAGTATTTAGCCATTCTTAGATGTTGCTCTTTCCATTGGTTTTTTATTTAGATTCTGCAGGGGATGCAAAATTGATTGCACAGTAGACCGTGCGTATATCGGTAATGCATACATTGCTGTGGATTGGGATCCCACAGCCCTGCATCTCCGTTACCAGACGTCACAAGAAAGGGTAAGGAAACACGTAATTATAAGGATTGAGATTGTGTTAAAAAGACTGTTCTACCTACTGTTACTAATAGAGTATGTTTATAGTTATAGAATTAAAACATCGTGCCCGTTACTGTTGAAGAGCCAAGTCTTTCTAATCAAAAAGATTATTGAAAATATGTGGAATATCACATGCTGACCTAAATACAAATCTTCATTTTGTAAAGTAACCTTTATAAGGACCAAAATGACCTTTTTCATGTGTTAGTTGAAGGATACAATGGGTTTGATGTACAGAGTCCAGGTGTTTTGTCTTTCCCAATAGACATAACCCACATAACCTTAAAATCACCGTGTGTTTCCCCTGGGCAGATTGTAGAGGAACATGAAAGTGTCGAACAAAGCCGTCGAGCACAAGCAGAGCCTATTAACCTTGATAGTTGTCTGCGGGCCTTCACTAGTGAGGAGGAACTGGGAGAAGATGAAATGTATTACTGTTCCAAGTGTAAAACTCATTGTTTAGCCACCAAAAAGCTTGATCTTTGGAGATTACCGCCAATTCTGGTATTTATCTTATTTGTTTTTTTAATGTGTTTTTTTTTATTTCTTGGATTGGTGATCCTATTATAATACAATATTTGTATAATGTGTATGAAGGGGTCATACAGCCCATAACACTATCTGTTATCAGTGGAAAATATGTTCATCCCAAATCATTTGTAAATCACTGCATGTTATTTCTAGCATTCTGGGGGTGCTTTGCTTTCTGATTGTAGTCTTGGATCACTCACAAATCAGTTGAATAAAAAAAGTCAACTGGATGCAAACTAAGAAATCGTTTCCATGTAAATTAAAATATATCTCTCTCCACCTAATGTATTGGTTTGTCTTGGTCTGTCATTTCTAGTCTTGTCATACCCCTTGAATATATGTATTGTATTAAGCGCTGGGTAAACTTTTGGCGCTATATAAATAAAAGTTAATATTAAAATATATCATAAAATCTGCTTTTTTGGATGATCAGGCTCCCTGTAGCGCCATTGTTCCCATGGCTGGTTAAAATGGAGATCACTTATCCACCCAACCAGCACATTATCGTTATGCAGCACTGTTCTGTGTTGAATCAGCCTCCATAGTTCATTGCCACCCGATGCCACGCGTCCTTAAAATATGGAGCGCTGCGATATTACATCATATGCCTGCACAGCAGTAAGGATGTGGCCAGCTGGTAGCAATTTGCTATTATAATAATATGACTGACATATGTAATTACGTTTATCAGCAGTATTTTTAACAGGGCAATGCCATTTAAGAATAAATATGAATTGTGTTTTTAAATAAAGATATAACGTTTCCGCTATCCCTTTTTCTTCATTAGATTATCCACTTGAAACGATTTCAGTTTGTAAATGGTCGCTGGATAAAGTCTCAAAAAATAGTCAAGTTTCCCAGGGAAAAATTTGATCCAAGTGCGTTTTTGGTGCCTCGAGGGCCACTTCAAAATATGAAGAAGCAAATAAAGTTCTACTCTGAAGACCAGGGTGAGCCACGGGCGACCCAGGTCGAGCTGAAGAAAGCAGAGCCTACAAACGTCTGCTCTTCTGGAGATGGCGATTCAGTCAGCAAATCTCAACCAATCCTCAGTTCTTCCACTGGAAATATTAATAAAGGTCAGTTTATGTAAACTACAACTACAAATCAATATCAGACTCGGCATGGTAGCTTACATATCATCCTGTTGTCTGACACTGTTGTTGATTTGCAATAATTCCATACTTGGGATCAATAGTTTGGTTGACGTAAATGTCCAACACAAACATAGCTCTTGCATTATTGATAGCCCCAACTGAGAAGATTTGTGTTCTCTTAAAGGGGGACATTTATGTTAATGTTGCTCAATATACGGGCTTTAATATTTAACTTTGAGCTGTTTAATTGGATGTTTGCCCACCAATTCTTTATCTGGCATCCATTTCTATGCCTGGCCTTTGCCATCAACATTTAATGTTATTGTGCTATTGCAGTTGAGACATCTGGACAAATGCAGGATAGAAAGCTTTAACTATTATCCTAACAACTAGAATAATTTGAGCTTCAATGGTCAAATGTTTCACAGCTTGGTGATCTTTTGATTTATTTTTATTAAATGGCTTTTGTTTAATTATGTTCTCCTGATAAATATTTAGCAAATTATCACTCACATGACATTGTTTGTTATTTTAGCATCTCCGTTACAAGGAAGAAAAGCAATGACAAACTGTTCAAGTAAGAATAACAGTCCAAACCACAGTCCCAGAACATTAGGAAGAGGTAAAGGACGGCTACGGCTGCCTCAGCTTGGGGGGAAAAAACTTTCGAGCAGCAAAGAAAATCTAGATCAAAGCAAAGATAATGGAGCTGAAGAAGCTAGAGACAGTTCTGATCAGGTGGACTCAAACAAAGGACACCTTTTGGGTGGAAGTCAATCAGAATTACTCAACATTCAGGATTCTGATGTGGTCTTAACCAATGGACTGAATTTTGAGAAGAACACATGTAGTAATGGGCAGCTAGAAAACCATACTGGTGAAGATGAGGACAGTGTTGATGACCAAAGAGATGACATCTGCTGTCGCCCTATTTACAATCTTTATGCAATTTCGGTAAGCAACGTTCTTTTAGGAGTTAATGGCATAGTGCGTAGTGCGATGGCTTACCAATGGGCTGCACATCTGGTTTCAAGAATTCTTGTTTTTCCACTATCCCCACATCCAAGCTGTGATTATAATTCAGGCTGCTTTGATAGCAAATGGTTGAATAGTAAATCCCCCTATGCATTGGTCTAGCCATTGTGCCATCTTGTTAGGTTTGCACACATACATTTGACATTTGTTTTTTCTCTTCCTAGTGCCATTCGGGAATTCTGGGTGGAGGTCATTATGTCACTTATGCCAAAAATCCTAATAACAAATGGTACTGCTACAATGACAGCAGTTGTAAGGTAAGCAGTGATATCTTATGAGAAAAATTGTTAGAAAAATTCTAATGCCACCTGTACATTGTGGGAATCCAACTCACCACGGGGTCTTGGGGTCAACAGGGACAATTTTGCCAAGGCTTGGCTTGGAGTTTTCCACCCTTTGCATTAAGTTGAGGGATATTTGTGTTTGATTTTCCACCAATTTGAGGATTTCTCTATTATACAGACTCTCCGTAGCATAAGGAAGCTTGATTTTATCGGTCACAAAGCTGTATTACGTACTCAGATGTTCAACCTGTACTACAGGTTAAACAACGCAGTTAGATCAGGAACATAATACACTGCTAGGATTAAATGGGGAAACAACTGGTATTAAAATCATTATTTTTTTTATTTGAGAACGTGGCTAGTTTTTTTTTTTACTTTAAATTAGTAATGTAGACATTAATAAATAGAATTATAGTTATTTTTGTCTTCAAGGTAGGTCTGTAACAGTTTTTGTAATCAAACTTTTCATGTGTAGAGATGAAACAATTTTCCCTTTTCTAAAGGGAATTCTAAAGTGTTTTTTTTTTGTTTGTTTTTTTTATTTCATGGCTCCTTATTCTAGCCAGACTAGGTAGTCCTGTATAGTAAATCTTATTTTATGAAATGTGTGTTAAATATCTACTTTTTTGAGGAAAATAATGCACTCAAAAACATGTCTTGTATTCTGAATACCAATTAATATATATATTGAATATTTCTTTTCCCATATGTAATTATAGAGGTTTGTGCTTTATAACAGTGTTCCTTATTCCTATGGTAACTTCCAGTTTCCCAGTATGGTGCAGCACCAGTTATAGAGTTATGGGAGAAATATTAGCGCCTATGTTCCATTCGTGTAACGATTTTATCAGCAACCAAAGTAGGAAGCAGAAACATTTTTTATGCTTTTTATATTTATGATTTTAAATTTTATCAAGCACTAAGCAGAAACAATTTTCTAAGTCTTCAACCCATTTACATTCAGATCTTTGCGTGTTTTCTTCCCATTAGGAGCTGCACCCTGATGAAATCGACACAGATTCTGCCTACATCCTTTTTTATGAGCAGCAAGGAGTGGACTATGCACAATTTCTGCCAAAGATAGATGGGAAGAAAATGGCAGATACTACCAGTATGGATGAAGACTTTGAATCGGACTATAAGAAATATTGTGTACTGCAGTAAAATGTTTGTGCTTCCAGTGCAGTGAGAATGCATGGCAAAGGTGGAAAAGCTGGATTGAAACCGAAACGCGTCGGAAAGAAGAGACAACGAAATGTTGAAACCGATAGTAATTGATCTAGCTATATTTGTGGAGAGGTCCCCCATGCATGTAGACTTCTTCACTAACATGACGAAAGATCAAGATATTTAAATAATCTTTTAATATATATTTTAATTTATTTTAAATACGTTTTTCGTAGTTTTTCCCTCCCAAGCAATCAGCGGTTGTTTACATCAGAAATACAACACTAGATTCTTCATAACGCTCTAACAAAGAGCTGTAATCGAAGAAATCCAACAGTAAACAGCATTTGGGGCTGAATTATATTTATTATAATTTATATTACCAGGAAAGATCATTAGCGTTCTCCAAAACCATATCTTGCAAAGGCAGTGAAGCTTGTATATGCAATATTATTTCTTATTAAAATATTAAAGCCCAACCTAATATTTCCTACCGCAAAATCATAGTGTTTTATTAAAGATATCATAGTTGATGTTCAAGCCCCTCTCCTTTACATACGACGACGTACTACCCTTTTCTAGTAGGCTGGGACGTCAGTGGCATAGACAAAGCACTTTAATAACATGGGTTTATTTGTTGGTTGCTTGCATCTTCAACCCATTCATTAAAAAAACAAAAACATAGAAACTTTTAAGATGGTTTTCATGTTTTTATGGCAACGGCCCATCGGCGCCTGCTTTGGGATCACATAACAAATGGGCATTCCCTGAGATAAAAGAAATAAAGCAAACCTTTACCTTATTATAGAATTCCTAGGAATGACGTTGCTAGTACACCACCTTTAACAGAACATTAGGGGTCATCCTAAATGTACATGGATTTTCAGTTGCTAAGAACTGCTGAAACCGAGGGGGCTAAGCAGATTAAAATATATTCAGCCGTGAGTGCTGGGCCTGGGGTAGGTGAGAAGGCAGATCAGGTCATTTAAAAAGCCTAAGTCAGGGTTCTCTTCCTATAGACGTTAAAGGTAGGTGTCACCTTTAGTACTGAGCATATTGATTTCTTATTCCAAGCACAAATAAGCAATGAGTTTCTTTTTAACATCTCAAACACATCAGCCTCAGACATTCAGGAATAGAAGAGATTCGATGGCACAGAGAACTAACTTCTTTTGTTTCTGCCAGCGTAAACATGTTGATAAGGTTTCTGCAAAAAGGAGCATGCGTATTTAAAGATGGACAATTCATTTATCATCATTGTGCATGTCCATTGTTTTTTTTTTGTTGTTGGTATTTGTACTTATATATTTAAAACGGCAAATGAAACCACAGTGTTCTTATTAGAAATATCATTATCGGCTCCGCCTTTAAGTTGTGTTACAAAATTAAGGCCAATAATGATGTTTTTATCCGTTATGTGATCTCAGATTACAATGGTTCCAGCTATTTTATCTATAGGAGAGATTCTCAATAACTGTCCAGGCTCTTCAGTTTCTTTCATGCCCCAGTGCTTAGAAAATGCTAAAGAACCCTTAAGTTTTTACTGCCATAGGAGTCACCATTGGCCATCTCAGCCCCTTGGCAAGGCATTCTGTATACTCATGGTACTTTTAGTGGTATATTTCCAATTATTTCCTCAGGAATTGTTCATAAAGTAAATTTGTTAATCTTATCTATGTTTACCACAGTTTTATTGCATATCTTTAAAAAAAATGCCACCATACAAGTTGGGGATTCCATTTTTATTTTTTTTTTATTTTTTTTTATATATATACCACTATACAGAAAACGCTGTCCATACACTGTGGTTCATTTGCCTTGTTGGTGATCAAATTGCATTTTTTCCGACAGGACCTGTTCTCTTAAATTTAATTGAGCATCATTGTCGAACGATAAAATACACGTTTTAAATGGGGTTGGTATATCATTGCGTGGATCTCCCATTGGGTGAAAGGCTGTGCTTCCTTTTCTGAATCCAGGTGATTTGCAGCCAACATCTGTCTTAATTGTTTATGGTACTAATTCACTGATCATCTATGTCTCTCTCGTCTGATATATATGAATCAGATCGCTTGAGGGGTTATGTCTGTGTATTTGAATGATGGTAACGTGATAAGCACAATTAGTAACTAAGTAATACCTATATTGTGGCCTGTTTGCATTTTGCTCCAATCTACTCCACGCATGGTTTTTGTTTTAATAGTCGGTCCCAAGTGCCATGTCATTCATTTTAGAAACACCTGTCTGAATGGTGCTAGTGTGACCCCCTCACCTGACTCAAACTAGTGTTCCTAAATACACAACCCTTTCTGCCATCTGTTATGCATCTTTCCTGTCTATTGATATATGCGGTAGCATCCCACCTCAAAAAAACTGCTACAATAATTTTACTAAAACATATCATTTTGTTTTTATTTTTCCTGTTCTTTTCCGCACTGAACTGAAACTTTTGAGATCCTGGAAGCTCTTATTACCTTTGTCACCAAATTGCACCTAATTGGCAGTTACACCAAGCTACATATTTGACTCATTGAATTCACGGTTTTTAGTCTGGTCATACAGAAGCATCAGACGTAAATGACTCATTCAAGTAATCCATTTTTGGTGTCATCTTTCTAAAGCTCAATTGGCCCATCCAAGTGGGTAAAACCAAATCAAGGCTAGTTTTCATTATGGGCACCTTTTCTGATGTGCTTGCTGTTAAGACTGAGCAGAGAATCCTTTTTGTTGTATGCTTTCTTGCTTCATGGAGAACTGGATGTTGAAGTACTGTAGGGAAATTTGCCCAATCCAACATGGACAACTAGGCCACCAGCTCGCCATGATGCAGAAGTAGCATTAAAGAGAAGTGTTTATCTGCTAAACTGTCGCTAGGATAAGAAAAGGTAAGCACACGTTTTGACGCTCTCTTTACCCACTTCTAGATATATATTTTCCTTTGATTGTCATATAAGCGCTTATATGACTAAACAAATGTTGAATATAGGTATACATTTTGATTCCCTTATTTGAGAAGACCTTGCCCAACTCTTCTTGGAGACTCTTTGATGTAATAACCGGTATGTCTCCTTTTCCAGTTAGTAGGAGAGCACAATAGTCTTAATTACTGCAGACTATCTGAGATACGGTAGTATCCGTCAGCACTAGTAATTATTCTAATAAAAAAAAAATAGCTATTATACAAATCAGTCTTTCTGGCTCACTCAAAATAATTCTATTTTTGCTAAATACTTTAATCTTTACTGACTGCAAAACATAAGGAATATGAAGATATTCCTGTCAAATATTAGGAGACGTCAGGGACTGTATCAAAACTATAAGTATTGTCTTTCATTTTTTTGTCTCCTCTAAACCATTCACATCCTTTAAACCCTGTTCGTCCCAGCGGGTCGTGCATGCCCCTTTGGCACTAAGAGGGTTAAGTACAAACACTTACTATTATTTTTTTCAAATAATAAAAGTGCATCGATTTATTGCGAACAAATCCTATGGGAAAATGGCCATCATTTCTAATTTTGTAATCATTTTATTTATGTTAATAGCTTATGTATGTTTTTTTTTAAAAAAAAAATCTCGTTTGTCTTATACTTTGTTGTAATTATTATTTTTTTAAATTATACAAACTCAGATTAGAAAAGTCATTTATTAAATTAACAGTTAACTATGTTCACTTTGTAAATTCTTGTATAAAGAAAAATATTGACAATGCACTGACTTTAGAAAGATTTTTATGTACATACGTGCTATGTAAATAATATAGTGTTGGTGTTATTGAAATATGAGATGTATAAAAAAAAGTATTGGTAATTGTATATGGAGTGATGCCGTTTATCTGTAACTATTATTCCAACAAATTAAAAAGCTGTGGATGCAGATTTTTTGTCTTTTTATTCCAAAAGGAGTACTACTTGCATACAACATATAAACAGTTCAAATAATGACCATAGTAGTAGTAGCTAACAGATTAGCATGTACCTGCGCAACAGGAGAACTTGAGTTTACTACAACTGGAGTGTTCAGCCAGGAATAGTGTTTGTATATCATGGGAGCTGCACTTAACAACATAAACATTTGTATGTAGTATAGGTCACTACAACCACAGTCTATATCTGCAACTCCCATGAAGTTCAGCCAGCACTATGGCTCCTGACAAAAGTTAGTGTTTGTACTGTATGCTTAGTGTGAACCTCACCCATACAGACACTCAAAGCCCAATCTACAGTTACTAGCTACTATTCCCATAAAAATCAACTAACAATGTTGCTGCACAACATTATGGGAGTTGGCTGTCAAGAAAAGTTAATGTGTGGTGTACTGTAGCTCTGTGATGCACAGCAAACATCCCTAGGTACCAAAATAGCAGAATTGGTAGTTTTGCAGCAGTTCTGGCTGTTGCTACTTTTCTCATGATGTTCAGCCAGCCAAAAGGATGGCTGCGAATCATGAGCTGTGCAAAACAGCAGTACCAATCCATAATGATATAAAAGCTAACCTTTGTCACTCAAGTTGAGTACTCACTTTCCCATGACGTACCAGTCTGGCTGAGGGTCATGGGATATGTAGTCTTACCAACTGGAGTATTAATTAACCCAAAATGTTTGAAAAAACTACCTTGTGTCTTCAGAATGCAAACTGCATCTCTGCCCAGATGAGGAGAGAGCAGCTTCCAAAGTAAAGAGGAGCAGACGAAACCACTCTGACCGCTGGGGGTGTACAGAATTAAATAAATTTTTTCAACTCCATTGTTTTTTTTTAAAGGACGCTGCCATCTTGCGAGTGGCAAAATCACTTGCAGTGGCGGTTGTGACCGCTCCCCGGAGCGGTTACAGCGCGTACTGGGGTGGGAGTTTGGTGTCCCTAAAGCACCATTGAGTTTAGGAGGTGATTGTTGATCGCCTCCTAAACTCTTTTAAAATGGGTGTCCGCCACCATACAGTGTATGGTGGATGTTGACGCCCCGGGGAGGGGCCAGACATGGCCCCTGATGCCGATTGCTGTGTTGCTGAATGGGAACCATTATCACAGAAAAGTATTAGAATTTCCCACCGCAAAATATTTTCATTTTAATGTATTATTCATACTTAGCGTTGGACTATACATCTAAAAAATTGTATAAAAAGAAAGCTCTATCTGTCCTTGAAAGAAAAAAATCAATATAAAAGAATCATGGTTAAGGAAACTGTAACCATGAGTAAAAATTCTGAAAAGGTCTTAGGTTTAAAAAAAAAAAAAAAAAAAAAAAAGGTAGTGGAGCCAATATTACTTTATTGGGTTTTATGTATAAAGAGTAATTGGAGATTTTCCTAACTTGCAGTGCAAGAAAATATAGATTTTATTAATGACAGGAGGCGAATATTATGCATTAAATTCCTTCTTTACTACTTCAGCAGCAAAATAGTTAAATACAAAGTTTGGTGGAACAAACAAAAACATCCAAACTTGAATAACACAATAGAACACTGAGTAGCCAATCAGCATGCAGTAGAGGATATGTAGGTGTAGATCCCCAACTAATCTCCCTCTTTCGCGCTGCCGACTGGACGATAATCATAAACTTCCAAAACAAAGAACGATGAGAATAAACTAATCTGAAATGAGAAAATGACATAAAGGGAGGGTTAATGAGGTGGGATAATATTCGCCTCCTGTCATTAATAAAATCTATATTTTCTTGCACTGCAAGTTAGGAAAATCTCCAATTTTATTACAGACAGGAGGCTTCATATTATGCATGTTTAAAGCTAGATATAAAAATTACAACACCACAGACGAGATGTGAGTATCAGGTTTAAAATAAAAGGTCTTGAAGGTGGAGTCAGTGGACCAGTCTGCGGCTTTGAGTATCTCAGCCAAAGAACCACCAGCCAGGAAGGCTTTAGTTGACATAGCACTTCTGGAGGAATGAGCTCCAAACACAGAGATATCTATGCCCGCCAGAGACATAGTGGCTCTGACCCATCTAGCGAGAGTAGCCAAGGAGACAGGAAGAAAAGGTTTACGAAAGGAAATTAGAAGCTGAGGAAGAGAGACATTACGAAGAGATGTAGTCTTGAGCTCATAGGCTTCGAGACAAGCAACAACACAAAGAGACGGATGATGTGGAAATGAAGGGTAGAAAACAGACTGTAAACCAGTTTTAGTACGTCTCTGGATTTTAAAACTAACACCATTAGGTACATATTGTCTAAGAGATATATCTAAAGCCCTGACATCTGAAATCCTTTTGAAAGAAATGAGACATAATAGAGTGGTTAGTTTAAATGACAATAATTTCAAAGGGAGAGAGTCATAATTGTCCCGGGAATTCAATAAGTTCAATACAATAGACACATCCCATGTATGATGGTATTTAGGAAGAGGGGGGCGTTTGAAACGGATACCCCTCATGAGCTTGCATACTAAAGGATGCTTACCTGAAGGAAATACATCGATGAAAGCGTGATTGGAGGAAATAGCCGATCTGTACACATTGATGGTACGATAAGCTTTACCAGAGTCAAACTGGGATGAAAGGAAATTTTGAATGTTGGTTACATTGGAATGTACGGGATCCACCTCCCGTTCCATGCACCAAAGTAACCAAAGCTTTCAGGCAGATCCGTAATTAGTTCTGGTACCCGGAGCCCAGGTTTCGGAAAGGATACATCTAGCCGAGTCTGAAATTTCTGGATCAAGTTGTGCTGCCCTGATACTAGGCAGGCCACAAGGGGTAACTGGTGGGAGAGGACCAGAGGGTGGAAGTTCCCTGCTGGGTCGAGGAGGATGTCCTGATGGAAAGGAAGGGTCCTCGGGAATTCTATTAGGATACTCAACATGAGAGGAAACCATGGTTGTGTTTGCCACCATGGAACAACTAGGGCCAGGACTGCTCTCTGGGAGCATGTAAGGAGGAGAACCCTGGAGATCATGGAGAAGGGGGGAAATGCATAGTTGATCCCTTCTGACCAGTCCTGAAGGAAAGCATCCTGGCCTTCGGCTTCCGGGTCTGGTCGCCAGCTGAAGAATCGGGAAAGTTGAGTGTTGAGTCTCGAGGCAAACAGATCTATGGCAAATGGGCCCCAAAGGCTTGAAAGGGTCAGAAAAACTGAGGGATTCAGTTTCCAATCTGGAATCTGTGAGAAAACGTGAGTTCCAATCCGCTATGGTGTTGGATAGCCCTGGCAGATATTCTGCTCTGAGAAAGATGTCTCGCTCTAGACAGAAGTGCCATAAGGTCTTGGTAATATCTGCTAGGAGTTTGGACTTGGTCCCCCCCAGACGGTTCACATACTGAACCGCGGATATATTGTCCATCTTGAGGAGAAAGCAACAATGAGTTTTGTCCTTCGCAAAACTCCTTATTGCGAAAAACCCTGCCAGTAATTCCAAACAGTTGATGTGAAGATTGAGTTCTGTTATGGACCACCTCCCTCCGGTGGAGATTGAGCCGCAACGAGCTCCCCAACCCAAACGACTGGCATCGGACGCTATGACTATGTCTGGGAATGAACTGAAGATTGCTCTTCCATTCCATTTGCGAAGGTGGAGAAGCCACCACCGTAGTTCTTCTTCCGTGTCTGGGGTTAGGGAAATCTCGTCTGAATATTCCAAATATTTCAGACCATTGTGGAGATGCTGAGCCTTCAAACGTTGAAGTGCTCGATAATGGAGGGGAGCAGGGAAAATAGCTTGGATAGAGGCTGACAAAAGGCCTACTACTCAAGCTAGGGATCTGATAGAGATCAGGCGTTTGTTCAGGATAGAGGAAATCTCTTTCCTTATGGTTTTGAGTTTCCTTGGAGAAAGACTCAGTGTAGCAGACTGTGAATTGACTAGGAATCCCAGAAATTCTATTTCCTGGGTTGGAGATCGAATGGATTTCTCCCTGTTGATGATAAAACCTAAGTTTGAGAGAAGGGAAACTGTCCAAGATTTGTGAAGAGAGATGGTCTCTATGTCTTGAGACATTATAAGGATGTCGTCTAGATATATAATGAGTCTGACACCCCTGCTGCGTAGTAGTGATACTACGGGTTTGAGTAATTTGGTAAAGCACCATGGTGCAGAAGACAACCCAAATGGCAAGCATGTAAATTGCCATTTCGTATTCTTCCAGAGGAATTGGAGAAATGGTTGATGGGACGGATGAATGAGTACAGTAAGATAGGCGTCCTTTAAATCTATCTTTATGAGCCAATCTTTGTGAATGAGAAGGTCTCGAAGGAGGTGAATTCCTTCCATTTTGAAATGGTTGTATTTCACAAAGGCATTGAGAGTGCGTAAATTGATAACCGGTCTGTGGCCGGAATCCCTTTTCTTTACCAAGAACAAATTGCTCAGGAAACCAGGGGAGGCTAGAGGGACCTGAATAATAGCACCTTTGTGGGACAAGCCTGAGATTTCTTCTTGGATCAGCAAAGTGTCTTGTTGGGTAAAATGAATTAGATGGGGAAGCTGATCCTGAAAGGGGGGAAACATGAATTCTATTTGGTAACCCCTTACTGTATCTAGAACCCAAGAGTCGTTTGTGATACGACTCCAGATAGGGAAAAAAATGAATAATCTCCCCCCCAGCCTGTTGGGGGAAGAAAGGGGAGCAGTAATACTTACTGAAAGATAATCTTCCACGAGGAGTTCCTCGATGGCCCCGTGCTTTCCAGGGTCTTCCCCGATGTGGGAAGAAAGGGAGAGGGTTGGAGTTTCCTTGATAACCCTTATAAGACGAGGTGTAGCTTGAGTTATATGAAGAGGTCTGGTATGGAGGGTTTGGACGGCTGGGGAAACGACCTCTGCTTTTCCCAGCCCTGCCAAAAATTTTTGGGTGGAAAACCTTCTTGAGACTGGCATTTGCCTTGTCCAGATTGGAGAAAACATTTACATATTTGTTAATGTCCTTGAGAAAGGCTTCTCCAAATAAACAACCTTCCGCAGCTGAGCCTGGTTCTTTAGTGGATATATGGACTAGCTGCGGGTCAATTTTAATAAGGATGCTTCGTCTGCGCTCTGCGGACATAGCGCAATTGGCGTTGCCCAGGAAGCAAATTGCCCTTTGCATCCAGCCACTTAGTATGTTAATGTCGACAGGAGTGTCTGTACATTTGGCATCCTCTATGAGCTCCAGGACTTTGGCTAGAGGACCAGACACATCCAGGAGCTTGTCTTTGACAGGCTTTCAAGGACCTTTCAATGCCCTTTCGGGGGTTCTTCCCAGTTTTTGCGAGGTAGTGGATTACTGTCTCGTCTAATTCTGGGGACTCAATTACCTTATGAGGTAAGACTGGTCTTGGGCATTCTGCCCGCATCTTGTTGCGAGCTCCCTGTTCGAGAGCTTGTCGCATTCAGAGCTCCATATATTTAGAGACTTGTTCAGTTGGTACCCACTCGGCCGAGCGGGGATGTTTTATTTGGTCTGGATGGAAAAAGGGGAACCCCTTAGCATCCAGAATAGAGTCTTCAGTTTTTCCAGGCTGATCATTATGATCTTGGGAGTCTGAATACAAATCGGATGAGGAGTCGGTTATTAGTGAAACGATTTCGGAGTCCGAATCACTGCTAGAGGAGTTATGGAAGGAATCAGGCTTCCTCCTATAATGGGACTTCTGAGCTCGTTTGCCTTCCTCACGAGCAGAGGGTTTAGATTTGGTCTGGGTGTCAGACACGTCTTTCACATGCGCAGAGCACAAAGATAAGTCTGTTTCTTTCCCATGTAAACGGCTTTTAGCGTGTTTGGGGGAGTCTGAAGATAGAGGAAAGCAGTGTTTCCTTTTCTGGGTGGCCTTCCCAGACCTCCTCATGCCTATGGCTAAAGTAGATTCCGACTCCTCAGGTGACCAAAATTGGTCTGAGGGGGTTCTAGGGTGACTATCCCTGCAGGGATACTGCGGAGGCTATAGATTTCACCAATGACTCCTGCATTGTAGTCATGGCCAAAACCACCGCGGTGGAGACAGACTTTGAGACTGTATTATCCCAGATGTCCTTAATATGGGCCTCAGAAATTGAACCAGGTGTAGGAATAGAGGCAGGAGTGGGCATATCACCTGCCTTTTTCAGTTCCTTTGAAGACATAGTAAAACAGCAACAAAAGGAGACACTATGGAGCTGTTGAAACAATGTGCAGCTTTCCTGAGGTAAGCTGAGGTGAAAAGGGGCGGGAATCTAGCTGAGAACCAGCTAGAGCCAAAATCCCGTGAGACGTATGACGTCACACGCGATTTCAGCAGAAAAGTGAAATAGAAATGAAACTGACAAAGAAACGAAAACAGTCGCTGGACCCGAAAAACGCAGCAGAAATTGGCGCAAACAGGGTATGATAGAGGTAGGGGTGAGGGGAATAGTACAAACGCCCCAAATAATTTGGTAAAAACAATTTGGTAAAAACAGCAACACTGTATAATTGAATGCGCGCACACCTGTGAACGTGTGCGCATGCACCCACTGGCAGGATGAAATTAAACAGCCAGAGGGTAGTGACAAATATTAGAAAATAAATGAAAGCTATTTAAACCACATAACTGAGGTACAAATACAATTCAGAGAGCAAAAAACAGTTGGTACTTATCTATGCAGCTGAGCAGCAAGAAAGAGGGAGATTAGTTGGGGATCTACACCTACATATCCTCTACTGCATGCTGATTGGCTACTCAGTGTTCTATTGTGTTATTCAAGTTTGGATGTTTTTGTTTGTTCCACCAAACTTTGTATTTAACCCCTTCAATCCCAGGGGTTTTTGGTACCTCAAAGCCCAGAGCAATTTTGCCTTTTTTGGGGTATGTCGGTTTAGCGATGATTCTCTTTTCCTGTGAATAGTGTACCCATGTAAACTATATATTGTTTTTTCAAGGAGAGATAGAGCTTTCGTTTGATACCATAGTTGGATGATTAGCTGAAAATTTAGAATGAGAAATTTAGTAAAAACTGGCGAAGATTAGAAAATTAAACAAATTTTTTTTTACATTTTCCCTCTGAATCCTCACAAAATTAGGTAAAGTGATGGAAAATCCCCTCCAAGTTTATCAATTCAGGTGTCCTGATTTCAGAAATACCTAATTTATATAGATTTTCCAGACTTTCCCAGCACCAGGGAGCGTTCTATTAGGTCTACAATTTTGTATAATTTTTATGCCTATGGCTTAACGGGTTTGGGGGTTGTGAACGGGGGCAGGAGGGTTATACTGGCTAGATGTTATGCTAGGGCAATGGGATGTAAGGTTTTTTTAAGAATTTTTTTTATTATCTTTTTTTATATTTTTTTTTAATTTTTTTTAATTTTATTTTTTTTTTACATTTTTTATATATTTTTTTTTACACATTAATGGTTAGAGGTCCTCCTAGGGACCTCCTGAACATACCAGTGATGTCACAGTGACATCACAGCTGACATTATAATTTTTTTTAGTATTATTTATATTATTATTTTAATGATTTATTTAATATTATTTTTAAATGACTAACCGTTTTTTTTTTTCAGCTTTTCTGTTACAGGCCGGGAGGGGGAGTGAGAGAGATGGTTTCTCACTCCCCTCCCCGTGATCCCCCTGCACCGATCACACTGTGATCTCTATGCAGGTCCTCACAGACCTGCATAGAGATCGTAGCGTCTCTGTGCCTCATCGGAGGGCAGGATATCCCCGCAGGGGATATCCTGTCCTCCGATGACCTTCCGGGTTACGTCAGCAGTGACGTAACCCGGAAGGGAATGCCCGATCGCGCGTTTGCAACTGCGCGATCGCGCGATCGCGCAGTTTACCGGTAACAGCTTACCGGCTTTCATGCCGGAAGCTGTTACGGGCGATCGGACAGCAGAAAGCCGGCAAAGCCGGCTTCTGCTGTCAGTGGGGAGTCCAGGCTGTCAAACGACAGCCTGGTCTCCCGTGCAGCGGCAGGGATGTGTCCCTGACGCTGCACGAAGGGCTGGACGTACCGGGACGTCCATAGGGGTTTCTTTGTGGGCGTTTTTTGGACGTCCCGGTACGTCTATAGGGGATTGAAGGGGTTAACTATTTTGCTGCTGAAGTAGTAAAGAAGGAATTTAATGCATAATATGAAGCCTCCTGTCTGTAATAAAATTCCAGTGCAAAGTAAGGGAAGGGAAAACAACAGTCCGTACCTAAGTGATATATTCTAGGTGATTGGTTGTCTGTATGCAGCGTATATGCTATTGTCGTGGACAAGAAATGAGCTTCCCTTCAGTAAACAGCAGGTGGCAGTGTTACATTACAAAGCGTAATTAAGTCAAGTGTCCTTCAATTCCTCTTAGGACCTCCATGTCTCCCCAGGTCCAGTTAGGAGCAGCACAATCCCTGTTTGAGTGTGGGGCCCACCATTGCCAACAATGTCACCTAACCAATTCAAGAGAAATGCTTAGAACGTGAAAGCCTTGGTGTTCTCTCACATTGGCTAATCAAGCAATAAAGGGCATTTTAGCTTCTGAAATCATCTGGGGCTGTGAGACGTGATTTGGTGCTCTACAATTTTTACCTATGTATTTAATATTTTACTTGTTAAATTGAAGCTAGCTAAAATAAATGCAGCAGATATATTCCCTATATACCGTTACCAAGCTGCTTTTCAACTTACTTTTGTGTTTGTGGTTTCCCTCCTTGCATCAAAGTGGTGACCCGTGTGCTACTCATCAGGAGGGTGTCACAGGGCCCACATCGGACGGGACCTTTGTGAACAATTTTGGACCAGGGAAGCAGGAATGTAGCAGGGTCATGTAATGTGATGTGAGGCAGCTCCCAAAGTGTACAGGAGTCAGAGAGAATGCTGCTGCTAGAGAAGGAGGAAGGGACTAGTGATGGTGTATACGTATTGGTGTGAGCATGGATGTGTATGTGTTTGTGTGTGTGAGCATGAATGTGTATCGGTAATTGTGTAAACATTTAAGTGTAAGTCTATGCTTTTGAGTACTTACTGGCCTCCAGCAGTGAATGAGTAAACATTTTACTTTACCACTGCATAACAGGGGGAAATGGGCTTTGGAGGGTGGACAATATGGTAAATTGGTAATTAACTAAACAGGGTGAATTCTGGCCTTTTGGAGATAAGACTAAGATCGAATTCTCATAGCTACCAATGGGCCAGTCTATTTTAAACTACAGGTGACAGATACTTTTTTATTTCATTTTAAAAAGGTGATAACCACAAGAGGGCATGTCAACTACATCACCGCTTAGATGCCTGCATAGCACCGAGATCCATAAATGCAAACGACACTGTCTCTGGTCATGCAGGTAAAAGAGTAATGTTTTGCTGTAATGAAAGGTTACACCTGAAACCAAGTAACTAAATGATCAAGATGTCTGTGCTGAAGCTAGGATATCCAACAATTGTTCTCTGTTTATGGCCCTCGAGGACTGGAGTCCTGTAAAACTGGTGCCTGATATATTCCCAAAATGTAAAAATGCTTTATAGATGGGCATAAGCAGATATATAGGTCACATTAAAAATCACTGCCTGCAATGAGCAAGCGTGCCGTAGTAAAGGAGTCAAAAACCAGTACAGATCGAGCACTGGGCACCAAAGCATGGCCAAGAAGCCTTCGCGCCAACAAAGAATAACTTATATACATAATTCTCCACATTAAGTGCATTAAAAAGGCAGATGAACCGCCCAGCATTTCAAAAAGCTGAGGGACGCGTGTCGACCGCTTCCATGTCCCTGTCTCCTTCCCCACAGCTCTGCCTCTTCTTTCTTCCTCCGCATCTCAGTGAAGCAGGCCTCCCGGACCATCTCCCTCATTGTAGGAGCAGGGGAGAGGCTGTCCCTGACTAACCCGTTTTGCAGAAGTATTCCCAGAGGCTGGAATAATGCAGACGGTTTTACGGCGTAAGAGAGATGCAGAAACGCTTCTCTTTTTCCATGATTCCGTCTTTATTATTGTAGTCTTTTGGAGTGCTTACGCTTGCTCCTTGGGGAGAGTGTGTTCCCAGAGACTCCGCCCCTTTGCAGAAGTGCTCCAAGAAGCCAAGAAGAGTTTTGTTGATTTTAGTGTGAGTGGGGGGGTGGATAGAGGGACAAATATAGGATCCACCAGGGGTAGCAAATACTCTAGATAGTCCTTGCCTCTACCACTTATGCTAGAAGACTGTTCCATTTACTTTCAGTAAATTCAAACTTCTTTACATTACATCTAAACCTCTAGTCTAAGACCATAGCCTATTTCCCCCGCCTTATTTCTATATTTAAAGTTTCTATCCGATCCCCTCCTTCTCTTCCTTTCTCCAACCAAAGGGGCCAATAGGAATGCTTGTGGGAGATGACACTGTCATAATAGACAGGTATTTGTTGTACCAAGAAGCATATAGCTGCATAGGATAAAAGTTAGAGAGCACGTGACCCTGGCCGCTATAGAAAGCAGCAGCTATAGGGAGAGGTATGAGGAAGAGCCTGCGGGAGGAGGTGAGGTTTTGGGGCGGCACACCGAACTCACACAGGAAGAAGGGATGCCGGGCTCGGGTGAGTAAACTACTCTCCTCATCGTCTCAATGGAGTCATTCATGAGTGTGCGCTGCGCGGCTGTATCTGTACCGTACGTCTCCTGACTTAACCCTCCGTGCGCTGCTGCTGAGATACTATCGCCACTCATGTCACATTGTTAGCTTGTAAACATGCGAGATAACCGATGCCTGTCAAAGCGGCTGTAGAAGACTCGGGCGTCCCGTGTGTGAAATCGTGTGCTTAAAAAGTTTGTGTTCATTTTTGTTTAGAGAAGCAGAATAATAATAAAAATACTAATAATAATGTGGCTCGGTTGTTGCTCATCTGGCTGTGAATCTCTCCCCCGTGCGCTGATCGTTTGAAGTTTCTATTCTTATTTATTATCTATTATTTGTCGGATGGCGTGTCTAGCTACAGGTGACGTCATCACACCTGAAGCCATAGGTGGACTGCATCTCCATACTTGCAGACACAGGGTCATTCATTCTCTCATACACAGTGCAAGTGATGTCACAGGGTACGGGGCTGTGGGATCACAACTGATTGGGGGCTGCAAACCTGATTAGCATCGAAGTGTTTAAATGCAGGCAAGGGTTAAACCTGACAAAAAGTCTTTTATGTTTCCTTGTAAGAAAGAGTTAATGCAGATAAACAGCTGCCATTTCATAAAGGTTGAACTGTATACTTTAGCTTGGTGCTTCTTAAAGGGACAGTTTAATGTTCATAACAGCTCTCATAAATAATATATATTAAAGTACTTTATGGGGGGGGGTAAAATGTGTTACGTAGAAGCTGCAGCCCTGCTGTTGTCCTCTCTGCGAAATTCCCATACACATTTGTTCCTTTCCCCGCATCCAGCTAAAAACCAGGCAGGATATGTTTGGCTGACGCATTTTCCAGTATGTTAACTTCCATTGGTTTCAGCTGCCAATCAGTGGCAAGAATAGTCAGACCATAAAGGAGGAGGAAAACAACAACAACAACAATAACAGCAGCAGCAGATGCGTGCTTTATTTTCTTTTTGCTTTGGAAGAATGTGTATTAAAGTACTTGGACGTCTCAACAGACCCTTTTGAGCTACCGCACAAGCCAGTGCACCCCAACTTTTGTAAATAAACCACAAAGTGTTTGCTAGAAAATGCATTATCGTTAAACAGTTGTTTGCTGCAAATCGTCACAAAATAGGAGTTTACTTTCAAAAAAGCTCTTAAAAACGCTTGCTAGAGTCGCCTCTTTGAGTCGCTTGCTTTGGGAGGAAACCTCACTAAATACATGTTTAGTTATAAAAATAGTTCTCTTATTTCTGGCAGCAAATGCTAAACCGCAACGGTATAAATAGAAACGTTATGGAAACTAACTCGATGTGTTGCCTTTTGTATGTTTTTTAAATCAGTCTTTTATATTTATATACAGTGTGTGTAATATAAATATATGTATATATATATATATATATATATATATATATATATATATCTCTTGCAAGTTGCAACATCACTTGTATGCTATGTTGGTGCCCCACAAGTAAGGATTAATTATTTGTAGTGGAACAAAAATATGTAATACTTTTCTTTTTATCTATGTTTCCTGATGTTTTAATATAGGAAACTGCTAACTGCTTTTTTTCTCACTTATTAAACTTTAGAAAACATGGAGCTTGAAAGGATGACTGCCCGAGACGACTGGCCGGACGAGACGGAGGAAAAGGAAGAAGAGACTGCTGAAAATCCGTCTCCCTCGTGCTGTGACCGGCTCCATGCGACCATTTCCAACTGGATGCTACCTTCAGACTACAGGGATATCTACCTAGAAAGAGCAAACTGCCTGCCCCCTCCACTTTTCATAATCTTAATAAGTATCGCAGAGGTATAGTTGAAATATTAGCTTCCTTAACTAAAGCATATTTTCTTAGACTCACGGCTATTATATAAATTTTTTTTTTTGTAAAGTCTAGTTTTTATTGATTATGTTTATCGCATCTACTTTTTAAACTTATTCCCAACATGCTGATCATTAACATCTTATTACAAGTGGGTTCCGTTTCTATTCAGTTACATCACCAGGGGTTGCTAGTTATATCTATAGTTTACTGAGAGGGTGGCAGGTAAGTGGCATGGCCTCCCAGCGGAAGTGGTGTAGGCTAACATGTTGAAGGCGTTTAAACGTGCATAAGATAAGCATCAAGTTCTCTCGACTTTAAGACAAGACCAGGGGCTATAGCAGCCGATCAGTGTCAGGAAAGCACTTCCATTGACTTCTTTGCGAGCTCTTTCTGTGCATGCTCCCTGGAACTCTTGCACAAGCCATTACATGATATGTCTTCTCTCATTTCCTGCAAGCCAAGTTGCAAAGGGGTGAAAAAATAAGAGGACACTGCTAGCTGGAGAGTTGCAGTCTTATCTTACTGACTTGACTTGGATGGCAGAGTATACAGGATATTTAAATTTAGTGAAATTCCAAGGGGGGGCGTCCGATCGGAGTGCCAAGGTGACATAAATTCCCCACACTCCACATAGAGAACAGTGGCCGTGAACGGGGCAGCTGGGTGAGCTGACCTGGATAAGATATAGTTTCACCTGTGCTGTGTGCAGATGTGTAGCATCGACCTTTTTTTCTTTTCAATTAGGTACATAAACTACAGCCTTAAATAATAGCGTCCCACCAAATGTATACACCGGCACCATTTTTTTGACACATGTATACCCTTTTTTGCGTCTAGCTGGCTATATTCATTTACTACGCTGTGTGGAAGCCACAGAAACAATGGATCACCTTGGATAACGGTGTCATGAACAGCCCTTTCATTTACCGATTCGATAAACGTGAAGAAGCATGGAGATTTGTCTCTTACATGTTGGTGCATGCTGGGTGAGCGTTGGAAACTTCCTTTTTGTTTCCTCTGTTTAATTTGCCTTTTGAAATATCCTACCAAGTACCTGGTAGTAAATAGATGAATTAGAGGTATGTACGGAAAAGGAAACTTTGTGGGTCTGATAACTGTAATGGCAACGTTGGCAACGATTTTCATTATCGATTATATCCATTAGTTGTTGTAGCCCTAATATATATATCTATCATCAGCAACATATAATTGCAAGTGTTCCTATGAATGTTAGTGAGGGATAAAATGGTCAATTAAAGGGTTAGTTTGAATAAGCTTAGCTCTGACTCTATTACTACTTATATTCAGCCTTTTTATCTTTTACAGAGTGCAACATATTATTGGGAACCTTTTCCTTCAGCTTTTCATTGGGATCCCATTAGAGATGGTCCACAAGGGACATAGAATTGGCCTCGTTTATATCGCTGGAGTCATTGGAGGTCTGTACTCTTATAGACATTTTGTTTTTGGAGGGGGGGTATTGTAGTTATTTTATTTTATTTTTGTGTAAGATAAAGGAAACTGAAATTCTTTGTGCATATAAAATAGAAAGAAAATCACGTATCTTGTTAAAGGCAGGATAAAATTAGTCCAAGAACTCGCACACGCCATGTTGACCATCTCAAAAACAGGAACAACATACTACATATATTTATATTTTTCTAGCTAGTTTTGTTATGTCATTTGTGATAATGCTTATTGACCCACATGCACCTGTGTATGCTGTGTAAATGTACGTTTCCCATGCTGCAGCCAAGCATGTGACTTTAATTTGATTTGCGCTGCTAATCATAGTACTCTAGTTTAGGGATACTTTAAGTTCTGTTACTAATATTTATATGCAATTATTAAAATCATTTGGGTTTTCTTATTAGGATCTCTGGCCAGTTCGATCTTTGATCCCAATAAACATCTGGTTGGTGCTTCAGGCGGTGTCTATGCCTTGATAGGAGGGTATTTTATGAATGTTATTGTGGTGAGTATAACATCAAAACAAAACTGATATTTCTATTATTGCTTTGTCTGTAATTATTCCCTTTAGAGTTGCCTTTGAAAACATGTAATACTTTAATTGAATGGCTAGCTATTTTTTCTAGCTATTGAAAGAGAGAGTTCTCTACCACAGTCCTTGAGTCTTTGTTCATCAAAGCCTCGTATCATGTTAGCCTTGTAGCATAAAATCATGTATTAGAAATGATGTTGCCTTCATTTATGACTACATAAGAGCAGTGTGTGCGACCTGACAAAAATATGCCCAATATATCTCAATTTCTCATATAATAACTTCATTGACTGGCCCACTAATTTCTACAACTTTTGAGGTAGCGTGCTTGAATGACCATCCAGAATATATTTGGTGTCTGCCCTCTTATTTTTAATTTATTCCATAATGTCTTCATTTGTTACCCATCTCATGTCTTCTCTCTGTCTCTTGATCAATTAAATTATAAAAAGAATAAATGTCTATATGTAATTTTCCGACCAGGAATTTAGAGCAGATGTGGCTCCCTGGGACTGTAATTCATGGAAGATATGCCAGCTAGTTTCCTGTGTAGCCGCCACTGAGTTGGAATCATACCATGATGTTAGAAGGTTTTGAAACCGTCTAACCAGTTGTTCCAGTTCTGTTTCCTAACCGAGCGTTAGGCTTTCTTTACAGGACATGTAGTATACTACATAACAAGGAATCGACTTTAAATGTATACTCTATACTAAAGAAAAGGCAAATGTTTTAGCCGGTTACACCCTTTACAAATCCTGGCCATTTCATCTTTTCAGCAACACTCCCTGTTAACTTGTTTTAAGAGTTAAAGTGAGTTTACTTCACTTTTCATGATAAAGGGCCAACACTGGCAAGTTTCTCCAGCAAGAATGACTGAGCAGGCCCTGCATAATGCATAATTCAATGCACGAGGAGGGTTTAGACCTGCATAATGTGTAGTGAAGTCAAGGATAAGACTCTAGTAAATAAATCCCATTGTAGATCAGAGCAGTAGTGTGTTGCTACCGACAGCCAGGTAGACAGACGACAGCCTGGACCTGACTGTGACCAGGAAATGTTTGACTGACTATGAGCGTCACATTAAAAGGAGTATTGTATTGTTTGATGTTTAAAACGATTCGATTTTGTTGTACTCTCTAGTATGCTAAGCAGGTTAACCTGATAAGATCTGTGTCAGTTTTCTTTTTTACTTTAAAGGTTTAATCACATAAAAAACAACAAAGAAACTTTTAAGAACCTTTTTCCATTTATGTGGAAACTATCTTTTGTGTCCCATGGCAATTAAGTGTTCGTTTTCCCTGATTTACTTCAAAGAATTGTTTCTGAGAAGGGTTAGTGTGACAAAATAAATATGTAACAGTGTAATATACTGTTAGCCGCGTATGGTGGTTGGGGTGGGGGGAGTTCAGTTCGAGTGAGAAGGATCTGACCGCTTCCTGGTCTAAGGTTGGATGTTATTTGTATTAAAGTGTTTTAATGCAAATGAAAAAAGTGTTTTTGGCCCTTCCCCCGTAAGTAATGTGAAGATGATTAGTGATGAAGGTAAATAAATTATAACGGTATACATCCAGCCTGAACCCACTGATTGGACTATATTGTCACAGTTAGGACGTAAAGCCATTCTGGAAATGATGGTTCTGATGTTGAATTCAACAGCTGAAACATCAAAAAAAACGGTTTGGATGTGTTTTTTTTTTGTTTCTAGAATTTCAAAAGCATGGTGCCATTATTTGGAATTTTTCGAATTGTAGCCATTGTTTTAATAGGTAAGTTTTTTTTATTTATTTATTTTTTTTTTCTTATTGGCTTTGCAACTAGATTCAGCAATGTTTTAAGAGCTCGGTCTTCACACTTGATTTCGCATTTATAGAACCCTCTTATGTTAAATTATACAATATAAAGGTAAAAGCCAAGTTTAGTTGTAGATGAACACCCTCATTGTCCCTTGAAAAGTCTGCTGTGCACCTAGCAATGCTTTACACCTTAACCCACTTAGAATGTTCACAAGGAAGCAGATAAATCTATCCCTATACAATGGCAGGTGACCCAGAACAGGAGGATCTGATACTGGAATATTAACAGAATTGGACCAGAAGCTCAAAATACCCATTGTCTGATACAAATCTCCCTCCACAATTGTCTCCTAGCGCACGGTGGTGTCCAACCTTGGGTTACAGCCTCTCTCTTGCGATAGTCCATTACTGCTTGATTAATAATCCTCCTGTAGCTGCAGCTGAACACTGTAATAGTGATTTATTGTATTTTAGGATTATATGTCTATTTCTTTTTGCAGTTGGGACAGATGTTGGTTTTGCCCTTTACAGAAGATACATCGTACACGATACTGACTTACAGGTTAGACCATCTTGTTTTATATTGGTTCTGATGACATTGTGAAATGATTCATTTAGCATGAACTAACCATTTCCCTAAAATCTACCGTTACTTCCTAAGAAAGAACAGACAAGTTTGTTTCCCTGATTTGAGCTACTATTCTAATTTAATTCTAATTGTGTTTCATTGACCTATGCCTAGCATATAATTTAATTATAAAAGTAATTTAAAAGCTAACCCCGAGATTATTAAAATATTAACCCTTCAATAGGTCATTGTGAAGATTCTATGTAGTTACTTACCAGATGCATTAACCAAATGGCTCTAATACCAGTCCTCATGGAAACCCTGACACTGTGTAGATACACGCTTCATTCAGTTACCTGCATTCAAGCAGGTATAAACCTGTACATACTGGTAGCAAAAGCACAAGTTGGGAGTCGTATATATGATCACAGCAGTGTAGAATAGGAAAGAATCCGTTCCAGATTATGTGACCCTAAAAATCTGCCCTCTCACCCTGAGGCCGGGGCAAAAACCCTGAGAGTTCCTAGATCTGGTACCACCTTGTCGTTGTGAGACCCATCTCCAATTTTACACAAATATTTAGTCCTAATAAATAATACATTATGTATTATAAAATATATAAACATCTATAAATTCCTCACAGTAGATTGGCGGAGGTCAGAAGGTTGTCTATTTAATGCAATAGTCGGAAAACATTCTTCAATATATTAAATTTGTATTATTATATGTATCTGAATGTTTTCTTCATTGCAATACGACCCTGTAGCACCATTCTAATTAAGGGGTTGAATTCAGCCGATTGCTATGCAAATACAAATCTGTGCATTTTCCGTTCTAGGTATCTTTTGTGGCTCACTTTGCGGGGTGTCTAGCTGGAATGTCGATTGGTTACACCGTCTTCAGCTGCTTTGACAAAAACCTCATTAAAGATCCCAGGTTCTGGATATGTATCGCTGCCTACGTAGCCTTTCTGATCTTTGCTGCACTTTTCAATATCTTCTTTTTTCCGAAGTAGCAGACACGTCCGATTCCAGTGATGTATCTTCCAGTACTGGAAGCTGATAAAAGTATCTTGGGCTATAACTTGCAATATATTTACAAAACATTAAACATAATATTTTTTATATATGTATTTATAGCATTATAATATTCTTAGCAGTGTTGTGACAAATTGAATTTCTTCAAGCTAAAAGAGCAGAGACTTTATCCGAGAGAAGACGTGTACAATCCCACAAAAACGAAATGGACTAACCTTGGTATGGTTATACGCATTTAAGACCTCTAAATAATGGTTTATAATGCAGGCTTGGGTATAAATTAAAACATTCATCATCAAAGAAAAGCACTGGTCAAATATTATTAATGTTAGTCAGTGATATTAGTATGAAAAGCAGTGATAAGGCTATCGTGCTTCCATAAGGTTTGTGTATATTGGGATATCCCAATATTTTCATTGAATTTTATAAAATAGACATGTGCATAGATCAAGATGAAAAGAGAAATTGAATAAAGAACTGAGATTGAAATTGCGGAACCCTGGCGTAACATTTTAATGACGTATGCTATTTACTAATTTGCAGTTAGTTTCCATTTATAGGATGGGATTTTAAGAGTTACCTGATTCTGTTCATACCAGAAATGTGAGGGTCTGTCAAAATCCCAGTTCTTGATTGTAGAACTATGCAACCAACTGTATGTGGGTTTAATATATTGAGCTTTTAATGCATTGTGTGTAATCATGTTACCATTACCATGAATGGGACTAAATAGAGATATGAGCTTGTCATTCCTACTGTTCATGCAACAGAAGCTAACGACCAAATTAAACTTACCCAGCATGATGTCTCAGGGATCTACCTATAACCACATGTATCTCTCATACCTCTCTTACATGTGTATCCGCTTTGGTTCTAAAAGTGCTTAAAGAGGCAAAAATCTATCACAGAACCAGGGTATCAAATATGTTACATAAAACACTCATTTATAGTATGAAATTCGGGGGGGGGTTAAAAATCCTACTAGTGTAATTTTACCAAAACACAGAGCAATACAAAGACCAAATTTTAATTTATCTATATTTTATATCAATATGTCATAACATGATTTATTATGCGTTTACAACATATACCTATGCTTTGCTCAGTCATGTAAAATGTATTTGTTATGTGGTAGGTATGGTAAGATTTAACATCTGTAATGAAATTATCTTTGTATATTGTTGTCAGTTTATGACCTATGGGCCCAGGTGGTCTGTTTTGCATTGTTATACTTATTTTTTGTCATGAGTATAATTGTGATATACTAATATTTTATGGAGAGCATTGTCTGTATGATATGTTTTTTATACATATTGAGTTAATAAATATACTTTTTTTGTGTTTTCTAAAAATAACCAATTTCTTTATCATTGGAACACAGTGGAATTCCAGTGCTGTTAACAATAGAACCAGGGGCCTTTAATACTATGTACCTAGTGGTCAGGTCTCACTACTCTAAATCATTTTCTCACTAATGCATGTAATCAACCACAGACTACAATAAGCCCTATAATGTAATAGTGTTAGGCGCGTATCAGACCAATCCTGCTCAGGGGGGCATTA
This sequence comes from Spea bombifrons, assembly GCF_027358695.1. NCBI lineage: Eukaryota > Metazoa > Chordata > Amphibia > Anura > Pelobatidae > Spea > Spea bombifrons. The sequence continues at coordinate 64,960,050 of NC_071088.1, read as the reverse complement.
ACCGAAATGTGAGACATATTTCTTCTCCATAAGGGAACCGAGAACCCCATATTTACCTTTGTGAACCTTGCTTGTGAGGTGTGGTATCCTTTTAAGCACAGTCAACAATGACGTCAGCAGCAAAGGCATAGAAGTATATATGGTGTGTGTTGGGATGTTCATTGAGCCACAGCACAGGGCTAAAGACAGGAGGGCAGAGCAATAGAGACAGGCTATTGAAAATACACTCTATACACTTTGGTGCATTTAACATGTTGCAGCCACCACGTTTACATATAAAAGATTTTATAGATTTTTTGACAGTATGATTAGTGTCCTAAGAAAGGCTGAGAGAGGAGTTGGGGCTTGTGTATGAGCAGAGAAGGACATGACACAGAAGTCCGTGCTCAAGCAGTTAAAAGGTTAAGGGATGGAGGGAGATCATCATAGGCTGCCGCACAAGGTTGGCGAGAAGAGACTAGTGGGAACCAAGCATGGTGGACCTGGTGGGGAACACACATGATATACAAAAAACAAAAACTGTCTGCGCTTCTTACCCTAATAAAGTTGGCAACAAATATATAAACATAATATAAATGAGAGGTTTTGGTTATATGAATTGGCCAAAGCATAATTAAGCTCACCCGCCACGTCAAGGCACACTCTCAATAGGGTGAGAACCTATGCTAATTATGCTTTGGCCAATTCATATAACCAAAACCTCTCATTTATATTATGTTTATATATTTGTTGCCAACTTTATTAGGGTAAGAAGCGCAGACAGTTTTTGTTTTTTGTATACATTGTACAGCCAATACACTGTTTCTTGCTGCATGCTTACACCTGTTTGGTAGGCCTCGTATTACACATTTGTATTATTTGAGCCTGTGACTAGCTTAGCGCACCGACATATTTTTTCTTTTCCCTGTTTGCACATATTTGAGGTTGTTGGCTCCTCATCAGTCTGGTTGCAGCTTGCTGTCCAGGGGTTAATGGGGAGGAGGTGTAATTGCACCTCCCCCAACACATTAATAAGGTTTTGGTAGCAGTATAAACTGCTTTGTGTGTCCACTATGTAGGAGGTGAGAGTAGGTTCTCACCCTATTGAGAGTGTGGCTTGACGTGACGGGTGAGCTTAATTATGCTTTGGCCAATTCATATAACCAAAACCTCTCATTTATATTATGTTTATATATTTGTTGCCAACTTTATTAGGGTAAGAAGCGCAGACAGTTTTTGTTTTTTGTATACATTGTACAGCCAATACACTGGGGAAAACACATGAGTCAGGTCAGGTGCAGCCTCAGGTCTACCCAGCAGCCTAGTATGCTGCTCAACACCCAAGAGGAGGGTGAGGTTCTTTCTGACATCTTTCAGAGTTCTGCCACACACTGCCATCTACAGGAAGTATGCAAAATATGTCTACAATCAATAAAGAAAGTGTGATATTTTTAATATATGCATTTAAAATATGAGATGCTGTATTTTAAAACTATTGAATTACAAGCAGCTCATTACTCCCATAATATATTTGTATTCTTAAAGTATGAAAACCATACACGTGCATGATATCGTTCTACCTCGCTTAAAACATGTTCTACCAATATACTGCAGGTATAACTATACTTGACAATGGAAATGATTAACAGAAAAAATACTTTTGCAGACTTTATCAATCAAAAGCTGTTTTCTCTAAAAAGTAAAAATAAAAATCTTAAGTCATCTCAAATGGTATTATCTTTAAACAAGAAAATAAAATGGTCTGTTCATAACAGAGCAGACCATACTGTATTACATTTATGAAAACATAAATATAAAAAAAGTTAAAAAGTGAAGCTTTACTCTAAAGGGCCATGGTATTTACTCTAAAGTGTAAGCTTGCAAACAGGGCTCTCTTTAGTATATTGGTTTGTCTTAGTCTGCCAATTCTAGTCTTGTCATACCCCTTGAATATATCTATTGTAAGGAGCACTGCATAAATTGTTGGCACTATATAAATAAAAGATAATGACTATTTTGCCATCTTTTCCCTACTTGGCACAGGATTTTGGGAAGCTTGTTAGTGGTTAGAGATTGGATATTGGTGCTCTTCTGTGTAAATCAAAAATTTGCTCCCACAAGTGGTCATCCTCCTGACAGCAGGATCCTTGGACGTCAGGTCTGTAGATAAAGGAGACGAGGGCCAGGTCTGGACCCTCGTCTCCTTTATAGGCAACCACCGAGTTTCTGTGGCTTCTTGGGTGAATAATTGGTGTGTGCGAGAAATGTTTGTTAGGAGCAAGTAGCAGGATCTTACGAGGGACTTAATGTGAGAAATTAAGGAGAAGTTTCAATCCAAGATGACCCCAAGGCAACGGGGCAGGTTAGTATGAGAGATAGTCATATTGTTAATAGAGATAGAAAATTTAGGTACAAGGGTGGAGAGCGAAGGAGGGAAGATAATGAGTTTTAGATAGATGAAGCTTCAGGTAGCATTGTGACATCCATGAAGAACTAGCAGTTAGTAATACGAAGAAGCATTTGGGGAAGATCAACTACATTATAGATGATACTGGAAGCCAAATGAGTTGATTAGTTTTCCAAGAGATGACATGTAGATAGAGAAGAGCAGAGGACCAAGGACTGATCCCTGGGGGTGCCAACAGGAAGTGGAAAAGGTGAAGATTGAACAGCTAGAAAGATATGTGGAGATCCAGTGGAGAGTTGTATCATTGGATACTTTTGTTAGAGTTGTTTCAGTAGAGTGAAGGGGTCTGAAATCAGACTTTACTTTGTCAAAGAGGGAATCAGAGGAGAGGAAGTTAGTTAAGATTGTATACAATTTGCTCAAGCAACTTAGAGGCAAAAGGAAAGAGTGGCCAGTATTAAGTCAACCAGTTGGGATCTTAGGTACCTTTCCAGAGTAGAGGGAATGGTTAAATAGGTGGGTAACTGATGGACAAAGGGAGAGGAAGAGAAACTTTGCAAGATGTGATAGGATGAGCAGGGACATAACTAAAAACCACAGAGCCCCAGTGCGAAAAACCCTGAGGCCCCCCAACTTCACCAAGCAACATTTGCCCCAAACAGCTTGTGAGTGCCACTTCACTTCATTTGCTTCAAGCAGCTTATCAATGCCATCTTAATCTCAAACACGTTGCCTGTGCCAGCCTTGCCCTCAACTTGTCATTGCACCCAAACAGCTTATCTGTGCCATCTTTGCCCCCAAACAGCTTGTGCGCGCCATTATTGCCACATGTACTCTGGCACATATATGTAATCAAACTTACACAAATTTACAATGCAGAGGCCTCCACTTCAGGACTTCAGTATGTAATATTTAGCTGGAGGTAGCTCTTAAAGTGAGGTGTTCCCATTTGTAGACACTGAGACATATCTGCACTGTATATTCAGGTTTTTGTATATTTTATGAAACTAATCCAGTAGTTAAAAGTTATTTTGCTTTCACACATTATAAGAGAAGCAGCAGTACAGTTTGACTCTATCTAGTGTTCCTCCTGTCATGTTTTGAAATGGTCTTTTTAGGTCATCTGACCGCAGAAAATATAAATCAATGCTATAAACGACAATGCTATTGAGCGAGCTGAATTAAAATGTGTTTGATCTTATGATACACAATGTTTCCACCAGCTCTCTCTATTCTTACTGTTGTTATGTAGCACTGAGAGGGTTATTGCAGCAAGGTAAGTTGTGTTGGTTTTCTGTCTGTGTTTGTAGCAAAAACTGGCAGAAACATTTTTTCCTAAAAATTTGACTTGAGGTTTTATTGCATACATTAGAACGCTAAATTGTAGTTTATGTATTCTGTTAATTCATTAGGAGGAATTATAAAATATATTCTTTTTTTTTCTTCCTAAGAAGTAAATTGGTTAAGGCATTGCATTAAAATGCCTTGAGAAATAGATGATAACTGCATGTAAGGGAGTTACTGTATAGGTCAAATGGTCCTTTAATAACTATAATCAAGTCTTGTTTGTTATTTTCAAAAAATGAAGCTGACTTTTTTTAAGAGACACTATTCTGTAGCTTCTCGTGGCCTACACGGAAAGATCTTGTTACTTGTTTAAATTACATTAAAGCAGCTATATGTTTTAACTTCATAGGTTTAATGACGCATGTTAAAACTGGGGCAGGGTTTTCATTTAACTATGAAATCGGACATGACCGATTGATTGACTTTCTCTTGCTCCGTGCCAGACTGTGAGGCTATTGATTGTGCTCGGCCCAGAGTAAATGTTGTGATTTTTTTTTTTATTATAGTCTGAATCCTTATATCACCAGCCTCAGTGGTAAATACTATAAGGATAAACACTGAGTGATGACCATTCATTTTATGATGTATCAGTATAAGTTAGCTACTGGTATGTAACCATTCATAATCAAAAGGGAATTTTTCATTTCAAATTTACTAGTTGGAGGATTTCTTTAAAAAACATTAAATGTTACAATAATGTTAACAAAAATGTTCCTGTTAGGTAATTATGTAAAAGCACACCACACGTAACATAGTTACCTAAAAGAGAAGATGGTGTACCGATGACCAATATAAATATGTTAATACCCACCTCTGAGAAAGTGGAGAATTTACCAACAAAATTCCCAACAGTCTATAAGGTGGTGGGCTTGTGCCTAAACACTGCACTAGTGGCCCAAGGTCTTTGGTTCCTCTCTGATATTTAGCCAAATCATGAGATTCTAAAGGGTCCATCATGCAAGTTGTCCAGGACCATCCCTGAATATTAGGAAAGACAATTGGATTATTCAAAATGCCCCTATCGACGCGTGAAAATTAAGTCAGAAAGTTTCCAGAGAGGGCTACTCTGAAATCCCTCCCCACCTCCTTAAAAACCCTATTGAGAGTGTGCCTTGACGTGGCGGGTGAGCTTAATTATGCTTTGGCCAATTCATATAACCAAAACCTCTCATTTATATTATGTTTATATATTCGTTGCCAACTTTATTAGGGTAAGAAGCGCAGACAGTTTTTGTATCAAGGGTTGACACTGCAAGATTGGTGCTGGTAGGGGGTTAGAGTGGGTATTAAAAACATTGTTTTCTAGATCACGTTTAATCAATTAAGTTTACCATATGTGTTACAAATTATCCAGATTTTTTTTACACCTTAGAAAAGTTCATACATTTTAGGAAAACTGGAAATGGATATAGTGTTTCTTAAAAATAAATAGCTCCATCTTCGAGTATGTCTCAAAGATGATGCTAACCATGCAAGCGGCACCTTAGCATGTGAGAGAGGATTAGCCAAGGAGAAGTGGTTGGGAGCAGAAGGGGAATTGAGAGTTGAGAGTGGCTGTCATGGAGAGAACCAGAGAAACAACAACCCAAGATCCACCTGGTGGAGTATTGCATAAGTGACTCACCTAGAATCCACAATGTTGCAGATTCCAATCCCTGCGGTTCCTGACATGCACACTCTGGTACACATATGTAAACACAGTTACACAAATTACACACACTTATTCATACTTACTAACATACCCGTGTACATATTCAATCTAACACACACTCCATTTCACCCACTTATACATCCATGCTCACACACACAATTACACATTCATGCTCACTCACGCACACACACAATTACACATCCATGCTCACCTACATACATATATACAAACACATTTACACATATACATACATCCTGCCTGCCCCACTTACCTCTCACCACTCCTGCAGCTTGCTAGCCTGCTTCTCGCACATTGTCACGTGACGTCATGTGATCCCAATACACTCCTATTTTCTTACGTCGGATAGTTTCTGTTGGTGTACAGCAACCTCTAAGTCATGCCACAGATTCACAATTGCATTGAGGTCTGGGCTTTGACTAGGCCATTCCAAGACATTTAATCGTTTCCCCTTAAACCACTCGCATTTTGCTTTAGCAGTATGCTTAGGGTCATTGTCCTGCTGGAAGTTGAACTTCTGTCCTAGTCTCAAATCTCTGGAAGACTGAAACAGGTTTCCCTCTAGAATTTCCCTGTATTTAGTGCCATTCATTATTAATTCAATCTTGATCAGTTCCCGGTCTCTGACAATAAAAAACATCCCCACAGCATGATGCTGCCACCACCATGGTGTTCTCGGAGTGATGAGAGGTGTTGCCAGACATAGTGTTTTCCTTGATGGCCAAAAAGCTAAATGTGTTTGCTTTATTTTTTCTTTAAGCAATGGCTTTTTCCTGGCCACTCTTCTGTAAAGCCCAGCTCTGTGGATTGTGCGGCTTAAAGTGGGCCTATGGACAGATACTCCAATCTCCTCTGTGGAGCTTAGCAGCTCCTTCTGAGTTATCTTTGGTCTCTTTGTTGCCTCTCTGATTAATGCCCTCCTTGTCTCCACCATGAGTTTAAGTGATTGGCCCTCTCTCTGCAGTTTTGTTGTGGTGCCATATTCTTTTGATTTCTTATCAATGGATTCAGTGGTGCTCCATGAGATGTTTAAAGGTCCCTTGATCTTCATGATGCCGCTTGCTTGGTGGTGTCCCTTGCTCAGTGGTGTTGCAGACTCTGGGGCCCTTCAGGACAAGTTTATATATAATGAGATCATGTGACAGATCATGTGACACTTAGATTGCACACAGGTGGACTTTAGTTAAATAATTATGTGACATCTGAAGATAATCGGTTGCACCAGATATTATTTAGGGGCATGATAGCAAAGTGGGTGAATATGCAGGTACCACTTTTCCATTTTTTTTTTTTAACAATTTTTTTAAAAAGTTATTTTCTTCATTTTATGTATGTTCATTACTTGAATTCCAAATAAAAATCCATTTCAATTACAGGTTTATTGCAACAAAATAGAAAAAATGCCAAGAGGGGTGAATACTTTTGCAAGGCGTTTTATGTAGATATAGATTTAACCTCGGAACAATAGGGCAGTCTATCAATAGTGGCAGGACTCATAGAATAAAGTTATTTATATAACTAGTTTGACATTGTGTTTATGTTGCAGTGCCTGTCAATATTCAGGGGATACAGGGATGGAGGAAGGATGGTTTTGAACTATATTTGGAACCAGACATATAGTATACAGATAAAGAGCAGACACTGTGACTTATGGGTGGGAGAATGTCTATACACAGACATCAATACAAATTAAGTTTAGACTTGTGGATTTGTACAAACTTGTTTTTTTTTAACGAAAATTTACTGTTTCATACATTCATATGAACAGTGGCGACTCTAGAAACAATATACAGGGGGGGCACACAAGATACCACAGTCAAACTGGGGGGGCATTAATAATTTCCACCATTAATAATTTTCCACACACACACATATATATATATATATATATATATATATATATATATATATATATATATATATATATATATATATATATTGCCAAAAGTAATGTGCTATGGAATGACACTTTTGTTAATGATTTCAGGGCCTTGAATGTTTTGTCACTGCAACTTCAGGAGGGCATTTTATCTCTGGATAAGTATAAATGAAATAATTCCAACTGTAAGATACGTGCCAGGAAACAGATGACCAAACACACACACCAACACAGGCTCTGTCACACCGACACCCAGACACACACCAGGACAGGCTCTGCCACAATGACACCCAAACACACACACCAGGACAGGCTCACAACAACACAGGCTCTGCCACACCAACACCCAAACACAAACACCAGGACAGGCTCTGCCACACCGACACCCAAACACACACAGGACAGCCTCTGCCACACGGACACCCAAACACACACTCCAGGACAGGCTCTGCCACACCCACATCCAAACACACACACACCAGGACAGGCTCTGCCACACTGACACCCAAACACACACACCAGGACAGACTCTGCCAAACCAACACCTATACACACACACACCCCAGGACAGGCTCTGCTACACTGATAACCAAAATCACAAAAACAGCAGGACACAATCTACGTCACTGACATCTACATCTGGATGAATTTTTCACACTGCATTGTCGTTTATACCCCCTTAGTGTTTTTGACCCTTGTGTATCAACTGAACAAGACAAACAAACCCTGTATTTGCAGGCATACATAAATAATGCATGGAAACATAGCATAGCAGATATGGATCTACAGAATAACACAAAAACGCAGCTTTACAGGTATAGATCAATTGGAATTCACATAAAAACACGGCATTAAAGGTATATTTAAAACCCCCTAAATTACAGGCATAGATCACAGGTTGCACACCCCAAAGTCGGCCCTGGCGCCCACACTGCTCACATAGAACCTGGCCAACACCCAGATAACACACATAAGATTTGCCATCTTTTTCCCCAAATAGCCCAGCACAAGTCAACTTTGTCCCCAAACAGCCTGGCCTGTGCCATCTTTGTCCCATATACCCCCTGTATGTGCCATCTTGGTCCCTAAGGCTCAAACATCCTGCTAGGGCCATCTTTGCCCTTCCACAATTATACATCTATGATACACACAAACTCATGCTCTCCCTCATTCAGACAATTCATCCACATATTAACTCATGCTCTCCCTCATTCAGACTATTCATCCACATATTAACTCATGCTCTCCCTCATTCAGACTATTCATCCACATATTAACTCATGCTCTCCCTCATTCAGACAATGCATCCACATATTAACTCATGCTCTCCCTCATTCAGACAATGCATCCACATATTAACTCATGCTCTCCCTCATTCAGACAATTCATCCACATATTAACTCATTCTCTCCCTCATTCAGACAACTCATGCTCTCCCTCATTCAGACAATTCATCCACATATTAACTCATGCACTCCCTCATTCAGACAATTCATCCACATATTAACTCATTCTCTCCCTCATTCAGACAATTCATTCACACATTAATTCATTCTCTCACTCATTCACACAATGCATCCACACATTAATTCATACTCATTCACACTTTACTTATTTCAATATTCTTACTACCCTCTTTCTTACTTTGTACCCCCTCTCCCTCCCTTATCACTTTCTACCCCCTCTCCCTCCCTTATCACTTTCTACCCCTTCTCCCTCCCTTATCTCTTTCTACCCCTTCTCCCTCCCTTATCACATTCTACCCCTTCTGCCTCCCTTATCACTTTCTAACCCCTCTCCCTCCTCTTTCCTTACTCACTATCTACCCTCTCCCCCTTTTGTATTTCACTCACCTTCCAGTCCTGCGGCAGGAGAACAAGGCTTCTACCTTCCTTCTCTGCCGCGGCGCGAGCTGCTTCACTGCTTAGCGCTAGATATGATGTCATATCCCCCCCTTGCCCCCCTGTAGCGATGCCACTGCATATGAATCTCCAAAAATGAGGGCGATCCCTGCAGAAACGAAAATGAATTGCTGAAACCAAACCGAAAGACATTTTGGATCACGGAGGAAGAAAGAAGATATTTGCAAATTCATTTGCAGTACTTCATAAGGGAAAAACATAAACTAAATAACCTTCTAAAATGGACTTGACAGGCTGAAATATTCCGCCATTTTTCTTTTAAAAGAGGAAACAAATATTTTCTGCACATAGTGAAAATGCCATTCATCTGATCTCAAGGGATGTACAATCTGTATGTTCTATAATAATACCTGGGAATTTCCCAGTGCAGGCTAACTGGAGCTCTCCCACTTCTGAGAAAATGACTGGGGGCTCAGAAGAAGACACACATGAAGATTGTACTAAACCTATTCAAGGGTATATTGAAGATGGTGCTAACCATGCAAGGGGCACAGTTAAACATAAAAAAGGGGCTAACCAAGCAGAAGGGGTTCAGGGAAGAGGGGGAATGCGAGGTGAGAGTGAACATGGTGAAAAAAGTGACGTGGAGACTCTGGGTCAAACCTGGAGACTTTCTAGGTATGCCTATAATGTTAAGTCCTTAAAATGACCTTTCATATATGCTTTTGATCAAAAGAATAGTTATGTAGATATAGATTTTACCACAGAACAATAAGACAGTATATCAATAGTGGCAGGACACACAGAATAAAGTTATATAAATAACTAGCGTGACATTGTGTTTATGTTGCAGTGCCTATCAATATTCAGGGGTCACAGAGATCGAGGAAGAATGGGTTTGAACTATATTTAGAGCCAGACATATGGTATGCAGATAAAGAGCAGACACAGTGATTTATTGGTGGCAGAATGTCTATACATAAACATCAATAATGTAAATTAGGTTTACATGTATTTTGTAACCAACGTGTCAGATAATATAGCCATCGGATATCTGCATTTGATATGGGGTCACAGACTGAACCATGCCATCTGCATGTCTCCTATAATGTTTCCTATAGCATCCTAAGGTACATGCTGATAGCAGTTTAGAGCAAAAGTACTAAGAAGTAAAAGTATAGATCGAACAGAATGTGTTCCTATCTTGGGTGAAATTTCACCATAAAACCTGACTTGAGTCACCATTAATAACAAAAAGTTCTGATTGTCTTATTGGTGTTTCAGCTTTCAGAGAGCTCAAAACAGGTGGCTTGATTCACTAAAAGAAAAATGATAAACTTGACTAATTTCCCTTGACTTGAATCCCAAGCATGCTACAAATTGATAAGCAACTCCAATAATCATTAATATTCTAGTAGGATGAAAGTGAATGTTGGTGTCTTTTAAAAGAAAATTTCCACAGCAGAGTCTGGAGATGGTTGCCAATCTACAGAGGCAATCCATCAGAAGCAGCAGCAGTCTGGGTAACGAGGGCTGAAGTGGAGATGTACATCACAAGGCACTGAAATATTCGGATGGTTGAAAAGCTGGACTTGGATACCTCTGAATGGGAAGCTCCAAGGTTCAAGTTGATGTTGCCTTCACTGTACTAGGAGGGCCGGTTCCAGAAGAGATGTGCCTAGAATGGAGAGCCCTGGAATTGGCCCATAATATGCAAGCAAACCATTTTTAATGCCTAATACTCCTGTGGGCCTGATATGTGAGTTTGCATTGTCTACTGCATCGTGGGTGAGCTGTTGTTACTCCTAGATGCTTCCACTTCACAACAATAGCACTTACAGGAGACCGGGGATCATTAAATATGGCGTATTACCAAATGGATATTGTGCAAACATAGCTGATCAGCATAACAAAACTGAATCGCAGCAAGGTGTAATTTCTTCCTTGGTTTGATTAAAATTTCTTTCAAGGTGTTTTGATTCTTACCTCTTAGCCACTCTAGGTATTAAAATATAATAATGTCTGCTCATAACAATGGAACAGCTTGAGCTCATTATCAACCAAAGAATAAACACTAAGCGATAAACTTTTAGTTGTTCTTTATTTTTCTTCTTGTGTAAGTATATTTCTCTTGCTGTAAACATGAACAAACGTACTATGTTGAAAAGAAAAGCAACATAAACCCAAAGTCTTTCAAACTCAAGCTGTTCAAATAGTAGCAAACAAAAAAATTAAGCTGGTATTGCTCAGAAAGTGTGAAAAATCATTTTTCTTTCTCGAAGCAGTCAAAATAATCTCTGCGTTAACCACTACAGAAGTTCTACTTAAATTTAGCACATTCTTACAAATGGAAGTCCAAACACACAAAGCACTCCAGCGCTTTACAGCCCTAATATGCTTCTCTATTTAAAAGAGAATTGGATGAGATTTACTAATACTCTCTAAATTCTATGTAGAATTTGCAAATGAAACTAGATATCCATTCGTAGCAGTTTCCTTGGTACTGAGGGTAAAAATGAATTCATATTCTTAAAAATGTAAGCATTCTTTCTACTTTCTAATGTTTATGGTGAAGGGTTTACAAGGCAAAATCATGTTGCAAGCTTCTGGAATACAATTGGTTACCCAAACCATTCCTATTTAGCTGGGGGGCATGTCAAGCTGTCCACACATCGATTTTTACATGCTGACTATAAGTTGAACACACAACATCTATCTTTCCTGACCTAATCACGATGAATGCTCCACAGCAAAGGAAGGGATTCACTTGATGGACGACCACCTGACCAGCAGCACCAGAAAGGGTATTTTAATAGTATTTCTTAGAATGTTAACCACCGCCTTTAATATTTTGACTGTATGACCCTAAGTATTTTATTGTTTGTGTTTATGTACAGTATATGTGTTATACTCTGTTATTCTACATCCCTACTCCAAAATGCAATAGACTCGATAATGCATTTAACGTTCTGATCATTGTCGCATTTAAAATATATCCACAAGCAAACCACAAAATAAAATCAACAGGAGTTAGTTGAGTTTTGTGTCAATTTTCCCAAAAGAATGTTCTATATTTCTTTCTGTTGTAGGTCGGGAACACGTTAGACTTTTGAGTACGGGTGGTTGATGACATAATAAAGTAAGCCCAATGGTCAATAGATAATAAAAAAATATTGTAAATGTATATTTTTTTACATATAAAAAGTTGCACGATATGTACAACTATTCTTGCCCCTATTCTGGTCCCTTAACAATCATAGTCTTTAGTACAATTTTGTTCTAGAGGTCATATAATAATTTATTATATTTAATTTATTATTAATAATCATTAGTATATGTTGAAAATGCAATTTTGGTCCTAGAATATACTAACTGCTACTAAGTGCAATTTTTTAGAAAAGTAAATAATGGTAGTTCTCAACACTTTATGTTGTAGCTTTGTAACAACATTGGGTTAAAGACTGACAGTGATATGGTATGGATGATTGTATTATTCCCAGATAGTAATTCTTCTGAAAGTACTATTTTTACCTACCAAAGACAGCAAATAAAATTGAAACATATACTTTCTAAAGGAAAATGAACAGATGGATTGCATTGTGTACTCCTAACTCTCTTTTTTATATACTTGACACTTTAGCCAATGGTAAATGGCTAAAATCAATCTCAAGGATTGGTTATTCTGTTATCCTAAATGAAGTAATGGAGGTCCAATTCTAAGTAAATAAACAACATTGTGTTATCCCAACTGTTTTTCTAAGCTTGACTCTATGGCAAGAAATGAAATGCCGAAGTATAGCTCAAGGACTGGCGTTTCGGTAAAATAAAAGTACTATCCTAACCGGGAGTTGTGTGTGATATAATATATAAACTTGATAATAGCTCCAGGTTGAGAAGAACCTGGGTAAGAAATCGAACTTTAATGCACAAACACAAAAGATAAGGAAGAGTTAGACTACCGGTAATTTAAAAATAGGATAATATACCATAAAATCACATGTCAAATGGCATTTCTAATTTTGTATCCAAATTAAAATGTCACATGCCACATTTATTTGTACATGAACCCCTTTATTTAAATCTCTTGGCATATTGAGATTTTATAGTCCAAAAGGACATAATATTCTACTGTAGATTTACAAGCTAAATGACATGTCTGACCATTTGATATCTTTTGTGTAATTCTAATGCTTTCCAGCCAATTTCCAATCATGAAGCTATGAAGAAATTTGTGGAACTTTACATTACAATTACCGGTAATATGATTTTATTTAGTATTATTGTTTACTTATTCCTTACCTTGTCTGTATGGTTACAAACGTGGATGGCGTACAACACATGATATTATATAAATAACTATTTATAAATACATTTTATACTTCTGCACTGATGAATATTACCCTTTTCTAAATTGTATGTTTCTTTATACTTTGCAGTGTTGAAATGGTGGACTAAAAATGGGAGACTGGAATTTCCTTGGGGTCATCCTGGAGGAAGTCCACATTCACTCCACCATTGTTGGAAAGATCTGGCTTACAATTCTGTTTGTATTCCGAATGCTTGTACTGGGAGTGGCAGCTGAAGAGGTCTGGAATGATGAACAGTCTCAGTTTGTATGCAACACAGACCAGCCAGGGTGTAAAAATGTCTGCTATGATCAGGCTTTTCCTATATCTCTGATTAGATATTGGGTCCTGCAGGTCATATTTGTGTCCTCCCCTTCTCTGGTTTACATGGGTCATGCCATCTATAGACTGAGAGCCCTAGAAAAAGAGAGACACAGTAAGAAAGCTCAGCTGAGAGGAGAACTTGAGAGTGTGGAATATGAGTTGACTGAGGACCGCAGGCGGTTGGAGCGTGAACTAAGACAATTGGAGCAAAGAAAACTTAACAAAGCTCCTCTACGGGGCTCACTCCTTTGCACATATGTGATACATATATTCACCAGATCTGCAGTTGAGGTTGGATTCATGTTTGGACAGCATATACTTTATGGAATACAGATGAAACCTCTATATAAGTGCCAAAGGGACCCTTGTCCTAATGTGGTTGACTGTTTTTTATCCAGACCTACCGAAAAAACAGTGTTCATGTTATTTATGCAATGCATAGCCGCTGCTTCTTTGTTTCTCAACATTTTAGAAATTGGCCATCTTGGGTTGAAAAGGGTCAGAAAAGCATTGCTGTTACGATACAATATTAAGGATGAATTTGATGATTTTTATGTAAGTAAGCCAAAGAAACATTCCATCATAACTCATACCTGTATAGGTACATCTTCTAGTCCACAAAAGACTCTCCCTTCAGCACCCAGTAATTATACACTTTTGATGGATAAACAGAATGATCCGGTTGTATATCCAATTTTGAATCCACCATGTGGGTTCCACCCAATTGGGGATGCACTCACTGAGAATGGTAATACGTGTGCTAATGATGAGCAAGAAACCAAATCTGTCAATGAGGTGAACTCTACAAACATAGTAGAGAGTCACTTCCACAATACAAGCTCCAACAATAATGAGAAAATCAATAAAGTGCATGACCCTGATCCTAAGGGAGCAAAAAAACATGCAGAACGAAGAAGTGGTTGCATAAGAAGTACTCGTTCAAGTATAGAAAGTACGCTTGGTCTACAAATGGGAACAATGACTGAAATGCCATCTGAGGACACAGAGGATTGTTCCATGCAAAATATTTCTTACTCAACAACTAATGCAGTCCATAAAACCAGACGGGTCAGTGCTCCCTGGAATTGCTCCAGAGGTGGATTTGTTCAGGATTCTGTAAGCTGCAGCAGAGGACGCTCAAGCTTCAGTGCTAGTAGATCATGGGCACTATCCAAGTCTGAACTTCAGGGAGCTGGCAGGCCAGTTACTCCGGACTCTGTAGGAGAGTTGAGTTCAGAATACAAAGAGAATAAGGCATATGATGGGCCTGTGACCTTCTCTCCATCTCGGCGGATGTCACTGGCAAGTAACGCCAGCAGCCGGCGTGTTACCACTGATCTGCAGATCTAACCGTTAGTTAACTTACCTGCCCATTACACCCAATTCCAGACACGTATAACACTGGTTTAAATATAATGGTTCAATTCAATGGCTTGTCTAAACTTTCATTGATTTCAATGGAGGTGAAAAATGCATGGGTTTGTAATTTAATGAGCTATCTAAAATCAAATTACCAGGGGTAAATCCACACAACATTAAAAAATACACAATCAAAGCCAGGGCCACCATCAGGGGGGTAGAACCATAACAACTGTAAGGGGCCCGGCTTTCCTTGGGGTCCACCTCAGCACTGGGGTCCAACACTCTGCACTGGACCAATAATTAGAGGGGATTGGAGGAGGAGCCCTCACTATGGTGAAGGAGGTCTCAGCCAATCAGGAGGGACTGAGTGTTCAGAAGCCTCTCCTGATTGGCCCAGTCCCTCCACACAGGGCCCAGTGTAAGCTGCACAGGACCAGGTATGAAACCCACTATGTGTGTATACGAGGAGGGGTGTTAATTGTCTGAGATAGCTCATGTCTGGTAATGACTGTATCTATATTATAATATAAATATATTATTAAATCTGAAGTCTGTATGATTCCCAGGGCTTCCTAATAACTTATATAATATAAAATAGATTTTATGTGTATGTGATGGTGTGTGCATATGTGAATCAGTGTGTATGTCAGATATATATATGATATGCCTGTGTGTGTAATCTCATGCGTTCCATACTGTGTCCATACTTCGATTATGTCTTTCTCCTCACGGCTTGCCTGTGCCATCTTTGTGCCCAAATGCCTTTTCAGTATCCCCAAATGCCTTCTCTGTGCCATTTTTGTGCCCAAACAGCTTGTCAGTGGTCCCAAATGGTTTGTATGCACCATCTTTGCCACCAAAAAATAAGTAGAAAATCCTGGGTCAACTTGGGATGGGGGGTCATCTAGGGAGGAAGAGGTATCTGGGAAAGGGGCCCAAATCATTTGTTTTGTAAAGAGTCCAAAACTTCTCATGGCAGCCTAGAAGAAAGCTGATAGAAACATTTTACATATATATATATATATATATATATATATATATATATAATTCAACAGAGCAGAAAATCAGTGCATGCCGTTTAGTCAGATTTAATAAATGACAGATCTAAGCTCAATTGCAGAGTTAAAGGTAAAACTAACACTCAACACAATATACTTAATCAAATTGAAGCAAATTACAAGAGGTTTTTCAGCAATGAAGATTGACAGGCAAACTCTGAGAAAAGGGTGAATGTGGAAAACTAATCTTAACTAATGTTACTCAGAAAAACTATTTCGAGACAATAACCCTTGCAATGCTGGCACCTTTTTAAATTGTGAACTATGATTTTTAATTAACCTATTTAATTTAGTTTGCTTTAATGCCCTATTTGTGTTATTTATTCAGAGGTCATTTCTTGCTGTTATTAATATAGTAATACTTCTGTTTTATTATTACTGTTAATAGTAATTATTAATATAAATTATACATATATTTGACACATAATTACTGCCAACATCTGCATGCACAACAGTTGCAACATACATATGATGATAATGTGTCAGATTTTTAAATATATCTGTAAAGGCTTTGTTGTATGAGTCTCAGTTTGGATCAAAGGGATCTGGACACATACCTATGACAAGTTTACCGTAGCAGGACCTATTTATTCAATTACTTTGATCTTAGTTACGTTTTCAAAAGGATTGGTTTGACCTGATTTGACAAGTAGTATTTTTTTTTTTCTGAAAATTGTGTTGAGAGGAAATACAATGTTAAATGCAACAACCCTGTAGGCAGGGCTGGTGCAAGGATTTTTGCCACCCTAGGCAAAACATAATTTTGCTTCCCCCTGGCCCCACCCCCACAAGCCCCTCCCCCTGAATGACCGCGGCTGCCTGCCTCCCATCAAGTGACCGTGGCTGCGCTTCTAATGAATGACTGCGGCCGGTGGTTCGCGGCTGCAGGCTCTGCCTATAGGTATAGTTAAGCAATTAGCGCATGTTAGCTCCTGACAGTCTAGAAATTAGCCGAGTAATTGAATTGGGCCCAATATATTTCACATCTCTTTCAGGTGGTTACCCAATTCACTAAATGGCAATACATTTTTAAGGATTTTTTTTCCTTTATTTTTTTTTTATTTATACTTCAGCATGTTACAATATTTTATATGACAGCAATGCTTTCTTGAAGTTTTATAATGATAACTTGGGTAACTACAAAACTTATATTATTGTTGGTATCTTTTTTTGTTTATATATTTTAAACCTCAGCCTGAAGAAAGCAGAAGTAAATGCTAGGTCAATTTAATAAAGTCGGTCTTTATTAATGGAAGCCTGTGAGCTATTTCGAGTATAGTAGAATTTCAAATGTCCCTTAAAATAAAATAAAAATATTGATGCAAAGAGATAAATAGCCATCTGGCTGCTCTTGAAAAGTGGTCAGTTGTATGAACTAAGGTTCTCAAGATACTGAAGAACTTATAGTGGAACTGTGTCCATGAATGGCTGAAATAGCCTTCACTGGTAGAGGTGTCGCTAGTCTACTGCGACAATTCGATGATGTCTTTCTCCTCAAACGGCTTGCTTGTGCCATCTTTGTGCCCAAATGGCTTGTCTGCACCATCTTTGCCACCAAAAATATGAGTAGATAATCCTGGTGGTGTGGATGGAGGGTCTAGTGGTATGACAATGCATGGTAACCGGTAAACAAAACAATTACTAATATTGTAGCGCTGGGAAAGCCATAATTTAATATGCTTGGTGAAACTATGGAGTTCTGTGACTGGGCATAACCCCTCTCAAGAGAGCATCGTGATAAATATTAATGTGGAGTAGGTGGTAGTAAAATAGATTTTTACGGTGGGTTTTATTTTATGGGTTTTATATGCAGTTAAGGTTGTGTTCAATAAAATATTTGCATTTAATTTAGAACAATGTCTCTTGTTGAGAAGATGATGCATCTCAGCAAGAAACCCCTTAACACACAATATAACTATCTTTAAAATATTTATAAAAAGCTACACTGTCATTTCCTTATCTCATCTGCTGAGATGATATAGTCTAGCAATCAATAAAGAATGTATTACTAATTGATAATCATAAGTGATCACCTAGTGACAACCAAAAATCTAAATAGTACTTCCCAACAATAGGCAGCTGCAACCCAAGAAAATACACTTTCCGACTGTCCAACACAGTCAGAGTGGATCTATCTGATATAGTCCAGTACCGATCTGCACCCCTGTCAAAACAAATACTTATTTTCTAACTAAATCCTTGTAAATTGTTCTTTAATTGTTACAAAGTCCAAAAAGTAGGATCATACTCTGACATGCCCAAGCCATACATCCAACCATTCTAAATGGCCATAACGTTTACAAGAAGAATAATATAATTTATTTAGACAATTGAAACATTTACCACTGTTTTGTACCTTTTATTGTGACTTTATGGTTGCAGAGCAAGATGATACACTCATTCCCAACAAATATTCTAATTTTGGGGCACATGGGAATTATGCCAAAGCGTAATGTATTTCATAACAGATTGTTGCACATTGTTTACTGCAAATATTCTAAAAACAGTGAAGCAGTGTGTTAAAAAGTGTGAGCAAAAATTGTTGTTTTTTTTTGCTGTGTCAGAATATCAAGTTTATTTCAGATCCTCTTTAATTCCTTAAAATCTTCATGATGTTCCATACTGTTATATATATATATATATATATATATATACGTATGCATTTACATATATATATATATATATACATATACTGTATATAAGGCTTACATTTACACTATACTTGAGACTCCATTCCTGGGGAGTGACTGCTGCTGATCGGTCAGAGACTCTGTTGCAGAAGACACAGAAATAATAAATACATTTTTCTATGCTGCAGTATGCGTGCCCCTGTGTGTAATGGAGTATGCCCTGTAGCTTCCAAAAAACATGCAATAACCTCCATTGGTATTTCTATAATCTGGAGATGCAGCTGAATATGTTGTGGTGATTTGTTGTGCACTTGCATATAATATTGACAAAACAAAAAAAACCTGTTATAATAAATGTAAAAATAATGCAAGACTTGCAATGTATTTCTTCTTCCCTATAATTGCCATAAAGATATGGGAATTCTATACATAAACTGTATTTCAAAACCTTAAGGCATTTATATTAATATATGTTAATGCTGTGACGTGCCAGGCACGTCATTGGTCGTTAACTGATCATTTTTCTGTGATGTGCATGGCAAGTCATTGGTCATTAAGGGGTTAATTATACATGATAAAAGATATGTTTTTTATACTATTAATAAATGCCCTCTCAAAGTGATCGTGTACAGGTCACTTTGAAATTTTCCAGGTAAGGTGAGCTGAAAATATGGGTTGCGCTGTAATGAGCATACCTGGAAATTCTCAGGGTTTGAGTCTCAGGGTTTTTGCCCCAATCTTAGGATGAAGGGGCAGATTCTTAGGACCACATTGTCTGAAACGGACTGCTTCATATTCTACACTTCTGTGACCATATATAAGACTCCCAGTTGGTGCCTTTTCTACAGTCTGTTATAGTTGATATCCCTCCTTAAACGCAGGTGACTTAATTAAGCATGTGTTTAAAGAATGACAAGTCAAGGTTTCCATGGAGACTGGTATTTAGCTTTTTAAATATTGTTTGCCTGAGATCCATTTATTTATTTATCTATAATTTTATTTCCACTATTTAAAAAAGTACTTGCTATTTCTCACTTTCAACCCCACTGCAACTGATCCTTGCATTGTTGATCACAGTACATGTGATCAGCATACAAGAGGAGGTCATTAGAGGTCCGGCAGATCATGTATAGACCTGCTGGGAACCCTTTCACTTAGATCTTTTTTTTCTGGCAGTGCCAGCACAAAAAGTTTTGACTACTATTTAACCTCTTCAGCCCCCTATGGACGTATCCAAAAAAACGCATCCCAAGAATCCCCTATGGACGTACCAGTACGTCCTGCCCTTCTTGCAGCGGCAGGGACACATCCCTGCCGCTGCATGGGAGATCAGGCTGTCGTTTGTCTCTATGCAGGGACTTGCATAGAGATCACAGTGTGTTTGGTGCAGGGGGGTTGCAGGGAGGAGAGTGAGAAACCATGTTTCTCACCCTCCTCCCATGCTGAAAAACGAAACAGAGAAAAAAAAGTTAGGGATCTTAATTTTTTTTTTAAAAAATCACTAAATGATACAATCAATAATAATTTAAAAAAACAATAAAGTGAGCTAAGTGATGTAATTGTGACATCACTGGCATTAATAACATGTTCAAGAGGTCCCTAAGAGGACCACTAACCATTTAAAAAATAAAATAAAAAATTATATTTATATATTAAAAAAATACAAAAAATAAAATAATAATAATAATAATAAAAAAATTACATCCCATTGCCCTAACACAACATCTACCCAGTATAACCCTCCTGCCCCCGTTCACAACCCCCAAACCCGTTAAGCCATAAGCATAACCATTCCATGAATAATGTACACCTTATAGTATGTTCCCTATAAGTGCTGCAAAGTATGGAAAATCTATATAAATTAGGTATTTCTGAAATCAGCAGCCTGATCTATTATGAATTTATGGTAATTAGTCAATGATCCATAGGACATAATAGTACATTGTAAGATCATAAACAGGTTAATCACTGTCTCATCCAAAGTGATGCACAAACACACAAAACACTCTCAGCCAAAATGGTGTTCACACGCACACACAGACATATACACCATTTGTAGGTTATTATTATTATCTTTTATTTATATGGCACCAACAATTTACGCAGCACTTATTACAAGGGGTATGACAAGACTAGAATTATTCAGTTCATTTAAGAACTTAATTATGCATCCTATTTATTATCTGTATTGTTTTGAAACAATTCATCATATTTAATATAATTATCCTGGCAATCACTTTACATACATGCAATATATCCTTGCCCCACAAGACCCTTTCACTACCACAGTTTTTCTATACGTTAAATAATGGAGCTACTTTGCCATTTTTGCCAAATGTTGGTTCAACAATTATTCCCCTTTTCTATAAATAGTGCATCCTTGTAAAATATACATTGTTTTTTTTCAAGGAGACACAGAGCTTTCTTTTGATACCATAGTTACATGATTAGCTGATTATTTAGTATGAGTAATTTAGTAAAAACTACAGAAAAATAGAAAAAAAAAACAAATCACAAACTTTGTTAAATTGACAAAAAAATACTCTCAAAATGTAACAATTCAGATACCCTGAATAGGCACATATTAAGGGGTGTACATTACGGTTCAAAAACTAATTTTTACATTTGGTATACTAATTGGTATACTAATTTTTACATTTGGTATACTGGGTTTGCAACTCCAATTAAGAAACCCCAAAAAACCACAAATGTATATATTTTTGTAAAGTAGAGAAACCAGATTATTTCATTAAAAGCATCTGGACACATTTTATGCAGCCATTTGGCCACCAATCACTGTCAAAGTAGAAAAAATTGTTATGGCAGAGAAATCCAGCCAAACTTGTTCAGCTGCATCTCCAGATTATGGAAATATCCTACATGGATAGTTTTGATTTTCATTCAGGGAGAGAATGTGAGAGATCATCTGATTATATGATCTCTATATTCTCCCTCAGGGGAGCAGGCAAACACATTTTACATAGTCTCAAACATAGATACACAATCGTTCTACAAACATGGAAAAACAGATAACACATATATATGCTACCACACTGAAACTTACACAGACTCATGCAAACACACACATGTACAAACACACAATTTTGCTAATATACAGACCCACACATACATTTTCCTGCTAGCACACTCATCACACACAGTTACACATACACAGCCATGTCAACATGCACATTAACTGTTACACAGATACATGCATACTCTCTCTCCTTCCCTGCTTGTCTCCATCACTCACTTTCTTACACTTTTAGGCTTCTTTTCAAGCAGCTGCACTTTCGCCACAGGGTCAAGTGACTCCGACGCATTTCCGCAAGTGGGATGGTCCAAGTCGGACTGGTCATTTCTGAACCTCTAGTTTTTGGCTAAGACCTCTTGATCTAACATTTCTCTACCTTTGCAATAAACAAGTATTAAGTAAGCTAAAGGTATTTAAAGTTTCTATCACATCTTTTCTTTCTCTTCTACAAGCTATACATATTACATTCCCATTTACCAATTTGAAAAATGGGGCCAGGGAATAACCTTTGGTTGCTGCTGTGTACACTCTCTACAGCTCTCTGTGAGGTAGATTTTCAGTGGATTTCTAATGACGTATACAATCTTGGTGGGCACGGTATATTGTCTTCTTGAAGATGTTTGATATTGACATATCATAGCAGAAACCATCTGTTTATACACAACATTATAATAACTGCATATAAAAAGGTGTTCTTTTACCATTTAATCATGTTTAAATGATCACTACTCACATATTTATCATGTCTACTATTCTAAAAAAAACTCAAAGTTTAAACAGGCCATTGAATCAAGTCCAAGATGAATACATCAATCAAGTAGTTTCAATCAGTGCCAAAGAACTGACACAGTAGATTCAAAGAGTGCCACCAGATTCAGTAGCATCATCGCACATTAAGGATACAAAAACAGTAACATTTAAGTTAACAATGACATGGAGACACTAAAGACATACTGGGACGAGGTTGAGGGGGAATGGGCAAAAAGAGGCCTCAGCTAGAGCAAATGAAAAATAAATATGTATTAACTTTTCACAGAGGTCATAAAGACATGGTGACTACGGCCTTTAAGTAATTTGTAAAGTCAGGCACTGATGTTGGATGAGCAGACCTGGCTCTCAATCTAAAGGCTCATCCTAAAGGTGTTTGCTGGGGTTAAGGTCAGGGCTCTGTGCAGGCACTTCAACACACCAAGACATTTTGGACAATGCTATGCTTCACGATTTGTGTGAACTGTATGGGGAAAGGCCATTTCTATTCCAGCATGACTGTGCCCCATGCACAAAGCAAGGTCCATAAAGACATGGTCGGATGACTTTGGTGTCAAAGAACTTGAGTCAGGTGTCCCAATACTTTTGGTCATATAGTGTATAATATGAGTTGAGTTTTGAAATGAAAAGCATATATAACAAGTAATGCCTCACATAACAATTAGGACTCACAGAAGCAAACATTTAAGAGGGCTTACTAGTTAAAATGCATTAAGCTATAAGGTGAACCGGAAAATACTAATTTTATTTGTTTTGTTGCTTTGTAGGTATCCTCTGTCTTGCAGTTGTCTTCACTCATAAAGAAGCATTAAAAGGAATCATGGCAACACCCGGGATGAATGTCACATAAAAACACCAGCTACGGTTTCAGCAAAAAGAACAAGGACTTATGTTTTAAAGACTGATAAAAGTTCCCATAAAAGCACTTATTTCAGACATACATTAAACTCATGGAAGAAGCTGAGAAAAACTAAAGGTTACTAAACGAAGGCAAAATATTAATATTTGATAACATCCCTTTCTTTTGTATCGTGAAAGTCTAGAAAAAGTGTTGGCTATTTCTTTCTCCTGAAAATTAAAATAGAAATACAAATAATAGACACCGATTTATACGTTGTCTAAGGGCTAAAAGTATCATTTGAAGTTTTTAAAATAATTTACACTCAGTGTTTAAATAACACAAACTGATGCCCAACTGTCTCAGATGTCAGAACACGCCATCGGTGAAGGTGTATATGGGTATTATTATGAATGAAAAGCAAAACAATTAACAAAGAAAAAGCGAAAAAATAAGGGTATATTAAAAAGTAACAATTTAAATCAAGATCCAAAAGCCTAAAGAAGCAGAAACCAAAATGTAGGTAAAACTTTTATTGCTCCATCGGAAAATCATGATATCAGGGATGTAAACGCATACATCATGTTTTAATGCGTTTCATTCATACTCACTGGACTTAATCATACAATTGTGTTATAATAACATACAAAATTACATTACTAATATAGTGCTAGCAGATTCCAATCTAGTCGGTGGTTGAGCAGGAAGTCAATCAATAGGAGAGGACTGCTTGGATGGGGGCGAGTTGATAGGGTCCTGATGATCTGTAGGGGTTGTTAGTTGTTCGGATGGCTTGATTAGGATGGTGGCAGAGAGTGTTAGGAAGAAAGGTTGTACGCTTCTCAAAACAGGTTTTCAGAAAGCTTTTGAAAGTGTGGCGGGGGAAGGGAATTCCACAGAACAGGACAGGTGAAATCCTGAATGCAGGAGTGGGAAGAGATAATGACAGTAAAAGGCTAGGTTTCCACTTGTTTTTGCTATAAACGCCCATAAAAACGCCAATTCAGCCACACGGCGTTTTTTTAGTGAAAAAACGCTGCAGCCAGATGTCAGCTGTTCTTCAATAGGAAATCGCACAATGCCATATCCACTTGGCGTTTTTCTGTTTGGCGTTTTTTCAGTCCTCTTTGGCGTTTTTTTGCTTTTTTGGGCTCTGTGGCAGTTTTTCAAAATCGCAGCATGTTGACACTCTGGAGTTTTTTGCAAGGAAATCTTGGAGTTTTTCTCCAATAGAAGTCTATGGGAGAGAAAAAACGCCATGAAAAAGCCATGTGGGTTTTTTGCTTTGGCGTTTTTTATGGCGTTTTTTTCCACAGTTACAATGCAGAGGATGGACCCAGTATCTGTGTGTCCTACGAGAAATAGGCTGGAAACAAACAGTTTCACACAAAACAAAGTTCATATTGAATTGTACACCATTGGGAACAAACATGCCATTACAAACAAACAAACCAACTGGATCCTGCGTGCCGAAAGCAACAGCAACCAATTTGCACCATCATTTGGGGCCAATCTTCCTCGAGGAGCAGACATTCGGAATAAAGCATGCCTTACAAACCACAGAAAAGAGACAAAAGGGTCCGCCGGGCCGTGTTTAAGTAGAACTCTACCAAGTAAATGACATCAGGAGGGGGCAGATACTTGCCATTTATCCCAATCCCTTTTAGCTGGGTGAAACTTCTAACTTGTAAAGGCTGGAAAAACTGCCTAAGGTCAAAAAAAGCAATTTCCACAGGAAGGCTAAAACGCCAGAAAAAACTCCAGAAAAAACGCCAAAACGCAGGTAAATGCAGTGGCAGTTTTCTTGGCGTTTTTCCTGGCGTTTTTCATCAAGAAAAAAACGCAGGACAAAATCCCAAGTGGAAACCTAGCCTGAGGCTTGGTTTCCATTGGGGTTTTTTTTGCTAAAAACGCCTATAAAAACGCCAATAGCGCCACCTGGCGTTTTTTTGTGAAAAACGCCTGCAGCCAGATGTTAGCTGTAATTCAATAGGAAATCGCAAAATGCCATTTCCACTTGGCGTTTTTCTGTTTGGCGTTTTTTCAGTCCTCTTTGGCGTTTTTCTGCTTTTTTGGGCTCTGTGGCAGTTTTTCAAAATCGCAGCATGTTGACACTGGCGTTTTTTGCAAGAAATCTTGGCTTTTTTTCTCCAATAGAAGTCTATGGGAGAGAAAAAACGCCATTAAAAAGCCATGTGGGTTTATTGCCTTGGCGTTTTTTATGGCGTTTTTTCCACAGTTACAATGCAGAGGATGGACCCAGTATCTGTGTGTCCTACGAGAAATAGGCTGAAAACAAACAGTTTCACACAAAACAAAGTCCTGGACTGGTTCATATTGAATTTTACACCATTTGGAACAAACATGCCATTACAAACAAACATACGCGACCGGATCCTGCGTGCCAAAAGCAACAGCAAACAATTTGCACCATCATTTGGGGCCAATCTTCCCAGAGGAGCAGACATTCGAAATAAAGCATGCCTTACAAACCACAGAAAAGAGACAAAAGTTGTATGTAAACTGTTTGAGGGTTTCCTAAGAGATGCTATTTTGGAGTATCTCAATGAAAATAAATGTATGACTCCATATCAGCATGGGTTTACAAGGGATCGGTCCTGTCAAACTAACCTGATCAGCTTTTATGAGGAGGTGAGCTCAAGACTGGATCGGGGAGAATCGCTGGATGTCATATATCTTGATTTTTCCAAAGCATTTGATACGGTGCCACATAAAAGGCTGGTACATAAAATGAGAATGCTTGGGCTGGGGGAGAATGTGTGTATGTGGGTAAGTAACTGGCTCAGTGATAGGAAACAGAGGGTGGTTATTAATGGTACATACTCTGAGTGGGTGACTGTTACTAGTGGGGTACCACAGGGGTCAGTTTTGGGTCCTATTCTTTTTAATATATTTATTAATGACCTTGTAGAGGGATTGTATAGTAAAGTATCAATCTTTGCAGACGATACTAAGCTCTGTAGCGTGGTTAACACAATAGAGGACAGTGCACGATTACAAATGGATCTGCATAGGTTGGAGGCTTGGGCTGGGATGTGGCAGATGAGGTTCAACACGGATAAATGTAAGGTTATGCACATGGGGAAGAAAAATCCAGGCTGGGAATATGTATTAAATGGGAAAACACTGGGGACGACTGACATGGAAAAGGACTTAGGAGTCTTGGTTAACAGTAAATTTACCTGTAGCGACCAGTGTCGGGCAGCTGCTGCTAAGGCAAATAAAATCATGGGGTGCATCAAAAGGGGCATGGATGCCCATGACAAGGAAATAATTCTACCATTGTACAAGTCACTAGTCAGACCACACATGGAATACTGTGTACAGTACTGGGCACCAGTGTACAAGAAAGATATAGTGGAACTGGAGAGGGTTCAAAGACGGGCAACCAGAGTAATAAGGGGAATGGAAGGACTGCAGTACCCAGAAAGATTATCAGAATTAGGGTTATTTAGTTTGGAGAAAAGACGGCTTAGGGGGGACTTAATAACTATGTATAAATATATAAGGGGGCAGTACAGAGATCACTCCCAGGACCTATTTATACCCAGGACTGTATCTATAACAAGGGGACATCCTCTACGGCTGGAGGAAAGAAGGTTTCTACACCAACACAGACGGGGGTTCTTTACAGTAAGAGCGGTGAGACTATGGAACTCTCTGCCAGAGGAAGTGGTAATGGTAAACTCAATAAAAGAGTTTAAAAGGAGCCTGGACGTGTTTCTTGAAAGCAATAATATTACAAGTTATGGATAGTAGATTAATAGGGACAGAACGTTGATCCAGGGATTTATTCTGATTGCCATATTTGGAGTCGGGAAGGAATTTTCCCCCTGGTATGGGGCAATTGGCATCTGCTTCATAAGGGTTTTTTGCCTTCCTCTGGATCAACACGGTAGGGACACAATATGTATATAGGTTGAACTTGATGGACTTTGGTCTTTTTTCAACCTTATGAACTATACTATGCTATGTTAAAAGGGTCTACCAAGTAAATGACATCAGGAGAGGGCAGATACTTGCCATTTATCCTAATCCCTTTTAGCTGGGTGAAACTTCTAACTTGTAAAGGCTGGAAAAACTGCTTAAGGTCAAAAAAAGCAATTTCCACAGAAAGGCTAAAACGCCAGAAAAAACTGCAGAAAAAACGCCAAAACGCAGGTAAATGCAGCGGCAGTTTTCTTGGCAGTTTTCCTGGCGTTTTTCATCAAGAAAAAAACGCCGGACAAAAACCCAAGTGGAAACCTAGCCTCAGAGAGACGCAGGTCACAAGAGGAATAAAGAGTACGGTTATGGGTGTATTTAGGAGGGTGCAGAATTGTTAAGGGCTCTGAGTTGTAATAGTCCAAGCAGGAAACAAAACGGTAATGCTGATAAATTAGCTCCTTATTTAATTAATTCTGACTAATTATAATGAACAGATATATTTTCAAATTGTGTTAGCTCCTAAAAATGTAACAATTTCATAAATGTTGCCATTATTTATACCAATATTGTTGTCTTAGACATGATACAAATAATTGCATTAGATATATATATATTCAAACATAATTATATATGAAATTTGAAAATGTAAAATGATAATTTTACATTATGTAGCCATAACATTATGACCACCTGCAAAGATGTTAGCAGCAGATTCTTTAAGTCCTGTAAGTGTCGAGGTGGGGCCTCCATGGATGCATTCTGGTGCCATCTGTTCTCCAGGGAAGCAACGCACCCGGCCATCCACATGATGTAAAAGAAATGTGATTCATCACACCAGGCCACCTACTTCCGTTGCTCTAGGATTCAGTTCTTATGTTAACGTGCCCAATGTAGGGCTTTCAGCAGTGGACAGGGGTCAACATGGACACCCTGACTGGTCTGCGTGTCTACGCAGCCCTGTATGCAACAAACTGCGATGAACTATGTGTTCTGACACCTTTCTTTCAGAACCAGCATTAACCAATTAGCTTGGCTGTTGGATTTGACCACACGGGCCAGCCTTCGCCCCCCCAAGTGCATCAACGTGACCTTTGCCACCCATTACCCTGTTGCTGCTTCACCGCTTTTCTTTCCTTGGACCACTTTTGATAGGTACTGACTCCTGAAGACCAGGAACACTCCACAATAGCTACAGTTCTGGAGATGATCCGATATAATAAATATAGAAATGGATCATAAATATTTTAAAAAGGGATATTATTAAAACAATTAAATATGAGAATAAATAATTAAGAACATACTTAGTTAACGAGGAAGTTATTATAACAAAACACATATAAATAAAAGCGCACACACCTATATTGACATAATTAGTCATAATTTTTTTGCCTGATCATAATTATTAGAAATATGCAAAAACACATAAGATGCAATGCTATATAATTTAGGCATTACGTATTCACAACAGAGAAAACTGCAGCACAGGACTTTTAAAAAGCATTTAGCGTTAGACTCCTCGCGGTTTCTCACATCGTTTTAGTAAGCTGAATATTTTATATTTATAATAAATACAATTTTTCTTGTATGTTCTTTTTGTCTTTCCATGCGTTAACTTTTCCTCCTGAATGTTTGATCGGATCCTCTATTTAACCTCTGGTCTGCCAGTAATATGTGTGGACCCTTGATCTGTATACGTTAAATGAGCAAATAGAGTCGCTCTATAAAGTGATGCGGGCACTGTTCTTTTCTATTGAAGCTCTTTTTTTTAGATCTTTTACGGAGAGCACAGTTGTTTTATTTATTTTTTGTTGCACGTAAACTGACTTTATTATACAATTGGAAGAATTCTATATTAGATTTTTTCAAAGAAATTACACGAAATACCTCCAGTATAAATTCTGTTTACTTTTTTGGGGCATTTATACCTACTGATTATTAATAATATACACTAGAGGTGTATATTTCTTTCTTTATAGTTTCTTTATATTCCTAGCTTTATAAGGCTAGGTTTCCACTTGTTTTTTTTTTGCTAAAAACGCCCATAAAAACGCCAATTCAGCCACACGACGTTTTTTTAGTGAAAAAACGCTGCGGCCAGATGTTAGCTGTTCTTCAATAGGAAATCGCACAATGCCATATCCACTTGGCGTTTTTCTGTTTGGCGTTTTTTCAGTCCTCTTTGGCGTTTTTCTGCTTTTTTGGGCTCTGTGGCAGTTTTTCAAAATCGCAGCATGTTGACACTCTGGTGTTTTTTGCAAGGAAATCTTGGCGTTTTTCTCCAATAGAAGTCTATGGGAGAGAAAAAACGCCATGAAAAAGCCATGTGGGTTTTGCCTTGGCGTTTTTTATGGCGTTTTTTTCCACAGTTACAATGCAGAGGATGGACCCAGTATCTGTGCGTCCTACGAGAAATAGGCTGGAAACAAACAGTTTCACACAAAACAAAGTTCATATTGAATTTTACACCATTGGGACCAAACATGCCATTACAAACAAACATACCCGACACATCAACTGGATCCTGCGTGCCAAAAACAACAGCAAACAATTTGCACCATCATTTGGGGCCAATCTTCCGAGAGGAGCAGACATTCGGAATAAAGCATGCCTTACAAACCACAGAAAAGAGACAAAAGGGTCCGCCGGGGCGTTTAAGTAGAACTCTACCAAGTAAATGACATCAGGAGGGGGCAGATACTTGCCATTTATCCTAATCCCTTTTAGCTGGGTGAAAATTCCAATGTGTAAAGGCTGGAAACACTGCCTAAAGTCAAAAAAGCAATTTCCACAGAAAGGCTAAAACGCCAGAAAAAACTCCAGAAAAAACGCCAAAACGCAGGAGAATGCAGTGGCAGTTTTCTTGGCGTTTTTCATCAAGAAAATAACGCAGGACAAAAACCCAAATGGAAACCTAGCCTAAGTGTGGTTAAAGATTTGCTACATTTTCTTGTTGAGCAGGCAAATTTTGATATTTTTTAGATATTTTAGATATTTTTTTATCAGTAGCACCGTCACTCTCTACACTGCTTTATAGGTAAATCGTGCAATCAGTATATACATAACTGAGACATCTGCAGCTAATGAATGTGGGAATTATTTATCACCAGCCGTGCACAAGGTGTTTGTTATCATATAATTGACTTATTGGCAAATAGAGTTTATCATGTCAACAATTTGAGCTCTGACTTCAAACACATGGGATGACATACTCAGAATTACAGGCATTCAGATCGACTATGGGATCTGCAGGATCTCACTAAATGCATTTGCCCTTTCCCCATCCACTTGCTGTTTGGCTTGCAAAAGATATGTTTGGCTGTTTGATCCACCCGCCAATTAATATACACACTACCACCTATAAGCTCCAGGGCCCTCAGGGAGGGATCCAGGGTAACAAATAACCCTCTGTGCGTATGCACAGAAAGCTTTTTCATTGAGTTCGATGGGAGCACTTCCCTGCCACTGACTGGCTGCTTCATGTGTGCACATATATTATTAATGCTGACCTTTAATTACATGCGCTTAGAAGAGATACAATCTCCAGGCCAGCCCTACAGCACTATTTCCTATCAGCACCACTAACGTCCGTTACGTAGTTGCCATGGGAAACCAAGCGATCACACCTAAACTAAAATTTCGGCTTCCTGACTTTCAAGCCGTGCGCGCGCTACCGGCCTCTATAAGGCGCATGCGCAGGAGTCGGTCAACCGCTGACGCGCGTGACACAGTGCTAGGCTCCGGCACGTTCTGCGCATGCTCTCTGCGTGTTGATAAAGCGGGTTACTGGGGAGATAGTTGGCTAACAAAACCAGAAGCCCTTGAGAGAGTGAGGAGCGAGGATGGCAAACTACAAGGTGAGTTATGTAACCCTCCGGTGCGGCTTCTGCTCCTTTACGTTATTTTATTTATTTAATACATAGAATTGAGTAACGAATTGCTCCTCTTGTCGTATTGACCGATAGCACACCGGGTTCAGTGCGGTAGTAGTAATCAATGTAGGGTCCCAGCTGTTGCTTCATGAAAATACATTCTAGTTTATACCTCCGAAGCAATGTATCTATCAGTCTGTTTGTATAGAAGGTGCAGGGTGTTCTGGGTATTAATTTTACTCCCTACTATGCTCTAACCTAATCCATGTTAAATTTTATTTGAACGATTTGTGTAATTCACAGTTCTGAAAGTAATCTTTTTTTCTATCGGCACTTGAATAATTACACTAGTAACCCCTTAAAAGCCAAGTCATTCTGCCCAAACATAAATGGCATTTTTGGTGACTTTGGGTACTTTATAACCCCCTTTATACGTATATAGTTGGGCACTATGGATTCATACCGTATAGTCTACATATTTGGGGTGTACAGTACACACCTGTGTGATATAGGCAGACACTATAGCCACGTTTTGGGTTTGTGTAACAATATATGTATGCATTTTTGTGTGTCTGTGTATCAACACAGACATTATGTGGTTAACATAGGAGGCAAAAAACAAACTCATTAAATAAAACTTTGGATAAAACAGGCCGTGGTCTTGTATTTAGTTTACCAAAAAACTATAACTGACAATGTAACCATTCAATAATTTAATAACAAATATATATAACTATATACAAGCTCTTGGCCAATACCCAGAGCGCCCAAAACTCAATTTAGGTACCTTGCCAGCCCTATAAGCCAACAGGCTCACCCCATGTGTTATAGGGCAACTTTACCCCAATAAAAACCACAACAATATATCGAAACAAAAATCTACATATTGCTATATGGGCGGGCAGGAGGTTGTGTTTTCATCAGCTCTTTCATGCCGTCTTCAGCTCACCCGCCTCACTGCTGCTCACCAGACTCCAACATGGCGGTTCGCTTATAATACCGCTGTTTATAATGAAAATTTCCGCCGATGGCGCAGCGCGGGACAGTAAAAAATTCTGACCTCTATCTAATGTTGCCCCCACAACCTCATGTTGCCCTGCCCTAAAGTTGCAGGTTTCTCCAAAACCTGATTGATTGAAAGGCAGTCCCTTGCCTTTCTCTTTTTTATTTTTTTTTTTTTCTCCTCCCACTCCCATGAAATTCAGTAAATCTTAAGCAAAGAATAAGCAGTGTAAAGATTCTTGATATCTTATGTCGATTCCAATTAATCTTACGTGTAGCCTCAAGCGCAAAGCTGAAGCAAACGTTTTGGATACGCCAAAGACCTAGTGCTAGTGTAGATGTCTATGTGAAGTTCTCTTTACTTTGGGAGGCCGGTTGAATGGACGCTGTACTGATCTTCACACAACGCCTGTACTCGCTAATCCATATGCAATACTAATAATCTAACAAAATAAGGTGCCAATCATTAAAGCACATCATGTTTTTGCTTTGTTGTAGGCTGCAGATTCCAAAAGGGAACAATTCAGAAGATACTTGGAGAAGACTGGAGTACTTGACACCCTTACAAAAGGTATTTACCGTATTTGCTCGATTATAAGACGAGGTTTTTTCCAGAGCAAATGCTCTGAAAAATACCCCTCGTCTTATAATCAGGGTCGTCTTATAATCAGACCTCAAATAGGTCTGATTATGAGACTAAGATCCAGATCCCCCGCAGCGATGCAGGGGACCGGGATCCTCCTGTGTTAACCCCCCCCCAACTTACTGGTGCTTCTGAGTCCCTGGTGCTTAGTCCGGGCTGCGTGTAGAGCTCGACACGATAGAATCGCGTAGAGCTCGACACGATAGAATCGCGTAGAGCTCGACACGATAGAATCGCGTAGAGCTCGACACGATAGAATCGCGTAGAGCTCGACACGATAGAATCGCGTAGAGCTCGACACGATAGAATCGCGTAGAGCTCGACACGATAGAATCGCGTAGAGCTCGACACGATAGAATCGCTAGAGGTCCAATACACGCTTCCCGGACTAAGCACTGGGGACCCAGATGCAGGGGACCTGGATCCTCCTGTGTTAACCCGCCCCCCCCAACTTACCGGTGCTTCTGAGTCACCGGTGCTTAGTCCGGGCTGCGTGTAGAGCTCTACACGATAGAATCGCTAGAGGTCCAATACCAGCCTCGCCCGTCTGCTAACAGTGAAATGAATAAATGTAATTTTTAGTACAGATAGCACCAGTACACGGTGCTTAATTAGGCTGCTTATTTAAAAATTTGAAGGATCCTAATTAAGTACTTGGGACTTGATTCGCAGTTTGTTTGTGCGCTGGTTCTATCTATGCTTAGAATTGCATTAATTCACAGCAAAGCCCTGCCAAATAGTCCAGTGTGGAGGGCTGCTGGGTAGTGTTGTGTGCAGCAGGTAAGGGAGGGTAAAAAAAAAAAGAGAGAAAATGCTAGATTCCATATTAATGGCTTGCACATATGCTAGTGTCTTTACATAAAAATCTGCACGTGCTGAGCAGTGGTAGGATCTGTGCTGCAATCTGAATGCCAATGAATAGGATTTTTCCCTTGAGCTTTAGATGTAATGTAAATGGTACTTAGTGTTTTTTAGGACTTCAGTTATTTGTCTAATAGTTTTCTATTCAATTACTCTTTAAAATTTGGCATTTGTTATAATTGGGCTCTTCTTGCACATACGGCACCTTAGAAATATGTATTAATCTATTTAATGGTTCTGAAACCATTAAATGAAATATTTGATTTTTTTTTTTGTTTTCTCAGTGCTGGTGACACTTTATGAAGAACCAGAAAAGCCAAACAATGCATTGGAGTATCCTTTCTTTTGTGGAGGGGGGCTAATAGGGAATATTCTGCTAAAATTATTTGTTCAATGATTTTCTCTGGGGTGCAACACTGTTTATTGAAAGTAAGGATGATGGTATATAATCTGCAATTTTCTGTTGCATTAATAGCTGTGCACCTTTAAGATTTTTCAGTCCTTAACCTGTAAATTCAGCTTCCTGAAACAGCACATGGGAGCTGCGGGGCCTGAAACGCCAGACGTGGAAGCTCTGCGCTTAGAACTTGCAGAACTAAAACAGAAGTATGAGGCTGTACTAGAAGAGAACAAAGACCTGAAAGCCAAGGTTGTTGTGTTGTCTTTTGGAACCTTGTTTCGGCCCGTTTTCGATAAGGTGTTCTTGAATATATTTGACGTGTATTAAAACGACCCTTGCAGTGGGTACTTAAAATACAGCTATGACAATGCATTAAAATAAAGCCAACTCATCTAGAATACTAGGGCTGCCAAATACTGATTAAAAAAAGCTAGCTTCTGGTCTCTTACAAAGTTGATTAGTGCAATGATGCTGTACTTAATAAACGTGGAAAAAACACTAGTAAGGAGAGTCTGAGATTACCTTTTTAGGAATGCTTGTGGTGGTGAAATAGAACTGATAGGAGTCTGTTTACGATCTGTTGCTCTCTCTAGGATGGTAATGAATATGCACATACAAAACCTAACACAAAAGTCTGAGTTTTTTTAAAGTGTATGAGACACTTCTGACTACAGTTGAGTTTGATAGGACCTGTGTTTTTAGGCAGTCTTACAGTTACCCTCTGTATTTAGTCGGCTGTAGTTCTGGCAGCATAGCCACCCAAATGAAACAGTCACCTTTTTAAAGTGTCTCGTTATGACAAATCTAACTCGTTCTGTGTTCATTCTTTTTTAGCTTGCACAGCATGAGCCACCTCTTGATGAGAAACATCCGGAATAACCATCTTTGATGTCCTACCAAACTAAAACACTGCACTGGGAAAAAAAAAAAAAATTATGTAAGCTTGGGTTTTGTTAACTTTAGGGTACAAATGTTTGTTTCTAAATTTGTTTTCTATGTTCACTCTGTCAATAATAAACTATTTAATATAGCAGTTTGACATGTGTATTGGTTACTTTTACCACATAACTTACCAAAGGGTCAGATGCTAAAAGTAATTTCATTGGACGTGTAAGGGAATCTTGAAAATGAGGCCAGAATAGCCACGTTGGGGTAACGGCTATATTGAAGGCTTCCCTGCTAAACTATTTTGGCCTTGGTTGGGCCTTTAATTCCCCTACGATTCTCTTGGAGTGTGTTCCCTGTCCACTACTCCTTTCTACATAAGTACTTATCAACCCCTTTCCTGATTTCTGCTCCTACCCCTGCACTGATTACAGGAGAAATAAATGGGCAGACTACATGGATGAATGGTTGGCTTCTGCCTTCAAATTATGTGCTTCTCTCCTATTCCCAGGGTGCTACATTTTCTATGAGAAATTGGAACAAT
Source organism: Spea bombifrons (assembly GCF_027358695.1). Taxonomy (NCBI): domain Eukaryota; kingdom Metazoa; phylum Chordata; class Amphibia; order Anura; family Pelobatidae; genus Spea; species Spea bombifrons. The sequence continues at coordinate 64,924,395 of NC_071088.1, read as the reverse complement.
ATTTTGGTATAACTAGTTAACTAGTATAAAATAATGCATGAACTTCTGCAGATGGACCAAAAGTTATCAGAATTGTTTTTTTTTGTTTTTTTTTTTGTTTTTGGCTCATTCATTTTCGGTTACGTTCTGAAACAAAATTATTCTGCCATTTTCCACTTCTCCAAAAAGTCTTGGTTCTTTGTGCACAACGGGACATGGACATGACCTCCCAGTGAAACTTCTGCAAAATGGCAGAGCTTGTGTGCACATCCTCTTCTGCGATTGGAGGAATGTGTACCTGCTGGCTCCGCCCCTTTCCCCCAAAGTAATCTCCAAGTCAACTTCGGCAAAAAGGTGGTGCTTCCGGGCGCATCCTCTGTTAGAGGGACAGCTGTTTATGCTCTCGCTGTCATTATGTAATTTCTCCACTAGATGGCAGACTCTCTCGTACTGACTGTTTATTCTTTGCCGAGGCTGTCTGTCTACATTGTGAATGGGAGGATGCAAGGTAGACAGACACTTGAACCATACTAAACAAAGGACAAATATCACCAGCATTTCTGTAGTGTTTGTTAGAAGAATAGATGGTTACATATACATCCCCTGTAAATGTGTGCTATGTATGAGGTAAAGGCACTTTCTATCTAGTTGTCCCTGTGTATGTTTGGTTTTTTTTTTTCTAAAGAAAAACGTTGTTCCCTGAACACTTTCGGGTTTATACAGCACTCTTGTTAAAACTCCAGTTGGATAATCCATTATGTGGATTATTTCTCTATGCTGTATTTAAAATAGTGTTCTGTATGTAGAGTTTAGATTGTACATGGTATATATAAAATGGCTTGGATCTTACAGTGACAAAAAAAATAAATAAAAAAAATACCGGTATTGGCATCTGTAAGAAGCTGAGTACGTTGGGTTACTGACAGGGTTAAACCGGCTGTCCTACTTCAGTCAGTTTCTTAAGCACATGATGTGACCAAGTAATTTCCTCTTTTAATAATCAAAAATGAACAGATCTAATTCTAGTTTAGAGACTGATGGGGAAATGGGAACATGTGCAATTCATTTTATTCAGTAATTTTTTCTGATAAACTCCCACCCATATATGTGGCACACTTTACTTTTTGCAGATCAATCAAAAAAACAAATAGGTGTGACAACTTTTCCAAGGCACAGAACAGAAATCAAAGAGCTCAGCCATGTTACATATGCATACAAACTTAGGATATGTTTGATTCCTCTTTTTATATATAACGTGTGTGTAATATATTACACACACACACACACACACACACTCACACTCAGGGTAGCCCTGCGTGCTAATTACGGGCAAGGATCTGTGGAGAACATATAAAAGTGTATGCAAAGGGCTGTGTGATGGTATATATGTTTACATAAAGAAATTGCTCATCCCAATGTGAATTTGTTAACGCGTTGATACTCTACTGCATACCTACCAAGTGTCCCTGTTTAGGCGGAACAGTACCTTTTCTTGCCCAGTGCCCCTCTTTCCTAACAAGCCGTAATGTTTGGAGAATAGTAATGTATCACAGTATTCTACTGCTCTAAATAGTACAATACATTAAGGTGACCAGATGGTCATGTAGCTGAAATAGGGCCTATTTGCCAATAGGACTGTTGCCAACACATGATTCATACTGGATAAGATTCATAAGATATGAATTAAATAAAATTAACTGTACAGGTGCCCTGTATGTAATTAATTTTATAAGCACAAAGCTGCTTACCTAGTAGCTCTAATACTACCGAGTAAGCTATACTATTTGCTATAGGAAGGAGTTTTCAACACTGTAAGGTCAAGGGTCACGAGGAACATATCCAGCAAACCCTCCCACACAGTCAGGTGATTTAGAACCACATGATTGTAGAACAACCGAAAATGCTGGCTACGGAGTATGAGCGACCACACTTTTAGCCAATCGAAATGGCCAAATTAACTCCGGTACAACCAATCAGGCAGCGAATAACAAAAAAGGGGTGGGCATTACGTGCGAAGGTTTGGTAGCACTGAGGAAGAAGGAGGAGACTGCAGTAACAGCCAGAGATAGAGCTTGAAAAGCGTTTGTTATTAGTAACTATTAAACCGTGCGAGCCGGAGCCGTATTACTGGTAATTGCTAGGAAGGCCGTGGCTCTACCGGCAGGCGCATTCACCGGGGTACGGTGGTTTTCGAAAGTGTCTTCCTTAAAGTGACAGTAAATAGACACAGGAGGTCACGGCTCACACCCCAAAACCCATCGCTTCAGACGGGATGGTGACTTCTCCGTTACCCGGGCAGCGCGAGTAAGGCGATAACCAGCGTTCCTCAGCCCGGCATTACATCCCCTTCCTGATTCCCTTCAGCCTCTATCCGACATGTCCATCCAGTACACCGGGGAGGACCAAATGGCCGACAGCTACGGGGTGGCCGACTCCTTCCCCAAAGACTTTGGTTATGGAGCTGACGAGTCGGAGATAGACGAGAGCTCCACGGCGTCGGACAGCAAACCCCGTATCTTGCTCATGGGCATGCGTAGGAGCGGGAAGTCATCCATCCAGAAGGTGAGATCACATTGGCGGCCGTCGATTTCCCCGACTCGTTGGCGTAGGAAGCAAAGCTCTGCCACTCTAATGATGCTCAGCCACCCACAATGCTAGCTGTGGGTTTGGGGGACATTGTGAGTACATCACTTGATGATTGAAGTGAGGAACATCGACGTCGACCTTTTTTTAAGGCAGCATAGAAACAGATGTTCAGGATCACAGAGGTTTCTAGGTCAGATGAAGAAGAGACCCATGAGGCCCTGACATATCTCTCCTTATTCCAGATGTAATGATAGGCTAAGTAGTCATGGAAGCAGGATGACCCTGAGAGTAACTATCCCCAGGTCCTCCTAGGTGTTTCTGCTGTCAGATGACTGTGTGGATGTCTGATGTCAGGTACTGGTTGTTTCCTACTATGCCTGGCGGAAGCTTCTGTCCTGGCCTGTGACTAGTGTTCCAGGTCGCCTAAGCTGCGCGCTTCATCCGGTTTCATAAGCCCCAAATGTCCTGCATTAGGACCTAAACCCTCTTTCTTCGACTAAATGTGTATGAGTGTGTCGCGGTGTTCTACAATAGTGTGCATGCAGGCTATGTACACTAATAGAGCAAACAAAGATCTGTGAAAGCCTTGCCCCCCCCCCTCCTTGACCACTTGAAAGGTTGGTAGATCAGTAAACTCTAGGCCCGTTATCGGCCCTTGAGAAGCCTTGGCTTTTACTTTGCACAAGTTGAATGTCCACGTGCGCTTCACAGTGTGAGTATCTGAATTCACTATTATGTCGAGAGAACGGCCCCACCCCAAAATGCTAAAAAGTGCCTTGAGGTTGAGGTATGTGGCCAGCAGAATAATATGAATGAATGGTGCATAGAGTGTGCATGGAAGGGCGAACCCGAAGATCAAAGTAGACTTTAACCTGTGGCTTTTTTATTTAAGATCAATTGGCTCCTATCTGCCCTCTCGGAGATGAAACGAGTGATGGTCACTGCAGGGGTAGTTAGAGAAGATCGGTTTGTTGGCATTGGGTCTCATCTGACTCTTATAGGCATCATTACTGCAGCTTGTCAGCTGGGCTACTACAAAAAACAAGGTGCATCTCAGTAGATGTAGATGCAGAATCACAGAATAAGTTAGTGACTTATATAGAGAGCTTATATCCTTCAGGACAGCAGTGATTTTACATGAAAAGTCAAAAACAAAAACAAGTGCTACCGAAAAGCAAAGTGTGTTTTTAAGGGGTAGAAGGCAATAAATCGTGGAACTGTACTTTGTGATGACATCATTTTTTTATTTAGGCAGTAAATTACTATTGACACTGGAATCCTATCACACGTTGCGGTGAAGTGCAAGTCAGCACTTTGAGTGTTGTGTGTGTGTGGGTGCGCATATCTGCCTGTGACCGGCTGCTGTCCGTGTAGATGTCATGTGCTTTTTGTTTGTGTAAGATATTCTCATCGCTGAGTCGGTTGTGTGGAAGGTGGAGAATCGCAGCACACAGCATTACCTATGCATTATATAGGGCAAGGAGAAACTCACTAAAAAGCCACGATTCTTACCAAGTAAAGCCTTCACCTAGACAGCTCTTCGCTGCTCAGCTCGAAGGAGAAAAACATTTAGTTTATAGCTGTCAAAAAACCCATAAGCTGATAAATCACCGGCGAGTGGTACGCTGAAGGCTGTGTGTGTGCAGAGAAAAGGTGCTGTTGGACAACTGCCCACCAAGAACTTGCCCTTCTAGGCCTGATTCGAGAATCCCAGCTTCCAGTAACTATCATATTACCGTTAATGGAGCTTTTCTCTTGTACGTTGCTGTATTTTCCATTGGTTTCACCAGTTGACTGTAGGTCTTTTACACTTGCGTTAGTACTTGTATTAGTTATTTTCTGTCTATCTTTTGTGGTGGCTCTTCTGTATGCTCCCACGTGAATACAAACACAAATAGATGTTTGGCAGTCCCATGCTGCACATGCCTAATAGATTGGATCTTTAAGTGGACTCTTTAGTCGTTGTACACATTTTAATGCACATGGTAGCTGAGTGGTCCCTTTTTCATGCTGTCCACTTTGCAAATGCATGCGGGGATTCTGAAGAATACCCCCTTTTTCCACCCCTGGGATTTGGCTTGCAGGAGATGTTAGAAGGAACACATGTCCTATCCCATGATCCATTCACCACCAGTCAGCTCCAGCGCTGGCACAGTGAGGGTCCTGGGTGGGTGGGGTAGGGGCAGTTTCTTGCCGTTGATTGGCTGTTCCAGGCAGCCAACCAGTAGTTTAAAATGTTGGACCATTGAGGAGGTGTTATTCTGTAGCTCCTTCTAAAGGTAAGTTTATTTTTAGCTTTAATGAATGCATATTAAAGTGTGTGTACATATATAATATAATATATATTAATATGGATTCTGGGAGTGTCCCTTTTTAACAGTCACATTGTGAGTAATAAAGCCAGTGTAATCAGACAGGAGATGCTGTTCGCTCATTGAAGTATATGAGCATGGTGCTTTCATTCAGTCAGCTGCTTCAAATGAGTAATGAGTTCTTCCGAGTCAGCATATTACACTATATGATCGTACAGTCAAAGATGTAGTGCAATTACACTTTAAAATTACATGGGAGTGCTTTTTCTTTTTGGCGAATTGCATTTATTTGCAGATCTACTGTGAGCCATTGTGATTGCATAAAAAAGCTTGCTGTATTGGTCCACTCGTTGGCCTGCTGATTTTAATGACCTAGGGTAGCCCTTCTTGAAGCGCTAGATCATCATAATCATCACCTTCACATTTGTACATGTGTGGCCTCCCGAGTGAAGGGTGGTCCACATCATGCATGTAATATGTGAAGACCCAGGCTGACTGCTCGGTACCGTGCATTTATCCGACGTGCACAAAACCTCATCCATACATTCACCTGAGCATCTGCTTGTACGCTTACCCGAATGTTTAGAATTGCTTCAGTGAAAGCCGAGCAGCATTTCAATTAGAAGTGCTACTTGTTCACATACTTTGTGGCATTCGGCAGCAGTGAATCGACAGAGGCCTCAATAGTTGACTTCTGCCTGGTGCCATGCGTCCTTAACAGATGGAGCGCCAGGATACGTATGGCATCATATGCCTTCGCTCAGCTGGAAGGAAGGAAGGAATCAAGCACAGAGGGGAAGCTGGTGGCCCTGATCTGGGTTAGGTCTAGGGCAGCGCTGAAGATGCTGCTGGTTACATTATATCTTTGAATGCTTTCCGTTTGGCCTATTCAACTGCGTTCCTTCCAGCTATACCAGATGCTAGGATTTGGATTGCCTATAAATTTGTGTCCATAATTATTACCCCAAAACTATAATCTATTAGAAGCTGCAAGAACTTGGTTTTGAACGTTATCCAGAGTGAGATCGTAACTATTTCTTTGCTTCCCTATTGCTGGTTTTGTGCGACATGAAACTGGTTGTTTAAAATAATCAAAGTTTAAGTGCAACTTCACTGTAATAGTAACACATGGGATTGCTTATAGCTGTTGTAGGGTACTGTGTGTATGCTGATCTTTTTCCTGATCTTTCGATTGCTCTTTCAGGTGGTATTTCATAAAATGTCTCCCAACGAAACCTTGTTCTTAGAAAGTACCAACAAAATCTACAAGGATGATATTTCCAACAGCTCCTTTGTGAATTTTCAAATATGGGATTTCCCGGGACAAGTGGACTTCTTCGACCCAACATTTGACTATGAAATGATTTTCAGGGGAACTGGAGCATTAATATATGTTATCGATGCCCAGGTAAATTCTGGATGTAACATTATATCAACGGGGGGGGGGGGACCTTACAGTGTGCTAAATGATAAATACTATCTATTTACTTTTTTCACTGAAAAGAATTAACTCAAAATCAGCTTCTGTGACATAATGCAAAGGGTTGGCCATTAAACATGCCTCCAGGCTGGCATCTGTCTCCATGTCTGCCACTTGGGCTACAGTGTCGTATAATATTGTTTTTGTATAATTTCTTCGCTGATTTTTTTCATAGGATGATTACATGGAGGCGCTGGCAAGGCTGCATGTCACGGTTACCAAAGCATATAAAGCGAATCCCGATATGAACTTTGAGGTATTTATTCATAAAGTAGATGGTTTATCAGATGACCACAAAATAGAAACCCAAAGGGACATCCACCAGAGAGCGAACGATGACCTCGCAGATGTTGGACTTGAAAAACTTCATCTAAGGTAACTTGGTATTTTTTCTGGACATCTTGAGCACAAAATGTATTTTTTTTTTGGCCCTGGTACCTTGGTGTAAAAGTGAACATAAACACCTGGTTTTACAGGTTAGATGTTTGCTGAATTTCTGGTGAGCGTTTCCATGTTTGGGACAAACGTAAAAGAAAGCTTTACTCCTGGCAGGAGTAAATCTGATTGTAACTGGCCTTTTTGAAGAAGGTTGGCTGATGGGGTGGGGAGAAGAATGTACAATACTTCCGATGATCTTCCCTGACTGTACCCGCTTGTTTCCTTGCAGCTTCTATTTGACTAGCATATATGACCACTCTATATTTGAAGCTTTTAGCAAAGTTGTGCAGAAACTCATACCACAGTTGCCGACACTGGAAAATCTACTAAATATATTCATATCTGTAAGTATTCTATTTTGTGAAACTTAATTAACCCCTTAAGTCCATACCAACCTCATCCAAGTTCAGATGTAAAAAAAATTGCTTTTCAAAAACACTTTGCAATACTGCTTTGGAATTCTTGTGCAGGGTATCTCCAACCCCATTCAAAAAGAATGAGATGCTCACCAAGAACAGACAGCTGCCTCGTAGCTTGCCCTATGGTGCGCCCCTGCTTGTGAGCATCTCAAGGTGTAGCTCTCTTGTGTAAAGGTGAATCAAGACGTGGACCTACTTGCTCTCTTGTCCCGAGAGAGATACAAACCGTACCCCACTGACGAGGCCGAGGTTGTTGGTACCCTCGTGCAGAGGAAATTTGTCTCTCGTTTAGGTTCTCCACTGCCATTTTGGGTGGGATCAGACGATTTAGATTGAGATTTTTCCTCTGTAATGGCACAAGAGGGTTAAAATGTGAGATGCTCCCAAGCGGGGATGCACCATAGGACAGGCTATGAAGCTGCTGTCTGTTCTTGGTGAGCATCTCGCATTCGTTTTGTATTGTATGTCCAATCCCAGCAAAAAAACACAGATTTGTGTTCAGCAATGTTCCCTGAGAACAGAAATGCCTCACATGTATTTCTTTTCTGTGTAAATAGTGTTTTTTTTTGGGGGGGGGGGTTCAGATCACAGGCATCTGTTTTGAGACCAAGGTAGGCCTTGTGATGGCTTGATACCATCATTAGTGAGGTTTCACTCTGACACCAAAGTTCACTGTTCATAGAGCGCTAAGTACCATTTTTTGTTTCTCTGTTTTCCCCCAGAATTCCGGTATCGAGAAGGCGTTTCTATTTGACGTTGTCAGTAAAATTTATATCGCCACCGACAGTTCGCCTGTAGACATGCAGTCTTATGAGTTGTGCTGTGACATGATAGATGTGGTAATAGATGTATCCTGTATATACAGGTAAGTGCATATTTTGATGCACAGTTCACTCTGTATACGCTGTTGTTACTGTTTTATTATCAAACCAGTGTTTATTATACAAAGTGTATGACATACAGATTTTCCTGTTTCCACAGCCTGCATGCAGACTGCAATGGAACTGCGTATGACAAGGAATCCATGGCTATTATCAAACTTAACAACACAACGGTGCTTTATCTAAAAGAAGTGACCAAGTTCCTGTCGCTCGTGTGCATTCTTAGGGAAGAGAGCTTTGAAAGGAAAGGTGAGCATGGAGTAAGAAGTCAGCAGTCAGAATTGATTATGAATTTTATGTAGTTGGATATCTTTTTTTTATGCCCAAATGCAAAGAGAGATTCATTGGAATCCTCTCTGTACAGGGCCAGTGATTTTTCTTTCAAATGTATGCGTTGTATGCTTTTTATCTTTATTTTGCTGATTCACCAGTTGCTAATGCTTACAGTTAACCTGTTTTTTATGTATATATTTGTGCAGGTTTAATAGACTACAATTTCCACTGCTTTCGTAAAGCCATCCATGAGGTGTTTGAAGTGGGTGCTGCCACACACAGGACCTTCAGTCACCAGGCTAGCAGCCCAAACCTCAAAACAGTGACTCACAACGGTACTCCAGCGAACGCGGTCTAGGCCAGAAACGGAAGGCTCCCACATCCAGTCGCAAAGAGAACGCTGCCTAAGAGGCGATGTACGTCGAATTACAGAGCGGCCAGTGCCAGAAATACAGGGTACTACAAACAGTGCAGACTCCATACCTTGCTGTACCGCAGCATCTGAAAGATGTGACCATTGCCAGAAGTAACTTTTATTACCAGAGGCTTTTTTTTCTGTGTAATTTTGGCATAAAAGGTGATTTTGTGCAAACAAATTCTTGTAGATTTGTTTTTTTGAAGTGCTGCACCTTACCCATTTCATTTTTGTTGTTGTTTACTGCTGGCTCTAGAGACTATTATACTTGGTGTTCTTCACCTTATGCCATTAAAGTGTTCTTCAGTAACTTTGGAGGAAATATGGACCCGCTTATCATTTGGGAAAATCTGGCAGTTTGTGTCTCTAGGCAAACATTCCTGGAAGAATCACTCTTATTTCAGAAAAATAGTAATCTGGAGCAGCTTCAGTCATTCCGTTGGCAACTGGCCCCTCTGTGAAGGCTTGCAGCTCATTTTCCCTTTGGAAGACCATTGTCGGACTATTCAGTAGTTTTCACTGTATTGCTCTTGCCCACGAATGCAAATCCCAGAATGGTGGCCAGATGGTGAATTTTAAACGCTTTGCAAGTGTAGAAACTACTAAGTGACTGTGGCTCAGCTGAGAATTACACGTTTTCTATAAATTCCCCAGCAAACAGAGGGTTCGAACCAAGTGTGACTTGAGAATAATACAGCTTGATTCTTCAATCTTTGTATAACGTGTCTCATTTGGTCATGCTTGGTCCTCCCAAACTATGCTGATATCGATCTAAAAGGCCCTATACCTACTAGTTTAATGTAACGTTAATAAGAATGGATGAATCAGAATAAATTCCAACATTATTGGAAGAGCTGCTAGCCAACTGCACTGGTTCTGGTGAAAGTTTCTGTTTTTGTTACTGCAAATACTGCATATAATTTTGCCAAACAATGCTTTTTTTAATCTCTAAATTTAGATATTTGAAATAATGAGTATATTTCCATTTAAAATTTTAGAAGGTTTCCTTTTGGCTTTGCTACTCTTGTGCTACTTTTGATTGCTTTACATATGTAAGGCATACACATGTCATTACTTCAAAAATAACAGCATTTGTTGCAATAACACTACATTTCCGTTTTTAGTTCAATTTGGATTGTGCAGTACAAAACCTGATCTATATATATATTGTTTTTGCTTCTTCCTGACTTCTTTTCTCAAGTTTGTTTTCTCCCGATTGCAATACAGTGAGTGTTTTGAAAAACATTTTTTTGCATCTTTTGCGATAACCAAAGCCCCCTGTATTGCTGGAAGCCACTGGATCATTGCCCAATTAAGTGCCACTGTAAACTGTTTGTATATGATGTATTTACTTGGCGCGGTTGACTATAGTGTATTCTGCAGACGTTTGCTGTCTTGCTTGAATATTTACATGGACCAGAATGACAGACAACAAAAAGTGCTTTTATATTTATATTTTTCCTTCACTGTGTTATGTACAACGAGGGTTCTCAATAAAACATATTTACCCATGACATTGATCGTAAAGCTTGTATGACTGTGTTTAGGCTCTTGTTTGTCCTGTTATTGGCTATGTTGGAGAATTATAGACATGATCACTGCATTTAACCCCTTAAGGACAATGGGCGGTCCCTAAACCCATTGAAAACAATGCCCATACATGTACGGGCTTTGTCATTAAGGGGTTAAAGTAGGTTATTCAAATAATCAATGCAAAATATGAACATTTTCATGCATAGCCACCTTACATTTGAGGCAGCACCAAGTAATATATATATAGCAGGGGGGTAAAAAAAAACATGCTATTGATACCGGAGCCCTGCAAAAAAAAAATCTACATCCAGCTTGGACTGACCATCTATATATGGAAACCCATGCCTATAAAATGCTGCCCCAAAATCGACTTGCATATACATTTCTCAACAAATGAATTATGCTTAATAAATAATACATCCATACTTGGCAACATTCTATCTTCCGTGATACATATACAATCATGCGTTCAGAGTGCTGGTGGGAAAAGTAAGTGGACCCTTGGATTTAATAACTGCTTTAGCATCCTTTTGGCAGCAATAACATTAAACAAGAGCTTCCGGTTGCTGCTGATCAGACCTGCGGAGCATTCAGGAATTACAGACCGTTCTTCATTTACAGAACTGCTTAAGATCAGCCCTATTCCCAGGATGTCTGGTGTGAACAGCTCTCTTGAGGTCATCACACAGCATCTATAATGGGTTAACATCCGGGCTCTGATTGGACCACTGCAAAAAACAGATTCTTTTTTTTTTTTTCTGTAGTTGATTGTAGGGCTGCAACCAACGATTATTTTTATAATCAATTAGTTGGCAGATAAAACAATAAATGTAATTGTTTGTTTTTTAAATAAACAGCAGAATAAAAAACGGAGAAAAATGCACTTCTTGTTTTTATTTCCCAACCTGCCCCCCCCCCTAGTTATGCACATTTGAGCCCAGGTTGCCAAACTGCCTCCCAGATATGCCTTATACCCCCTGTATTCTTTATAACCCCAGATATGCCACTCTGCCCCCCCAGATATGCCTTATACCCCAAATATGCCACTCTGCCCCCCTGATATGTCACTCTGCACCTGCCTGCAGACTTACCCCCCGTGCTCCAGACTCCTTAGTGTCAAGTAGGAGCAGCCGGTGAACGTTTGTGCGCAGACAAACCTCTGCTGCTGGCCGGCACTTTAACTGGGGCTTCTATGGTGGAGCACCGGAAGGTCATATCATGCTGGTGCTCCATCATAGAAGCTCCTGCGGAAGTAGAGGGTAGTAGCAGAGGATGTCTGCGCGCATAGCACAGACGCCCACCGGATGGCAGAGAGGAGGATCCAGGTCCCCTACCGTGCTGCGGAAGATCTGGATCTTAGTGTTATAGTCTGACTGTTATCGATTTTATCTATTAGTTGTTGCAGCCCTAGGTACTTTGACGTAATGGAGGGCTAAGCAATATATACTATTTAGTATATAAAGTCTGCAACTGATATAGTACTGCATAACATAAGACACTTTTTTGTAACAAATACCCCCCAAAAATACTAAATTGAAACTGGGAGTACCCGAAAACAACTGATAAAAAATAAATGTGTAAAGTGAATATGGTTAATATTTAACTTTTAATAATAAAATCTAGTTTATTTCCCATCAAGGGTATCAAAATATAACGTGTCATCATTCCCTTTTACCATTTCGATCAGTGAAATAAGTAGGTTACAATCTGTTCAAACGTGCTGTATTCAACTACTCTAATAATATCAAGGGAGAGCAATGTACATCCCTCAGAGTCATCAGAAATCAAAACTAAAACATTAAGAGTGACTGTATTAAAGTTCCATAGATCTTTAACAACAAGACAAAAGAATCCCACTCTAATTTAGGGCACTTTTGGGAGGTGCACATTTTTCAATGTTGAATTTTGACATATGGTGATTCTGTGTCCATGCTCTATGTGAGACATATTTGAACCCGGTCAATTCCATTTAACCCATCAAACCATATGTATTTGAAAACTTGAGAGGAGAGACACTCTCTTATTTTAAATAAGCGCCACCTTTTTGTTAGAGGCAGCATGTCTCTAACAGGTGGAGTTTTGAAAAGCTCCTAGGAGCGCTCAAACATGACCCCTGACTTTTTGTGCTGCTCAATGCCTTTATATTGGGGCACTTCAGCAACACTAGCTAAGCTTAGGAGGCAATCATTGATGAGTAGACATTATGGGCAAATAGTACGTGCCCTCTGTTAACTACAATTAATACTTGGAATACATGTGTCCTGATAATCAGGGTCTAGAGATAACAGGTGCTTCTTGATAATATCACAAACCTGACCATAGTGTTTGCAATCCATCACAAAGTTCACTTCAGAACCCCTCATACATAGATAATTAGCACTTCTTCCACTTCCAAGAGACTTTGTTCAAGAAAATGAAACTGTCAGCAGATTTAGTTTTCTTAGAAAAATGCAGCCTTTGGGAGCAATGTTCCCTCTAATTGTTAGTTTTTGTGTGCAGAAATCTTACGTTGTGCAATTATTTTTCCTGTTACAAAAGTATGTGCACATTGAACTTGCAGGTATAGATTGGATAAATTACCAATCAGCATGGCATTGCAGGTATAGAGCAATTAAATAACACATAACATGTATAAATCACATAAATAATGTACGGAAAGCCTAAACTGCAGGTATGGATCACAAGTCACACACACTCCGAAGGCCAACCCTGGTACCCGGATTGCATGCAAAGCACTTGCCAAGCACCCACATTGCACCCACAGGACTTTGCCCCAGGATATGATTTCATATTCAGCACCTCAGCATTATTTGCCAGCAACAATGCGAGAAAGCAGTGAAATGTGAAATCTGTATGAACACACCTCTCACTGCTCTATTGTGATGCTGCTGGCAATTGATGCTTAGCACCGGATATAACGTCTCGGTTGCCGGCAGCCTCAGAATGGAGCAGTGAAATGCAAGGTCTGTATGATAAGACCTCACACTTCCTTTAGTTTGTACCAGCTAGAGGAAGATCCACATATGGTGCGCTGTGCAACAGCATATGCATATATTTTCTGCACCCCCCTTAGCTAAAACACACACATACTGTACTAATATGCAGACTCACTCTAGCACCCACTCATTCTAATACCATACACTTATGCGTACATATACACACTCTCCTTCCTCTCCCTTCCATCAGTAACCCTAAACCCTAGGTTCACCATAGACACTCAAGCATCGCATACTGAAACACACACACACCATACAATAACACACACATGTTAACACCACATACTAACACATACACTCATGATAACAGCATACATTAATATACATACACACTCATGCTAACACCCACTCACACACTCATGCTAACACCATATACTAACACACACTGTACACACTAAATCACCCAAATGGGTCTTATCGGCTGTCAAAGTTTATGTTTCTGTGTTTCATAAAGTATGTTTTAGCTGCAGCATTATGGAAAGATGTGACTACCCGGTGGCAAATTGTCCTTGGACGTTTTTTATTCTTCTTAAAAATAATTTGATGCCAGATGAAACCCATACTGCCCCATGTAGTCTGCCTGTTTTTTTTCTGATGTAAAGGCTCAAACATGAATAAGTACTTGGTCTTGCCTTAGATTCAGGAGCTATGTGCCAATCCTATACACATTTATATTTCCTTCTGTATTATAGCTTCTGTTGGGAGGCTGTTCCAGATATCCACCACTAGTAAAGTAAATCTTCCATAGATTAAGTATTTTTTCTTACATTAAATAAAAGTTAAAATCTCAGGGGTTCTGTGGAATTTCCTATGTTACTGCTGTGGAGGCAGCACAAAATTCCCCCAAATTAGTGGCTTGAATAGAAAACGTATGTTGACATACTCAGCTGCCCTAAAATATAATAGAACACTTGTTTGACCTCAGAGGTTAAAGGAAGGGTCAGAGCCATAAAAAAATTAATACAGTACAAAAAATCCTGAAAAACCAAATAGTTGAAAATGTACATGACACAACACAGTAATCAAACAAATTATATGCATTGGCTGTGTGAGATCCAATCCACATTTCAGGGAATAGAGTCTTTCTCAATGTTATTGCTGGCTTGAGGAGGCAGTTTCTTGCATTCACAGTTTCAATTTCCCGAATGCATAAATCTAAATGTATACTAATAATCAGCCACTAGATGGCAACATAGCATCAGATTTTCTTTGTGGAAGTTGGTGGATTCAGTATATTATATGTAACATTGAGAAGATGGAACTTATATTTTAGCTTGTATGTAAAGTATTTATTTATGCCTATTACAAAATGTAGCGATATGCGTTTCTAATAACGTACCAGATTCTATTGCAAATGTTGTATCAGCCTAACAAATCTATAATTCAAACATAACTAAAGTTACAGTTACTAAATTAACTAAAGGCGCTGTATGCATTTAAAAGATTCTGTGCTGTGTTTATCTGATTCCTTCTTCAGAGTTGAGAATAAAATGTTATATCTGTTAAGGGGTTATTGGTTAATTGCTTAACATACTGGATGGTTATTGACAAGTACTAGTGTAATTAATGTTTCGTAGAACAACATGTAACTCAAATGATACATAACTTTTTTATCAAAATCTAAATGAATGGAGCGTGTGAACTAAAACCAATGGATTGCCTGGATCTCGAAAAAATTTGGAATCTTTTATGTGTATACATAACCTGAAGCTCCACCAACTCAATCTAGTAACCAAAACTTCATAAAATAAGCATTCTTAACTGCCATTGTGAAAATGGTGTTCTGTAAATATCCTCATCAATTAAAGGCAGGATAAGGTAGTCATCCTTTTGAGATTACATGCTACTGTCAGGCGGCGCCTGTTATTCCAATATCAAAAATTACAACCCAAAATGGAAAATAACATTACATCACAACCAAATGAAAATAACTCCTATGATTTCACAGATTACCATTAGCTTTGACAAAGGGCTACATTTAAACCCAGTTGACCCCTAACTGAAGATTATTGATCATATAGTATGTTTTTACCAGAAGATTGGTAGGCAAATAAGCCCAGGAGTATGTGTTAAAAAAATAATTAAAAAAAAATCAGGAAAGGTGTTGGAGAATACAAAATATGTGAACATATTGGTTAGATTGCGAAATAAGAGACATCTAATGAGGTGAGAAAAAAACAAGGTCAAGTGAACATGTGGTGAGAGGTGAAGAGGCAAACAGCTGAGAAGCCTCTGACTGTTTCTGTCTTATCCTAACAAAGGGGCATTGGCCTCTGAAATGTTCTACAGAAAAAAACTGTAAATGAATTGCTAAAATCACCTTTGACATGTGTGATCATGTAAATGTCTGTTGCTAGACAGGCAATTTGTCTATGCGTCTGTGTCTGCAATATGCACTTCTAATTGTTGTTAAAATGCAGAAGGATAAACTGAAATTGAATCTGTGCCACTACATGGGAACCCACACTAGAAATTCATATTAAGGATTGTATCTTCCACATGTATGGAGTTACTCAGCATCCAGAAATTGGGATCACTGTCTTCAGGCCTACAGTCTGGTTTGTTTTGAGGCTTTTACACCAAAGATGGGCTGGCCAGGTGGGAAACGACCCCTCAGTCTCTGCAAACTCTTGACAAAGTGCAGATCACCTTGTCCCAATTCTACCCAGGGTGTCCTTTAACTTTGGACCAGAGGCAGGTGCTCAGTGGAGTTACCTCATGTAACCCTGTGGCCGGAGTTTGCAGAAGCTTTAGTTGATAGAGGGTATATGTAATTGGGAGCGAGTGATTGTGTCTGAGGGAGTGTCAGAGAGAATGTGCGTGCGAGTGTATGGTAAAATATTACACTAGGGAACCTCACATATAGTCGTGGGGTGGGAGTGCCACTTAGCTGTATTTGTCTCCCTAGCTAAAAAATATGCAAGCATTGTTTTACACACGCATGTTACATTATGCATCAATTCATTGGAACTTCACATTGTACGGCGCTACGGAATATGAAGGCACCAGGCAGAATTATCACTCCCTCATGACTGGAAAATATGACTCAGATGAATAAATTAAAACGGACATTACCTCAAATCACCTTCAACACCGCAGACTTTCAATTTAACACCTGCTGGACCCTCACCCTTGCCGGTTTATCTGTATTAACTTACAGATAAGTTGAGGAGGCTTTTTAAGAAGAGGAAAAAACGTCCAAGGACAATTTGCCACCGGGTAGTCACATCTTTTCATAATACTGTCTTATCCAAATTATTCAAAACTATTGCATTATGGAAAGAGATAAATTATGTTATACCAAGATATGTATAAATGCTATCTATGTACATTTGAACTCTTTATTGTACCTAGGGCTGTCATCAGGGGGGTACAACCATTACATCTGTAAGGGGCCCAGCTGTCCCTCAGTGTAAGCTGCAGCCAGCACCATATCTAAAACTCACTGTGTGTGATACCTAGAATAGAATTCTATACCTAGAATATTTGGCACCCGGGGCGGATCCTTTATGTGGCACCCCCAACACAAAAAGATTTATGTTATTCAAAATATTTATTTTGCAAATTTTTATCTTTATGTCAACTAGAAAAAATATAATGGAAAAATAAATTAAATAAGTTTCAATATATAACATTTACTGAACAGATATGGTACAGCGTAATTCCTACTACTACACACTGAACCAGACATTGACGGTAGTGCAGCATAACCCCTATTACTATACACTAAGCCAGATATTGACATTGCCCCTAAAACAGCCTGCCTGTGCCACCACAGCCCATTTAGCAGCCCCTGAAATAGTCTGCTGGTGCCACCTCTTCCCCTGAAACAGTCTGCCTGTATCACCTCTTCCCCTGAAATAGTCTGCTGGTGCCACCTCTGCCCCTGAAGCAGCCTGCCTGTGCCCTGAAGCAGTCTGCCTGTGCCACCTCTGTCAATGAAACAGCCTGTCTGTGCTAACTCTGCCCCTGAAACAGCCTATCTGTGCCAACCCTGCCCCTTAAGCAGCCTGCATGTGCCATTTCTGCCCCTAAACACTAACTTAATAAATTTAGTAACTTCATTAATTCACCCACTAACTAACATTCATTCACCCACTCACCCATTCGCTCTCATCCCCTTACCTCCCCTTACCCCTTGCTGATTTCCCTGGTCCTCATACAGTTTCCTCATACAGTGCCCAGGCGCAACAGCAGTAAGCTGATGGCCTGTATTAGGGGGCCGTCAGGCCACCGGGCACCCACCTGATGAGTGGCACACGGGGCGTACCGCCCTCTCACCCCCCCTTTAGGTACCCTGATGTGACTCTGTTTGTCTGTTTGAGTAATATATATACAAAATCGTGAACTGAAAAAACTAAAATCACGTGTCACTTAGGTAAGGTGCAAATAAGAAATAAAACTTATGTAAATACTTCCCTAATCGGACCGCAGCTGCCCAAACTACACTTTTCCTCAAAGTGTAAGGATACAAATAAACCAGGAATGTATGGGGCGCAGGAACATATATAGGGAAAAAAAATAAAAACAACACAATATAGTGTAGACCGTACTTCAGTGTAAGTGATAAAGTGATATATTGCACTCACAAGTATACGAGGCAAATCCAACCCATCAACATGGACTGTAAAAAGGCTTTTAATATTCTTCAATGAAAATCTAAAAAAACAAGCTTAAAATGGTGCAGTATCTTAGGTAAACCGAATATACCAAAATAGAAATGCACTCACATATTTTCCATGCATAAAAATGCATATACAGGCATAGGTTAAAGTCCAATTGAAGCCTGAGGGCGAAACGCGTAGAAAAAGATTCAATTGGACTTTAACCTATGCCTGTATATGCATTTTTATGCATGGAAAATATGTGAGTGCATTTCTATTTGGTATATTCGGTTTACCTAAGATACTGCACCATTTTAAGCTTGTTTTTTTAGATTTTCATTGAAGAATATTAAAAGCCTTTTTACAGTCCATGTTGATGGGTTGGATTTGCCTCGTATACTTGTGAGTGCAATATATCACTTTATCACTTACACTGAAGTACGGTCTACACTATATTGTGTTGTTTTTATTTTTTTTCCCTATATATGTTCCTGCGCCCCATACATTCCTGGTTTATCTGTTTGAGTAATGTCTGGTAATGGAGGGGGTTATTAGTCTGAAACTGCCCAGTGTCTGAAAATGGTGCTGTAACTGAGACTGCTCATATTTTGTAATGGAGGGGTTAATTGTCTGAGACTACTCCTGTTTGGCAATGGAGGGGTTAATTATATTAGACTGCTCATGTCTGGTAATGGAGGGGTTAATTGTCTGAGACTCCTTATGTCTGGTAACAAAGGGGTTACTTGAGACTTCTCATGTCTGGTAATGGAGGCAGTTAATTGTTTGAGACTGCTCATGTTTGGTAATTGAGGGAGTTAATTGTCTGAGACTGCTCATGTCTGGTAATGACTGTATGTATATTAGTATATAAATATATTATTAATTCTGAAATCAGCATGTTTCCAAAGGCTTCCTAATTATTTATATGTGTGTGCTTAAGTGAATCAGGGAGTGTGTGAAGAAAAAGAAGAAAAAAAAAATATATATATATATGTTGTCTCTGTAAGTCAAATTGTTATGTTACATATTACTTGTTTTGTCCTGTCCACCCATTGTACAGCCCTATGGAATTTGATGGCGCTATATAAAACAATAAATAATAATAATAATAACAATATAGATAAATACAGTCACTGGCCACTTTATTAGGTACACCTGTTCAATTGCTTGTTAACATAAATAGCTAATCCGCCAATTACATGGCACCAACTCAATGCATTTAGGCATGTAGACGTGGTTAAGACAACTTGCTGAAGTTCAAACCGAGCATCAGAATAGGGAAGAAAAGGGATTTAAGTGACTTTGAACGTGGCATGGTTGTTGGTGCCAGACGGGCTGGTCTGAGTATTTCAGAAACTGATCTACCGGGATTTTCATGCACAACCATCCCTAAGGTTTACAGAGAAAGGTACGAAAAAGAGAAAACATCCAATGATCGGAAGTTGTGTGGACAAAGGTGCCTTGTTGATGTAGGAGGTCAGACTAGAATGGGCAGACTCGTTCGAGATGACAGAAGGGCAACAGTAAAATAACCACTCGTTACAACCAAGGTATGCAGAATACCATTTCTGAACGTACAACACGTCGAATCTTGAAGCAGATCGGCTACAGCAGAAGACCACATTGGGTGCCACTCCTGTCAACAGGATACTGAGGCTACAATTTGCACAGGCTTACCAAACTTGGACAATGGAAGACTGGAAGAAAGTTGCCTGGTTTGATGACTCTTGATTCCAGCTACGGCATCCAGATGGCAGGGTCAGGTGTAAACAACATGAAAGTGTGGATCCATCCTGCCTTGTATTAATGGTTCAGGGTGGTGGTGGTGTAATAGTGTGAGGGACATTTACTTGGCACACTTTGGGGCATTGTTTTAACGAGACAGCCTACCTGAGTATTGTTGCTGACCATGTCCATCATTTTATGACCACAGTGTACCCATCTTCCATCTACTTCCAACAAGATAATGCACCATGTCAGAAACCTCACATTATCTCAAACTGGTTTCTTGAACATGACAATGAGTTCACTGTACTCCAGTGGCCTCCACATTCACCAGATCTCAATCCAATAGACCACTTTTGGGATGTGGTGGAACAGGAATGATATTCGCATCATGGATGTTCAGCTGACAAATATGCATCAACTGCGTGATGCCTTCGGGTCTATATGGACCAAAATTGTAGAAAGTATGCCACGAAGAATGAAGGCAGTTCTGAAGGCAAAAGGGGGCCCATCCTGGTGCTAGCAAGGTGTATCTAATGCCAAAATGAAACACTTTCTAACATAAACTTTTAAGCCGGCACTTATAAAAGTAGACTTTAGTTTTGAATATTTGGTATCTTGCTGTGTTTAGCATTGCTATAAATACTGTAAAGTACAAAGAGTTCTGTTTTTATGAACGTCTATACTGGAACATAATGGAGTACCTATAAACCCTGGACTCCTGGTATACAATAAGGAAGGCTTGTTAACCACAAATTTAGGAATTGGACTAAAAATGTCAGCTTATTTGTGGAGTAACCAGCACTACCTGATTTCACAACACAGACTCATGCTTTCTGATGTCACAAAATGTCTTGTCCACATTTTGTTGGTGCCGCACAGTGCCTTCTCGTTGTACATATGTATGGAATGACAAATTACTAGTGGCCCCAAATTGAGATTGTGAAAATGTGATAACTAGCAGTAACCAGCAAGCCCTGCTATTTAACCTGCCCAGACCAAACTGCTGGCCACCATCAGGGCCGGACTGGGAATAATAAGGCCTCCCTGACACTTCCCTGGATCTGACAGCCCGCACGTTACGTTTTTATGCTCACGTAGTGTGTGTGGTCAGGCATATTGTGCTGGTGGCCACACAAGGCAGCACCTGATCTACCATTGTAATGTATGAGGAAGCATTGGCTCAGGGGACATTTGCCTGCTGTGCCAGATTGCCAGTCTGAGCCTGACAACCAAGGTCCTTGTACTAAAAAGGCAGCATAAAGAATGTTTAATCTATTTTTTGGTAGCGCTAAAACCTCACATCTTCTAATACAAGCTTTTTCTCTCTCAGCTCTTATGGGCCTTCTTTGCTGTCGAAATGCTGAAGATCATATCATCTTCCATCTGCCAATAAGAGAGCAATAACTTAAGATGCGCTTTTCTTTAAATTCCAATTTCATCATTTCGCAGAAGTCAAGATCAATAACCTTGCTGTTAACAGCTTTGTTAAGAACTTAGCTGTAAAATGTAATAATGCTTCTTCTTCTGGCTGAAAACTACAGAGATGTTAATTCATTGGATCTCATGTCAGTTAAGGGCAAATTAGCCTTCCAGCTTCCAGTCATGACTCATTATACCATTACACTGCCATGCAATTTAGATCCAATAAAAACTATGACAGCGTTTTTATCCACTTCATTAAGCTACTAATTTCTTTAAAAAAAGAAAAAAGTACATTAATCTTTTTATAGCCTCACATCGAGTGGCATATTTTCAGTCTATAACACTGATTCCGTCTTGGTGAAAGATAATTTTGGTGGCACTTATTTTAATGTAAATAAAGTTCGCATAATTTCATTTTTCAGTTCTCTGCTGACAGTATTGATCGTCCAATGAGAAACTTTGCTGTGGGATAAAAAACAAAAAAATTGGAGAAACAGGGATGTATAGGAACGATGGAGATTTTTTATGTTAAAGACATATTCCATATTCGTGCAGAATGTCCTAAACTACAACAGATTGTCATCATTATAACTAATTTGTAGAGCCCAAATTGTAGTGCTTTACATAAAACATTCCGATCCAGTCCCTGACATGAAATGATTGACAGTACACTGTAACAGTGCGTGCAAAGGATTCGGGGAGAAGGGACAGTTGCCTCTTTCCATGGGATATTCTGTACTTGTGTGGGTGTACGTGGGAGGATAATGGCTCATTATAAAGAAACTGAATTGTGACGGAGAAAAATAAACATAGTGGAGGCTCTGTACGAAAAGTGGTGAACATTCCCTTTGGTCTTAGGATTCGTGAATGTACATGGTAGCATAAAATTGTCAGACTGATTTTTATACATGAGAAGAAAAAAAGTTAAGTTTGTGACTCTTTGCGGCCAAAGTGAGAATTTTAATGTTCACAATGCGCAATACTGTGTCTTTTTCTCTTTTGTTGCCACATAAGTGCAGACATCTATACAAAAAAGCAAAGCATAAGCATACGTTATTTTTATACACGCGATGCACACCTAATAAAGATGTAAATCAAGCACAGACTTGTAATTTGCTACAGTGGCCAAATGCCTGTTGGCCGATAGGGAGGTATGGTTACTGATATCTGCCTCAGTTTTTTAGGGCAGCACATAGATAGAGCGTCCGCTGGACAAAGGATTTTTCGCCGATGTATTTGACATCCGGAAGGATTTAAGAATCAGCATGTGCAGTTCTTCATCGGAGTGGCTGCTACACTGATCTGCAATGATCCGCTACACTGCGCATAATGAGGTGTAAGGCTGACAAAAGAAATAAACGTGGCAACATGGACTCGTGTCTGTACTTATCAAGGGTTGACCTACACCATGTAAAAGTTACGTAATCAGGTTTTAAATGGCTAGTCTGAAAATATGATGGCCATACCTGGGAACTTTAAGGCTCTGGCTATCCAGGCTGGGACCATGACTTCCAGCTGACGTCAGTGGGTGGTCCCACTCCCATAACCCAAATGGTTAGGGTGTTGACCTGGAGAACCAAAGTAGCGGCGCTTCTCCTGAAGTCTCCTGGCGAAACCCAGAGAGTTCCCACTTCAAGCTAGTCCAACTGAACAGTACTCTTGCTGATACATGAGGAGGGGAGATCTGGACAAAATGCCATACATTGAATACATCAAGCTTTTCATAATCTAGGCCTGGAGCCACAGGGGGCACAGTTTTCATCACATGATCCTTACCAAATACTAGGAATGTTAATGTAAGGCAGTTAACATATAAAAATCCCAGTTTTTCTTTGGTACCATATGCCCCTGTGCAGGCCTTGACATCAGTACACAACACCATATAATAAAATAATGCACCAGATGTAATTCCAACAACCTGGTGGGCTAAAATTAATAAGGTTTATTCAGGCACTTCATAAGCGGTAAAGTCATTATCTGTCAGCCTAAGGCTGCCTGGAATCATATGCATATAGTAAAATTATCACCCCTTCCCTGCCCCCAAAGAACAGAGGCTGATTGTTATGTGAACATTCTAAGTCATTAGTTACGTAAATAATACAGTCTAATATCTCAGTTGAGTTCTTATTTCAGAATGGTTTGCTTGTTCCTGAGGTGGGTAGCCTACATATCATTGCTACCCATTTCCAGCACTGGTGGGTATGTGCAAAGTACATTTTAAAAATACTATATTCAGAATACATTAACTACTGCTTATGGATAAGATATATCCAAGCACTGTCTTTGCCAAATAACTACTCTGGGCCCTGCTTTGAGAGATCCCTTTGACTTGTATGAAGGTAGTGGGGACCGTGCTGACCTCAAAACAAATTATTACCCCCCTTCCCTAGAAACCCGAAACCCACCAAAAAAACCACACCACTGTATTATGGATTAACCGTTTTATTAAAACATAAAACATAATTATGCACTGTGTTGGCCTATATCTTTTATTTACAACCTTTATAAACAATGGAACAACATATAAATAATATAAATATATACATAACACATTGCAAGTCATACAAACTTGCCTAACACAGTACAAAACTAGCATCGTTCTTTTAATATCGGTTACAACCACACAAAAGTGGGAACTCACATCCCCCCTTGTCCAACAATACTGACAGCTCCCTCCACTGTCCCCAATCATGCTAACCGCCAGCCAACCTTAAGCTCGTTGGGCACATCTAAGGTCATTGACCATACCATTCCAGAGGTCAGGGGAGGATTCAGCCCAACTTCTCTTCCTTCACACCAGCAAAATAACCGTAACTTACAACCACTCTTTTACCGGCAAGGTCACACCAACCACCTGCTGTGAACAAGAAGAAAAACAAAATGTTAAAATCTCTAGAACAGACAAAAAAGGGGAGGGCTGATTGCTGGCCGTCTCAAATGGTGGCAATGACCGAGTCACAGAAAGGTCACCTTTAATCCCCTCAGGGGGACGTTGGGGGCGTTCCCCGCTGATGTTGGGAAACACCCTGATTTAAAGGAAAAATGGGCGGGGAGCGGGGTATGTCAAGACCCAGCTCCTGCGACCCGGAGGATTGTTAAGTTGAGCGCCCACTGTCAAAGAACTCAAGAAATATTTATTTGCATGTAACCAAAAGCAGCTCTAGTCTCCTTCATTACCTGTAGGTACAGGCCTGATGTTAGTTAGGCAGCCAGACTCAAATATGATGACGGGCATTTGTTCACTAAGCAAGAAGTTCAGATAACAAATCTAATTTATTGGCCAAACGGTGCTTGGTGAAAAAAATAGCATGAGTATGTTTTGCTCAATTTACTATAGGCAACTAACAATTTTGCTGCCCATTTTATCCTACGGACTTACACACATTCAAGAATGCCTTAACCAGAAATAGTCTATCTCCTATTTAAAAAAATCTAAGCCACTTGATGGTATCCACACCAATGTCCCTATGTGGGCATAAGGTAATGTGTGAAAGATTCTGGGGCAGAAGAGTGAAAAATACTCAACTGACTTTTGCCTTCCCATACCCATGCCAGAGGGCCATGACAAGCAATAACTGAATGAGGGTCTGCCATGCTAAAATAACTTTCAACCTTAATGAAGTTGAATGAGACACGTCTTGCTACCACAAACATATTATTGATGGCATTAGAGGAACGTATCCTACACAGTGTTTATTTAATCCCCTACTGAGTCCAAATAATATAGTCCAGATCTAAAAAGTTTGAAATGGTGGTTCATCTATCATAATTAATGAGCATGTGCTCTAACCGCTGGTAAAATGTATGGACTTCAATTGGTAACCACTTACAGCAGCCATATTCAAATACACAATAGTTTAGGTATATGGTTAAGTGTCTATATTTATCCTGGGCCCATGGATTGTTGTAACATGTAATATGTGGAAACAAAGTCAGGATTTTTTGCTGGGTGAATATCCCTAATTAAAAAAAGGTTTCTTAAGACTTGGTTAACTTTCTTCCTTTCTTCTCTGACACTACATGAAAGTATTCTATAATAAGCTGTGATATAAAATATTCCTGCTTATTCCCACCCTTTTCCACCCCAGAAATGGTTATGGAGCCTAATTGTAAAAACACACTCAAGATAATTCATAGGAGACATATCTCACAGCAATCTTCTTCTATCCAGTCTCCTTACACTCCTCCTTGTGCGCCATATGAATACTACATCAATACTCGACAGATCTTTTTTTTTTTTTTACAACACAACAAAAACACCTGTCCTCATATAATGTAAATTTTACTCCTTTTAGGGAGAATAAAAATAAAATGATGAAATTCTTTATTTTCTCTCATGTCCAATCTATTAAAATGCCTACTCACAGTAATGTCTCTCTGTCTGAGACATCAAAAACTACCTTTTTTTTCTACACTTCCTGGGGGAATTTCAGCTTCCTCCTATTAAACATGAATAATAAAAATCTGAAGCTTTCATCCTAATGGGGTTAGAAGGAGGCGTAGGCTTTTTATAGCTCTTCAGACGATCCAAAAGCAGATGAAAACCACACAAAATTAGGAAAGAGGATAAGTCAAACCAAGTGTCTTTAGACCAGCTCTGGAATTAGCTCAAAGGTTTTGTTCAGACTGGTAATGGATTCAAATTAATTAAAGGTTCAGTCCCTCTTTGCTGTAAGCTAACACAGAGAACACATACTTAAGCACAATTTCTTGGAGAAGATGTCAAATGTTAACAATGTAAATTCTCTGTTAACGTGCAGATAACCATTTTAATACAGATGTAGACAACTAGTCTGATGTAATTTAGGTCTGGTTAATGTTAGCATTTGTTGGATGTTTATAATAACTATAATATGATTCATATTGAAGGTGGGCATTTGCTGTTTCTGATGCACATGTCAAATTGGAAGATTCCTAGGTTTCAACTTTTGATCTATACATTTTTTTTAAAATTTTGTCTATAAAGCCTAGTCTGTGTAAATTTGTTTTAAACAATGCCTTTGGTTTCTGCTAACCTAGCAATAACCATTGCATAGTATCACATTCAATTTGTATAAACCCAACTATGCCAATAACTTAATTGGAACAATTGTAAGAAAAATAGATATAGTCAAATTAGTCTAAGAGAAACAGTAATAGTTAAAACCTTAATAATGTGACGTCTTGAAAACTTTTTCAGTATTTACTTAAACATCTTGCCACTCAGTCTACTACATAAGTTTTCGTATAGATGTTTTGTGCATAATGTGAAAGGAATACCCAACCATGCAACCACACAATGGGTGATACCAGGGCTAAACTAATTAAAGGCTCCAAAGTTTGCCCTTTACGTCAGATTTCAGCCCTGTGTTATGAATTGTTTTAATGTTTGCAAACAGTATCAAGTATGATGGATTTTGAAAAATGCAATGCACAAGTGGATATCCTTCATGTAAGTCAACAGAGGTTTAAGGCTCTGCTGGCCAGTGACTTGCGCACCCACCACTACCCAATCTCATTTGTCAAGTATGGATACACCCTCCATCTACCATCCAGTCAGTGGCGACTCTAGAAACAATATATAGGGGGGGCACACAAAATACCACAGTCAAACTGGGGGGGCATTAATAATTTCCACCATTAAATCATACCACTGAAAACACACACACACACACATATATACACACACATATATATATATATAGCCAAAAGTAATGTGCTATGGAATGATACTTTTGTTATTGGACAATACAATACTTGATCATTCAACATGGGAAGCCTGAAGCCACAATTTAGTACGACTAATCATTGAAATCCTTTAAACAACACAATACCTTAACTTTTGCACTAAATGATTTCAGGGCCTAATATTAGATCCTGCTGCTGATATATATATATTAGCCCCTGCTGCCCATATATATTAATATTAGCCCCAGTTGCCGATATATATAAATATTAGACCCTGCTGCCGATAGCAGGTATAGATCAACACATTAACACACAAACCCAGCTTTGCATGTATAGATCAATTGAAATTCACTTGTAATCTCAGCACTGAAGGTATAGATCAAATAAACAGAATCAGACATACAAATCCTGTATTTGCAGGTATACAATAATAATATATGAAACGTAGCATCGCAGGTATAGATCAAATAAATACATGGAAACAGCATTGCAGGTATTAATCAACTGAACAAGACATACAAACCCTGTATTTGCAGGTGTACATAAATAATGTATGGAAACATAGCATAGGAGATATGGATCTACAGAATAACACAGAAACCCAGCTTTGCAGGTACAGATCAATTGGAATTCACATAAAAACACGGCATTAAAGGTATATTTAAAACCCCCTAAATTACAGGGATAGATCACAGGTTGCACACCCCAAAGCCAGCCCTGGCGTCCACACTGCCCACATAGAACCTGGCCAGCATCCAGATAACACATACGATTTGCCATCTTTGTCCATATACACCCGGCCTGTGCCATCTCGGTCCCCAAGGCTCAAACATCCCGCTAGTGCCATATGTGCCCTTCCACAATTATACATCTATGATACACACAATCACATTAACTCATGCTCTCCCTCATTCAGACAAATCATCCACATATTAACTCATGCTCTCCCTCATTCAGACAATTCATCCACATATTAACTCATGCTCTCCCTCATTCAGACAATTCATCAATTTTAAGAAACTGCGCCCCTTGGAGCTTCAAATGAGAGGCTACATGTATTTCTAGGACAAAAGTTGAGTGCACAAATAATGATGGAATCTGTCGCTTTGGCTAGAAAATGTTTTTTCTATCCATAGCGACGTTCATTTGTGTCTTGTGCACACCAGGTTTGTACTAGAAACACATACAGCCCCTCATTTGATGCGCCAAGGGGTGTAGTTCTTGCAAATGTGTACTTTTTGTGCCATAATTTAACTTCCTACATGAGCAGTAATGCCACGTCAAGGCTTCAACCCTAATTACTGATCATTCACACGCCTTTCATATCTCCATTCACTCGCAGAAGCACGCACCATACTTTCCATACATTCACTCGCAGAAGCACACACCATTCTTTCCCCTTACAATCCCAAAGAAATGATGGTAAAGGGAGAAAAAAAAATCACTTTTACAGCAAAAATAAGTTTTGCAGTAAAAATGCAAGGGATGAGATGGTTACTCACGTACCGCACAGGCTAAATGGCTGATTTTAATAATATTTGCAGTTCATCAGGATTTCAAAAATTGCCTCCCTCTACCGTTGGCTAAATTTAACCCCATGATCAAAGGGATCGTGGGATTAAAAATTAGTATCGGCCATTTTTAAAAAGGGAATGTGACTTTTTATAGCTATATGATCGCTGTGGTAACATTGGTTATCACAGTGATCATTTAGCTAGAATACTTATACTTTTTTTTTTTTTTAAAGTTTAACTACTTTATGTTTAAATCATTTTTTTAATTTTTTTTAAACTTAATATTGTTTATTATTATTATTGTTTTACAATCTATATACCGTTGGAAAGGTGAGGCGATTACCTTTCCAACGGTATATGTTGGGGGTCTGTAGCTGCTTAGATGCCTGAGATACAGGCATCTAAGCAGCATGCCCCCATACCGCTTTAACTGACAATTGTCAGTTATTAATAAAGTTGCGCGGTGACGTCATCGCGTCATTGCGCGTGCCGTCACCGGCCGGATCGGGTGGGCCCAGTGATGCCCTTCGGCGTGAGGGGCAGATCGCCAGGGTAGGTGGTGATGGAGGTCCACAGACCTCCATCAAGGTAAGATAGTGCTAGCGACGGCATGGTGCCGTCATTAGCACCCGACTGGGACTGCTAGCGACGGCACCATGCCGTCGTTAGCAGTCAAGGGGACTGTCCTGGGTGGCTCTAAATTCGGCGGGGGGGCAACAGGGGGGGCAAGGAATATCCTAAGGGGGGCAATTGCCCCCCCTTGCCCCCCTGTAGCGACGCCACTGCATCCAGTAGAAGCAGAATATGCTGCTGCTGCTAGACTCCTCTTGCCCTACTACACAATGGGGAAGATGTCAGCAGTGGCTACAAGGATTTCCCTATGGCAGCCTACAGCGACATCATAATGTAGTCCAGACCCATTCTTGATTTTTGGGTGAACTGTACATCAGTGGGCCAGATCACCTTGTGATCTCCTCTGTGACCGCTAGACTTGAAAGAAGTGATGGAGTACCACTGGAGTACATCAATTCCTCCCTAGTCAGTGTGCTGCAGGAGTCCCTCCTTGTGGCGCTTCAGGTGCTTTTAGTGAGGCTGGTATGGAGAAAGGTGATGCCTGTGTGGTTCAGATCCTGTGGGAGAGACATGGGGGGGGTGACAGTGGTGAGTGGTGACAGTGAAGATCATCAGATAACCTGGCCCACCCATGATCAGTTCTCCCAAGCAACTGCCGGAGCAGTTTTATGCTACATTCCACCTAGTGCTGCAGGTAGTGGAGAGATGCCAGGCTTAGTGCAGGGCTGGACTGCGCATAAAAATTGAACACCAGCTCTTAAAACAATATTTCAATTATTGTACAGCATACATTTGTAGGGATCCTCCATAAGTTTTTTTCCCATGTTCAGCCCCTCTAACAAATATCCAACCACCACTTTCATGATGTTGTCACATGCATTCTTCCCCATAACCTCTTTATAAGATCCTGATTCATACTAACTGCATTGCGCCACACTGGAACACATTGACTAGTATAAGCCACACTGACATGAACTGGACACCATCCATAGGCAAGGCCAAGAGCACAACTGACAGGTGACTGTAGCAAGAAAATATAATGGACAGGTGCCAGTGGAAAAAGATTGATGGACTGATTTTGCCTGGAACTATATGAACACTGAAAAGAATCCCAGCACTCCAAACAGCTTCCAATCCTTAGGTTACTTTATTTAGAGAAAGCACTTTATATATATATTAACAGCCAATCAATATACGCTGCCATCTAAGTACCCAACTATGTACCCAACGTACGCCCACCATACACTGCCACCCGATGATCATACCTACTTACTTTGCCTTTCCCCATACATTGTAAATTAAGTACCCAAGCATGACTGTGAGCATGATTTGGTATATTGGTTAATATCTATTGTTACTGTAATTTTGAATTTGTACATTTTAGTCTTGCTAGTGATATAATAATCTGTGGAATTACAAGGGGATGACTGGCAAAAGTTTTAAAATGAGAGACTGTTGAGACTAAATTAAGTTGTTCTTGTCTTTATTGCATCCTAAAGGAATAACAGCTATGTAAACATTTTTAATTAAAAAATATAAGATATAATCTTGGATGAAGTATGGCGCTAAATTTTCAGAATAATTTAGCACCATGATATAAATGTCAATTAGAGGGAATCCTGCACTTTATTAAAATTACAGCAATTTAGAACTGAGTTTGACAAGCCCTACTATAATGAGAACACTTGAGGCAATACACAGAGAATCCTCTAGATGGCAATATTACTCCAATGCAGGCAGGGCAGTGGAATCCCTTGAAGTTTAGAAGTCTCCTTTGGTTACCAACATTGTTCACGCAGGAAGGAGGTCAGGCTCGCGTGCCCACACCATTGTAAGCTTATTGTGAGCAAACAGGCGCAGAAAACAACTGGCTTAAGTGTATATATGTATATGTATATGTATATATATACACAGTATATAAAAGAAAATAAGTGAAAAAGATGATTCTCAAGGCCAGTGCGGCTGGCAAAACATAACATTTCTCGCTACAGCATTTACCCCTTATTTAAAGTAGGGAAAAATGCATACTAAATTATTAAAATAACACAATCTGTACAGTTTTGTCTTTTAAAGGGGACAGCTTTCTTTAGTAGGCAGGGTCTACAATGACGTTTGAACCCAGTCTGTTCGCTTGTATACAATATCAATCCTTATAGAAAACTACACTTGTGTGAGAGGCTATAAGAAGTGATGGACACTTGCCAAACCAAATTTATATTTCAAAAGACAATAGGAAAGATACCTGTTTAGGACCCCTATCTTTACATTTTATACTAAACTTATATAATAATATGCTATATATATATATATATATATATATATATATATATATTTATAAAATATATATATATATATTAGAAATCATGGAACTCTCACGGGCAACAGCTGAATGGCCAGTGCCATGTTGTTGCCTCTAGTTTTGGCATCGTGTAGAACAGTGCATCTCCCAAGGACTGAAAGGAGAATACAAAGCACCCTCATACCCTTAAGTTTCCCAAACACATTTTCCTATAAGAAACATATTATTTCAATACTTACAATGGGGTAACGTCATCTACATCGGAGAAAGGATAAGCTAAAATTCCTTTTGTTCTTTTCAGTAAGTGGCAGGGTACATTTGTAATTAGAAAAAGCAGTTGTACTGTGGGTGAGAAAATAAAAAAAGTTCCTCCTTGCTCACACTTCCAACACCGTGCTTTGCATAGGTAATTGTATTCTTAGTTAGAAAGTACATGGATTTTCGTGTAATATATTATCTGTGACTGACACCCTTAAGCCCATGTATCCGGTGTGAACTGCATAATAGAGGCATAGAAGGCGTATTTTTTGTTTAACATAGTTTTTTTGTTTAACCAGTGGGGGAGGATAATGATGCGTTGGGTTGCTTTCCCCTCCTGAGCTGCAAGGGTTAATGTGGACTCTTGTTCCAAATGAGGTTTACAAATCCCAGAAGCTGGAAGCTATAGTTTTCCCTGCACATGTATCCTGCAGCTTAAATATGCTTTTCTGGATGCGGAGCTGGTGTGATTTGGCATTTTACGGACGGAGTAAAATTCCTTAAGACTGTAATGTAATGATTTCATTTGTGACGGCAGAAGATGGTTGTTGATAGAGCGCGGGCAAGAGGAGGAAAAGTCAGACAAAAATGGGCAAATGATTGTTTTTCTGACTTTTCCAATTCAAAGAAATTCCTTTTTTTTTTTTTTTTTTTTTTTTTACCAACGAAAGCTTTCAAATTAACTGTGATTGGCAGTTACCGTCCTGAATTCCCAGAACCCTTTGCGGTACAGCAGAGAGCCGAGGTAGATAGCCTTTTAGCAAATATTAGGTCTAGACTTAATTGTCAATCAAATGGACCATAGTCATTTTAACACTCTATTCGGAGATCAGAAGAAATCTATACTCCTATTTTAAAATAATTCATCTTATTTCTTTGAACTTTTTTAAATATCCCAGAAAGAAAACACACAAAAAAAGTATATTTTATGAAGGACACAATTTCTTAGGTGAAGCCATAATTCAAAGGGGATATCTGTAAGAATTAGTTATTGCTTTAGTCAATATCTGTGTTGAAACCTTCATCCCCACTCAACTAATCCACAAAAAGCACTATATTCTACACTCTGAGTTTCTTTCATACTCCTGGTTTCTTTGTAAAAAGGCTCCCTTAGCTGTGAAAGCCAATAAAATTTAGATTTAAAATACGTTTTGAGGTTCGAGTATTGCAGTGTATGAGGTTTCAGATTAGGAAAAATGTTAAGAAATGTGAATTAATCCCTGCATTGTTATAAACTGTTTTGTTAAGTAACTCATCTGGAAAAAAAAAGCTATTGCTTCATATCCCTTTTCTAGTATGATGCGTGGATTTCCAGGCTGTGGGCGCTTTTTCTTTTTCTCGTCTTTTCTGCATATTTACAAATTAAATAAATGCAGGCCACAGTACCGCAAAAATATTTACCTACTTTTAGGCTACAAATAAATGTCAAATAATTCATCATCAGCCCAAGAAAATGTTATTCTTCAAATACGCTATAGTACATTATATGGGCTTGCAAATGACAGACTTTTGATTATAGTTTGGACCATCAGCGCTGCAAATTTCTTACTAAACCTATACTATTTCTGAGTAGAATGTAACCTCACAAGACCAGAGCCCTCTACTTTCTGCACCAGTATGCTTTTTTATATTAATGATAGTATTTTCAACTCCTTGCAACAGAACTATGATTTATTAGAATAAGTTTAGTGTGTAAATAAAAATTAATATATATATATATATATATATATATATATATATATATAGGTATAGAATTAAAAGAGATGGTTTGCAGGCTATCAATGCTGACATAACCATTTTTGTTTCGACAGAGAACATTTTTTTTTTCTTATGTTCATGCCAGTTGGAAAATAAATAATTGCTTTAATATAGAAGGGTACTTTAAAAGGGGTAATTTCATTTAACTGACTTTTAGCCTCACCTTAGCATCTCAAGTATGCATTTTTATATAAAAAAAAAATAATAATATACAACATGCAAACAGCATAATAGACTGTTCTAAATGTAGAGAATTCAGCAATGTATTTTAAAGCTATTCACTGATGGCCCATCAGTAGGGAGGGTTAGTTTAAAATATACCATATAATTTTCCCACTTTGAGGTAATAATATCTCCTTCTTGTCTGTGTAAAGCAAGGTAGGTGGTAATCATTTTAATAAAGTATAATGCTTTAGCATTTTCATTTAACTCTTTCTTTGCCAAGATGAGAAACAATTACATTCTTATCCATCATTTTTTGTTTAATTGCCATGTACATAAGCTTTTGATTTTTTTAAAATTTTTAATTGTACTTATGTTACAGTTTGAAGGATGCTCTTATTAAATATGTTTATTATTGATTATTATATTTATTATTATTTTTTTTTATACATTGAAAAGGGCTATTTCATGATTTTTTTTTCATTTGCCCCTACCAAATTAATAATTGTCAAAATATTATTAAACAACTTATACCTCTATTTTAAGGCTTCAATCAACCATACCTTCGAAGAGTATTTATTTTAGAAGAATAGTTTCTCTTTGGGACCCAAATGCCCCAGTCCTTTTTTTCTTCCCTGTTGTCCTTTTTTTTTTAATAAGAATTTAGAATGCTTTGTAAGAATGAGTGCATCACAGTGTTCTATGGGCCTAACATAATATATACAAATCTAATACTGTTTAAATAATCAAAGCTATTTGTAAACAAAATATACTATTCATCTTCTAAATTGAACTACATATATAGTATCATATTCTTAGTAAAGCCCTGCCACCCAACAACGCTTCTAAATCCACTCCTAAAACAAAAGTGTTCCTTTTTGGCCATTTCTGATATTGGAACGTATGTAAATTTATAATGTGCCAAAATGTGCCTCACTGTGGCTTTGTAGGCAAAGTTTAAATAAATGGAAATGCATAGAGCCACCAGTGTGTTTTTTTCTTGTGCTTCTTGGTGCTTCTTCTTGACTGCAGTCATTGCTGGAGAAAATGTCAGACCTTCCAAGAAATTGGAGGACATTATTAAAATGATATTTTTCATTATAACAGAACTGCTCACAAGATAGCACAGCGTAAAATATTTCAAATCATCTTAAAAACAGAGCAGTGATTTTTTAGGTGATTTCTCTTGTTTCCAGGCTTACTGGGTTTATATTACGTGACCATTGTGTCCCCTGTCCTTTTGTTTCTAGTTTTTCAAATTTGGTGCGCAAAAGATAGCACAAAAGTGGCAGGAATAGATTTGAATTGCAGGTGCCAGGAAATGATTAAAACAAGCCCCCCCCCAAAAAAACTGTCTTTATGGCACCCCTAAACAACACCTAATCTGATTCTTGGGAAGTTCTGCTCTTCACAGTTGGTGTCCCTCTCATTTTCCCCGTCGGCCTTAGAGGAGCTACAGTGGGCATTTTTGGGTTATGTACTATTGCCTCTCAAGATGACCCATGCTGCTAGTTATCACTAATGGATGACATTATGTATCATTATACCAGTTTATATGTATCATGTATGCTTTGTTTATCAGTTACTGTAAGAAAAATATTTTTATCAGTAACTAAATATTTCCAAGAAAACAACCAAACTATAGCCACCACAAAATGGAAAGGTTAGAAACACGTACTAACAAATAGGATGTTTCTATTATCTTAAGTCCCCTCATTCAGTAGCAGCTACTTGACAAAGTATCATTTATAATCCAAAAAATGAATCCCTACAAATGTAAATAAATTTTGTCTATGAACATTACTAAAAATACATTGTGTATTGCAGAAATGATTATAATCTCAGCCAGTAATATGTGTTTTCTGTAAGCATGTCAATGAAATATAGGAAATACTGTATTTCCCCATATATAAGACGCACCTTTTTTAGAAAAATGTGGGGTTTAAAAATTGGGTGCGTCTTATACAGGGGACCTGCTGCTTACCTTAATCTGCCGCGGGTGCACAGGAACCCAGTGGAGTCACGTGAATGCACATTGCATCACATGACTCCGCTCAGTTCCTGCTCGAGCAAGGCAGAGGGGAAACAGCGGCCCCCACGGAAGTCGGCGAGCGGCAGCAGAAGATCTGCAGTTCAGGTAAGGTGGGGGAGTAAATGAATGAATGAATGTATGTATGTATGTATGTATGTATGTGTGTGTGTGTGTGTGTTAGCATGGATCTGTGTGTAGGGGGGCACAGGGAGGGGGAACAGGGAGGCTGAAAGTGATGTGCATGTACAGGCTGTCTGAGCATGATAGGAGTGCGATTGCTAACAGTTGCTAGTAGCCAACATCACACTCATTTCATGCCCAGGCAGCCAGTACAATAACTTTATGTAATATTTTTTTTTTAATTTCGCCCCCCCAAAATAGGGGTGCGTCTTATACTTGGGGAAATACGGTACATCTTTTCTTGAGTTTTAAGAAAACTATTAAGCATGCCTTACTTGTAAAATAATCATTTACTTAACTTGAAACCACTTGAAAGGTAAGTGATGGTTACAAATTACTTATTAGTAGTCAAGATGCTGCTGCCTTTGTTTCATGTGCATCAAATACAATGTCTGTGGATGTGTA
The DNA here is from genome assembly GCF_027358695.1 of Spea bombifrons. Lineage (NCBI taxonomy): Eukaryota > Metazoa > Chordata > Amphibia > Anura > Pelobatidae > Spea > Spea bombifrons. The sequence continues at coordinate 64,888,481 of NC_071088.1, read as the reverse complement.
ATGTATAGAAATATTAGAGATTACAGTCACTTTCTCAGTGGCAAATATAGTCCAGCACTATGGAGAGCTATTGAATTTATTGGCCCATTAATTAGAGACCATTGCAAAATATGCATTCTGCAGGTAAATGGTTATATTCATGCAGCTGTATCATTTTACCCAACAGGAGACACTATAGCAAAGCTAATTCAGTCCCGAATCTGTTAAAATCAACAAATAGTTTGAATCTGCAGTGATATTACAGCGATGCCTGTGTACTATGCTCTTTATCTGTATCTTGATTTTAATTATAGCTAGTAATGGCTTCTTACCATCACAGCCTTCTATCTCTACCATTAATAGTGCCCTATATCTAGACTTCCCATTCCTATCCAATTTCCCTTCTCTCATATTAATCCCTTCTGCCTGGTACCTGCATCTGGGGTGCCTACCCTACGTATTCAGCAATAAATGTATTAATGGTATGGAAAGCCATTACCCACTGTTCTATGTTTGCAAACTTCAACACTAAAGTGGGCTTTATTACAGTACTGGTTTTATGAAACCATCTCAAAAGTATTAACAATAAATGTAATACCTTTAAGCACTATTGTAAAACACTGCATGGGTTTCACTATGGATTGGTATTCGCTCTCATTGATATTTATACTGTATATTGAATATGTTATACAATAACTTTGTGTGACACTCCTGGGTCAACCAGTTAACTCTAAATGCCCATAAATTACAAGGCAGCCAAATTACATAATTGTGCTACTGTATGAAATTGTATCTTTCAACACAATTCATTCACTCGCACTGTTTTTTTTTCCAGCAGAGGAGGTGCGCTCCCTACCCTCCATGTTACTATAGTGAGTTTAAACTAGCAGTCTATGGATCACTTCTAGGTGGGATGTTAATCAGGACTCTGTGGTCTCAATTAAAGACATATGAGTTTGCTGATCAAAAATATATCTGGCAAACCATGTATCATACTGTGCTTGACATGGATCTGTAGCAACCAAGTGATTCGACATTGATCAATGAATAACTCTGTACCTGACATACTGACAGGGTGGAGGGGTTAAACTACACTATATGACCGCAAGTATGTGGACCCCTGAGCATTACACCTAGGAAGGAAGAAAAATCATTTTATAATTCATTTGAAATGCGTTATTCTGGATTTTTTGTTGTTATTCTGTCTCTCGCTTTTCAAATAAACCTACCATTCAAATTATAGACTGATCATGTCTTTGTCAGTGGGCAAACATACAAAATCAGCAGGGGATCAAATAACTTTTTCCTTCACTGTATATGCGCATGTTGGACATCCCATTCTAAAAACATTGGCATTTATATGGTGTTGGCCACCCCTTTGTGGCTATAACTGCTTCAACTCTTCTGGGAAGGCTTTCCAAAAGAATTTGGGCACGTTCAGACAAAATAACAATTTTGAGGTCAAGGACCGATGAGAAGGCATGACTCTGTAATGAGTGATGCTACAGGGGCAATGATACGCCCTTCAGCACACAGCGGGTCTTATTACATTTACCTGGAAAATAGCATGTTCTAGGTTGAAGTGCAACCTGTTTGGTGGGCATATTTGTTTTTACTTAGTTTGCTATTCACTGAAAGGTGTATGGTTTCCATTGTTGGCCTCTTAGGCTACTCCATGCTGTTTCCAGGGAATCTGCCGCTCACTGCACAGTCTTTGGGGGCATTTATGCAGTTACCTAAAAGAATATCTCCTGGTTCTTCACCGCAAACTCATCACTGCTATATCTGTTTGCCCAGAAAAAAAGGGATTCTGTTATGAATCGGTGGCCGACATTTTCTCAAATGAACAAAAACATTCAGGAGCCACTGCCTTACACATGTATCAAAATTAAACACTGCAAAAGTGATTGCAATCTATAGTATATTCCTTTCAAAGTGACATGCATTCAATTTGGAAGTAACAGGAGAAATAAGTATGGATATAAAAATATAAAACACATAAACAACTTTTATTGATTCTCCTGTTTATAGACGTTAAGATTGGATCTTGTAAAAATTCATCACTTTACCATTAAAAAAATACATTTAAATTTATAAGACCATATTTGTTCGATTATAAAACTCCAATGATTATAAGACAACGCCAAAAATTGAGAAAAAGCCTGAATATACGTCTACCCTATAGGAAAAATGTTTTACTAATAAATATTAATTCACATGTAAACTAGTTTTCCATATTTAATATGGAACTATGATTGAGAAACATTGATGTTTTTATTTCCTTTTATTTGATAACCTGCCCCCCCCAGTTATGCACATCTGCCCATAGTTATGCACATCTGCCCCCAGGCTTGCCACTCTGCCCCCCAGATATGCCTTATACCCCTTATAAGCCACTCTGCCCCCAGATATGCCTTATACCCCCTATATGGCACTCTGCCTCCCTGATATGCCACCCTGCCCCCCAGAAATGCCCTATATCCCCTTATATGCCACTCGTCCCCCCAGATATGCCTTATACCCCCTATATGCCACTCTGCCCCCAGACTTACCAGTACATCCCAAAACTTGTCAGCTGTGCTTCAGACTCCTTGGTGTCTAGTGGTTTGTTTTTCTAAAGGTGTGTGTGTGTGTGTGGGGGGGGGGTCATTTTTTGTTTCGGCCAAGTGAATCCTGAATTTTCGGTTTCGATTTTGGTCCAGAATTTTCATTTTGGTGCATCCCTAATTATAAAATCTCTTGTTGGCGTGACTGAGGTACACTCACTTAAGAGTGACATTTCAACCAGGAAAAAAGCACTCCTTTTGATTTCAAGCAGCCAGTCAGTGGCAATAATCATCACAGTACATAGGAGAAGGAGGAAATAATTGATATTAAATTACTCACAGATTAATTTAATATAAAATATTCTTTTGTAAGGAATCTACTGGCCGGAACAGGCCTTAAATGCGAGTCAGTGGATATGTAACAGAGGTTTTCTGTAATGCTTTCAAACTCTAGTGCTAATGTCACATCCTTTGCTTGCCCACAGGTAGCTGTTACCTGTAGTTTTTATTACTTTATAGGAAACGTTGGGTGCACGCGTGTTCACACTAACATATGCATATGTAGTAATTCTAGCATGGAGTGACAAGCTGCTACTCAGTTTAATTCATATTCTAAAAATAGGAAAAATATACATGTGGGCCACTGACCCTGACACCAAAAAAAAGGCTTCTTGTCTGTTTTTCAGCAGTTAGTGTCTCTATAAAAATGAGTGATTGTATCCACGTTTGAGCGCACACTGAGATTTCCAGCCAGTGGTTTTATTTCTGAACTCACAGTGGGAGCATAATTAATAATTTGTCTAGGTATTAAAGGGTCTAACGAAAGATAGTACCGCTTGCCTGAATTGGCAGTTTAACAAAAATCTAAACATGATGGCAGGATACAGGTTGTATTTAGCAAAATAAATAGCACATATTTACAGTATTCTTGTTATTTTTTTTCATCTGAATTGATAAGGTTTACAAGAGCAAGTGAATAGCAAGCAAGATGTATCTTGGAGTCCATCCTAAATATTAAACAAACATTAAGTAGTAGAAGAGGAACATTTATTGGTTATATACCAAGTTGGACATTTCCTGTGTGAAGAAAACTGGAATCACTGGATTTTTCAATTGTCCATAATAATTGGTAGGGAGAGATGATTTCTCTACTTACTGTACCTATCCCCAATTTCTCAGTTTAGTGTAAATATTTGGGTTAGAAATGATGTATTGAATGCCAATTCAAAGACCTGGTCAGATAGCATGGCGACAATTGCCCAGGGGAACGGCAGTAGATCGGCCCAGTCATCCTGGTGGTCATTAATAAAGAGGCGCAAGTACTGCTCTAGGTGTTGATTAGTCCTCTCAACCAGGTCGTTCGTCTGAGGGTGATACGCCGAGGAGAAGGCCAAGGTGATTCCCAAGGACTTAGTAAAGTCGCGCCAGAATCTAGCAACAAACTGGGTCCCTCTGTGCGACACAATCTCAGACGGTACTCCGTGCAGGCGAACGATGTCCCGGATGAACACATCCGCCAAAGTAGAGGCGTTGGGAAGCTTCTTAAGCGGGATAAAATGAGCCATTTTTGAAAAGCGGTCAACCACCACGAGAATCACGGTATGGCCCTTCGAAGGAGGCAGCTCGACAATAAAGTCCATAGCCACATGAGTCCAAGGAACCGAGGGACAAGGAAGCGGCCGAAGTAGTCCAGCAGGACGTGTGCGACAGGACTTGTTGGCAGCGCATTTGGTGCATGAGTGGACGAAGGCTGTAGTGTCCCTCCCCCAGTGGGGCCACCAAAAAGCTCGAGAAATCAGGTCCTTGGTGCGCGCTACTCCAGAATGTCCCGAGGTTCTAGCGCCATGAAGCGTGCGTAGCACAAGGGTGCGTAAGCTAGGAGGCACAAATAGTTTTCCAGGAGGTAAGGAGGGCGGAGCTTGTCCTTGAGAGCGAGAAATACGATCCAGCAGGGGAGTATACCCACGTAGATGAATGGCAGCGATGACCTTGGCAGGAGGAATAATGGGTTCAGGTTCCCCATTCTCCTCCTCTGGTCGCGTGTGCATACGGGACAATGCATCCGCCTTGGTGTTCTTAGAGCCTGGACGATACGTCAACACCAACGGAAATCGGGATAGAAACAAGGCCCATCTAGTCTGGCGCAGAATGAGGCATTTAGCAGATTCCATGTACTGGAGGTTCTTATGATCAGTCAAAATTAAGGTAGGTACAGAGGCTCCCTCCAGCAGGTGACGCCACTCCTCCAAAGCCAGGATGACTCCTTATTCCCGATGTCATAGTTCCTCTCAGCCGCAGAAAAGTGCCGAGAGAAGTACCCACAAGGGTGCAACGGTCCGCTGTATGATGCGCGTTGAGAGAGAACGGCACCAACCCCAGATTCCGAAGCATCTACTTCCAGGACAAACGGTAGATGCGGGTCGGGATGCCGTAGCACCGAGGCAGACGTGAATCTCTCCTTGAGAATAGTGAATGCAGACACTGCCTCCGAAGACCACTCCACGACTTTGGCACTTTTCTTTGTCAAGTCGTTTAGGGTGCAACGATCTTGGAGTAGTTATGAATAAAACGCCGATAATAGTTGGCAAATCCAAGAAAACGTTGAAGAGCCTTGAGGCTCACAGGCTGCGGCCAGTCCTTGATTGCTTGAACTTTAGATGGATCCATGTCGAACCCCTCAGGAGTGATAATGTACCCCAAAAACGTCACTTTGCGAGTCTCGAAGACGCACTTCTCTAATTTAGCAAATAGTCCGTGTTGCCGAAGACGGGACAGTACACGACGGACCTGTTCGCGTTGAGAAGGCAAGTCTGTAGAGTAAATGAGGATGTCGTCTAAATAGACCACGACAAACTGCTGGAGGAAACGCCGGGGCATTGCATAATCCGAACGGCATGACTAGATACTCATAGTGTCCGGAACGCGTATTGAACGCAGTTCTCCACTCATGACCGGCACGGATACGGACAAGGTTATAGGCCCCACGAAGATCCAGCTTAGTAAAGATTGTAGCCCCTCGTAACCTGTCGAAAAGTTGGGAGGTGAGGGGAATCGGGTAGGAGTTACGTCTTGTGATCTTATTCAACCCTCTGTAATCAATGCACGGTCTCAACTCTCCATTCTTCTTCTTAACAAAAAAGAACCCGGCACCAGCAGGAGATGTAGACCAACGGATAAAGCCACGCTTGAGATTCTTCTTGATGTAGGTCTCCATAGCCTTGGTCTCAGGAACGGATAGCGGATAGACCCGGCCTCTGGGCGGCATAGTACCTGGAAGGAGATCAATCGGGCAATCATACGGTCTGTGTGGGGGCAACTTCTCTGCCTCCCTCTTGTCAAAGACATCCGCAAACTCCTGGTATTGTCTGGGAAGAGCTGTAGTAACGGTCTCCGAGTCAGAGGACATACTGGCCAGTTTGACTGGTTTGATGCAATGCTCCTCACACGTTTGACTCCAAGAGGTAATCTCTCTAGTAGTCCAATCGATGGTGGGATTGTGCGTCTGTAGCCACGGAAAGCCCAGAATGACTGGAGTAGAGGGAGAGCAGATAACCAGGAACTGAAGCGTCTCATTATGAATCATGCCCACGGAGAGTGTCACCAGTGTAGTGATATGGGTGACCTGGGTAGGATGAAGAGGTCTGCCGTCAATGGCCTCGAGTCTCACAGGAATGTCCTTAAGTGTTGTGGGAATATGCTGTTGGTCACAGAAACCGGCATCGATAAAGTTCCCAGCAGCACCCGAATCCAGGAAGGCCTCTGTGCAAACAAACCCCACAGGCCAGGACACCCGAATCGGAACAGTCATCCGAGTGTTACTTGTGTCAGAGGACATACCCAGCACACCCAAAGCAGGTCCTCTGAACCACTCTAGGTGCTGGCGTTTCCCGACTTCTTAGGACAAGAACTTGCCCAATGTCCTGCTGTGCCGCAGTACAAACAGAGCCCCTCTCTGTGTCTCCTGGACCTCCGACAAATGGGTAGTCCCCAGTTGCATGGATTCCTCAAAGGCGGAGGAATTCATAGGTGGTGGTATGAACTGGGGAACAGCACGCACAAAATGACGAACTCCTCTGTCACGTGCTTTCAAGCCGTCCCGCTGTGCCTGTCGCTCGCGGAGTCGAAGATCAATCTGTGTGATGTAAGCTATTACAGAGTCTAGGTCAGACGGTAGATCTCGAGCAGCAATCTCGTCTTTTAAAGTCTCTGATAGCCCGTGCAAAAAGGCTGCAATCAGTGCTTCATTAGTCCAATCCACTTCAGCCATTAGGGTGCGACATTCTATAGCATAGTCCATCAGAGAACGTTCCCCTTGGCGAATATTGAAAAGAGAGGACGAAGCAGTTGAACTCCTGCCTGGAACGTCGAATACAGAACGTAGTGCAGACACAAATTCGGAGTAGGAACGAACCACCGAAATGTCTCTCTCCCACAGAGGTGAAGCCCATGCCAGGGCCTTGTCGGTCAGGAGCGAAATTACGTATCCCACCTTAGCCCGGTCAGAAGCAAAGGCATAAGGAGAAAGTTCGAAATGAATTTCGCATTGGTTAAGGAAACCACGACAAGTAGTAGGATCTCCTCCATAACGTTGTGGTGGCGGAAGGTTCGTAGGAGCATGAACCATGGAGACTGGAGCCGGAAGGGAGGCTGGCAGAGGTGCTACTGCTGGAGAATGCGCCGGTAATCCGGGATCAGTGCGCTGAAGGAGGATCTGGCATGCCTGGTTAAACTGATCCAGACGATGATCCATCTCATCCAGCCGAGCCTCACACGGACCTTGAAGTCCCATCGAAGCGGGTCTCATGATGGCCTTCTGATTCTGTCACGTACAAGTAAATAGGAGACACCGTAGTCAGATAGGACTCCAAGACAGAACAAGTTCAGACAAGCCGAGGTCAGGATTCCGGAGAGCAGGATAGCCGATAAACGTAGCCGAGGTCAGGATTCAGGAGATCAGGATAAACGATAAACAAGCCGAGGTCAGGATACAGGAAAACAACGTAGTCAGGCGAGCCGAGGTCAAACACAGGAATCAGGACAGTAAACGCTATCTGGGTGCTAGCACAAGGCATAGACGACCATCAGAAGGCAAGGTGTAACAGGTCTGAGGGGTTTAAATGGAGAAGCGCGGAGGAAGTCAGAATCTCCCATCAGCCCCCATGACATCACTTCTGGTGTCCGGGAATCGCGACCATTTTGAGTGTGGCGAAGTCTCCCTTCATAAAGGCCTGCAGTTAGCGAGCGCAGTAGCCGGACGCCGTGAGCCAGGAGGTCTGCCTCTCCTGCGCGGCACCTCGGAGGACATCAGTGGAAGTGGCTGTGCGGTGGAGGGGGGTCTCCCTCTCCCTCGTGGCGGCTGCTGCGGAGGTGGCCGTGCGTTGGAGGGGGGTCTCCCTCTCCTCCGTGGCGGCTGCTGTGGAGGAGGCCATGCGTTGGAGGGGGTCTCCCTCTCCTCTGTGGCGGCTGCTGTGGAGGTGGCCGTGCGTTGGAGGGGGGTCTCCCTCTCCTCCGTGGCGGCTGCTGTGGAGGTGGCTGTGCGTTGGAGGGGGGTCTCCCTCTCCTCCGTGGTGGCTGCTGTGGAGGTGGCCGTGCGTTGGAGGGGGGTCTCCCTCTCCTCCGCGGCGGCTGTTGCGGCAATGTGGGAACCGAGGACAGGTGAGTAACAGCATGTAACTATAAAAGTTATATAATAAATCACAGTAAAATGCATAATAAGCTCCTTTCGTTTTCTGGTGACCCTGACCTTTTCAGTTGAGTGTCCTGAGCATCATGTCTATACTGTAGATTAGATAATATACAATAATATACTAGGGAGAAATGATGGTCACTCTCTCTTCTACAAGCTGTACTCAAGAAACTGCAGTTTTGATCTTTGAACTACCAGCCACAGGTTTCAAAAATAGCCTGTATGACTTTATATCTAACATAGCGTGAGAAGGTCAAAACCACCATCAGAACGCGTGAATCTCACAAAAGATTTCTGAGATTTGACAGTATGTGCTGGCAGCCAACAGACACAGTTCAACACTGACAGGATAACAATTTCTACAACACAATTGAGTTGGTATACTTTCAAAACACTGTAGGCTGGTTGGTGATTTTCATATAGATGTATGATATAGACAAGCGGTGGTTCCTTAAAATAATCACTAAAAACTTTACTCCCAGTTGTATAAGGCAATTAATTAATGTTTTTGGCCCTTGCAGCTTATTCTCTCTTCAGTTTCTAAAGGATCATGTTGTTTTCCTAATCCCTAAAAATGCTGCCTCTTAGTTTGATGCATACAAAGCATTTTCTCTTTCTATTTTCTTATGTCTCCAGCTCCTAGGTCCATATTTAAAAGCTGGAACAATTCTGGGAAAATTCCATTGTTTGCTAAGGTGATTGAATCAGATGTAGCACTTTGTACCAGAACTGCCTTGATAAATAATTCCTTTATGTCGTACATGGATGTGATTTTAAAGTAACAAACTCCCTTTTTTCCACCTACTTTAAGCTAAAATAGGAAACCCCTATGACCCAATTTAACGTAGTTTAAACGCACATCTGCCTTGTAAACTCAGAGAAAAGCAAACATTGTCAGGATATATAGCATAAAAGTGTATATTTTATTTAACATAAGTATAAAAAATCATAATGTGCATGTTTAAATTAGTGTGCAGAATGTCGCGTTATTAGTAATGTCTATATACATTCCTATTAACCAAAAAGCATATACCCTATAACTACACAGCATTTATTTTGTGAAGAGTATTTGCGCACAGGTGATTCTAGTGTTACTGGTGCCTAAGTGCAGGAGTTGTCTCCCCCTCCCTCGAACTAACACACAGACACTAACAAACACTAATACACACATAATAACACAGACACAAACTCTATCACCTACACACAGGCTGCATACTTATAGATACTTTCTGTATCATCCAGTATGCTGGATACACACGCTGCATGCTACATAAGCATAAACGTAAGCATAACATGCGACAACACAAATTCAGACGAAATCCACATTTATGTCATTTGCCTGCTACAAGCCTGAAATTGCCAGGGCTGCCTAGTTAAGCCCAGCCCACACACCACACACTAACAGTCACTCTCACACCGTACACTTACACACATACTCTATACTAACACGCGCTAACACCCACAAGCACACTGTAACAACACACACACTAGCACTCACAGGACATGTCTGAAACTAGAAACTATACCCATGGGTAGAAACTGTACCCAATGTACACATAGCTGAGAGTAATCCAAATCTATGAAATATGTGTTCAGAATAGGACACACGTAGCTTTCTACCTTCTACCTTGAGCCTCCGTGTGCTTGGTAGCTCCTGAACTTTGCTACCTGCCAGGTCATCAGACCTCATCCCATATTTGGGAAAGCCAAGGTCAGTGCATAGAATGACAGCACAAAACAATGTCAACAGGTAAGCTTGGTTCAATACAGTAGGTTCATAGATCAGTATAAAGTGAAACACAAGCTGGATTTGGTACACACAATAACATATTAATATAAGGATGAACACCCAGTAAGATGACTTGATGAACAGGCAAGGAATTGTGGAGTTTGTAAGTATTTATACAAGGCCCCACATCATTATTTGGATTGAAACCGGCATTTAATCTTGATTTGTGTGCAAATCCTGACTGCTGTTGACTCTAAAGCAAACTTACATGCTGTAAAATTTGATGCAGACTAGCAAAATGTTGAGTACAAAGCTAATTTACTTTCCATCTCATGGAAAGCCCTCTGAGCCCAATGACTACCCTCCCTAGGTTATGGACACAATTATGTAATATTATAAGTCATATTTGACTATGGAGCTATTTTTATCACAGTGAATGATAAAAATACAGGAACATATAATTTTCTTACAGTAGATTAAGTAAGGGATTGTATTCCTTAATTACATTTAAAATAATCATATACGCTAAGTAAAATATATTGATTCTTCTCAGATAATTAATAACATTCTTCAACTGTGATCAAAAATACAAAACTGCAATGCTGCTAAACATGTTGATATTTTGTGAATATCTGAATTCAGTATTAGATGTCTTTCGGCACATATTGCAACTACAATTCATGTTTTTATATATGCATATGTAAATGTACAAAAATATGGGTATAATATGCACACTACAAAAATATATTTTTAAAAATATGTATATCTGCATGTCGTAGAAAGCTACCCCCACATTCCAATATTTCTTTTTATATGTACGGTATGTGTTTATATAAAAATACGCATATACAGACAAATCTATGCTGTAGTATACTTTGATGGTGATTGGTACACTGGGTCTTCTGCTTTCTTCCTTGGTGGCAGCTATAAGCATTTTGATTGTAATGTAGGAAGCATTTGGTGGAAATGAAAATGAATACAAAAGAACAAATAGAAAAAAAGCTATAAAATTATAATGAGGGAGCATGCAGCCTCTCTCAGCAAGCGGCTCAACAGAGCAGAAGCAACACCCTAGTTCCGGCACTGTGACTCATTATTAGAATCCTTTGCCTAAAGGGTTGAAGCAGTGATGCAGTGGAACATCATGCTGAGAACCTGATAGCTGGATGGAGTGACTGTGAGTCTAATCAGCTGAAGGCGCGCACTTGTTTCCTGACAGGCATATGCAGAATCAAACATTAGTTTGGAAAGTGGCTGGGACAGTCAGGGTGCGGGGCACCTCCCAATAGTTCCAATCGCCCAAAACAGGCATGGTTAGATGAGTGGCCGAGGGGGCTGGGCCTTACAGAGTATTTAAAGTGAGGTTAAGGCCTATCAATAGATATGCATGTAGTGGAAGAAGGTGTTTATATGAGGAATAACGTATATTACACAATTTAATGTATACACATATTTGGCTATTTACGCATACGTTGTGATGAATTTTAGGGCCTTAGAACACTGTGATCAGAGAAGAGGGGCAAATTGATATGGATACCAGAGAAGCTGTGTAACCTAAAGAGGGACACGGGGAGGATCACAGGTTAAACTGCAGGTTTTATGTAACGCTGGATACATGGATTATCGTAGAAACTTAGTGCTGGGAATACAAAGAGTGACTCTTTAAGCACAGGGACCAACCAATGAATGTTCTCTCCCAGAACTTCTCCTTTAGAAAGAGAAAAACTGAACTAGGATTTGGGTATTTGCTAATTAGTTTATACATTTTACACATTGCATGTTATTGTTTTATAGCCAAATGCATAATTGAACACTTTTATATGTGTTGCTATACACATATCTCAGTTGCCTGGATTATTGTGTCTTTTATTACAGTTTATGGATACTCAATGTTCTTGGCAAAGTTTCCTTTCTGGATTAGATGGAACAGAGCAATCAAACCATGAACATCATAAAAAAGACAATGCATCAAAAATCCTAAAAAATGCCTATGGTTTGCTGTGTGGCTACACTCGTACAAAAAGAATAGCCTAGTGCACAAAAATGTACATTTCCTTTTTAATGAATGTTTCATTCTTTATTGGAGTTAGATAATGAAATTTGTGTTTCCCCACCCAAGAGTAGGTCCTACTTCTCCATGTCGTACAATACAGTTAGGTAGGGAAATATTTGGATACTGACACCTGTTTTGTTATTTTGGCTGTTTACCAAAATAAATTCAAGTTACAGTTAAATAACGGATATGGGCTTAAAGTGGAGTCTTTCAGCTTTAATTTGAGGTGTTTACAGCGGACTGCTGAAGTGCGCAATGTGTAAAAATCGCGGTCCTCTGTAGCATCACTCACTAAAGGGTTCCAGACTGCTTCTGGAAGCAACATCAGCAGAAGCACTGTGCAGCAAGTGCTTCAGTAAATACGTTCACATGGCTGACCAGCTGCACATAAGCCAAAGATCACTATGCTCAATGCCAAGCGTCTGCTCAAGTGGCGTAAGGCACACGGCTTTTTTCTTGATCTGCTTGTCCCTACTATCCACTGTACTTCACTGTCTGGAATTCTGATGTATGAATCTGGGTTTGGCTGATGCCAGGAGAATGCTACCTATTGGAATAGATAATTCATACTGTATAGTTTGGTGAAAAGATAATGGTCTGGGGCTGTTTTTATAGGGTTTGGGCTAGGTCCCTTAGTTCCACTGAAGGCAGAGCCGGCCTTAGGTGTTCTGGCGCCCTGTGCAGACTACTCCTCTGACACCCCCCCATCCCAAAAAAAGAAAGGAATAAAAACTTGTAACAAAACTTGTAACAAAACCCCAATCACTATATACTACGCCAAACATTGATGTGGTGTAGGCCTACCACTTCATTGTCTGGCTTAGTAGTAGGGATGCACCGACACGAATTCTGGACTGTAACCGAAAGTGCAGCATTTACCTGGCCAAACCCGAATATGACCCCCCCCACACCATAAAAAAATCTAACACTTTTATTTAAAGTAAGTAACACACCAAAATAGGACAAAACAATTAAATAACAATATTATATATATATATATATATATATATATATATATATGATTAACAGCAATCACATTCCTATCATGCCCAGGCATACCCAGATTCCAGGATGTACTCGCAGACTTGGCATGATAGGAGTATGATTGCCCTATCTACCCCTTCTCACTCCCTTCTGCCCTATCTACCCCTTCTCACTCCCTTCTCCCTATCTACCCCCTTTCCCCTGTTTCACTCCCTTCTCCCTATCTACCCCCTCCTAACTATCTACCCTTTCCCTCTTTGAAGTTCACTTACCTTTCAGGAGTCCTGCGGTAGGGGTGCAAGGCCTCTGCCTCCCAGCTCTGCCACTGTATGGAACAGTATAGAGTGATGGGAGTTATGATGTACTTTTAGAGCATGAAAAAGACATTGGAAATGGTACAGCATAACACCCATCACTCTCACACACTTACCAATCCACACGTATACACCAATCCACACGCATACACCAATCTACACGCATACACCAATCCACACGCATACACCAATCCACACGTATACACCAATCCACATATATACACCAATCCACACATATACCAATCCACACATATATATACCAATCCACACATATATATACTAATCCACACATATATATACTTATCCACACTTACCAATCCACACACATACCATTCCACACACATACCATTCCACACACATACCAATCCACACACATACCAATCCACACATATACCAATTCACACATATATACCAATCCACATATACCAATCCACACATATACCAATCCACACATATACAAATCCACACATATATATACCAATCCACACATATATATACTAATCCACACATATATATACTTATCCACACTTACCAATCCACACACATACCATTCCACACACATACCATTCCACACACATACCAATCCACACACATACCAATCCACACATATACCAATTCACACATATATACCAATCCACATATACCAATCCACACATATACCAATCCACACATATACCAATCCACACATATATACTAATCCACACATATATACTAATCCACACATATATACCAATCCACACATATATACTAATCCACACACATATATATACCAATCCACTCTCACTGAATGTTTTCCTACCTTTCCTCTTTTCTCCTTACAGCTCCTCTTCCTTCTCTTCGCTCCTCTTCTTCAGTTCTTCTGTCTTCTTCCGGGTCAGAGGGCACGGACAGAGGTGGGCGCGGCTTCAGTGTTGTGCGCCGGGATCTGACAACAAACCCCGGCGCATAGCAGCTGTTGCCGTGCGGATCACAAGGGAGCGGTATCGGAGGTCTTTAACATTTTACATTACATTTATTTATAAAGCGCCGGCAGATTCCGCAGCGCTGTTACAGTTGGTAGAACAAATTATAAGCACATACAATAACAAACTGGTGCAAAGGAGAGGAGGGCCCTGCTCTTGCGAGCTTACAATCTAGTCGGTGGTTGAGGGGGAAGTGAGACAATAGGAGAGGACTGCTTGGATGGGGATGAGTTGATCTGGTTCCGATGATGTGTTGAAGCTGTTGATTGTTCAGATGGCTTGATTATAATGATGGTTGGGAGTACTGGGAAGGAATGTTGTAGGCTTCCCTGAACAGGTGGGTTTTCAGAGAGGTTTTGAAAGTTGCATATGAGGCAGAAAGTCTGATGGAACAGGGAAGGGAATTCCACAGATGGGGTGCAGCTCGGGTGAAATCCTGAATACGTGAGTGGCAAGAGGTAACAACAGTAGAAGAAAGCCGCAGGTCGTGAGAGGAGCGAAGGGGATGGGTAGGGGTGTATTTGCATAGGAGGATAGAGATGTAAGGGGGTGTAGAGTTGTTGAGGGCTCTAAAGGTCAGGGTGAGAAGTTTAAATTTGATTCTGAAGGGTATGGGGAGCCAATGAAGTGATTGGCATAGTGGAGCAGCGGATGAGGAATGGCAGCAGAGAAAAATTAATCTAGCTACAGTGTTCAGGATGGATTGAAGCGGTGAAAGGCAGGAGAGGGGGAGACAGGTTAGTAGGTAGTTGCAATAATCCCAGTGGTATATATTAGTAATTTGGTAGTTTCTTGTGTGAGGAAAGGGCGGATTCGGGAGATGTTTTTCAGGTGGAGGCGGCAGGATTTGGTGAGGTATTGGATGTTAGGGATGAAGGAGAGAGAGCAGAGTCAAGGGTGACACCAAGGCAGCGAACCTGGTCTGTATAATATTTTTTGTGCTCCTAGGCTTGAATAGTATTATAAATCTAGAAGTGAATAAAATAGTTTTGTAAACAGGGAAGTTAAATTGCAGAATTTGGCCATTCTTGCATATATCTAGAGATATTCAATCAGAAAAAAAAATCTAATTTTAAGGCATTCCATTTTGAAAGATTATAGGAAATTTACATGTTCCATAATAAAGGAAATGTTAGGATTTATTCTGCAAAAAACTCCAGAGAAATAAAAACATATTTAATCTATAATGAGCACGTGAATGCATTTTTTTTCTTTAGAGAAGATGTGTATTTGAACAGACACTTGAAAACCTATAGATACATTGTGTTTTCCACCATGTTAAGCTCAGGGGCTCAACCGTGTTCACACAATTCTGTTGATTAGTATATCTTAAAATTGTCTATCAATGATGTATTTCGCATAAACATGTCTTGTCAGAAAATATGTAACTGGAATAAATAACATTTGTCAGAAATCTGTATTGTTAGTAAGCATAACTTTAAGATGAATGGAAGACAGAGACATATGTCTTTTTTTAGTTATGTCACCATTTTTATTTTGCTTTATTGAATGTGAAAAAAGTAAAAAAAAAATATACAAATGTTTTAGGTCTCGTTTTATAAAATGTGTATTGTGACTTTAAACAAAGATTCAATCTGTATTAAAGTGGTTTATTCTCTCAAGGCTTTATTTTTTAATTTCAAGAGGAATTAAATATTTCACTAAAGATTGCAACTATGAGCTTATTTAAAAATATGTTTCTTTTTTTTGTTAGCTATTAAAGTTTACATAAAAAAAACAAACCAGTTAGAAAAAGGAGGTCAATTGGAGGGTTCTGGGAAATATATTAATTTGTGTATAAGGACATGGGACTATATGGTTATAAGTTATTTTTAAAAATGCCTAACATAATACACAGGCACTTTTAGTGATTAATGTCAAGATCTTATAGGTTCTAATTTCAAGGAACTTTTTACAGCTCTTTAATCTAGGCCAAGGCTGTCCAAATATTGGCATGCCAGATGGATAATCCATACAATTAGAGTAGTAGGAGAGAAAGGTCCAACCCACATGGTCCTGAGGTTTGTTTTCCAGGGTTCCAAACAAAGCCTGTGTAAAAAGGGCACTGTCAAAACAAATATAATGAAGTCTTCTCTGCCGCGATCAGAGCAATGTATAAATCTGCACAGCCTCTTGGTATGCATGAATATGCACAATAGAGTAGCTGGTGATAGAAAATATCTTCTTGGCCAGGGGTATTAGGTATCAGGGTGTTAAGGCACTTATCTGATGCCAGTGCATGGCTTATTCTTCTCATCATAACGGATGAGTAGACCATGGCAGGTCTACTTAGGCTGATAGAAATCTAAATCCAGGTTACAACCATAACTTCCAAACTGTTCCAAAAGGCTACAACCACTCATTAGAACTCTTCCTTTACATGTTTCTATAGCTGCCCTGTAAAATTTACTCTAGTTTCTTTTAAATGCTTTTTTGGCTGTAGTCTTATGTTTTCTGACTTGATCTACCCTGAATAATTTTTACTGAATAATCTATATAGTCATTTACTAAACATCTCCTGCAACTTCCCTTTGTTGATATCGCCATTCCTTAAATAATAATTTACTAAGAGCACCTATAATATCTCCTTTGATGCTGCTGTAGGCTTCAATTGCAAGGAAATAGCTCGAAACTGTGTTATAAGAACAAAGTCATAATGTAGTAGGCCCTTTCCTACTCATTAACCAAATAGAGATAAGCAGTGTTGTTTAGTAAACGTATCTGTATGTTCATTTGATGCTGAGCATTGCTGCTCCCCATGGAGAAATGCATATAATTTCAAGTACAGTACACACTAATTTGGAATATATATGACTTCACCATTTCTAATACAAAGAGTGAATTACTTTTACACAGCTTTTATCTTCAATAACATACCTTCACCAAGTCAATATAATATTCAAGTTGTAAAAAGTACAGAATCACAATAGTACAGTTAAAAAAACCATCTAGTTAAGTTTTAAGTTATTTATTGTTTGCTTTTCTCATTATTCCAGAATTCTACTGCCTTAAAGAAACACTTCTAATGCAAAAAAAAAAGTTTTTTCCTCATTGTACTTACAAATACAATCATAAAACACACTTGAATGTATGGGAAGAGGATGCCTACATTTATTCTCCTCATGGTAGCAGTAACATCTACAGTGTTGTCTCCTAGATATAAATTAATGTCTTTGGGGTACTAGTTATCGACTTCTTTGTTTTTTTTCCCATTTTCCTTTTGCAGGAGTGATAAAAAGATCATTCCATGCGAGGGGAAGATATGAGAAATTTAATCTAATTAGATATATTTCAGTTGTTGCTACTACTGGGCTCTCAAATGATATTATTCAACCCCTAATGCTGAAAAAGCACAGTTTGTTTAATTTATGAAATATGTGTTTGATTGGATGTTTGGCCAAAACATCCCATTAATGGGAACATTTTCAGTAATAAGAATCCTGCATAATATATATAGTGAAAATGGTGGGATTTGTTGAATATCATCAAGATAACAATGCATTATGTGGGGACAACTTGGTCTTTTGAGAAGAAGAATCTTTGCATTAACAAGCCACATTTGGCACAAGTTGCCTCATAATTTTTCACATCAAGTTACACAAAAGCAGACATTGATTGGCTGTTGCCATACAAACGGAAAAAACTTCTTATTGGTTTGTTGTTGTGACATGATTAAAACTTCACCAGAAAAAATAAAATGACAGATCTGAAACGGTTTACTGACTTAACATGCTAGATAGCTCAATGTTTTGAGGGTCAGCACCTTTAAATTCTGTAAGTAGAGTCTAGTGCTGAAAAACACCTCAGGAATAGCCAACAACAAATATTTACAGTAAAAATATTACCATTTTTAGGGAAGACTAAACTTTATTTATTTGCATCTGACTTCTGACCTATCTATTACGACCTATGTTCTGACATCTCTATTCCTGCAATAAAAACTCCTACTCATCTCTTCACCACCTTACTGTATTTTATTGTATAGTACTGTACCACACCTGGCAGGAAAATGGCGGCAATGTGAGCCCTAAGAATCAGAGCACATGACTGCTTAAACCTATAACATAGACCCAGACCAACGCCACCATCCGACCTGACCCGCATAAGGTCACTGGACACCACTTGTGGGTAGGGTGCTGGCCACATCTTTATTGACATTTAACTTTGACATTAATTCACCAAACCAGCCATACCCATAGGATATGGGTATCCATTAAAGGCCTGCCAGCTGCAAAGCCATAAGCCCAACAGGGTTTCTTCCGAACACCTTAAACGAGAGTCCTACCCTACATGTACCATATGCCCCCTGAGGGACATGCCTTCCTAAACCTGTTATGGTCAATCGCTTCTATTGTCCTTTGATTCGGCGCTGGCCAGGGGACCCTTTCTGCAGCTGTTACGGCAACAAAAATAAACATATTCAATGCCAGAGAGAGAACCACTAAGAAATCTTAGCAGCATATTACAACATAATCAAGACAATTACAACACCACCCTAACCAGGCAGAGCAAACAGTTAGTGTCCCAAGTGAAAAGGTAGAAAATCACCTCTCACCATAGTTTCTCCTACCAGATGCAGTATTGTTGCAGTCATCCACCAATGGTAGAAAAACTTTACTATACATTGGTTTATCTTTTCATTGTGGGTTTATTTAACAATATGTATGCATTATAGTATGCATTATACTGAACGCAGTCCCTTTTTATGGTAAATTATGTGTGCTTTGTCCTTTCTAATTCAAGTTAAAACGGCAACTTTCTTTCAGTGGAATACCCCCCTCCATCCATTATCCGTATGCTAATTTTGTTTAAATGTATACATAAAATGTGTGCATTGCCACAGAATGTTTGTGAGATGTATTAATAGATACTACTGATAATGATATTGGTGATTTAATTAATGAGTGAATCTTATTAAACAATTTGTGTTGTTTTAATAAATTAGTTTAATGCAATGGGAATATAATGAGGTGTTTTTCTATACCTTAACGTTATCAGATCATTAAAATTGGGGTTTATGAAAAGCTAAAAAATGACACATTGCCTCCTAACTCCAATAAACAGAGAAAAAACGTTTTAAGAAATCAATACAACAAACTGCAAACCATGCGTGTAAATGTGGAGAACTACAGTATTCTACAGTCCAATTCCATAAAACATTATTTTTCGAAAAACAGTTACATTTTTCCTAATATGGATGCTTTCAGACTATATAGTTATATGACATAAAATAATTGCTTGCTATTTTTTCTGATCTTTTAACAAGATCTAAAGTGTGACCATATTTGAACCTTGGCATTCTCTTTGTGTAGGATATAACAATATACAGTATGTATAGCTTTTACCAATTCTGCTAGAAGTCTTTCTCTCTCATACTCACAGTGTTTTCATTTAAGCATCAATTGATTTTTTTTTTTTTACTTTGATTCTTTAAGTTTCGAGCTTTGGGGGATGCCTTCTCATTCGGAAATCATTATTTTGGAGGCCCGTGTGGCACTGAACGGGTTAAAAGGACAGCCCAAAACTGTCTGTACTGCTATTAAATGACAAAAGCTTGGGAACGCCTTGGTTCATTTCCAAACACAACGTCCTTCACAAAGCTCCGTCTTTTCTGAACTGTGAAGAAATCAAAAACCACCTTCTCTCGCTCTGCTGGAAGAGTGGCTGACCCCTGGCAGCCGCCCGTTACGACAAGAGGAGAGGGGGGTTGTTCGTCTGCAAGTAACGGAGTAACAGTTCAAATCACAGTGGATGAGGCAAAGGGAAGAGACAACGCTCTGCTGAGTGACACAACGTAATAATTAGTGACAATGATTGACAGATACACTCCATCTGCCGCTCCGATGGCTGGGAGCAGTTATTCCACAACTGTCTGCGGGCACAGCCATCCCTCTTGGGAGCCAATGATGGTCTGTGATTGACAGCTGCCTCCAAGAGAGAGAGACAGAAAGAGGGAGTGAAAGGGAGAGAGAGAGAGAGAACGGGATGCTGTACACTTATCATCAGCCAGAGCTTCCTATTGCTCCCTAGTCGCAACACTAGCTATATACATGTATTCTGTTTCATTTATCATGTCAACTGCTGTTGGGTTTTTAAACAGATTATGAGCTTGCGCGTTCTTAACCTCTTCACTCCCAAGAATGTTGTGCCAAAATCAGATTAGCCAAATAACTTCCTTGTAGAAGTAGTTGGATCAAGAATAGTAACATGTCTAATTAAATAGTAAGTGGCAGTCTTTAAGTAAAATGATGAGATTTTTGGGAAGACATGAGATACTTTGATCCATTTTGTATAACATCAGAAGCAGGGGAGGGCTTGGGACACATTTTACACTGACACACACATTAATGGTACAAACATACTTACACTAGCACATATGCTAACACACACTCATGCTAACACACAAACATTTACACACACACACACTTATACTAACACACACATTTAGGCATATACAGGTATGCATACACATGCATGCTAACACACAAACTTACTCACATACACTCATGCTAATACACACATACATACACGCTCATGTTAATGCAAACACATACACATGCATGCTAATACACATACAAATATACTCATGCTAACAGACACACATTAATGCTAACCCATGCACATTCAATGCATTCATACACACTCCCTCTCTAGCCACTCTCTCTTTCACCAGGCAGTCACATGACCCAGTCAGGTTCCTGCTTCTGAAAGTAGACTGGTCCAAGTCAGACCAGCCCTTTTTTTGTTTGCCCCCTACCCAGCTCATCTCGGATCAGGAGCTCACATAGCTAGAGCTCCCTCACAATTACCTCTTAAATATGTAAGATATTTGGGTTGTCTTTGGCCTAATCAGTCCCAGTGTGTGAACACAGCTATTAGAAATTAATAAACAAAACAACATTTAATAAATTACTTTAAAATATGATGACAGATACAATGCAAAAACTTCATCACATGGGCAGATCAGCCTAATTAGTAGCTAATTTGTTCTAATTTCATTACAAAAACAACAAATTAGAATATTAGAATATATCTTTAGCTACCAATTCCAAT
This sequence comes from Spea bombifrons, assembly GCF_027358695.1. NCBI lineage: Eukaryota > Metazoa > Chordata > Amphibia > Anura > Pelobatidae > Spea > Spea bombifrons. Next base: position 64,867,175 of record NC_071088.1, on the reverse strand, counting down.
CAAATCATGTAACATGCAAACACCATGTTGACTAGCCATTGTTATTATATGAGAACAAACACAACATGCAAATACAATAACCATATAGACACTGGGCCAAAAAATATTAGTTTCCACGTAATTTCTTGTAAGTAGTTGGCACTATATAAGTCAAAAATAATGCTAATAATAATGATAACAATAACAACAATAATAATAATAATTTGGCTTCTCAAGTCCTTTATACCTAACGCTCTATCTAGTGGACGAGCCTGATAATAGCCCATTAGCTCAGATTGTAAAGACTCATACAGAATATGATCAGGGAATTAATTTATAATTACACAAAACAAAGCAAGAATTCAGTGCATGCTCAGTGAATACCATTTAAAAAACATGGCATAAATATTGGGGATTCTGCCCGAGATGCCAGATGGCCAGTCCAGGCCTGGTCCTATGAGGTTTCGAAATAGATTTGCTTACTGTGTTTTTTATTTACTTTTTTTTCAATGCTTATAAAGGTTTAGCCATTTTTCCATTTCCATTTGGAAGCAGAAAGGTCCAGTTAATATCCGATACCCATAGCAAGGAGAGGGGGTGTTTCCTGGTTGTGGGAAATTGTCAGTAGAACTTAATGGGTGTGAGGAAACATAATTAGTATTTCTCAAGATTAACAGTTTTCTGGATACTATGCTGTGTACAAAATTATTCATCTGGCCGGTGCGTTTTTAAAATTCCGCACAAATTAGTCCAGCAACTCTCTGTTTCAAAGGTTAAAGATAACGCAGTGTCTGGAAAAATGGCATTAAAATTTTAGTATTCCTTTCTTAAATGTCAAAAGAAGATGAATGAAGGATGCCACTAACATCCGTCTTAAGTGGGTGTGGGGAATGCTGTCAATTTTTCAGAATTATGATCAAAAGAGCCGGTTACTGCATATAGCGAAATAGTTTAACCCATGAAAGGTCTACAACATTCAACAATCCAGGGTATGCAGTTCATCACTACTAAGGGAGGGTGGTAACTACTGTATTTGCTTGAATTTAAGACGAGGTTTTCTACAGAGCAAATAGAGGTCTGACTTTAAGACTAAGATACAGATCCCCCGCGGTGATGCAGGGGACCTGGATCCTCCTTTCTGGCAGCTTGTAGACTCTCATAGAAGCCCCGGCGGAAGTGCCAGGCAGCAGCAGAGGTTGCCCTCATGAAAAAACCCTTATCTATAAATAAATAGATTACTATTTTCTGAACTCTCTCTAGAGTCAGCAGCTCAGGAGGTTGCATTATGTGGTTGTTGTTATGGGTCCCTTCTTATTGGTTTCACTTGCGAATGGCTTACTATAGGATTTGTTGCCAAATGCCTGCCTTCCCTGCCTGTATAGTCAGTACCCTACAACCTTCTGAGAAAATGTATTATGCCCAAACTTAGCTTTGTGTTTTCCGATATATCCCCCTCCCTACTTAAATATTAAACAAACAGTCATTTATTTTCTGTAATACAGTATGACTGCTCTATTTAACATACATATTATTGAAGTCCTCCTATCTTGGCAATGTTCTGCAGAGTGTTATGTTTAGATAATGTGACAAACCCTGTAGCACGAGGGCCATAAATGTCACAGTTAGGGGTCTTAAGCACAGTCCTCTAGGGCAATCAGAGTCAAGAACACCAGCTTGTAGCAAATCAGTGCTTTATTTTTAACTGCTCAAACCCCAAAACCAAATCATAAAAAGAAAAACCTAGCTCCCAATTAGAGCCTTCTCTAACTAAACTATGCCGGCCCAGACTGACCAGCCTAATCAACCACTAACTTAACCTCCCAACCAGACACAGCTACGCCAGGCTCTGGAAAACCTCCTCAGACAGCACACAAAAGGTCCAGGCAGGTAATGCCTCACTTGGCTCAGGGAGGGTCTTCTTCAGGGCCTCTCCTTGCCCTGGGAGCACAGGGGAACTTCCTTTTCCCCCCAACAGTCTCTCTCAGCTGAGGCTCCAGTAGGTTTTAATGCCCAGCACCCGTGCCTGATGCAAGCCCCATAGTAATCCTGGACTGGATCCTGTAGACTTCTAACCTCTTGGAAAAGCCAGCATGGATTTTTCACTGAACAGAGGAATGGAGCATTGGCCCACCCTGCTCTCCAATTGCTCCACCCCAGGGACCCATATGTATGATCTGCATAGCACCTGTACCCTAATGCCATGCTAATCATCTCCCTGGGGTTAACAGCCTCACAATAATAATATTGGCTTTTTGTTGGCGGTTAATGCCATGGACCGCCTCCCATACCAGACCACATTTACACAAGGTCACACATACACAGTCACAAAAGCACATACACAGTTACATACAGACAATCTCATACAGACAGTTACAAGCACTCACTACATACACTTACATATATACACACAGTTACATGGTCACACACACAGTCAGTCACTATTTTGGGGGCGTGTGAGGGAAAAAAAACAGGTCTTGGAATATCACCTTCAGCATACAATGGACAATGCTGTGCTTCCAGCTTTGTGAGAACAGTTTGGGGAAGGCGCTTTTCTATTCCAACATGACTGTGCCCCAGTGCACAAAGCAAGATCCATAAAGGCATTGTTGGATGGGTTTGGTGTGGTAGAATTTGACTGGCCCACACAGAGCCCTGACCTCAACCCCATTGAACACCTTTGGGATGAACTGGAACGGCGTTCCTGACCTCACAAATGCTCTACTGGATGAATGGGCAAAAATTCCCTCTGAAACTCATCGTCTCTCCTCTTTCTCATTATGTCTTCAATTTCTGCACATCTCTCCCCTTTCTAATTACTCCCTGTATCTGTCTCCTTTCTCTTTATCTATCTCCTTCTCTTTGATCTCCACCTTTTTTTATCATCTCCACTTTCACTTTACCTCACACTTTTTTCTCTATCCATATCCTTTCTGGTTATGTACTCTCCTCCTTCTCTTTATCTCTCCTCACCTTTATCTCTCCCTTTTCTTCTTACCCCTCCTCTTTCATCGCTCTCCCTTTTCTTTGACCTCCTTTTTCATTTGCCACAATCTCTTATCCTCATTATCTCTCCCCTTTCTCTTTATCTCTCCCCCTTTACCTCATCTCTTTTCTTTCTCATTATCCCCCTTTCTCCCCACCTCTCTTCTTTCTCATTACCTTCCCATTATCTCTCCCCTAGGTGGCAAGTGAGCGAGACCAATCACTGTTCCTCTACCTGGAATTTAAAGATAAATAACCCAAAACTAGTGTGTGAATTAGGGTTCCGGGTGGTAATTGACAGTTGCCACAAGATGATTAGATTATTACACTGGCTTTCCAATCTGCCAGTTATTGTTTAAAAATATGTATTTTTCATTTCATGCATATAATATAAATATAATATTCTGTATATTTATGTGTAACACCTAAATGCACATTTTATTTATCTATATGTAAAAAGAGTTGGTGTGCTACATACATAGGCTGTGGCACTTGCCATAATACCTTTTCATGTGCACTTAGACCTAACACATTATTTTAACAGCTTGCAGCTATCAAAGTGTAAAATTTAGTATTTAGCTAAGATTCCAAGTCCTTTGTCATTCTCTTTCTCTTTTTTTATTTTATTTTTTTTAACAAAGGGCTATTTTATAGCTTGCGGAAAACCCGTGTCTCTTTCGATCAGTCAAGTTATGTTTTTATTGCACTCTCTCAGCATCCGTTGCCTTAAATCTTAAAGTCCAAGAAGACACAGGGCTTTAGACAGGATGTTCCAGATGGGTTACCAAAATAGGATGTGGTACTGAGAAAATGTGGCCTCCTGAATGAGGCAAATTAGTTTTATTTGGGGAATAAAGTTCATTGGTTGTGCCTGTTAGCAGTAAAAGTCAAGTCGTGTTCATAGCTTCTGTGTCTTAACACAGCAGGAGAGGAATCGTCCTGTCTTTTCAGCTGTAACTTGGACAAGAGGCAGCATGCCTTAGAGACACTAGTGTGTGATCACAGCTATAGAGCAAACTGGATATTCTTAAAGGCTCTGCCTGTTCATCTTCTATTTTCCAGATACAGAGTGACAACTCCTTATTTTGTTGATGTTGTGTCTGAACCTCATCGTAATATAGATCTCAATAAACATATAGCACAAACAACATAATTACAGTACTTCCTTCTTCCCTTAATTTAAAGATTTGATTATTATTTCAATCTATGGTTTTTTTATGAAGAGCTATGCAAGCACTGATTCTACTCTTTTAATAACATGCTATTTACTGTAGATTCATAAAAAATAAAGCAGCTGCGGTGGTGGTCTTTCATGCTTTTATTACATACAATTTGGGTCTGAAATTTTTTTCTAGAACGTAATTGCCAATTTATATTAAATTATATTGTCAGGCTAACTCTCGTCACCGTCTATAGGAATTAATTTACAATCCATGTTCTTTTGATAATAAAGCAGTTCCTTGCTGTTTATTTCAGCAACTACTTTACTATGATAGCCCAATATACAGTCATGTGAAAATAAATTATGCCCTCTTTGAATTATATGGTTTTACATATCAGGACATAATAACAATCATCTGTTCCTTAGCAGGTCTGAAAATTAGGGAAATACATCCTCAGATAAAAAAAAACATTGATTGATTTATTCAACAAAAATAAAGCAAAAATGGAGAAGCCATGTGTGAAAAACTAAGCTAACACTTACTGCTTCCATAGGAATTAAGATTCTAAGTAGCAGACAGGTGCTGCTAATCAAATGCCCTTGATTAATTGATCATCAGCAAGTGTGACCACCTCTATAAAAGCAGAAGTTTTACTGGTCTGGAGCATTCAGGTGTGTGTTAACACAAAGCCAAGGAGGAAAGACATCAGCAATGATCTTAGAGAAGCAATTGTTGCTGCCCATCAATCTAGGAAGGCTTATAAAGCCATTTCTAAACAATGTAAAGTCCATCATTCCACATTGAGAAAGATTATTCAATAGTTGAAAACTGACAGTTGCCAATCTTCCCAGTGGTGGGCGTCCCAGCAAATTCTCCCCAAGTTCAGACTGTGCAATGCTCAGAGAAATTGCAAAAAACCTGAGAGACTCTACAGGCCTCAGTTAGCATGTTAAATGTTAAAAGTTCATTTCATAATTAGAAAAAGACTCAACAAGTATAGTTTGTTTGGAAGGGTTGCCAGGAGAAAGAACATGGCCACATAGCATAGGTTTGCAAAGTTGCACCTGAACAAACCACAAGACTTGTGGAACAATGTCCTTTGGATAGACAAAACCATCCCCCCAACATTTTATGTGCATTAACTGACCTACCTTTATTGAGGCATGTTGAGAAGAGAGGCTACAGGTGTGGTTGGAGGCAGGTCTGGGACAGGACCACTAAAAAATGAAAACCCTTCCTTACCATGTTGCAATATGGTTTCATATGCTAGAGCTGTGTTTGAGTAAGTTGTGGCCATAGGGGAGCTGTGATTGAAACCTGTGGTGCAAGAGCACGTACCTTAATTGGTTCTACAGCTCAGTGGGATTAGTATGGGGAGCACTTCTAATATCTACTCTCCCTAATTGTCCGATTGTTCAACATTTCCCATGGAAAACAAAACTCAGAGAGGTATGTGGTCAACGAAGATGCACGTCACCGTCAGCTTTATGTAATATTCATATTTGTAACACAACTGCATATCCTGCTTGCAGTGTTTCAGATATTTCAGATTTAGTTTGGTATACTCAATTCTTTTTAGAATATCAGGGAAGTTATGATTGAGGGTTTTTTAACACCACAGCAAAATTTAGCAAGAAAGGACTTTACTATGTCTAATACACATGTGTATATAATATGCAGGTGTATGTAATGCTGCACATGCCTCAGGTCTCTGTGGCAGCAGATTGTTTTCCCGTCAGGAGATCCCCTGTAATAATCTTTCTTTGATCATTAGTAGCCTGCTGTGTGAGCTTTTTTCACTAAATGACCATTGATTCACTAATGGATGTTGTCTGGGTGACACACTTTTTTATTTCCTACTATCGTTTTTGTTCTCTTTTTCTGAAAACGGACATCTAGCTATTACCCTTTGGCTCTTAATACTCATTTTGCTGGTTCTAAGCATATATATGTATGCCTAACTTTTACTTGATGCATAATTTATGATTTGAACATATTTATGTTACTTGTTACTTATTAAATGCGTAGTTTATACATGTAGAAATGGCCCATTTGGTTTTTGGACAACAAATTCCTTTCTGTCACATTAATTTCTGCCGAAAATTGGGGACTATTTTAAATTGAGAAACTAAATCTGACGCTCCACATTTACTCTCTCACACTCTCATTTTCCTTCACGCCCTCTCACATGCTCTCTGTATGTCTCCCTACCTTCTCTGCTGACCACTTCACTCGCATCTTCTTGTTGTGCCTCTTCCTGTTCTCTTCTATTTTCTCCTTTTTCTCTTCTTTCCCCCTCAATCAGGGGGAGAGGATGCCATCAGAAACTTTTCCATTTTGGCCGAAGTTCGCACAAGGTTATCTTAGTGCTTTCTGGTGATATCCTCTACCCTGACCCTCCAATTTTCACTACACCGGAAGCTCCACCATTTTGACGGAAACGCACTAGGAGGTCATGTTTGCGGAAAATTAAGGAAGAGAGAAAAGAGAAGACATAAGAACAAGAAGATGAAGAACAAGAAGATGTGAGGCATAGGAGCAGAGCTGCTAGACATGGAAGGTAGGAAGACATTCAGAGAATGTGAGAGGGTGGGAGTGAAAGAGAATTTTTGGAGATTAGTACAAATTTAGTTGCATTTGCATTTCTTATGAATTTGAATGCACAAGTCTAGAATTGTTACATATTTCAGGTTTTTTGTAAATCATTTGATAGCTAACTTTAAATACCGTATTTGCTCAATTATAAGACGACCCCCCAAAATCTGAAAATTAATTCAGGAAAAGAAGAAAAAACCTGAATATAAGACGACCCTATAGGAAAAAAGTTTTACCAGTAAATGTTAATTCATGTAAACTATGTAAACTATTTTTTTTTTTTAAATAAAAGCTATGATTGAGAAAAATATTCTGTTTTTATTTCTTTTATTTTCCAACCTGCCCCACCAGTTATGCACATCTGCCCCAGGCTTGCCACTCTGCCCCAGAAATGCCTTATACCCCCTATATGACACTGTGCCCCATGATATTCCCGGTGTGTGCGGAACTCTGATCTCTGACAGCCGGGGAAGGTCTGCGCGATGGGTGCAGCCAACCCCCGCTGCTAACCGCACCTCCTTCCGGCTGCAGCGGAAGTTGCCTACGTGAATCGAGCAAATACGGTAGTGACCAATACATCAAATTTAAACATGGACCTACAGTGTTCTTTTTAAGGAGAGACATTTCCTCTATTTAGAGCCCCCCGCCCCCAATTTTTTCTATCCTGGTATCCCACTTTTCTAGGAGTTCATAATGTTTGGTGGGTGTGAGAGCATGCATGCCAAGATATGAAAAGGACACAAAATGATGTTGTTTTAGGGGATGTGGCTAGGGGGCAGCGCCTTACTGAGAAATTTTATGTAACTGATCTATTTTGAGGCATTTAGATGATATAGATACCAACCAAACATTTTAGGAACACTCTAAGTAAAGTAAAAATGTGGGTCCATAAAGAGGCACGTAAGTATATTACAGTGTTTTACTTCTCTCAAGCTCATATACACATGCCTACTTGGAGCTCATTGTAATCTAATTCCAGTTTTAATACCTGAACGAATATAGAGTTCACAATGAATCATCTTCTAGAGTGGGTAATTTTGTGAAGTTGGTATAATGTTTTGTTTGTAATAGAATTAAAATAATTGATGCAATTATATAATCTCTTGGTTTTGATTTGACACGAGCATGTGCTTAACCTGCTATATGGAAAAAAAACCCTCATGCTAAAAGAGTGTTTCCAGGCTACAAAGTGCCCAGCAGAATAAAATAAAGCGGTCAGCTGAGTGCATAGATTTTACAGAAGATTAAACACGCCAGATCCAATTAAGCTTAGGAACTCCTAATATTTAATTGTATCTTTCATGCGCAGAAATTTGTATCCTGCAGGGTGTGTAAAATTTTGATGCTAATGAGTCAAAGTAAAGATTTCTGTATTACAGATCTTATAGGCAATAACTAGGCTTAGACCATTTACTTAATGTGGCTAGAGTAACCCCATGCATTGCATTACTATTAAGACCTCTTAGCCTGGCTCCTGCTGATGAAGCAGAAGCACACTGGGGAATATCATGTTTAAAATAAATATGAAAAATAGTACTTTTATAGACTCCTGGATGGAAAAAGCACATAACCTTCCAGCTGGGAAAAGACTAACTAATATCAAATTAGAGAAGATACAGCTCTGCGGAATATGGAGCTACTGTATATAATTTAATAAATATTAATAATATTGAAAATGTTTTGGTATGATATATGTAAGTATAGGCAGGAGAGCTGATCCTAGCATAACAGGAGCACAGCTGGGGCAAAACTAAATTACGACCAAGCCCTCTTGCAAGCTGAGTTTTACTTGGCCAAAGAGGGGCTAGGGGCAGAGCTTTACTGAGACTTGTTATGAGATGTTGGGACATTGATTGCTGTTATAATGCATTTACGTATGCAGCTTACTATATAAACACATGCACTTCAAACATTCTGAGCTCTTAGAATGAGAAAAAAAGCCAGAGGGATCTGATACAAAAAAGGTACTGTCACCCTTAATGTGCTTAGGATGAGTTGTAAACTAGCACCCCCTCTAAAATGCATGCCGAAGAGGACACAAGTAAAGTCAGTGATGATTCACTTTAGTCCATTTCTGAAAAGCCAGGCTTAGAGCTGATCTTGCCTGTATGGGCTAAAATCCAAGTCCATGCTAAGCAAGGGCAATAAGAAGAGAGAAACATGAACCAGGGTCAAACTGGGTAAAAACAGTACTTATACTTCTGTTTTGACAAATTGTGACAAAAACTTGAGTTTCTAGGGGATGGATCTTTCAGCATGGTGAAGGCATAGTCACCAACCTCTAACCCAGCTTGCTTTCTGATTGTCTCAAGTAGGGCTATATAAAAAAAAGTGCAAAAAACATTGAACAAAATGGTTTGTTGGAACAAACAATTGTTGTGTTTATGATTGTCTGGAGAACTAGACACTGTGACGTCTATAAGATAGAAAATTTGAGTTTTTGACTAACTTACATTTTCTCTTTTTTTGCCCATCTCCGCATAAACACTGGCTCACCCGCTCAATGAGCCCTCTGTGGTCATACGCATTCTTGTAATCTTCAATTTTAATGGATTTTAGATATTCAGTAGGCTGGTTTCCGAATGTTTATTTACCCCTGAGAAGCAACATTCTAACCAGAGCTACTGTAATGCAGGGAAGCTAAATAAAATGATGGTAAAATCGTGATGAACAAATATGCATTAATGTCTCTTATGCAATGGGATTTTTTTCTGCTTAGTTTGCATAGTTATGTGGGATGTTATAAATAATACATTAATATTTTAGTATTTCAAATACTGCTGAGCTACACTTGCCATTTCTTTGAGATAACAAAATTCTGGGGGGACAGGAGAAACACTTGTAAAGATGTGTTGTAAGACTTGGATGAGTTGTCACCAGGGTTTAGATCAACTAGTTTTATTTTGTTGAAGGGTCTTTGGTGGCTTCTTGAAAACCTATATCTGCATACCCTCCAATCACTTTCCTTTCCCCACATCAATTAAGATGTGGGTGTTACATGTGATCACAGGTATATGGAACTTTGCAAGCAATATATACAATAATAATGCTTTATAAAATATCGGAGGCCCCATCAAGTAATGCAAGCCCTTGTCCTTCACCCTTGTGGTCATTATATTTCATATCTTGTCAATCAGTAATTTTTTCCCCTTTTTCCAACATGGAATCTTGCTTTGGTTCCACAAGGGTTAAACCACCAAGCTGCAAATGAATAAATAGAAATAAATACAACACCTTATTCTGCAGTAAGCAGCCTGTAATTCCACCAGAATTATCCATCTGTCAAAAGCAGGGAACATATATTTATATACACACATACCACTCCGAAATGTATCCTTGAAATTTGGATTTTACTTAATCAGCAAATTAAGTGAAATCCAATAAGTAGATGCTGATTTTGTTGCAGGTGTCTGCTCGCTATGAATCATAAATATTCTGATTCAAATAAACAGATATGGAAAACAAGATGTATATGTTCCATAGAGAGCAGCAGAGACCTTTAAGTTACATATATATCTGTACAGTATATAATATTATGTGTGTGTATATATATATATATATATATTCCATTTGAAATATGAATTATGAGGACAATTTATATAGTATTTAGATACTACCAGGTTCTGTGTTGACTAGTAAATCCCTTCTGCCAATCCATTTTTTCTGCTGATTTATTGGGGAGTGATCATTTTTGTATAGGTGCTCACTGGGAGCCACTTTGACTTAAAACAATTGACTAATACTACATATGGTACATGCAGATGGCTGACACACAAACTTATCAACGGTTAACAGCTGCGATTTTTATTGGGTTTATGGGGCTGAGATAATTGTATTACGTTAGCTATATGCATCTAAAGTCTCACTACAATAGCTTTATAATGGGTTGCGGTCAATTCATTTTTTCTATAATAATTCCCATACTTTTGACACCAATGTATTAAATCACTGTTTCGGACATGGTCTACCAACAAATGAATCGGTAGCATTTAATGACTTTCTCTGTGGTTAGAAGCTTACACATCTTTTGTAATGAATATTTCCAGAAAATCAGGCATGAAGCTTTTATAACACAATTACTGTTCAAACACACTTTACAGATAAAAAAACAAAACAAAACATGAGTGTATATTCAGATTTAATTTTCATTCCAGTCGTATTTGAAAGAATAATAGGTAGATAACTGATCTTTAATAAGCAGTATATACCATAATAAGAGATAATATCACAGGCTTGCCATTCACAGGGGTGAAAATCCTGTTTATATTGGTGAAGTGGTTTTTTAAAAAAAACAGATTTTTATTTTAAGAACAATAGCCTTAATAGGGATAATGAAGATGAGTCGGTTCACATTTGAAGCAGGAAGGATTGCTTACAATTTAATTTAGTCTTTAGAAGCGGATACAATACACCTGCCCTCTTGTTATTTTTAAAAAGAGAGATGGTTTAGGCAAAGTCTTTTAAAGTGTAAGCGATCTAGATTTTCTTGCTTACAATAGGATGAAAGGTATTGTATCTTTAGACGAAAACACCTGTATTCTAAGATTCAGCTTGCAAACAAACCACATCAAAGGTTTAGTATTTCATTCTTGGCCTCTTCAATGCACAGGCAAATTGCCTCATTAGGAGCCCAGAAAAGTACATTGTTTAGATTAGCATGGCTTGATTAACAAGGTACAATGACTGTCTTATTTATGTCACCTTGGCGTACGACAGCACTCAAACGTGTTTTTGATCGTTTGTTGCAAGGTGCTTCCCCCCTTTGAAAGGAGATACTGTGCTGTTTCACTTCTGTGCTAATTAGGTACTTACGAATGAGCAATATCCCAGAGGTTGGACATAAAACAACATGTTGAATCTAGTCGCAGTTACCAGCAGCGTGATTATGTTGATGGAGATGCGCAGTACAAAGCAAGACATGCTTCTTTTCAATGTTATGACCTTGTTTCTTCACGAAAGAGAGTTTACATAAAACGTAAAACATAAATATAAGACCAGTTATCTGCTTTCACAAAACAAAGCAGACAGGTAGGTTTAGGAACATATGCTTACATACATGTCTCTTCTGGTCAGAATTTAAAGGTTGTATTGCATGCCTGGCCAACTTAGAAAACGGTAAGGGTTATGTTCCTCCAGAGGTAACAGAGATGTGCTGCATGAAGATGGGATGTTGCCCCATACATTATTATTTTTTTATATATATGTGGGTTGGTGGGCAGCTGGGGTCGGCTAGCAGCATTCTTCAGCAAGATAGACCATTCATAAAGCTGTCCAATATTTGGCGGGGTGCATGATCCATGTGTAACCTAGTCCAAACCATGTGGAAAACCGAGGGAATCAATGACTTTACTGATTGCATAACAAAATCAAATTAACGTAGACCGTATGATTCAATAGCTTGTAGAACCGCCTTTGGCAGGAATAACTTGAAGTAATGGTTTTCTGTATGAACTGAACGTTGCTTCAGTTCATTGAGGTGTGCAGGCATTTGTTTATGCACAGCTCTCTTTAGGTCCCCCCACAGCATTTCAATCAGGTTGAGTTCTGGACTCTGACTGGGCCATTGCAACACTTTGATTCTTTTTCAGCCATTCTGCTTTAGCTGTTGGAAGATGGCCTCACACTTGACTCTATAATATTTTAGTATAGAGAGGAGTTCATGGTCGACTGAATGACTGAAAGGTTCCCAGGTCCTGTGGCTGCAAAACAAAGCCAAATCATCATCTATCCACCACCGTCCTTGACAGTTGGTATGAGGTGTTTGTGCTGATATGCTGTGTTTGGTTTTTGCCAAATATGGCGCTGTGCATTATAGCCAAATAACTTTATCTCGTCTGTCCACAGGACATTGTTCCAGAAGTCATGTAGTTGAGAAGCATACAACCTTTCCTCGTAACACTCTCAGCCAGCCATCTGAATGACCAACAACCTCGGCAGCTCATCCTGACTCAACCAACTCATCCCCTTCCAAGCAGTCCTCTCCTACTATTTCACTTCTACCTCAATCCTCAATAACAGTTTGTCATTGTTTGTGATTTTAAATCTATCCTACCTGATTGTAAAATGCTATGGAATCTGCTGGTGCTATATATAAATAATTATAATGTAATGTAATATAACAGCATCCACTGTTCTGAGCCCCCAAACAGCTTGCCAGTGCCATCGTTACAAGCAGCCTGTCTGTGCCATCATAGCTCCCAAACATGTATGTGCCATCTTTGCCCCAAACAGCTTATCAGTGTCCCCAAACAGCCTGCCTGTTCCATCTTTGTCTCCAACAGCTTGTGTGCAGCTGCTCAGTCTTTGAAATTCATTTCATCAATCACCTGATGCATAGTGCTTGTTCTTTTCAGAGGGATTGTGAAACTCTTATTGAGCGATGCTACAGAGGACATGCGTTCAGAGGACAGCACTCAGAAGCCCCACTCTGTGACAATGCATGGTCTACCGCCTCGTGGCTGAGCTTTTTTTACTCCTAGATGCTTCCACTTCACAATAAAAGTATTTGCAAATCAAGCAGGGCAGAAATTTTGTAACCTGATTTGTAGCAAAAGTGTCATCCTATGTGCCGTATCACAAGTCACTGGACTCTTTAGTACGACCCATTCTACTGCAGGGGTTTGTCTATGGAGATGTCATGGCTATGCACTGAAAAACCTAAACTCAATAATTAGGAGGAGTATCCACATATTTTTGGTTATATAGTGTAGTTTGATTTTGGCCATACTGTATTTTGTTAATATATGCCCTTTGCATGAATACATTCATATACAAGCTTTCATACATCTTTGTCCACAGTTTTAATAAGGATAGCTTTATGTAGCCTTAAGCAGATTCATTCATCATATACATGTTTTTTTTTTCAGAGGTGATATTACATTTAAAGACATGAATCATGTGTGATTTTGTAGGTGAATAAGAAAATAAACGGTTTTAGCCCATGAAAAACAATGATGTAGACTATTTGAAATCGATTTTTTTAGAATTTCTCCAAACAGGCCTACATTTCACGAATAATAAAATACAATATTTGGATGCCGGATTGCGAGGGTAACAGAAATAAATGTAGTAATTTACACAGGGAGAAGATAAAAATATATAGCTATATATATGCACACAGATATAATGTGATTTATAACATATGTATGTAAGTACACACACGCGTGCAGAAGTTGTAGAGACTAATACAGTGAGGGCATTTAAACATGTCTGAGATAGGCATAAAGCTATCCTGAATCTAGGGCAAGAACAGAAATGGGCAGCCTAGATGGGTTCTTATATGCTGTTTCACGGTGGGGGTACCGCTAGTCATGTCTAGCTGCACATGCTTCCTTCAATGGGTGGGGAGTAGGGCGTGGCCTAAAGAAATAAGAAACTGTCCTGAAGTTTGGGGGAAGCAGACATTCATTCAGTAAGTCTCATTATGTACAAAGCCCTTCAAAGACCAGTGGCATCTGCAATGTAAAAATGGAATGATCGCCCATTGTGGGAGAAATTGAAGATACCAACACAGAGACATAACTTACCATTTTACCGCTATATTTTAATACTTACCAAAAGACAGACATGAAATTATAATTTATAGTGGTATTTCTAAGACATTCCTCCGATAACTGTTCCAAAAGCATGGGTAACATATTGCTAGGGATGGTAAACCAAGGAATATACAAGCAAATTATTTTAGGAAAAAAATAACTGAAGCTTGGTTTTAAACATAGACCCACTGAAGAACATTTGTAATCATCTTTCATATTTCAAATGGTATGTTTAAGTCCAAGTAAGTTTTGGGTGGCACAACGTATTGTACTGATAACAATAATGATTCACGCCATATTTCTAGACAATTGTACTTAATAACAATGTGTGGTAGGCAGCGCGTTATTCCCCAGCTTGCCTATTGTTCAATAAAATCAGAAAATACATTCTTTTCTACTCACAAATTACCAGTTTAAGAAGCTGTCAAATAAAAACTACTGGTTATGTATAGAAAGGCATAGCATGAGCAATTGGCATGGAATGTGTTGGGGTCTTAATAACATGTAATGTGGTTTTGTTTGTGTTACGATAATAGAAACATCCCTGAGGTCCAAGTATATTATATAAGGTTTGATCAGCAATGATGTGGATTTAGTGGGTCGTTTATCAATCGCCTTTGGAGATTTAACAAAATGATATGAAAACAGACAATGTGGCCTCAACCATGGCTTGCAAATTTGAAAGGTGCTGTATTTTTCTTCCCTCATTCCATTTCTTCTTGGTTGCTCACGAAAACAACATTATAAAATATCGTTTTAGGGTAACAATACCTGAATAAGCCAGTACCCAAAAGCCTTGAAGGACAGATTCCAGAACCAAGCCATGTCTACTGTTGACTGCCCACTTCTCAGCCTGCCCAGTCTCTTATGAAGCCACCTTTCCAAAAAAAGAAGAGCTTTGAGCAGCCTACTCTGGGAAGTTACCAGGTGTTTACATAAATCATACATGTATCTGCCGATTCTTAGTTCTAGAGGCTTGATAGAGCTGGTGACCACTTTAATCCTCTCCCCAGTTGGAGTATATATACAGCTAAGTGACCCCAAACTTGTCAATGGTAGTATAAATATATTCATGGGAAACAAGGAATGTACTAGCTTTAGTAACATAATTCCAAAAGGGTTTTCTAATGATCAATAAGCCTTTTAAACCTATGCATGGATTAACCAACACAACGTGCCACTAGAACACAGGAGTGATGGCTGCTGATAAAGGGCCTCTGCACGCATATGAAGAAATCCCATTAAAAATTAACAGCTGCAATTGTCATTTAGAACATTAACAATGTCTGCATTGTCTTTCTATTCCATTTGATGTTAAATGGACAAAATTTGCTTTTCGTTCTAAAACAAGGAAATGTGGCAATTGTGGCATAATAAAAAACTATAAACTAATGCAAATATTGTACATATAACACAGTCAGGCTTTTGAGAATTTCCAGGTCTAGTGAATTGCATGCTCTTCTGTTTAGCCTTAGCAATGTACACAGAATACCAAAACCCTTCTCCATTGAAATAGCTTTGCATTATATATAATACATTTTATTTTGCACATTAACGGTGCCTCCTGCCTCATCATATGAATAAAAGGCTTCTACGTTTCTATTTTCTTGACAGTATCCAAGCAGTACGCATGGATATTAAGTGTGTTTAAATTGACAGACCTATTGTCCCTGAATTCCTGCTGGACTTATTAAAATACCTTGTGGATGGTGATAGCTTCTTATATTCCTTCAGTGGATCCTAAAACAATAACTTTTCTCACCAACATATGATTTGACTTTGAAGCTCAAAGCAGTTTCTTCATAATTCTAATAACTGCGGTGGAATTAGATCACAAGGCACCTATCTTATTTTTCTCTCATTTATCTTCTGGTCAGGTCATTATTGGTCGTCTCATTTTCCAGAGCCTGTGACCTATTATTTACATATTATTAGCACAGGCAGATGGAGACTTGAGAATTACCATTGGAAACAGAAAAATACAGAGAGAAAAAAAAATGAGATATTGAAACCTGTTTTGCTTTCCCTTTTTTTTTGGTCGATGCCAAGCTTTTCAGTAATATTCGGAAAATTGGAGGCGCTTGTAAGGTTTTTGTTTGTGAAATACTAAAGTTTACATTTTATGCTAAAAGAATGGGTGTATAAAACGGTGTCAATGAGTATTAACTCTATTGTAAAGGCAAAAATAAAAAATAAGCATTAAACATTAGAGGCATCGAAATATGACTCCTATGCTCTGTAAAACCACTTTGGTCATATTTATCAAGGTGGAGGAAATCTGATACAAAATGCTTAATTTGGAGAAATCAGGAGAATGTTTTACTAGACTCACAGAATGCCCTTTTTTGCTCTGAATTTATTCTAGCTAATTCCATGAATATATATCCTAATTTGATCACCCCTTTCTCTGTACTTTAATACATGATGAAGTTCTGTGTTTAAAATAAAACCTTGACCATCTACTGTGTTTCCCGTTTCAATGGCATTTCTTTCACTTTTCACTTTATTTTTGTTTTTAATAAATTATTTATATATGTCATATCTATCTATCTGTCTATCTATCTATCTACCAATCTATCGATCTATCCATCTCTGTATGTCTATTATTTGATTTAGTGCCCTTCCTTAACCCTAGTATTCAACATTTTTTTTCTAATCTTATTGAGGTTAATATAATTGGTACATCTACAATCATACTGCTTCTAATCACTCTTCCTATATACGTTCAGATCTTTTTAATAACATATAATTGTTATTTGTAGATAAGTAACACAGTCAGTAAATCCCTAGGGCATAAGAAGTAATATCTGTATGTCAAGTTTAATAATACCTTTAAAAAGGGAAAGATCCTACTTAAATAGTAAATGAATTAGTTCTGATGAGTTAGCATTACGGTGGGAATCTAAAGTAAAAAGCTTGAAAACCTTTACTGATTGTGTTTATGTGAGCTGCTAGATTTAAGAAATATGATTAGGGGAGAGATATAAAAAAATATTACTTAGAAATATTATATTTTCTGATTTTCAGTTTAGGGTATAGTTTTGGTGTATGTCAGACTCAATTTAGCCAAATTATTGTCATAATAATGTATTTTCTGTATTCTGTTGACCATTGGCACCCAAGTATATTTTTTAAGGAAACAATCAAATCCTCATAAAGTATATACCAGAAAAAAATAGATTAATGTGTGATATTATGAACATGGAAAAAAAAATATTATTTATTTTTTATTCCACTAAACTCTTGCGTATTAACCTAAAGATTTTATGTAGGCTATGCATAACAAACTATCAGCGATCCCAAATCTAAAACGTGTTTAACAAGGCCCTAAATGAAGCCTGACTTTGTTTGATCAGGCTTCACTTACCATAGCAGGGAAGGCAGCAGGGCGGAATTACCCACTGGGCTGGTCCTAAATTGTTCAAATGGGGCCGGTCAGAGTTCGACTGACCCACTCAAGGAGGCAGGGGCACAGCTGGGTCACATAATGTGACCCGCAGTAATATTGATGCTGCTTGCACTTGATAGAATGGAAATTAGAGGCTTGGCTTTTAGCATAAATGGGCAACTGTCTTAATCAACAAAACTCTACTCAGGAACAGGGGACAAATGTCTGATGCAGTCCCTGTAATACACTAAGGTAGCTACTACAGCTTCTCCAATCCACCTTACATCAATATATTTCCTGCACTAAAATAAACTATTATTATTCTTGCAGTATTGTATATGAGTAATGGGCATCAATCTCAGCCTCTGCTGAGCTGTCACTGTCTTACGCTCCAACTCCAATCAATCTGTAACTGCTGCCGACAAGTTAAAATGGAGTCAGCACACTTATATATCTAATGCTTGTCCCTTCCCCTTGTAAATGCTGATTGTCCAGAGTAAAAAAGTAAGGAAAAACATCCACAGGTTGTTGGACCCATCAATCACAGTCATAACAATCTAAGAGACCAACCCCATTCTTCTATTTATCAGTTATTTATATGTATCCTCCCACACACAGTCTCTCCAACTGTACCTCATCAAGGAGCACCAAAATGACTTGTAATGACAAATTCTATTTGTTTTCGTTACTTTCGTCAGAGATCACCCTTGTTTTCATTGAAAACAATTGCACAAGTCTAATGATTGGTTTAAAATATCACTTTCTATGTGGCATGATATTGGATTTATTGCTTACTAGACCCCACCACATCTTAGCGCAACAACATACAAACTCCTGCGCAGGGTATGAGTCCATCACAATAGAAAAAGCTACTTAAATGCCTTCAGTTGAAGAGGAGCAGAAGACTTATTAATAAGCTAGGTTTTTGAAAATACCATCCAATTTTTGCTTTCATAGACTTAGTATTTACTCTAAGGTACACTTTTTTCCAGGTGTCTTTAATGAGGATCGCTGGCTGTCATGCTGAGGTCCTCCAAGAAGTATCCCATGAAACGCCTAGAGAGAAGCAGTCACTTTTCAGGAATATAAACAATCTTATTCTGGGAAGTAGTGAAGAAGGTAATATAGCTATTTTGCCGTAACTTGACATCAGCCTTTTCCTCCCAATAATGTAGGCAACTTGTATGTTTTACTGATGTACTGATGTACTGATTTAGGAACAAAACTGAGGCTTTATACAGTCGGATCCATTTGAAGGTAATAAAACCAACCAATACAATCAGGATAGGCAGATTATAGCACACCCTCAGAACAAGGCTATGGTGGCTCATGGGAGGAGTGCCTCCTTTCTCCTGAGGAAAGGCGACCAATTGGAGAAGCACCTACCTTCTCCATGTTCTCCAGTGGGGACCACCATTGGCAGCCAAGCTCAACCTTTATTATATACGACCACCCACTGACAATCTCCCAACCTCTCTTCTCCTGTTGAGAACTACCACTTCCACTCTCATTGTGCCTCCCCAATTGTTCACAGACTGTATGTTAAATACTGGCTTGGTAGTAACCCTACTTTATTTATACAATTTTATTTTAATTGTTTGAAAGAGACAAAATCTTATCTGCATTTTACCTTTCAAGGTGAACAGAGTATATCTTCTTATCTGAGATCTCTTAAATAAGCTTTTTTATTTTTTTATTTTAAAGGAACTCTAAGGCATTTGTGTACATTTTAAATGTGTTTATTGTTGCGTTATAATACATTTCCTTATTGTGCCTTGACAGAGATGTGGATTGGAGCTATGAGAATGGATATTAGAGATTTAGGTGACCAACTACATTAATATATGTGCATTATATTATAAAGTGAAGGCAAAATATTACAGCCCTGAGAATTTCTTCATCCCTAATTTATTAGTGCATATTCACCCTTAACAGTGCAAAAACATGGGGACGGAGATGGTACAGACAAGCTGTTTGGTGGAAAATATGGCACAGACAAGATGTTTGTGGGCAAAGATGACACATACAAGATATTTGGGGACAAAGACGGCACATACAAGCTGTTTGGAAATAAAAGTGGGACATGCAAGTGTTTGGGAGCAGGGATGGCACAGGCAAGCTGCTTGGGGCAAAGAAGGCACATGCAATCTGTTTTGGAGACAAGGATGGTAAAAGCAAGCTGTTTATGACAAAGGATGACATAGGCAAGTTGTTCGGGACAAAGGTGGCACTGACAAAATGTTTGGGGACAAAGTTGGCACAGACAAATCAAGTGAAGTTGAAAAAAATAATGTAAAAGTTGACTTGCAAGCTCAAATAAAGCTATAGTATCTCCAACATCTCCTTATTAGCTTATCTAAACATTTGTGAACAACTGCATCAAACTCTGAAATATGGAAAGGCCAGAATAGGCTAGCATTGCACATCAATTCCTCTTGCTACTGTGACTAGACACTCTGCCGCTGTAATATTTGGACTTGATTCCAAGACACCCTAGTGCTAATGTTTAGCTGAGATGAGATGATTGATTTATCTTTGAAAACATTTACATTAAATGGCTCTTTTTCTTTTTTTTTGCAGTGTTCAACTGACCTCGAAATTTCTCATTTCTCACCTGTGGTGGGCTCCTATTTACTGCCAGCTACACATTTTATTTCACTTTGCGCTTTTGCTAGAATTTCATTTACTGGCAATTCACAGAGGATCTGAGACAGCTATTGATGTCCTTTGTTCTGACTAAAAGTTTAGTTTGTTAGTTTTATAATTTATAAATTATACTTTACATAAATAAGGATGTGCTGAAATGATATTCACCGTTTATAAATATCTTATATAAAGTATATGTAACACTTCTGCTCTACATGAAATCTTTTAGTGATATTTTACATAAAGCAATTCCACATACAATACCGTTTCTGCACACTTTTTAGATACTTAAGAGTGGGTGTATATTATATGTATATCTATCCATAGATAATGTATATCTTTCTTCCTGCTGACAGCAGGAAAAATAAGTATGTTTTAAAACTCTCTTAAATTAAAATTACATATCTTGCAGATCAAATAGTCTGTGACAAGGGACATGAAAAAACTGCAAAATGTACCAATATGCAAAATTGAACAAGGTTGGATATTAATAGGGCTCGATAAAATGGTTTATTAAAATAGATCATTTTTACACCCATTTGGAGTACAATCACGAGTTCCATCATCCAAAGTTTACAAGACCCATAAGCTCTGAATGAAGAACAGCTAAACACCTATATATGGACAAGAGTATTTTGACTCCAACAGGGACTTTTATGACATTGCACTCTAAATACACTAATATGTGGTTGGTCCCCCCTTTGCAGCTGTAACAGTTTCCACTCTTCTGGGAAGGCTTTGGACCAAATTTTGTGATGTTTCTGTGGGATTTTTTTGCACATTCATCCAGTACAGCATTTGTGAGGTCAGACACTGATGTTGGATAAGAAGTCTTGCTCTCAATCTCGGTTCCAGTTTATCCCAAAGGTGTTTGATGGGTTTGAGGTCAGGGCTCTGTGCTGATCAGTCAAGTTTTTCCACACCAAACTCATCCAACTGGAACCTCATTATGTCGGGGTAATGTGACAGAAGCAGAAGAACAATGGGGAAAAACAGGGACATTTTTAAAGGAGGCAGACTCACATCACGCCAAGTCGAAGCCCTGAATGCGTGAAGCGCCTTGCATATTTGGACTGCAATGTATGCTTTTATTTTAATCGTATTGCGAATCACAGAGCCATTTATTATTTTTGGGAGCACTTTTGCTCTTGCACTTTTGTCTTTGTATCTGTTTTTTTATTTTTGAAGATTTCTTGCAAGAACTGCCAGATATTGAGTAAACTACCATACTAGGTTTGTTGTTATCAGATTGCACACTTTATCACCATTTAAAGTATATCGTATCACATTTTTTATATGTGGGAGAGGAAACCACATTGGCAAGGTGCAGCTGCTGTTTCGGCACTGGAATTCTTACTTTGAGTGATTTTGTGAAGTATTCATGTCTTTATGGGTCTTGCTTTTATAGGTCTTGCTTTATGCACTGGGGCACAATCATGCTGGAATAAAATTGGGCTTTCCACAAACTGTCCCCATAAAGTTGGAAGGTATGACTTTGTCATACTTGGGAACTCTCCGGTTTGGAGAACTCCGGGATAAGCGCGGCTTCTCCGGTA
The DNA here is from genome assembly GCF_027358695.1 of Spea bombifrons. Lineage (NCBI taxonomy): Eukaryota > Metazoa > Chordata > Amphibia > Anura > Pelobatidae > Spea > Spea bombifrons. The sequence continues at coordinate 64,845,331 of NC_071088.1, read as the reverse complement.
CAACACCTTAATACTCCAGGTCACATGACCGGGGACCTGACACAGCCGACTCCCTGCCTGTTTCCCTTTTAAATGGTGTGGGTTCTGCGATATGAGCAGGACTGCACACTGACATCAGTAGGACTGCCCATCATCGCCAGCAGGACCGCTCACCAATATCAGCAGGACCACCCACTGACAGAGGGCAGTCCTGGCTGCATCCCGCAAGGGTATGCTCCGGGTAGCTGGAGCACGCAAGTTCTCAAGTATGAGCTGAAGGGGAAATGCCAAGAAATTTTGGACAATACATGACAGTGGTACACTACAGCTTCTCTAATCTACCCCACACTATTACATTCTTGTGTTAAAATAAACTATTATTACTGTATTGATTTACTTGCAGCATTGAATAAGAAGAATGAGCATCAAGCTCAGTTTCTGCTAAGCTAACTGTCACACACTCCAACTCTCATCAGTCTGTAACTGCTGCTACTGACAAGTTAAAATACTGTCAGTACCATATCTGGTAATGGAGGGGTTAATTGTCTGAGACTGCTCATGTCTGCAACGGAGGGGTTAATTGCATGAGACTGCTCATGTCTGGTAATTGAAGGAGTTAATTGTCTTTGACTGCTCATGTCTGGAAATGGATAGGGTTAATTGTCTGAGATGGCTCATGTCTAGTATGTATATTATAATATAAATATATTATTAATTCTGAAATCAGAATCGTTCCCAAGGTTTCCTAATAATTTCTATAATGTAAAATATATATTTTTTGTAAATTATGATTTATTGAGTTGTTCAATTGAGAAGTAAAGGAAGGAGTGGGGAACAGAAAAGAAAAAAGGGAGGGGGTTATAAAGCATATGTCCGACACAGCAGACTCATCAGAGCTGCCATGGGTACATACAGTCACATCACCAGAAGCACAACCTTCAGGGAAACCTTTGCGATATTACCCTGCTAATTATCTGCTTCTCCATGTGGGTAACAGCATCAATGGCTGGCCAGAAAAGGAAAAAGAAGAGGAAAAAAAAGGAAAAGGGAGGCAGAAAAGGGAGGGATGGAAAATCTGTAGCTGGACACCGCACCTTCCAGGAATCATTCTTGTAGGAGTTCATGAGCCTAACGTCTTCAGCAGGTTTTACATCTGTGGGTCCGCCATGAATCTCTGCAAGTAAAACAACAACTTCTGATGTTTGGCCTCTCGTGCTTCTGTCTTTGCTGCAATTTCCTCACAAAATTGAATCCGTTTGACTTTTTCTCTAAAGGAATGAGGTGAGGAGTCTCCCCAATGTGGAGGAATCAGGGCTTTCGTGCCATTCAGCAGATGTCTAAGAATCGATTTTTTTATAACTAGAAATTGATCTAATTGTATGATGGAGCAAGTAGGCGGCTGGGGTAAAGGTGAAGTGCTTCATAATATCATGAATCCGAGTCAAAAAGAGAGGTATGCTGGGGCAAGCCTACCATATGTGTAGTGCACTGCCACCTTTGTCCCCAAACAGCTGTGAGTTCCAGGTTTGCCCAAGAACAGCATGCCTGTGGCATCTTTGCCCCCAAAAAGCTTGTTTGCACCATCTTTGCGTCCAAATGGTTATCTATGATATCTTTGTCACCAAAAAGATGAGTAGAAGAGAACATCTTGGTGGTGTGGAGATCATCTGGGGCCCCAAAACGTCTGATGGCCACCCTGCCCACATACATATTTAATATGATTAAGAGGGCTACATCCATCCCTTACATATTACTATAAATATAAATATTTTCTACTACTGGCTTAAAGGGTATGAGGGCAGTGATTTTTGTAAAATATTTTTTTACTTGTCGTGGTAGATCTAAGGGATATTGTGGCACTTTTGTTTAATGCGTATGATCAGTCAGCAGGCAGGGCAATCGTAGCTCACTGAACGTCTGGTGGGAGTCAACATTGACAGTTACTGGAAGGGAATTGTTTTATTGAGTGTCATTCAACATGATCGGGGAGATAGACAGCCTGATCTCCCGCATAGTGGCAGGGAGATGTCCCTGCTGGTGCAACAAAGTGAGGACATACAGGTGCATCCTAATGGGAATCCTGGCACCTTTTTGTGGATGTACCTGTATGTCCATAGGGGAGCGAAAGTGTTATAACAGCAGCAATTATAATATTAAATAAATCTTTGCTCTTCTGAGTTCTAAATAAACATCAACTTTGGGAGTAGCTTCTCCACTTCCCAACATAACACAAAATTATGTAGCTACAACAGAAACCATATTTCAGCTCTCTTTCCCTGAGGCTTTAACTTTTCTGGTAATGGCAAATAAAATTAGCCAAAGCAAGTTGTATATACCTTTCATCCACCACTATACCAGATTTTCTGTCACTATATATATATATATATATATATATATATATATATATATATATTTGGCCTATTATTTTGTTTTTTGCTTTAGACACCTGATAAAAAACTAAGTAGGCATTATATGGCCATTAAAGTTTAATGTACTCATTTTTTGACCTTAAATGGACCAAACATCAGATAATAACAATAGTATCCAACTCATTTTGCCCTGGAACATACAAAAGTGCCATGGCAGCTCAGGTCCTGCCCTGTAATAATCTGTTTTTTTATGCAAAGCTATTTAATGCTGACATGGAGATAATGGAAGAATAATTTGAGTAAGCCATACTTAATAGAAGAGACAGCCAAAAGTGATATCAGCACTCACAATTTGTAACATAAGGAAAGACTGGATCACTATAAACCCTCCATCTATGTAACTGTTCCATAGATAACAAAGCCAATAGCTAAAAGATTAATATAGATGGTTCATAGACATCTTACTCAAATGGATCAAATAAACTTTTTTATAAGCATCTGCATGATAAATGCCTCACATCTTGAGCTGCCACCGGCAAGATGGCATTAATCAAAGGTCACAGAGATTAAATGCCATGTTTAGACATGATAATAAGTTATACAATGCGGGAAAACTGGGGTTTATTTTAATATTTGAATATTTAGATTTAGTAGTGCCCTAATGGAGGAAACAGTGATCTGCATTTTGCCAAGATGAGGTCTGCGACCCTCAAGGAACAAATTTGACTGGGTTCAAATTGAAGACTAATTGTGCAATTACAGGGTATTCTGAAGATTTCCCCATTATGAAAGTATGTAACACTATGCTGTCTAGCCCATATCATTAAGAGGTTAGTTTGTGATAAAGGAATTAACATAGATTCCCAAGCATTACCATATATTAAACCATTTAAGGTAGTTCAAAATGTAATCATAGTATGGTCAACCTCTGAGTTTTTATGTGTCTATGCCCATAATGCTATATTGAGTGAAAACAATGCATGCATGATGCAATTAGCTGGTTGGTCATTATCTTGGATGGGATTTTGACAGAAGTGAGTCTAGTGTCAACCAAAGCCTTGGTATAGCATTCTGGCAGGTGTCTTCCACCCTTATTGGTGGGCATGGCACTAGCAATGGTAGTCCTATAATTCCATTTAATGTGTTTTTGGTATCCACACGTGCCCCTATGTCCATTATTGCTTACCCTTGGTGTAGTCGAAGTTTGTGGTTCCTCCAACACAAGCTAGCATACTCAGACTCTTTCAAGTTGTACTCCCTTCCAGAGTGCCTTGAGGTACCAAACATGGGTCGCCTTGCCTTTATAAATAACTAAACTTATGGGGAAAAAAGAAAGATTTGGATTGGTAAATTGTAACTGATTTATAAGGTTGTCACCAAAATACAACTATGAAGTTTGGCCTGGTTTCCTGTGGATAAAAAATGTGTCCAGAACTCTGTTATGCAAACAGTTAAAATAAACAATAATCCATTAATTTAGCAAATGTTGTAATTACAGGTATTTAGTACTATTCAGTGCCCATAATCAGTTGTAGTTCCGATACCAAGATGCATTCTAGCATCACCTCCTGGAAAGCTTGGGCCATCAGTTATTTTAGCAACTCCCTAAACACAATTGTAGAATTCTGGATGTGTTTGTGGAACACCTGCAATTATTCTAAAGGCTTCCCTTTAAATTGTAATCATTTGCCGGGTGGGTAGAAAAGCCTCTCTGTACACTGCCAGTAGGTTGCGATTGTATCAGCTTGTGCCCTGGTGCTTGTAATTAGGCTATTGACAGAGTACAATACCAGTAAAAAATATATATATAAAATATTGGAGGACAATCTTCTACAACAAAGTAAAGATTCTTAGTACATATTACACTGCTCTTCTTTTCCAGCAAAGCTTTTGGCTAAAAGCATTCTGATGCCACAATGAAACGTAAAATAGCAAGAATCAGACAGCTTCCGAAGGCTATTTATATGCTAATGTAAATTCCCCAAGCTGATGCAGGCACCTTAGTCCTACAGCGTCTACTAATGATGATTACGCTTTAACCTCTGCGGAAGAAAGAAAAGTATTTTCCGTAAGAAAAACAACTCATTCGCTTGAAGATGAAATGTAATTATCTATTATCTGATGTCCCTTAAGCTGTATGGGCTATTAAACCTGCTAAAAATATTGAAGCCCTAATTTCTCTATAATAGCATTTTAATTTCAGCAAATCATCATTCTATTGTTAAGGAGCATCTTGTTTGAAGGTGTGTGTGAAAGGTCCAGCTTTGTGCTTTTCTTCATTTCTTTTTACAGCTCACTCATATATAACACTTTCCTTTTTCCGTGAAGTGCCATTAAGTTATTTTCTGAATATTTTTTTTTTTTTATTCTTCTTTTTTCTAGCAATCAACTAAATTCTTCTGACATCATTTTTATTCAAAAAAGGGAGCAGTGTTTGCATTTTAATGATTTGTTTTTCAAGGTGGGGAAAGTTTGCTTAGCCTTAGAATGTTTCATAAGTGCTTTTATGTTAATCATAGGGTCAAGCAGTTAAGAGCCTGTTGTGTTAGAATTGGTGCACCTTCTTTAAAGCCCCTCAGTTCATGAAAACATACTGTATACCTGACTGACCTGGAACCGTTATTCTACAAGTATGTGTGAAAACTAAAGATAGTCCGTGACTGTTTTTCTTCTGGACAGGGAGAGCATCACCTGTACATAATTATATATATCTATATCTATATATATATATATATATATATATATATATATATATATATATATATATATATATAGATATAGATATATAGATATATATTAATTTTTTTTTCTGGTGAAAATATTATTTTAATTCTTGTCAGATATTTACCTATTTGTATTGTTGCACATTATCTCACTTCTTGATCTCCCTCCTAATGATGAAAGGCTATACCATCACAATGTACTGTAATTGATTACCATGTATTGGTGCATTTGGTGTCTTAAGAGCAAAGATGGCTAGGTCATATAATGGAAGTGTTTCATTTATATCACAAGCTGTGATTGTGCTCGGCCTGTGCATGGAGCTAACAATATCACTTTTATTCTCTTTAGTAAGTCTGTTTATATGACAGATAAAATATGAATGAAAAAAGTATCCCAATGATTTCTGGGCCACTTAGAAAGAAAGAAAAAAAAACAACTAACATGAGGATGGTTTAAAAAGAATACAGTTTTTATATGAACTAGAAAAGTTTACTGGGGCTCTTAGTGTATACATACAATATGGAATGTACAGTATATGCAATGTTTGACCATTCTGTGGTTATATACACACCAGAGGCAAGCAAATTCCCATATATACTCACTCCTTCTCTCTTTTCTTTTGTCACTCTTCTACCATATTCAGCCCCTATTTGGGCTGCCCACTAAAAAAACGCCAGCCCCCTTAGCACACGCGAAGAGATGTCCCTGTACAGACCTTTACAATAAAAAAATATTTCATTTTTATTTCAAAATTATATTTGATTTATACTTTTTTCTATTTAACTCTCTGCCCAAAGATGATTATGAAATGATGCCTTAATCTCACTGTAAAAGGCCCAAGCATGGTGTCTCTGTGCACCCCATTTGTAGCATTGAAGTCTGTGTGTTGTACAATATTTATAACAACTCGCTTTCTGCTTTCCTCTTACATTCCTTGACCCAGCTTCAAGAATTATGCATTTCTGTTACTTGTTATCCCTGCTGATTTTTGGATGTAAAATTGTCACAGGCCATATATTTCATTAGTTACTACCACTCATCTCGTGGTACGTGGTAGGGAAGAAAAATGAAGGGCCGTGGACATCTTTGGGCACCCATATTCATTTTGTTTTTCATCATTTATTTTATTTAAATGTTATAGCTAGACAAGAAGGTATTTTATTAAAGGTTATTTTTAGCTCAGTATTTGTCAAAATTGTTTTAAATTCTCTTTAACACTTTGGTTATGTTTGATGCTGCCAAGTCACAGCAAGTTCTATTCACACAGTGCCACCAAATTTAGTGAATTTACCACTAAAAATTATGTACTTTTATTTATAGAAATTTGTTTGTGGTATCAAAATGTGGCAAGTTAAATTGTAGCGCATGATTTCAAAAAATCAGATATTGCAGTAAGTTGAAACAATCGTTTTCTAGTATATTATGAGGGTTAGAGAATTTTTTTTTTAGAGGATTTTTTTTAACATAACATAGCAATGTCATAAAAATGTTAAGATAGACACATTTTTTTTAGCTGCTTGTAGATTCTAAACAAATTAAACAACCATACAGTCCTGATTGCAAATTGCGCAACAGGCAAAAATAGATTTTTTTCCACAACATAAATATATAGCATTTTTGCATTTCTGTAAGCGGTGGTTTGTGAAATAACAACGCATAGTTCATGCTGCACAATTGTATGACTGACACTAATTGTGTGCATTACACTAATAGTTCTATGTAACGTTCAATTAGACGTATGCCTACTCCCTACCTACTTGCTCACTTTATGTGTCATTTACCGCTTTATATAATTTCTTTAGTTAACAAAGTGGGTTCTTTTTCTTAACTCTTTCAGTGTTAGAGCAATCATAAAGTATTTGCTACGGGCCCAGCTTCTCTTATAGTAATAGGACATTATAAATCTGTAATACAGTACTCTTGTTTTAAATAAGTTCATTAAAATATAATATACTATGCATATTGTTATAAGACCTGCATCAAAGAATGCCTACATAAGCGTGTCATGATTTATTCAACAAAAATGAAGCCAAAACTGAGAAGCCCTGCGTGAAAAACTAAGTACACCTTATGATTCAATAGCTTCTTGAACCACCTTTAGCAGCGATAACTTGAAGTAATCATTTTCTATATGTCTTGTGGAGGAATTTTAGCCCACTCTTATTTACAATGTTGCTTCAGTTCACTGAGGTTTGCAGGAATTTGTTTATACACAGCTCTCTTAAGGTCTCAACACAGCATTTCAATCGTGTTAAGGTCTGGCTTTGACTGGGCCATTGCAAAACCTTGACTCATTTCTGTTTCAGCTATTCTGCTGCAGATAGTGTGCTTGGGATCATTGTCCTGTTGCATAACCTAAATTGGGCCAAGCTTTAGCTGTTGGACAGATGTCCTCACATTTGACTCTACTCTGGTACAGAGGAGTTCATGGTCGACTCAATGACTGCAATGTTCATAGGTCCTGTGGCTGCAAAACAAGTTCAAATCATCACCTATCCACCACTGTGCTTGACAGCTGGTCAAGCTAAGGTGTTTTATGCTGAAATGCTGCGTATGGTTTTTGCCAAACGTGGCACTGTGCAATATGGCCAAACATCTCCAATTTGACCTTGTCTGTCCAAAGGACATTGTTACAGAAGTCTTGTGGTTTGTTCAGATGCAACTTTGGAAACCTATGTTCTTTTTGCCATGCTGCCATATTCTTTTTGGAGAGGAAAGGCAACTCTTCCAAACAAACCATACTTATTCAGCCTTTTTCTAATTGCATGAACTTTATCATTTAACATGTTAGAGTCTGATATGTAACTCTTGAGTTTTTTTGCAATTTATTTGGGCATTGCCCGGTCTGACCTTGGGGTGACTTTGCTGGAACGTCCACTCCTGGGAAGATTGGCAACTGTCTTGAATATTTCCCACTTTTGAATAATCTTTTTCACTATAAAACACTTTAAATTGTTTGGAAATGGCCTCATAACCCTTCCCAGATTGATGGGCAGCAGTAATTTATTCTCTAAGATCATTACTGATGTCTTTCCTTGCATTGTGTTAACCTGAATGCTCCAGAACAGGAAACTGCTAAAACGTTGGCTTTTATTATTATTATTATTATTTATTTATTGTTTTATATAGCGCTGTCAAATTACGTAGCGACGTAGTAGTATGTAACATAACAATTTGACTTACATAGACAACAGGTGAGGAGGACCCTGCTCAAACGAGCTTTTCTAGAGGTTGTCACACTTGCTGATGATGTGTTGTTCATTTGAGGTTGTATTTACCTAATTTTTAGGCCTGCTAAGGAATAGATGATTGTTATTATGTCCCGATATATAAAACCAAAGAATTCAAAGACTGTACCTTTTTTTTACACAACTGTATCATTCCATTCTTGTTCGACGAATAGAGGTTACAGATGCCTAAAGTGATCTTGGTAGCATTTTTGACAGCGCACGAATTTTCAGAGTTGTAAAAAGTCCATGAATTTTAAGAGAGAGAGAAAAAGAGAATTTCACAAAACAAGTTTTTGATGTTTCCTACCTTTTTACGTTTTTTAACTGAGCGTTAAAATTGTTGTTGGTGTCAAAAATGCACTTATCATAATGTAGAAGCTTAACAGTTTCGAGATGTGTGCCACATATAAAACCTTCCATTCCTTAGATTAGTAGATGGCACAACTTAAACAGACAGTATAATGTAACACACAGTCCCACTAATGCATATTATAGCTAATAGCAAGTACTTCCACGTTAATGCTATAATTTACAGGAAAAAATACTTAACTAAAGTCTAAGTTTTCACTCATGTGCGCGAGGGGTCTCATTAAACTCCTGGAACCCTCATGCAAGAGGCATATAGTGTGCATGCACAGTGGCAAGCAAAAGATCTACTGTAAGCCAAAGAGAGGTGGGGAAATAATGAAAATCCATGGTGGTGATTCAGATAAATTCTTCCATGCATTTGCAAGGTCAAACAATTATAATGCAAAGGGGGCACTCTTTCTTTGAAAAAGGTAAGGGCTTTTCATTCTTGTTATGAGTCCTGTTCAGCATGATTGTTTATTCTTTTTCGGAATAAGAATCCACGGTGGTGAATTTCAGAAGTCATGCAAGGCTGATACATGTCCCTTTGCCAGACAGACGGACTGACAAGGGTTGTAATTAAAGAACTTGTCTTTGTGCACTATACCTAATTTTAGGCTCATTTAGGCTACAGATTCACATTAGCTTATCAGTGTATCAGTATATATATTAAAAAGTGCTGTGCACCTTTAAGACACAGTGCTAGTATATGACATCATACATGAGGATTTTGGCTGCGGAGGTGATGCCATCCTAGGCTACAATCCACTGATACTTTCATAAATTTCATCGCTTCATTCTCTTTCTTGCTAGATTAGCTGCTGCTTTCTGCAGACAGATCACAACTTTGTGTGCATCTCTACAAGCAACATCACACTGTAAAACACTCAGTTCATTAAGAACTTGTGAAGTACCTCTGAATTTGATCCCCTTTGTCCACTAGGCATTAAGATTTATTTTATTAGACACTGCTGTAATTTCCTTATCTCTGTCCCTAATTACTGCAGTCTGGCTTAATCTCACTCAGCAATAAAGCTGTTTGCCTTCCAACCCACTATCATGTCACTGCTGATAAATGACTCCCTCTGGCTATATGAGTGAAGATAAAATAGGCTTCGTCCATGCGATATTCGGCTGAGCTAAATGAAGCCTAATGTGTGTTCATGTGTGTAGCTAAGTATATAATATATTATTCATAGTTGCCAGCTTTCCATGTCAAACAAGAATAGTCGAGAGTTTCCCCAAACACATTATTCAGTTCTTTGAAAGCTGTCATATTAAAAAAGGGGGCTGGATTTAGCAAGTGTTACAACTGAAATATATTTTAACCATTGTGTATAAAACTGATAAACAAGTATACAGCGTATTAAATATATATATATAAACCTGCACTAAATATCGTTATGTTCATTATTTTTGGGAGTGATTCATGGAAAAGCATTATGGGAAAAATGACCAAAGAGATCATTGCATGATGCTTTGATTCAGTAGAAACTGAGATGGGAAGAAGAAAATCAGGCAGAAATCTAAATAGAAAATATTTCTATAATAGAAAATGAACATAAGATGGAAAATGGACTCCAATGTGCATTAAGAAATATACATAATTAGTATAATTAGTGTCCCTTTATCTCTACCAAACAATGACTCCCCTTCATTCATCCCTAGAAGATATCCTTGGCCATGGGAAGGACTGCACCGACTGGCCCAGGAAGCAGGTAAAGCCAAGGGGTCCCATCAGCCCCAACCCCTGGCAACTCACATACATACCGGCACAAATATTTACACACACACTCTCACGTATACAAACATAAACACTCATGTTAATACACTCACACTTACACAAACACAGACTTATACATACTAACACACATTTACACACTCATGCTAACACATAGTCTCTCTCAAACACATATACATTCATTATAATACACACTTACACATTCATGCTCGCACACATACACATTCATATACACACTGATGTTAGCACGCAAATACACATACACATCCATGTTAACACACAAACACTTAAACATTCATGATAACACACACAATTATACATACACTTTCATTCTAACACACAAAACTGTATACATACATATTTTTTTCTATTTTTCTGTTACTGCTCAAGTGAATGTTAGTCAATAAGTGAACTACATCTTACTTTATGTATCTGGAGCTGCTGATACTCACCTCCTATGATGTACTCAGTGATAAGCATCATTGAAATCACTTGGGAGTGCTTCGCATGCGCATAGGGGTCTCAATAAGCCCACTGCAGCATTTGCCAAGCCAGCACTGAAGCCGACTGGCAGTAAGTATATCACATGCAAGAAGATGTGTCAAAAAACGCATCACCTACACACAAAATAGCTGGGTAAAGCCATTTGATGGAGTGTCCATTTTACCAATGTGTTTTATAGGTCTAAATTATATTATCTGACCTTATTTATTCTTTAGCAATGTATAGGAGAATGTTTTTCTAGTTTTAGGAATAGGCATGCATTTTAATAAAGGCTGTCCCATAGGTTGGTCACATAAATATTACAAATTATAAATTGATTATGGTTGGATTTGGCTAATTACATTCATTCATAACATGAGCCTACATTCATAAATTAATACGTTGTGCATTGATCAGTTTTACATAGCTGAGTTCTTCTGTCTGTTAAACCAGCTTGACACAACCACTGAGTATCACATACAAAAATTCCATACATGTTTGATCCTTCTTACCTACTGTATGTTATATTGTATATCTTTTATGGGTAGTTCCTGTGCTTTCGCCCCTGTGCACAAAGCAAGGTCCACAAAGACATGGTTTGATAAGTTTGGTGTGACCCCATTGAATACGTTTGAATGAATTGGTAGCAAAATGCTATTTTGTCTAAATGGACACAAATTCTCATGTACACACTCCCAAAACCTTGTGGGCTCTGTTATCGCCACAAAGGGGGTGAGGGGTAACTCCATATTAACCCATCCCCATGAAAATATAAGATAATACCGTAATAACCAGAGGACACTTTGAGTTTTGTAATGCTGTACCAAGATTTTTTTTCATTGTTATTACTGAAGGGGGGTTTCCACAACAATAATTCTTCTAGATCTGCATTAACTCTTTGCAACTCCATGATGTATTGTTTTATAGTCACACATGTCTACTGATATCACGTTAAGATGGATTGACTCATACAAGGAACAGATGGGTGATAGATTTCTATATGTAAACTGTTCTGAGGCCTTGGAAGATGGCAATTCATTAAACAGCTCATTCTCTAAAATGTTGAAAATGAGATACACTCATCTAGCCCCTTGATTGCTCATACCGTAAGGGTTTTAGGAACTATGTCCCATTGTTACAAACATATGTTTATAATGATGTACAAGAAATTCAAATATTATAATATATAATAATTAATATTAACATTGGTGGTGCATGTAAATAAAGCTACAGAAAGTTACACAGAAAGCGTGGATCACAAATGCAGATTATAATGGAAAAACGCTTTGGTATAAAGTAAAGACAATAATAGGCACCCAGGTGATTAATTTAACTGTGAGGAGCATACCTCTTTATGGCTCCCGCAACCTTACAGGATGCAGGCAGGAAGTTCTGCATCCTTTGTTGATGATGGACACAACGCTGCTTAAGGCGGAAATGGGTGGGGAATGGGGCGTGTCAGAATGCCGCTCTTATGACCCAGAGTTTTCCGGTGGCAGCCCAGAGAAGTGGCACTTCTCCCAGAGTCTCCCTGTAAGAGATACCTCCTGCTCTAGTGCCCTAATAAATCCACCGAACCTTAACAAAACAACAAAAAAGTGGGTGGGCTGGGAATCAACTAATATAAAATAGTTGTAGTGAGCTGACCATGACTGGGAATGTTATTGGGCCCTCCAACCTGTCATTCCAGGAAATTACCATTGCCCACATTAGCACCCCACTAACAAGTCATGCAAAAGATGAATCTACTATGCAGTGAAGGTGCCTTTTTGATCCTCAAAAATCTATTAGGCATACTAAAAGTAATGTTTGTAGAATGGTTCTGCTAAGAGATTAAAATAACCTCCTTCTCCTTTACTTAGCTGTCAAAGCTCACATAATCATGCATACCGTCTCCCTGCTGTTCTTTAAATGGTCTTACATGACACTTGACAGCGAGGATCCAACAGCATGGTACGGACACTGCTGACTTCAATGCTGTTGGAGACAAAATCCAAAGCTATGTATTAAAAGGCATATCTGTGGTTTAATTTAAAGAAAGACAGAAGGAGTGGAGGGCTTTGCTCACTAGAGCTTACCATCTGAACAAAAAGTGTGATCTTAGAATCCACTGGTAAATAAAACCTATAATGGTAAGAACCTAATCTACTCCCAGAAGACATGATATAAATATACAATTCTCCATAATGGGAGGATTTAAAATGGAGGCAGGCCATCTCAATTTATTGTGTATAATTGGCTCTTCAAACATGTGTGTTTGTGAAACATTTTTAAAGACCATTAATGTAATCCTGTTATCCCTTTCTACACTATGCATTTACATTCATGCCTCCTTTTCACCTATCAGTACCAGCCTTGTAGTCAATAGACCCATATTTCTACAATAGTCTTTTAGATTCCTTAAAATCGTCGTACCTTCTGCATTCTTTCACATGTGGAGAAGCACTGAATAGGAACAAGGCTATTAAATTCTGTGTTTTCTATTGTATTTCTAATATGACATTTTTCATAGAGCATTCTGTAGGAAGGATATCGTAGTGTGGCACATTTGGCAACTGCATATATATACAAATGGGAAAAATTGTTGCTTGCATCTTATCTGGACTCTGCTTCAACTCAAGACAAAAACAAACATTCTCATTGTTCCATACCTACCACTCTTTAAGAGTCAAATTGATTTGCCCACTTTACTCAAGCCTACAACATACAACGTCCTTCCTGAATGCTGCTCTTAAAACAAGCTTCTTCAGTATGTAGTTACCAATGATATCCAGTTATCAGGAGAATATACAAGAGAAAAGTTGTTGTGATACCAACATGTTGGACACTCATACACTCACATTGATTTAGAAAAGGGCTGTTCAATAACACCAGCCTTCATATCGCTATTCCATACAGCTACTAGTTCTGCCCACTAACATAGAATATATTGTGCAGTACCAGGGGACCTTCATAAGTACCCAAGTTGGCTTCCTGACATCACTGAGCTCCATGCACCTAAATTAGTAAATTAATGTTTATAGTTATTAGTTAATTAGTTTATTGTTCTTTGGTAATGTTATTTGGCCTTGTCTAGAGATGGGCGAAATTGGCTGGTTGCAAGCTAGACCAGGGACAAGGCTTAATGTATCAAAATTCAGCCATCGAAAAGCATGGAATAACATTAGACGTCAACTTTTTCCAAAGTGAGCACATACCAATTTTCCAAAATAGCCACCCATCTCATTGCTGTTTAACACAGGACCCCTGCCGTTAGTATAAAAATATGTTAGCAAGTATAACCTAAATGCATTAGTGTATATCCAGCATGGAATTATCCATCTACCATATAATTTTACAAGATATAATACACTGTTAACATTCTAATAGGCACAGAAGGTAGTAATAATTCAATTAAAGGCAACTTATTTCACCGCTGACTGTAACAGTGGAGGTTATACAGAGTCTATTCTACATGAAACATGCTATTTAAGCTAAATCAACTTCTATTTAAGTGCACGGTAATAAGCATTCACAGGGGCAGCCTGAGCCCTAGGGCATCATTTATCACACTGTAATAGAAGTGGGGAGGCATAATAGCACCCAGGTATTCCATAGGAGATTGCATACATTATTAAGGGAGGTACGCTTCACACAGGGCACGCTGGGTAGAAGCAAGATGAGATTTTGTCACTGCATTGTAATTCTCACTGCTTCCAATAAAAGGCTGCTGTTTAATAACTCACAGCTCCCGTGCAGTAAACATATACATACATAAAACCTGATCAGATATATCTGTATAAACACGGGTACAAAATATGTTTCCGTCCCATCTTTCTTTTTATGATTGTTGTTTCTCTTTTTCTCATTGTAACCCCCCCCCCCAAAAATGAAAACAGGGGTTAGCTGTAGGATCCGCTCTCCAGAGAGTTGGCAGCCTCAAGGATGTGAGTGTATAAAAAATGCAAAATTAAAACTTGCTCCCTACGGCCATAAAGCAGATGTTGGGTTATTTGTTCGCACCACCCTGAGAATGTTAACCAGATTTCCAGCCCTCCCTGCTAATGATCAGTGACAGGCACCAATTGTCTGGCTGCAGTTGTCCCTGTGTTTATAAGTAGAGCTATCCTCGCTGTGCCTCTCTCCCCAAGGGGACAGTAAACTCTTTTGCTGCCAGAGGGGGCTTCCCAGGCATTTCCCTGCAAAGCATGGTGGGCCAATATAGCACTTGAGTGCCAAAAATACACCCCTCCCCCAAACAGCACTTATTTATATTATTTATACATTTCTCACACAAGATATGTTTTTTATACAAAGCATTTAGACATTCATAAAATAACACGGTTTGGGCACCATACCATAATGAGTTAATGAATGGATTTTTTTTTTTTGTATATGTATAGTCCAGTATAGGCTCAATATTAATTAATTTGGAACAGGTTCACATTTCATGTCATCTAAATATTGTTTCATGCTATTTAATATATTGTAGAATTTGTAGGCAGCATTAAAATATCAATTGAAAATACATATTAAAATAATATCAGAAAAATTGCACAGATGTATGATTATATGAATGGTTATGTTATTATGCTTATTTAAAATAAAATATATGATATTATTAGAAATGATTCTGTATATATTTTTTCTTACGAATAATCTACCAAAGCACAAATTACTGTGGATAAAGAAGTACTTTTTCAAAATGGGCTTATAAATGATTACAGTATACTATGCAACGGCATATAAACTGTTACTTATACACTTTTTCAATATGAAACATATAATATATGAATGCTTGCACATCTATGTATGCATGTCTATGTTTCATTATAAATTTATATTATTGTTGTGATTTAAATAATTAACAAAAAACTCCCTGTATGTTTTGTCTGAGAAATTTCAATTCTGCATAGTCTATGCACCATATTCTGTGTGCTGTAGATGGCCCTTTATATAAAAAAATATGCATATGATCAAAACCCCTCTTATCTAGACATTTCTCCTATCAAGTTAGCATTTCATCTAGTTAATTTCTTTATTCTCTATTAGGGTTAGTGATACCATAAATACACCTAACAAAATTGGATAAGGTTGTATACTAGGCAACGTGATTAAAGTTTAAAGAAAGGTTTATTCTTTATTCACTAAAGTGAGCTGGCATGCGACTTGGAAGGGGGGGGTTCTGCCAGTGGCGGAACTACCGGGGTCGCGGCGGTCGCGACTGGGACCGGGCCCTGGAGTTCTGCCAGTCAGGGGGGCCCAAGGGGTGCCGAGCGGTTGCTGAAAACGACCGCTCGGCACCTCTTGGGCCCCCCTGACTGAGAGAAATCCAGGATGCCTCCGCTCCCCGCCGCTGCTGCCGCCGTCGCCGCTGCTGCCGCAGCCGCCTGCCTCAGCGCTGCCCAGAGTGCAGTGTTGGGAGCGTGAGGCGTTTGTCTCGGGTGCCGGCGCTTCATGCTGAGCGCCGGCATATGACGTCATATGCCGGCGCTCAGCAGTGAAGCGCCGGCACCCGAGACAAACGCCTCACGCTCCCAACACAGGAGTTGACGGTAAGTGACCTACAAAGGGGGGGGTAGGGAGGGAGTGGGTAGATCGTTAAAAAGGGGGGGTAGGGAGGGAGAGGGTAGATCGTGAGAAAGGGATAGATGGGTTGGGGTGGGGGGGCCCTTAACAGATTCTCGCACTGGGGCCCTGAGGTTTCTAGTTATGCCCCTGGGTTCTGCTCTGAGAACAGCCTGGATGGCCCTGTGACATGAGATGGTGCCTGCTTTAGATTTTTGGTGGTCGACTAATGGCACAGTTAATTCACACTGCACCCAAACATAGGTGGTGTGTAAATATTGTTCCCCAATACTTTACTCCGACTGTGCAGTAAGATTGTGACAGTGGCATTTTTATGGAGGTTGCTGCCCTAGGCCTGAATCCAGGGCAGTACCCTGGCACACTCCAGACCTACCTCTCCGCCCTTATCCTATGTCAGTCCTCTTTGTGGAAAGAGTTTAGATATTACATCATATGAGGCATTGAAGTCTGTCTGGCTTGGGCCACAACAAACCTCTTCATGGTGTAATAAAAACATACTGAATGGCTGTTGAGCAGCCAGGATATACCAAGTGACCACAATTTTCTCATATTCTCTACAGATTTGATGCATGCCCCCCAACTGTCCCGATTTGGGCAGAACAGTCCCGATTTTGGGACTCTGTCCTGCTGTCCCGCCTATCCCTACCTCTGTCCCTCTTTGCACGGGAGGAGGAAGGGTAGGGTGAGGCGAGAGCGGTACTCACCTCAGGCGCAGCTGCCAGGGGGCGCATAGCCGCCCGATCAGCAGCTGCAGCCTACAGGACTAGTTGGGAGATCACAATCTCCCTCTAGTCGGCTCAACATTAGGCAGCGTATGTGTATATATGTGTGTGTAAGGGCAGTTTACGTGTATATGTTGTGTGTAAGGGCAGTGCACATGTATATGTGTGTGTAGAGGCAGGTGTGTGTACGGGCAGTGTATGTGTATATGTGTGTGTAAAGGCAGTGGATGTGTATATATGTGTGTGTAAAGACAGGTGAGTATAAGGGCAGTGTACATGTATGTGTAAGGGCAGTGTATATATATATGTGTGTGTAAGGGCAGCGTGGTTTATTGACCATGGAGGCATCATGATGACCTGGGCAAGAAGGCATTTGAACCACATTTGTGCCTTGCTTGTCCTGTTTCACTGAGATAAAGATTCAAAATAAATCTCTTTAGCCCACTAAATGCAATTTCCAGACCTCATACAGTTTCCAGACAAGTAAGGCTTGAACTCAGAAAAGTGTATTATATTATGGATAACTCCCAGTGAAAACAGTTTATGTCATATTTAGTAATGCTTTTATTTTTGGCGTACATATAAAATAAATATTCGTACACATTCTTAGTGAAGGTGTGTGGGATTGTTTTTTCCCAGCTATTTCTGAATGCGTGTCCATCTTATAAATAACTCCCTGCTATGTGAAATCACACAGTATTCCTATATATTTCTGCATCATTCTTTTCAATCTGATTTATGACAATGTGCTACAAAGCCCAGGAAAGGCAATGCTGTATTGGCATCTGCGCAACACAGTGCACATTTTCAAGCAGCAGTAAAGAGACTTGTGTGATATTTTAACAATCACCATAACTAGTCACGTAACCTATGAATGACCTCAAATGTCACAATCATTTGTACCCAGCCCTAAAGTTCTTGCCATTGACTTCCCCCACTTTTTTTACCAGCTAATGTAATATACCCATTTTCATAATTTGCTGTAGCTTACAAATGGGTTTTGGAGCGATGTTCACAGAACAAGAGATAAACCACTTTTGTGTGCAAGCATTTGTAGCTTAACTAGTTTGTGTAAACTCTGAAGGGCTTAAAGGGTAGATGGATGACATCTACCTGTTCCACTTCACAATGTATTAGATATGTGCCTGGGCAATTAATGCACTCCTGTCAAATGTGGTTTGCATTCACAATCTCTGATGACTTTGTCAAAGATTTTGCATACACAGAAGATCTGGGCAGCAGAAAGTCATTGTAGACATGCTACCAATGTAAATCAAGGCCAATGGTGACACGGCAGGAATCGAGAGAATCCATTTATTGTATACAAATAACAGTGCCAAAGGTCTAGTCAAACATTGACACAAAACACAGGGCCTGTACAGTTCACAAGTGTTATGCTTTCTCAGCAATTGTTTAAAAATGCTGTGACATCTCTATTCCATCTATAACTTTGCATCTGACCTGTAATGAAACAGAATCATCAGAATGTCACCTGCGCACTTCTCTAAGAACATCTTGGTTATGCTCTGTATGGAAGGTAGGAAAATTCTCATAGCTGGCTCCTGCAGTTTCCTTTCCATCTTCTGAAAGGATTCATGTTGTGTTGAACAAAGGCCATAGAGAGGCCAACTGGGGGTATACATTTATTGTATGTCATCTGAAGGTCACCGAAGAATAGCAGCTGCTTTCTTTAGAGGGCCTACACAACAATTGGGTATTTTCACCCATCTTGAACTGCAGGATTTCTGGAACACCACTGAAACTGGCAAACCTGATTCAACAGCCATTGTAAACTGTGTGGCATTGGACAAATGTTCATTAAAATGATCAATAAGGGTTTTAACTGAAATCATAAAGAGATGTGGTTTGAATGCTACAATATTATGTAAAATGTGTATTTTACAATTATAATTGTGCAGTCTTGAAATGAAATAATATGATTAATAGTCGTTAGTACAATATATCATCTTTTATAGAAGACTTAATAATTGACAAAGAATATACTTCCATTTAGCATTTTGTTCGAACACAGATTGAAAACTCTTCCTTAATGACCACCAGACATCTTAAGAAATAGTACTTAGACTTGCTATGCACAACAATGTTAGTTCACACTAAGTAAATTTAGGGCCTTATTTTATTATGATTATTGTTTTTATTTTTCAGTAATTAAAATGCTTATAAATCTAAAGACCTTAAAAAGAACAGATTGTCTTCTTCAGGCTTTTGAGATTTTCACCAGACTTGTGGTGCATTACTCGTGGGAATCTAATATGACTGTCACCAGGAACTTATTGATGCATCAATCATCCAGAGCATTATTGAGTATCATGGAAGAATGCTGTCATCAAAATAAAATTACTTCATACTTTGTATAGTGTTTTTAAAGGGAGTCTGTCTCATTATGGAAGTAGCGGCAGTAACTCCAGTATTACCAATCGTTATTAAAGGTTAGGTCTTGCTAAGGAGGGGACATTGCCAAAAGGTAAATTAATTTCTCGCTACGTAGAACATTGCCAGAATCTGAGATGATATCAGAAACATATATGGCTCAATAAAAGGGAGCTCGGCTCTGTATTCCAAAAACAACAGCTTAGGGATGTCAGTAATAGTAACAAAGAGTGGCAGGTGGAGAATAATTATGCATAGTAGGAACTTTAGCTGAATGAAAAAGAAACAAAGGACATAGGCCTAGATACCTAGATAGGCGCAAGATTACCCTTAAATAAAATCTTCATTAGGACAAGCCAGAGACTCTCAAATCAGTATTTGCAGGATCAAATGCTATATGGATTTGGGAGATATCTGCAATGGAGATTCAGTGCTTTCAATGGTACATGTTCACCCCATGTCCCAATCCCCATTTTCTGCCTATATCTCCCTTAAACAGCATTGTGTCTTACTGCTCACCGGCATCAGGGGGACTGCCTGCTGACATCAGCGGGACTACCTGCTTGCATCCTGCAAGGGAGGTTCCATGTAAGTTCCCAGGTAAGCATGTAAGTGGTACATAAACTCAATATTAAAATTTTTATATTATTCGAGGAATCCAAGCGGAAGTTGTCTACGCGAATCGGGTAGAGCTCTACACGCTGCCCAGACTAAGCACCGGGGACTCAGATGCACCGGTAAGTTGGGGGGGGGACAGGAGGATCCAGGTCCCCTGCATCGCTGCGGGGGATCCGGATCTTAGTCTGAGGCAGGGCCGGCCCGACAATGGAGCCGAGTGGGGCAACCGCTCCAGGCGGCACTTTTGAAGAGGCGGCACTTTTGAAGGGGCACTTTGTCGGCTTGTAATGTTGAGCGCCGGAAGAGGACGTCATTTCCGGCGCTCAGCATTACAAGCCGGCACAGAGAGCGAGCAGGGAGACTCACTGCAGGACTGCTGAAAGGTAAGTACAGGGGGGAAGAGGAAGGGTAGATAATGGGGGGGGGGCGGCAGGGAGAGGAAGGGTAGATAATGGGGAGGTGGCAGGGAGAGGAAGGGTAGATAATGGGGGGGGGCTGCATTTTAAACTTCGCCCCAGGCGGCATTTTGTCTTGGGCCGGCCCTGGTCTGAGGTCTGATTATAAGACGACCCCGATTATAAGACGAGGAGTATTTTTCAGAGCATTTGCTCTGGAAAAAACCTTGTCTTATATTCGAGCAAATACGGTAATTCTTTACTGTAGCTTTCTGGGACATGTGATAACTATTTAATTCTTAATGGTATGTTCCTCTTGTAAGAAAGGGTTTAGTGCCACTATCACCTTATTAATTGCTCCAAAATTTTGATAATTGACATTTTTATATGGTATCATCATAAAATGGTTTGATCAGCCATTTAAACACATCCACCTCATTTTATTCTTTAAAATGGCATACCAGTTGCCCCAAAGAAAACCAGCCTCGCTGTTAATGGACAACAGCACTTTTAGTGACTACCGAACCTAATACACTTTATGAAAAGGGCAATTCTGGCTGTTAATAGAAAGTATTAATCTAGTCAGTTGCTTTTAAAAGGTTTGGTAATAGCCTAACGACTTTTCACACTATGAAAATGAAGGTGCTACCAATACATTTAATTTTATGGACATAAATCAATAGATCTGCTTATTCAGCTTTTATAACTTACTTATGACTGTATTGCACTTCATATTTTAAACTAAGAACACAATTCACTGGTTGCTATAGCCTTGTTAATGGAATATTAACTGTGCTATGGGTGAGTTTTCAGGTGCCCCCACATAATCCTCATAAAAAGTATAAAAAAATAAAGATCATAAAAGCAATTTCATTTTTATTAAATAAATGTATTTTTTTATTCAACCCCAGATAGGGTGATGACAAAGGTGACGGGAGTTGTAGCCCTCAAAAGCTGGTGAACCAGGGGTAAAAAGGAGTTTCATATATTTGGAAGTGTGTGTTTTCTACCTATTTGTTTCTTTAGAATTATTATGGGATGTAACCTCTACTATGCATGCCCACCCTATGTTAACATTATGTTCTGTCACCTACATTCAAACCCACATGTATGTATCTTGTGGCTAACTTTACTATGGGTGAGAGGGCTCTTAAAAATATTATTTCGTTTTTGTTACTTCTCCTATTTGGTTTACTATACATGGCGGAATAACGGGGGTATATATTTTTTTATTTTTACAGGTTCAACATGAGATGCAATGCGTGGTTTGCCCTAAGCAACATCGCTATTAATAGCTTAAACTGTCTTTAAAAAAATATATTGGTTTCCCTGGTCAAAGTGGTAAAACTACTAGAAATGGTCTATTGGCAAGCTGTGTCCCAACCCCCTGTACTGAAAGGGTTTCAGCACTGGCAATGAATGTCATTCTCTAATAGAAACATACTGCTCTGAGCCTTCATTCATTTGCACTTACACTGGTCATGTCATCCTACAAAAGCCTACCTCACACAGATAACCCATCCACAATCCACAAATAGATTGTTTTTGTTTTCTGGGATGCTCATATTTAGATATTTATGTCATAATAACCCAGATTAAAATTATATATTTATATATATCTATATAAAAATACATATACATCCAGTAGGTGATAGTTCCAAGTTCTTTGCAACCCACTGTATTTGGTTCTTAATGTATAATTTCATATATGAATAGTGATGGTGTTTTCCATCTTTAAAATCTGCAGTGTATGCAACCTCTTTCTTCATGATGTTTCCATAAAAGTATCAGTTATTCCCACTCCCTCAGTCCTATGTAAATCACATTATGTTTTGCATACAGTACATTTCAGTACATGACCATGGAAGCAAAGAAAATGGTATGTTCCCCCCTGCCGATTTAATTCAGTATTCCAAAAAAGATTTATTGTGTTCAGTTGCAACATCAGCCTAACCAAAGAACAGGAACCCATTCAGATTGTGCAGTGATTAGAAGCCCTCCCGCATGATCATGAAGTAGGGTTGGACATCACACAAGGTGATTTATATGCACAAATTGTTGCGCAAAGCCTTGTGTTTTCTTTTTTTAAAGGAAACATTAATTTCACATCATAACACATGGCATTTATCTATCCTAAATGTTCTCATATGACAGTTGTCCACAATCCATTTACAGCACCGTGCAAAAGTATTTACCCCCTTGTCATTTTTCCTATTTTGTGGCATTACAACCTGGAATTAAAATTGATTTTTATTTGGATTTCATGTAGAGAAAATACACAAAATTAAGAAAATAACTATAAGATATAAATAAATGGAAAACTGGTGTGTGCATATCTATTCACCCCCTTTGCTATAAAGCCCCTAAATAGGGGGGTAACCAATTACCTCCATAATGAGTTAAATATAGTCCACCTAAGTGTCACATGATCTGTCACATGCTCTCAGTATATATACACCTGTTCTGAAAGGCCCCAGAGTCTGCAACACCATTGAGAAAGGGGCACCACCAAACAAGGGGCACCATGAAGACCAAGGAGCTCTCCAAACAGGTCAGGTAAAAAAGTTGTGGAAAAGTACAGATCAGGGTTGGGTTATAAAAAAAAACCTTTGAACATCCCACGGAGCACCATTAAATCCATTATTAAGAAATATTCAGGAAAGGGGGTAGGGAAGGTTGTATGATAGGTATGCGTGATTGAAGAAATGAATGAGTATCTGTAAATGATTAGTATCTGTAAATGAGGAAATGAATATATGAATGAGTGAATGAATGTTTGTGAATAATGAATGAATTAATTAATGAATACGTGTGTGATTGCATGGATGTGTAAGTGGGGAGAAGAATTGCACACGGAGGCTGTTTAAGGATACCACAGGCAGGTTGTTTGGGGGCAAAGGTGGGCTTTCATTCTTGGTGTTGGGCAGATCCTGTGAGTGAAATCTGGGTGCTAAGGGGGGGGCATTAATTCATGAGAGGGTGCTGGCTGGGGGCATCACATAAATCAATACTAAAGGGGGACTGGGTGGTCGGATAAATATACAATGTGGGGCTAGCTGGGGCAATACACAAGGGTGTGGGTGCATTAGGGAGACTGCATTGGCCATGTTTTCTAGGACACGTATAGCTTTTACATTCTGCTGACCAGCCCAGATAAAATGCTGCCCTGCAGTATGGGTCTATACTCATGGAAGGAACAAACTAGTCAGATATACATCCCCCATACTGCAGCGCAGCATTTTATCTATGCTGGTGGCATCAATACACAAGGGTAGCAACTGGGGCCATTACACAAAAGGGGGCAAAAACACTAAAAGGGGGGTTAATGACAAGTGTGGAAAATCCTTTTTTATTATTATTGTTGTAGCTTAGCCCATCTGGTGGGTGTGTGTGTGTATCAGTGTGACAGGGCTTTTCCTGGTGTGCGTTTGTCTGTCAGTGTGTCAGAGCCTGTCCTGGTGTGATTGAACTATAGTCACTTTAAAGGACAAAACTTTCTAGGCCCAGAAATCAGTGAGCAGAAAAGTGAAGGTTTTGTGTTATTTATTCTATTTCAATCTGCATATTTTATTAAAAAGGATTAGTTGTGTTAAATTGTGTCTTCAGGTGCCCCGTGTATGATGACTTTTTTTTAGTGTACTGATGTACTCCCAATCCCATCACATTACATTACTTTAACATGTGTTAGAAACTCAGGAAAAGATGTGCATGGATGGTGGACTGATTCGGTGGCGCAATGGGCCACTTGACTAGACTTGCCCACCCAGGCTGTAGGCTGCCAGCCCTCCCCTGGTTTAACATATACCTAATAACTATCCTGTACTAAAAATACATGCAATAGACTACCAGTTGAGACCTGTTTCCCCATAGGACCATGGTCTACAAACAAACTGCTGGTTGCCTTTAACAAGCAAGACAAAGAATCACTTAGGGTATAGGGGGACAGAAACAATGGTAAAATAGGTTTGAATGGCAGAAAGATCAGATATTCAGAATACAGTCTTTAATTTCAAGTAAACTACTAAAACGATGATGCTTAATGTCCAAAGTAGAATACTCGTTCTTTCTGTTAACCTGTCAGAAAATGATCATTAATCTCCTTAATATTTCCAAAATATTAACCTTAGCAAATGAGGAGGCACATTATTTTAAAATGAGTGTATTATTTAAATTTATTTTAACCCTAATAGAAGAGATTACACATGTGACTTAAAAGTCCTCTGCATTCTGGTTCTTTCTTTCCTTGAGGTAATCATTTCCAAGGAAGCTTGAATTCCTTCACTTTATGTTCAGACAATAACATACAGCTCTTGATAAATTATTTTGCTGTCTCTACTCAAGTACCCCCTTCAACTTAAACCTCCCCCCTTCTCCTCCCTGTCTCCTCTCCCTTCTCTCCACCTGCCACACACTCTCCCCACCATATATTATTCATCGCAATCAAATAAGACACAGTGGAGGCTCAGTAGACTTGCTTTTCATATCAGAATTGCTTTTATTGAGTAACACACACAGCAGACCTTAGCTTCCAGCAGCCAGAACTGAAATGAGCAATTCTCTCATTGTAATAATGTGCCTCTGTCATCTCCTTATTATCAGCATGATAAAAGATGAAATATTCCCAGATCCTGCCCTACTAACCTGATCACAGCGTGATATTTGAGCTCTGGAAATGAGTTTTATAAGCTTTAATATACTCCTTCTCGGAGTGACCCCTGAAATTAAACATTATTACACAGCGGATATTTAAAAAGCCAGGGCCGCAAATTACATCAAAATGAAAATATTAAGGAGTATTACGAATATACCAAGTGGGAGTTTGCAGATCTTTTTTTAATCTTCATTGGTGGGTGCCATGAAACTCTGTATATCAGTGTCAGAAACATCACAATAGATAATAATCACAGGCACCTCAAATCCAGAAATGTTATATTTTTGGCGAAACTGAATTACAGGTCTGTTTATATAGACACATCTTTCTTCTAATGTCCTCCCAAGCAGGAGATGATTCTTTACGTTTTATATACTGCAAAAGTAAAATCCTTTTTTAGCCAATAATACCATAATTGAAAGACACCAGTATGGCAATAAACACAGATTTCATTCTCAGAGCTTACTGTGTCCATTTCACCGGACACAGCTGTTATGAAAAGAGGACACTGAGGCGTAACATTAATATTTCGGTAACTTTTTATTTACCAGTTTAATATATTTACTTACACAGATGTGTACGTGTGCCTGTATATTCCAGGTGTCTGACAGTCACATATGGCTAACACATGCTGTTCAGTTAGCACTTGGTATGTGTTCAAATGTACCACTTCTTGATGATATATGCCATATATAATATACAGTAAATCAGGATCACCTGATTATAATATATATACAGTACATTTTTAAAACATATTAAATTAAAAATATACTTTCATATTTTCCTTTTCGTGAAAGCATAGTTTGCCTCCATATCAGCTTCCTTACGAAATTCTTAAGGGGCAAAGAATAGCGCCTGGATTTGAGTAATGAGTCAAGTGTAATGTATCTGACACGGGGCTCATATTAGACGATTGGCAGAATGAGTATTACATATGCAATTGTTTGCTTCTGGACACAACCCAGAATAAGGGATTTCTTTATTCCAAGAAATCAGACCACTAGTGTTTTTCCATATCTTTATTCAGGACCGTTGTTTTGGCACAAGCAAAGTGGGGCTTGGTCAGACCTGGAGAGGCCACGAGCACAGGTGAAAGCTGGAGCCCTGCTTGCCCTTTATAAGGGCAATGGGGTCCCGCAAATTCTCCTAGCTCCCAGGCCCCATATAACCTGAGGGCAGCTTGGTCTTTTTTTAAACCTGCAGCTCGATAATTTCTTTAGTGAGCTCACAGTGTAAAACTGAGCAGATGAGGGAGGTTAAGGAGGAATGAGAGTATATATTGAAATTTAACCACAGGTTTATTTGATTACCCTCTGCACTGCAATTGTTGGACCACCTAGCTTCACAGGAAGTCAGGATCTCTGTTTCATTTAAGTGTATTGTGGGGGTAAATATTGTTAGTTCTCATTGAACTTGCATGCATTTACCCGAAACTCGCAAATTTTAAGATATTAATCAATATGCAAGTTGGTTTGTGAATGTTAGCCTGCAGCCTCAGTTGAGTCTGGTCAGGTAACCCTTAACACGACTGACCACTTGACTATTTAGTGATTAAACCCAAAATTGTTTACACTATATGTATATTGGTCCAAACCTTATAGGATATTTTTTCCATTGCTTTGCA
Source organism: Spea bombifrons (assembly GCF_027358695.1). NCBI lineage: Eukaryota > Metazoa > Chordata > Amphibia > Anura > Pelobatidae > Spea > Spea bombifrons. Next base: position 64,818,488 of record NC_071088.1, on the reverse strand, counting down.
CAACCTTCCCTTTATTTCATTATCATAATTATATGCATATACCAAAGGTAGCCAATTTAAAAACATATTTAGGGTTGCTAGATTTTTTTTATTAAAATTGTTAAGTGGGGATTTTTGAAATTGACGACATCTTATTTTGATGTCTGCCTGTTCAGACAAGATTTTCAGTCGAGTCTGAAGATTCATAGAGAGGGCAGCCCACTTGTGCCGCACATCTACCACTCTAATTCTTAATACTGCAGGAAGGGGGAGAAGATCCTTAGCTGAAAAAGCACCACCGAATGATGCCAATAGAAGAAGATTCAAGCAAGGTGCAAGCTTGCTCAAAACACAAGATCTGTAACGCTGCTTAAGGTGCCTTTCGTGCTCACCTCTGGTATTTTTCTGAACATTGAGTCGGACTTGGCATGTCTGATTTACAAGTAAATATCACTTCCAAAAGCCGCCAAAAGGAAAGACTATGAAGAGATTGTATGATAAAACGTTCAACCATCAGGTCCTCCTTGAATCATTTGTTATGCAGTGCATAGCCGATCTCTTTGATTTATAAGTCAAGAATGGACGGTAAAATACAGCATAATTTCTAGAAAAAGACCCCAGTGAGTGGACAAAAGATCCAACCTATATTTAAATGCAGCTGAAGGTCCACCAAAAGACTTGTGCAAGGCAAGGCATAGCTCTAATTCACAAATTCAACACCACCATCACCAAGGTTGAGAAGCAGCAGTATTGTCTCAATCATGTGAACCTACATAGGAAGCAATTCCCTAAAGCTTTAAAATCCAACAACATGGCTGGATGGGGGATGGCTTTCAGAGTTGATTAGTTGCAAAAATGGGCATTGTTGTGGTTGTGGCCTGATTCTAACTTTAAATTATTTAATTAAGGTAATCAGGGAACCTTAATAACAACAATAAAATTTATTTAATCTATATACACTCTGTATCTTGATATACAAATGGTATATAATATGAGGTATTCCAGTCGATCATATGGTGAGAAATACTTAAATACTGTGGTGAATGGTAATTATACTTTAATGATCAGCAGAATTAAAATCACACACCAGTCTTAACAGATTGCAATAACATAACAATAATACTTAGCTTCGGTAGATGGTCAGCTTACAGAGATGATGAAGAAACCCAGCAAAACAATATCAAGTGGAACTCCGTTGGTCATAACGACTACTTGATGAAACGTTGGAAGGATTCCGGTCTATAACCCAGGGCGCTTACAAACAGGTGAAGCCCTCTGGATCCAGGCACCATCAAGCCCTGGATTGAAGTTCCACTAGCATATGGTGTATGGTTCTTTTTAAGGTGTTTTTTACTATAGTATTGATAGGTTGCTATGTAAATAGCAACCGTATCAATGGTAAACTTGTGACAGTTTTTTCGGTTGAAAGGTGCACAATATTTCGGTTGTAACCATGCACACCGGAATCACTAACACATCCTATACCTACACACATGTGAATCAAAACAAAATGTGCCTCTGCCTATATGTAACTAAGCAACACCAATAACACAAGAACTGGCTGTTATCGCCTCAGGCTAGGATAGCTTGTATAGCAATGTTGTTGTTGTTGTTGTTGTTGGGATCCTAGGACAACTATTGACCAGTAGGTCAATAGTTCAGCCTTTATATTAAATTAATTCTACTGTCATTCTGCTGTCTATGACGTAAATCATAAAATGGGAAAATCATTTTCATAACAAACCACCTGTTGGTTTTCGTCATAGAGCACCATTCATATCATGCATTGAAACTTTTCCTATGGGCAAAGACCTTTTACAGATGACACGCTTCATGACACATTGAATACATGAGAGGCATAAGTAAGCAAGAACACAAATTACAATAAACATTAGCATCCAGTGTACCACAATTCCGCCTAAATTTCCAAACCAGCTGAATAGTCTCTGATCTGGAGGCTCATGGAGCTTCTTTTGTATATCTACTATTTTAGATAAATCATGTGATATTGCTCCAGCATTATTTATGATGTAAGTACAGCATTCATTACCAACTAAACCACATACACCTCCCTTAGCTGCTAAAAGATAATCTAGGGCTAACCTATTCTGCAATGCAACTGCCCTAATTTGTATTTGCTCCTGAGATAATTTATCGATTGAGTCCATTGTAGAGTTTAAAGCTTCATCAAATAATTTATACAGTGTTTCCAATCTATTAAAAGCCCAATAAACACCATATGAAGGGAATACTATTCCTGAATTCGCTTCTATATCCCCAATAAAATTAGTCCATCTACGATTCCTAATTCTACCAGTAGGAAACTCATTTACTCTGCGTATTGCTGGAATAATTGAGCCAATATAACATTCCCCTTCCCAATACTGTGGTAACCATCTGTATGCCCAGTTTCCACACAGAAAATATACACCTCTAGGGAGAACATTGTAACTGTCATCAGGAGGTCCACTAAAGCATGTGTCCATCATATGGGCTATAAAAGGAAAGTTCAGTCTTTTTATTATACCACCGGTTGGAGTTTTTATAATCTTTATAATGGGAGTGGATTCATTGACTATTATGTTCCAATGATCAGCATTACCATGACCCTTTATCCAAGCAGAGCTGCAATTTGAATGGCCCAATTGGGTAGCATTATTCCCATTTGTACTTGAAGTGACACAAACAGTTCCTTCTTTTGGGATATTCAGAATACGCAGTCTCTCAGTAGAATGTGGCATCCCCTCTTCTCTGTACCAGCCGAATCCAGTTGTATTGATTCGTTTCAAGTCTTCCAATGTCCACGGAACACCGATAAATGGGTATCCACCTTCCTCACTGAAAGAAATGGCTCCACATATCCAACATTCAGTGCTATTTGATATTCCTGAGTATCTCGCCAGTAAATTCATATATGAATTTGATGACCATGGATCCATTGGATTTAAATCGCCACAAGCCTGTTGGAAGGAAAGAAGACAGGGTGAGCATCTCCTCTTAACAAAACAGCTTTAGTATCACCAGGCCCATCAGCTATTACTTCACCTGCCTGTCTATTTTGTTGATTACCAGCTGTAGGGAGGACCCAAACTTTGGAACCTGTTTGCATTGGGCTACTTTTATCCCATGTGATCAGGAGTGGCTTGGGTATCCAGATTGATAGAATGCCCAACTCTGTTCCTAATGTTAAAACCCCTGATGATTCCCTAGTAAGTGACGCTTCCCAAAATTCAGATTTTGTGTTAACATTCCCTAAAGTCATCCACTCATTCTTACATAACTCATCAGTCAGTTGGAGAATCACTTCTGTCCCTTCAGGTACCTGACCACCTATACATAATTTACATGTTAGCCATTCTCCTCCCTCTTCTACCTTGATCACATTTTGAGTGTTAACCCTGAATTTGTTTTTTCCCACCTGTACAGGAAGTGTCCCTATAAATTTCAGTCTTAGTGCTACTGTCAGCGTATCTGCTTTACCAGTCAGTCTTTCATAGGGTGAAAACCTTCCTATCGGTCTGTTATTTAATATCATTACTGCTTGTGGAAGTACCCGATCCCACCCTCTCAGTGTTTTGGTTGGGGTCAACTTGCGAATTTGCTCTTTTAGAAGCCCATTGCACCGTTCTATCAACCCTGAGGCTTGGGGATGATAGGGGATGTGATATATCCATTGTATCCCAGAGTCTTGAGCCCACTGCTGGATGAGCTGTCCAGTGAAGTGAGTTCCATTGTCAGTCTGTATTTCTGATGGTAGTCCATAAGCAGTGACTATACTTTGTAACATTTGGAGTGTTGATGCTTGATTGGCATGTTTACAAGGGAAAACCTTTAACAGTCCTGAAAATGTGTCCACTGCAGTGCAGCAGTATATCAGTCCTCCTCTTCCTTTTGGCAATGGACCGATATAATCTAACTGCCAAATTTGTCCAGCTCTTTTACCTCTATTTAAATGTCCATGAGCTTGCTTAGTTAGAGGCCATTTTTTTATTTCACTGCAGGTAGGGCATGCTGCTTGTGCTTGTGTAATCATCTCAAAAGTAATTGGATATCCTCTTGTTCGTGCCCACTCAAGTGTGGCTGCATTTCCTCTATGGCCTGCCATGTCGTGGGCCCAAGCTGCCAACCTTAATAGTACTGGATCCACTGGGTCTGCATTTTTTGCTTGATGTACTCTTGTTAATTTGTCAGCCGTGTTGTTAGGATTTTCATTTCCTAAAGTCTCTTTCATATGAGCACTTACATGACCCATATGGATTATACGGGTGTTTGATGTATTCCAGATCTTCCCCCACAGCTCTTCTCCACCCCACACTGGTTTACCATGAATAAGCCACTTATTAGCTTTCCAAGCGGGCATCCAGGTTGTACACGCTTTGTATACTGCCCAGCTGTCAGTGTAGATGAAGATCTGATGATCTTCTGTTTCTTCAAGCAACATTGATACGGCAACCAGTTCAGCATATTGACTTGAACCTCCGTTTCCTTTTTCTTGAAGAATAAGTTGTTGTTTTGGGTTGTATGCTACAGCAGTCCACTTCCTTCCTTTGTACGTCAGGACAGCTGACCCATCTGTAAACCATGCGGTAATTCGCTGGTCCTCATTCAGTTGCTCATAAGGTGGAGCTGATTTGATTGGAGAAGGCTGTAGTATTGGTACCTCTCTGAAAGTGGGGTGCGATAAGGTTTCATAAGTCACTAAACCAGAGAGAAGCTTTGTTAATTCTTTAATTTTGCCTGCTTTGATTCCACCTCTTTCTTGTAAGTACCACTTCCACTTCATCAATGTCTGGTTTTGTGCCACAGCTGTCTTTAATGGTAGTCCATCGTCACGCACCCAGCCTGCAATAGGCAAATCAGTCCTTACACTTACTGGGCTTGTTCCGGTCATAGGTTCCACATGTTGTAGGGCCAGGTAGGCAGTCAGTAGATTTTTTTCTAATGGAGTATATCTCTGCTGAGCACCTGTCAGTTGCTTTGACCAGAAACCAATGGGAACAGCTCTTTGACCTTTTTCTTGGTGCGGCTGCCACAATCCCCAAGATGCCACATTATCAGTTACCATAATGTCCAATTGAAATGGAGCTCCTGAACGAATAGGTCCCAGGCCTTGATGCTGTATAATCGCTTCCTTTGCTGCAACGAATGCGGTATGTTGTTCATGTCCCCATGCAAAAGTAGACTTTTTCCTAGTAACATTGTAAATAGGACGCAACAAAAGTCCAAGATGTGGAATAAAGGCTCTCCAATATCCCACAGCCCCCAAAAACTTTTGGGCTTCTTTGATTGTAGTAGGCTCAGGTGTATTCTGGATGGTGTCCAACACGGGCTGTGGTATTTTACGCACAGGACCTGTCCATAGCATACCCAAGAATTTTACCTCTGTAGCAGGTCCTTGTACTTTATCCTTGTTGATAGCCCAACCTCTTCCAGTCAAATGATTTACCAGCAATGGGAGTGCTTCCTCAACCTCCTCCTTAGTTCCTGTAAGCATGATATCATCTATGTAATGGAATATAGGAGTCTTTAGGGTTAATGTGCTTAAATCTCTTGCTATTAATCCATGACAGATGGTAGGAGAATGTAGATATCCTTGTGGCAGTACTTGAAAGGTATACTGTCTTCCCTCCCAAGTAAAAGCAAACTGGTCCTGTGACTCTGGTGCAATGGGGATCGAAAAGAAGGCATTCGCTAAATCAATTACCGCGTGCCATGCTCCGGCCTGTTTGGCTATTTTTTCAATCACAGTGACAATATCCGGGACAGCTGCGCTCAAAGGAGGCGCTACCCTGTTTAATCCCCGATAATCTATTGTCAAACGCCAAGAGCCCTCAGACTTTTTAACAGGAAACACGGGCGCATTAAAAGGGCTAACAGCGGGTCGCACTACACCGGATTCTAAAAGTTTAGCAATAGTTTCACTAATCTCTTTTTGTCCCCCAGGAAGTCGGTATTGCTTCAAGCAAACTGGCATATCTGGGGGAGGAATCACCACTGGTGTCCACTTTGCATGTCCCCGCACAATATCCTTGACTGGTCTAAGGTAATATGGCTTGTGCGGAAACCCGAAAGTAAATACCCCCCATTGTGTCTGAATACTTTGTCCCATAAGAACATCAATTCCCAAAATGTTGTCTGGCAATTCTGTAACCAAAACATTTGCTTTAAATTTGGGGCCTTTGTTTATGGATAGTGATACATTAACCTGTACTGCTTTTGTAATCCTCCCACCCAAACCTTCCACCCTCACTATGGGTCCTGACAGTTTTGAAGGATTACCATGAAGTACACTTACTTCTGCCCCAGTATCTACCAATGCTAGTACCTGGGTTGCTTCCCTCCCCCTTCCCCACCAAACAGTCAATGGTACATGTGGGCGACGATCTCCAGCAGATACTGATGATACATGTACTACCGGAGATCTGCCATCTTGTCAATATTGTGTTACATCTGCCCAATTAGTCTGTTCGTGAATCAGCAAGTCATCTGTAGGGTAAAGGGGTCTTGTCTGTACGCTATTTGTATCTTTGGTCTTAGCGGGTGCGATTATGTTATGTGGGTGATGTGTTTTATTTTTCTGTGTTTGAGATTGTGTGTTGTCTTGTGAGGTCTCAGAGGATAAAATATCTAGTAAATATATTTCCTCAAATGTGTCAATGTCACCCATTTTCTGTACCTGCATATTTTTCTGCACATTGCCTTTTACAACCTCTTTCCATTTTTTTAACATTTCAGTGGTTGTAATACCATTTATTTCCTCTCGGGGCACCCCAGCTTTTAACAAATCAATCCACATTTGTTTTCTAGAAATCTTAATCCTTCCACTAGGTGTCACTCTCCCTGTTACCTCTCCTGATTTATTTGCTTTAAACACACCCTTCTTAGGCCTCATTTCTTGTTCTAATTCTCCCACTTCAGCTAATAATGCGGTTATTTGATGTACTTTTCCAGCACTCCCCAACCCACTAAGCAATGACAACAGAGAAGGTCTCATAGCCAGTGGTGCAGTTTTTAAGAAACGTGATCGCATACTAGTTGTAAAATCTTCCATATCTGGTCCCTCCCAGTTATCAGTATCCATACCAGCAACACAACCCATAATCCTTACTCTATTAATAGCTTCTTTTATTGTAAACCAAGGAGTAGTAGGTTCAATATCTACATGGGAAGGGAACACTTGTAACATAGCATGGCGAACCATATCTAGCATAGGAAAATTCCCTTTAATCTCTCTAACTTTCCTCAAAACCTGTCGAACCTGTGGATGGAGAGAAATCTGACCCATAGCAACTGCTTCTGTGGCATTCAACATTACGCTATCTGCCCCAGAGTCCCAGAGTCTAAGCAGCCATTCTCCAATGCTCTCATCCACACTCTGCTTAAAATTCTTTGCCAGTTCGGTTAATTCAGTTTGAGTATAACCACGCACAACCTCATTCACTTCATCACGTGCAGTTTCACGCATTCCTAGATTCCCATCAGGGTCTCTGTGAATCTTACGTTTCCGTTGTTGAGTTATTATTGGGCGGGCCTTTTGCTTTTCATTCTCACTATCAGAAACAATAACATACTCATTCTCCTCATCTGAGGAAGACATAAATGATTCCTCATCCCATCCACAATTCATAACCATTGCCTTAACTTTAGTGACTGGCATAGGTTTTTTACCTTTCTGGTATCTCTTTTTATTAATTTTGTTTACAACTAAAGTTGCACACTTATCTTCCAGCTGTGTAGCTCGTGCAGCATTGCTATGCATACATTCTTTAGTCATTATCAATTCATCTTGCACAGATTGAAACTTACTTTCTAACTCTAACCTCTTTTGCACTTCTCTCTGCAATGCCTGCATAATAATCCATCCTGTCTCACTCGCAGCCTTTCGCTCATTTTTACCATACACACTCAGATTCAACCTTAAAGCATGGTTCCCCAACTCTGTCCCAGTCTCAGGGTATACTGGGGCGGCATATTTAATCAACTCTTGAGCTACAGACTGCCAACAACCGAAACTAGCCCACTCAGGAATAGTTCCATACTTAGACCGTTCTTGCCTTCCCACAGCTGGTGATCTCTTTTTAAACAAAGCAAACATCTTAAACTAACACCGTAACAACAAGCAATTATTACTGCAAAACAAAAAATAATTCTCCCAACAATCAAGTGGATCCTGCCGACTACGCCAATTGTTGTGGTTGTGGCCTGATTCTAACTTTAAATTATTTAATTAAGGTAATCAGGGAACCTTAATAACAACAATAAAATTTATTTAATCTATATACACTCTGTATCTTGATATACAAATGGTATATAATATGAGGTATTCCAGTCGATCATATGGTGAGAAATACTTAAATACTGTGGTGAATGGTAATTATACTTTAATGATCAGCAGAATTAAAATCACACACCAGTCTTAACAGATTGCAATAACATAACAATAATACTTAGCTTCGGTAGATGGTCAGCTTACAGAGATGATGAAGAAACCCAGCAAAACAATATCAAGTGGAACTCCGTTGGTCATAACGACTACTTGATGAAACGTTGGAAGGATTCCGGTCTATAACCCAGGGCGCTTACAAACAGGTGAAGCCCTCTGGATCCAGGCACCATCAAGCCCTGGATTGAAGTTCCACTAGCATATGGTGTATGGTTCTTTTTAAGGTGTTTTTTACTATAGTATTGATAGGTTGCTATGTAAATAGCAACCGTATCAATGGTAAACTTGTGACAGTTTTTTCGGTTGAAAGGTGCACAATATTTCGGTTGTAACCATGCACACCGGAATCACTAACACATCCTATACCTACACACATGTGAATCAAAACAAAATGTGCCTCTGCCTATATGTAACTAAGCAACACCAATAACACAAGAACTGGCTGTTATCGCCTCAGGCTAGGATAGCTTGTATAGCAATGTTGTTGTTGTTGTTGTTGTTGGGATCCTAGGACAACTATTGACCAGTAGGTCAATAGTTCAGCCTTTATATTAAATTAATTCTACTGTCATTCTGCTGTCTATGACGTAAATCATAAAATGGGAAAATCATTTTCATAACAGGCATGATGATCCTAAACTATAATGAATCAGAAAAAAAAACATTCAGTATAATCAATTTTTTAACATTGTAGAAATGCAGAGTTTTGTTTAAAATTATTATTAAGACATATTTGGAGAATGTTGACTTTTTCATATATTTCAATATTTAATGTGTGATCATGACAATCCTTAAATATTGTTCAATGTTATGAATATATATATATATATATATATATATATAGATTAGGGCTGCAACTAATGATTATTTTCATAATCGATTAGTTGGCCGATTGTTTTTTCGATTAAAATAAAATTGTTTGTTTATTTAATATAATTTAATTAACAAACTGGATGAGAAAAACGAACAGCAGAATCCAGGGCCGGCCGAAGACTTAACGCCGCCTGGGGCGAAGTTTAAAACGACGCCCCCCCGCCGACGCCGGGGGGGGGCATTTTAAACTTCGCCGACGCCATACGATCCCCCCCCCCGGTACTTACCTTTAAACAGTCTCCCTGCTCTGCCACGGTGCCGGCTTGTAATGCTGAGCGCCGGAAATTGACGTCACTCTGCATTACAAGCCGGGACCGAACAGGGAGACTCGCCGCAGAGGAGAGAGAGAGAGGGGCGCCGAGCGGGTAAGCGAAAACCACTCGGTGCCCCTCTCTCTCTCTCTCCTCCGCTACAAAAAAAAAAATAAAACGCTTGGGGCGGCAAAGTGCCGCCCCTTCTAAAGTGCCGCCTGGGGCAATTGCCCCAGTCTGCCCCATTATAGGGCCGGCCCTGGCAGAATCAAAAAAACTTTGAGAAAAATGCATTTATTTTTTTTTATTTCCCAACCCTCCCCCCCAGTTATGCACATTTGAGCCCAGGATTGCCACAATGCCTCCCAGATATGCCTTATACTCTCTGTATGCCTTATACCCCCAGATATGCCCCTCCCCAGATATGCCTTATTCCCCCTGATATGCCACTGTGCCCTCTGGTATGCTTTTTACCCCAAGTATGCCTTAAAACCCCAGATATGCCCCTCTGCCCCACTCTGCCTTCCCCAAATATGCCTTATACCCCCTACATGCCACTGTGCCCCATGATATGATTATAACCAAAATATGTCACTCTGTCCCCCCTGATATGCCACTCTGCCCATCAGATATGCCCCTCTGCCCCACAAATATCCCACTCTGTCCCGCCAAATATGCCTTATACCCCTATTTGCCACTGTGTCCCCAAATATGCCACTATGCTACCCCCCCCGTGCTCCAGACTCCTTGATGTCTAGGAGCGGCAGCCGGTGAGCATCTGCGCGTAGACAAACCTCTGCTGCTGGCCGGCACTTTCGATCAAGCTTCTATGACTGAGCACCGGAAGTTTATGTGATGCCGGTTCTCCATCATAGAAGCCCCAGCGGAAGTGCGGGCAGTAGTGGAGGTTGTCTGCGCACATCGCGCAGATGCCACCGGCTGCCAGAGAGGAAGATACAGATATAGGTTCCAAACCACACAGTTTCCTCCATGTCCTTAATGACCCCACTCTGGATTATACATTGTAAATAAAATGGTTATCTGTTTTATTCTTCATCATGTGTCCTATATCATTATGTGTTTATTAAAAAAAACATGTAAATTAACATCCTTATTTAAAAAAATTATCTTAAATGAGAGATATCCAGAAGTAGTGACTTCTGAAACCGATGGATTGGGTGTAAAAGCATTTTTTCTTATCTTATTATTTAGATTTTATTTTGAAGACCCTGGGTTGTAGTCATTAGGGAGCTGATATAAATAGGTGCAATAAATCTGATTTATTCGACATAAGTGACATGTTTTGACATGTGCACACAAATAACTTCCCTACATCTTGTTGTCTGTACAGCTATTCTTTCTTTCTGTGCACACTAGATACAAACTACTTATTTTACTGTACAAAGCTAAAAATATTGAATAACTTTATTGGTTATTTGTGCTGATACGTAACAATGTTATACAGAATTAACCAACCACTTCTTTACTTACAGTCCATAATGATAATCCAGAAGCAGGCTTCAGGAATATTTATAGCTCCAAGCATTGAGCTGAGACATAGATACATTACCTACTGATATATTGTGGGCCATATGGCTGTAGTAACTATAAGAACAAGAGGACAAGCCTCTGTGAGTTTTCTAAATGGAGACCTAGTAGCATTACCAGCAGCACATACCCAGAATTATGGGGCTCCTACAACCCTGACAGAGACGAAATGGGACTCCAGACATTATATTGTTGGGTATAGCTGAATGCTTTTTTACTTTAGAAGGCAAAAACCTTACCAGCATGAATCCTCTCCAAGCCTGGCCTAGAATGTCTAATTTAACCTTCTCCATTAATTGAAATACCAATCCAAAATCTGCAGAATAGTATTTATTAGGACATACTTGCATATTTCTATTACTTACCTGCTCAAAGACATACAGGGCCAAAAACTTCTTGTTTTAAGGACACTGGGGGAGACGTATTCAATCTATTCCGCCCTACCCAAAGTATGCCTATTTTCCCCAAGCTGACACTAAAATCACAAAATCTGGACAGATAAAATTGGCTACGTCAATATTTTAATCTTTGCCTTTACACATTACAATGCTTATTACATCATCGTCTTGCTTATATCAGAATACCAAAAAGAGTATTTCTCTCGAAGTATTTTTTAATATTGTTTAGCATGTGTAGAGATACAATAAGTACTTAAGGCTTCTAAAATAATTTCAGATGTCTCCATATATATTATAGGGCAAACACATAACGATTGCATGTTTTCAATAAATTACCGGTAGTTGGCTGGTAGATTTGACACATTAGATGGATAATCAATGGATACAGAGAAAAAAAAAACACTACATGATATTTACATGAAACGTTTCCACACAGCAGTAAGATGTGGCTATAAAGATCAGTGATGGGACCATTTTGGCCAAATACTTCTGATTGTGTGAGCTTGTTCAGTGGTCTCCTATTGTTAACTTGTCTCGCAGTGTTAATAAAAACCAGGGGAAACATATTTGTTTTTCTAACCCACTGACCTTTTAACCAGATAGCATTGAAAGAATTTACTTGTTTATGGGGCGCCACTGTGATGACATATAAGAAGTATACAACTTCAGCCCTTAATGACTGCAAACAGGCCACAATTATTTGGATATTCCAGCTTGAGTGCAGGCATCTCAATTAAAAAATGGTTAAAGCGCTTCTTCTCAGGCAAGGTTATACAGAACTTCTGGCTTGTCCGCTGACCTCCTGCACTGGAGCTGTGTACCTTTGAATTAGATGATCTCAGCTGTTGTATAGTAGTTAAGCAACCATTGATATACATTTTTGGCTGTTATATGACGATTTAAGGTAGATGCATATAGGACTCAAAGGCTATCAAGCAGGGGTGAGCATTAGACACGTGGGTGCAGTATTTTCTTGGCATTCCTCGCTCCCTAGGCACTTGCTGTAACGCCATATACTAGCACATGACCCCTCTAACACTATACACTAAAACTCTAACATCATACACACACACTCTCCACTTCTTCTCCTCTCTTCCTTCTCTTCCCTCTCTTGTCCTCTCCCAGACACCACTAACCCTATGCACACCCCTGACACAGCATATGCTGACACACACACTCAAGTTAGCACAAAACACTAACACATGCTACCACCATAGACTAACACAAATGATAATGCCATACACTAACACATGCACAGATACACTATCACTATACATTTACACACATAGATTTACACATACATTCAAACACAGTTTCAAATACAGTTTCATATATACACACTCTTTCTTACTTCCACACTTTCTCATGTTCTCTCCTTCCCTGCCTCTCCTTCTTACCGTACAAGGAGCATGTGTTTCCAATGCAGCTCGCACTCTCCCTGCACTACCACCGCTGGGACAAAGTGCACATTGTGTGATGCTGCCGGTCACCTCAGCTACTGGGTGACATGTACTTGTGGCACCCACTTTGGTGCACCCACCTTGGTGCACCCAGTGCACTTAAGTTATATATAAGTGAGTGAATATATAAATGTTTACTATGCACAGAGCAAAAACATTTCAATAAAGAACCGAGTTGCAGGGAGTAAAGGCATTATGCTGAATTTTTTTTACCAATTTTTTAGTTTGTTGAATGTATTTTCTAATGAAAACATGTACTGTAATATAGAGTAAGTGTTTAATTGTAGGTTTAATTGCACCATTGAGGTAATTATTGTAATTTATTTAAACTATTAAGTGATATACCCCCCTCGGTAGGTTAATCACCACACAGAAGGTGATTAACAGGATTAATACGCAGTATGGTGTCCTTTAATTACTTTTTTATAGCAAGCATCTTAAAGGCAAATGTTTAGGTAATACCTAAATTTGGACCTTCACTGAAAAAAAGCAAAAACACCATAGAACACCATAATTAAGATGAAATAAACAAATCCATCTGAAGGAGAGATTTTTGACGTACTGAAATCCTGTGAATGTTTTATACAACCAAACAAGAATGTAACAAACAAGAGCAGAATCACTCCATTAAGAAGTTCCTGTTTGAACCCATATTCCAGCTTCGGTTAAACTTCTAAAACTACTAATGTACATATGTATATGTATATATACCATTTGGTTTAACCAAGAACCTGACAAGTATTTATAGCTATTCTTGGACATAAGGGTAAGACGTAAGAGTGAGCAAATGACAGCTGCAAAAGATATTACAACGGGCCTTATTCCAAGCACTAACAAAATACTAATACTAATACTCAAAATACTAATGGCAATTGTAATATACACTGTATGGACAAAAGCATTGGGATACATGACCATTACACCAACAGGGACATGTATTACATTGCATTCTAAATACATATATATTCATATAAAGTTAGTCTCCCCTTAGCAGCTGTAACAGCTTCCACTCTTCTGGGAAGGCTTCCCACAACATTTTGGAGTAATTTTGCCCATTTATCCAGTAGAGCATTTGTGAGGTCAGGCACTGATGTTGGACTAAAATGCCTGGCTCGCAAATAATGAGAAGGGGAGGAGAGGGGTAGATAGTGAGAAGGGAAGGAGAGGGGGTAGATAGTGAGGGAGGGGGTAGATAGTGAGAAGGGAGGGTGAGGGGGTAGATAGTGAGAAGAGAGAGAGAGGGGGTAGATAGTGAGAAGAAAGAGAGGGGTAGATAGTGAGAAGGGAGGGAGAGGGGTAGATAGTGAGAAGGGAGGGTGAAGGGGTAGATAGTGAGGAGGGAGGAAAAGGGGGTATATAGTGGGAAAGGAGGGATAGGGGATAGATAGTAAGAAAGGAGGGAGAGGGGATGAATTGTGTGAATGAGTGAGAGAATAAATGAAACGATGTGTGGATGAATTTTGTAAATGAGGGAGAGTATGAATTAATGTGTGGATGAATTGTCTGAATGAGTGAGAGTATGAATTAATGTGTGAATTAATTGTTGGAATGAGGGAGGGTATGAATTGTCTGAATGAGGAAGAGAATGAATTTGTAAGAAAGCATTAATGAATATGTGTAAATGATTTGTGTGAATAAGTTAGAGAATGCATGATTGTGTGAATGAATTATGTGAATGAAAGTGTGTATTAGCGAGTGACTGTAAAAGTGTTTGTGTGTATCATAGATGTATAATTGTTTTGTGGAAAGGCAAAGATGGCACAAGCAGGGTGTGAGTCTTGGGAACCAAGATGGTACAGGAAGGCTGTTTATAGGACAAAGATGGCATAGGACGGGCTGTTTGGGGACAAAGTTGACTCATGCTGGGCTGTTTGGGGGCAAATATGTCAAGTCTTATGCATGTTATATGGGTGCTGGTCAGGTTCTATGTGGGCAGTGTGGACGCCAGGGCTGGCTTTGGGGTGTGCAACATGTGATCTATGCCTGTAGTTTAGGGGGTTTTATCTATACCTTTAATGCTGAGTTTTTATGTGAATTCCAATTGATCTATACCTGCAAAGCTGGGTTTGTGTGTTACTCTGTTGATCCATATTTGCTATGCTATGTTTCCATACATTATTTATGTATACCTGCAAATATAAGGTTTGCATGTCTTATTCAGTTGATCTATAAATGCATGTGCTGTTTTATGTGTTGTTTATTTGATCTATACCTATTTTTTAGTGCGGGAGCGGAGGGAGTGAGTGCATGCTAGGGAGCGTGGAGTGGGGCCCAAGGAAATGCTTCCGTGGGGTACAATTTTTTCAATATAAAATGTATTGGCAGCAGGGTCAAGTTGAAAGCAGCCGTCGTGCGGCTGTAAGGCTGCATCCGCTGGCCACCTTATACAGGCTGTAATCTCACTATTTACATTGTGGTCACCCTTACGGGCCAGTCATGTTCTTTGACACCAAACTCATCCAACCATGTCTTTATGGACCTTGCTTAATACATAGGGGCACAGCCATTCCCCAAACTGTTCCCACAAAGTTGGAAGCATACAGCATACAGTTAATAATAACATTAACCTTTACTGGAACTAAGGCGCCTAGCACAAACTCTGTACCAATACTGTACCAATACATATATATTGTGTTTTGAATTTTAACAAAACACTAATTTCGTCAATTTGTATGAATGTCTGAAAGCGAGGAGGGACCCCCAATGGATGTAACCAAGAAAGAAGGAAAGAGCTACAGATCTCTGTTTGAATTTAATTGTTCTTTCACTCTTACTCATGCTCTCTCACACTCTCTCTTGATGTCTTCCTACCTCCTTTGCCAGCCGCTTCCGTGTCCCTGTTTCCTTTCCTGCAGCCCTGCTTCTTCTCTTGACTATTTTCTTTCCCATCTCTCCCTATCACTCCCCTTTCTCCCCATCTCTTTACATTTCTCCTTCTCCTTTTGTTTCTTTTTTAGGTCCTGTGGTGTCCGCACTTCTTCAGTGCTCCCTTGCAGTGGGCGTGGCTTGGGCGCACAGGGGAACTTCCTCTCACCTCAACAGCCTTCCTGATTCTGTGGTTTGATTAGGATCTCCATGATAGTTCATACTAGAGGACTGCTTTTTAATCCCGCTCCCCCCCACTCCTGCTGATTTTTTGCCCAATCCCGCCCGCTCCAGCAATGTGGGTGTTCCACTCCCGCCGGCTCCCGCCACATTTGTGGCCAATCACGCCCACCTCCTTACCAGAACTGCAGATTTCCCGTGCAGTCCCGCAAGGCTGCCCTTGAGTTGCTCCCTCAAAGCGTCTCTTCTTTTGCTCCGCCCAGGAACAAGGCGGAGTCATGGAAAGTGACGTCACATCACGTGGCTCTGCTTTGTTCCTGGGCGGAGCAAGAGAAGAGACACTGCAAGGGAGCAGAGCGAAGGCAGCCTTGCGGGACTGTGCAGGATTACCGGGACCCGCAGGTACACTGCCCGCAAGTTTTTTGGCAGGACCCGCCTCCCAATACAGTCCTCTAGTTCATACCCACTAAGTTACAGTATCCCGTCCTCCTATTAATTTGCTGATTGTTGTTGATTGGCTGGAGAGGGGAGAAAAATACAAGACAGGAAATTGTTCTAATGCTGGCTCTGCCACTCTAAAACACTGATCTTGGATTTTATGAGGTTAAAGTTTAAAATAAATATCTCCAAACCCAGGGGCATGCTATGGTGGGTGCCAGGGGTGCACAGCATTCATGCATGCATGCGTAAGTGTATGGTGTTAGAGGAAGTTTGGGTGTTAGTATGTGTGTGTTAGTTATGGGGTGAACACCAAAGAAATACTGCACCCTGGCACCGCTAAACCCTAGTCTTGCTCCTGTCCCAAACAATTTTACTTCAATAATTATAAAGCATGCTACATTTTTTTTGCAGAAAGAGCAGGCAATCAGGGTAATTTTGATGCAAATGTTATTATTTGATGAAATTTATTTGAGAAATATATAGGTGATATAAGAGCAAATGTACGATTTAAATAATTTCCTCAAACTGTTAAATTGAAATCGCTCATTTGAATGTTACAGCACTTCTTTGGTTTACCTTTGTCAAAACACATTAGGATATTTACATGACAATTATATAATAGTGAAACTGAGCCAGACAGAAATATCACATACTTCAAGTTCCTTGTAAAAGAAACTCACAGATTATAGATTTTTTTTTAAAATGGCAACTTTTTGTAACTTGCATTTTTAAGAGATTCTCCTCATCAATGACAATTTCAGATACCCTGCTCGCATGTGGGCACAAAATGATGAGTATGGATCTTTCTAGTATTGATAGGGTATTTGAGTGTGAAGCTTATATTTTATATATATATTTTTGGGGACATCACCAAGTCAATGCGATTGTAATATTCTCTCTCCGGTGATCCCACCAGAGACTTTGCTAGATTGAGCGCAGCAGGAGAAAGCCCACTGACCTCATAAATAGTGGAAATGATTGCAAATCAGAATGCATGTACGTCTTTTCTCAGTAGGCATCTTCATCCCCCTACAAAGGAAACAATCATCTCTTTCAGATCATGTTGCCCTTTCTCTTACATTTGCTTGACGATAGTATGGAGAATTTATGCTTTATTTTTATTTATCTTTTTTTTTTTTGTCAAGTTGAAGTTGTATTGAATCTGACATTTTGCCAAGAAGAATATTGCCAAGTCAGTATATTGTGTTTTCAAATTTTTTTAAACATAGCAAGTATCTACGAATGAACGTTAACCCTTTCCTGCACTTGCTTCATATTATTTTATGGGCTTACCTGTAAATTTCTTAAATTAACTAATCCTGAGATTCTTGAAATATTAACTCTTCAATAGGCTATCACCAACTGTGACACATTAACTGTGGCAATCAAATGGTTTCATTAATAGAATTTCTCTAATTTAGTCACCTATATTCAGGTGATATAACACTGAGAAAATCAACAGTTGAGATTCTCAGATGTCACCAAGTCAGAGTACAATATAAAGGAATCAGTTTTTGCTGAGAATGTGCTAGACCTAGTAAGTTGAGTAAAAACTCTGGGACCTATGGGCAAGCCTTGAGCGTTTCCAGAGCATAGTGTTAAATTAATATTAAATTGACATATAATTATATACATACACGGAGGTAGTATATTAGGGGGCTTTAAATTATATAAAGACTCAAGCAGTGCCATCTTAACCCATGGGCACATACAGTATACAAACACACACACATATATATATAGACAGATAGATATACACACATACACCGATCAGCCATCATTATGACCAATGACAGGTGAAGTGAATATCACTCATGGTCTGGTTATCATGGCACCTGTCAGTTGGTGGAATACGTTAGGCAGCAAGTGAACATTTTGTCCTCAAAGTTGATGTGTTAGAAGCAGGAAAAATAGGCAAACATAAGAATCTGAGCTACTTTGACAAGGGCCAAATTGTGATGGCTAGATGACTGGGTCAGAGCATCTCCAAAACTGCAGCTCTTGTGGGGTGTTCCCGGTCTGCAGTGGTCAGTATCTAGCAAAAATGGTCCATAGTGATCCTGGAGAACAGATTGTACCAGGATGCATCCATGGAGAGCCTTAGCTCATGGGAAGAACGTAGGGATCGAGTAGGAGAGTATTTGCTAATGAGGTCAGAAATGTATGGAGGAGCAGTGTTATGGAGGGCCTTATATGTCAGTACCAGGATTTTAAATTAAATTCTAAAGGTAATGGGGAGCCAGTGGAGGGTTTCACAGAGGTGGGAAGCAGAAGAGGAGCGACGTGCAAGGAAGATAAGCCTAGCAGCAGCATTTAGGATAGACTGTAGAGGAGAGAGTTTCGACACAGTGGAGTGCCAACCAGAAGAGTATTGCAGTAGTCAATACAGGAAATGATAAGTGAAGTGCCATCAGCTTAACATTGGCATAGAACAATGGGTCTCTGGTACTGCCATCTACTGTCCAGAAGCCTGGTCAGAACTGTTCTTCATGGAAGAGCTGTGGCAAAAAAGTCATACCTCTGATGTGGAAGTAACTCAGTTTTTTGTAGAAAGACAGGAACAGGCGTGCAGAAAAATGGCATCCAGTGCTGTAGACTGATGAGTCAAAATTTTAAATATTTGACTGATGCAGAAGGCAGTTTGTTCACCCAGAGGCTGGAGAATGGTACAAAAATGAGTGTTTGCAGGCAACATTGAAGCATGGTGAAGGTTCCTTGCAAATTTGTGGCTGTATTTCTGCCAATGTAGTTGGGGATTTGGTCAAAGTTATTGGTCTCATCAATGCTGAGAAGTAGATATCCATGACACATACCATCAGGGTGTTATCTGAATAGCGCCAAATGTATTCTGCCGCATGACAACAATCCCAAACATACAGCCAAAGTCATTAAGAAGTATCTTCATCATAAAGACGAATAGGGAGTCCTGGAAGTGATGGTATGACCCTGGTCTCAAAATCTTTGAGTCTGTCTGGGATCACATGAAGAGAAAGAAACAACTGAGGTTATTTAAATCCACAGAGGCACTGTAGTTAATTCTCCAATATTTTTAGAACAACCTACCTGCCAAGTTTCTTAGAAAACTGTGTGCCTAGAAGAATTGATGACTTTTGAAGGCAAAGGGTGGTCACACCAAATATTAATTTGAGTTTGATTTTTCTTCTGTTCACTCATGTTGCATTTTGTTAAACGATAAAAAGAAACCATTAACTTGTCTATTTTTAAAGCATTCTCATTTCTCACACCTGCTTAAACCTTTTGCACATTACTATGTATATATATATACACTGATCAGCCATAACATTATGTCTATCTGCCAAATAATGTGTAGGTCTCCCTTTTGCCACCAAAACAGCCCTGACCCATCAAGGCTCCACTAGACCTCTGAAGGTGTGCTGTGGTATCTGGCACCAAGACATAAGCAGCAGATCCTTAAAGTCCTGTAACTTGCAATGTGGGGCCACTATGGATGCATCTTGGTGCCACATGTTCTCCAGGTAAGCGTTGCACACACACACCTGGCCATCCACGTGAAAAGAAAAGGTGATTCATCAGACCAGGCCACCGTCTTCCATTGCGTTGTGGTCCAGTTCTTATGCTCAAGTGCCCATTGTAGGCGCTTTCGGCAGTGGACAGTGGTCAGCAACGGCACCTTGACTTGTCTGTGGCTATGCAGCCCCATACCCAACTAAATACAAACCACCCCTACATGCATCAATGAGCCTTTGCCGCCCAAGACCCTGTCGACGGTTCACCACTTTTCCTTCCTCGGACCACTTTTGATAGGTACTGACCACTGCAGACTGGGAACACCCACTAGGGCTACAGTTTTGGAGATGCTCTGACCCAGTCATCTAGCCATCACAATTCGGCCCTTGTCAAAGTCGCTCAGATCCTTACGCTTGCCCATTTTTCCTTCTTTAAAGATGGAATTTTCACTTGATGCCTTACATATCCCACCTGCTCACAGGTGCCATGATAACCAGATTATGAGTTTTATTCACTTCACCTGTCAGTGGTCATAATGTTATCGCTGATTGGTGTATGTGTATATATATCATCAGTGTGCATAATTTAAATATATCCAAAATACATTGCATGAACTTGTGGGAGGATTAGCATAACTTACCTCTTTTGCTAGAGGATTTGGCACAATTTCCATTTCCAACTCTTGCATCTCTACTTAGAATGCCATTTTAGTGCTGCATACCACTCACCCTATGGACAAGAATGTCCCTCCAAGTTTTGAAATCATTTTTAAGGGCCAACTTGCTGTGACGATAATGCCTGTATCCAACTGGATACTACCGCTAAATCCTGCTGACTCAGGAACCACGAACAGCATACACCGCAGTTAAAAAAAAGTGATTACAGAGTGTTATTCCATACGTCAGACAGGACCAACGTTGAAGTAAGAGCCCACAACCAGGGTGTTGTTTGATAGCTCGGTGTCACCACCAAATATGGCCCTAATTGGGCATTGAGGCCCCAAGCAACACCTCTTGACCCCCTCTGTTAACTTTCCAAAAAGTGATCCATTGCAGTGGGTCTGAGCTACACCCGGTTAAAATTCTAGCGGGTTGTTGCAAAGTTCCGATCCGCTTGGGAGTTCCACAGATTTTCAATATTTGTCCTGGTCGGGTGTGTGAGCATGTCTGGCTAAGTAGAGCTCTCATAGCTGGTTAGTCTGTGAAAGTCTGGTTTGGGCAGACCAGACTGGGTTTTCCACAGGATGACTTAGACTTTAGAAAACTTTAAACAACCATATAACTTTCTTATTTCTCAACCTATTAAAGAAATTGTTATACAGCCACACATTGGATTCTACGTATAAATAAGAAACATGGATTAACCGTGTGAATGGCAGGGACACTTGTTTCTTTAGTCATCAACTAGTGATACTCATTGAGTAAAACTGGCTGACGATCAAGGAACAGATGGTGGTAAATATGTATAGCTTGGAGCAGAGAAGGGAGATGGGTGACATGATAGCAATTTGCAAATATACCAAGGGTTTTAACCATGTAGAAGAGAGTGAAATTTTGAGAAGAAAGGCAGTCCCTTTTTTTTCTCTTGCTCTTATATTACAGCATAGGTGGTGTATCCTAATACAAAATGCATATGTCAGGGGTGTTTGAGAGAGCCTAGAATAGATGTATTGTCTCAGATAGGATAAGACCAATTATGCATCTAAAGACAAAATTATCGAACATTTAACTGCTAGATTATTTTCCTATATATACATATTTAGCGTTTGTGCCAGCTAAATATCCATATTTTGAATAATTTGCAGTATTTTTGTTATTGGATTAATTTCCTATAGGGGGAAAATTACAGTGGTATTGGTATAATAGCTTGGTTAATAGAAGACCGTAGAAAGTTAAAGGAACCATTGTTCTTGACTTTTAAAGTGAATGTGTTACGAAACCCATTTGCCTTTGTAATTCTTGTGGTAGTAAAAACATTTGTAGCTGTGACAAGGTATTTGCTGAAAATGCCTGGCAGTGACTTATCTCTCACTATTGGGACACTGGGGTAACTCATTTTAATCTGCAGGAAAAATCTACCACTCTTTTCATTAGCAAGTCTGATATAACCCTATTTTAGCCAAGGGACCCGCACACATTAAAAAATTATATTTGATAGTAATTATAGCTTTAAAAGAAAAAAAATATTTAAAACCATCTTTTATGGTAGAATTTTGCTAACTTAAGAGCTACAGACAAATGTGCCATAAAATCCAGTCTTTTAATTTCAAAGCATCATCACCCTGCCTTGTGCCTGTTAACATCTCTCTATTGCACCATGCACCAGAGTACGTAAAATCCATTTAGCATTTTTGTCACAAAATGACTCTTTTATCTAAAGTTTTGTCTTTGTGATAAATGGCCCAGTCACTTTGGAGAGCATTATTCATGCTGTATTACATCCAAGGAGAGATGCTCTGATGGATGTTAAGGAGGATATGATTAACAGAGAGGAAATTAGTACATCCGAGTTGCTTAGGTTTGATTTAAAAGGGAAAGGGCAGATGAGAAGATCTGAAGCCAACAGTGACAAAGAGAGAGCTAATGTAACTTCGATAAACCATAAATTTGATGGAACTTTAGCACCAGACAGGAAAGACAAAGAGGCTGTTCATTTTACTCCTACTTAGGGGATGAAAAGTGCAATTTTATAAAGTTGACTTTGGGTGGAAAAGTAAACTTTTGAGATATCAATGGAGAGAAGTTCTTATAGACTATAACATTTAAGTGACTTTGTTTAGACCTAGTATACAAACTTAAATGGACTTCCCCATGAACTAATGAAATATATAATTAATAAGATACAGGCAGAAGCAGACATAAACTTGTGACACCGTTTAAAAGCAGATGTAAGAAATATGAAGGAGACAGGTGTGAGGTATAAACAGCAGTGACATAGGTAGGCATATGCCCACTAGGCCTTGGGAGGCATCTGGCTAGGTAGCAGAGATTAGTGTTTGACTTGTTCTATTGTGGTGCTATAATGTGCAGTGGGCAAGTTCGTAGGGGTTGATAGCTCATTATCCTATTCAGGCGTACAGTGCCCCCCACACTTGACACTTGCAGGCCCCCCAGTCCATGCCCGAATGCCTGATGGGTCAGTCTACCCCTGCCTTTCTATCATACACAAAAATACAGACCTTATCTTTAAGACCTTTTGTAACATTGCTTCTAAAAATATAAAAAATTACTGATCTCTACCTAAGTCTGCTAGTAACAGAACCTTCCTGAATGTATACCGACTATAACGTTCTGTCTTCTGTCACTCAACCATCATCTCTGGAATATATTTACATGTCTTCTATGAGAGACAGTGTGAAATGCCTTACCAAAATCTAGATAAGCTATACCTACTGCTCCTCCCTGGTCTATCCCTATATGATTTTAGTCTAAGTATCCATTGTTTATATTACCTTTATTTATTAACCTGCCAATTTTCTCCTCTGTGTGTGATTTGGCGCTTAGTTTTATATTTCCCTTTTATCTTTATCGTGAGTATGTTTATAATTCCGAAATGCTACCTTCTACTCCATTATATGTGCCACATCTGCAAAGTACCACTGTGGTGTCCTTGTTCTTTTAGTCTTACTAATGTCCTTATGATTTCAATGTAATTGATAAAGGATTTAAAGCATTTGGAATAGCGATTACATATATTTTCCCACCCTTTCAGGCATAATTGGCAGCTGTGTCACCGGGGGGCCATGGTCTCCCCCACATAATATTGTGCCCTCCCAACTGAAGTGGTGTCAGCGACTGCACAACATTGGAAGAGCAGGGCTGGTTAGGATGATCATAGATCCCAAAATAAAGGGAGAGAAAGGTCTCACATGCAGACCTTTCTTCCCATGCTCTCTCATGATGCATGCCAGCTATTGATCTGAGCGCCAAGATATCATGTCATAAGCTGTGATGATGGAGCAGCGAAACAGAAGTCTGTAGAAGCAGATCTTACACTATCACCGCAGGACTTAAAAAGGGTAAATGATGGAGAGAAAGGGGAACAATAGTGAAAAAGAAAATAATGGAGAGATAAGGAGAGCGATATAGGGGGCAGATAATGAGGAGGACAAAGAAAGGGGAGAGAGAGAAATGGAGATGATAAGAAAAATATATAACAAATGCCGGCTCACCGTCATTCATACAATTAAGTGCTAGGATGCATGAATCATTTTTACCAGCGTTATTTATACTCAATTGGATATCTGCTGTGGATTTAAAAGGATTTTGTTTTTATACCACATCATTAGAGTGAGCTAGCATTTGTTATATATTTTGGGACATTTCTGTGAATCACCACATGGGCTGCGAGTTCCTAGATTTGCCCAGTTTCAATTGCAAGTCTGTTTAAAAGTACATGGAACCTCCATAATATTATGCTTCTTTGAGATAATAAAGCAAATAGATGGAACTAATGGGGGGAGAGAGAGAATCAAAAAGATGAGATTTGGGGAAACAATGGAGAGATAATGAAAAACAGGATTGATAATGAATAAAATGAAATAGGGAGAAAGGGAGAGATAATAAGGAGAGATGGGGACAAATGGAGGATAAAGAGAAAGAAGAGATAAGAGAGAAAGAAGAGAGAAAAAGAGGAAAGATAGAGAAAGAAGAGAGACAGTAAGGAAAAATAAGCCACAAAGAGAAAGCGGATTATAGATAAAGAGAGCAGATATACAGGAAGTGGGAAAATAGGAAAATCCTGGTGCTGGGGCATGTAATGTGGGTTAGGGCAAGTCCTTATATTGATATTATGTAGTTCAAATGGCATGTCAAAGGTTGCTGGAAATATGGAAATCCAAATTTTGCTAATTACAGTAATACATGTTACAAATGTGTTTGTATGTATGTGTGTATAGCGTCTTATAACTGCCTCCCCCTATTTGTATTCCTGTCCCTCTATGTGCTACCCCTAAATATAATTGCTAGAGACGCCACTGGCCGTGGCTTGGGGATGTTGTTTACTTTCATCTAGATCAATAATATGGAGAATGTTGAAATGGTAGAATCTCATGAACATATATCCTTCAACATGAATACTGGGGTTTTTGGCAATAATATTTATATATTTACAATGATGGGACACAGTTTTCCAGAGAAATTTACAAAAGAGGATTCTGGTGGTTAGAAAGAGGAGATTTTCTACTGTTTTTACATGTTCGACCATTTGAGAAACAATATTGATCCAACATTTTAGAATACATCATGTGTTAATGCCCTATCAGTATGACAAAACTGTGCCAGGCTGTATTTTGGAGTTTAGGTTCACATGGGTAGAAGCAGTCAAAATACCCAGAAGTAGACTATGTAGTCTCATAGCCCCGAGGCTGCTGTCAGGGGGTACCAGGCCATTGTGTACCAGGCCTGGGCAGGAGGGCAGCCTCGCTGAGCTTTCAACGTAAGATGGCAGGGAAGTCGGGCCCCCTGCTTTGCTGTAGGGCCATGCTGAGACGGCTGCCATGGGTGTACACCATTTGGGCACCTGGTAGCCAATGCGCTCAACGAGACCACGTAACATGTATTACGTGATCTCACTGTAGAAGAGAGGTAGCAGCTCTGAGCTTCAGTGGAATAAGTTAAGAGGAGGAGTGGGTGTGTAGTGTGTGCATAGTGTTAGTCTGTGTGAGTATAGTGTTAGTTTGTGTGTGTTTCTGCGTGTATATAATGTTAGTCTGTGTGTGTGTTTCTGTGTATATACTGTTAGTCTTTGTGTGTTTCTGTGTGCATAGTGTTTGTGTGTACATTGTTGTGTGTGTTTCTGTGTGTATATAGTTTTAATCTGCATGTTTCTATGTATATAATGTTAGTCTTTGTGTGTTTCTGTGTGCATAGTGTTAGTTGCTGTGTGTTTCTGCGTACATGGTGTTAGTCTGTGTGTATAGTGTTAGTTTGTGTGTTTCTGTGTGCATAGTGTTAGTATTTGTGTGTTTCTGTGTGCATAGTATTTGTGTGAATTTGTGTGTGCATAGCTCTAGTCTGGTCTGTGTATATTGCCAGTCTCTGTATGTATAGTGTTAGTTTCTGTGTGTTTCTGTGTACATAGTATTAATCTCTTTGTGTCTATAGTATTAGTCTGTTTGTGTATATATATATATATGTTTAGAGTCAATGCGTGTTAGTGTATGTTGTTGGGTAGAGAGTGTATGTGTATAAGAGTGTGGTGTTACTGTGTATGAGTGTAGGGTGTTGTGTGTTACTGTATGTTATAAGAGTGTATGTGTATGTAAGCATATAGTGTTAGAGTGTGTATATGTGTATGTGTGTGCATAAGCGGACAGTGTGTTCTTGTAAGTAGTTATTGGGATGGTGAAGAAATACGGGTCCCAGGTGCCACTAACCCTAGGCTCACTCTTGCTCTCAAAGATTGGGTGGGGAGGTTGGCAGGGCATTGGGCAGGTTAATGGGAGGGCCATATATGTGTACTGGCCCCCACAATTTCTAAGGCTCTGATTCTACATGCCTCCAGAATGCTTGTGTAAAAAGTATAGGAACACATGTGCATGTATCATGTATCTACGCTAGGCCCAAGGAATGGGAGAATTACTTGAAGTTTTTTAAATATTAGATTTTAGCAATTGGTCCCTTTTATTTACCTCTGGTGAGAGCCAGACATTTCCCTAATTTTGGATCATCTTATTCAATTGCCAATTGTCAAAGATACAACTCCATATAATTGAATGGGTGGACTAATTATCATACCTAGGAACTTTCTGGTTCCAGCTACCTGAAGCCCCCCTTGCAGGACGTGGGTAGGAGGTCCCACTGACGTCGGTGGGCAGTCCCGCCGTCAGGAGGCTGTTTTTAATGTTGAAGTGGGCAGAGAGTGGGGCAACTCCGACCCCTTGAATCCCGAAGAATGTCCCCTTAGTTTACCCAGTGAAGTGGTGCTTCACCCGGAGTCATTGGTCGAAAAAACGAAAAAGTTCCCAGTTATGCTGATTATGTATTATTATGTATTTTATAATTAGGATTATTATTTATCAACATTTTTCTTCAGCAATTAATGCAATTAAATCATTAAAAAAACATGTTGATTTCCTCTGTTTTTGAGTGTATACTTATTTTTTATCAATAGGTGAATATTTCATATATATATATAAAATAAATGCATGAGCTTGGAATTCCCACCCTGCTGTGTGACAACAAGTCTTAACCAAACTGTAGCAGCCACACCATCACCTCGTTATTCATTTGAAAGGAGCTCATGGATTGGGCAAGAAAGGGTTTCCTGTAAGGATAGAGAGGATCTGTAAAGATTTGTCACACGCGGAATACAGGAGAATGTTATTTAATGTGTTTATTATAACCCATCACATAGTTGTTTGCTTGTTCAGACACATAGAAACATGGAATATGACAGCAAATGAAATCCTCTCAGTTCATCCAGCCTATACATCGTAAACCCTTGGGGATTATTCAATCCTCTGGCTTTATTTTATATTCATAATACTCACATCAGTCATATGCATATTTGAATCCCTATTCTTTATTATTACTTACCAGCTCTGTCGGGAGACAATTCTGTAGATCCTTAGTACACACGTAAAATGTCTTTATAAAATAAATCTGTTCGGTATTTGATAAATCAGTTTGTTAATGGAAACTTGCAATAGGCAAATTATGTATAATATTTAGCAACTGTTGCATTCGTTTTAAAATCTGGCAGAGTTCCACTTGGATGTGCATCTATGCAGTGACTGTTCCATTCCAACCCTATTAAGAGCAGAGCAGAATTGGATTAGTAAGTGATGAAAAAGTAATTTAAGGGAAAGACATGGGGTTTCTTGAAATCTCTTCTTGCAGTGATACATGGAAATTTATTGTTGCTGTGCAACTTTTTATGGACAAGGTCCTCGGTGGTACTCGCGCTAATGTACTGTAGTGCTCTTAACCTGTAACTCTTTTTAAAGGACAAGTGAATTTTTTAAAAAGGGACATTTGTTCCAAGCAATATCAGTGGTGAATTTTAATCAACTTCCCGGAAAAATAAGTAATATGACTCATATTAATATGTCAAGAGTTTGATAGCTAGGGGGGGACAAAGGTGAATTGCCAAGTTGGATGTTCCAGTGTTGTTAAGGATATAGGAGTGTACCTTGATGATGGACACAATATTCTTAATGCACCTCTTAAACTGAATTCTCAGTAAAAAAAAAAATATAGATAGATAGGGGATCAAAATGATGTAATATGTGAACTTTAAGAAAAGAAAATGGGTGGACTCAGGCCAGGACACACTAAGCAAGTGACTGGTGGGCCCGTGACTGCTGGTGCCATGTGCTTAACAGGTGCCTGGTGCTAAGGATTGGCGCGAGGGGTAGAACAATAGGGCTGCAGCCAGTGAAGGCACTGGTGTCCAAACCCCCAAGTGGGCCAATGCTGCTCCTCCTCCCAAAAATATTTTGGGGGGTATTATAGGGTGTTGGGGGACAATACAAGGTCTGGGGCATAGTGCAGAGGCTGAGAATATAACAGGTGGGACAATGAAGGGGTCTGCGAACAATACAGTTGCTTTGGAATATTACAGGGGCTAACAGATAATATAGGGGCTGGGGGCATAACACAACAGCTGGGGATAATACAGGGGCTGGAGGGATATGACAGGGGTCTGTGGGACATGAATAAGGGCTGAGGAAATATAATTAGGGGCTGGGGAAGTATGACTGAGAGAAAAGCATATATGACAAGGGGTAGGCGATCTGGTATATGCCATTCCGTTTGATAGAGGGCTATAAGTAAAACGTATGACAGAGGGGAGATGATCTGGGGATATGACTGGGCAAGGGATTTGACTGGAGGCTGGAGCAAGGGATTTGATAGAAAAGCAAGGAATCTGATAGGGTGGGAATATGACATGACGGAGATGTAAGTGTGAGGTGTAAAACATGAGGGAAATGCAATAATTGGAGTTAAACCAAGACAAGATAGAGAATGACTAGTTTAATTAGAAAGTAGGGGAGATATCAAGAAGGGTAATTATGAAAAAAGACAAAAGGAAGTACTAAAGAAGGAGTTTAATAATAAAAAAAGAATGAGGGAAAAGTCAATTCGGAGGGGTAAAAAAAGAGGGAGAAGTGGAGAAGAAAGATATGAGGAGAAATCAAAGAGGGGTTAATAAATACATATTGGGGAAAAAATAACAGATGGGGAATGAATTTCAAGATAATTATAGAAGAATTAAAAAACTGAGGCCAAAATGGGAAAATCTCAATCTTATTCTAATTCTGCTATATGGGCTTAATTTTGTAATTCTCTTGAGGGTCCCTTGAACTTTTCACCCTACAATATTTTATTTTTTCAAGTTTATGAGAGTAAAAACTAATCTATTATTAATTGTTTTATTTGTTGTTTAATTAATTTTTCTGCATGTGTTTTATAATCGTATTTATTGTATTAAAAAAGGGGCATGGGAGGCACAAGCTTTCTTGCACTAGGGCCCTCTGGAACATAAAGGATACAGTTGAAGAAGCCAATTCATAGTGATGTGCTGCTTGTACAGGAAAAATCTCCACAACAAAAAAAACCCACCGCAAATTATTAAAAAAAAACACTAAATAAAGGAATGAATTGGAATAAATCACTTACCAATAAAAGAGACAAACCAAGACAACAAAGTGCTGTAGACCTGGAATACTATCTCACCATCTTGGCAAATAAAGCCATTTTTCACGGGGAATCCTCAATACAATAACTACAAAAAGGTCATGTTGATATTTGCATATATGATAATTCAGTCCTATCCTAGTCTGCACTGTGAGTTTACAAAACGATTGAGAGAGATGTCATGCAAATATAGAATATATATGTCATATACAATATGAATAGTGTATCTTAAATACACAATTGAATTCATTTACTAGCACATAGACTGATGTTTCTATACATTTTATTGTGAAGTTTACAACCCTGCGATACATTAATAGCCTGCAAGAGATGAACATTATGGAAGAAAGAGGGACACAATGTCTTAAAAGGGAAATCTCAAGTGCAAGAGCTGCCAAAAAATACCCAGACTGACACTCACCTGGTTAAATTCAGTACATAAAGTACAAATAATTTAAGATATGTATGCAGTACGTACATGTGCATCTTAAGGAATGTATTGTATATTGCATGGTAAATTTGATAGTATTTAACATAATATTATTTTTTATCATGCAATGGTGATACTATCTTACTAAGATAGTTTACTATTTTCTAGACTGGTTTGACACTTAAGATTCATCCTAAATTAAAGTTTGTTTTCCTTTTTTAACTTTTTTTTTCTTTATTTGTTAGTCATTTGAAAGAAATCTTCAGTATGTGGAAGAATGGGCACCAGAGTATCAGGTGTAGTCTCCCTTGTGTTTCACAGATAACAGAATATCTCTCCAGTGTCAGGTGCTCTTCCATGATTTCCAAACACGAGGAATCACAACAGTGTTACAGTAAATAGAACTTTATGGTAATGTAATTGGAATTAATTCAGGCATCAAGCAGAGCATCATTTGGCCTAAAAAACACTGGAAAAAAAGTTTTCAATGGTTTGTTTCAATGTTCCAACTCAACATAAATAAAATGAGAGTAATTACAATTTACTGCGTCATTCCATTCCGCTGGTCATATTTCTTTATATAAACCATGAAGAAATACAATTTTTTAGAGCTTTAGTTTCAAGTAAAATATGGGTTAAATTTAGGGAAAATACATATTATTTAGTATTACCTGAAAACAAACAGGGAGCCACTGCCACTAAAAATTCATGGTCTTGCCCTGCCTCTTTTTAATGCAGATTTAACATAACATTGCTTACAAATGATCTTTAATGGTGGAAGATGATTGTTGCCAATTAGGGTACTATTCTCATGGGCCAATTAATTCAGGAACAGTCCAGAGATATTTTTTTTAAATCTCAAGGTACTGACTAAAATATTTAAAGTATAAGTCAAGTGTTTACTATCACTATAGAAAAAATAACTCGGTCATTTATTTACTGAATTATGGCACGTTTACCCATCTGTAGTCTTCTTGGAAAGCAAACATACTATTGCTGATTACATCATGAGAATGCACTAGCCAGTTCATTATCCCATGATTGTTGGCTTCAGGACTAAGCCCAGGTGTGACTTGCTTGTGCTGTTGAAACACTGGCCTATTAGACAACATAGCGCCCAAGTGTTGTTATTTATGAGGGACATCCTTCTTTGGGACCTACATCCTTATTTGCCATTTCCTCCCCTGATTTCCTTATTTGTTTTTGGAGCTCTAAACCTTTGGTGGGTATCACAGGTTGCTAAACATACTGGGGAATATCTCAGGCTAGGCTACTTGGAGCTCTCCTTCTTCTAGAGAGGGGCTTTGTGAGGGGTTAGGGGTAGATAGCCTACTCAGGGTCAAACCCAAAGCTCTGCATGTGTAAAGAGCAGAACATGTGTTTATTGTATTGTATGAATATCCTATAAACATTAAACAATCCTAAATGTCATTTATAAATAATAAAGTCACACAAAAAGCCTTGCCACCTTGCCAATGCCTCCAACAACATCCCTCTTTTGGCCATTTCCAAGAGCATGTATGTAGCACTGAAGAAAGTCTTGCATAAAAGCACTCTACAGGGTACGCGAGGGTACACAGCAGGGTCTTTAATTGTTAAAATGAAAAAAAAAAAAACATCAATGATACTTAATGGTAACAGTTATAATACATATTTTAAAATCGCAGCTTCATATTTTTTAACCAGATTGTAGTTCTGTCCAATCCTGGAGAAATTTCTCCTTTAACCCTGCCAAAAAACAGAGTTTTTGCAGATTAATATATAAATGCATAGATGAGTACTTGTTTACTATCAAAGTCTATATTTGTAGATAAACGTGAAATTCAACATTCTTGTTTTGCTCTTTAAATATCATAAGCTTCCAGTGTTGCTTTATGTGTATATACATAGATCTTCACAGGTCTGTTTTCCAAGCTGAAAGAGTTAACAGACAGTAGTTATAATTATAATCAACATTCCATTATCATAATGTTTCATAGCTTAATTTTGCCTTAGCTTCATAATTGCCATTATTAATACAATGCATTCTCTTCCAGCTACGCATTTCAAGGATACTAGCAGCTTTTTATTTCCACAGGACTGCAAAATGATCATCTTTCTAAAGTAAAAAGAGATGGTTTAAAGGTCATTAACAGATCTGAAGAAGCTTTAGCACACCACGCTTCCAATTTTATCACTGTTTGGCTCTGTTTTAAAGGGCTGTTTTTGAAGTCATGTTAGAGGTTAATGCATTTCACACATAATCCCCCTTGTAACATACTAAACGTTGAACCGATGTCAAGTAAGTAATAAGCAGGCAAAGTGTTAGAGGTGAATTGGTGTTACTTTAATAGAATAAAAGAATAAGAGTGATTGAGTTTGATATTCCCCGAGCCTGTAAACACACATATTGAATTCTAAATGCATTTTTAGAATGCCCTTGTGATATAACTTAAATTATAGAGCTACGCATGTTTTCTCTTTTAGTATGATTGAAAGAGAGAATAGTAAGACCCACTGTTATTGAGGATCAAAGATAGCTTTTCAACCTTTTGTGAGTACCTGGCAACCCTAATTTATTAAAAGCAATTAATAACCTACAGCAGTGTTTCATGAAAAGCATCAGGACTATCCATTAACATTGCGCATTGTATCATCATTTTGCTACAAGTACAGTATCCTTGTTTCATGAATAACAGTCCTTCAATTCTTTCACTCCTTGACAAAATATAATTTACAGAGATAACTAGCACATACAGGAGCATAGTGGCAGGAAATAATAACCTCTTGTCCCACACAATCTGTCCTCGTTCAATCTGCTCTAAACCTCAGGCTTTATTTGCAATCGGTAATATTAAGGATAACCAATATAGTCTTGAATATATGTATAACGGAACCCAATTCCACAAATCTACTTTAAATTACTATTAAAAAAAAAGGCTCTGCAACTGGTTTAAAAATAAAAAACGATAAGTATTGTCACTTCACGTGTTTGATGTAGATTCTGCTAATTGCCAAAATGTTAACTTTTGATAGAAAATTAAATTCTAAAAGCCTGATGCTGCCTTATCCAAGGGCTGCTAAAAATACCAGGCTACGGGTATTGTTAAAGACTGACATAGACTGGCATAGTCCCAAGTGCCCCATCAAACCTTAATCACCCCGAATAACCAACCATGCTCCACCTCTCCAGAAAAAATGAGTCGGCAACCATGTGGAGATTTATTCACACATGACAGCAACTCTCCAGCATCCATAACAAGATTCCATCATTTACAAATGTAAACGACGTGCCAGCTACAGCTTATGCTGTGGGCACGTAATAACTCCAACATTACCGAAGTCTCAGAAAACCTATTAGGTCTATCTGCACTTCCCATTCTTCCTCTTTTTTTTTCAAAACCACACCCAACCCATTCACTAATTGTACCAACATTACCACCACCTTCTAAATTGGTGGATCCTTTTTGATGGCCCGTGTCAGGAGCGCCAACTGGAAAACCAGAAGTGGGTGGGTCCAAGATGGCCGCCTCCATACACTGCACGGTGTCTCGGACATCCATAATTCTTTTAACTTGCAAAGCCAAATAGCGTACAAATAAATCAGAGATCTTTGAATTCTACATGCTGTGGGATTTGAAAACTGCAACCAGACACCATGTAGAATTCATAAAATGAAGCAATGAAAAGAAACCACTGTATGTATTCCACATACACCAAGACAGAAACTGTTATAAACTGGCCCTTAGCATAAAAAATATTGTGATGCCCAATTTGAAACGGTCAGCCTGGTAATACTACCTACTGGTAGAGCCTCATCCAAGATGAGCAGGTACATAAAGAACCATTTAATGGAGACTCTTGACCAAAGGTTGTGATTACACTAATTTCGTTTTCTACTTGCTGGCTGAGTGTCATGTGAGCTGCATTCCTTCCACAACTGGAATGTCACAACTTGAACAATGGTTCAAAAGGCACTATTGCGCTGTATTCCGACATCAGCCAAATAAGTGTATGGCTTTTTACCATTAGTTACATATTAAAGGGGTTCATTAAAAGCCAGGTTGGATAAGCATTGTGGGAGAAATAAGAGCAGGTGGGGGTAATTATACACTGTTAGATACCTCCAGGGTATAACAAGGTTACAGACAGGAAGGGAATTATAAAACAAAGCTGTTATGTGAAGACACCTGACAGCAGGGAATTAAAAGGACACTTCCCAGTTGCTACATATGTTGAACCTACAACCTCATGAAAGTTCTTAACAACATAACACATTTGCCATTTTCAACTGCTGCTGTGCAAAAGAACTGTTACAGGGCCCCTTTGGCAGTCATGGGGTTAAGTATAGTTTTGTTAGGTCTGCATTTTTTGGTTTTACTGCCATGAGCTAGTATATGTAATATTAAATTTCATTTAATGTCAGTAATTTGGATAATAATATTTATGAGCAACGCACCACTATGTGGCATAATATATCATTATGTTTGATATTGATGCCGGTTTCTATAAAAGCCTGTGTCTTTGACTGTTAATTTGTTTTAATCATTTTAATCCATGTAATCAGGCTTTCAGTTTATTTATTAGCCTTTCTCCTGGCTTAGTTTGCAGTGCACCATAACAACAGGTCCGTATATTTTAAAGATACTGTTGAGCGAATTGCAATCCTGCTTGTCTGAAGCATTCTGACTTAGGTGCTCAGCTCCTATGAAGTCGATAGTCGAGTAGAGCAGTGATGGAGTAGCTGTTAGAGACCAGGAAATCGGTACTCACATATCATGGTAGCAAATATACAAAAAATGGAAAACTTTAAGCCAATGATGTGGCAAGCCATGCAGAATCCCCAGTGAGATAGAGGTCAACATTGTATACTTAGAGCACAGACATCCTGGCAAACTTACTGACCAGTCCTGTGGTTACATCAACTTGATTCTTGTATACAAAGTTCCATTGTGAAGGCTACTGAATTACATGGTTGTACTTTATTTTAGTATATATAGCATGTGCAGTGCATGTGCATACTCAACTCCCTTTGTCCCTCTTTTCCAGCAGTTCAAGATATTTGGTGGGTATGAGTGCATCAATGTCCTACAGCCCTAAAAGTACCAAAAGATAAAAGTCTCTAGATACAGCGCTTTCCACATTCTTTGAAGGTGTCTAAGTAGCACAATAACAACGGAATAAGCCAAGAGGCACGCCAAGGGGAGGTGGCAGGAGAGGATGAGTTTAATTGTAGAAAAAGCTCAAAAACTGAGGAGCAAAAAAAGACCTAACTTGCTGAATGGCAAACATGAACTGTGAAGATTACTTTAAAAAAGAAACACAATGAGTCAGATAATGCATGCATGTGTATAAAGATGTACACAAGCTCAGGCCTATATAGTACAAATGACACTTGTACCGCCCCTTACAAAAAATTGCTGCAGTTTTTCTGAAGTAATACTGCAGTTTTTTGGACATGAAAAACTGCAATAATGCACTTTTAGTGCAGTATTACTGCACATTTACTGCAGTTTTACTGCATTTGTACTTCACCGTACTGCCGTTTTACTGCACTTTTTTTTTATATTGCAAACCTACAGTTGTACTTCAATGCACTGTAGCTTTATTGCATTTGTACTTCCGTACAAAAATAACTGCAGTAAAACTGCAGTACAATGAAGTACAAATGCAGTAAATGTGCAGTAATACTGCACTAAAAGTGCATTATTGCAGTTTTTTCATGTCCAAAAAACTGCAGTATTACTGCAGTAATTTTTTCGTAAGGGGCTGCATGCCCACTCCCACAGGTGAGGTGTAGGATTCCACCTACAAACACCAGGTTATTAAAGCAGGACATGGGAGACAACACGGTTCTGAGTAGACCGGGGTAGATAAGTGGGACACACGCAAACACTACCCTTCAAAAGCTTGGGGTCTCTTAGAAAAACTTGTTTTGTCCATTTACATAACAGGAAATGGATCAGAAATACAGTGTAGACATTGTCAATGTTGCAAATTAATATTGTAGCTTTAAAAGGCTTATTTTTTTTAATGGAGTATCTTCATAGGCATGCAGAGGCCCTTTATCGACTCCTGTATTAAAATCTGACGTAATGTTAACTAATCCATCTTTACGTTAAAAGGCAAATTGATCATCAGAAAACCCTTTGCCATTATGTCAGCACATCTATAAATTGCCTTGCTTTCCGTGAAAACAGCGACCCCAAACTTTTGAACGGCAGTGTACATAGACATGTATTTAAAAGTTGACACACTCAGCGTAGATGCATTACCTAGATTCACATGATCTAAGTCTTTTTTCTGCTTGGACTCTGCAGCCTGACCCTGGAGACCTGAATATTTGTTTAGTGTACCATCAGTAATTGCAATTACAATCACTTAATTAAGGGGTTGGATGTGTCACTCCTACAAGTAATGTTTTTAGCCGAATTAGACCATTAGTGCATGTGCTGCTAATTGTTTTAGACCTACAGAGTATGCTACAGTACACTGACTTCAAGTTTCTCCAGATTAAGTCAAAGTGTCCAGCACTTACAGATTCCAATTCCGCCGCAACCCCCCCTCCTCTATTTACACAAAGTAATTATAATTGCGAGAAGCTTTTTCTGCATTGGCGTTTACTGTCTGTCAGATGCACAGAGCTCTCTTCTAAGGGTAATTTTGCTTTCTAGTTTCTATTCAAAGAGATATGCTGTCAAACGCATCACCTTTGAAAACCAAAAGAACCCAAGGTTAGCAAGTTCAGCTTTTCAGTGTGCTGATTTTATTTAAATAAGGGCTAATTTTGAATTAGGATGCTATGCGTGTTTAACTCTCTAGTAATCATATTGGTGGCAAATCCAAGCGTTAAGAAGGAGAGAAAATGAAATGTTTTGCAGGGCATGGAAAACACATTTTAAAAGGTGAGTCAAAGATGTGGTCGGTAAAGATGGTCCAGCTAGACCAAGTAAGTAAATGTCCAGCTAATTAATCTGTGGTCAATATCTCTCAGTTCAGGATTCACTATAAACTGATTAGATATCACCATGGCAGTATGCTGTTTCCTTAACATACTGTACATCTGATTCCAACTTTGAAGCCCAAAGATGATGTAGTCAGGTAATATCTGACATGGGTTTGAACAGAAGCTTTCTGATTTTGGTACTTCTCATCCTACCTGCATTAATTCCACAATTTTAGAAGGGCTTGAAACAGGGTACCTTGTCTCATAGTAAAAGCACTATAAAAAATGCAAATAATAATAATAATAATAATAATTATTATTATTATTATTATTATTATAGTACCTTAAGGCTTGCTACAACCCGGCAGTGACTTTAAGAAGCTATATACTTACCTAGGATAGAAATAAATGTAATTTGCATATGCAAGTAATTATTATTTTTTTAATATTATGGTATCACGTTTTTATGGCACTTTAATATTTATAATTAAAACTTCAACATAAGTAAGTTACTATTGTATGAGTGATTAGTATATAGCATGAAATCATCATTTAAACCACTATGTATGCCTTATCTAAGCTGTATAGTCAACCCATTCTAAGAACCATGTGGACCATGTATGAAATATTAGGCACAGCAAGCCATTCTACCATGCCCCTATAAATTCATACAAATAATTCCTAGAGTTTCAAAGAGAAGACACATTACGCAGCACAAATGAACAGGGAATGATCTATGGGAACACAGAGAAGACAAGCTTTTTCTTACTAAATTAAAAAAAAAAAGAAGAAGAACTTGATTCATAGAGCTATAGATTTTCCACAGAGAGCATCCAGTTTCTACATGGCCAGCAAGTGTATACATATCCTCCAAAGCGCTTTCTCGGAGAGCTGGGAAACCTTGAAAAAGATTTGTTGTGTGAATTCCCAAAGGATAAAGCAGTCATGGCTGGTTCCTTGGCAATTTAATTGGCAGAGCACATGGGAAACCCGTCTGCATAATGCAAGACTCCACATCATTAAATGTGCATATCATTTTAGATTTTTTTATTATTATTATTTTGTCACGACCACCTGAATAATTCTCCAAAAAAAGAAAAAAATATATATATAACAACTTATATTACAACCTATCAGACAGGGTTTACCTATCAGGAACTCCAGTCAAAAGTTTACGTGACAAAGGTGGTTTTATTTTTCCTTTATTTGGCCAAGATGTTGGCAAAATGATATTACCCTTAAATTAAACAGTGGGGTCAGAAATATCACACAGAATCTGCAGACCAAGCTTCACATTGCTGTATTAACACCCTGCACTTTAGCTAAAGCAATTTGAGAATCTGATATCTGTTACAAAGGACAGAAAATCTAACCTAATACAAAGGGAATACGCAAAATTCCTGACATCTGGAAGCAAAATGCATTCTCTTGTCTAAATAGGTTAGGTAAAGTACAACATCTTAGCGGAAAAGCATTATTTAAACACCACTAAAAGTTCAATGAAGTTTATAAAAAATGTTTTTATTTTTTTTAAAAAAAGTAAAACTATAAATAAAAAAAAAATAAGCAAAAACTTAATTTAAGCTACTTTTTTTTTTTTAAAGTGCATGTGTTATTTAAACATTTGGAGGGGGGGGGAATCAGCTTTAATTTGTTCAGTAACATCAAGTCTATAGATATTTCTATCTTCCTTGTCCCTCTGCCTGTAGGTGATTTACCGATATTGCCAAAAATACCTCAACAACAATTTCCATTTCTATTTGGTACATTGTATTCATTTCAGACACAATAGTTTCTCTGTTGTTGATGCGTAGACAATCCCCAACAATCTTAAATGAAAGTTTTATCTGGTACTGGTTTATAAATCCAAACACAGAACAGTGTCTACATTTTAGAATTTTTAGGAGTGATTTTATTACAAGATGTATTAATCGCAGCATCAAAGCGAATGATTATAGTCATTATTGTCAGATTTCCTGCTTGACAATAGGAGTGTATACAGAGCACTAAAAAATAATTCTACCAGTGTATTTCTCTGTGCATGCGATTGCTGTCTTGTGAAATTCCTGGAGATGGTGCCATACAACACTCCATGCAAAGCTTGTCTCTTGTAAAACGGACGTCTATCTAAGTCTTGAAGTTGCGCTGCAAGTAACAAGAATTTGAGGCAGGACATGGAAACCAGAACTAAAAACAATTTATTTCCCTTATAGACATATGTCATTTGAGTAATACATTTCTAAATGTATCTGATATTATTGTTCAGGTGTTTTTGATGCTGAAAACTGCATTATAACCAGAACACTGTAATACCAATTCCACTCAATTAAGAACTTTAGATTGTAAGTTGTTGTGCGCATGTCTGTACAACATTGTCCAGGGCAGAAGTCGGATATTATGAGTGAATGGTATATTAAGATATTATGGCAGGTCTCTAGATTGTAAGCTCGTTTGAGCAGGGCCCTCCTCACCTGTTGTCTCTGTAAGTCAATTTGTTATGTTACATGCTACTTGTTTTGTCCAGTCCATCCTTTATACAGCGCTACAGAATTTGATGGCGCTATATAAAACAATACATAATAATAATAATAATGTCCAGTGGTAATATGCATAGAATATTTGCAAGACATCACAAGAAAAATGATCTGTAGAAAATCGTCACAGTCTACTAAAATTAACTTTGACATGTTCCAACATAGAATGTTAGCCAAAAAAAAAAATCTTCAACAAAAGAGGTTGACTGTGTGACAATTTGCAGTGTTAATTCAAACATGCATATTTATGCAGCTGGTGGATCCACGATTCACTCTTCCTGGTTATGTTCCAAATATTGCTGAAGCGCAGGTACAAAAAGTAGCATTTTGGAAACTTTTCGAAACTTCGTGCCCAGGTGAGAGAAATGAATGTTTCCCATGGAATTTCCTACTGCTCTCATCCATAAAAGCTAATTAGTTAGCAGTTAGTAATAAATTAGTAATGTAAGTGACAACTCTATTCTTATATCCTAAAAAAGCCTCTGGAACAGCAGGTGGCTGTAATAAAGCAACATTATTTTTAAAGAGAAACTATATATTGCTTTTCAAAAAAGAAACCAACCTACCAAATTTGGTTATTGGATTTGTTGTTGAAAAGCTGTTGGGGTATATGGATACTTACATCACCTTTCTAGTAATAGAATATTGTTGCAGGTCCAATATTTATTGTGTAAGTATATTAGGTCCACCCAGTGGCGGAACTACCGGGGACGCAGGGGTCGCGACTGCTACCGGGCCCTGGCGTTCTGCCAGTCAGGGGGGGCCCAGGGGGTGCCGAGCGGTTGCTGAAAATGACCGCTTGGCACCTCTTGGGCCCCCCTGACTGACAGAATTCCAGGGCTCCTCTGCTCGCCGCCGCCGCCGGCCTCAGCGCTGCCCACACTGCAGTGTGGGGAGCGTGAGGCGTCTGTCTCGGGTGCCGGCGCTTCACGCGCCGGCATATGACGTCATATGCCGGCGCTCATCAGTGAAGCCGTGCGCAGCGAGACAGAAGCCTCGCGCCCCCACCACAGGTAAGTGACCTACAAAGGGGGGTAGGGAGGGAGTGGATAGATCGTGAGAAGGGGGGTAGGGAGGGAGGGTAGATCGTGAGAAGGGGGGGTAGGGTGGGAGAGGGTAGATGGTTTGGGGGGGCCCTTAACAGATTCTCGCACCGGGGCCCTGAGGTTTCTAGTTACGCCCCTGGGTCCACCGATGTTTATTCTCTTTGTACGCCTTGAAATGTAATCTGTAGAATTGCCAGAGGATTAAAAAAAATATATAGAAATAATCGAATTCATTTTAATGATCATTTTGCTTTTGGGAGAAATCAGCAAATAGGGAGAAAGACAAAATTCTGAGAAAGGGCAGAATAGCTGTAGCCAGGGTTTATTAAGTGAAACAGCAGTACAGAGATTTGTGTACATGAACAACAATCCTGCAGTAACATTGTTATTCAATGGATCTGGTTAATGAAGCAAGATGTAATATTATTTTTTTTTCCATTTTCTATTTGTTTGTTATTTAATTTGTTATTTCATGCCCTATAAAGGTACAACATTTAGGCAAGAAATGCAGAATGCACATTATACCGTCATATATAAAGTCTTACCATTATTTCTGGATTCTATAAAAAAATAAATGTTTTTTTTTTATTCAACTGAAAGCATGCATTAACTAATTACACAACTTTTTACTTCATTATTACCCTTTACACAGTAAATTTGTAATATTGAATTATGGCCAAATGGAACATCAATCTCAGTCTTTGCATATTTCAGTTAAGCCGATGACATGTATATATCACTTAAAGGGACAGTGTCCAATTGCAATGAAGAATGCATATATAAATAACTTGTAAGTACTTTAAAACACATTCATTACCTATAGGAAAAATGTGTATACCCTGTGGCATCACGAACAATGGGTGTAGACAGATGACCATACATAAAATATCTAAACATGTCTAAAGTGATAATTATTATTTATTGTATTACCAATCTCAGATGGCCATATGGGATTGATAGCTAAAGTGATAATGGCTTCAATTATAGACTAATATTCTAATTCCTAGGATGCTATTGTTACTTTGTGGCAAAGCAGGTTTCAAACCCACTTGCAACAACAAGATGCACCCCCCGAAATGAGCTGGATGAGGCCAACATCATGCTTGGCATAGCTCATAACAGCCATGTCATCAAAAATCTCCTTTATATCATTTTTTAACCCTGCGTATCTAGTTGTCTCTGCAAGGTAGACGGGACATTTGTTCTGCAACCGCTTGGATTTACAACGAGCTCATCCATGTTATTGTCTCTGGTGACATCATATGATGAAGGTGTAATTGGTTTAGGCTCAACAAGTCTCTATAATAATCATGTAAGCCAGACAGGTTCTACGAATGGTGAGAGACGTGGGTAAAAAACTATTTCATTTACAATTCGAACAATTTAAAAAGGGAAAACAGATGCTTGATACACTTTGATGACATCAGAGCAGCTGTGGATAACTGCCATTTGGAATTGTGACACTCATATTGTACATGCTTTCATGTTTTTCTCTCTCTAAGGGCAAGCGACAGAAAGCATTTTAAAATGTCCCATTCTAATACAGCTAATTGATATTTTATAT
This sequence comes from Spea bombifrons, assembly GCF_027358695.1. NCBI lineage: Eukaryota > Metazoa > Chordata > Amphibia > Anura > Pelobatidae > Spea > Spea bombifrons. Next base: position 64,776,421 of record NC_071088.1, on the reverse strand, counting down.
AAATTGTTCTGTAAAATTAACATGGAATGGTAGGGGGCATTTTGTATTAATGGTAGTTTAATGTGTTTTTATTGATGGTTATGCAAACTGTACATACTGTATACTATGGCGTATACACACAACAACGGTTGGAACGAATACTGCATTCACATGGGCAAATATATCAGCTGCACACATACAGATGGATGGGTAACTACAACATGTTGCATTTCCCTTTGGCAAGGTATGAACATTAACATTTTCACTAAAACAATTTATCGTGGGTGAACCTTCCTTCATTAGCTCAATTATAGCAGGACACAAACATAGGATAGCACACCATTGTATCGATAAATAAAAAGCATAATTAAAACAAAAAAACAATGTTAGCTAGCAGTCGTGAGCTGCCAATTGAGACGATATCGTACATTAATTTATTTTGCATCACAATGCAAACACAAACCCAAATTGTTAGCTTCTGATGCACAATCTGGTGCCGTCTGTTGAGCGTTGTATTATTTTTATTATGCTTTTTTTTTTTTTCTCCATTTTAGTCACCCCCTCCTAAACTTGGAAATGTTCAATCTTGGATGGTAACGCAACAAAACTGCCTTTTTGTCAGTTTAGATGAGTGTCAGCCAATTGGGAGCCAGAGGGTGGGTGGAAGCAGATACAAATGCCTATTCATGATGCAAGCTGCCTCCCCCACAGAATCTAGCATGATCAGCCTAAATGAGGCAATGTGGCTTTTCTCTTACATATGCTTTGGTATCTATTGTGATTCTCAATACGGGTTTTTTTTTTTTTCCGAGGCTTGAAAAGCTCTGGATGGCACATGACAGTCTCTTGTCTTTTGTTCTGAGAGGGCTGCCCGACCCCCATTCTGTTTAAAAATCTCAGCAGAGCTGTCACTGTTTACAACTCCTAAGCTCACCACAAAAATATTAAAATTAAACACCGAAAAGCTGTCTTTTTGGGTTTCATTCTTTGAAGTGGTTTCAAAAAGTGAAGTCATTTTAGGGGAAGCTTTCTTAAAACGTTATGGCTGAACTGGATTTTTTTGTACTTAGTAAATTAAGTTAATGGTGTGATAAGTGGGAAGCCAATGGGTTTCATCACCCTAAACAAACTACTGTATGCTTCTGACATCGCCTACTGCATGTTTTAGTTTTTTTAACATGGAAAAAAAAAAAGGACAATTTAAGAACACCTAGATTCTCTCAAGGGCTTTTCTTTTAACTCATCTTAGTTAAATCATTTTCTAAGAAAAAAAGAGGAGCATGACTGGCTTCCCAAAACTTATGTATATTTTTGTAAATATGCAGAAACCTCTCTGCATATGAGTTTATATGGGAACACATGTGCTTCTTGCAAACCTTGTGGATGTCATTGGTGCATCTCTCCTATGGTGGCCTACACCTTACTCACACTCCCAGACCTGATGACAGGAAGGGTGGGGGTAGGCTTCCTACTCTCCCCTACTTGTACTATTCAACCTATTCCCTCTGCCCCATCACTCTCTTCCTCTTCATTCGAAGTCCATGCTATCCGACTATTTCATCCCATCTCCATACGCATTGCTGTTATATACCGCCTCCCTGGCCCGGCTAACATCACTTCTCCTCCTGGCTTCCTCTCTTCCTCTCCTCTGATATTCCTTCTGTTGTCCTTGGGGATTTCAACATCACAGTTGACACCCCATTGAGTCCCGTGGCTTCAAACTTTCTTTCTATTACCTTCTCTTTTGATCTCCAACAACATATTAACTCCCCTACTCATGATGATGATCACACCCTGGACCGTATTTTTTCTAGCATGTGCTCTCTAATCCCCCCCCGACCACCACTTCCTTTCCTGCTCTCTAGCCTTGCCTCCTATTCACTCCCTTGCACCCCAACCCCGCCTAACCAGAGACCTCAGCTCTATTAACCTTCAGAACTTCTCAATCAATTTACTCCCTCTCCTCTCTCCTATCTTAGACATGACATGCACTAACAACGCTACCTCTGTCTATAACTCTACTCACATCTGCTTTTGAACATGTAGCACCTCACGATGTTCACGCTTCCAACCCTGGCACACCACTGTAACCCGACACCTACGACGATGTTCCTGCACTGCTGAACGTAGTTGGCGAAAGTCTAATTCCATGTTGTCTGACTTTCTGCACTATAAATGAATGCTATGTTCCTACTACTCTGCTCTCAACCTTGCTAAAGAAACCGACTTCACCTCCCTCATCTCCTCCCTGTCTCACAACCCTAAACGACTCTTTCAATTCCCTGCTTTGATCGATCCCTACTACCCCTTCCACTAACCTTAATGCTTCTGACTTTGCCACATACTTCAATAATAAAATTCAAACTATCAGAGATGGCATATCTGCACAGTCACCACCCTGCCCTCACCCTCCCTCCGACTATGCGCCCCCTACCCACTGACCTCTTCTCCCTTCACTACATTAACTCATTTCTCTGCCATCCCTTCCTAACACAGCATGCCAGTAAAGCTCTTGTCCATGCCCTGATTATCTCCCGTCTTGATTACTGTAACTCTGTCTTAACTGATCACCCTCTTAACCGTCTCACCTCTCTACAATCCACCATGAATGCTGCTGCCAGACTTATCTTCCTCTCACATCGCTTTACTAACGTCTCTCCCCTCTGTCAGTCTCTTCACTGTCTGTCTGTGCGGTTCAGGATTCATTTCAAAATCCTCACTCTTACTTTCAAAGCCCTTCACAGCGGTTCCCCTTCCTACATCTCCTCACTCATCTCTAAATACACTCCTAACCGGTCTCTCCGCTCATCCAATGATCTCCTTCTATCATCTCCTCTGATTTCTAGCTCTCATGCACGCTTACAAGATTTCTCCAGGGCTGCCCCTACCCTCTGGAATGCTTTCCCCCCGGTCTGTCTGTCTCTCCCGCTGCCTTCAGTCCTTCAAAAACTCTCTCAAGACCCACTTCTTTAAGGATGTTTATAATATTGCACATTAATACCCCCCGTATTCCCTTAGCTCACCTCTCCTAGTCCCTCTAATGCATTACTTACACTAGTGTGGCTGGTCCATCCCTACAATGGCACTTTTACCTATTGTGTAATACACCCTAAATCCCTCTAGATTGTAAGCTTGTTTGAGCATGGCCCTCCTCACCTGTTGTCTCTGTAAGTCAATTTGTTATGTTACATGCTACTTGTTGTGTCCTGTCCACCCATTGTACAGCGCTACGGAATTTGATGGCGCTATATAAAACAATAAATAATAATAATGGATAATTTAATGAAATGTGTACACAAAGAATTTTGCTGATTGGCTGTTTATCGTGGCCATTCACTATGTACTGTATACCATGCAGAATAATTGCAGACAGAGTGGTTGCATCAGGAGGTTTTCTGTAAGATAGGTACAAAACATATGTCAAATATCTGATATTACTTAATGTTAAAAGATGACGCCTGTCTTGGGCCTTTCGAGGACTTTAAGAAGGATACAGGAGGTGCATACTGCACACATATTTTTCCTGTCTTGACAACTCAATCCTGTTACCTGGATTCACCTCCTAGCTATTTCCACTTCAGCATATCTAACTCCATGTTTGATGTCCATTTAGAGCGGAATTGGATATTGTAAACTAGCAGGTAGGGGTACATTGATCTATTATCATATGATGATGTGTATACATCAACTCTAAAAAGGAATTAGTAGACTGAAAAGCAGGTATATCTAAATAATGGCGCATAAAAGTACACATGCATCCTGACCTGTGGTTGACCAGTCAGTAGGGTGGTCTACCATTGTAAAGAGGCATGGATAGTGAGCCTAGGCCAGACTTTTCCACTAGGTTTATATGTCAATTATAGTAGGACACTTGGAAACATTCACAGCTTAAAGGTTTGTGTGTATGTAATTCAGATCGCAAGTCGAAGCAGGCAAAAGCAAATTTTGGATAAATATTTCTGATCAGTCTCTTGATTCTAACATGTCCATACCATTCATTTACATGTGTGTTGGAAACAGAATTGCACTTACAAAACTATTAGAAAATCACATTAGGCACCAATTGTAAGAATTGCAAAGCTTAATAGATGGAATAACAATTTCAAGAGCCACAGTTACAAGGCTCATTACACATCATGATACAATGCTGATTTGTACATAATTCAATTCAGCTCTGTTTAAGATCCTTAAGTGACTGCCAGTCATATGTAAACACAGTTTTAGTTTCTCCATTATTAACGTAGGTGCATTTTATGCAGTCATTGCACAGTATAAAATGCCTTTTTTCATGGCTTAAAACTTAAAGCATTGATTAATGATCTTAGTAATTTATATCCTTAATTTACATTGGTAGACCCATGTATAATAAAGTGATCACACCTCTTGGACACGGCACCATTGATTTTAATGCAACCTTCTAGAAAACCATTTTCAAAGTTGTCCTTTTTAACCAAGGGTAAACTATACTTACAATTTAACTTTGGTGGCTTCAAGGGTTTGTTTAATAAAGCCTACTAAAATGCTGCCATGCAAGAGCCATTTTTTTGTTTATAGTCACAGTGGTAAACATAATGATTAGAGATGTGCTATAGGTTAATAATTAGTCACTTTAGTAAGCATGATACTGGTCAAGGGCTGAACACACTTGGGAATTGTCCACCATACCATACTTTACAACTTTGTAAATAAGCTGACCCTGAGACGCTTGACATATTAACTATGCGAGGTCATTTTGGACTAATTTTTTCATGTTATTTTTTACTAATTGGTCTTTGGGCACCGGATTTCGTTTACTGCCCTTTCGTTTTTGAAGAAATTTGGGGGGGGGGGCTTTTTATTAATTTGAAAAAAATTGGGGTCCAAAAACACGTCTCTCGCTCTCTCTGTCTGTGCCCCCGCACTCTCCCCTGCCTTGTGTCTGCCCCCACGTGCTCACCTCTTCCAGCCATTGTCTTATCTCTGCTGATTTCTTGGCAGATGCAGAGACCATGCTGAGGAGGGGAAGTCAGTATGTGAGACGGTGTCCTGTTGCATAGAAAGAAAACACACAAGAAAAGAGGTAGGACGTGTAGTGTCTGTAATAGAAGCTAATCTTTATTTTTCTTTGAATCATCTTTGCACCCCTGTAATATAAATTGGTGTTTTGGTTGAGATAGGATTTTTTCAACATAGATTTTTTCAACATACCAATCTCTGGCATTGCTTTGGCTTTTTTTCCTGTTGGTAATCTTTTGCACTCTGTCATTGATTGTTTCCTGTGAAGTTTGCATTTGCTAATCCTTAATTAGCAGTACCTGTTAGGTTTATTGGGCTCTGAATGCTTAACATATGTAACTTTGAACCTTAACCACATTTTGTGGGAATGCTGCCAACAATGCTTATCATAGCTTGTTTAAGCCTGTATGACCTCAAAGCGTAGCGCAGAGATTACAAACAGAAAAGCCCCAAACTTTCCTAGGGTTCAAAGCAGGCAGTAGTTTTAATGAAGCAAATAATACCGAGGTAGATCAGTTAAATAAGAAAGCAGAGTCCAGGGGGTAGCTGAGGTCAGGGTAACACAAAGCCCAGGTACATAGCCAAGGTCGGGTTAACAGAGTATCACAAAGTCCAGGAACAAGCAAGGTCAGAAGCCAGGAGGTCAAAAAGGTAAATAAGGATCCAACAGGAACTATAGCTTTAAGGGAACAAACTGGTAGGAGTGCACAAGGTAAACCACACCGCATGCAACAGGCAAGCACTGAAGGTATGGTGTTTGAGGCTTTTATAGGGGAAGTAGGAACTACTCCTCCTACTTCTCTAAACTTCTCCCCTACTGTTGAATTATATTCAAAACACACCCCCTTACTGGTAACGGCCTGCAGCGGATCCATGTGGCCCCAGGCCGCGATGGAGGGGATGGTGCAGTGTAAGAGGTAGATGGAGGACTCCCCTGGTAGCTAGGACTAGGGCCAGGAGCCTGACAGCAATATCTTGTAATGATTGCCAACCCTCCCAGAAAATGTGTGAGAATGGGAGAGATAACTCATCTATAGCAGGCAAAACGAATGAACAAATTTCACAAAATTTCAGCGAATTTGCTAATTATTTAGTTAGTGTCAACGTGATCGCCATCGTTTTCAGAGATTCATTTTCGTTTAACAATAAGTTTGTACAAAACCAATTTCACAAGTCTAATTATTAACCCTTTAATACCCCATCATGAGGATTCTATGTAGTAACTCACCAGATGTTTTACCCAGAATGGCTCTAATACTGGTCCTCACGGACCGTTAGTCATTACATAAAGATACAATTAGCCATCAGCCATATCAGCCATAATATACGGGGAGCAAGAGGACCAACTGGATGTTTTAGATATGATCCCAGCAGTCTTCATCCTGAGATTGTAGCAAAAAATCCTGAGTCAAAACCTGAGAGTTCCCAGGTATGCTGTCCATGTATCAGGGCCGATTTACTCGCCCTTTTATCTAGCCATAGGAGGAGTGCTATTTGACTTTCCCACATATTTATAGATAGGCATGGCATTACTCCACTGGCCTAATGCTTTCTTAATGTCATAGAAGACATAAAGAAATGCTGTATATCACAACGATGAGCAGTACATCACAACCCAATTAAAATATGTAACATTATCAGCACCATCCCTATTTGGGTGCTAAACAATTTTCACACATGTTTTCTCTCAAAATCCCCACAAAAGTATTCAATGTATCAAAAGTATTATAGCCACGAAATCCCTTTAGTTAGGACTTCTACATTTATTGTGATGTCATTGTATACACATTTAAATATTAATATAACATATCTAAGAATTTGAAATGTATTTTATACAACGTATTGCATCTTTCACAGAGGAAGAGTACTGAAGTAGTTAATTTGTAAATATCATACTTCAATATAAAGGACACAACCATACCTTGTAACATATGCATTTTGAGATACCCCGAACCAACATTAACTAATCCACAGTGTACAGATACCTACAGAGAGAGTGGTCCTATTTATTTTAACATATGCCCTCTTCTAATACAAGCTCTGGGATTTCTGTCTCATTTCCATGACACATGAGCATTACTATAGGGTAAGAAAGTAATATAACATGATATAATATCTCTGCAGCTCATCAAACTTACCATCTCATACTACTTCCCCCTGATTTACAGTTTAGATCGTGCACTTCTATCAGACTGTGATGTCAGGAGAGGTGATTATTTTTCTCTTGCCATAAAAAAATGTTAAGGAGGCAGAGGGGGGGAATCAATTTAGGGAGAAGTTTAGTAGGTGAATCATATTTTCCACATACAAGGTATTAAATAAGGATGCTTAGTACAAACCTAGAGCAATTAGACGTATTTTATAATTAAAGGACACGCTGATGCCCTGTATAGCCTGAGGAATGAATAACACATATTAAGGTACTTTAATACGCATTCTTTACTTGTAATAAGAAAAAGAAAAAAACAATTATCTGGTTAAAATTCTGCAGCATAAGAGCTTCACTTGAAGCAGCTAATCACGGGCAGGAAAGTGCCGCCATTTAACTTAAGATCTGTGCTGCTGGAACTAACAGCTGGGTCAGTGCTGGAGATGGCTGGCAGGCAGTGAGTATCTGTGCACACGTGCAATGTAATTAGGCAAAATGTTTGGCAAAATGCATATCCTGCAAGCCAAGATGCTGAGGGGGCAGAGAAAAAGTACCAAATCCATAGAGATGACTTTATTGAATCCTTCTCTACATTTGGATACAAAAAAAATCCAAGGGAGGCAAGCAGAATCAAGGTCAGTCCGGGTTCGGGGCAGGCAGCAAGGAATCACAGGTCGGTATAACAAGACGAAGATCAAGTAGCTGGGAGTCCAAAAAGGGGAGCAGGAGCGCAGGACAAGTAGCAGGCATACAGGCTGTGGTGAAGAAGGTGGGACTATACCCTTCCCACGGTAGCCTTCTCGGATCAGGAGCATGTTCTCCCTGTCTTCCTGTGATGGATATGACGGAGGTGTGTGCACACCATGCCCCTAGAGGCTCTGAGCAGGCCTGCCGGATTGAGCACTGCTAATAGTGCTGATATTCGGTGCGTGTTTGTCTGCCCGCACAGGGCGAGTGGCTTCATCTCTTGCTGCCTTGCTGCGAGTGACAGGGTAAACCCTGCTCCAATACGCAGTAAAAGGAAATAGTAGGGGGTGATTGGGAAAGGCAAGGAAGATGTTGGGTAGTCTTCCATTCTCCAGCGGGCGATCCTCCTCTCTGGCAGCCGGTGAACCTCTGCGCGTTTCCCACAAACTCCACTGCTGCTGCCCAGCACTTCCGCTGGGGCTTCTATGACTGAGCACCCGAAGGTCATGTCATGCCGGTGCTCAGTCATAGAATCCCTAGCAGAAGTGCCGGGCAGCAACGGATGTAGTCTACACAAATCACACAGACCAGGATCCAGGTGCCCTGCAGGGCTGGATTGACCTCTGAAAAAACCTTGCCTTATATTCGAGCAAATACGGTATTATTTATGGGCTATTCCTCATAGGCATCCATAATAAAAGCAGTGTATTAAAGCTAAAAATCTAAAAGTTTAGGTTAAATAGTATGAAACTGTAAATTGTACCAATGGATGATACAGGAGTCAATATTTGTTTATAGCAAATGAAAACTAATTCTCTAAACAACCAGTGTATACTATCCCAAACAAAGGGGTGGCAGGTTTGCCACAAACCTTGGGGCAAATCACTGTTTGGGAAATCAGGCTCTTCAGTGTGCTGCAGGAAAATGAATAGGTTCAACTACACTTTGGAGGTCTGTGCCTAACTAGGACAGCCTCTAGATTACCTTGTACCAGGTACCATACTTCTGAGGAAGCCGCTGAGATAGGTCAAGGGACAGCGGTTTGTGTTGCCTTGGGTGAGGCCTATGCAGCGCCAAGCCTAAATATATCTGGCTGAAAACCACTAGATTTTGTGTTAAATAAATATCTGTAATTTACATTTATAGATTAGATTTTACCATAAGAACATAATAATTAAAAATAATGCTTTACTATCAGATAATATTTCAATCACCATATGGTGGTTTTTGTATATCCTATAAAAGGTGTCAAGAAATGTTCCCAGACTCAGCTAGAGCACTGTAGATATATCTAAAGCCATGCAGCATAGAGATTATTCTTTATAAGTTTGAATTTAATTGCTAAAATTACTGTTATTTCCTCTACAGCTTCCTATGGCCTTCTGGCATAAATACGTTTTCAGCAAACTTTTGTTTGAAACGTACCAGAGTAATATGATAAAGTTTAATGTACTCAGGGCTCTCAAGTACATTATTAAGAGAACTTTGGTTTGCATCTTTGTTATAGCCAATTTAAATGTATAATTATTTATATATATATATATATATATATATTTTATATATTTTTCTTGGGGCAGTAGCTAAATTTTAATAAACAATTCTGTTAATGCATATGGTGAGGACTAGGTTTGCAGAGAATAAAGTGAATAATGCTGAAATTAGAGGAATTAATGGTCTATCTAATATTGTTTTATATACAGTTCAGTTATACAGTTCAGTTAGGGAGTCTGTATTGTTTGGCTAGTGAATAGACTAAAACCGGAGCATGAGCCATTGGGGGAGAAACTCTGGTCTGTGGTGCTCAGCTTCAGAGAAACTGTAGGTAGCCGCATGGAAGCTGCAATGGAGGACAGTGAATCACTAAGCAGGACAGTTAGACAGTGCCAGAAACCTATGACACTTGGAAGGTATGCCTTAACAAGGTTAGGACACCTTAAGAAAAAATGACCCAAATTACCATTAGGATGCAATTGTGCACACTGAGGAATGACTAGACTTGTGCATTCGTACTTGGGTGAACATGAAAACGAACACGAAGGGTGCGTTTTTGTTGTTCAGCCCAAATACCGAACATACGAACATGGCAGGGGCAAAACGCATGTGAAGATGAAGACACACAACACGAAGAATCTTCGGGTTCGTCTTCGTCTACTAATCTCCCTTGTCCCTTCCACATCTAGCCTACCTTATCTACACAGCATCGCAGGGGTTAACGGAATTGGAAATCCATAGGTTCACCATCAGGAGTTAAAGGGCCGTGCAAACGACTCTATTGGTCGCCTGCAGGGGCCTCCCCTGGCATCAACCAATTGGTTGATGCCAAAGGAGGCCCCTGCAGGCGACCAATAGACTTACTCACACGGCCCTTTAACTCCTGACGGCGCAACTTGGCCTGGGGAGACCATGATCTCCCCGTTCCAAGAGTTAATGGTCTGTACAAGCGACTCTATTGGTCGTTCGTACGGACCTTTAAATATTGGGGCGGGGAGACCAGTGGTTTCTCCCGGCCAAGTTGCGGCACCAGGATTTTAAAAGTCTGGATTGGTCGCCAGCAGGGGGCTTGTCTGCCATCAACCAATGAAGTACAGGTGTCCAGGTAGCCGGCGCCCAAGTATAGGAATGACAGCCTTGAGGCAGTCTCCCCTGTCAACATGGATCAGCATTGTTGGCCCTGTGCTAAGAGATCAAATGTAACAGCACTCACTGGTTTAATGCACAAACATTTGGCACTTTTGGCACTTAGAGGTTTTTTCACTAATGAGAAATGTCACAAGAGTTTGCAGAAGACCTGCAGTTTCATCTCACTAACTACACATTACACTGTGAAACACCAATCCTAGTGAGATTCTGCTGCAAGAACAAGCTTGGATGACACAGGATTATGTATACTTAATAAATATGAGTTCTTGAAAGACTACTCAAGAATTGAACTATAAATAATGCTGGGCAACCTTAGCCATTCTTGCAGAGGAATATAGCAGGAATGGTAATCTAAAATGCAGGGACCAACGTCCCTGCAAACTATCCTTCCAAGTCCCACTCTAGTGAATAAACTTCAAAGAATGCAACTTGTAGAAAAAAATATATAGAAATTGCAAAGCAGTGGATAGAAAAAATAACTGTACAAAAAGAATTATGTAAACAAACAAACAAAAAGATCCAATCTGTCTCAATGGCAATTGTAAGGCATATAGGCAGTATGCACCCTCCCCTGTGCCAGTAGGCAGATACAATGTAACAGATACAGGATGAGCAATAAGTAACTTCCTTTTCAGTCATTTACAGTGGCGTCAGGTACTGGGGAGTGGCAAACATAGGCCTCTGAGTTGCGTTTATTTTTTATATTAAATATGTCTAGATTTAAGTATATTTTTGTAGACATTTACTGAAAATTGTTAAGAACACAAAATTGTATTTTATGATTTTTGCTTGTACTTTTCAGTTGTACATGTACTTTTAACATGATAAATGCCATGTTAAAACTGGTATAAAATGTCAAAATAAATAAACACAAAAATATATTTCCTTAAAGATTCCTTCAAGGGCAACAACAGAAGCACAATTGTATATTCTTTCTAACACAGCAAGTCACAAATCAGGGGAGGGCTGGTGCCTTCTGGCCCGGGGGCAAGTAAAGCCAAGTGGCTCCATCAGCCCCTTACCCCCCCAACATACGGACTGGCACACATATTTACACACACTCAAACTAACGCACATACACATGCTTGTTCATACTTATGCTAACATAGAATTACTCATACTTGCACTCCCTCTCACACCACTTACACATCCATGCTAGCACACTTACACATACACTCACATATTCATGTTCACACACACACTTATACATCCATTTGATTCTAGCATACATTCACACAAACTCCCTCCCTTACCTACTCACTCGCTCCCTCTCGCAACCCGCTTACCTCACCGGCAGCTTTCGCTCTGGCTTCTCACACACTGTGCTAGTAACCCCCCCTTTTTCAGGCATGTTTGATGTATGCTGTACCCTACATAAAACGAGAGAGAAAACACAAAAAATAATCTTTCATGTCTCTTGAACACATAAACATCACATGTGTGTGGTTAGAAAGCATTATATGTTCATGAAGGACCCCCTGAATCATGAGGTGTTAAGCTGAGAAATTTGCAAATGTGGTCCAAAAAAGGACCACTGTGTGATATAGGGGGTAATAACTACACTGAAACACTCAAATAAACTCCACACAAACTATGTATTCCCCAAAAGTGACCCTTTGATGATTTAAAGGACATTTCACTTACTTTTCTAGGAGGCCCACTGCAACTACAAATCCAACAAAAAAAAATCTACTTCTTCACGTCAATCATGTTTTGGGATGGATGTTGCATGCTGTGCTACCTGCAACAAAAAAATAATCTCCCACTAGTTCTAAGCACATAGATACTTCATTATGTCAGCATTACACGGTCACAAGAGACTCCCAAATCATTAGCGTTCAAAGTGGTTCTATTGTTTTTTTTACAGTTGAACCAAGAAGGCAACATCATTTTCAGGGAAAAACTCCTCCTAAGCATCAAATAACCCACAAAAACTATATGTTCCTTGAAAGCATATTGCCTGATGATTTCAAAGACACCCTATATGCCTTTTTATGTAGCCATTGATCACACAAATCTAACACGATTTTGTGGGATTTTCCTTTTTTACTGGCACATTTTGGGATGGCTGCTGCCTGGAACAAGAAGGAAATCTCAAAAAAGACATTTCCCGCTTCTGAGTCTATAGATATCACATATGTGTTGTATGTCAGCTTTACACAGCTGCCATGAGCATGACAATTTCTTTTACAGTTGAACCAGGAAGGTGCACCTCATGGTTTGGGAGGGTAAAACAACCCCTAAGCAACAAAAGAACCCCACTATATATTCCATGGAAGCTCATCACCAGATGACTTTAAAGACACCCTACTTTCTTTTCCATGTTACATGCTGGGCTATGTAACTCTGATATAACAGACATATGTGGTATCTATATGCTCAGGAGTAGCTGTGCTGTGTTTTCTTGCTCCAGGTAGAAACAAAAGAACATAATGAATTTCCATCTACCCCTGAGCATTTAGATATCACATATGTCTGTTATGTCAATCTTACATAGTCACAAAAGATGCTGGGGGAAACTAGTCCTAAATCCCCACTATTTATCCACAGAAAGGGCATTGGTTAAGCATGTCAAAGGTACTCCACTTGGATTTTCAGCTGCAGTTTCTATTCCTAGATTCGGTGGTAATTTTTAAAAATGTTTTTGGTGCTGCTCCTTCCCTAGGTTTTCAGACAATTAAAAAAAAAAGTTACATAAAACCAGTTTATGCTCAAATAATTAACACTCTAGTAAATATATCTAGAGGTTAAAGGTTTAGGAGTTTAGTGAAAGGTATAGTTAGATGTTAGGGTTAGACCTAGTGTATATGGTTAGTGATAGCGGGGTCACTTGCTATTGATTGGAGGGATCGATCAATGATCAGTGACCTAAAGGACTACTAAAATCAGTGATCATATGTTAAAAATAAAAATGTTAAAAATGAAACGATTCTTGCAAAAACCTTGTAAGTGACATGTTTAGGCCACTGACATTGACCATTGATATTGACTGAAACTGATCAATAATCAGTGACCTAAAGAGTCCCTATTCAGTGATCAGAGCGATTATGTATATTTTTTTAAAATATAATACAATGTTCATTTTCATAGATGTGTATGTATGTGTTTATTTTCAACTGAATGATCACTCTCACTTTATATGACAGCGGTGATGTATGTGAGGGGGAGGGGTCATCCAGTGGCTGGCATGACGATCAGATCACTTCTATTAGTCAGGAGTGATCTGCTCAACACCATCACTCCTGGTTGGCGTTGCAGCAGTTGGAACTGCTGCTGAGCTGACTGACAGACACAGACCTGGAAGTATTTGAATTCCGGGACCTCTGTTGAAAATGATTTTTAAAAAATGATTTTAATGCTGGTGCTTAATAGGAGCAACCCCTTCGTTGCAGTGATCGCACCACCAATGGGTTAATTGCGGCACAATTTATCTACAGAGCTTGGCAGGACAGTGAAATTGGGTGGCAAAATTGGGACTGTCTTGCGCAAAGCAGGACAGTTGGGAGGTATGCACATTTCAATTATGTGATGTGCTGTCAAGAAGTTTGCTTTGGGTATTATTTTCCTTCAGTTCTTTTCTGGTTGCTGTATTAAACAAAAAGCCAACCGTGTCCATTTTCACCTCCTCCCTTGTAGAGTTAATGTCAACATAACTTTGGTTTCATTACAAACATTCCCTGTGTCCTTGTGTAGTTAGCCCGGAGCAGTGTTGGTTCTTCCAGAAGTATTCCCATGCAATGGCAGTCTAATGATTTATAGCTCTGTTTAAGTAAAGGCCACATCGACTACCAGCAAAGCCATTTATCTCCCTCTCATTTCTAAAGGTGTAGGCCCCACTTAGCATTGGATTTTTTATTAATGAAATTCAGGGAAAGCATCTGGACGCATAAAAAAGTGTGTTCTTTTCAAAAAGAACCTTGTAGTCTCCATTAAACGCAGAGCCTACAATTCTACACAGAGTGCATCGTACTCTTTGGCCTCTGTATTACAATTATTTACCTTACCGTACCTTATAACTCCTATTAAATTGAATATAGGTGGATGGGGCACCAAACTAGGGTACTTCTATGCATACTTTATACTTTTTATTTACAAAAGCCACATGCCAATTAAATAATTTACAGTTTGGCATACATTGGTACGTAGCATCTGGAAGATGAAGAATTCAATTGGAAAGTTACGATTTAATATTTTTGGTAATATTACATTAACAGACATTGCTTACCTCATTTAAATAAGTCTTTAGACTCAAATTGTACTAAATGTTTTGTGTGTATTTTGGGGGGGTTTATGTGTTATTTCCTTCTAATTAAAACCTGCCATTGGAAAGCGCTGCCTCACTCAATTATCACAAGGTTTTCAGAGCTGCAGAGCATTATGGGTATTCCGTATACAATACAGCAAAAGTTATTACCTGCAGCAGTAGGCAAATTAGTAACTAGAAATGCATACACGAGAAAGGTGCAAAAGTATAGGCCGGGGAATTAATATGGAACAGTCTTAAAGCAAACATTCCTTTAAGGGCCTGTGTGCCTATTAAGCTACCACTTGATTGGCAAGATTGTTTGACAGCCATAGATAGTAGTCCTTGTGAGATAGTACCACAGGCTTTATTTTTTTGCAATTCTGTTCAAGTATTTATTAATACATACAATTTGTTTCACCTTCCTACTCAGTTGAAGGTTAAACATAACTACCCCCAGGACAAAACTATATACATTTATTTACTTATATACAGATTTCGTGTCAGTGTATTCTCCAAATGGTTTATTTTGGCGCATTGATACCACATTGAGTAGACAGGGCCCGCGCTACGTTGTTATTAGCAGGTTTCATTGTAATTAGCAAGCAGTGGGCAAGCAAAAATATATATGCAGAATGCTGCAAACATCAAGTAGTTCCCTAAAGAAGATACCGTGTATGAAGCTCCCTTAGGCTTCTTACAAGAACACCTTCCCACAGAGCTTGCATTCTTAATATAACACTCAGCTATGAAATCTAAAATAGTGAACTAGGCAGTGTCAGAGCTGGAAATAGGAATAAATATTTAGACAGGCTTTTTTTCCATGCAGGGATAGTCTAAAAAATATCATCTCAAAGAACACTGGGGTTTAAACAAGGGAACAACATTAAGAGAGAGTGTGCATACACAGCATGTGCACTTATATGTGTGTGAAATGCCGATTAAAGGCATCAGAATGCAATCATTTACAATGCGTGCGCATGCAAAAAGACAGGAGTCACATGTAATAAGGGAGCACAAAAACTGCCGTCAATATGACATTGTCTCCCAGTCTGGTGGACTCCGAAAGGCAGTATAAGATTTGCCGGGTTTCGGGAATTCACTGGGATATAAATGTCTCTGGCCTGTGCAGTGAATTAAAGTAAAGAAAGAGGTAACAGCAATCATTTTACCTCTTTGCTAAGGTTCAGGTTCTGTCCTATGAGAAGTCTGGCAAAGCATTTTTGTTACTTTGTTTAGACCATGGACAGTATGATACTATGCAATTAAACCCAGTTAACAGTATAACCCAATTTTCTTAAGTTTAGCTTTTACTTAAGTATGTAACCTTTTGAGGCAGAGCTAGACTTGTGTAGCCGCAGTATAGCTCAAATGCAATAGCCTCTCCAAAGAAGAATACCTATTAACTCTTCATTTATTCAATGTAGATTCTTTAAAGTAAATAACTTACCTTATGGAGAAGTTGCAGCTACTCAGTCAGGAGCATCTGAACACATCTCCTATCTAGAAAATATCTGAGGGATGGGGAAAGGGGCAAATGCATATGGGGGATTCTGCAGAATGCTAGAATATCTTCTAGATTTTCACAACACATATGGATGTTACCCATAGAAAAGCAACAAATGCCAAAGTGGTGGGTTGTAGATGCTAAATGCCACATCCATATACTTAATTATTTAATAAACCAACAGGTTTTGTAGGGTGGGGAAAAGCATGTGTGCATTTCACAGAAAAGTTGAGGCAGTGATCCTTCATCCAGGTGTGATATTACACATTTAACGGCAAATGTTCTTAAGGTATTCATAGAAGATAGTCCACACACACATTGTTTCAGCAGGAAATTGTTGAACACATAGTTAAAAAGAAACTAAATTTGTACCGCTACTACACATTACGCACATTCAAGGTTGGACTTGCAATGAGCAGGTGGCCCTTGTACTTTAAGATGGCAGCTTCCTGATCAATGCAGCTATAAGCTGGATATGTGCGGTCGTAGGCTACTTTGTTTCTGCTTACCAGCCACTGGTAGGACATTGTAGCACATTACCCGCATTGGGTAAGTATGTGGTGATACTGGCCACATGTTCAGTTTGGGCGAGGACGCGTATATATTATTATTTATTGTTTTATATAGCGCCATCAAATTCCGTAGCGCTGTACAAAGGGTAGACAGGACATAACGTAGTATATAACATAACAATTTCACTTACAGAAACAACAGGTGAGACGGGCCCTGCTCAAATGAGCTTGCAATCTAGAAGTTGTATATGTATGCTATATATTGTATATATATCATATTTATATGTTATACAATTATTGATTTCTTGTTTTCCTCCAGTTGTTGGTCCTTCAAGATTGCTCTCTCACATAACTGTATCTACTGAAATGGCAACAATTATCGTAAGTAAAACCAGTTTTCATTGGAAATAAAACATTGCTATCCGTGAAGAAAAATCTGCTATAGAAACAGTTTCATAAACTGGAGCTTTAATAGCCCTTCCAGCCCAGAGGAGGTTAATATGTGCAATGTGTATATTCACAATAATGGGAATAATAAGTGGCAGGTTGCAGCCAGGTGCGACTGCAGTGATGCCTCTTGATCTTGGACTGGCTCCTGGCAATGAAATAGGTTTCCGTGTGAGTTCATGTCAAATCTAATCTTGGAAACAAAAAGAACGGAATTCATTTCTTTGCATCTCTTGTCCCTGGGTGTACTTCATCTGACCTCTCTATTTCCTTGGGTCAAATGGATGAATACTTTGAGGTCTTTCATACCTAAATATGGGCTTCCAACCAAAGCCTATTTCAGTCTCTCAGCCACTGGCACAGAATCTCCGAGAAAGAAAATGCAAAGTTTGTGGCTGACTTTCTTCATATAGCGAGGTTTACAGCTTTGCTGATCAGTGCAGTCTGCAGGTGAACCTATTCATCAATTTAAGGTTTTGCCACTGGCAATACTTGCCTTGGTACTTTGTGCGAATAGATGGTTATCTAAAGAAAATGACCACCTTGCATAAGAATTACAGTGCAAGAGTCGTTAGATGTCTTTCTTATTTAACTGTGTTTTTCCCTATTTAATGTTTGCTAATTGGTATAGCTGTGCTGGAATGGAAAATGTCTTTTTTTATTTTTTGCTTCTTGATCAAAATATCAAAAATACTTAATAGATATTTTTATATAGAGACACTTATCTAGGGGAAAAATGAGATTACTTCCCAAAATGTTTAGGTTCCCTTTATTTCCCTTTAAACTGCAGAAGCTAGATCAGTGTGAACCGCCTTCCATTTTTCTTTCACATCTCGGGAGAATTTAATTCTAAGTGTCATAATATTCCTTGCATTAATCTTACACTTGTACTTTGAAGTGCTAAGTGGGATGATCTAATTGCACATAGCAGTCGGTGTCATAATTCTCCATTACTCTAACACCTGGACTGGATGTCTTAACACCTATATTTTAAGCATTCTTTTACTGAATGGTTGATTTACTAAAGGTCCATTTTTTAAGAAGATGCCGTCTAGCTAATGCAAAGTTTTCTTGCCTGAATATATTTCACTTTGGATAGTCAAAACGCTAATATGTGTTTTTGATCAGGGATATTATATGTCTGTCAGAGACACTTGACTGTATTAGTCATAACTATATAAAATGTAAGCTGTTTCATAAATAACTTATTCCATTAAGTGGTATAAACATTATATCCAGTGTATGTTATAGCAATATTTATACTGTATGTAACTATATAATTTAAAAGACATGAGGCATGACAAAATACTTAAACCTGCATTCTCTTCACAAGGCCACTCTGTGTCAATGGAAACGAGCTGTTCATGGAACACAGCAGCCTTATCGTTGTGGCCAACATGTGATGCCTGTTAACCCTGGGACAAAATCTGATCTAGTTGCGATCCTCCAGAATGCCCCTGGGAACGGGAACTCCCGGAAAAGGCTTGTAAGCGTTGGTAAGCAATTGGAAGGCTTGTGAAAGAAGGGGTGCTGTAGATACTTTCTTGCTTGCGCCAGATAGAAAACTGCAGATGAGCCAGGCTATTTGGAAAGATAGCACTGGCAAGCTGTTTGGGGGCACAGGCAAGCTGTTGGGGCACAACAATGGCACTGGCAAGCTCTTTGGGGGCAAACATTGCACATACACTCTGTTTGAGGGCAAATGTAGCACTCACAGCTGGTAGGGGGCAATGCTGGCACTGTTGGACATGTTGTTGGTGAAGTCGGTGGTTGGAGGCTATTACCCCCTCCCCCGGGGGCCTGTGTTTTCTAGTTTCCCCCCTTTGTTAAACTGTATGAATTACTGAAGAGTATTGTATGAATATGAAGGGCATGCTAAAGGAAGGGTACTAAGATGATAGGGAAATAAAGGCTGGGTATAGAGATGATGGGAAGTTATGTTAGGGAACATAGTGGAGGAGAGAACATCAGAACAGAAAATGTATTATATGCTTTCCTTTCACAGGCTTGCGTAGAAAATTCTCAAGTATGTTACACTGATGCCACCCACCATGTAAATTTAGGATGCACCAGAAATCTTTTTATTACCATTACTCATGCATCACATGGGCTTCAGGTTTGCATGTTATATCATAAAACCTACCGTTGGTCTCCTATAACCCAATCCACTTAATTTAACTTTAATGTTGCCACCTTGAAATACATAACCTATGAATTCGACATGCTGCTAGGCAGTCTGACAAATGCTGCCCAGCAGATTGTATGTATTGTACCAAGAGCACATAATCTGCTGTTGCGTTAAACTCTTTTGTGTCTGATTTAGGAAAAACAACCTAATGCTCATATCAAGTAGTGAACCACCTTTCGCTAAGAGGAACTTATTAGTAATGACATTGTTAGAGAATCAAGGGAATATCCTTAGCACATTTTCACCAGATGTCCTTGTCAAAGGATACATTAATTTGTTTAGTTTTTTTTAAAGATAAGCATTTGATGATCACCAGCAGAAGAAAGTGAATCCTGTTATAATTACCTATGTTTTGCTGACAGCCTCACATGCTTATCCCTCTAGTCTCCTGCTCCTACTTTGCTCCCTCAGTCAGTCAATTGATGCAGCCACACAGGGGGTAATGGCCTGTCCTTTAGTTTTGATGACCTTTTAAGTTGCTGTGTGACAAAGGTTAATGGAGCTTCTCATGTATTACTCATTGTGAGACCTAGTAAAGGTTATCCATCAGCATTATGGAACTGTGCTGACAAAATATTTTGAAGCACAGTTTAGAAGTTAAAAAAAAAGTTTTGACAGATTAAAAAGATATTTTTTGCGTGAATTATTGTGGTGACTTCCAGTAGCTACAGTGAGATCTGTAAGCATTTTTTCAGCTAAAGTGAACAGCTTGGTTGGACTGTAGAACGAACCGTAATTAAATAACGAAGATATCAGGAGTATCCTCACTGACCACACTTTGCATTATGCTCACCGAGGGGTGCCCTTTATAGCCGCCTTTCTATATGGAAAATACACCAATGGAAGCTTCAGTGAATGAAAACACAAAAAATTGTATGTAGATACATATGTTTATTTTAACAGAGCTTTGTTTAATATACAAGAATAGCTGTACCTTCTGGAGCTGCCATTCATACCTAGTGAAAAGTAACCTTTGTCGGTTTGGAAATGGGGACATGAAGCTAGGATTCCAAAAAAATATAATAAAATAGAATAAAACCATGCTTTCCCAAACACATACCAGCCTTATAGAAACATTTTAGTCACAAATAACAAAAGCCATAATCTTTTTTACTAGTTCACCCTAAAATACATGCATGTATATGACTAATTGAAATGCCTGTTATTAAAATGATGGTAGGTGTCCCATCTACATTTATATCACTGGGTATAGAGCGTATGGGCAGCAGTGGTAAGAGGCCAAGAGTAAAGGGAAAGATTGCAGGAGAGTAGTGTTTCAAGGACTATACATTACCTTTACCTATACACAGCATGCTTCTGTTGCAGGAAGCTTGGCTGGTCCTGTATAATGTATAGTTAAATCAGAGAGATTTATCAAAGTCTCCTCATCCATTAAAGTTTCCATTATATATGATCAATTCAGCCATTCTAGTTTTAGAAACCTGGTGGTGTTTTGCCCTCCATAACAAACAGTGAAGTCATAGAGTTAAAACCAAATCCATTGTTGCACCGATCAACGCACAGTGCCCACAGAAATTGTACCATTTGAAGGTCTTTGGAGCATAAAAATAAAAGTATAACAGAAGAATATAGCCATAGCAATGAAAAAAAATTACAGGTTCATACTGCTTATGAAAGTTGTAACATTGGAAAATCAGGCTGCTAAATATGCTTCAATATGCATTCAGGCAAATGACATGTGAGGGAGAACGGGTCAGTGGTCCAATTCCCAATCAGCTATTGTGTGAGCTTTGGGAATAGGAAGCTATGCATGTTGTCAGCCTGTCTAGGTGTTGCATTTACAACCTTCCTCTCAGGTAGACAATGAATTGCATGCGTTATCACTTACAATGCATTGTGATAAAGGTGAGATTTAACCCTTAATGCTTAGTAGAAATGATCTTTATGGATGAATATTTCATTTACATTTCATTTAAGTTTTGCCACATTTGCTTAAGTTTGCCATAAGCCGTTTTGTAACTAACAAGAAATGGGCACTCGAAATATTGGGCATTAAATTTTGTTATAGTTATCGTTTTATAAACTATCAAAAACAAGCATAACACTTCACACATTATCAGTGCTTGGGGTGAGACGGAAATTGTGACCGGGCACCGTGATCACAGTAAGTATAAGGTAAATGATATAACCATACTGGGAACTTTCAGGCTCTGGCTCTCCAGAGACCTCTTTCTCCGGGTAGCTCAATGATGTCAGTGCACGGGGCTGATACTGTTGGCGAGCAGACTGATGATGTCAGTGGGTGGGGCCACCCAATTTATATTTGTATGGGGGTGGGAGTGAAGAAATGGCCATGAGCAGGGAATGGGGTGTATCTAAACACCACTCCTATAACCCAGAGACTTTCCACGTATGGATTTAACCCTTTAGCTATTGCAGACTTTAGCTATTGCAACACTCTCATCTTGCTCAGGTTACAGCTTTACCTTAGGAGAACCTTTTGTTATATAGCTATTGTTTGAGCAACGGCACATAGTACTTAATTTAGCAGCTTGCTAGAAGCTAGGAAGCTTCCTGGTTAAGCTACAGTTTTCCCTCTTCTGGGCGAGTGGCTTTGTGTTCTTCATTCTTGTTCCATCATTGTTCCATGGGTAGCTTTGGTGACTTCACATTTGACATTTTGGCTAAAGATGCTCTTTGTGACGTACTCTAGTGATAGACCCTTATGAACTTTCTGATTGATAGCTTACTGGTGCTATGAAGCCAAGCACATTGCTAGATTGCAAGAAGTTTGATCTTAGCATACAGTATATGGACAAAAGCATTGGGACACAGGACTATTACACCAACCGGGACTTTTATGACATTGCATTCTGAATACATAGAAATTAATAGGTAATTATATGAACTGTTTCAGTTCATCCCAGGGCTTGAGGTCAGGACTCTGTGTGGCCAGTCAAGCACTTCCCCACTAAACTCATCCAATCATGTCTTTGTGGACTTGTGCTCGAATACAAAAAGGGCCTTCCCCTAACTGTTCCCACAAATTTGGAAGCATAATATTGCCCAGAATGTCTTGGTATGCCCCCTTCATAAAAGTCCCAGTTGGTAAAATGGTCAGGTGTCCCAATACTTTTGTCCTTATAACGTATCCACATACTGCTCAATATGAATACTAGGGAAAATATTTCTTCCTTTAATTTTCTAGTTTTGAAACATTTTCTCTTGGGACCACCTGTCAGCCATATTCTTCATAATAAAGATGTGCTTCAGTCACGGATGAATTAATATGGGAGACAAAACATTACATCTATGCTATAAGAAGTAGATTATCTTAAAAACGTATTATAAATAGTATACATACATTGTCACTGATTAAGTGCCATATTAAACTGTCACTCTTATGCAGGCTGCTGCAGAAAAAAACAATACCAACTGTGACATCACTCGAATATAACAGCAAGATTAAAATGAAACATTTCTCTTTTTGAATTTTTTTTTCTATAAGCACAAATCGCCAGCTGGTTTACTTAAGATCTCCATTTACCTATGCTTGATTTTCTTAATTTACTTAATTACTGTATTCCTCTACAGAAGGTAGAGATACATGATCCAGTTGCAGAGCTATGAATGACTTTTTGGACCTAGAAATTGATTAAATTACTTTGCTCGATTATAAGATGATCCTGATTATAAGACGACTCCCCAAAATCTGAATATTAATTTATGAAAAAAAAGAAAAAGCCTGAATATAAGACGACCCTATAGGAAAAAAGTTTTACCAGTAAATGTTAATTCATGTAAACTATGTAAACATTTTTTTTTTAATAAAAGCTATGATTGAGAAAAATATTTCTTTGTGTTTTTATTTCCTTTTATTTTCCAACCTGCCCCCAGTTATACACATCTGCACCTATATGGCACTGTGGCCCATGATATGCTATTAACCCTCTAAATGCCCTCTAAAGGCATTTCATAGAGCACTCTGCCTACAAAAATGCCTTATGCCCCCCATTTAACCTTGTCTTATAATTGAGCAAATACGGTATTTTGGAATAATAATTTTCAGAAGAAATGAATACATGTATTGATTGGCACTTCTTTGCTATTTTACTAGGGTAAAGAAAGTAGTCAGTATTGTCAAAACGTTTTGTAATGAAATCAAATTCCCTTTCAGCCAGAATGCAACAGGCAAAAATAATAATAAAATAATAAAGTTGAAGATTCTGTGGGTGATGCATTGACAGAATAGGGGATGGGACATGAGTAAAACCAGATATGTTCAGTCATATGTAAGACAACTAACTTTAAGTCAGACCTTGCATTGTGCCTCTGCAGGAGTATACTTTAAAGCATTACACACAAGGACATCATGCACATATCTGCAAAATGTTAGGATCACAACGGGAAGTAAATGGCCACTTTAAGGCCAGCAGCCACTAGATCTCAGGTGGACACTTGAGGCTGGTTGCATGTGTCTATAAGGGACATTTGCCAAGACAACCAACAGCTGGGACAAAAACCTAGCTATGAGGATGTGGTCCTTAGTATGGTTTTCATGTAAGGGATAGGCATACATATATCTGACTACATTAGTATGTAGTATATAAAAACCTTCATCGTAAATATTATGTATTGGTATTTTTCATTTTGATTATTCCCAAAATGATACTAAATAACAGAAGTGCATTTTATACAAGAACTGCACTGCCAATTTAAATGTCATTAAATATCTATTTTTTATCATCCTTAAGGACAATGGGCGGTCCCTAAACCCATTGAAAACAATGCATTTTGAGCCCGTACATGTACGGGCTTTGTCATTAAGGGGTTAAAGCATGATTGTTGTGGCTGCTGTTTTATCATTGTAGAAAGCAAGAAGACCGGGATAACTGTTTAAATGTAGGTAGTGTGAATCTATTCTGATGGAAGACTAAAGAAATCTAAGGTGAGTAGTGCTTTGCTATGCCTGTAGTTATGTGTCATGTTGTCTATTGAAGGTCACAAAGAAATTAATAAATATCCAGTGTTGTTTCAAAAATCTAACAAGTAAAGAAAAGCAGGAGAGATTTCAGTTTCTTGAAAACTCATACCTCATTTTGTGGAACCTCCGACAATACATTATTCATTACTATTATTAAGGCCTTGAAGGACTTTTTGCCATTTATGTGCTGCTATAGAGAATGACAGGTAAAAAGTTATTTTTTCTACAGTAATTAAATAGTGCAGTCACCAAACCTAGATTAATTAACGGCCTGGTTGAAAATATAAAGGAGTGGCGCTAAGAAAATGAAGCTGTATCTAAGTTGCTCCACAGACAAAAGCCAAAGGTATAATTAAAAAAGAATTGTGTATCCCTCCCCTCTAATATCTTTATTTTGTGCTTTTGGTGTGTGAAACATTGCAATGCATAACAGAACCTAAACAATACAGCCCATCTCACAAAGTATCTGGATAAAAGTGATTTGGATAAACGTTTTTCCAATTCTGATCTTTTCTCTCCTGGCCCATAACCCATTGACCAAGGAACCATCTTCATGCTTCCATGGCTCCCTAAAAGCTTAATTGATGCGGGTTGCATAATTGATGCGTACACGTCCTGTGCCAAAGGCTTAGTCACAAATATTTTAAATACAAAAGTATGTGTCATTAAAATGACATGCCAAAATAGCTATCTGCCCCCTGTCACCCCCATTATCTCTCTACTACCTTCTGTCTTTCTCCTTTGTCTCTATCTCACTCTCCCCTTCTCTCCCTCTCTCTCTCTTCACTTCTTTCTTGCCCCTTCTCTCATGTCTTTCTCCCTTTCTCTCTCTGCCTCTTCCTTTTTTTATCTTCTCTGTCCTTTCTTTCTAGCAACATTTCTGTCTCCCTCTACTTCTATACGTCTCTCTTCTTCTCTCTATCCTTCTCCCTTCTCTATTTTTCCTCCTCCATTCCTCTCCCTTTTCTGCCTCTCTCACTCCCTTTTTACCTATCTTTCAATATAGTCACCATCTCCTTTCCTCATCCCCACCTATCCCTAAACCATTGTTTGTCCCTCAGCATACCCACTCCTCTGTAAATGCCACAATATCTCATCTTATGCTTGCCCCTCCCTTATCGCAATCACTTTCCCATCCCGTAGCCACCTCTCGCTTAACACGGCAATCTCCTAGTTTATGCCTTGATTTTGTGCAACCTTAGGTTTTTAAACACCTGCATTAAATTATTATTATATTTTTATTTTGCCAATAAAACACTCGTATCCAATTTTTGTGCACCTATGCCAGTGCATTATAGAGTAACAAGGAATTGAATGTTCCAAAATGTACATGATATACATTGATTTGTTTTTTATTTAAATTCATCTAGTTTGCAGAATGGTTAACAAGAGGTTAAAAGTTAACTTAGAATAGGAACATAATAAAACATATTTGACATATATGTTCAAGGTAGATATCTGTTGCATTAATGAAAGTAAAAGTAGGTTAGAAGCAACAAAAAAACTGTAAACATATTAGGATTTAAATCTTGAACTAGTCTACTACTAGTTGTAATTTATATGTAGTTGCCATTTTAATTGATCAACTTCATAAAGTGATCTATGTTGCCTATCTAAACAAGGTACTTTTGGTAGAAGTATACCTGTGCTTAAGGTTTGAGAATCAAAACTTCACGGCAAAGTGATGCTGTGATAACGAGAATGGGGTTGTTGCAGGTCATGATAATACGTTGTTAGTTATTTTTATATTTTTTACTTTCTTAATGCCCAACTTCATAAACATTTTCAAACTGTTTGCACTTGTGCCAGTGTGTGGAAAAGACAAAAATGACTCTTGATGTCTGGCTCTAACAGTGCTTAACATGTCCTTCTATAGCAATGTAAAAATATGCTCCAGTGACCTTGTTCATCAAAATATGGCACACTGATCACCACTCCCCACCTCTTCCTTGATTGCCTATTCCGTTTATATGAAGACATGGAATGCATGTACGAAGTGAAAAATAAATTGTATTCGATTTTCATACTCCAAGCAAGATGACTATTGATACCCTTCTGTTAAAAATAGGAATGCAGGTCAATATTGTGATTCTAGTACTGGTACAGTTTTGTCTTTATCAATGCCCTTCATTATTTAGAGATGCTTCCGCTTCATTGTCTGATGCATTTGTTTGCTTATAATCACATGATGCAACCTTTTAACCATTCACTTTTCAGATTGATTTGGACATAATGCAGGAACCCTGATACTCAAACATATTCCATGTGTTATCTTAAAATGTTGGGAACGATATGAAGACTGCTTTGTATAAATTGTACACCCCTAATGTACATATGTACACGATATATAAATCTACCTTAATACAAGCATTGGGGTTAAGCTTGACTAATGCATGGGCAGGCCCCGGGAGTGTAAAAGGGTTAAATTGATTTGTCTCTTAATCCCTGCCATGATTTTCTTGTACACAAACCCACTCTCCCTCTGTCACACAGCACTAAATTAGATCCCTGTTGAGTGATGACTAGTTTTGATACAAACAAGTTCAACTTTTTTAATGTGCTTCTCTGACAATATTTTCTTACAATACCTCCTGCCAAAAGCTATATATATATATATATATATATATATATATATATATATATATATGTTTTTTGTGTATATATTTACAGAAAGGAAGAATGATGAAGAATATACCAGTTAACAGGGGGAAACACACAGATTGAGACTTTACTATTTACCCCTTGAAGTGTCCTCTTAATCCTTCTTAAGCAGAGAAGAAATGTATTTTAAAACTATTTTGGTGTTTTGACTTAAATGCCTTAAAAATATTGACTTATTGACTCCTTGATCCAGCTATCCCTGTATCTCACCCAATCCCAAATAACCAAACCGTCACAAAAATCATGGGACGGCAAGGCCAAAGCTTTTTATTTTCATAAACCAGCATTAACAAGTAAGAACTTTTATAAACACATAACCAAATGAACCAATCTCTTCAACTAGCTGACGGAAGCCTTGAAAACCCAAGAATTCAGTTAACTCCTTTGTCAGCAAGTACTTCCCAAATATAATTTGCATCAATTGACATAGCTGCATCAACGACGTCTGCTCTAGACAGGAAAAGTCGTTGGTAGCAGGGCAGAAGTCATGCCACCTCCTCTTCCCTAGAAGATCTGGGTCTTTACAATAGAGTGCCATTATAAATTTCCTCTTTAGCCAATTTATATTATTGCATATCCGTTTTGCAGAATCTCTCCCATGCATTTGCATGAAGGTGTATATCATGGCTGGAGTGTCCCTTTTAACATAGTTTCCAATGTTCTTAAATTGATCACATAACTTAAGCTGGTGTGATGCCATACTGACATTTCCACCTACGTGTTTAATACAAAATTTTCACATATTTTATTCATAAAATGATATCTATCCAGTAAGTTTTTGTTGTACTGTTGGCTTGTTTGAGTTGGAGTAATATTCATACCTGAGAACTTCCCAGCATCGGCTTCCTGAAACACAAAATGCAGTTTTTAAATAATGATTTCATGTATAGAAGGAAATATCTAACCCTACCTTGTCCTATGTGAAAAAGTAGTTGCTCCCTTAGTCCTTTTTCGCACTTACCAGTCCTGCTGGTACTCTCCTATCCAGCCCTGTGTGTTTCATCTAGCCTGTCTGTACCTGATTGTTGTGTTTTATGCATCATGGGGTACAGTCCAAGTCCATTGTATCTCTGGCATCTAGATTCCTCCTTGATATCCTTGCCCAGGTGGTGACAACACCTGAAACAGAATGTCTGACCATCAGTTCATGGCTTAAAGCTCAAGAGCAGTTGTGTTATTCAGCAGGACAATTATATGAAGCACACAAGCAAGTCCACCTCTGGCTCAAAAAAATAAATAAAAAAAATAAAAGTCCCAACTTGAATCTGATTGAGATACTGTGGCTTGACCTTAAATAGACAGCTCATGCTCGAAAACCCTCTAATGTGCCTGAATTAAAACACACAGCAATTAGCAATTATTGAAATCTTCTCAAAGGGTGGCACAACCAGTTAATAGGTTTTTTGTGGGTCAATTACTTTTTCATATGGGTTATACAGGTTTTCATTAACTCTTTACCATCAATAAATGAATTGATCATCATTCAAAAGCACTGTGCTTACTCATGTTGTCTTTGCCTCATATTAAAATTAGTTGGATGCTCTGAAACATTTAAATGTGACAAATAAGGAGAAATGGAAGAAATATGGAAGTGGACACATTCTTTTTCACAGGACTGAAGTCCATAAGTTGCAGTGATCATAGGACCACATTTCAAATGTTGCATTACTTTTAATATATCCAACAACTATAAACAAATCACTAGAAACACCAGCATAGGATGGCCCAGTAATAAAGCAGCCCAAAAGACATTTGGTAGAGAAAATGTGTACACAACAGAAAGATAATATATAAAAAAAGAGTGAATACACGGGTCTAGTCATTATGGAAGTGCTGCCTAAAGCTTAAGCCAGACATCTTGTTTTAAAACACTCAAAAGAAGTTTCAGGCAGTGGCCCAAAAAACATTAAATCAGCCCAGAAGTTGGTTGTCTCCTTGACTGTGTCGTCACTCCCTTAAAAAAAACTAGGTCTTATTGTAGACCTATTTTCAATGTTGCCTGTGATAACATCTTAAGTAAAATCTGTAAGATAACTAACTATTTGGAGACAACAATTAGAGCTTAATGGTCTATATCCCAATAAAAACGCAATTTGGTTAGTACTGGCAGAAATGCATTTAACTAGGGGTTGGTGACACTATACTTAAAGTGGAGACCAATTTAAGAATGAGTCTTTATCTGCATCTGCCCACATATAATTTCTATGCACACATGTATATTATATGGACAAAACTACACAAAACGTTCTAAATATATATATATATATATATAAATATATATATATATATATATATATATACAGTATCTCACAAAAGTGAGTACACCCCTCACATTTTTGTAAATATTTTATTATGTATTTTCATGTGATAACACTGAAGAAATTACACTCTGCTACAATGTAAAGTAGAGAGTGTACAGCGTGTATGACATTAATATCAAAAGTGAGTACACCCCTAAGTGGAAATGTCCAAATTGGACCCAAAGTGTCAATATTTTGTGTGGTCACCATTATTTTACAGCACTGCCTTAACCCTCTTGGGCATGGAGTTCACCAGAGCTTGGTTGCCTGGTTCACAGGTTGCCCCTGGAGTCCTCTTCCACTCCTTCATGACGACACCACGGAGCTGGTAGATGTTAGAGACCTTGCACTCCCCCCACCTTTCATTTGAGGATGCCCCACAGATGCTCAATAGGGTTTAGGTCTGGAGACATGCTTGGCCAGTCCATCGCCTTCTTTAGCAAGGCAGTGGTCATCTTGGAGGTGTGGGGTCATTACCATGTTGGAATACTGCCCTGCGGCCCAGTCTCCGAAGGGAGGGGATCATGCTCTGCTTCAGTATGTCACAGTACATGTTGGCATTCATGGTTCCCTCAATGAACTGTAGCTCCCCAGTGTCGGCAGCACTCATGCAGCACTCATGCAGGCCCAGATCATGACACTCCCACCACAATGCTTGACTGTAGGCAAGACACACTTGTCTTTATACTCCTCACCTGGTTGTTGCCACACGCTTGACACCATCTGAACCAAATAAGTTTATCTTGGTCTCATTTTACCACAGGACATGGTTCCAGGAATCCATGTCCTTAGTCTGCTTGTCTTCAGCAAACTGTTTGCAGGCTTTCTTGTGCATCATCTTTAGAAGAGGCTTCCTTCTGGGACGACAGCCATGCAGACCAATTTGATGCAGAGTGCGGCGTATAGTCTGAGAACTGACAGGCTGACCCCCCATCCCTTCAACCTCTGCAGCAATGCTGGCAGCACTCATACTTCTATTTCCCAAAGACAACCTCTGGATATGACGCGGAGCACGTGCACTCAACTTCTTTGGTCGACCATGGCGAGGCCTGTGCTGAGTAGAACCTGTCCTGTGAAACCGCTGTATAGTCTTGCCCACCGTGCTGCAGCTCAGTTTCAGGGTCTTGGCAATCTTCTATAGCCTAGGGCTTATAGCAGAGTGTCATTTCTTCAGTGTTGTCACATGAAAAGATATAATAAAATATTTACAAAGATGTGAGGGGTGTACTCACCTTTGTGAGATACTGTGTATATATATATATATATATATATATAAAATAAATATGCAAATATAAGTATAATTGTAGTATATTGTAACAATACGGATTATATTACAATTTGCCTTAAAAATAAAAGAAACTACTGTTGAAAAATAATTAACCACAATGGAATGTTTAATAATGATCCACAAACACTACTATTACAGAGCAGTTTTGTTTTAGAATGTGTAATTGAGATTATTGAGCATACATTCTAAATATCAGGCAGAAACTGGACGATGTGAATGCAGCCAGTGAGAAAGTAAGCGATCTGCATATTAATTTAATATGTAGGAGGTCAGTGTGTAAGGTTTGCTGAGACAGCATGAAACGTTGCCCCTAAAGGGTTTGTGATGTATGTGCGAGGGGAGAAGGACCCATTTAAACTGCTCTCAAGACACAGCTCATAGCAAAAGTACAGTCAACAGCAATTCTGGTTTTCTGCTTGATCGGATCTATCATGGACTCTGACCACTGGAGTAATTTGGTGTGTGGGATTTTGCTCAGAAACATTCATTTCGTAAGTAATTGACCAAAAAATTAATTTTATTCAAGAGATTCAAACTCACTCGGAGAATGAGCAATGTTTGGTTCTCTATGAGAGAAAAAAAACCCTTCATCTTACATCGTGAAGTCCAATTCTCATTCTAACCTGTTCTAGCTGTAAAAGAAGCGAGTGTTTTTATAATACTACTCTGAATGATTTATTAGGGGACCCTGCTTAATCCTATTGCCTGGGATATTATGTGTGGAAAAACATTACACAGATGCAGTACACACATATCCTGAGTTCTGTTGACAACAATTTTTCATATATAATTATAGCTTACCTTTATTAATTAAAATCCATAATAATAATAAAAAAAACAAAGCACAATTAAGTGAATCAAACCCTGAATAATAAAAAAATGCAGATGTGCACCACATACTGATTCAGACCAACTGATATTTACCCAATTAATTAACTAATAATTATAATAAAAACCAAAAGAACGTTTGCATATTTGAAGTAAAACTGTTGCCTTCACAAAACCTCATCTTGACCTAATTTGCTTGATTAATTTCCCAATTATGTCACAATCTTACATTACTAAATGTTTGTGCTAAATTAATGTATGCTCATTACTGTTGTTTACAGAGAACACTGTCTTTTTTTTATCTTAACACCCTTGAAAACATAAAAGTGTTCATGGCTGTCCTGTTTAGTAACTACATGATATTTGAAATTAACAGAAGTTATTACGATATTCTACAGAGAATGATCATAGACATATCAGCTACAGACTACCACAAGTACAGTGAAATGAGGCACCGAAGAACTCATGAAATTGGTTGTACTTTAATAACAGGAAATCCACCAGAGTATGGAGACACTTGGGGATGGGGGTACTCTGCACCAGTTATGTACTTCTCTCAATGAGACCTACAGTATGTTATCTGTTAGCTTCTTCTTTAATACATCTCTAGAAGAGGTCAGCCATGTTTGCATATGGGCTACAAGACTTGTGTTAGCTATGCTAGGCCTAACTGTGAAGCAGCAATTCTATATATTGATGGGAAAGTATGTATCTTTGCTGGGTGCTGCCTTAGGCCTGACCCTAACCAGCAGACCCAGCCCCCCCACTTACATCTGCAGCCACTGTTCTCTATGTCACGGTATGACATCATATCCAGGCAAACTATATTTCAGAGATGTGCAATTCAAAGTATGCTTGGTATGGAGGCTGTGGCAGCTAGGTAAAGTGTTTTATAGTGTACATGGGCTGGTTACAATGGAGAGCTTGTTTTTGAAGGAAATGTAAATTGTGTCTGTTAAAATAACATCAGATGGATCAGTAATACAATGTAGACATTGTTAATGTTGTAAATGACTATTGTAGCTGAAAACAGCTGATTTTTAATGGAATACCTTCATAGGCGTACAGAAGCCCTTTATGAGCAACCACCACTCCTCTGTTCCAATGGTATGTTCTGTTAGGTAAATCAAGTTTAGTTTTAACAGGCCAATTGGTCATTAGAAAACCTTTTTGCAATTATGTTAGCACAGCTAGAAATTTTCTTGCTTTTCATGAAAACAGCTAAGTGTTTCCAAATCTTTGTGTGTGTGTGTGTGTGTGTGTGTGTATATATATATAATCAAAATTTCAGTATAAAGCACAGATGTACAGTTGTATAACATTAAGTTTGCACCCTTGGTTTATCAGCTTTTGATACCTACAACTACTACTATCACTGTCATCATATTATTTTTTCATTTTTATGGTGAATAGGATTTACAGTGTTTGTGTGTTTGGAAGGGGAGGTCCTGTGTCATCATATGAACTGCTCACTGCATTTCAACAGATAAGACTTTTTTCCCTGTATAGCAACCGCCTGATCTCACAGTAGCTTGCAACATGGTAATAGCGTAGGGAACCAAGGTAACAGGAAGCCATATTAGGCTGTCTGCTCCATGAAGCAATTGCCTCCTAAGGTACAGTGTTCTTAGCCCAGTTTTCAAGCAATGGCATATGTGGCTGGCACTCAAAGTGGTAAGTCTTTCTGTTCAAATTTTATGGAATGATTTGAAATGTATGCCAAGCAGAGACCTAGGCCTGTATGAGGGGGGCATAATTGTCTCTTTATGAATCACTATTATTCAAGCCAGGTTGGATGTATGTCAGGACCAAGATATTAATGATTAAATGAGTTAGGGACAGGTAAAATGTCTTTCAAAATGTTATAGAATTCAGCTGGGAGGCCATTTGGGCCCAAAGGCTTGCCTAGTTTCACTGTTTTCAATCACTACCTGTCAATCTATCGGTCTGTTAAGGTTGTGTCATTCCTCTTGTCAAAGTGTGAGTTTTCCCTAAGGCACTGGTTCCAAACCCAGTCCTCAAGGTGCAACAATAGTCCAGGTGTTTTGTAATCGCCATATTGGGAAACAACATGGTAATTTGGTAAGAAATTCTGCCATGTTTGTTTGTTTGAAGACTGAGTTGGCAACCACTACACTTGTAAGTATATTGTTGCTCCACGTTAATTTCAGGCTTGTTAGGAAGTAACATACAGAGAAGGGGGAACATTCTCCTTGGACAGGGCAGGGGTCAAATTCCATAGCAATGGCAACTGGCCATCATGGGAGCTGATGCCAAAAATTGTGTCGGTCCAGCAGAGCAGAAAACAATATCTATGCTTGTGAAAAACTAGTGTGAGTTTTAGTAGAAGTTGCAGTCTTTCCAAGTCTGGTTAAAGAACTGTCATAGGTCTATTAGGTGGAGTTGTTTATATAGAGATGATTGGATTTTTAGTGTGTGTTGTAGGGAATATGAATGAAAAATGTTTTAGTATCTACCATAATTTGCACATCTGTAATTAGTTACTGCTCTGGCCCTGCATCTGCTTGTTATGTATCTAGTGCAGCACATCTAGTGTTCCAATGCCAGGGAGGGTTGTCCCATTTTGGATCAGAGACCAGCTCTTGTATTTCCCCCTTCAGTAACATACACATCATTTACACACTCACTATAACACACATAAACACTCACACATACAAATTAACACATACACTTATACACTTACTCATATACTTACTCACACACTTACACATAAACATTCTACCATAAAATTACAAATGAAAACTCACACAGTTACACATATACACACGTACTTACACATACACGCTCAAGCTATTACCTACACACCAAAACATCCCCCCACACCATCACACCTCCACAGCCTTACCTTGTCCAGAGTCTTTTTTTCTGTGGCTTCTCACACAATGCAGAAGGTGGCTCAATTACAGCGTGGTCATGTAACATTGTAGAGCATAGGGCACACATGCTACACAGAGTTGTTGCAGAGTGTCTCACAAATACTGTGGACAGTACACAGTGCCATAGTATGTTCTCTTGCACACATATAACTCATTTGATTTTCTAGTATACCATAGTGCCAGCTGTGGAACCAGTATTCCAGTGAATGTGACAATATAAGGTTTTCTTTATACATAAAGCTTTTCTGTAGCTGTCTGCTGACTCTGGCCTTGATCATTAAATGTTCTCTTTTTATGCTTCCTCAGGTACTCATTGCAGCAGAGCTGAATGTAATACTTCTCCCACTTTGGGAGGAAAAAGGCATCTACAACCTGGCGGAGTCTGCTAACATTGATCAGCTGTATACAGAAGAACAGAAAGCAAACTGTGAACAAGAAGGAGTGCATGTATTTAGTGGCATTTGAGAGATCTCCAGTGTTACCTGTGTCATTTGTGCTAAATAATGTATTCAATGCCCAAATTGTCATCTGTACACTACTGGATAGAAAGGTATCTTCCTCAATTAGCATCTCCAAATTGCAGAGATTAGAAAAGGCAAGTTACATATAGAGTTATTCTGGACTAAATGGTCCATGATCTATGTCAACAATTAAGTAGAAGATGAGAAAGAGAGGAATGAAAATGTGATGGAGAAACTCCATGATCCTTGGCATTCTCTCAGGCCTGTGAAATATAAGTTAGAAAGTTTGAAAGTTTGCTTGAATTGGAACAAGTTTCTCTATATCTGTTTTTTTACAGAAGATTGCCATCTGTATAAAGTAGGCTGTCAAGTACACAAACCACATTTTGGACCATTCATGTTTTGCTGGTGAAACATTTGGCCAAATTATTTATGGGTTCATGTGATTGGGTAAAGTTGGCATCTATAGTGGTCTTGTTTTTACACCATATGTCTCCATGTTTCAGCAGGTCACAATGTTTCATTTCATGTACTCTTGCATTATAGAAAAATAGAATTTGGTGACAGATAAGAACCTTTCGGTCCATCTAGTCTGCCTGATTTTCCTGATGTAAGACTCAGGACTTAATCAGTCTTTGCTCTTGTCTTATATACAGGATAGCTTTTTGCTTATCCAATGCATGAATAAATTCCCTTATTGTTTTAGTCTCTAGCACCTTTGTTGGGAAGCTATTACATTTATTTACCACCCTCATCAAAAAATAGATTATGTGTGTGCATTCAGGGTTAGTGTCAGTGGCGTCTCCAGCTTTCATATTTAGGGGGGGCACATGGAGGGCCAGGGACCAAAGTAGGGGGGCCAATTATAAAACGGGACATATAATATATATATATATATATATATATATATATATATATATGCGTTAGACATGCATTTTTAACTACATCATATGTACTTATCTCTTTGAAGTGATTGAAATATGATTTTAAAATAACAGCTGAACTTGCAGTTATTTTTCATTCTTTAATATTAGCCCCTGCTGCCAATATATATATATATAAATATTAGACCCTGCTGCCGATATATAGAAATATTACACCCTGCTTCCGATATATATTAATATTAGCCCCTGCTGCGGATATATATTATTATTAGCCTCCGCTGCGGATATATACCTATATTATACCCTGCTGCCGATATATATTAATATTAGACCCTGCTGCCAATATATATATAAATATTAAACCCTGCTGCCAATATATATAAATATTAAACCCTGCTGCCAAAACATATATACATATTTGCCCCTGCCGCCAATAAAAATATAAATATTTGCCCCTGCTGCCAATATATATATATATATATATATATATATATATATATATATATATATATATATATATATATATATATATATATATATCAATATTAGACCCTGTTGCCAATATATTTTATAGTGAAAAAATTGGACCCTACCCAAGCATTTCCTTGGGCCCCGCTCAATGCTCCCTTGCATGCAATCACTCCCTCCGCTACCACACCAAAAAAATATATTTGCCACACTGACTGCAGATCAGGGGAAGACAGTGAGAGTCAGTCCTTCTGACTGCACCATGACATTGAGAGGTCCTCTCCCCTGTAATCATCCCTTTGTCCCCTCATTCCCTAAACCATTCCGCTCTTTTACTTACACCCTATAGTTCAGGTATAGATCAAATAAACAACACAACAGAATAAGAAATACAAACCCTGTATTTGCAGGTATACATAAATAATGTATGGAAGCATAGCATAGCAGATACAGATCAACAGAATGACACACAAACCCAGCTATGCAGGTACAGATCAACTGGAAATCACATAACAACTAAGCATTCACAGTATAGATAAAACCCCCTAAATTACAGCATAGCTCACAGGATGCAGCTCACCAGCCCTGGTGTCCACACTGCCCACATAGAACCCGACCAGCACCAAGATAACATTAACAAATTACAGTCGAGAGTGAGCCAACTTTGTCCCCAAACAGCCCAGCGTGAGCCAATTTTGTCCCCAAACAGCCCGCCCTGACACCAGTACAGGCTCTGCAACACCGACACCCAAACACACACACCAGGACAGGCTCTGCCACACAGACACCCAAACACACACACCAGGACAGGCTCTGCCACACAGATACCAGGACAGGCACTGACACCCAGACACACACCAGGACAGGCTCTGCCACACCGACACCCAGACACACACACCAGTACAGGCTCTGCCACACCGACACCCAAACACACACACACATACTAGGACAGGCTCTGCCACACAGACAGCCATACACACACACCAGAACAGGCCCTGCCAAATCAACACCCACACACACACACACCAGGACAGGCTCTGCCACACCGACACCCAAACACACACACACACACACCAGGACAGGCTCTGCCACACAGACAGCCAAACACACACACACCAGGACAGGTTCTACCACACCTACCCCCAAACACACACACACCAGGGCAGGCTCTGCCACACAGACAGCCATACACACACACCAGAACAGGCCCTGCCAAATCAACACCCACACACACACACACCAGGACAGGCTCTGCCACACCGACACCCAAACACACACACACACACACACCAGGACAAGCTCTGCCACACAGACAGCCACACACACACCAGGACAGGTTCTGCCACACCTACCCCCAAACACACACACACCAGGACAAGCTCTGCCACACTGACACCCAAACACACACACACACACACACACACACACACACCAGGACAGGCTCTGCCACACAGACAGCCAAACGCACACACACCAAGAAAGGTCTTGCCACACCTACCCCCAATCACATCCAAAATGCTTTCCACACTGGTTTGCTGTTTGTTTGTTTTTCCCCCTTGTGTATTGATGCCCCAGCCAGCCCCCCTTTGGTTTTAATGCATTTCCCCCCACAACCTTGTGTATTGCCCCATGTGGATTTGTGCCCCCAGCCAGCCCCCTTTGTACATTATGCCCCTTGTGTATTGCCCCATGTGGATTTGTGCCCCCAGCCAGCCCCCTTTGCACATTATGCCCCAACACCCTTGTGTATTGATTTATGTGATGTCCCCAGCCAGCCCCCCTCCCTTGTGTATTGATGCCCCCCTTTGCATTGTTAATGACCCATGTATATTGAACCCAGCCACCGACCCCCCCACCTTTGTGTGTTGATTTATGTGGTGCCCCAACCACCCTGTTGTGTACCCCCTAGCCACCCCCATTTTGTATTTAATTGTTGTCCCAATGCAGCCCCCCCTTTGAATATGGCTCCACTTCCTCCTATTACCCCAACTTTTTAATTTTTTTAATACTTACGTTTTTGCCGCATCCTTCACTGCTGCTGTCCTCCGTGCTCTTCTACCTGCCACGAGGAACTGTTCCTTGTGACTCCGCCCCCTTGAGCGGCCCATCACATTGATGATGTGACGTGCTGCTCAAGGGGGCGGAGTCACACAGAACAGGACACTGGGCGGCACTGTGCAGGCACGCTGGCCGCTTAATGATTTTAAAGCGGCCAGCGTGTCTAACCGCCGCTTTAAGACTTGCAGCCACATCGGCTGCAATGGCGTGCCGGCATTAAATGGGCGGCTGCGCGGCCGTTTAATGTACTGCCTCCGCGTCTTAAAAAAAAAAAAAAGACGGCGTTTCAATTGGGGGGGCCACTGGTTAGTGTAATAACACTCCTTTATGAATGATGTAGCAAAATGCTAAGTGACGTATGACCCATTGGGGGGGTACAACACTCACACAAAGGGATGTGTAAGTGTTTGTGTGTAAGCATGAATGTGTATGTTTGACCACAAATTTGTATGTGTCTTTGTGTGTGAGCATGTATGTGTAAGTTAGGGTGACCATATCGTCCATGTTTTCCAAGACACACATATTTTTTGGACATTTCTTTGCTTAATTGGCCGGAGAAAAAATATACCAATATTTTCCACAGTCATGGAGCATTCTTATGTGAAAGTAGCAGAGATCTTTGGTGTTTTGCTTTTTGTAGTATTCTATGAGGGTACCTTGTGGTAACTGCAGGGGAGCTCAAGCTTCTACAAGTCTTCTTCTCAATGCTGGTCCAGATACATTTCAGAGTTTTGAGTGTAGTTTCAGATAACTTCTCATTGTTTCCCAACTTTTGTGATGCTCTGCATTATAGATACTGCTAATCCAGCTGTTGATTGAGAATCCTGTGATTACACCTATAATGGAATTCTGCCCTGATGCTCACCAGCTAATTCTAACACGTCAATGTAGGTTTGAT
This sequence comes from Spea bombifrons, assembly GCF_027358695.1. Taxonomy (NCBI): domain Eukaryota; kingdom Metazoa; phylum Chordata; class Amphibia; order Anura; family Pelobatidae; genus Spea; species Spea bombifrons. The sequence goes on along the minus strand of NC_071088.1, from coordinate 64,737,386 downwards.
GTGGGTGTGGAACCAGAAAAGCATGTCTGCCAATTATGAAATGTCTTCTTTTTGGTATGTTTACGGTCATAATGTCATATTGTTCATTTGTTCTGTGCTCCTAGTTTACTCAAAGCCACCATAATAGGGCTGTAACAAGGGATCTTGGTGCCTGGGGTAATGTCGTGTCTGATGCCATATGCCTTTTCGGAAGCATAGGGAAGCTAAAGGAGGTGTAAGGGCACTGATGGCGAATGGTTCATGCGTGCCCTGCACCACCAAGTCATCTAACCACAGCTTAACGTTACACAAACCAGTAGCAAAAAGCATATCCTACAAGGATCCCTAAAGGGAGAAAAGCGTATACTAGCCTAACCTCCAATCCAACCACAACATGACTTGGAATTGGGAACAGTTTGCTGTATGGGAGAGTATATGTCCATTTAACATAGAGCTGTTCTGAAGTTTTTCTTGCTCTTTATGTGATTTCAGTACTTAAAAGAGTAACATAATTGTCCCCTTCTCCCAGTCCACATTATTTATTGATGTTTAATCATTAATAGAAGTTAAAGAGCAGTGAAAAACTTACAAGTGCTGAGTTTGGCTTTTTTCTCTATGAGTGGCGATCAGCCAGTCTGTTTTGCTATGATGAGATGCTCTAATTGACCATATGAGACTTGAGCGTGGCCTCTGTGAATCTCTCAAATTAAAGAGGAATCGTTGATGGGCTGAGGGAGATGAAGTGTCTGAATTTCAGAGACAGGGAGAGGGAATTGGCTCATGTTGCAGCAGAGGACCTAAAACTAACTCTGCCACTTAGTTGCAAAATTAATTAATATAATGTTTATATTGTGAATTTTGGATAGATAACGATGTTATAGATACATAGTACTATGCAAAACTTTTAGGTAGTTGCGAAAAAATTATGTAAAGTAAGAATGCTTTCAAAAATATTCATGTTAATAGTTTTAATATTTTTTTTAAATGTATTCCGGCTATTATTCCTCATTGATTACTAACAGCTCCCTAACTGTGCATTAAGAACAGATAATCCGAGGAGGCTTCCTGTGCAAGAAGGGCTACGATGATGCCGTATAATTCAGAATTCAGCCAGCAAGGTTTCTTGAAAATAGCATCACTGACTGAACTATGCATAATGAGAGACCAGATGAAAACGTTCCTTAAGAAGAAACTTGCAAAGTTGTTCGGATGGACATGTGCTGCCAGATTCACCCCCAAAGCATTCATAAAAGGGTAAAATGAGCATTGCATGAGCAGATGCCAACACTGTCCCAAACAGGGACAGTGAAACACTTTTTCCAGGTCAAAAAGCTAAGCTTCACGTAGACCTAACGTTTCTGAGTTCAATGAGATCTGCAACATAGTCATCTTTATTCAGCTGGTTCACCAGGAATAAAGACAGAAAGCTTGGATAAACTCAAATTATACAGCAGAAAGAGACAGCTCAGAAATGAACAATATGGTTAATTACCCTTAGGGTCTTAGTTTAGTTTAGGCAAAATAATGAGAATTGCTATTTAGTCCCTTAAGACTGCCAAAGTTGTAGACACCTGATATGTATTCAAACTTGGTCACGGTTTGACCCTGAGTTGCAATAATACTGTTCACTGTCATAATGTCAGGATTCTGAAGTCTAAAGTTTGTTTCTATTAGTAACTGAACAAAGAAGAAATCCCTGAAAAAAGGTGTGTAAATTGTGTAAATCAGAAGTCTTATGATGTAAGATCTAAGGAAGTAGATTTTCTTCTGTATAGGGATTATTATGAGATGAATTTATTGGGAATTATTGGCAATGAAGAATTATTGGCCATAACCATAAAAACATATTTGAAGTAGTCTTGCAGCTAAGTGTTTGTCAGTGTTTTTACTAATTGCTCCAAATCTAGCACTTTGAGATCCAATTGCTCCAAATCTAGCACTTTGAGATCCAATTGCTCCAGTTTTGCCTCAGTGATTAAAGTTTTAAAATGTTTTATTTTTTTTTTATTTTTCCCTACAAGGTTTAAATGCCAAACCCAGTTTTTCACGATTTGCTGTATGTATTACTCTGATGTGATATTACTATGCAAGATCATAAAAAAGTAAATACTACCCACTATACCAAATTTACCTATTTAATGCAAATTTACCAAGCGTGAGTGATGGGTTAATTCCCTTGAGTTCTTTCCTGGAGACAAGCAGCCATAAATAGATTCCGAAATGTACACGATTTAAGTCACTTCTCCAAAGACATCAATGTTCTCTTCATCTAAAACTCAGATGTTTTGAGGTATCCCAAAAAAAAGAAGTTGACCCTGGATCTTGAAGATCGTCTGGAGCCTGCTAGGTCTGTATGTGGAAAGGAGATATAAATAACTCTGCTTCTGTTAGGATTGCGTTAGGAAATTCTGTTTGCCAATTACAGTAATCCCTGCTGGGAGTTGAATCTTTACTTTTGAGTGACTAGCCAACTCAATTAAGTATAAGAAAACCTCCCAGCCTGCCAGACAGAAAGTAGGCCAAAATTTAAAATGCTTGTATCAAAGGAACCCCTCTGAACCCTCATGCTGCTGGAGGGTTGTGTAAAGGGTGGTATATCCTACATTACATGTGTTTAATAAAGATCTTCAGAACTTTCAGAAAATTAATGAAAAACAATATTCTCTTTCTACATTCTGTGGAAATGATTTTATCCAAAAATATAATGATCTCTACCAAATAATGTGTTTTATATGATGACCTTTTTCCATCCAAACCAAATGTAAAAACTATTTCTAATTTTGTCCTCAATATATGCATTCATCATTTATGCATTATAAATGAGCCATCTGTATGTGGGCATTAAATGCTTGTGACATAGGTTGGTTACCATTTTTGTGTAAGGTGTCACAAAACAACAATATTAGGTAATTTAAAAACCAGAAGGGAAAGTTAAATAGAGAAGAATCTATCAACAGTAGGTTAAATCATGACATTATTTATTAAAGACAATGTGTCCATATCAAAGTAATTTATCCAGGACTACATAGAAATAACTACTGTTATATAGAAATATGTATTTATTTATTTTTGCATAGTAGACGTGTGCATTCAGATTCATACTAATTGCAAATTTACAGATTTATTAAACATAATTTTCATCTGCAATTTGTGGGCCTGCATTCATTCACATTCTCTCACATTCTCATTCATTCTTTCTCATGCTCTCTCAGCGTTTCTCTACCTTCTCTGCCAACCACTTCTGCTTTGGCTTTGCACAAGATTTTGGAGTGTGTCTGTTGGAATTGTAGCCCATTCATCCAGTAGAGCAATGCTCCTCAACCCTCTCCTCAAGGCACACCTAACAGTCCAGGAATTAGGTATTATTCAGGTGTTTTTAAGGTGTATTTGTTAATTATGCAACACCTTAGACACACCTAAGTAATACCCAAATCCTGGACTGTTGGGTGTGCCTTGAGGAGAGGGTTGAGGAGTACTGCAGTAGATTATTTGTGAGGTCAGACACTGATGTTGAACAAGAAGGCCTGGTTCGCAATCTCCTTCCCAGTAGATCCCAAAGGTGTTAGATGGGGTTGAGGGCTCTGTGTGGGCCAGTCAAGTTCTTCCTCACTAAACTTACTCAACCATGTCTTTATGGCATGGACTGGGATTAGGAAAACTGCCCCACTCAGGGCTCTACTTCCAACTTTGTGGGAACAGTTGAAATTCCTTAGTTACTCACTGACTAGAATACCACTGCAGCCGCATTATATACTGGCACTTCAGAATGATGACGGCAGCTGAGGAAGCACAGGGCAGAGGCCAAGGTAAATAAGAAGCTGGGCCTCTGAACTAATTTGCATCTACTATTTGGCACCTAGGGAGTTCAATGATGTAAAGGTTTTCATTAACTTTAATCTCTTTGATACAAAAGAACAGTTACTGAATGAAGTATTTATACAGAAACATTGATGCTTCTACAGAAGGGAACCAATGTAACCACAAGTAACTTGTCTTGTGGGCGTTGTGACAAAATGTCCTTTAACACACAAGATGTTTGACTTCTAGAGTAAATAACAGCCAGGGCCGGCCTTAGGAGTGTGTGACCTGTGTGGCCGCACAGGGCACCATGGCAATAGGGGCGCCTGCCCGGGACTTAAATTAAAACATCGTTTTTTTTTTTTAACTTTATTTAACATACTCCATGTTAAATAAAGTTTTGGAGGATGTTAAATAAAGTTAAAACAAATAAAAAAAACGATGTTTTAAGGGGCGCCAAGCGGTCGGTCGTGAAGTTTTCAGCAACCGCTCGGTGCCCCTCACTCTCCGTGACTCCATCGCGGTGCTGGCGTTTCATGCTGAGCTGTGAAGCGCCCACCGCGGCAGAACGGGAAGATGGATGCCTCCCGCTCCCACCGCAGGACTCTGGCAACAAGGTGAGAAGGGGCAGGGGGGGCAGTGAGAAGGGGCAGAGGGGGGCAGTGAGAAGGGGCGGGGGGAGGGGAGGTAGTGAGAAGGGGCAGAGGGGGTAGATAGTGAGAAGGGACGGGGCAGTGAGAATGGGCAGAGGTGATAGATAGTGAGAAGGGGCAGAGGGGGGGCAGTGAGAAGGGGCAGAGGTGGTAGATGGTGAGAAGGGGGAGAGGGGTTAGATAGTGAGAAGTGAGAAAGGGGGGAAGGCAGTGAGAAGGGGGAGAGGGGTATATAGTGAGAAGACGCAGATAATAAGAAGGGGATGGTAGATGGGGAGAGGGGGTAGTGTGAATGCGTACGAGAATGAATTAATGTGTGGATTAATTGTGTGAATGCGTACGAGAATGAATGAACGAATTAATGTGTGGATGAATTGCTTGAATGATTTGTGAGACTGCATTAATGAATATGTGTAAATGATTTGTGTGAATGAGTGAGTAAGTGTGTAAGTGTTTGTGTCTATCATGGATGTTTAAGTGATTTGGGAAAATGCAAAGATGGCACATGAAGGGTGGGCTGTTTGCCGACAAAGATGTCTTACACTGGGCTGTTAAAGGACAAAGTTGGCTCAGGCTGGGCTGTAATATGTGTGTAATTTGGGTGCTGATCAGGTTCTATGTAGGCAATGTGGACACCAGGGCTGGCTTTGGGGTGTGCCACCTGTGATCTATGCCTGTGATTTAGGGGGTTTATATGTGAATTCCAATTGATTTATAGCTGCAAAGCTGGGTGTGTGTTATTCTGTTGATCTGTATCTGGTACGCTCTGTTTCCATACATTATTATTGTATACCTACAAATAGAGGGTTTGTATGTCTGATTCTGTTTATTTGATCTATACCTTCAACGCTGGTTAACTTGTGATTTTCAATTTATCTATACCTGCAAAGCTTGGTTTTTGTGTTGATTCTGTTAAGCTATACCTGAAATGCTATGTTTCCATACATCATTTATGCATACCTGCAAATATAGGGTTTGTATGTAATCTATACATGCAAGTGCTGTTTATATGTGTTGATCTATAGTTCACAGGGAGGAAGGAAAGGAGAGGTATGGCTTAGTGAATGAGGGACACAGGGACTGGGAATGATTTCAGGGGAGAGGACCTCTCAAAGTCATGGTCAGGGTGAGAAGGGGGGAAGACTGCACTGACTCTCACAGTCTTCCCCTAATCTGCAGTCAGTGTGGCATTTTTTTTGGTGTGGCAGCGGAGGGAGTGATTGCATGCTGGGGAGCGTGGAGAAGGGCCCAAGGAAATGCTTTCTGGGGTCCAATTTTTTAAATATTAAAAAAAAAAGTTTTTGTTACAGCAGATTAGCTGTTTTTTCCTTGGATATTATTGTTTCCATTGTTTCCAGTTATATATTAACCTTGCAAATTTTAACCCTTTTACCACCAGAACCAAGCCACTCGCACGCTTGGAGTAGGGTGCGTTCATGACAGGGGTCACTTGTATTTGAGGTCTATAGTACATTCTGTTGAGCTGTGAACTTTGGCTGCTTGATAAAAACTACCAGGTTATGAAATGCCTTTTGGCATTTGAAAAATATATTATCAGTTCCACAGTGGTCTTTCCTGAACCTTGGTGTTGGAATGTAATGTTCTACTAAGTGGAAAATGAGTAATTCAACAGTCTTATAAACTGGCTTGCACCATTGTGGATTAACCTTCCATCATCCTCTCAAATGCCACTGTCAATTTCAGGGGTTGAGTGTAAATATCATTTTATATCAAAATCCTTTCATTTCCTGAAATATTAAGATGACTTGTTGATGTTATTGGACTGATCTGGCAGAGCAGCTACCCCATTAACAAGTAATATATTTCCTGGAATCCCATCTGAAAATCTTTGATCTTTTATCTCTTTCACTAAAGATTACAAGTGCTTATCTGTCATGGTCTATTTTTTCTAAAGGAACCCTGTAGTTTTTTTTAAAAAAGCTATGCACATCCAAAGCTTTTATCTTTAATATCTACTGCCTATATCACTGCATGTCATGGCACTTATTGATCACTGAAGCTGACAGCTTTCTTAGACCTGAAATGAGATGACTATCATGGCATGAATACAGTATAGCTGAAATTTAAAAGATGATCATATTCTTTTCATTACAAACAATTGTATTCTCTTTTCATCCAACATTTGGGATTATTTTTGTTTTTTTGATATGAGTTACAAATGATTAGACTTAAATGATTATATTAAAAACACCAATATCTCATCCATATTTGTAGCACTGTTTTCCAGAAAGATATAATCAACCTGAGAACTCTCTGGGTTTGACCCAGTGAACTGGTGCTGTCCTTTGGTGGGGGGAATGAGAAGTTTGCTTACCTCCTTCCGGGACACTGTCCCAGAATCTGAGGTTTAAGCTCTCACGGGGGGTGAAAGAAGGACAGCAGTGGGACCAATAAGAACCAATCAGAGCCGACACAATACAATGACATCTGCACACTGGGACATGGTCTGGTACGGGGGGAATACCCCTACCTGCTCCCTGATGTTTTCTGTCTCATGTCAGTATAAGCAGTTTAGAAACATCTCAGCATGAATGTCAAGTTTTATGTCCTGTAGAGTGACATAAAAATAATCTGGTATACAAGTTAAAAATGTCCTACGTAAATCTAAGGATAAACAACCAACATCTATATTCTAAACGACCAACATCTACATTAGGGATCTTGTTGACTCTTTAGGTTATTGTTTTCATAAGATAAAGACCATTATGACTATTTAGAAAAAATATTTTAACTACCTTGTGTAATACCTTTTAGTATTATGCCCTGCCAATATGCCTGCATCATTTTCCATAACATTACTGTTATGAGATTCTCTATCCTATTAGTGATTACTTTTTTTAAGGTTGTGTGACTTGTTTTTTACTTTTAAAAACCATTGAGACAAAAGTATTATGTCCATGCAAAAGGATTGGAGCCTGCAATGCTGACCTAGTATTTGAAATGTCTCCTTGTGTCCTTGCTTTCACAAATCAAAGCAACATCAGATCTTTAGTAGAAAAAATAAAATCAAAGTTACATCAGATCTTTACTAAGCAATTATTCAAGTGTCATATTGATGGATTATCTGTCAAGAGCATTTCAAACTTAATGTGAAGCCAATAAAAAAAAAACAAACAACAGATGTAACCATTTCTTTTTGGTGGAGGCCATAAAGCTTGGTGTCTGTTTATCATCTCTCCTGTGTCTATCTTAGTTTAAATCTTATCTATTCATATGACAAACCACTCAATTTAGTGTGAACAAAACATTCATAACTAGAGAAACATATATGTGTTGTTTGATAATCTGTTGGTCAGCCCAACTGGATTGTATGTATTCAAGAACATGTGGTGATGCTTAGCTTATTGGCTAACCGAGCTCAGATATGTACATCAGAATATTTTAAAAAAAACCTGGTAGTCAGGGGAGTGCAGCAAAAAAAGTTTTATTTTTTTCTGTACCCCCCCTGCTCTCTTCTACTCCCTGTAGCTGATCTCACTCCCCTTCACTCTGGTAGCTGCTCAGGCACAGTTTGCATGCTACAGACACAAGGTAGTTTATTTCAAACTTATATTGTAACACTAGGGTTAGTATTAACTCTTGCTGTTGAGACTACATTTCCCATGACTCGTAGCCAGTTAGTTTATGTTAAGAATCCCGGGAAAGTGAGTATTCAAGAAGTGTCAAAGGTTAGCTTTTGTATCATTATGGATTGGTACTGCAGCTGCAGTTGAATGCACATCTCATGATTCTCAGCCACTTATATGGTTAGCTAAACATCATGAGAACAGCGCCAAATGTTAGTCACAACTGCTGCAAAACTACCAATTGTATTATCTTTTTTTTATATCCCTATATTGCTACACTACCCAACTTTAACCTTTCGTGATGGTAACTCCCATGATGTTGAGCAAGCAATATTGTTGATTGTTATGGGAATAGTAGCTAGTAACTGTAGGGTTTGGGAAGGGGGCTACACTAAGCCTACAGTACAAACACTAGCCTTTTTTATTCTGCCTATTATATATGTTTAGTTTTAACATTATTTCAATGTCTATCAAATGCATTTCATACTAGATTAATCAACCTCTATTATCTACTATATTTTAACAAAACGATTATTAAATGATGACATATATAGAGCTGTTAGCTTTCTGGTTGTATATAAAAAGCCCTTCTAGGGCATATGAACCATACACTTCTAGTTGAATTCCCCTTATATTTGGTTAAAAAAGTTCAGGCAGGTTTACTCACTAAGGAGCTGTCCACTTGACAGCACGTGACCAAGCCATCTCACAGAAAAACTGTTGCTATCAAGTTTAATTAAATGCTATGTTGCTTTCAAGATCAACTCAGATATTAGTTATGGTAATTTAAACAAAATCATATAAGGCGAGTTTGAAACATTTGAAACAATGGCAGTAAGAGAGACAAAACCACTTGGAAGCAACCCTATACAAGTTTAGAAATTCTATTTCTAAGTGATCAGTCTAAAGATAGTATTGATGATGCTGAAGTCATGAAGTGACTTAACAAGTGACCAACTTTGTGTAAAACAGTATTACACATTGCATTGTATCCTTAGCGTTAGTTTCCTTGGAAATTATTTTAAGTACAAGACTTTTGGGGAAAATCTGTAGCATTCCTTTGCTGTGCTTCAGCAAAAGTACAATGAGAAATTATATGATAAATAAACAAAAAATAAGACAAATAAGAATGTCCATACCCTACGATCTCACCTTCTACAAAACAGATGCCTTTTTAATAGCACAGGTAGGATTGTTAAATACGCAAGCCAAATTAACTTAATGACACATTCAAACAAATAAATTATTCTTCTGTGGATCCTAGGCATTTATTTGTATGTTATCACTTGTTTTATTATTTTGTTCTTGCAACCTTTTGTGCCTCAACTGTAATTTTATGATTACTGTAAATTTTAATTTCCCTCTCCTGTCCTTATTACTAATTTCATTGTACTTTCTTTAATCACACTGTGCTACAAATGATTTTCTATTATGTTGTTTATAGGGATACTCTAGTGTCCCAGGCAGCCCTCTCAACAAATAATTCATATTAAAGTATTTTGTAAGTGCTTTAATATGCATTCATTAAAGCCAAAGAAAAAATATACTTCCTTGTAGCTCTAGAGCTGCAGCACAATTCCGCCATGGTCCAATATTTTGCACCACTGATTGGCAGGAGATGTGATTATCTGAATGCATCCCCTGCAAGCCAAATTTTAGGGGTAAGTAATGGGACAAATGCATATAGGGGGATTCTGCATAATCCCTTCATGCATTAATAAGGGGGGGGCACATGGGAATTGAAAGGGCCCACTCAGCTATCACAGGCATTAAAGTGCTTATGATGGTTAGAGTAAACACATTTTGACCAAACCCTACCAGTTTCCTCTCATGTACCATCCATTGTATGCTGTTCCATAAAGCATATTCATAGAACCGATATTTTAATGACTCATTGGGTTTTTTCTGTTGCAAAGCAGGTAAACCAGACCAGGTGTTCATCTAGTCTTCTGTTATGATAGCGTGTAGGATTGCCACCTGTCTGACTGGGCAACCTTTGTACAAGTGAAAGAGTCTGAAAACCATGATTTTTTTTGCATCTTTTTAGGGTATAAAATGTATATTTTCTATTATTATGATGTAGCAGATAGGGGGCCCAAATGCCATAACTCTTAGAAACCCATTTAGCAGGCTATCTCCCCTTTATCACCTATATTTTTCTTTGCAACTTTCTTGTTTTTATTTCCTCTTCTTTTGTTTTTTTCTCTACTAATCCAAATATTTTGGCTGTCGCTAGTAACACCACACCATGACCGAGCCATCAGCCAACCCCCAGGTACAGTCTCTCAAAGAGTGTCTAGGATATCGCCTATGAACGGTGGCAACCCTACCCCCAGGTGTAACCTCTCTAAGAGTGTCCAGGAATAGCTGATCAAAGGTGCAACTATACTTCCCGGTGCAACCTCAAAAAAGCACAGCAAAAGTTGTCAATCTTACTGATTTGTGACAACTAAAACTACCAGTGTTCTTTGTCAGAAGCATTGAGGTAGCCCTTGAATGTATTTTATCCCACCAATGGTTCACATTGCACATTTTGTTTACAGGAGCAATATAATAAAATATAAATATTCTACAGCCATTGAGCCATCTGCCATTAAGTTATTATGACACTTTCCTGTTAAAGTTAGATTATATTTGCAGGTAACCAAAATATACTACTAGTAGATATGATAAAAAATGATGAAATGATGAAAAAAGAATATTGTTGGCCCCCAAGAAGACACAATAGCGCCATGTCAGACTTGGTTCAACGTATACATTTATTTGGACGTGTTGCCATAAATAACTTTCTATCCATTTTTTCCCCAGCGCTGTGCATATTTAAAGTGTAACATGAAGACTTGTATTTCTATATTCTGCGGCAAAATAAAAATACAATCAACAGAAAAAAGAAAGCGTAAAATAAAACAAATTTGCATTTCCTTTGTTGCTTTCATGAGCCGACTCTGTATCTCAGAATTATAGGTCTTGGGTGCCAAATATAAATTATGGCAGAAATGCACGCAAAGAAAATATCTCAATGACTCCGAAAATCCCGACATGACCAAATGTTTTATGGAGTTAATATCCTCAATTAAAGTCTTTTTGAAATGCTTCAGCCTGAATAGAACAGTAATTTTAGCTGACACATAATATGAGTTTACACGTCTATGGATTTCAAGGTTTGTTGTCATTTTATCAAAATTTGTTCCATTTGTTTCTAAATATGTTCCCAATAGATTAATGTAAGTCATTACAATGTTTAGTTACTGAATTAGCTTTGCTTGAAATCCAGCTCTTCATCAGAAGTTTTTAAATCACATTCTGCTATCCGGAAAATAAAGTTCTTGCATAAATGGCTATATTTCTTAGGTTTTTTTTTAAAAAAATTCTAGCAATTAAATGAAACAAATAAAACAATTAAATTTAAATTAATTTAGAAATGTTTTATGAATAGAAAACAATATATATGTCCCTTTCGTAAAGGAAGGTAATAGGAAGAAACAACCACATTTGAACCCCTAAACATTGCAACAGTGTACCCCACCAGCCCACATTACCTACCCTGTAGTCTCACGTGCCCATGTCATCAGTCATGGCTTCTATTTTCCTATGTGGTCCAGGGGATGGCTATGTTTTTCGAAAGACACCCAAATTTTATGCTTAATTTTTTCTTTTTTTTACATTTATTCAATTATAATTAATAGCGAATACAACCCAAGAGCACAGTCGCCTAGTCCACATGCGCCATTTGCCAAGTTTGCTTTTTCCAACCTGACACCAAGGATGACATTCCCGAGCCAAATATTCAATTGGCTTCCAGCATTAACATACTAAATTGAACCATAAACCAGCAAAAAGAAAAACAAAATAACACCAGCAAATGTTAAAACTTAAAGGCTTTTGCTCTGGGATGTCCAATATGTCATTGAGTCAAAGATCCCCTTTCTCCAATGTTTCTCACTCCACTCAATTAAGTGTTTCACCTTCTATATTTTTTTGCGTCATTGCATTTGTCCAATACATTCAAAATGAGAAAGACAACTTTACCCAAAAGATTGTCAGTGGAGGGGATTTTACCCTCATCCTGTATTGTAGATTTATTTTTACGGCAAGTTGTTTTCAGGAACACCCTAACTATCTACCAAAGACCCTTACACCAAATCACCACCACAACCCCTTCATAAGCCTTTGTCTATCTGCTTTGGATTCCTGTGGTACTCTGTATAGAGAATTGGCATTGACGGAGAGCGGGCAGAAGCACCTGCTAGTAGCATTGCACTCAGGAGCGCCCGCTACATGTTTATACGGGATGTATATATCCGTCCTTTGGCGCCAAGGGGTTCCACAAAGGACTGTTCCACAAATATACACCCCATATAGCTAAGGTTAACACCTCAATGGAAATGGTGGGTAGAATCCTGTTCTGCTTATGTGTGCACTTCTGCTTATGTGTGTGGACTGAAGTCCTGTGGTGGGAGCGCAAGGCCTCTGTCTCGCTGCTCTGCCGCAGTGTGCACGGCTTCACTGCTGAATTCCAGCATATGACATCATATGCCGGTGCTCAGCGTGAAATGCCAGCACCGAGACAGACGCCTCACGCTCCCACCACTGCAGTTGGGGCAGCCTTGAGGTAGGTGGTGGCAGGGAGCAGAGGAGGCAGAAGGACGCTGAGCATTGCATGTATTTTTATAGCGCTAGCAGATTCTGTAGCGCTGTTACAGTCAAAGGAATAAATTAAAATCACACACAATAACAAACTTGTACAAAAGGAGAAGAGGGCCCTGCTCTTGAGACCTTACAATCTGTGGTTGAGGGGACATGAAACAGTAGGAGAGGACTGCTTGGATGGAGATGAGTTGATAAGGTCCAGGTAATATGTAGAAGCTATAACAACAAGTGTAGAGAAATTCTAGAATGAAAATCACAGGGGGTGAGGAGTAGGGGGTTAGTGGCTGAAAGATCACTGGTTCAGTTGATGGGGTAACCACAAAACCTCCAAATGAAAAACACAGGGATGTGTATTTGGAAACAAATACTGCAGAACCAGGCGCAATAGTATCAAACTTGCTTAAAAAAAAGGTGAAAAATGAAAAGATAATATAATAACCTTCTACGTGAATTATTGCACAGATATAGTGAAGGGAACGAGAAAACCAAATTCAAATTACTGACAAAGTCAGTAGGCAGAAGCAGTCAAACAGTGCTTAAGCATAAAGAGAATTGATATGATATGAGGTAACCACAAAATCTTCAAATGAAAAAACTGAGGGATGTGTATTTGGAAACAGATACTGAAGAACTAGGAACAATAGTATCAAGAAAAAATAATAATGTTTGGAATTTAAAAAAAAATAGAATTCAGACAGAAGTAATCAAACTCCCTTAAAAAAGTGAAAACTTAACAAAGAATAATACAATAACCTTAAATGTGAATTATTGCACAGATATAGTGAAGAAAACAAGAAAACCAACTTCAAATTACTAACAATGTCAGCAGGCAGAAGCAATCAAACAGTTCTTTAGCATGTAGAAAATTGATATAGTCAGATATAAACAGCCATGGATATAAATAGTTGTGTCCAGAGCGGTTTCAGGATACAATAAACAATGTTATGCAAACTTTTGAAGATATGCAGAAATGCAAAGTAATTATGTATACAAATGTTATACAATATTGCCTGCTGATATAGAACTGACTCTTAGTGAAACTAAGAGGAAAAACTCCAAGAAGTACAGACCAGACGTTTCACTAGAATATTAGGAGTAAAGGCAGGAGTAAAGGCAGGATCCCAAGTGTTAATACAGTCTCTCGGAGGGGAAGCAGATGCTGACTCCACAGCGCCTGTCTGGTTCAGCTCGATCAGCCTGGTTCACGCTGTATGTGATAGTCCACCTTACGTGTTTTGTAGCAGAAACTCTACTTCATCAGAGGCAGGTCCAGGTGATATGTAGAGGCTGTTGCTTATGGTGTGATTAGGATGATGGCTGTTGATCGCACAGAGAGATGGTGTTGCCGCTCCCTCCGATTTAACGCCAGTTCTCTGTCCACTTATAAAGGGTCCACTGGGGATGAGGCCACTGCAGCTATGTTTCCAAGTGAGGCTTAGGAATTTATAGGGCTACTTTACAAGTGGTCAGATAAGATGATTGCATTTAGGATGCAGATGATTCACACCCTGTCTTAATTGCAATTAAGCTAGACAAGAGAGCACCAAAGTTACCCATTTGAAATCAGCAGGGTAGAGAGACAGGCAGGGTAGAGACATATCAGGTGAAAACAGCAGGAGTCGATCATCGATGTGTCAGGCCCCCAGCCCTTCTCCTTGCCCCTTACCTGGGACATCAGCTGTGCGCTGTGCTCCTTCGCAGGGCAGACTGCGTCCCCGTCATCCCACGGTCCTCCCTGCGCCGCCAGCCTCGCAATGCACGGCAGTCATCGCAAGGCACGCTGTCACTCGAGACGTGCCATCGCTCCGTCATGACCTCCCACAATGTCTGCTGTCCGCCGCACTGCAGCGCACTGCAGCGCAGGGTAGGCTGCATCATCCGCCTACACACACCCCCATGGTGGGGATAGTAGGGGGAGTGTCCTGGTGTCCACAGACCCCATCCCACTGGTTGGGATGGGGAAGCTGGAGAGTGAGGCTGGTAATCCCATATGGGGATTGCATATCCTCACAGGTGAAGGTAGTAACACCTGGGAGTCAGTGGGAGGAGCCTTACCTGTGGGATATAAAAACTCTGCACACCCTCCAGTCTGGGCTTAGTTATTGAGTGCCTCTTGCCCTACTCTGACACAGTCCTCATTTATCCTGCCCTTTCTACGTGATTGACCTCCCGGTACCTGACCTGTTCTTTGGACTTTGCTTACATCTCCTGTTCTGACCCGGCTCGTCTCTCGGATTTTCCCCTCGGACTTTGTCTTTGGCTCCTTCCTTCTATAGTTTACCCATGTAAACTATATATATTGTTTTTTCAAGGAGAGATAGAACTTTCTTTTGATACCATAGTTAGATGATTAGCTAAAAATTTAGGATGAGAAATTTAGCAAAAACTAGTGAAAATTTGAAAAAAACTAATTTTATATATACCGTACTTGCTCGATTATAAGACGACCTCCCAAAATCTGAATATTAATTTAGGAAAAAAAGAAAAAGCCTGATTATAAGACGACCCTATAGGAAAAAAGTTTTACTAGTAAATAAATAATAATTCATGTAAACTATTTGTTTGTTTTTAATTTCCTTTTATTTACCAACCTGCCCTCCAGTTATGCACATCTGCCCCCAGGCATGCCTTATACCCTCCTATATGCCACTCTGTCCCATGATATGCCTTTTAACCCCCTATATGCCACTCTGGCATATAGGGGGTTAAAAAGCATATCATGGGACAGAGTGGCATATAGGGGGACACTTACATACTCAGACACTAATATACCCACCCAGACACTTACCTACCCACCCAGACACTTACCTACCCACTGAGACACTTACACTTCCCTACCCACCCAGACACTTCCCTACCCACCCAGACACTTACCTACCCACCCACCCAGACACTTACACTTACCTACTCACCCAGACACTTACCTACCCACCCAGACACTTACCTACCCACTCAGGCACTTCACTCACCGCGATACCTCAGCAGGCGCTTGCTGCAGCTCCCACGGGATTACAGCATGACGCTATGTGACCCCGCTAGGCCCCGCCTCCTCCAGAAAATTGAAGAGGTCTGCTTTGGGACAGCGCAGTACCGCCGGGTTCCGGTCCTGCTTCTGGAGGAATCTCCCCAACCGGCTCTGCTTCCCCACAGTGGGCGGGCTATCCCGGGAGCAGGAAGGTACGCGCTTATGCAACCTCGGCTGCTGCCGGCACTTTCGCCGGCTCTCGGTGATAGACGCCGGCAGCAGCTGAGGTTACCATACAGGAGGATCCAGGTCCCCTGCAGCGATGCGGGGGATCTGGATCTTAGTCTAATAGTCAGACCTCATTTGAGGTCTGATTAGAAGACGACCCCGATTACAAGACGAGGGGTATTTTTCAGAGCATTTGCTCTGAAAAAAACCTCGTCTTATAATCGAGCAAATACGGTATTTTTCCCTTTGAATCCTCACAAAATTAGGTAAAGTGATGGAAAATCCCCTCCAAGTTTATCAATTCAGGTGTCCTGATTTCAGAAATACCTAATTTATATAGATTTATAGGGAACATACTATAAGGTGTAAATTATTCGTAGAATTTTTATGCTTATGGCTTAACGGGTTTGCGGGTTAATTTTTTTATTTTTTGTATTTTTTATTCTATTGTATTTTTTTTTTAAATAAATGCACTGTTATCAGTGCAGCATGGTTAGAGGTCCTCTTAGGGACCTCTTGAACATGTTATTTATGCCAGTGATGTCACAATGACATCACTTGGCCCACTTTATTGTTTTTTTTTAAATTATTTATTGTATTATTTTAGTGATTTTTTTTTTTTTGAAATCACTAACAATAATGTTTTTCTTCCTTTCGTTTTTCAGCATGGGAGAAGAACGACCCCCCTGCACACTGTGGGGACTTGCACAGAGATCGCAGTGTCTGTGATCTGTGCCTCATCGGAGCGATCGGATATCTTCTTTAAAGTGGGCCCCGGAGACACAGACATCAGAGAAGGGGCCGCATGATCAGGCCTGGATCATGCTAGGGGGGCATGATCACCTCATGGCTAGGTTGCCATAGGTCAAAAGTTTATGGTGGGGGTGGGGTTAAGGGTCTTAAAAAGTGGCTGTTTTCTCTGACCCTCTACCATTTTCTTTAAACAGGAAGGAGAGGCAGTGAGAAGCGTTTGTTCCAGTGTTCCAGTGTTCCAGTGTTCCAGTGTTCCAGTGTTCCAGGGTTCCAGTGTTCCAGCGTTCCTGGGTTCCAGTGAGGCTCTACCACTTACCATGGCTGATTTGGAGGAGTTGCTGTCCAGGATCCGGGATTCGGCCCTGCAGCTGGGGACGTCGTGGCTGGAGGAACGTCTGGAGCAGCTGACCGGAGGACCTTCGCGGACGGAGGAGGGAGCAGCACCTGGATCTCCCGTGGCGACGCAGAGGGCTACCAGAGCGCGGCGTGCGCGACCCCCCGAGAGGCTCAGCCCAGACTGGTCCACCGGCAGGCGGCAGGGTTCCGGAGCTGCTGTTCGGGCGGACGTCAGCCCGAGAAGATCTCGTCCGGAGGAGGTGAGCGTGGCGGTGCCGGAGCCCCGTGCGGCTCGCAGGAGCACCAGAGCGGCTGTGCGGCGGGACGGCCGGGGACGGCGTGTATCGTTGTCCCCGGCTCCTAGTTCATCTCGACGGGTGGAGGCGGAGCCTGTTTTCCGGAGGCGGGACTCCCGGCGACCCGGCAGAGCTGAACGGCGGTCTCCCTCCCGGTCACGTGACCGCTCGTCCGCCGCGGCTTCAAGGGACCGGAGCAGGAGCAGGACTCGCTCCTCACGGCGGTCCGGTTCTCGGCGGGCGTCTCCTCCCCGTTCCAGTGGGGGTGGCCGTTCTGATCCGGCTGCCCCTTCATCTGTGCCGGCTGCTGGGCAGTCCAGCCGGGCTTTATCCTCTCAACGGCTGGCTGCCTCTCCTGACCTCTTCACCACTCCTGCCCAGGGCTCTCTGATGACTTCGGGAACGGCTGAGCAGACACCACATGGCCAGCCTGGTGAGTCTACAGGGGATACTGGTCCCGCAAGGGTTAATTTGGCTGCATCTTTACCATGTTCACAATCTGTGACGGGGGTTGGGGACGTGCCTGGGGTTCAGCCAGGGGCTTGGGGTTCTTTTGTGGGGGCATTAGCTTCCCTTTTACATACCTTCCCGGCCCCATCTCCGGGCGGTTCTGGGGTTGCGCCTGCGTCGCCGACAGTGGTGTGGGGTACTGGTACCTGTGGTACGGCGCCTGCTGCGCCTGTTGCACCCGCTGCTGTAGCTACTGCTGTGCCTGTTGCGCCTGCTGTGCCTGTCATTCCTGCTGTGACCACCGTGCCCACTGCGGCTACTGTTTCTGTGGCTTCTGTTTCGACTGAGGCTTCTGGTGCTTCTGGCGTGGTGGCGGCGGCCGCTGTGGCGGATCCAGTGCGTCCGTCTGATACGGCACAGGGGGAGGTGTACGTCTGTTTTGAGGGTCCTTTGGGGGCTCATTTGAAGCAGGAAGTGAAGGAAAAGATTTGGAAGGGGGAGTATGTCGATATTTTTACCCTTCTGCCATTGGAGCGTTTTCAATTAGATAGGTCTTCTAAGTCTGATGAGAAAAAGAAGGAGGACGAGGAAAGGCGGAGGTATCGCCTGATACCTCGAACTTTTCAAAATTGGTTACAGGCCTTTGCTATCCTAGCTAGCGTGATTGGGGAGAGAGCTTCAGACCAGTGTTCTCAGTTGTTCTGTTACATGGACAGTATTGGGGAAGCTCACAGAGTGTATGGGGGGTTGGCCTGGCTCCGCTATGATGAACAGTTTCGTCAGCGTAAGGCGGTGCGGTCGTCCATGCGATGGGACCATAAAGACATTGCGTTGTGGCTTAAGGTCACGGCCCCTGTTCGGCAGCCCTTTTCAGGGACTGCCGGCGGGGCCAGCAACTCGTCGCCGGCAGGACTCAAAAAAGGCTATTGCTGGCAGTTTAATGAAGGGCAGTGCAAGTGGGGTACCAGCTGCAGGTTTAAGCACGAGTGTTCTGGATGCTCCGGTTCCCACCCCCTGTCCAAGTGCTTTAAGAAGGGAAAGGGGGGAAAGGGGTCTGGGTCTGGCTCAAAAGGGGAAGACTCCAGTGAAGCTAAATGAAATGATCCCTTGGTTGTCTCGTTACCCTGACAGGGCGGCTGCTGGGTTGTTGGAAGCTGGTTTTTCTGAGGGTTTTTTCATTCCGTTTGCTGACGTTGGTGTTTGTGGCATTCCTAGAAACTTGAGGTCTGCCCTGTCCTTTCCTGAGGTTGTGGGGGACAAATTGGCGAGGGAAGTTGCCCTGGGTCGGATGGCGGGCCCTTTCCCTACCCCCCCGCTTGCCCATTTGCGTGTTTCGCCTTTAGGTGTGGTTCCCAAAAAGGAACCCGGGAAGTTTCGGATGATTCACCACCTTTCCTTTCCTAAAGGGGGTTCCGTGAACGACGGGATTGACAAGGAGCTGTGTACCGTTTCGTATGCCTCTTTCGACTCGGCGTTACACTGGGTTCGGCGTTGTGGGCGGGGGGCGCTGTTGGCTAAGACCGACATTGAGTCGGCCTTTCGGCTCCTTCCTGTTCATCCGGACTGTTTTCACCTTCTGGGTTGTTTGTGGGAAGGACAGTACTTCATAGATAAGTGTCTCCCTATGGGGTGTTCCATTTCCTGTTTTTACTTTGAGACCTTTAGCTGTTTTTTGGAATGGGTGGTCAGGGAGGAGGCTGGGGTTTCTTCTGTTATCCACTACTTGGATGATTTTCTGTGTGTCGGTCCCGGGGGGTCACAGGTCTGTGCCATGATTTTGTCTACGCTCCAGAGTGTCATGAGGCGTTTTGGGGTCCCCTTGGCCCCCGACAAGACGGAAGGGCCGGTAACTAAGTTGAAGTTTTTGGGGATCGACATTGATACGGTGGCCATGATTTTCCAGTTACCCCTGGATAAGGTGACAGACTTGCGTTTTTTGGTTGGTCATTTTCGTTCGGTTAGGAAGGTGACTCTGAAGCAGCTGCAGTCTCTCTTGGGAAAACTTAATTTTGCTTGTCGCATCATCCCGATGGGCCGGGTTTTTTGTCGACGGTTGGCGATGGCCTCGGCCGGGGTTAAGGCCTCCCATCACTTTATCCGGATCGCGCATGATCTGCGCGAGGATCTGGCGGTTTGGGATGTGTTTTTAAGCGAATTTAATGGGAGAACTGTTTGGATGGATGAGGCCGTTTCTAATGTGGATCTGGAGTTTTACACGGACGCCGCTGGTGGCGACGGCTACGGGGCCTTTTTGGGGGGCCGGTGGAGTGCCTCTCCTTGGCCCGCGGATTGGAGGGAGTCTGGCATTTGTCGGAATCTCGTGTTCCTCGAGCTTTTTCCGGTGGTTGTGGCTGTGGAGTTGTGGGGCGATTTGTTCCAGAATAAGCGAGTGCGTTTGCATTGTGACAATTTGGGTGTGGTGATGGCCATTAATAACGTGTCGGCCTCTTCGCCCCCGGTCGTGGCGCTGTTGCGGCATCTCGTTTTGCGCTGTTTGCAACTTAATATGTTTCTGACGGCTGTCCATATACCCGGTGTTGAGAATTCTGTTGCTGATGCTTTGTCTCGACAGCAGTGGTCGCGGTTTCGACAGCTGGCACCTACGGCCCTTCCGGTGGGCTCGCCTTGCCCGTCCTGGCTTTGGACGATGGGGGACGTCGCGCCTTGCACCTGATACGTCGGTCGCTGGCTCCCTCTACTTGGACGGCCTATCAGAAGGCTTGGGCGTATTGGGATGCTTTCCTGGGAACCTGCGGAAACCCTTCCTCTACTGATGGCAAGGTGCTGGCGCTGCTGAGGTATTTAGGCGACTCGTTTGAAAACGGGGTGTCGGTTTCCAAGGTAAACCAGTTAGTCTCGGCTCTCTCGTTTCGTTGTAAACTGATGGGTGAGGAGGATTTTTGTAAAGCCTTTGTGGTCCAACAGGCTTTGAGGGGTTTTCGCAAGGGTTTCCAGACGAGGGACTCTCGTCGGCCGGTTACTTTTCAGATACTGGGTGGGCTCTGCGACGGTTTGGATGCGGTTTGTAGGGACTCCTATGAGGTTGTCTTATTTCGTGCTGCTTTTGTGGTGGCCTTCTTCGGGGCCTTACGCATCAGTGAATTTGTTAGTCCATCGCGCGGGGTCGGAGGTGGTTTGCGCTTGCAGGACGTGTTGATTGGGGCTGACGTGGTGAAGTTATTTGTTCGGAGGTCCAAGACGGATCAGTTGGGTAAGGGTTTTACGGTGTCTTTGTTTCAGTTGTCCGGGTCGTCCTTGTGTCCGGTGGTGTGCTTGTCCCGTTTTTTACAGTTGCGCCCTGATGTACAGGGGCCGTTTTTTGTGCACGCTGATGGCTCATTTTTGTCGCGCTATCAGTTTGTTGCGGTCTTTCGTAAGGGGCTTGCGCGGCTGGGGCTGTCCCCTGGGGCGTTTGCGTCTCACTCGTTCCGGATTGGTGCGGCCACGGAGGCGGCCCGGTGGGGCCTTTCTGATGAGACCATTCAGCGCTTCGGGCGGTGGAGATCGTCTCGGTTTCGGTCTTACGTCCGGCCTCAGCTTGTCTGATGTTGTTGTTTTCGCCCCCTCCTTTCTGTTGGTTTGTTGTTAACCGGTTTTTGGTTTGTTTGTTTTGCAGATCGTGTTTGCTGCCAGGTGTGGATTTTTGGCCATTCCTTTGTCTACTGGGCGGAAAGGAGGGCGGCTGTTCGAGAACGGGGTGCTCAATTGGGCCTTTCCGTTGACGACGCTCAGGTCAGCTGGTTCGGTTTTAGGGGCAAGCCCTGGGGGGAGGTGATCGCCGAATTCTACGCTAGGGTACGGTCCGGTTCTCCCCCGCATGTTTTGGTATTGCATGGCGGTGGTAATGACCTTTGTGGAGTTCCGTTGAGGGTTTTAATTCGGAACATTAAATGTGATCTGTTGCGGTTGTGGACGCGGTTTCCGGGGCTGGTGGTGGTCTGGTCCCATATCACTCCTCGGCTTTTTTGGCGCGGGGCCCGGTCCTTACAGGGGGTTAACAGGGCCAGGGTTAAGGTCAACAAGGCGGTGTCTAGGTTTGTGTCCCGCTTTGGAGGTATTGTGGTGCCTCACTCTGATTTGGAGGGCGATAATACGGCTTTGTTTCGCAGGGATGGTGTTCACCTGACCGACATTGGTTCGGATATATGGTTGCTAGACGTTAGGTGTGGCGTGGAGAAAGCGGTGTCTTTGTGGAGGAGCCAGCGCTTTCAAGTGGGGTCGAATGCGCTGGCCGTGGCGGGGAACTGAGGTTCCCGTCAGGTTTTTATGGTCGGTTTATTCATGGTACGGGGTGAAATTGTCGCGGTTTTCATCCGAGGTATGGAATCCGTGGTTATTGTGAGTTATGGTGGGCCTTTTTCCCACGGGCAGGGTCCC
Organism: Spea bombifrons; assembly: GCF_027358695.1. NCBI lineage: Eukaryota > Metazoa > Chordata > Amphibia > Anura > Pelobatidae > Spea > Spea bombifrons. The sequence continues at coordinate 64,715,314 of NC_071088.1, read as the reverse complement.
ATGGGAAAGGGAGGGCCTTCGTTTACACCACGAGCTAGTGCAGCTTTACGGCTTGTGGTTGGTGTACGCGGCAACATGTTGGTGTGAGTTACCTGTGTTGAGGTATCGATGTTAAGCACTTAGTTGTCGCACGGTTGGTGGTTGTAACCTCCTTGATTCTAAAGGGTTAAGTCTGGCGGTTTGTACGCTAAGGTTGGAGGTTACACAAGTTTAAGAAAATGTATGTTTTAAAGTTTGAATAAAGTTTTATACGTGTCACAGTATTTCATAAATAAAACTGTGGCCTTTTCAAAATCCAATTTGGTGTCTGTCGTTATTTATTTAACATACACTCTCCACATGACCCACAAATGTATCTAGTGCCTTGATCAAGTGGGCCCCGGAGACACAGACATCAGAGAAGGGGCCGCATGATCAGGCCTGGATCATGCTAGGGGGGCATGATCACCTCATGGCTAGGTTGCCATAGGTCAAAAGTTTATGGTGGGGGTGGGGTTAAGGGTCTTAAAAAGTGGCTGTTTTCTCTGACCCTCTACCATTTTCTTTAAACAGGAAGGAGAGGCAGTGAGAAGCGTTTCCCTCCCACCCTCCCTTGTGTTTTTCTGATGGTTCGTTGGTGTGGCGGGGAACTGAGGTTCCCGTCAGGTTTTTATGGTCGGTTTATTCATGGTACGGGGTGAAATTGTCGCGGTTTTCATCCGAGGTATGGAATCCGTGGTTATTGTGAGTTATGGTGGGCCTTTTTCCCACGGGCAGGGTCCCATGGGAAAGGGAGGGCCTTCGTTTACACCACGAGCTAGTGCAGCTTTACGGCTTGTGGTTGGTGTACGCGGCAACATGTTGGTGTGAGTTACCTGTGTTGAGGTATCGATGTTAAGCACTTAGTTGTCGCACGGTTGGTGGTTGTAACCTCCTTGATTCTAAAGGGTTAAGTCTGGCGGTTTGTACGCTAAGGTTGGAGGTTACACAAGTTTAAGAAAATGTATGTTTTAAAGTTTGAATAAAGTTTTATACGTGTCACAGTATTTCATAAATAAAACTGTGGCCTTTTCAAAATCCAATTTGGTGTCTGTCGTTATTTATTTAACATACACTCTCCACATGACCCACAAATGTATCTAGTGCCTTGATCATGATGCTACATGATATACCATGGTTTAGCTTGGTTTAAGGAAACCCAAAAACTGTTAACATTATGTAAACCTGAAAATAATAATCTGAACAAGTTTCCGAGTGTCAGATAATAATCTTACCACCAGTTTCAGGCATGCATACTATTGCAATATGCTGTCACTGTGCTTTGGGCAATGTGGAGGTGTAAGCAATTCTCTAAAATTCCCACCCCACCCATTTTTACAAATACAATTTAAAAGAAATATGAAAAGAGACAATGGATGATTGTTGTTAGTCAACATGTTTTATTCTCTTCGATGCCCACTGATTTTATCCAGTGTTGATTTTAAAAAATATTACATGTTTTCAGAATAGTACCAAAAATACATCATTTTGTGAAGAACCCGTATTATTTAGAAGCATTGACTTGTTTTGGAGGACTTACATTAATTTTAGCACATCATACTTAATGTTAATATACAACAAGTAATACAATTGTAGAGGCAGAGCAGATATATATATTTTTTTTACTTTTTTTTATTTTTATGCCAGATAACCATATGACGCCATACATTCTTACCTATTTTTCACATGACCAACGTCACTGGCTTTACAAACAAATCCATGGGCCCTCTGCAAGCTATGCTGGGCTTGTGCACTTTGCACCTGCAAGGGATTGTGTAATGCCCCCCCCCAAAGCAGGACTTTTGTTTTATAGGTTGTGGTTGTTGTGTGCTTGATAGATGTGAGTTACCGAGAATTGTAGTGGCTTATTGATGAGTATTTATAGAAACTAAGAACAAAGTCTTTAAATTTCAGTTGGAGAAGTTAATCAGTGACATCAAAGAGAACAAACAAGTTTTAGGAAGGTGTTAAAAATGCTGTAAAGTAAGAATGTTTATTTATTTATCATTTAACAAAACGAGTGAAAAGAAGACACAGCATCAATACACCAAAATTATACCAAACTGTGCTAATGATAATTAAATTAATATGTAGGTTGAAACACAATCATTATCTGAAACAGAAACAGCTGTGTACGAGGAATAAAACTGGGTGAAAAACCAGCCAAACTCACTAACAAAATTAGGTTGCTGAAGTTTGATATCAAAAGTCATTCACCATGTCAAGACACAAGTCAAGTATTTATACTGCATCATCAAGGTAGAAATTTAGAGGCCGACAGGGATTTCCATACATCTGATGTGGAAACTAGGCCAAGTGACTCAACTGTTCACAAAAAATCCAGGAACTGGACTGATGTCAAATTTTTAAATATTTGGCTGTAGCAGAAGGCAGTTTCTTTGCAGAAGGAAAAGAGAGCGGTACACGAACGAGTGAAACATGGTGAAGATATTTGAATAAGGTATTGGAGGCGCCCCCTGTATAGTCTAATTGATCCAATCATCCTACAGATAGGTTGCAACGCAGAAATTGTTCCAATGTTTAATTTGTACGCTTCATCTGCACATTGCTCTGCGGGTGAAAGGAGGTAGACAGGGAGCGTTGAATATGTAACTCTTTGCAGAAGGCCTTCCAGAAATGGGACGTGAACTGAGAGCCTTGATCAGAGACTATATTCTTGGGTACACTCTGTAAGAAATAGTTTGGCCGTTTCTGTAGCGGAAGGAAACATTTTGGAGGGGATAACATGAGCCATTTTAGTAAATCTATCTACCACGATCATCAGGGTGGTAAACTGGTAAGAAACGGGTAGGTCAGTTAGGAAACCCATAGAGATTTCAACCCAAGGTTTCTCAGGAACTGGTAATGATTGTGATTACCCTGCAGGTCTTTTATGAATATCCCTGGACCAAGCACATATAGTACAAGATGTTACAATTTTTTTTACATCTTTTTTTTAATTTGGGCCACCAGAACATTTGCTGAATTAGTTCCTGAGTTTGAAATATGCCTCCATGCCCTGCAGCAGGAGTATCATGAAAATGCTGCAGAACCAAGAGACTTACCTATCCCTCTTGTAATACAACACTTGCCGAATAGTCAGCCCTGTTACATTGGCGGATGCAATGTTGACGGAGTGGTGACGAAGAGAATCCCACAGAGCAGGGACTAAAGACATAAAATGACCAGGTGATAATACTGTATCATTCTCCTGGAGTGTGGGGGGTGTTTTCTCATACATATGAGAAATGGAGTCTGCCTTAGTATAGCAGGACCCAGGGCGGTAGGTTATATGAAGTTGAAATCTGGAAAAGAACAAGGACCACCTGGCTAATCTTGGTTGGAGTAATTTGGCAGATCTCAAATATTTTAAATTTTATGATACCAGCCACACTCAGCTGCTTCAGTGCTGTATTTTTTTTTGTTTTCCTCCTAACATTCTACCTTACCCCTGCTTACTTGTTTTCTCACATCTCCTACCATCTCTTTCTGGTGTCCTTACACCAGCCCTAACCGATCAACCTCTACCTTTCCACTGATGTATTACAACCTCCATTAGTTGGTGTTCCTCAGGTCCCTTTGACAACTAATATCTTCCTTTGGATTCCAGTACTATCATTTTGCTGATGACACCTAAGTCAACAGTTACTTTCCCGACCTTTCAACCTCTCTTCTTTAACCTAACCTCTCAGGCTGCCTTTCTTGAACTGTATCATGGATGGCATCATATTTGCTCAAATTCAATATCTCCAAAGCTGAGCTTTTTGTTATTACTCCATCCCCACTCTCCTCAATTACTCTTGACAAATTTACTGTGTACAATTCTATATACCACACTTAAAAAAATCATGGGACTTCCCTTTACTTCCAAAACCACGATGAGCCTAACAGTCCCAGGTCAAGCCACTTTAGTGGTCTGTACAATACATAACTGCATTGGAACATCCCCAACATGAAATGTGAAAACACAAAATAACTTGCAAAATAAGTGTGATTCAAAGTGAAATAAACATTTATCATATGGGAACATACTGACCTTAATCATATAATAATATAGATGTATAATTTTCCCTTTAATTGTCTTGGAAGGTTTATAGTCCACTATCATTTCAGTCCTGCGTTATCAGCCATGTTTAATGTAATTTTAAAATACTTGATGACGCAAATCAGAGCAGAAGATTGGCATGGGACACATCCCTGAAAATGTACTTTTAATTAAAGTACTACATAACGTATTCTTATGTAGGGCGTGAGATGTTTTCATTCGGGACAGTCAAAAGACGGTAGTATTACACAAAACGTTGGATCTCACATGGCTTGTTTTCAAGTGTATGGCAGCATCATGTCCCTAAAGGAATTTGTGTACATTTAACAGAAGTCTACTGTCTACTGAATGTGTATTTACATACTTAGTAAGTAATTTAATAAGCATTCGTTACAACTTACCTCTCTGTGATATCCACATTAAAATTAGCGGAAGCTTCAAATAAGTATGTTGTTAGAAACCCCTGGCAGTGAGTATCAGCATATGTGCATTGCTGAACAGAGGACACGTCTCCTCCAAGTTAAATAGATTGAAGGCTGGAAAAAATACTACCCCTACCCTTACATGTTCTAGCCCCTCCACTACTTATAGCCTAAAGGAGGAACTTGGCGAACTGCTGATCAGGAGATGCTTTTGACCAAACACATCCTACAAGATTCTGATGAATCTATCTGTGCATTTGGATAAAACAAGCTCAAATATAAGATGACACTATGCTATAATTGGCGTAAAAGTGCAGATTATTTTCTGAGAGGGGTGTAGGAGAAAAACAAATCTGAGGTTTTCTGTGGGAGTCCCGGTAGGATTAGGTAAAGACTTTGGGAGAGTGACAGTGAAATAGTTTGAAATTACACTCAATGAGTGCCCAGAAATGTATTTGTATTTACTAGTCTTAATAGTGTGAATGTGTTTAAGTTATACGCCATTTCTAATTGAGGCTTTGATTGTGTGATCTAATGTGGAAAGTTGTCTAAAAATAGCTTGCATTTTAGAAACTTACACCTGGACATATTGATCCCATCCAAAACACATGTGAAGTGTAATAAATAATACACCTATAGAATTTAATTAAGGTATTTCTTTATCTCTGCTTCTGGACGCTATGACACCTTAAGGATATAATTAAGGTGTAAGGCAGTTTAATTGCGCAGATGTACCTAGTTTTGGGTGTAGTCTGCAGATCTGTTGATTAGTTTGAGGTCATTAGATTCAGTCTTGGAATTTACCACAAGGACATCTTAAAGATTATACATTTCGATTTGTCATGTTCTTGAAGCAAAGTTTAGTTTGTCATTTCTTATTTATTGATTGTATGTTTGCTTATGTTGTGTTAAAATATTGCAGAGTGCTATGGAAAATGATGGCACTATATAAAACAATATATAATAATAATAATATTTTTGACTGAACTTTGAAATTATAGAACTACAGAATTAACCTGTAATTGTATAATTATAGTAGTTTAAAATGAATTTGCAAACATCCTAGTAATCTCAAGTGGACAATATGGTTAAGGAAACATTTAAAAGAAAATATTTCTTTATTTACTTGATTGAAAATGATCTATTTGTATTGTTGGTTTTGTATTTTTATGGGTCATATAATGGGATATGGGAAATAATGTCTGTTTGTCCATCAAACCTCCTACACAGAGATAATAATGATATCAAGTGATACTAGAATGAAAATACATATTATATTTTTTGCCATACAACATATTTTTTAACAGTATAGGCTTAAGTTTTTTTTTCTTAAAATAAAGTTATATTGGAAGATTGTATAATTAAAGCAAACATGTTTTTTATTTACACATTGGAAAACACATTCATTTTAATTTGGGAAAAAATAATTGTGTGCAATTATGGCTACAATGAAGACAAAATAATTACTGATAAAAGTGCCATTATTTTGTTTGGAGGTGAAGTCCAGCTCTTAGCATATTAAAGATGGAAATTATGTGGTTTGTTTCTAGGGTTACAATTTGCTTATAATAAGTCATTTAAATAAATAGCACAGAATGGCACACATAGAATTTGTGTAAAGGGGTCAAGGCACAGTGTTGCTTGTGGGCATTTGAGTGAAAACTACCTTTATTATAACTTAGATTTTTTTTAAAATCTTTGATCCATTTAAGTGGAATCAGAAGTTGTCGTGTATAAAATGTGCTTTAAGTAGAGGCGATCCAGACACCATTCCAAAATCTGGCAATGTGCCAAGTCATAGCCGTGCACCAGTTTAAGACAGGTTCACCAGATGTCCCAAATTATGTCCTGGACATGTCCCTGTATGCAGGGCAGGATTAATGTTCACTTGCGCAGGGCTATCCCCTGGGCGGTATAAGAGAAGTTGTTCGCACAGAGTGCGAGCAACAGAGAGGGAAGCAGCGGCCCCTGTGAAAGTCTGTGAGTGGCACAGAGAGATCTGCAGCTCAGGTAAGGGGTTTGGGGAGGGTGTATGAATGAGTATGTGTGATTGAGGAAATGAATATCTGTGGATGAGGGAATAAGTGTCTGAGAATAATTGAGTATGTGTAAATGAGTGAATGAATGAGTGAATTATTTTTTATAAATGGATGTTTGCGAGTAAATGAAATGTCAATGAGTAAATTAATGAATATGTATGTGATAGCGTGGATGTGTAAGTGGGGGGGCATGGCACAGGGTGGCTGTTTGAGGCTAGGATGCCACAGGCAGGCTGTTTGGGTGCAAATATGGCAAGTCCTATCCTTCCAATCTGGGTGTTGGGCAGTTCCTGTGCATGCAATCTGGGTGCCAGAGCTGACATGATACTAAAGGGCGTGGGGACATTAATTCACAAGGTGGTGCTGGCTGGGGACATCACATAAATCAATACTGAGGGGGGGGTAAATATACAATGTGGGGCTAACTGAGGGCAATATACAAGGATGTAGGGTCATTAGGGTGACCACATCGGCCATGTTTTCCAGGACACATAACTTTTACATATTGCTGACCAGCCTAGATAAAATGCTACCCTGCAGTATGGGGGATGTATAGACTCATGGAAGGAACCAACTAGTCAGATATACATCCCCATACTTCAGGGCAGCATTTTATCTGTGCTGGCGGCATCAATACCCAAGGGGAGCAGTTGGGGCCATAACATAAATCAGTACTAAAGGGAAAAACAGGCTGGGGGCATAAATACACATAGTGCTGGCAAGGGGGCAGAAACACAAAAGGGGGGTCAACGACAAAGCAGTGTGGAAAATACATTTTTTTTATTATTGTTGTAGCTAAGCCCATCCATATGTGGTTGTCAGTGTGGCAGAGCCTGTCCTGGTGTGTGTGTGTTTGGGTGTCAGTGTGGTAGAGCCTGTCATTGTGTATGTCTGGCTGTCAGTTTGACAGCATCTGCCGTGGTGTGTGTGTTTGGGTGTCAGTGTGGCAGAGCCTGTCCTGGTATGTGTGTGTGTGTTTGGGTGTCAGTGTGGCAGAGCCTGTCCTTGTGTGTGTGGGCATCCGTGTGGCAGAGCCTGTCCTGGTTTGTGTGTGTGTTGGGTGTCGGTGTGGCAGGGCCTGTCCTGGTGTGAGTGTTTGGGTGTTGCTGTGACAGAGCCTGTTCTGGTATGTATTTGATCATCTGTTTCTTGGCACTTTACTTTTTGTAGGAATACATTCTTTCTAGGCCTAGAAATCAGTGATAGGGAAAATAAAGGTATTGTGTTATTTAATTTTTTCCAGTCTGCATATTTTATTAAAAATGATTAGCACTTAATCATGGCTTCAGGCATCCCATGTATTTTGACTTTTTCCAGTGTACGGATGTACTCCTAATCCCATCACATAACATTCTATCCTATATTATATGCCTAGCACAGATGCAATCTTTATTCAGTACACATGGATGCAGATGAGTTAAGATTCTGTCTTTTGTATTAATTTCCATAAAAAGGCCACCAAAATGCTCAGCACCCGGCCCATGATGCTCTTAATCTGACTCTTCCCAAAAGATTCCAAGAAGTGCTTTTTTTAATCTCATGGACAAAATGTGAGAAATAACATATATATCACACAATCACTTCATAAACACATACCAAATACACTGCATATAAAGTTTGCAGAAAATATGCTTATAAAATAGTTTACCATTTGCCAATACAAAAAAAATTTTGATTTCTTTTTTCTTAATGTTGCTTGTGGGATTTGTTTTGCGTGAAAGAAAATTATATGTTTTTATTTCATTTTGTCTTATTTCAACTTTACTGTTTGTTTGCAACCAGAACAATATACAATGTCAGTTCCTGGGATCTATAATATAGTAAAAGGGCAATAGAATACATACCCATTATTTTTGCTGAAACAAAATAAAGCTTATTGTTCAACGAAACTGCCAGCTTTCCAGTTGTTGGCATGGAATTATTTCAATAATTCAGGGTGTGGGATCAGGTTATGATAGCTTTGGCACATGTGCCCAAACAAACTCAGATATCAGGCTTGCAGACCTGTGCATACCTGTTAATTAACTGCGGGATTTTCTGAGAACGGTAACCCACTCATTGCCAGTAAGATTACAATGCCAGGGTTGTGCAGATGTTTTTTTGTAAATGAAGTATGCAAACCTACAAAAAATCATTTCCCCATTTAAATAAAATACTTGTACCTATGTTTGTAACATAGCTACTAAGAAAGCAAAGTCTCTGGTAACGTTAATTCAAATTCTAACGATGTATTCAAAGGATTTAAATATCCGTTCTTTCCCAGAAATGTTGATCAATTTCATCTTTAAAAATGTAATGTAATTTACCCGAAACATTATCTACTTTAGGTTTCCTTTTTTTTTTTTTTTTACCAAAGGGTTCCTCCTCAGTATTCTGACAGTTTACACTCATTTGGAATACATGCATGTAGCAAACCATATTCACCACAAAATATACTATTTAAAACAGATGTAGCAAATGCTCCTCTTGTACATGGCCTCTTCGTATTTATTTCTTAGCCATTTCTTCTAAGTTCTTAATTCAGAAAAGTCACCTTCGTTTTGAAAAGCTTTTTGAGGCTCATATGGCAGATTACTGATAACTGAAGATTTGCTTAATTTTTTTTAGGAAATTTTGAACGTTGGCAAGTTATTCACCACTTTCTTCTAATATACTATTGAATGTAATGTTAATTCTAACTCTATAAGTGTACTTAAGGCTGGCATTGAAGATTAAGACCCTTTATGACTTAAAATTATTCACTCCAAGCATTGAGGGTTGTCCAAGGTTACACTGTTTAACATTTTATTCCTGGAACACTTTGGCCCATCCTATCTTTAATTGATTTTATTACCTTTTCATCTAACTCTTAAAATATCTACTTTTAAAAGGTTAAAGGTCTTTAAAACTAACTTTGTTTTTTCATTTAAATGCCAGGATAGGCTTATCATTAACTCTTGAAGGGCACTATCAATTTGTCTGTCTGTCGATCTATCTTAAAAATGGGGACCCTTTCCTTCTTCCTTGCATTATATTTAATCAAAACCACTATTTTCTTACAAATTTGTCCATTTGATTTTCTTTGGAACCATGCAAGCTCTTTATTCATATAGCTGTCATGCACCTCTCACCCTTAGCTGCTCTCCCCAGCTGTCCTCCGTCACTGTAGGCTGTCCAAAAGCTCCGCAATAGCGCGGTAGGCCAAAACTGAGGCCTAAAGTTCCAGCAAACCCCAGGGGGGACTTCCAGGTGTTGTCCAAACATCAACATAATGCAGTACACCTGTGGAGGGGAGGTCACACATGTAATCCCCATCAACTATCCACCAATAAAGGCCACATACAGAACTAATGAACCAGCTGCTATGGATTCACCCCTGCCTGGTAACCAATCCAGGAAGGAGCTTGTTTAGCACAGGGGAGTAGTAGATACCTGCAGTACTATAAAAACCCCTCCAACTGTGAACACTTTACTCCAGTGTTCCAGAACTTTGGTTCCTGAATGTCCGTGGTTTTCAGCTTCCTGTTCTCCTCTGCTCGCTCTGCTACAGACCCTCTATTGGATTCTCCATTACTTGACCTTTGACTTCCCTATTGGACTACCCCGTTTGCCTGTTACCTGACCCTTGCCTGGACTACCGTTTACTCTGATCGCAGCCTACCCCTGACCTATTGAACTGTTTACTGACACCGCTTTGGACTATCCTCTGCTCTTAGGCTCCCAGCCCAATCCTGACAATAGCCATGTTTTTAAATATCAAGTCTTCCCATTTCTTTACAACAGACCTAATACATTATCTAAAAATTGGACAATGAAAAAGGCAGAATTTTTATAAAGGTAATGTAAGGCATATTTTTCATAATGTTTATATGTCTAGAATTGCTATATACAAAAAAAAAGTTTAGCAATACAAAGAAAGATAGGAACCTTTTTTTTATTAATGTATATTGATTCCTTAATGTTCTTAGAACATGCTAAGAGACATGGCCCAAATGACTTCAGGATATAATTGTATGTCTTAAAGTTTTTACACAGGCAGATTTATCATTGTCCCGGAGCAATTTTGCCATTTTTGCAGTATGTCGGCTCAGCGATTATTTTCTTTTCCTGTGAATCATGTACCTATGTAAACTATATATTGTTTTTTCAAGGAGAACTTTCTTTTGATTTCATAGTTGGATAATTAGCTGAAAATTTAGGATGAGAAATGTTGTAAAAACTAGTGAAAATTTGAAAAAAAAACCTTTTTAATAATATTTGAATTTTTAAAAAAAATATATTTCCCCCCTCTGAATCCTCACAAAATTAGATAAATTGATGGAAAATCCCCTCCAAGTTTATCAATTCAGGTTATCACGTACAAGTAGTTTGGAGACATCGTAGTCAGGTAGGACTCCTGGACAGAACAAGGTCAAACAAGCCGAGGTCAGGATTCCGGAGAGCAGGATAGTCGTATAACGTAGCCGAGGTCAGGATTCAGGAGATCAGAATAAACAGTAAACGTAGCCGAGGTCAGGATTCAGGAAAACAACGAAGTCAGACGAGCCAGGATCAAACACGGGAAACAGTAATCAAAACGCTATCTGGGAGCTAGCACAAGGCATAGACAACCATCAGAAGGCAAGGTCTGGCTGAACTGAGGAGGTTTAAATAGGGAACCGCAGGGGAAGTTCGAATCTCCCGCCAAACCGTCATGACGTCACTTCCGGTGTCTGGGAATCGCGGCCATCATGAGTGTGGCGAAGTCTCCCTTCATACAGTCCTGCAGTTCGCGAGCGCTGAAGCAGGACCCCGTCTACCAGGAGGTCTGCCTCTCCTGCGCGGCATTTCAGAGGACAGCGGCGGAAGTGGCTGTGCGGTGGAGGGGGGTCTCCCTCTCCTTCGTGGCGGCTGCTGCGGAGGTGGCCGTGCGTTGGAGGGGGGTCTCCTTCTCCTTCGTGGCGGCTGCTGCAGAGGTGGCTGTGCGTTGGAGGGGGGTCTCCCTCTCTTTCGTGGCAGCTGCTGCGGAGATGGCCGTGCGTTGGAGGGGGGTCTCCCTCTCCTTCGTGGTGGCTGCTGCGGAGGTGGCTTTGCGTTGGAGGGGGGTCTCCTTCTCCTTCGTGGCGGCTGCTGCGGAAGTGGCTGTGCGTTGGAGGGGGGTCTCCCTCTCCTTCGTGGCGGCTGCTGCGGAGGTGGCTGTGCGTTGGAGGGGGGTCTCCCTCTCCTCCGTGGTGGCTGCTGCGGAGGTGGCAGTGCGTTGGATGGGCGTCTCCCTCTCCTACGCGGCGGCTGTTGCGGCAACGTGGGAGCCGAGGACAGGTGAGTAAAACAGGTGTCCTGATTTCAGAAATGCCTAATTTATATAGAATTTCTTTCTAGAGGGCCATATCCATCACTTACATATGGCTTAAAGGGTTTGGGAGTTGTGAACGGGGGCAGGAGGGTTATACCTTTTAGATGTTGTGTTAGGGCAATGGGATGTAAGGGTTTTTTCTTTTTTTATTATCTTTTTCACATTTTTTAAATTCTTTGTATTTTTTGTATTTTTGTTTTCAATTGGACTGTTATTAGTGCAGTATGGTTAGAGGTCCTCTTAGGGACCTCTTGAACATGTTATTAATGCCAGTGATGTCACAATTACATCACTTAGCTCACTTTATTTTTTTTATTATTATTTATTGTATTATTTTAGTAATTTTGTTTTTATTGTTAAAAAAAAATCACTAACACTTTTTTGCTGTGTCCCTGCCGCTGCAAGAAGGTCAGGACGTACCAGTATGTCCTTATATGTTTCTTGAGATACATTTTATGGACGTACCGGTACGTCTATAGGGGACTGAAGGGGTTACAAATAATATAAACTAGTTTAGAAAGTAAAGGAGCATTTTATTCCTCCAACACATAAAATATAGGTACTCGGGGAGTGTTGCTAAACATATTTTTTATAATTATTCCCGAATTTTTCTAAGAATGTTTTTGGGTACGTTGAACATGGAAAAGGGGAATCATGATTGAACAAATGTAGAGTAAAAATGGAATAAAAGGTTTTAATGTTTAGTGTGGAAAAACCCTGTTAACACAGAACAATATGATACTTTCTTTTATTTGTAATCAGCAGACCATCCCTTGTGCAATCAGTCACACAGTGACACCTGGCAGGGGTGCACACCCATGTTCTTTCAGGGATGGAAGCAGTACTCCCTACAGCCACTGACATCACACCTTGGATGTTAACTTCCTTGAGAAACATATGTTTAGTCCACTGTGTTTTCCAGGATAAAATTAGGGATAAAACTATATTTTTTCTCACAAATGAGCTTGGACTGTAATAGTATGTCATCGCCTAAACTGCTAGTGGTATGATGCCTCTATCAGCATACAGGCAACAATGGTATTTCATACTATAGACCACATATGTTTGTCCCACAATAAGATGAATGGTTGTTCAAAAACTGACATAACAAAGGTACATATCCTAGGCAATATCAAAACCTTATAGGTAATTCAAGCTGCCACACTATAGGAAGCTACCTATAGTTGTTCACAAGCCAAAGACGTCTCATAATTCTGTTAGAAAAAAAGTTGTGACCTAAACAGTGTGTGACAAAAAAGAGATTATATCTTCGCATTACCAAATGTACCAAATGTACCTAATTTTTTCCAATTAAATATCCACGATATCTTTTTTAGCAAATAAATTTATATACCTGCTTTCTATCAGATACCATTAACCTTTGGAATTAAGCAAGTTTTTAAGTAAACCATGGACCAGTCAGATGTACTGTATGTACATTATTTTGTAGCATAATAGTTGTGTGCCATAGTAAACTGGTAAGAAAACATGCCTATGTGTGCTGCAATATGGTACAAAACCAACAAGCTATTCTACAAAAACTTTTTCAAAGTAACCTTTTATAAAATGTAACCACTGCCCAAAATAGTATTTTTTTTACACAGAATAGCATACTAATTAAATACTTTTAACTGTTTTCACTTTATAAATCTAATGAGTCATTCTGCGTCATTGATATGTCAACTCCATTAAGATTTTTTTCTTCATATTAACCATATCTGTTCCACTGCTCCTTCTTCATGACAACACTTCAAATGTTTCTGTCTGTAATATACATTTTACACTTAATGTATTCCCTTTTTAAAATTGTGGATTGCATTTTAATTAAAAAAGCACAATAAAGGAACAATGTCATTTCAGAAATACTTGATTGTATTTTTTAATCCGATAATACATTTAGGTGGGGGTCAGCTAAAAGCAAGAGGCAGCCCACCCTATTCATTGGCTTTATAAATGAGAGAAGTTAAGAACTGCTTGCTAAAGCATGATGGAATACTTATTTCATTAACAGCATGTCAGGGAGGAAATCTCTATCAGGCCACTAGTTGAACTAGATGATATATAAAAATGTGATTTATTTTACTCACGTTGATCGAAGTGTACTCACATCACATAATGCTGATACTTAATGATCAAGAAGGATGCTTTTGCCATAGTTATCATCTGCCTCTGTGTTCTGGGCATTAGAAAGAGACCAGGAACTGTTTCTTCTGTTAAAAAAAATATTTAAACCCATTGTGGGTGGAATAAACCAAATGGCTAATGATTTAAGTAAATTAGAAGAATGGTCAATAGTGGCACCTGGAGTTTCATGTTGATAAATGTAAAATAATGTACTTGGAACATACACAAAATATACATGTGCCCTACCACAAATCTAAGAGGAACATAGAATTTTGAGGTTTTTCTACCTTTTCACCTTTAAGTCATGTTTTGGGATGAATCATGTGTTCTCGGTGTTAGGACCTGACTGGATATCAGGGATAGATCAGGAGCTAGGCAAATAAGGAAGTAAAGGAAATCACCAGAGGTGAACCCCCGCAGTGTTAGGTAATAGGGCAGACTGTTTTCAGGGTGTGTTCAGTAGAATAATCCAGGAAACAATCCAAGAGTCAAATAGGCAGGCAGAGGTCAACAGAATAAATAGGTACACAATCCAAGGGTCACGGCAGGCAGCGGTCAATAGAATAAACCTATGCACAATTCAAGGGTCAAGGTAAGAAGTGGTCAATAGGTAATAAGGGCAAAAAGCACAGAGGTAGGAATACATTGTAGCAGGGAAGTAGCATCCGAATACCTGAACACCGGTAACAAGGACCACTAGGGACCCAGAATGTGGGCATGATGTCTTGCATGATTCTGCTAGCCCCACCACTCCAACACTCCCAGAGCATAAAGGGGGTAAAGCTGGAGATATAGCCCTGCCCCTCACTTTGACGCCCCTCCCTCGCTGTGCCTCCCTGAAAACAGAGGGCCGAGGACATGATGAACACAAATAAAGAAAAGTGCAAAGAGGTTTCACTTTTTAAAAAAAAGTTGAATAAGGAAGGTTCACCTCATGCTGTTGGGCATAAAACAACCCATAAACAGCAAATTAAGTGTATAAGATATATATTCCCTTAAAACTGCAGAACCTTAGGATTTCTACTCTAGACAACTTTTTTGGTGGCACACTGCAAACACAACTCTTATGGGAACACAGAATTGTTTTTTGTTCTCGACCCTTTCACATGCCAGACACATTTTGGTACGGATACTGCACGCAAGGTTACTTGGCACAGTAAGGGAAACAGAAAAAAAATAATCTCCTACTTCATAGCAGGTGTGTTTAAATTTTTTTTATAGCAGAACCAGGAAGGCACACATCATGCTTGAGGAGTAAAACTACTCCTTAACACAAAAATAACCAATATAAAATATACCTAGGGGTTAGGTCAGGGGATAGCATATGGGGTAGTGTCTGGATCCTGTTAGTGGGTAGTGATAGCATTATATACAGTTAGAAATTAGGGTTAGGTTACAGTTACTGTATAGTGTTAGTGACAGGGATGATGATCAGATTAGGTCACTGGCAATTGATCAGTGAGACTGATAAATGATCAGTGACCTAAAGGGTCATTAATTAGTGCTCACACAGCATTTTAAAAATGGTAAAAATTAAATATATAATTAAAATTGTAAGTGACATGTTTTATTATCAGTGACCTAAAGTGTTACTAATTAGTGAACAGGTTGTAATAATGATGTATTCAAAAAATAAAATGTTTTTATTCACAATTTGTGTGTGCATTTGCTCCTCAGCCCACTCTTGATTGGCTCCGCAGTAGTTTGTCTAGCTGTCAGCAATTGACCTGGAAAAACCTTTGACTTCCAGGTCATTGCTTTTTTTTAAAAAAATAGCATTTTTAACTCCACTAGAGCACATCATTGACTGTAATTGGGCCTTGATAAGGTTTTGGGGACTGAAGACACAAGCTTTAACACCTAAAATGCTGTGATTACCTCATAGTAATGATTGCGACATTGGGCGGGTCTCCACACTTGAGAAACAGAGAAATTTGTACATAAAGCTGGGACACCTTTGCCAGTATACCTGCGAATGGGAAGTTAAGCCTCAATGAACGCTCTCATAGGAGTGGTCAGATGCTTGGGGGTGTTTGCTGCTGTTCACATGGTAACAGCAGCAGCAGTACCCTCATGATTGCCACAAGTGTGGTGTTGTGGGCTTATTTTTTTCACAAAGATGTACTTGGAACGTCATTGTTCCTCAAGGGACATTTTTGGATAATGTGTCTGGTACATTGTTTTGTCACAATGGGTTTAAGAGCAGAGATATTGCAGAGTGCAGTGTTGTCAAGGACATTGTAGCTAAGGGTCAGGATTTCAAATTATATTCTTGAGCATATGGGTATCCAGTAGATTGACTAAAGTAGGGCAGCAGATGAAGCAGAGTGATGGGATTAGAAAATTCATAAGGAGTTGCAAAATTCCACACAGGATATCATAATTCAATTTAGTATCTCAGTAGTTGTTGTGTGAGTAAAGGATGAACTAGAAATTTCCAGATGAAGACTTCAGGATTTGGTCAGCAACTGGATGTGAGGGATAAAGGAGAGAGCAAAGTTGAGTGTAGTGCCAAGGCAGCAAACTTGGGCAGTTGGAAAGATTGTTGAATTACCAACAATGGTGACAGACATATCAGGAGTTGTGGAGAAAGGAGATGAGGGAAAAAAACAGAATCTAAGTCTAGAAGACAACTTTTGTTTTATCAATGAGGTGACAGTAATTTTGGTTTGGGGTTATCTCAGTAGAGTATTGTGGATAGAAACTGGATTTTGAACGAATAAAGAATCAGATTAGGTGACTGGAGAGTAAAAATAAGAGAAGGAAGACAAGATAGTAGTTAGATGTAGGCTCTAGGGAAGGTTTCTTTAAACTGGGAGAGATTAGCAATGTTTTAGGGGGGTTGGATGAGAGGTTCAATAGATGGGTTAGGATGGATGGAAGTACAATGGAAAAGAAGGTGGGAAATGCAAAGGGATAGGGTGAAAAGGCAGTGAGACAAGGGGACATCAGAAACCTTGTGAGAAGTGGGATGACTAACACATTTCAGCAGGCTGCTGACAAAGGAGGGGTTGAGGTAAGTACCATCATGAGGGTATATGTTATTCCTCATTATTATTATTTTTAAAATTGTTAGCAAAGTCTTGGGCAGCGAATTTGGAATTAGAGGGAGGTACTAGGGGATGGAGGTGGGTTTTAAAGGTGGAAAACAATCATTTAAAGTTGCGAGAGGAAAGAAATTAGTTTAACAAACATTATCGGTAAACATGACGAAAATGTTAGTACTCCCGTCCCTACTCCAGATTATTTCTTTACCATACAGATCCATCTCCTTTTCCCTTAGGTGAACATGAAGATTTATTGACCACAGTTGTAAACGGTGACAGAGTCAAAACTAAGGTCAATATTTCCCTAGAGATACAATGCATCTTAATGATTACTACAGCAGAAGTCAATACGTCTTGTTACAGACTGTTCGGTGAATCATTTAAAAGGTACTAATAAGTTGAATGGTCACTAAGCGTGGTAGACCATAAGAACCAGAAGGAGTTTAAGGAGAAATGTATCAATATGTTGTTTAGGGCAAAAAGTACCAAAGGTGAATGAAGTGGTAGGAACTAATAGTTTGAATTTGTTGTCTAGGTTTACTATTTCTTTTAAATCGAAGCATCATGATTTTGCTATGTTTGATAATTTTATATATTTTTTTTTTTGTTTTAATATGCATGTCTTATTCAATTTTCACAATATACTGATCATTACCTTGCAACTTTGTAAGTGAAAATGAATGCATGAAGCGCAGTCTCTTTTAAGGATGGAATTATTAAAATACAAATTATAGATGATTGTTCACTAATGAATAGTTATAGTATATGTATATGGGTGTGTGTTTTGTTTCCAGTTTATAGATACCTAGTAAAACTGAACATCTAATCACATGAAATAATGATAAGAAGAATAATGTTTTTTTCCTAGTTATTTCCCCATATAAGCCAAAACAAAAAGTACAAAATAATGACAATGAAATTACATTTATCCAATAGATCTAGTTGCACAAACATTTAGATTGCATATGCAGCCTACGTAGGGAACAACACACATATTGTAGTGCAGGCACACATAAGGGTTTAAGTTCAATAAGTATGCTAATGAAAAAAGGTGTAGAATACACATTTCTACTTCAGTTGACCGTGATTTTTAGTGCAATAACCGCCATCATCATCATCATCATCGTTCTGGGTGAGAGTGATGGGAAAGTTTACAGAAGCTCATCAGTAAAATTCTCTAATGCAAGAAATAAAAGTATCATTTCATTAAATAAATCTATATTTCTGGTGTGTTTTAACTTTACTTTTTCATTTTATGGGTAAGGGGGGTTACAGTGATTGGTGCATGCGATGTCATTGTTCCTGCATGTTAGCAGGAATTTAATATTTCTGCTTGCTGATCTCACAATACAGTGAACTGAAGTGATCCTTGCCTAAAATAGGTTTCCTAAATTTGCTAAACGATCAGCAGCATCCTTTTTTTTTATAATGGAGCCTGCACATTTAACCTAAATGTAAGGCTTTCCTCTTTAGCTGAAGTCCCATATGAAAAGTTAAATACATAAGATTTAAGCTGTGGGGAGAGAAGGTTCAGAAGGTAATTGTCAAAAAAAATAAAAAATATATCTTTAGTGCAAGTGCCGTATGCCTACTACACATCTCCTATGTAGCTACACTCTAAGGGCTAAGCACTGGCTTAGGTAAACCTAGGAATTATTATTTGGGTATGAACTCTATGTGCATAATGATTAAACTGGCATTGCTAAAGGTCAAGTTCTGCTGGCCATGTACCACAACTCAGAAACAAAGGGGTGCACAGTCGTCATACTTGCCACCATGCCACACAGTGATACCCCACCAGCCTCCTTGCTTACCTTGAAGAAGAAGCTCCCCTTTACTCCTCCTAAAGAGATGCCACTTTTAGGTTCCTCCACCTAGTAACCCTAGTTTTAGTTTGTACATGAACAGCACCTTTAATGCATAACCCAGTGTTGGATTTGATTAATGTGCTGGGTAAGACACTGGGTAAAATTTTACAGATAGACATTAGCGTAACAATACAGTAATCGGCAGTCTTGTGTGGCAAATAGAGGCTTTCCCCAATGAGTTGCATACAGAGAACCTTTTCACTCCAAACGTCACTCTCCATGGAGGAGAATTTAAGTAAGCCCTAGTAATGGATAATCAAGCCATTACACAATTCATTTATTTCAAATATTGTCTTTTTGCTAGTGAAATGCCCCATCTCTGATCACGTATTTCCAAAATATTACATGCATTATAATCACTAAGTAAGTATTTATCTATCCATCCTTATCTTTTTTCATATGTGCATTGATAAGTATAAAAACATTATTTTAGGTGCTGTTCCATGTAATGAATTTGACACTTTTCTAACTAAACTTAGCATAAGACACATAATTCCTAGTACTGTTGTATGCTGAAACCCTTTCCAAAAAATGTAAAAAGCCAGTAAACGAAGAGCAGTCATCCCTGAGGGACCCATGGCAGTTGCCCCTTGAGCCTGCAACAACCAGAGTCGCAGGCGTCGCAACTCCGACTGGGTCCACCACACTAGGGGGGCCGTGCGACAGCTGCAACCACGGGCAAGCAGCTTACGTCTGTGTTGCTCACACACTGTGCAAGAAACTTCTCTTATATCGCCCAGGGGATGAAGGAACACAGCGGGGTCACACTATGTCACATGGATGTCACATGGATGTGGATGGCAAAGGTGGCATAGGCATAGGCAAATGTTAGTGTGGCTAGTACATTTGTCTTTTTGTTTTTTTGGTGTTGTAGAGGAGGGCATGATTGTATGCTATAGAGTGCCGGGGGGGGGGGCTTTTGGTGTTTAATGTGAGATCCTGCCTGCTGGGAGTGATCTCAGCAGCAGGCAGCAATATGTTGGAATGCATGATTGGTTGTTAAACAGTTAATAGGTTTTTATTGTGCTATAGGCCTCAGCAGTCATGTTTTTTATACCGATATTATGAACAAGGTTGTCGAGATAAAGGAGTTTTATTAAAGCAACCAAATGAATCAATATCTATGAATGCTACCTCATTTAATGTCATTAATAAATAATGGTGATTTTCAGCCTACATAAAATATACAGTATGCAGTATGCACTGTACACAAAAATGATTCTAACCAACTACAGAGATGAGCGTTCTCATGCTTAACTGACAGATTCCGTCAACCGCACCTGATTTTACTCGGACTTTTGGACTTCATGAATATCTTGCTTATTTGCCTTGCATGATTTGAACAGTTTTCACACCCACATTTCCTTGATGTACATTCCTATATTTTCTTCACTAGAATTCACCTTCTCTTCGACCTAGTATAATTAGGTAGGTGGCACTGCTGTCTTAATGATGGAGGGGCTGCCTGGCAAATCTTCTGGATAGTTTGTTTCGCTGAAATACCAATTAGACCAATTGCAAGCAGAAAAAGTGGTTATTAGTTCTAGATGCCCTGGGAGCATTAGCTTCTCTCTCTCTGTCTTTGTGATTGCTGGATGTTTGCTAAGGTGTTAAAATATGATTCATGATTCTTGGGCAAGGTGTAGGGTGTGTATGTGAATGTAAAAAACCTTCCAAAAAGCTGAGGGTGTTGTTGATTTCTATCACTCTTGGTAAGTGGAAAGTCTTGCAGAACCTTGTAAACCAGTGTGTTCAGAGAACAGAAACTCAATACAGATCCAGTCTTCTGTTATCACCAGTGTTATAAAATTTTTACTACAAAGTGTTACAACCTTATGAGATGAAAAAATAGAAATGATTTAAAACAAATTAAATAGATAAATTATGCCATCGATTCCTTGCAATATTATGTCATTTATATATTTAGTGGTATTAAGCGAGGACAATGGTCCTGATTCCCTTGAGATATCCAAAACCTTTGGCGGTTAGTTGTTTTGGGGGGTTTGTTAGCATTTCACATACCGTATTTAGACCTGAACACTGTATTTGTCTATGGCGGGTTTATTTCTGTGTTCCCTTATGGCTTATTCATTTAACAACCTACTCTGCTAGTAGACAGATTACCTGGGGAAAAAAATAAATAAAATCAATATCACAACCTTAAGCTTCAAGCGACAGACACATAAAGCCAATACGCTCTTGTTCTTATGACAAAATAACTTATTACATTAGAGCTATGGACAAAAATCTTGTCTTTAGTAGTATAAATAGGCTATGTT
This sequence comes from Spea bombifrons, assembly GCF_027358695.1. Lineage (NCBI taxonomy): Eukaryota > Metazoa > Chordata > Amphibia > Anura > Pelobatidae > Spea > Spea bombifrons. Next base: position 64,694,161 of record NC_071088.1, on the reverse strand, counting down.
AGCCCTCTTGGACACTCACACGCAGTAATAATATAAAAAAATACTGATGCTGTTCTTCTCTAGTCCTGGTGGTTACCATAAACTTACTCCAATGAGACATTATAAAGACCAAAGCCAGCCTTTTATTAAAACTTTTCTGATATACAGTCTAAAATGTTGATCTTCAAGGGACATCCCAGCAATCAAATTCACTTTAACCCATTGTGTGCCAGGTATGCACATTGTGCACTCTCTACATCTAAATCTGTAGGGTGTACAGGCTGCCAATGAGTTCCTGAGTTCATTGATAGCCATCTCGCCTGCTTCAGGTGGAAGCCTTGGGTGTGTAATGGTATGCACAAGACTTCTGTTAAAGTAGGAAGCCACCCATTTGATATTAAACACTCTGGCTTCCTATGAACAGAAAGCAGCATGTAGGCTCTAAACTGCCCATCAACTGATTGGAACGGTCCATGGAGCATGCAGCCTAATATGGCTATTTGCTTTTATGGTAACAGATGGTGAGGGGTAGAGTGCAAGTATGATGCCATAAACGTACTCCTATTTTGTGATCATTTTGCTGGGATACGAGATAGTGATGCCATATGAAAACTCCCAACCCAAATTTTAAAAATAAAATAAATCAATTTGTATGTTTAAAAAAAAAAAAGCTTTAATGAGCTTTCATTCAACTCATGTAATTATCAAACCAGGTGCACCAGCAGTGGAAAAAGGAGAGAGAGAGAGAGAGAGAGAGAGAGAGAAGAGAGAGAAGAGAGAGAAGAGAGAGAGAGAGAGAGAGAGAGAGAGAGAGAGGAGAGAGAGAGGCCATGTCAAATATTGAGAGGTGTTAGTGTCATGCAACAATACCTACCAAGTACAGCAACCCTCAGAGACCCATATAACATTCATTGGCCTCATCGCAGTTTTCACTATTCTATATGCCGCCTAATTGCTTATCTTGAAAAGTATAATATATATAATATATATATATAATATATATATATTGAGAAAGTAAGCTTGTTAATCTGAAACTGACAGCTGTGGGCTCAAAACTCTATTGATTGGCATGCTTTTATTATACAATTCTCCACATTTATCATCAGTTTATAACTGTCACTGTCACTATGACATGCCCATTCTAAATGCATTATCTAGAAGAGTCTATGTCAACACTGTGTTGTATAGATGTTTTAAATCCTTAAAGTGCTTTGTTATGGAACAACTTATAGAGATGTAATGAGAGACAAGCGATGTTGGGTTGTGTTGAAATGTCAAAACTGATGCCTTAGACATACATTAATATGCATCATATCCATGCATTGGCAGAAACTTTTAGCAAGACATAATTTTTACAAAAAAAGAACATAGCTTTGTATGTATCAAAAAGCATTCAGTTGCAAAGTTTGAAAAGTTTGGATAGTATCACTATATAGCACCTGATGAAATATTCCTGCTCTATAACCCACTTCATTGGTTGCTATGGTAAAAACAATACCTAGGAACTCTCCATTGCTTCTCTAGGCCCCTGGGTCTGCTCTTTCTTCAGGACGCAAAGCAGGACGTTAACCATGTCCGGTTCCCTTCCCACTCCCATTTAAGTCTATGCTATCTGGGACTATCCTTGTCCTGTTGGTGGAAAGCATGTCCCTTATGTGGTTAGACTGACCCTTTGCTAACCCATTCTCACGGAGATGGAGAGCTCTAGGTAGTCTGACCTAGGAAGTTCCCAGGTATGGTAATCAGCACACCTGACCAGCATTTGACCACACCCACCCAACAGTCTACTCTCAAATGTAATTATGTGTGAAGACTCAACCTAGTAACCAAACCTGAAACCACCAGCCCATGTTCTTCAGCACTTTACAATCCCACTAATTAATTTATTTTGCTAAGAAACAAACAATAGATGATCAGCACAAATAATTATGTGTAAAAACCCAATATGTACCTTTAACACACCCCAAAAATGGTTCTTGCATATTCAGTGATTAAGGAAATATTTGGTCAACATTTATTCACAACAGTTTCTCTTGAATACAATATCAGTGTATTGATGACCTGGAGATTCCATGTAAGGCCCTGTTTTCTTTGGTCTCCATGTGAGATGCTTCTTTCTTCAGGCAGGGGAGTATTCACCCATGTTCCTCCTAACACAGTTAGGAAGAACAAGTCCCCTCTCATTAAAGGGTGTCTGGGGCTATACATGTGAAGAGCCCCACCTATACATGAAGCTATTCTCTCAGAAGAGCTCCTGGGAGCCTACACTGGGAGGACCCCGATATGCTTATAAGTGATATCTTCATACCTGCATTTATATGTTTGTCTTGAAAAATCTTGTTAGCAGTTTTACATAAGCTATTAAAAGTGAATAAAATATGCAATAGCAACCATCACCACTACATCACCTACATTGGAATAATCACGAAATTCCAAGTTTAGCAGAACCAAACTTAATATTGCGGCGGGACGGTGTGGAGGAACCAATTCTTCACTCACTCTAAGAACAATCCAAATTGGCTTCAATAGGTATTAAGATTGTGGCACCAGAGTTGTACAACTTTTTAAAAACTAAAATGTGTTTCCATGCGTTTTGCAGGTCTCTGAGATAATGAGGAACCTTGTTAAGTAACATCCATAATCACTGCAATTGTCCTTTTCTTATAGGATAGAGAAAGAATAACCTGAAACATAGTAAAAGAAAATCTATGTGTAGGGAAGGAATAGCATAGATTTTTGCTATCCAACAGACAAGTTTATATTGACTGAATCAATGCTACCGTATCATATCATTTAGATAACATATCAATGATAATAAGAACAAAAAACAACGTACGATGTGAAGACTCCTGCAAAATAGTATCCTGCTAAAAATATAAAATTCATCAGTGCTTCATTTGATATTTAAAAGTTTGTTGCAGGGAAATTATTTTGCAAACTTGGCAAGTCTAAAACTGTCTCTAAGGGGTAGAACAGTTAAGGGTTTTCCATGAGCGAAAGAACCGTCTGGTTAGCATTAAATACTACTTTATATTTGCATTTTTTGCTAATAGTTGTGGGGAGTGTCCCATGGTTACAAAGTTAAAGTGGTAAAATGACACCTGTATAGCTATTAGATTGGCCAAACCAGGTAAATTGCAGAAATCGCCCCAGGGGTTGGATAGAAAGGTGTGAAAGAGCCTTTTTAACATGATTAAGGGAGTTCGTGTGCACCCAAGAGACTTGGATCAGAGATAATTGTATCATTATTTAAAACGATTTGTAGTGCGTATCTAATGGAGAGCAGCATGAGGTTTACCCTTAAAGGGGCAGTTCTTTGCAGCACCAAATACATTTGGAGCAGATGCAAATCTGAGGGGTTAAATATCAGTTAGATTTTTTTTCTTTAAAAAACATATTTGTTGTTTAGGTTATTAATGAACGCTATAAAATAAATAATATAATCATAATGACATTGTATGCAGTTCTTAATATTAAGAGATGACAAAGTAATTACAGCACTCATTTAAAATGAAATAAACCTTTGATGATTCATATTTACATCATGCCTCCGTTTTAGACCTGTTCTCAAGTTAGATCATGACGGACACAGACTTACATCACTTTGCCATCTCATTATTATAGTTTTTGACCATAGAAAATAATGCTGCCCGAGTCTCCTTCCATTTAGTCATCCTATACTCAGTTATTATGGATGTGCTCTATAAATTATATTATACAGTTTACCGTACAGCATTTATGCTATTAATGTAGATAATAAAATATGCAACTCATGGATTATTGAATAAAACCCTATTATGCGGGTTTTACAGAGAGGAAAACATCAGATAAGGTAGATTCTATCATTCTAGTTGGGTAGTAATGCCTCTTTTTGTTAGGAGAGAGTTTGATAGCACCATTTAACGTTCCACCATTTTAAACCCGACCCAACAATGTAGCATGCTAGGCTTAATGATATGTCAGGGCATTGAAATGAATGGGTCATAACTCTGCAGAGGGTTTCCACACAGGCACTATCTGCAGGGTACATTAATCAAACGAAACATGACTGTTCCTTTAATTTAGTTTTATTGTTTCTTACACACAAGCTCTAACAAAGGTCAGTCCAGGAGAACAATTTGTTACACATAACGCTTCAGGTGTTTTGAACAGTGTCCTGGGAGCTGGCCAGAAAACAAGTATTCTCCTAACTCCCTAAGTATTTGGATAAGTATAATATAGTTATCAGATCGGGAATAGAAGGGTGTACCTCAGAATGTCAATATACAAGACCACGTGGCAAGGCTCAGTAGGATGATAGGGTGAGTCTCATTTATGGCCATGTACTAATGGATTGAGTAATTTCACATGTTGTATAAGGAATTTGGAAAGTTACCAGAGATTCTTATTGACTTAAAAGAACTTTTTTTTTTATAGGTCAATGCTGCTTTAAAAGTAGTACATAAAATGTTCATACCTTAGAACTTTGAAGTTGATCATATAGACCAGGGGCGTCCAAGTTTTTTCTGCAGTGGGCCACTTCATCAGAAATGTATGTGTGCGTCGGCCGCACTCATTTTTCACTGAGAGAAAATATGGCCTTTTAGCTTTATAATGCATATTAATACAGTGCTAATTTGGCGATAATGAAAAAAGCAGTGGAAACGTTTTTTTGAACAACTTTTATATGTCATTCTATCAATACTAAATTACTTAAACAGTAAAACAAAGTCAGTCCACAAACCATTTAAAACAAGTTTAGCCAAATAAAACTGCACAGGGCTGGAGCACACTGTGGGTACAAGCTGGATTTAAGCTGGTTGATGCACACTGGAGGCAGGGCCGGATTAAGAGCATCACAGGCCTGGTGTTGAGGATTCCGGTGGCCATTTTATGGAAATAAATACAATAGAATCTTAACTAATCGTCATCGCTGCAGTAAGTAAAGTGCCAGGAAACAGATGACCAAATACACACACCAGGACAGGATCTGCCACACCGACACCCCAAACACACACACCAGGACAGGCTCTGCCACACTGACACCCACATACACACCAGGACAGGCTCTGCCACACCGACACCCAAACATACACACACACCAGGGCAGGCTCTGCCACACCGACCCCTAAACACACTCACTCCAGGACAGGCTCTGCCACACTGACCCCCAAACACACACACACCAAGACAGGCTCTGCCACACCGCCACCCAAACCCACACACCAGGACAGGGTCTGCCACACCGTCACCCAAACACACACACCAGGACAGGCTCTGCCACACCGACACCCAGACAAACACAGGCTCTGTCACACCGACACCAGCACAGACTCTGCCACACTGAAGCATAAAAAATTATTTTCTACACTTTTTTGTCATTAACTGTCTCTTATGTATTTTTGCTCCCTTGTGTATTGATGCCCCAGCCAGGCCGCCTTTACTATTGATTAATATGCCCCCCCACAAACTTGTGTATTGCACCCCTTTTGTATTGGTTAATGTGATGCCCAAGCACCCTCTTGTCTATTGATGCCCCCACTGCCATGTGTATAAAAAGTCTTCACACCCAGAGCCGGCCTTAGGTGTTCTGGCGCCCTGTGCGGACTACTCCTCTGGCGTCCCCCATCCCAAAAAAAGAAAGGAAAAAAATCTTGTCACTATCTATCCCCTCTCCCCCTATGTCACTATCTACCACCTCTGCCCCTTCTCACTATCTACCACCTCTGCCCCTTCTCACTGCCTCCCCCCCCTCCCTACTTCTCATTATCCTTACTTACCTTGTTGTGTCCTGCGGTGGGAGCGGGATGGCGTCCGTCTTCCCGTTCTGCCGCGGTGCGTGATTCACAGCTGAGTGTGAAAGGCCGGCACCGCGGCGGAGTCACGGAGAGTGAGGGGTGCCGAGCGGTTGCTGAAAACTTCACGAGCGACCACTCGGCGCCCCAGCCCAGGACTTAAATTAAAACATCGTTTTTTTTTGTTTTATTAATTTTTTTATAAAAACTTTATTTAACATGGAGGATGTTAAATAAAGTTAAAAAAAAAACAAAAAAAAAAACCCCGATGTTTTAATTTAAGTCCTGGGCAGGCACGCCTGTTGCCATGTCGCCCTGTGCGGCCGCACAGGTCGCACACCCCTGTACACACCCCTGTTAAAATGGCAGGTTCTTGTGATGTTAAAGAATGAGACAAAGATAAGGACTTTTTCCAACTTTAATGTGACCTATAACGTGAACAATTCAATTGCAAACAAACTGAAATCTTTGAGGGGGGAAAAATAAATAAAAACTCACAATAACCTGGTTGCATAAGTGTGCACACCCTTAAACTAATACTTTGTTGAACCACCTTTTTATTTTATTACAGCAATCAGTCTTTTTGGGCAGGAGTCTATTAGTATGGCACATCTTGACGTGGCAATATTTGCCCACTCTTCTTTGCAGAAGTGCCCCAAATCTGTCAGATTGCGAGGACATCTCCTGTGCACAGCCCTTTTCAGATCACCCGACAGATATTCAATTGGATCCAGGTCTGGGCTCTGGCTGGGCCATTCCAAATGTTTTGTGGATTTGGATGTGTGCTTTGGGTCGTTGTCGTGCTAAAAGGTGAACTTCCTCTTCAGCTTCCTAATGGACGCCTGAAGGTTTTGTGCTAAATTGCCTGGTATTGGGAACTGTTCATAATTCCCTCCACCTTGACTAAGGCCCGGTTCCAGCTGAAGAAAAACAGCCCCAAAGCATGATGCTGCCACCACCATGCTTCACTGTGGGTATGGTGTTCTTTGGGTGATGTGCAGTGTTGTTTTTGTGCCAAACATACCTTTTATGGACAAAAAGTTCAATCTTGGTTTCATCAGACCATAACACATTTTCCTACATGCTTTTGGGGGACTTGAAGTTTGTTTTTGCAAACTTCAGCCGGGCTTGGATGTTTTTCTTTGTAAGAAAAGGCTTCGGTTATGCCACATTACCCCATAGCCCATTCATATGAAGAATACGGGAGATTGTTGTCACATGTAGCACACAGCCAGTACTTGCCAGAATTTCCTGCAGTTCCTTTAATGTTGCAGTAGGCCTCTAGTAAGCCTCCCTGACGTCCAGTAGTTGGTAATTTCTCTGTTGTTCCATATTTTCTCCACTTGTCTTCACTGTGTTCCATGGTATATCTAATGCTTTGGAAATTATTTTGTACTCTTCTCCTGACTGATATCTTTCAACAATGAGATTCCTCTGATGCTTTGGAAGCTCTCTGTGGACCATGGCTTTTGCTCTGAGATGCAACTAAGCAAATGTCAGGTAAATCCTACTAGAACAGCTGAACTTTATTTGTGATTAATCAGAGTCACTTTAAATGATGGCAGGTGTGTAATGACTTCTATTTAACATGAGTGTGAATGTGATTGGTTAATTCTGAACACAGCCACCACCCTAGTTATAAAAGGGTGTGCACACTTATGCAACCAGGTTATTGTGAGTTGCCCCCCCCTCAAAGATTTCAGTTTGTTTTGCAGTTGAATTGTTCACATTATAGGTCACATTAAAGGTGGAAAAAGTTCTGACATAATTTATCTTTATCTCATTCTTTAACATCACAAGAACCTGATATTTTAACAGGGGTGTATACAGGGCCGGCCGAAGATTTAACGCCGCCTGGGGCGAAGTTTAAAACGACGCCCCCCCCCGCCGACGCCGGGGGGGGGCGAAGTTTAAAACGCCGCCCCCCCACCGCCGACGTGGGGGGGGGGCATTTTAAACTTCGCCGACGCCATAAACCCCCCCCCCGGTACTTACGTTTAAACAGTCCTGCGGCGAGTCTCCCTGCTCTGCCACGGTGCCGGCTTGTAATGCTGAGCGCCGGAAATTGACGTCACTTCCGGCGCTCTGCATTACAAGCCGGCACCGGGACCGAACAGGGAGACTCGCCGCAGAGGAGAGAGAGAGAGGGGCGCCGAGCGGGTAAGCGAAAACCACTCGGCGCCACTCTCTCTCTCTCTCCTCCGCTTCAAAAAAAAAAAAAAAAAGTGCTTGGGGCGGCAAAGTGCCGCCCCTTCTAAAGTGCCGCCTGGGGCAATTGCCCCAGTCTGCCCCATTATAGGGCCGGCCCTGGGTGTATAGACTATTTATATCCACTGCATTTGAAGGCAGGGCTGCAGGTATTGGCAGGGGCAGGTCTTTGAAAGTTACCTGTGTCACATGATTTAAACAGTGGCTGCCCCATGTGCTTGGTAATAAGATGTAATTTCTAAAGCTTCTAGGGCAAATCCAGGTAAAAACATGACAAGCATTGCGGACAGGTTTACCGGGTAGTCTTGGTCAATCTTCAAGCCTCCTCCATATAGCTAGCTGCCACAGAGATAGATCAATGGTTGACAATGCGGTCATACAACATTAATGTGATCCCGCATATCTGAAGCTGTAGCATCTTCGGAGAGGGGGTGCATACAAGCTGTTTAAGGAGCCAGGGGGAGTGTGTGTGTAATCATTTAACTTCTAAAATTCTGTAGTGTGTGTATGTGTTTAATTATTTAACCTCTCAAATGAATCCATTTCCCATGAGGTAATCCTTGACAGTATCAAATGGAACCCTTACTACATATAATAGTAGAAACCCATAAACTATTGCTGCTATATAGATTAGGATGTTTAATTAAAATTTTGTAGCTGCATTGGCAGTTGCTGTCATAGGCACACATATAAAATTTAGCAGCCTCTCTTTTACAGTGGGGTCAGATCTGCCAGTCACTTATGACTGTCAGACATGACCGCACGGAGGCTGCTCGCACAGTGTGCAAAAGCCAAAGAGAAAGCTTTGGATGAGGTAAGAGGGTGCAAATATTGTATTGTATTGTATTGTATTGGATGAACATGAAGGGGGCATACTAAGCGAAGGGTATTAAGATGGTGGGGAAATAAAGGATGGGTATAGAGATTATGAGAAGTTATATTAGGGAGCATGAAGATGGAGGGTTATGATTGTGGTGCAATATGGGTTGATAATGTCAGAGGATGGAAATGATGGTCTAGAGGAATATGATGATGGGAGGTATGAATATGTTGGTTGGTGGATAATGATTGTGATTGGGTATTGTAATGAATTAGAATGTTGGGGTTATGATACATATGTTTTTCATAGCTGTCAACAATCCCAAACTTGCAAGAATATTCCATATGATCTACAACTGGGCTTATGTCCCAGGTGTTGCCTGTAAAATGTCCCATTTATTGAGATTGTAGACAACATTTTAATGCACAATCCCCAAATCAGGCAAAGAGAAGGGATATTCCATGGGCAATTCCCACTGACCTTGTGGCTCTGCACAGACACTATAGCAAAAGTTCACAACATGTCACCATCCATGTCACATAACCCTGTGTTCCATCATGATCCTCCTAAAAACTTGTAAGTATGGTTTTCTCCCCTATTTGCATTACCTCATCTCTAGTTTATTTCATTCCCCACTCATGTTTTTGAAAACTTTCGGTTTATTAAACTGCCCTCTTTATAGTTGCATTCCTTTAATGTCCAATGGTCATGTGAGGCAAAATTGCTGGATGAATTGAAACCTACTCGTTATTAAATTCAGAGTAGCAACTTGCCTGAAGAGCTTTCAATCTAAGCAAAGGGAAAATCAACCACATCACATTTGCTATCCTGGAATAATTGTCTATTATTAACTGACGCTTAAGCAGTTTGCTGGGTAATATCCTGTAAGCGGCTTGTTCTGTTTTTAACTTGTCGACGTGATTTTTTCCAGCTGCAGCAAGTCCAAATCAGATTTGCAATTAAAAATAAAACCTGCCTGTCTAAGATCACAAGGCATACTCTATTTCATCCCGAGCTAGCAAAGAAATCTCACTCGAAGTAGAAACATTTACAGTATGTAGCATTAAATCAAACGGCTAATGTGACTGTCAAGATTTCAGGCTCCTAAAATCAGCACTATAATTAGCAATCAGTAATCACTGTTATAGTGGGATAAGGCTTGTAATCTTCAAATTACCTGTTTGCACCAATTACATCTTACTGATGAAACATTCCAATCAAGTGCATGTGTGCCTACTAAAAAATTATATATAGATATACTCTACTTCAGGCCCTGCTTGGCATTAAACGGCAATGCTCTCTAATTCTGCCACTTGAATTTATATGTATGGTCTGAGTCTTGTATTTACTGTATGAAGCCATGGGTAGGGCTTGTACTTAGATGGTGTAGGATGGAATGGGCTTTCTCTGTGAAGCTTTACAAGTTTATTGGTTGCTTTATTTTCATGGTAATATCTTTTATGTATGTTATACAAGTTTCTGCCCAAAAACTTCCAAACTGCCTATATTATAAAGAGTTCCCAGGTTGGGAATAGATTTTATCCAATGGACCCTAGTGGGATAATTTTTTTTCTTCTGTTAATTAGAAGAACCCACAGGGCGAAGGGCCAATCCCCTCTGTGGGGCCCAGAATACAACTTCATGTATAAAGATGAAAGGATGCATAATTACCACCTGAATTGTTTGTGAAACCATCAAGAGTGGGTAGTCATGCACCAGCCAACTAGTTGGCAACTATGAAGATTAAAGGAGGGATTTAAATGGTGGGTATGGCGCGGTCTGTGGATTGTGTTGAGTGGCCTGCAACTAGAAGAAACTCCAATCTGTGTTTGAAGTGAGGTGAGCGGATATGCATACTAAATAGCCATACAAAAAAGGATAGAAAACCAAGGGTCAAAATGCAGGTGACATTGATGAGGTTATGGAGTCTAGCATCTTTCAAAAGAGCTCTATTACCAGGGGCAGGCTGGTCCAAGGAAAAAAGGGGTTAACCCAACACGACCTCCAACTCTGGGTAAGCAGCAGGAGCACTGCAACAGCTTGGGTAAACCAGAAAGGATGGTAAACTGTTTAGGGAGAGACTTTTGGATTAAAAAAGGTATTAATTTTGTTGGTCAGTTGTTTACTACTGGCCATATTAAGGGCTTTGATGAGCTTAAATTTGAATATGGTTTGGATAATGGTCATAAATTTTGGTACAATCAATTATTACATGTATATAATTACACGGAAAATAAGAAGTTTTTTGTACTTGAGACACATGATTTGTTTGAATTTTTACAGATAAGGACTATAGGGAAAAAGACACTTAGTATTATTTATAAAATGTTGCTTGGAGAAATGGATATAAGGTTCCGAGATAAGATTAAAAGGAGGTGGGAAGAAGAGATTGGGGCTATTGATGAGGCCTCATGGAACCGTATTCTAATTAACACAGGGTGTTGCACTCTAAATAAACAATACCAATTCACTCAACTTAAAATTATTTATCGGCTATACTACTCTCCGCATCAGCTATGGAAGGTTAATTGTAGAGGCAACTCAGATTGTCCCAGATGTGGGGCCCTTAATGCGGGTTTATTGCACTTATGGTGGCAATGTGATATGATAAAAAATTTCTGGGACGACATATTTAATTTTTTGAAGATTAAATTTAATTGTAATGGCGTAATAGATCCAAAGGTTGTAATACTAGGTGATGTAGAACAGTTTGGCAGGTTAAACAAACTCTTCAAGAAAATCTTTTTTTTAGGGAGATTATTGATCTTGAGGAAATGGTTTGATAAAGGAGCCCCCACACTACCCCAGTGGGTAAATTTGATTGACCAAATTAAAAAATATGAACAATATAGAAGTGGAGAATCCAAAAACAAAAAGAGGGACTTCCAATTTACTTGGGGTCTATGGTGATATATAATTATTTATTTATTTATTTATTTTTTTTTCTTGCAGACACAGGGCGGGTTGGGAGGGAGGTTATAAATTTGTGAATACTGTCTATTTGGTTTTATTGTATTTATTTATTTGATAAAAGAAATAAAGAAAAAAAAAAAAAAGAAAGGATGGTAAACTGTAGTTGAATGATGATATAGCTGGGTGAGATGGAGGGTGTACCAGCCCTCCCCTGTGTGCTACTGTCAGTAAGTTTAACTAACTGCTATTATTAATGTCACTATTATTAATGTAGTAGCAATTTGTAGCACCTTCCTAACTGCAAACAGTCCACATATCTTAAGTGCACCCCCTTCTTTTAATTGCACCCACTAACAAGACTGGGACACTGTTCTTAGGATAGGTGTCACTCGGCATTTCACCTTTGGGATGCTCCATTTAAACCCCTTGTCACATGCTCCCGATTAGAATACTATGCATGCAAAAACCATCGGCAGTTGCAATGAGCTCAAGAAGCCTAGTCCTGGCTAATTCATGGCTCTTTTGTTTTCAATGAAAGTCAGTGACCAAAACCCAACCAGATTCTGTGTCCAAACATACTCATTCTCAATATGATGGTTATGAATAAAGAGAACGTCTGTTGCAGAGTGGTAAAAGTGGAGCAATCCCCAATGGCATGTTACTTGCAATTAGTCCTTTTTTATCCCATTCTACCAGTATAGGCCATAAATGCTTATTTATACATAACCCTTTATGAGTCATATTACCCCAAAAACCTTGGCAAAAACCTTGATTTTGCTGAGTGGAACATTTTCAGAAAACAGCAAAATATTACGAAGCAATTGATCTAGTTTTGAAATTACATATGTGTCATACCATTGTAAATCAGGCAGAAGCATACTTTATAAAGCATTCCATTGTTAATAATGGCAAGACCAAGGGGTACAATTTCCTGTGTAAGGGCAGGCCTAACTATGAATAGGGTCAGGTGCTAGCCACGCATAGGTTGAGGCATGGTCAAACTCAGCTCCTCTGCATATATGATAAGAATCTCTGTCTCTTCACAGAAACACAGTCCTCCATAAAGTTCCCTTGTGATCCCCAGATGGCTTCACTGAGCAGAGCACCGGGATGTTATGTCATATTACTTATGCTCTGCAAAGGAGCATAGTATTGAGGCCTCAACTTATTTGCAGAAAAGCTGCATAGGCCATTGGTGGAAGAAGTCAAGTGAGTAGAAAATGTAAAGGAGCAGCAGACACGCCTAGTACATCACACCAGTAGTGTACCTAAAGGGGGAGCGAGTGAGGGTGTCACTCATCAGGGGGATGCCCGGTGGCCTGACGACCGCGTAAGTGAGCCGCTGCTTACTGCTGTGGCGCCCACGCACTGTATGAGGAAACTCCTTTCCCGTGCAGGGGGAGCTGGAACCTGGGAGGGAATAGAGTTTCCTCATACAGTGCGTTAGCCGGCTGTCGGGCCGCATAGACATCTGCAAGGGAGGTAAGGGGGTGCAGGAGAGTGAATGAGTGAGTGTGTGAATGAATGAAGTTAGTAAGTCAGTAGTGAGTTAGTGTTTACGGGCAGAAATGGCAAAGGTAGGCTAATAGAGAGGGCAGAGGTGGCACATGCACACTGATTTGGGGGGCAGATGTGGAACTGACAGGCTGTTTCAGAAGCAGAGTTGGCACAGGCAGTGTATAGTGGTGGGAATTAGGTTGTACCATATCTGTTCAGTAAATATTATTTATTTAAAATTATTTAATTTATTTATGAATTCCAGATTTCTATTTTATTCCAGTTGACATGCAGTTAAAAATGTGTGAAATAAATATTCTGGCCAACATTATTTTTTTTTTGAGGGGGGGCACATACAGGATCCGCCCCGGGTGCCAAATACTCTAGGTACGCCCCTGGATCACACATATATTGAATACATCAATGATCCCCAATATTCTGAAGGAGAATTAATGTATTCAAACAATGCCTTTCCATTCAGCAGCCACATCTGGGCAGCTATGTATGTAGTGTGTTACATATGTATTCTTTTGTATGATTAACATGAAGATTGTGTGTCTGACCTGCTCAAATTTTTGGCATCATTTTGACTCTATTAGATCAACCTATGCAAATGTGTAAGTCAGGGAAAATAATTCATCAATGCAATAATTGTGCCAATTACATGGGGCACTCAGTGAAGTCAGTGTGGAAGAATGAAGGGAAGGAATTTAATGTGCATAATGAAAAAAAGGTTCTAAATGTAATTCCTGAAATGCAGAGTGAATGGGGTATTAAACAAACTACCACACATTAAGATAATATATAGAATACAAAGTAGAAGTGAAGGCTAGAGTATGCCTCATCCACTCAAGATCTCTGCACGCTAAACCTCACATTAATCCCTTTTTCATATATTTTTTAAGGGATCTGTCTGTTGCAACTTTGAGAAAATGTAAATTCCTTTTCATATATATATATATATATATATATATATATATATATATATATATATATATATATTGTTTGACATTTTGCTAACCAGCACAGACAAAGTGCTGCCCTAAAGTAAAGGGTATGCAGAGACGTAACAAAAAATGATGTGACATAACAAAAAATGCCTTGCCTTTCGCCGAAATGTATGGTTGAGGTCTCCAAGTTCATCCAACACACACAAACACATAATAAAATACTTCTATACACACACTAACATACCTACACACACACTAACATAAATGTACATACAGTAAAATGCTTAAACACACTAACATACTTAGGCTAGTACCAGCGCATCTGCTCCCTGGCATTTCTCACACACTGCTTATTTCTCAGTGCTGGGAAATGACATTATATTCCGGCACTCAGACTCAGCATGCTGGGCTTGGGGAAGCGCAGACCATGGTACTGGCTTAATGGCATGTCTGCTCCAGGGAGGGGTCGGAAGAGTTGGTGTTTGGAGCCTTTACTGGACACCGGGTCCCTCAGCAGTAGGGTGGGCCTCCATTACCCCAGTGGTGAAATGTGTAAACTCATGGCAGTTATTCAGTTATGCATCACACGTGGTACAGGACAGCACTTTGTCTATGTTGGTTAACAACATGGCAACATTATGTGTCCTGGAAAACATGGCGGATGTTGTCATCTTCATTGAGAAATCCAAGATATGTGGCTAAAGGATAAACTATAAACTATATAAACTATACCAATTTATTGTCCCAAAGTTGACTCCCTCCTCCTTACAAATGATGCTCCAAAGGCTCAGAGAATAGCAAGATTTGTTGGGATATCCTTTCACTTTTGACCTCTACTTGGTTAATTACTTATGAATGAATTAATATTTGGTTAATTCATTTAATTTATTCATTTTATGGATTCATGCTTCCGCATGTAATTTTTTTTTACAAGTGCAAACATGAGCTGACTTTAGGTTTTTAGTGTGTTTTTAGGAATTGGACTTTTATTAAACTGTGAGTTTAGTACTGGAAACTCAAATTTTTAGCCAACTTGCAAGCACTCACAGTGTAGTGAATAGAGGGAACTGACAAACATATTGGAAAGGGTCTCAGTTTGGGTCCAAAAGTTGTTGGAGAAACACACAGAAGTACAATATCTGTTAATATATCTTCTAAGACAAAATGCATACTTAATCTATCAGTCAGGCACAGCGTAAGAGTGTTTATATAAATAGAACACATGATGCAGGTGGTAGCAGATCTGTCCTTCAGAAGGATCGAGTCAGCAGGAAGAAACCTGCCAGGTAGCGCCTACATATGATACCTGTTGTCATTAGCCTGAAGGATGTGGGAGTTTGCATATAGGCGTTTGCCAGTTGGCACCATGTATCGCAAGGAAAACACTAACATTTTATTAAAAGACAGGGAGAAGCCATAGCTTCCCACAAATCAGCACTCAAAAAGGCATCTGTCAAAAGCAAGGATTTATTGAAATTGTTTGATGTTCCACCTTTATTTTTTTTTAATACATTTTTTTCCTTGGATAATAATTTCTGTCTTTTTTTTTATAACTGGGAAACAGTTTATGTATTCTTGTTGAACTGTTAATTGTGAAAAAAGAGGGTTTTTTTTAATGTTTCTGATTTCTCTTAAAAAAAACAACTACATAAATTTCATGCTAGAGTTCATAATTAAAAGTGACTTTTCTTGCATAGAATGCAATGTCTGTAGCAGGATTATTTACTGGCATGTCACCATTACAGGGCAATGTCATTTGGTTATATAGGACATGCTGTTCTTATATTAATGAGAGTCTTCCCTTGTGGGACGCGGCCAGGACTGCACACTGACGTCGGTGGCGTTGCCGCTGACGGCAGCAGGAAACACCCCCATTTAAAGGAAAAAATGGCCAGGGAGTGGGGTGTGTCAAGACCCCGCTCCCGCAACCCGGAGGATTCGGATCTTGACCTGGAGAACCAGAGGAGCAGCACTCACCCGGCAATCTCCGGGTCAAACCTGGAGAGTTCCCAGGTATGCCTATACATTTCAGACCACACTGCATTCTCTAATTAGTATCACTGTTGTTTTTATTTCCTGGATTATCTATTCATGAATGACAATGTTCTGGCATATGATGTGTCTTATAACACTTGTTTCCTTTTTATTATTTATTTATTTTACAAAATCTTCTAGGTTGTGTATAGTATATGAATGGTACATTCCAGCCATTATATGCAGTAATGATAGCTATATTAGGTGACAGCTAATTACCTCTAACTGCATCTGGTGGAGGGACATATAACACACATCCCAGCATCTCTAGCTGGCCATCTTGATGGGGCTCCTAGGCTCAACATCCTGGGATCATATACTGCAACCATGGATGAAACTCTTCCACCTCACATCCTGATATCTCAAACTGTAACTCTGGTTGAAGCTGTCCAGCCTTGCATTATGCATTGCATACTGCAATTGGGACTGTAGCGCTGGATAAGGCTCTGTCAGCTTACGTCCAGTATCTCGCACTGCTACTTTGAATGAGACCCTCCCATCTTGTGTCACTGCATCTCTGGGTGAGAGAGGCCCATCTTGCATACCTGGCATCTCAAAGTGCCAATCTTGATAGGACTCTCCACCACCATCCTGGCATCTCATACTGCCATTCTACATGAGGCTCTCCCATTTCATATCCTGGCATCTGAAACCGTAGCTCTAGGTGAGGCTATCTCGCTACCAGTCATCTGATTATGCTCTTTGCTTTCTGGTATTTCTCACTCTGGATTAAGCTCCCATTATACATCCCAGTACCCCAAACAGTAGCTATAGGTGAGCCTTAACAGCTCGCATTGAGGCATCTCACACTATTGCTTGGGGTGGAGCACTCCTGCTTCTCACTCCCATTATGTATGGTTTCCGCTTTGGATGAGTCTTTCCCATTCTGCATCCTAATGTCTCAAACTGTACCTCTGGATGTTGCTCTCCCACCTTGCATCTGGGCATCTCACCCTACTACTCTGTATGAGGCTATCCAACATAGCATCTCACACCAATATTCATAACAAGAACTGTATTGCTTGCATCCCACCATCTCACAATGCTGTTCTCGATGGGCTCTCTTGTCTTGCTTCCAGACATTTCACAGTGCTGCTCTCGATGAGGCTTTCCCAATTTACAGCCTGATATCTCAAACTGCAGCTCTGAAAAGGACTCACTCACCTCCCATTAGGGCATCTCCTACTGCTGCTTCATATGAGGATTATCTGTACTGCATCCTGGCACCTGCTAAACCAGTCGATGGAGGCTGGCTGTCTCACCCATTGGCTCCATACATTGCCACTGACATTGTTTTTTTCTGGTTTACTACTCCCTTGTAGCTTATCCTTATTAGCTTCTACTATGTACCTTTAAGTAAATCCAGCCCTGGACAGAGCTTAGCTATATTCTTCAGCCAGAGGAGAAACAGCCATTTTTTTCTTGCAACTCACAAAAAAAGAGTACCCGTCTTACTCCCAAAGTCATTGTCACTGCATAGGGCATTCCCGCAATAACCCAGGGTCACTAAGACTGAAACCCTTTCTAGGGAGTAGACCTAAGGGCTAGCACAAGCTTGCAGGACCTCATACTGAGTTCCCAGGTCTATCTCCTCCTGAATGTAAATGTCTAACCTGGTTATTTACCTATTGAGGGGATCTTGTTGTCTTTGCACCCTGGCTGCTCCTTGTCTGGTCTTCTTTGCTGCCTTCCACAAGGCTCGCTCCACCATTTCCAGTAGTGAGTGGTTTCCACTGGTGAAAAATTCCAGCTGAAACTGAAAACCTTGGTGAAGAAATATTCCAGATATGGATGAAGTGGGTAATAATTCCTTTTTAAAAAAACCTGACTGGGTGCTAAGGTTATGAGAAACAGAGAAAGCCCAATCCAGCTTCACCGAAGGCGCTGATACATTAATCCCCAGAAGTGAAGTGACATGGTGAAAAATTTAGGCTCAATAGGGTTCACAATATAAGTTTGATTTTATAGCTTTCTGATTCTCGCAAGCTCTAGGTGCAGATATTTCTTACATGTATAAAAGCCACAGTAATGTTTTAATTGTAAATATTTAACATTGTCCCATCTGACCTCAATGGCATCTGCTGTGTATTCCCACCTATATTCTCCAACAACCATCACTCTCATGCTCTGTTTTCAATAGAGTATGCATTAGTGCATGGTGTGAGTTCATTGAAGGCTTGAAATCGCTAATGCACTTGCACTCTGCCCTATTGTCTGCTTGCTCTTCTCACCACTTAATCTGAAAGCCCCTTTTCAGTTAGTACATCTACTTCCTTCTAGTCTAACCTTCACCTAGACAGGACCAATTCATCATTTTGTTTGAAATGGAATAATGCACCTTAAAATGCAAGGTGTATGGGGGAACACAGATGCTAAAATAAATGCATAGTGCTTTATACTAATTTTTATAGCAAATCATAATAGCTGGTATTGGTGTATTAGATAATGGAAAATAGCACAACTCTGTAAACTGTACTGTACAGTATAATATGAATAGGACGTGAACACTAACAAATGCATTTGGTCTTTTTGTTTGTAGTAAGGATGATAAGTGATGTGTGTTATTTTCCATGTGATTCTCTCTTCTATTTCATGAAATATCACCCTGATGATAGCAAAACTGTTCATGTCACCAATAGGTCCTTGGTGATATATGAACTACTTATGACAGGCCGCAACCATGTGCTCAAAAAAACATGCGTGTATATACTTATAAGAGGTAATCGTAGACTAAAGTAGAGGCATGAACTTTGTTGGTATTCCTTACTGATATAAACACCCCTTCAGACACAAACTTGAGAAAAGGAAAGTGTGTCTACTTCCAAGTGCTTACAAGGAACAAGTGGAACATGAGAGGCTCCTGACAATGATCTCCCTTCTTTGCACCCTGGCGATCCGGTTTATGAAGGGCTAACCAGGGGTGAGACAGCATTTTTCCTTTTTTTGTTTATTGTTTTGCTCCCTAGACACCTATGGCATGTACACCTTTGACAATGTCTTCTGCAGGTCCATCTTCCAATAGAAACTCACCAAGGTTTCTAACGCATGGTTAATTTGTTAAAATTAAATGTTTCATGTCACCTCTACTCAGCTGTAGTTTGTCAATCATACTATCCCTTGTTCTCCAACAATGTTCATGTTAGAGAAAGTCCAGCTAAGCTGCTAAATAAATTAGTAAATATCCTAAGATTAAAAAAGGATGTATTTGCATGTCCACTTTACGGACTTTAGGAATAGCTGTTTTTTCCAAAACATTTGATACAAAGTTGTCCTAAAACATAACAGATTTAATTATCAAACCTGCATTTGTTGTACATGTTATGAGAATAATTACTATGTTGGCCAAATTAATTTTACAGGGAGCGCCAATGAAGTCTGGGCAACCTTAGACAAATGTAGACTGCACCATGGAGAACGTATCCAAGTTATTTTAATCATACCATCTATTTTATACATAGTGGGGTGCACTTCTCCTGTAAAATTCATAGATGTCGATATGGTGACCATACTTAGTATTATTCCTAGTTACAACTACGCTCTTCAAACACTTATAGTCCTCTACAATTACATATATCACTGGAAGATTTCACAGTGTTTGATGAGCCAATTACTTAGTAATATTCAATATTCTCTAAAAATATACCCTCTTTTCTGCTGCTCAAAACGCAATATTTGGGCTAGGATGTCCAATTTATTCTACACATATGAATGGTCTGTACCTGCCAGAGACTTTAATGAATGTTCTCTTATTCAATGGCATAAAATGATTAAGTTAATTGTGTCCCAGGATTCTGCCACTCTGCATAAATTATCTATGTAATGCTCATGAGAAGGATTAAGTCTTGAGAGGGTGGATAGTTTTGCATAAATTATGGGAGAATTTTAAGATTTTTTATTCGTTTAATTTGTGAATTACATAATCTACAGGCCCAAAAATGAGACTACAAAATAGAATAAAGGTATTAAAATGCTTACCATAAAATTTTATATAGCACACGGTGTAAAGCGCAATAGAAAAGTATACATGGATATCCCCTTATATACCCTATTGGTTTATTAATTCATTATGGTAAGTGCTGTTGGAAGATACATTACATCATTTTCCATAGAGGGTAAGTTTTCTTATCCTTCCCAAGAGTGCCAGTGTAGCCACCAAGCTATAGGAACACATGGGCCAGTACATGAGCACAGCTCAGAAGGGCATTGTGGCTCCAAGCTCGAGTTGCTCAAAGACAGGGCAGTTGCCCAAGACTCAAAGTCTAGACAGACCAACCTGAACACAGCCTGGATTGTCTACAGGAAAGCCTATGATTCAGTGCACATACATGGATTTGTGAATGCCTGGAGCTATACAAAATCGACAGGACGCTAATGGCCTTCCTCAAGAACTCAACTGGGAGTCTGGAAGACAACAGTGGAAGCCAATCCAAGATAGCTAGCACAAGTGTGGCATATAATAGGGTGATGCACTGCCCCCGCTGCTGCTCTGCATAGGCTTGAACCCCCTCAGCCAGCTAATCACAAAGACTAGACAAAACTACCATCAGCCACCTCCTCTTCATGGATGACATCAAGCTGTGTGCCAAGGGCAAACAAGACATTGACTTCATGACATGGATTTACAGTAAAGATATTGAAAGGTGATTCGGATTGGAGAAGTGTGGCCAGATTCTACTAAAAAGTGGTAAGATACTTAAGACTGATGGGGTGGAACAACCAGCAGGACACATAGCAGACAAACAGACCAGCTACAAGTACCTTGCTCTCCCACATTCATATGGGAACCATGATGAGGAGACAAGGGAGACAGCAACATCCAAGTGCCACCAAAGGATAAGAGGAGCCAGCCAAAATGGGAAGAACAAGATCTGCGCTATTAACACATACGCACTGCCAGCCATCAGAAACCCTGCAGGCCTAGTGAGCTGGCCAAAGGAGGACATGGAAGCTGCCGACGTGAAGGCCCAGAAGCTCCTCACAATGTATGGAGGTTTCCACCCCAAGTCCAACAACCAGAGACTGTACACCAGCTGGAAAGAAGGCAGGCGGGGTCTGGAAAGTGTCAAAGCCACTGTCCTGGATGAAACCAAGAGCATCAAGGAGTACATCAGTAAGGTGGCATTCAAAGATGAGCTCCTTAGAGAATGCGTGAACCAGCAACAGACATGGATGCAAGATCATGCTAACCCCTCTCACCCAAATGGGCACAGATATTCCACAATGTTTGTTTTTTTTTTTTACCCTGACATTCACTGGATGCAACAGGAATAAGTGAGTATCAACAGGGTGTGCCATTAGAGTGGGCACTGTTCCTCCTTTTTTAATACTACATTTGCATGTATTTTCTTCCAATCCATATTAACATCAAAGAGTTGCCTGTCATAAACCATAGGAAACGGGGGTATCGCAGAATGTCCATTAAAAAAGTATGGTATTTTGAAACAAGTAGAGGTTTTATGATTTTTTTTGGTATCACTTACTGCAGAACTCAATAATAAAATATATACCCCCCTGAGGAAGTTAAGTGAATTTAATGCTCAGGTAAATTAAACTATAATGGGCAATCTGGGTCCAAAATTGTACTTAATGGCAAGACCATAAACAATGAAACAGGTCTGCTGGGGAAGCTGAACATTTATTACAGTTATCATCTTTGGTATACACTATTTGACACTGTGACTTCAGGTTGACATAGCTTCTATGCAGAATATAGAGATTCACGTCAAACACAGAATTAAACACCACAAACTTGTTGCCTGCCTCCAAGTAGTTTGAATGGCATCAATACTTATTTCTGGTCCATCATTAACCAAGGCAGCCATAGCTCCTTGTTGAAGTAGTGACTTGAAAGCTGATTCTGCTAAGTGTGTAAATACTGTGGATTAGGATATCTTGCTATAATGAATATTGACTCTTCATCTAGATTATTCGAGGTATCAAGGGGCATTAAGGCTAACATATACATAACTTTTAATCAGCAAAAAATGTAAAGGGTGAAGTGAGAGCAGAGAACCTTCTCCTAGAAAGCGTGGTATGGTAACATTTGGAATGTCTTTGGAGTAATTAACAATTTAAGGAAGTGAGTGAAACATAAAGGTAATTTCCTTGTCTGTACATGCCAAGTGGTACCAATTAATATAAAAAGAGGATTACAATGTGTCAATTGCTAAAACAGGCTCTAATGCTGCTATAAGAAAGCTACAACATGAGGAAAAAGGGCTTGGTAAGAAAATAACCAGAACATTGCAAACTTTTCATCTCATAATCACCTATTTGTAGACCTCAAAAGCTTGGGTTCTAACCAAGATCATTTATCAAGATAATCAAGATAAATAAACCCTTTTAATGCAACCTTCCCAATTAGTAAGATACCTATGAAATCCTACATGGTGGGTTTCCTGTACAACATTAATAAAAGGTTGGTCAAAATAATGACATTTGAAGAACTTTAGGAAGTAAGACATTCTATTTGTAGGTATTGTGTGGGTTTTAGCTGACCACTATGTTTCCATGGTTTGCATTTTTCGATGTTTCCAACGCTGTCAGGAACCGGGTCCATACAGACGATATCTCTGATTGACCTCTTGTGTACCAGACCCGGCTATCCTACATATCTCTGATTGACCTCTTGGGTATCAGACCTGGCTATCCTACATATCTCTGAATGATCCCTTGTGTAACAGACCCAGCTATCCTGCATACCGGACTCCGCTAACCTTTCCTGGCACCTTTTTCCCGCCTTATACACTCAGTGCCCTGCACAAGGCCAAAGGCTCTAGTTGGCTGTTTAGGTTGCGTGTTGCTAATATATGGTTCATTCTGCTAACAGTTAAGGTTTCACTGCCAATGTAATTAAACAATGTACAGTTTAACTAATTGATTAGTTATTGTTATGCTTATCAACCAACACTAAGGTCTATTCACATCTCTTTAATGGTCAATTTTGTGTGGGTGAGCATAAACATGTATCCATGTACTTGGGGTTACTGTGTATTTGGCAATAAATCAGATGGCTGTTGGCTTGTGTGCTGCAAGGAACAGCTATTTTAAAAGGTGCTGCCATCATTACTTACTGAGCTTCTGCTACTAAAAGGCTGTGCAGCAACATTGCTGGTACACAGTTGTTAACATCAGATATAAATGGCTACACAAATGGCATGTTTAAGTAATTAAAAAAAATACAAGTTAGCAATAGCATTCAAAAACTAAACATAAACTAAACCTCAATGCCTGAGGAAGGGAGCTAACAACTTGGTCTTGAAAGCTTGCAATTAATTAAAATGGTATAATTTTAACTATAGGTCTCTCATTTTATTACACTGTACAGTATATATAGTTGTTGTTTTGTTCCCTTGTATTCTAGTTAAAGTAATGTAGGAAGTTTGCACACTTCTGATGCAGAGAAATAACCAAAAAATGAAAACTTCCACAATACATTGAACCTTATTACAGAACTAAACATATAAAACATGATGCAAACCAAAATGAAAGCCATAGTGCATTGTTTAAAAAGTAAGCAGGATTGTGAAAAACGTCATAGAATATTATATATCCAGTACAAAACAGAGGCATGATATGGATCATCATGGTTGTTTATATATTAAACATAGCATACCAGCTGTGCTGCCTTTATATAACTGGATCTGAGTTGAAAAAAATAATATACCGGTATATACTTTTTTAAAGAATTGGCTGTGGCTATGTTAGTGACGCAAACATCAACAAGTTTAGCAGTTTGGCACGTATCTACATTCCTAGCTTTTTGTAAATGTGGACTATAAAAGGTGTGAGGCAATTATCTCTACGGTTGCATTCTGCTATTTTAGTTTTTAATCAATCAAGTTAATGCTCAGGATGATGATTTTATTTTGTGTGGGTTCTGTATCTGGTAGCATATGCTGTGTTTACTTTGGCAGACAATAAGCAGATTTTTTTTTTGAAAATGTATTTTTGGGAGAATTATTGTACTCATAGAATTACTGATGGATAGCAACCTACTTTTTCAGTTGAATTTGGGGAGACAACTTGAAGCATTCGTTGTGTGGGGTTATATAATTCTGATTGCAACTATATCTCTTGGAATTTGGTATTGGCATTGTGCTGAAATAGTAGGCAGGAAGTGGTGACATCATATCTAGGTGATCCATGCATCCAGTAGAGAAAGCAAATCATGAAGGAGCACATATTTCTATTCCTTCTACCATCCTCTGTGGCAGTGGATGGTAGGTAAATCATGCTTAGGACTATATCATAAGAAGACTGTGAGGTGGATGAAGCCAGCAAAATAATTTTGTAAGATGCCGAGGCTCTGAAATGGTCCACTCTCTACCCGCCTGCCCACTACCTGCCATATTGAAGGTTTGTGGAGCAAGCCCCACCCATATATGCAGCTAGCCCCTCCCCCAGGAGTTGGCCTCACCCCTCTGCTATGACACTGTATAGATAATGTAGAATGAACGCACCCCTTCTTGTGGAGGCGGCAGCGGGAATCCATGGAGAATTATTGACAAGTTTCAAACTCTGTTAATAATTATGTTTACGGTTAATATTAATGTGTTTTGCAGAGAATCATCACAGATCTTGTATACTGAATAGTATCAACCTCAGTGACTTATATCAGACAGTTAAACAGCAATGAGTGCATTATTAAAAAAAAAAATCAAGATTAAATTATTATTATTTCAGTTTGTGTAAAACTGACTATCATTTCCATATCCTTATCTTGGCATACACAGACCATTTTGGTAAGCACCATTTAGGATGCCTGCCTTTATCATGCCTAAAATAAAGAACTATATTGTAGAAACAGGTCATTGATTTATTATTTCTTTGTATTTAATTCATTCTGAAACATTTCTGACTCCTTTGTTTAGCTTCGCTTTCATACAACTGCATACTCAATATCCGCCAAAAATGGCTCCAAGTTCACCTGGAACTCTGACAGGATTGCGCTGATTATCTGTATGCCGAATGAATGCAGAGTATGAAGATCTAGATTGTAAGCTCGTTTGAGCAGGGCCCTCTTCACCTGTTGTCTCTGTAAGTCAATTTGTTATGTTACATACTACTTGTTATGTCCTGTCTACCCATTTAATTTGATAACGCTATATAAAACAATAAATAATAATAATTAGATTGTCTCTCATGGCATGAGTAAGTTATTGTGAACTAGCAAATGTCTGGCCTATCATTTAAGGTTTTAGAATGTTTCTAGTAAACAAGATATAGAAACATTAACATCACAATAAATAGATGCTGTTTTATGATGTGTATCTGTGTTTAGTTCCCCCTAATTTTATGACAATAAAGTATAGACATACCTGGAATTCCCTAGGTTTGCTCTAGATGCTCTATCTATCATGGCTAATTGGCGGGAAAGTGTTACTTAGCTTTGCCAATTGTTATCCAGGTCCTCCCTCTTAAAACACCCAGCCGTATTTCCACCCAGCTGTATCTGGAAATGCTGGTATCTTTTTCTCCTCCTGCCAAGCTCCTGGCTTCCAGAAACCATATCTAAGATGTTTTCAGGTGTGACTATGGAGGGCAGTCATGGTGGGAATGGGAAGGGGGGAGGGGGGCACACCACTCCAAACCTTATCATCTTCTCTTTTCAATTCAGCACTTCTTTATCAAGCTACAAAATTACATTTAAGTGCTGTGTATGCGCAAGTTTCTCTACCTATTGCATTAGGTTCAAGGGCATACCGACCTGTGATCTTGCTTTATTTGGAAGAAACAACATAATGATGACTATGAAAATGAATTACTGCACAACCACTTTGTTGTCTTGTTTTCATGTTGCTGACGTGTTTGGCATTGGCACTCATGGAAGCTGATATACATACAATGATGGCTGGCACTGGCCATGATGATGATGTGGCACCATACACGTGTCTCTCCCTGTGTCCCATTTACTCCATCCAATCATCCCCCCTATTTTGCTAGTGTCTAGGAAATCACACGTGCATCACTTTATTTACGGAAACACCTTTGGTGAAATTCCTCTTAAGATCACCGGTGGAATGTGACAAAAGTTTTCTCCAAACTTCATCAGGAAAGCACACTTTTGTTTTAGAACTAATTCCTTCTTCCTTGATGGAACTGCATTAAAAATACAGAATGTTGCAAACAAATAACAACAATGTAGAATGATTTGAGAATCTAAAATGTTCTGGCAAACATTTACTTTCTTTACCCTTACAGATAAAATAGATGTCATTATATGTTTTACATCAAGTAGAAGGCTATAATAATGTCCTTTCCAGTAGGCAAAGAAGGTTACCCAAGAAGACATCATTAGGTCTAATGTACCCATTTTAAGCTATCTTTCCAATGCATTAAAATGTATACAGCACAGAGAGTGCCAACCAGCTTCAAACCACTGAAGGTTTTTACGGCACTTTGTTATAATGTCCATACTCTGTAAGTCCTGTTACAATCACGGGCAAGGTTCAGTAGAGACATACTGTACGATTTTATGCTGGTAATGTAGCAGACGGGCCAGCAGTTGAAGCTTTGCTTTTACAAGCCCATTACCCTGACCTCATTAGTGTTTGCCTCATATCCCTCTGAACACATTCGCCTCTGCTTCTGTAGAAGCCAATCATGCTAATTAAACCAAATCAGTTTGCATATTCATGGAGAACAGCTAGATTTTTATGGTAGATAAAATAAACATGATGTTTTTTTCATGTAATAATTTGAATGCCATGGTCCATCATTTCAGTCTTTACACATCAGTGTTAAGTATATAGCTGGCTTTTAAAATACACTGTGAAATCTAGTTAATATACGGCTAATGAAATCAATCTCAAAGAGGTCTGTTCTCTAGTTTCTATAAGCACCATATTGGATTACAGTTATGCATTGTCTTCATTGTAGCCAGAAAATTAATGCAGATGTAACAACCGTTATTCTACGTGGTGGTATGCATTAACACAATATTAACGGGGCCCAGCCAGTAAAACCGTCATTAAAATTGCATTAGCCTGTTGTCGGAAAAGTAGGAGAGGAACCAGCAGGTGTAATATATTTCAATTTATCACATGTGAGGGTAATAGTTGAACACCTAGTAGGGGCTATACCCATTAAAATGGTAGTGTAAAATGACTTTACTTATTTATTTATTTATAACTTTTGTCTTGTTGTATTGGGTATTTGTTAAAATATTTTTTGTGATTTTTTAAAATTTTCTTTTCTTGCATTTTGTTTTTTACGTTGAATACTGATAGGTGGATCATATGTACACAGTCATGCATGGCATAAAATTATGCCACCACTGAGACCTAGCTATAACTTTTTAGTTTAAGGTTTCACTTAAGGCAGAATTAGGGCTTTTCATGAAATTAGTCCTCATTTTCCCATGAACCTGTGATGAGGCATTTGAAATCGTATTGTTTGGTCATGCTGGAAGAAGTAAGGCAATTTCAGAGAATCTGGATTTTTTTAATAGACCATGCTAAATGTTTAGTGCTCTGAACTTTAGGTTGTGGGCACCATTGCACCATGGGCACCATTGCTCTTCACTACTGGGTTCTATTTACTAAACTGCAAGTGCATGGACGTTTGCTAAAGTTGCAAGTTGGTAGCTGCCAACTCACACATAAAGCTCACAACAAAAGCCATCTTGCATTTGCATACACAATAAATCATTCTCAATTTCATCAACAACTCTCTTGCAGTCAAGTGCATGTAAATTCAGACAAGCAACTTGTGGATTCATTAACCTACTTGTAAATAGCATATGCATGTTGGACATGAGTTCCACCTGACACATTTCACCTCACATCCCCAGGAATATACAAGGTGATTTGTGAAAGGAAAAACACTAAATAAGCAATAATGTTCACCTTGGTTAACAGGGGGTTACTCATTTATTTTTTATCCAAGTCGAATAATTAAGTGAGTTAAGGGTTATGTGCAGGTGAGTGTGTGTGAGTTGAGTTTTTTTTTACTGAAATGCAAACTCTGGCTTTAGTGAATTTACAGGTTGGACTTTTGTCCACCTTGTGCAAGTTTGCTGCTACCAATTAATTTTTTTTGCCAATTCTTAAGTATTTGCAGTTTAGTGAATAGGAATATTTACATGAAACCACTATATGACATTATTTAACTCATTCTCTACTTTTTTTTTTGTTGTTGTTAAAATTAACCTTGTGTGGTGTTCACATATTTCACTGGGAAATCTGAAATCTGGGAAACAATCTGGGAGAACTTTTTAGGTGAGTTGTATAATTGTGACAATTCACAGATATTTCAATACCTTGTTGAAATCCCTTTTGTTGTACATTTTCACTGATGACGCATCTATAATACTTACAGAAGCCATCACTTATTATTTCTAAAACAACTCATATGGCATAATTTGGTTGTGACATTCCTACTATCAAAAAGTCATTCATAGAGTGTGTTATAGAAACATAAAAGCTTTTAAAAATCTCAGCTGTACCTTCTTTTAATGTGATCTGAGGAAGGGACTTCTAAGGTCCTGAAAGCTGATTTGACTCTATATCTTACCCCAATAAATGGTGGTCTACTAAAAGTATAATTAAATGCACTGGTCATCATCTGTAAGACCCAGGATTGCTGGATTTTTTAAATCGGCTATGGTTGAAAAACTGCATATATTAAAAAAAAT
Organism: Spea bombifrons; assembly: GCF_027358695.1. Lineage (NCBI taxonomy): Eukaryota > Metazoa > Chordata > Amphibia > Anura > Pelobatidae > Spea > Spea bombifrons. Next base: position 64,665,349 of record NC_071088.1, on the reverse strand, counting down.
ATAAATTTATGTTTTAAACTCCTCTTGGCAAAATCAACTTACTTTACATCTAAAGTCAGATATGCACAGACACGAGACACACTTTTTGGAATTGTGTTGATAAATCAATGAATATGCAAGGGGTTTGACTGCATCAGCATCCCATGGGTTAACAAGCTGAAGGGTTGCATTTTTATTTATAAGACCAAAACAAGTTTTCTGCATATTATTCAAACTGTCATTAAAATCAATTGTGAATTGCGGCAAAAAGATGAAAATTTTAACCTTCATTGAATATCAGAAAAACGTCTTTCTCCTGTGATAACATGTAAATCACTCTTTCTCAGTATACAGAATATCTTCATTAGATTCAGAAATGAGAGACAAATGCTAACATTTTGGAAATTCTATTATTCTTCACACATAGAGTCGACATATTTCTACCCGGTATTTCCATTCAATACACATTCAGGTATTAATATTCAAATATTAATATGATATTTTCGGTGACTTTTCACTGACTTTCATGGTAGCTGCTCTGTGTTGTTTATGAGCAAAAGTAGACTTCAGGGACGTAAGTGTAAAGTCTTAAAGTGGCCGTGCCACAGGAATTAGTAAAACACGGGGAGTTTGTTTTTGAGCCGAGGAGAGTAGAAAAATTTCAACACACAAGCTTTTTCATTATTTATGGAGGCTCAGCACTACTAAGAGAATGGGGTAAGGGTCATCTATAATGTTACGTTAAACTAAATTATATCTATCTACAGCTTTCCCTGTCTAAACCTTTAAAAGATGACTTTACTCCTTCCGAACGTGTTTTAACCCCTTAAGGACAATGGGCGGTCCCTAAACCCATTGAAAACAATGCATTTTGAGCCCGTACATGTACAGGTTTTGTCATTAAGGGGTTAAAACAATGGCACAGTTTCATGCAATCGATTCTAGGTTTTTAGGTTCTCGTGGTATGGTGAGAATGGTGAATGGAATACTGTGTCTTTTCGGTTGATATCTTTATTATGTCCCAGCTATATAACAAAAAAAGTTGATTATATTTTTGTTTCCATGTTTTTTTTTTTGTTTCGATGTTCCATTTATCTCCGTTATCTCTTAAGAAACACCTTTAGCAAAAGCAACATTTGTTTACATTAGACAAAATATTCACATGCCTAAAAGCATAATAATTATGACACGTTTAGAGTTTAGAGCTGAGAAGTGCAAATAAAGGCAGTGCGCATGAAGGATGGTTGATGTGGTTGGAGTGGAGTAATAGGTGCAAATTTGAGAAAGAGCATTGGAGTATGAACTGCCCTTTCCTTGTGTTTGTAGCAAACGGCGACAAGAATGGAATTTATGGCTAAAAAAGAAATAACAAAGAGATTGAAGAAATGTTGCTGCAGTCGCAATTATACAAGTAAAGAATATTATATGAAAAACAACACTGCCGTGGATATCAAATTTCTTTATTATGCCAAACAATGTTATATTGTTTGATGGGGTGCAGTAATGAGTGGGTATTGTGTTAAGCTTGCAAAAACAAATGTAAAGCATGCATTGCAGTGCAAAACGGAAATTACATCATTCTCCACCATGGCAATGCCATATATGGCGAAATATGATTTAGCTGTTTACATTAAAAATGTTCTAGTTTTTCAGTTGGGGTATCTTTCTGAGATTACAGTTCATTAAAAACTTGATGCTGGTAGAGGTCTCGCTGGCCTTCTTGTACAGCCATGCAAAACTGTCTATCAAGTATTTCAGTTTATGATTTCTTTCGCTAAATTAAAGTCTGTTGGACCACATTTTTTACCTCTGCCAACATATACAAGATAGATAAAGCTACATATTCTGTTACAAGCGTATCACAAACTCAGCTTACCTGAAACCACTTACCACTAATTACTACTACAAGAGAGCTACTACTCTCTCTTGTCACACCTACTTTTGTTTCAATTACCCATACTATTCCGTTAGATTGTTAGTTCTCATAAACCTACCATTTTTTGCCAGGAACGTTGTGTAAAAGTACCATAAGGCTAGATGGCAAGCTCATGGACTGGTTTTTCAACGCCTGCATGTGTTAATGTATATTGATTTATATTTGTGTTAATAATCCCATTTCAATTGTACAGCACTGTATAATTTGTATCTGTTTAATAAATAAAAGACAATAATTATTATTATTATAATTACTGTTAAAGACTCAGGCATAAGGGGCAAAATCTCAGGTTTGCACATTCATACATTGATGACTCTTAAATAGTGCTTTTGCTTCCAGCATGTAAATGGTTGAAATCCCTGTTTGAATACATATTACTCAATTAATGGTATCTTTAAATAATGACAGGTCATGATTTCCATGAGGACTGTTTTTAATTTGTTTTTTAAATTTGGTTAACACATTTGATTAGTCACTAAAAAGAATCTGCTTGATACCTGCAATCGGCAGCCTTACGGCATCCATGGAAGCCTCACAAGGAAGGCTAGCCGTGGATATTGGGAGGAAAGCCCCCTTAAAAGCTCCGCCGTAGAGATCTTCCTGAAAGCTTATTTGCTCAAGGGCTTAACCTTTCATATTCTCCCAAGCACTAGCCGAAATTTAGTGTAGGGGGAAAACAGAACTCTCTTTATTGAGGATAGCACAGATATATATACAGTAAACATGATAGGATTAAAGGTATAATCCCATTAATCACCAGACAGCCTGGCGCCACCATACAGTTCTATGGCCCGCAATACCCACCTGACAAAGAGTCACTATTTCGGGGTGATCCCGAGAGAGCGGAGTCAATTCCGGGCTACCAACGGAAAGCTCAGGGTACGAAGATGTTATGATCCAAAAAGCGACGTGATCCGACAATGGGACCCTGAGTGATAGCGTCGGAAACATTCCCAGGAAGAGTCCGCGTGCCAGAGTTTCATAGCTGCTGCTGGGTGATCCCCAGTCCTTACGATTGGTAATAAAACCAGGGTTCCCAAACGAGCTCCCTCTCTGTAACCACCACCGAGTGTTACCCACTTCAAGCTTAATGTACCCTTAAAAGAGCAATGTGGTGGGGCAAAGGGCGACCGTACTAACGCTGTTCCATTTGTCGGCGGGCATCGCCGCGGCTCCTAGCCACTGCACAGTTTCATGAATTTGGCTTGTAGAGCCCCGATAGTCCACGGGAATCTGGTTCTGGCAGAGCAGATGGGGTTTCCTGGTCACCCTGTGCCCCCACCGAGCATGGGGATACTTAGACATAAAAAGGGACTGGGCAGGCAGGTAAGGAGTGCCCCCTCCCCAACTCAAACATACCCCCTTAAAGGGTTACCATGATAAGAGCTTATGAGGCGATCAGAAGTCGCTTCCTAAGAGTAATCCATGTTGCTGATATGCCTCGATATCGAGGCATTAAGCAACAAAACCCCTCTACCCTGACCGCCTTGTGATTGCTCTAAAGCAGGCATGTCCAAACTTTTTTCAAAGAGTGCCAGATTTGATGAAGTGAACATGTGCGAGGGCCGACCATTTTGCCTGACATTTTCTGAACCATTAAAATTAAATGCAAATTAACTATTTTATGCAAAGTTTATTGAAAACGGCATACCACATCTATCCCTTTCTCACTATCTCCCCTCCATACCCCCCTTCTCACAATCTCCCCTCTCCCTCCCTACCCCCCCTTCTCACAATCTCCCCTCTCCCTCCCTACCCCCCCTTCTCACAATCTCCCCTCTCCCTCCCTACCCCCCTTCTCACAATCTCCCCTCTCCCTCCCTACCCCCCTTCTCTCAATCTCCCCTCTCCCTCCCTACCCCCCTTCTCTCAATCTCCCCTCTCCCTCCCTACCCCCCTTCTCACAATCTCCCCTCTCCCTCCCTACCCCCCTTCTCACAATCTCCCCTCTTCCTCCCTACCCCTCCTTCTCACAATCTCCCCTCTTCCTCCCTACCCCCTTCTCACAATTTCCCCTCTCCCTCCCTACCCTTCTCACGATCTACCCTCTCCCTCCCTACCCCCCTTCTAACGATCTACCCTCTCCCTCCCTACCCCCCTTCTCACGATCTACCCTCTCCCTCCCTCCCTACCCCCCCTTCTCACGATCTACCCACTCCCTCCCTACTCCCCTTTGTAGGTCACTTACCGTCAACTCCTGTGTTGGGAGCGTGAGGCGTTTGTTTCGGGTGCCGGCGCTTCACTGCTGAGTGCCGTCATATGCCAGCGCTCAGCGTGAAGCGCCGGCACCCGAGACAAACACCTCACACTTCCAACACTGCACTCTGGGCAGCGCAGAGGCAGGCGGCGGCGGCAGCGGTGAGCAGAGGAGTCCTGGATTTCTGTCAGTCAGGGGGGCCCAAGAGGTGCCGAGCGGTCGTTTTCAGCAACCGCTCGGCACCCCTTGGGCCCCACTGACTGGCAGAACTCCAGGGCCCGGTCGCAGTCGCGACCCCGGTAGTTCCGCCACTGCCTACAAATTTCTTCATTAGATGCCCTTGTGGCTGTGCGTGCCGGCGCAGGGAGAAGGAAAGCCCAAATCTAGCGACGTCCGAGATCGCAAGATTTGGGCTTTCCTTCTCCCTGCGCCGGCACACACAGCCACAAGGGCATCTGATGAAGAAATTGTGTAGGGGAGGGCAGGGGCGTACCTAGAGTATTTGGCACCCGGGGCGGATCCTGTATGTGGCACCCCCCCACACACACACTTCAAAACTACCTGGCCGAAACTGAATATGACCCCCCCCACACACACCATAAAAAAAATCTAACACTTATTTAAAGTAAGTAACACACCAAAATAGGACAAAACAATTAAATAACAATATATATATATATATATATATATATATATATATATAATTGTTAACAGCAATCACATTCCTATCATGCCCAGGCATACCCAGATTCCAGGAGGCACTCGCAGACTTGGCATGATAGGAGTATGATTGGCCTATCTACCCCTTCTCGCTCCCTTCTGCCCTATCTACCCCTTCTCGCTCCCTTCTGCCCTATCTACCCCTCCTAACTATCTACCCTCTCCCTCTTTGAAGTTCACTTACCTTTCAGGAGTCCTGCGGTGGGGGTGCAAGGCCTCTGTCTCCCAGCTCTGCCACTGTATGGAACAGTATAGAGTGATGGGAGTTATGATGTACTTTAGAGCATAATTATATAATGAAAAATACATTGGAAATGGTACAGCATAACACCCATCACTCTCACACACTTACCAATCCACACACACCAATCCACACACACATACCAATCCACACACACACCAATCCACACATACACCAATCCACACACATACCAATCCACACACACATACCAATCCACACACACATACCAATCCACACACACACCAATCCACACATATACTAATCCACACACATACCAATCCACACACATACCAATCCACACACATACCAATCCACACATATACCAATCCACACACATACACCAATCCACACATATACTAATCCACACACATATACTAATCCACACACATACACCAATCCACACACATATACCAATCCACACACATACCAATCCACTCTCACTGTATGCTTTCTTACCTTTCCTCTTTTCTCGTTACAGCTCCTTTTCCTGCTCTTCGCTCCTCTTCTTCTTCAGTTCTTCTGCCTTCTTCTGATGGCACGGGGGTCAGAGGGCACGGACAGCGGTGGGCGCGGCTTCAGTGTTGTGCGCCGGGATCTAACAACAAACCCCGGCGCACAACAGCTGTTGTCGCGCGGATCGCAAGGGAGCGGTATCGGAGGTCTTTAACAGACCTCCGGCTCCCTTGAGTGATTTTAAGCCGGGTTCAAGGGAGATCCTTGAACCGGCTTAAAATCACTCAAGGGAGCCGGTGGTCTGTTAAAGACCTCCGATACCGCTCCCTTGCGAGCCTGCTCCTCCAGCGGCGGACATTACTGTCCGTCTCTGGAGGGGTGCCGGCAAGTTGCCACCCCTCTGATGAGCGGCACCCGGTGCGGACCGCCCCCCGCTCGGTACGCTACTGAGGGGTGTGTGCCGGCGCAGGGAGAAGGAAAGCCCAAATCTCGCGCTTTCCTTCTCCCTGCGCCGGCTGATGACGCCAAGTCCCGTGGCTCACTTGGGGGCCGTATCAGTCCGGAACGCGGGCCGCAATTGGCCCGCGGGCCGGACTTTGGACATGCCTGCTCTAAAGCAAGTCCTAAAATTAGCTCTATATTTTCACAGAAATTGTCGCATGGAAAGAGTTAAAATTCCCATGGGTTGTCTAGTTTTAAAAAGTGTATGATTTGATTGGTAAATTGAATTGGCCGGCTTCAAAGATCTCAGACTGACCAGATGTGGAAATTCCAAAAAATGCACACCTCACAAAGGTGACCTTTTACCTCCAAAATAACCCGCAAAATGATTGTACTCAGGAGATGTTGGTGAACACATATTGGGGTGTTGTTTGACAGTAACATATACTAGTAGCTGTTAATTCATACCTAAAGTAGAATGTGTGTGGAGAAAAACACACAAGAAAATATTACGGCAAACTGTGACAAAGGCTAGTGGTAAAATGTGTGCATGGAAAAAGTTAAAATACCAGCATTTGAAATACACTGGCGTGTCTGTTTCTCAAAATATATGATTTTATGGGGTAAATTGAATTGGCCAGCTTTAAATATCTTCCAAATAGGACATAAGTTCAGAATTTTCAACATGTCAAAATTTTAAAAAATGTGGCCTATTACCTCGCCAACAACCCAACAAACCCACGCATAAGTCCTATCACTGTACTCAGGAGATGAATATATATATTAAGGTGTTGCTTGACAGTGGCATATACCAGGATCTGTTAATTCATACCTGAAATAAAATGTATGTAAAACAAATTGCAAAAAAATACTACCATAAACTTTGACAAAGGCTGGTGGTAGAATTGGTGCATGGAAAAAGTACTAGCATTTGAAATACCCTGAGGTGCCTAGTTTTAAAACGTATATGTGGCTGGCTTCAAAGATGTCCCAAATAAGACATGGGGGCTGTAAAAAGGAAGGCATGATTGACAACCAACTGTATGCCAATGAAGTGAAATGGTGTTATGATGCAGAGATCCAATGGGCAAAGCCTCTCTATACAAGACCTTAAAATGGTCTCAAACATTAATGGAGATTCTTCTCTGCAGAGCACATGGCAAATCAGTTAGGACATTTGGTCACCTTCCACTCCCTCCCCCAGTGCAATTTCCTTTCCCTTTTCTATCACCTTGGTCTCTAAGGGTCACTGGAGAAGATAGGTTACCAGGGGAGTGTCCAGCAGAAGGAGGACTTATTGTGTTTATAAAGTCCTGCCAACTCTCTCTCTCTCTCTCTCTCTGAGTCTGCGTGGAGATGATCACAAGGGAGTGGTAATTGTATCACGTGTTTACAGGCTTATCCTGCTGTTTCTTTGTTATTTCCATTCAATCAATGAATAGTTAGTTTGGTAACAGCATATACTAACTTATAGTAATTTGTATATGTATTGTTAATTTGTTTAGCCTCTCTTAATAAATATTGTTAATTGCAGAAAACAAGGAGTGTGGACTCTGACTTTACACTCGATAGTGGTTATTGATAGCATAACAGTGTAAATATATATATATTCATACAGTAAATGTTATTCAATAATTATAGTAAGATTCATAAAATACAGACACGTTTTTATATTTATAACAGGGGCAGTATGTCCATATTTGAAATAGCAATATGAAATAGCAATATGCTACTTGTACTTATTACATATATAACATGCAAAAAAAATATAAAAACATTGAGTACTTCTAAACTCAACAGCAACACGGCAAACATTTTAAAACAACCTTTGCCTCAAAGGGTTAAATCGCCTAAGGATCAGTTCATTCAGGTGTGAAAGTTAGATGTAGATAGCAGCTGTTATATTCTTAACAAGATTATTAAACATGTTAAATAAAAATCCTTGGCAAATCAGTCCTCTGCCTTGTGAGCCTGTCATGATAAGGCTGTGTATTGTACTGAAAATCGGTTTTATTTGGAATTAAAGACTCATATCTTGAAATGATAGTTATTAGTGCCTTTGCACGGCAGCCTAGAATGTATGGCTATTTTAAATTTAGTAATTGAAATGGGAAGCTCAGTTTAGCAGGGCTACTTGTGGGACACATTTTGATAAACACATATTTTTATAGTCCACATGTGCACTCTTATCTCTGCTATCTTTATCTGCCTCTCTGTGGACATAACCGGGCATGACATTCTGCCAAAATGGGGGTGCTTATGGTGATTTTCTCTCTCCCAATCCGAGGATCAGGGAGAAGACCTCAACAGAAATGCCACTTTATTGCCCTCAGTTCAAGTTTTGGCAAAATGACGGTGCTGTCGGTGACATCCTCTCCCCCAATTGGAGGATCAGGGAGAGGACATTCCCATGTCTGCGAAGATGCGGACAAAGACAGCATAGAGCAGACGATACAGAAATGGTCGGCAGAAGCGGTTGCCAGGGAACGTAGGGAAACATTTAGAAAGTGTGAGAGAAAGCGTTAATAAGCATGAGTGAAAGAGTAAGTAAGGGTGTCAGAGTGTGAGTGAAAGTGCCCACAAATTTCAAATGAAAATTCTGAGCTTTTTGCTTTGTTTTTGTCCGATTGATTGTAGGTCTAGCCTCGTTTTTGGTAAATTTGCGATTCTTACGAATCCGAATGCACTGGTCTATGCTCTTGTATGGAAAGCAAATTATCTGTAAATTTGGCTTTCCGTGAAAGGTAATCTCATAAACACAATACAAAACATTTAATACGCTTCAACAACAACAACCCGTGAGTGCATGCCTTTGTGTCACACAAATGTTCCTGGTAATTGGCTCTGCAGCACATTGTCAATAAATATTATGTAACAAAAGTCTAACAGTACATGTCAGATTTTAACTGATTCTTTAAATATTTAAATCATTGAAAACTACGCTTACCATGAATGCTGCTTTTACAGTAATTGTGATGTGGTTTTAAACAGTACAATTTGTAAAGATGGTGCATTAAATACGTAGGCACACGTCTTGAGGTGAGACTGCAATTCGCTTTTTTTAATATTTTGCTACAGCTCCCAAGCAGCAAGTGGCCCTTTGAGCATAATAGAAGTTATAGTTAGACAAGAGGCCTAAATTCAAAATTGCCTCACCACCATCATCAAAATCACCTAACGCAACTTCCATAAGGCCCCTTTTACTGCATTCCTACCATTGAGAATAACAGATCAGAAGAACAAAGGCCACTGGCCTGCATTAACAACCCAACACATAGATTATGCCAAGTGAAAGTCCTGTTTATAAATGGGATTTGGAATCAAAATACCCAATTGTTGCCCATTTTACATCTTCTTCCAAATACAAAAGAATTTTCAAAGGCAAAACAGATTTTCCCCCAGATAGAGGCCAATTGAAAGCGAAGGAGAACCTTTGGCCCTCATCTATATTTTTGTCTGTAAATGCTCATTCTCTGAGTAGAATAGTAGGCAGATGTAAGTGTGTGGTCTTCTGCACTAATTCTAAACACAGAACTTTAGCCATTGTCTACATTTTTTTTAAAAGAACATACACTTTTGCTGAGCACTGACAAAAAGTAATTGGTACTTTTAATGTCATTAAATTAACGTTATGTGTGTGCATCAAGAGTTATTTCAATGTGTTCTAGACTGCATTATTTCCACATTTTCTTGTTAAAAATATCTTTAAAATGTTGTAGATTTTTAGTTTATGTGAGGGTATTAATAATTTTCTTTTTTATTTGGCCACATTGTGGGTTGTGTAATTACATAAGCTGGACTTTTTTTTATTAAAATGAAATCCATAGATAAGATCCAGTAGCTAAAGGGTGCCTTGCATTTGTCATCTGTTAGGGTTATTAAATCCTATATGCGACTACTATGATATTAAAGTTAAATACACAATTATTGAACTTGGTAGTTAATTGAAGTCTTAATAGGTCTATCTGCAAGTTTCCTTTTCATTTTATTGGTTATGCAAATAATTAATTATAATTAAAATTAGCCTTCTGTTATTACATTAACTTACTTTATGCTTGAAACTAGTGTAATTCTCTTAACTCAGAGGAAAGAGGAACTTTCACAGTGACATAAGTCAAAAAAGCTTAATTTTTTCCACTGAATATTTTTGACTCATCTGTTGCTGGACGAAGTTCTGTTATAATATTTATTAAATTATTAAATATTTCTGACAGTCTTTGGGGCTGCAGACATCTCGCAAAAAAAAGTCTCCCAGTCCTCTCTGGGTCACTATAACTACAAACTTGACACAAGATATCTCACCAAAAGGTAACATGGGAATCCTGGTATTTATAGAAGGATCTGGTGATTCTATATACAGTGTAACCGGCTAAAATCCAGAACATACTACATTATAATACATTATTTTCCATGATTATCTAATCATATTAGAGGCTAAAGATAATGTGTTCTTTTGTGGAGTCTATCCAGTAATATGAAAATATTTTATCTAGTGCCTACTCAAAAGAGGATCAATAGTATGCCTAGATCATGCATTATAGAACCACAGAGAAGCTCTCCTAACCAAAAACTTTAATAAGGTAGCCTACAAGTACATTTTTGTGTAGCATGAAAGCTTAAAATAAATACTAATAAAATCTCTGTTGTCAAATAGGTGATGTGAATTCACCTCTAGAAGACACATTTGTGGTGCACTTAGATTGTATTTTTCCAAAACCAATGATGATTTTTCCCGACTTAGGTGATACTATAGAGGTGCTGGCATCAAGTACCCTTGACCCCTGGATTTTAAGTCCTGTTTGTCTGTAAGGGAATGTTGCAAATGTTAAGTTACACTCAACATTGACTTAGACTTGGTGAGTTTGATTTTCTTTTCCATTCTCCCAACCCACACTCCCTTCCAGGATAATTTGTTAGTTAATATTATTCTTGGGCGCCTATAATGACTCCTTTAGTGACGAAAATTCAATGCTGATTCGACTGCAATACCATTCCCGATAACAGCATGGTTTTTCATGCTCAAACCCCTTAAGGCTGTTTATTTTAACTGTAATGTATTGCTAATGTTTAGTAAATTTACACCCCTACAAATGCAAACCTTTTGATTAAGTAAAATCCCAAAGTCCAGTGTAATACATGTTTTATTTTGATATCAGTAGCTACTACTTCCAAAGCAAATATGAAGTGATGAATTACTCTAGTAATTAGATAAAGACAGGATTAAGCAGGGTGATGACTTCATTATGAAGACAGGTGGCCACATAGTGATGGATGTTTCATAGCAAACATTTAATTCCCACAAAGTTTTTCACAGTGGTTTATGGATATATGGTCCAAGAATTTATAGGAAAGTCTGAGTCTGGGTCCCTTTTCAATACACCTGGATATACGCTAAATGAAACATTATACAAATAATAGGAATAATTCAAGTGATCCTCAATATAATAGCATAATGCAGCATTCAGAACTTAAAATGTTTAGTTTTTTTATGTACTTTACCAGTGTGCACTGTAGGTTTGCTTACTATCCTTGAGGAACTAGTCTGTTTACCAACTTTAATGAATGCAGATATATCAGATAAGACAGTCTGGCACCCTGGTCTTCCCCCTGCTTTGCTCACAAATTACTCTAGACTTAGTCTGCTCTTTATAACCCTTAATAAGTGACAGGTTGCCCCAATCAGTGATCAGATATGTGAGTCTCTATGGACTGGGCACTTCAGAACACATCTTGCCCACCCTGCTCTTCTGGATTCTCCATTCCATGGACCCAAAATACACAGAGTAAAGGATAGCAAATACTGTACTATACTTTCCTGGGGGCTGTACTTCCCCACTATACAGGGCAGGAACTGTAGCACTCTGGGTCCTAAATAAACACCGTTTAAGACCACACCTTTCTGGAGTGTCCAGAACTGTACGCAATACGCTAGGTGAGGCCTGACCAGATACTTCATCTCCAGAAGGATATTGAGAGAGTTCAGAGGAGCGCTACAAAAATGGTACGTAGTTTGTAGGCCAGAAATTATTAGGAAAGGTTAAAGAATTGTAATGTATATATCTTAGAAGAAAGAAGAGAGGGAGGATGCAATAGAAACATTTAAATACTTAAAAGGATTTAACAAAGTACAAGAGGCAAGCTTATTTGAAAGAAGAAGCAATGTTAGAACAAGAGGTCATGGTCATACCTGGGAACTCTCCGGGTTCTCCGGGTCAAGATCCGAATCCTCCTGGTCGCGGGAGTGGGGTCTTGACACGCCCCGCTCCCCACCCATTTTTAAATGGGGGTGTTTTCCACCGACGTCAGTGGGACCGCCCATCAATGACACGGGACCGCCCACCGACGTCAGTGAGCAGTCTTGGCTGCGTCCTTCAAGGGAAGTCTCCGGGTAGCCGGAGCTCCGAAGTTCCCAGGTATGGTCAGGTTTAATACTTGAGGGCCAGAGGCTTAGATGTAACGTAAGGAAGGTAGGGTAGTTGATAAATGGAAGACTGATAGGTGTTTAACCCCTTCACGGCAAAGCCCGTACATGTACAGGCTCACAATGCATTGTCCTTAATAGGTTTAAGGACAACCCGTTGACGTTAAGGGGTTAAACCCCTTACATCACAAAAAATGGGCAGACTAGATGGGCGGAATGGTTCTTATCTGCCATCAAATTCTATGTTTCTATACCAATTAAAGTACATGTTGCATTGTTATCATTTTTCCCATAATGCATAACTTTACATTTGTCTGTATTGAACTTCATTTGCCCCACTCTGTCTAAATTCTCCTGCAGAGAAGCAACATCAGGGTTAGACTGTATTATCCTACCTAAGGCATTTGCCCAATTGTTAATACACCCAAGCTTGTACGGAAAGGATGGCTGCCGGTAAGCTCACGAGGACAACTACTCGACAGAAACTTTTAAAATATGTTGTTAGCACTGAAGGGATAAAAGAGGGAGCTCATTTATTATATGCATTAAAGTGTGTATGATGGCTGGAGTATCCCTATAAAGATATAATACATTATGAGTGGTATGTAAAATATTATTGTGGATATTTCATGTTATGAGCTCATGCTGGTAAATGTTTTTATCTTTTTAATTTTTTTTCTCAAGTAAGGTATATTTGTACTCTTTATTGTGATACAGCATAACATATTACATTCATGTGAAAGACATGCTAGACTGCAGTCTAAGGAAATTTGTGAGACCTCACAGGTTCTGAATGCTTATGTGACTCTTCATCATTCTCTTTGAACATCTGTCCACTAAAAACAAATCATAAATGTATTTATACAATGTTCTCTGGGACCAATAGAACAATAACCTTTCCCCGGGTTACACGTGTAGAAAAATGAGGAAACCATGCAATCTAACGGCACTGGAAATGTTAAATGTAATCCTGTATCAAATGTTTGCAAAGAGTAACTGAGTGTATTTTGTTTTCATTACAGTTATCAAACAAGAAAAAAAAAACCTGCCCACGAAAAAAGACCCTTCTATACAGATATGGCTATATCATTTCTGATTTCAGTCTCATGGCGCACCATGATAAAAATCTTCAAAAGGCTTCCTAGAGGCAAGGATAACATTTCCATTTTACACTACATTCTGTGATAAGTCGTCGTACAATATGGTGCCATGTGGTTTTAGCTAGAATTCTGTAATGTTTTTCATTAAAAGAAAAATAATGTATAATAATACTGGTTAGCGGTCATGTTAATAGTTTGCCACCTTTCTAATCAAGCTCTGTTTCAAGTTACTGTGTATAGCGTTCTACGTATGCTGGGCTTATGAAACTATGTAGGTTTATTAAGGGGAGGGCTGGCAACATTCAGCCTGCGCGGCAAGCTTCCAGCGCAGTGGTCCAGTAATAAAACAGCCAAAACCTGCAGACATCAGGCTCAGTCCTCACTGTCCAGTTCACATTGTGAAGCTAAACGTTACTCTAGATACCCTGGTGGCTATATATGGGAGTGCACTTAAAACATACAACAAAGTCGTCATTAGCACCCCCGAATCTCCAAATCAGAGCAGCCTCGGGTGGAATTTCTCCTTTGCTAGCACCGGCTGATTGCATTGCATTACTCCCAGAATAAAGTGTTTTTCTGGCATCTAAGCTTAAACTAGAGTGTGATCTATTTCTTACTTATGAAGGTATGTATAACCAAAAATGTAAACAGTGCATCCTTATATCACACTTTATTGGACTAGTGTGTAGACATGTGCAAATGGACCAAACACAATTCAAAATTTTCAGGTTCGTTTCTGGCCTATTCGTTTTCGGGCAATACATTTTGTTCCCTGCTCACACGTTTCAGCTGAAAATTAGGGGGCATTTTTGCCAGTGCCCACATTCACTCTCACACTCTCATTCACTCTCTCTTTCACGCTTTCTAAATGTTTCCCTACCTTCTCTGCCGTTGACTTCCCCTTTTGCCGACCACTTCCACACATTCCTCCGCATGTTCTTCATCTTCTATCTTCTCCCTACTCTCTTCTGTATTCTATCTTTGATCTTCAATCCTTAATCTGCTTTCTTCTTTCATCGTTTGCATGTCGGCGGACATAACCTGGTGGCAACGTCCTCTCCGATCCTCCAAACGGTGGAGAGGACATCATTGCAAGTGTCGTTATTTTGCCCTCACGTGAACATAAATCTATATTATTATGAACGTGTATGTACTTAGTCTCTTGTTTGGTAATTAAGTAATTGCCATTTTGGAAGCGCATGGCCTTCTTGATTAAGTTCAATTTCTAGTATTACTGTATATTTGCATGGTATAACACATTATCTAATTTCTAATGTACTAATATACTTTTTTTTAGATGTGAACATTACAGCTAAACAATTCCATAGTTATATGCAATCTTTGAATTGGTGACTGACAGAATCTTTATTAACTCCCCTTTGGCCACGTGGGCTTCACTGCCACTGGCTGCAGCAAACATTATAAGGTCCTGCATTCAAGGGTCCCTCCACCTTTAAATTACACAAATATAGTTTAATCAGCAAATTCCCTTTGCATTCAAAATATCTTCACATGAACCCATGACAATTTTGAAATAGTGCAAGACCATAAGTGCTTTTATAAAGATCTTGAACATAATCAATCTTCAGTGGCTAATGTGTGATGAAGATGTACAAGTTTTTCAAGCTCCTAAGAAACTTTGCAAGGAAATTTTCAAGAATCAATTTGCTGCTCTGAAAAAAAAAAGCCCTCCATTCTTTCACGGCCCACTTTTATTCTAGCACATAATGGTTCTTTGGAGTTTTCTAAGGAAGTCTCTGAAAAGAGGACACCACTATCTGAAATAGTTTTGTAGGGCAGAGCGAGCACTATGCATACTCGTGGAATGTTGGAAAACAGAAGTGCCAAAATATTTGTCAGACCGATTGTGCGAACACAAACAGAAGCCTCGAGTTTGACAGTTTAACTGTGGACAGCATCTTCAGAGTGTTTACATAGCTGTACAAAGGGCTGTCTTTTTTCTATGTACCTGTTTTCACTGTTCAATTCCCCAAAGTCTTTCTCCAATCAGTCTGTTAAGTGCTCTTCTAAAGCACTTATATATCCTTGATTGTGTTGGAAAGAAAAGTCCTGTTAGTGAATCATTGGGAAAACATTCCCTAACAAACCCATTCTTTTCCTTTTAATTTAATGAGGCTTGCTGTGGCTTCTGCATCAGTTAGAAGTAATGTGTGTGAGTTGTGCAAAAGTATTGGAGGGGGAAGAGTTGATACTGGGATACTTGTTGGGGGGGGGGTTGACACGACACAAAAGGAAATTGAAGAACTAGCCAAAAGATCTTTGTGTGCAAATTTCCCACCATAACCAAGCATTTTTTTTACACATTAATTAAGTGGCTTTGCTGTTTAGAGAGCGCCTAACAAGCTGTTCTTGGTGAAAGAAAGATTTGTCCCCAGCAATGGGGCCAGGATTCTAATAATGTCAACAGCAATTACTGACAACCCTGCCTGTTTAACAAGTAGGAGAGTGCGGAGTACATTATAGAGTATACAAAGATAAAAAATAAACATAGAACTCACATCTCTTAGAACCAGGGTACAATGCAGCGAACATAGTGACGTTCACTCTGTGGGCAGTTAATAATTCCATCAGCCGTACACAGAGGTGTCTGGTGACACAGCTGCATTGACGATACATCCATGATGTCATCTTCCTGTGCCACAAGTTCAGTGAAGTCCATGTACTCCCATGTACGTGTACTCTGTTAATAACATAAATATCACCGTATGAACTAAACCCCTATAGAACAGCACCACTTATGGGAATATCTGGCTTTAAAATGTTCTCTCCTATTTCCCATAAGAGATGGGGTTCTTCCCACTAAAGTTTCAGCTGCCAACTTGACAGTCCACTAAGCCAAGTGGGACAGCATGTTTGTTTGCGAAAGTCAAGTTGCTGTTGGTCGAGAGTTGTTTGGTTAGACACAGTCAGTCTTCCTTCTCTTACCATTAACTAGCTGCCTTGTTTAATTTAACTGACATTGCATTGGACTGCTATTAATTGTAAATTGAGTACTGTTTAGTTGGTTGTTAAGTCTCACAGTCGGGTATGTGAGTAATGTGAGTATGCACCAAACTTCACTTGACTGCCCACTTGACTGCTTCTGAGCTGTTGTAAATAAACGTTTAGTGATATATACAAATACATATACAGTTCCCATCATACTCAGCTATTCATAGAATGAACAATGGTGTTGAGAGTTGTTGTCCTGTGTCAACATTGAGTTGGGTGCATATGTCTTGGAATGAGTGACAATTTCCCTGTGGCTTGTGCAAAATATAGTACACTTATTCACAGAGCTTTCAATCTCTTCATGGATAATTTTATTTTTTTTAAACCCTGGGCACATAGTTTGGGATAACCTTTAGTTGTTTTCTATGCTAAAGCAGGGATTAAATGGCTCCAGGAGATTGGCCAGATTCAAAGCTAAACGACTGGAAATAGCTACCAGTGATAACAATTAAAATGAAAACTAACAATCTAAGGCCTCAGAGCCTGTTTCTCACCATCTTTTGAATGGATACCTCTTCTGGTCATGTAGTCTGGGTTTTTTTTATTAATACTGTTAGTTATGCTAGTCTTGTTTTGTACCAGTATTGATCCATATTATAAAACAATAATCCAACCTACACACAATATCGAGAATATTACGTTTTGACATCAAAACAAGCATTATATGTATTGCTTTGTAAATAGAATGATTGTCTATCGACTTGCATTAAGGGCTGTTAGCCCTGGGCTCCTTGACTGATATGTGTCAGCCAAGTTTGTCTGGAATCTGCTACCTGACATACCTGATATTTCAGATTTTTTGACATGCCTTTCCAAAACCATGGGTAATAATATAGAGCCCCCCTCCTTGTAGCTATAACAGTCTCCACTCTTCTGGGAGGCTTCCCACTGGATTTTGGAGTGTGTCTGTGGGAATTTGTGCCCATTCAGACAAAAAAAAACATTTGTGAGGTCAGGCACGGATGTTGGATGAGAAGGCTTGCCTTGCAATCTGTGTTCCATCACATGGACCTCTATGTACATGGGCACCGTCATAATAGAACAAAAAGGTCCTACCCCAAACTGGTGCCACAAAGTTGGTAGACAGTTGTCTAAAATGTCTTTGTACTGTATACTGTAGCTTTAAAATTACCCTTCACTGGATAGTGAAGCGATTCATCACTCTAGAAAACACATTTTCACTGCTCCAGAGTGCAGCTTTACACTACTCCAGCTTGGCATTGCCCTTAGTGATATTTGGCCTGTGTGCTGTTGCTCTGTTATGGAAACCCATTTCATGAAACACTCAACGTAGACTGCTCTGTAGTGAATGATACTGCAGAGGACAGGGACTATTTACATGCTGCACACTTCATCCCTCGACGGCCTTGTGGCAGAGCTGTTGTTACTCCTTGATACTTCCACACAGGGGAGAAATTTCACATACTGACTTGTGGCAAAGATGACAAGCCACTGAGCTCTTCAGCACCACTCATTCTACTGTCAATGTTTGTCTATGGAGATGGCTGCCTATGTGCTTGATTTTATACACCTGTTACTAATGGGTGTCGTTGCAACACCTAAACTTAATAAATAGGAGCGGTATCCACATACTTTTGGTCATATAGTGTATTTCTGTCTGCACCCTTAGGGTTGCAATGTTAATTTAATGTTGGTTCTATCAGAGAAAAAACAATTGCTGCCACTAGTTCTGCTACTAAGTCAAAAGTGTGTAATCCTTATATTGGAAATTGTTTAATTGCGAGTCATTTTTGGACTGTTTTCTTAATGGATGTTCATGCGGTGCTTAAAAGAAGGGTTACTTATTTAAAATTCTGATTGTGTTGTCAATCCTAGATTCAGCCCCTTGGGAGCCTGAGGCCAAAGTGTAGCATTCCAATGTTATACATTAAGACCCTTTTCCAGGTTCAGCTTTACACTTTCCAATACAAATCAATGCACTAATTCTGTTTCAGTTTGTATATGGTAACCGGCATGAAAACATTAAAAAACATGCTTATGTGGATACATCAAATACAGATCAGATTGTGTAACTTATTCATATTTGCTATTTTCATAGAATTGCTGTGGTTTCATTCTACATCTCTTTGCCATTATGCTTTCTTACCACTCAAACAAAAGGTTTTTTTAGTGTAATTATTACAAAGGTACTTAATTTTAAGGGAAGCCACACACATTCCCTTTTAAAGTTAGCATGAAATCAATATGTAATAATGTTTTCTAACTGTCAGCTATTTTTTAATGCAATTAAAGTAGCTAATGTCGGCTCTGCTTTATTTCAGTTAACTTTAGCAATCATTTTTTGGGGCAGAGCTGGTTTCTCTCTAATTAGATTTTTTTTCCTTCTGCATTTTTTCCACATATTTGTTTTATAGTTGTAGTGCCTGGGAAATTCAAAAGACTAGTCTCCAACATTGTTTTTTTTATTGATTTATAAGATTTAAGCAGTTTGTATGAAGAATATCAATATCTATATCTATATCTATATATATATATATATATATATATATATAGATATATATATATATATATCTATATAAATATATATATAGATATATATCTATATATCTATATATATATATATATAGATTTATATATCTATATATATATATATATACCATATATATCTATATCTATCTATATATATATATATATATATATTTATATATATCGTTTTTCATCTATAACAATAATGCATCAGATTTTGACTATAAATGGAACTTATCACTCCCTAATATTTTCTCAGGATAAACTGACAAGATTGGGTCACTTTTTTTTTTTAGCAAGTATCTCAATAATGCCAAAGCAGAAAGTGGATATGGTCAACCCTGCGTTAATATGTCATTTTTCTTAATTTGTTTCTTTACAAATATATGTTAAAGGTGATATATTTTATTTAAACATATTAAATCAAAATGTAAGGTTACACCTTGTCAGATGAAAGTGTACCCGTATTTTATAGTAATGCTGTGTGTCAGAAATACCACATCACCCTCCGTTTATTAAATTTTTCTTTTGGAACCAGCTTCATTTGCTCTCACCTCCTCACTGTTCTCACCCACATGCATCTCAAATATTTCTCCACAATCTTTCTATTAATGTGGTTTATGCCGTAATCAACAGCTGCCAGCTACATCTTGGATCTTGCCAATTTTCTGTGTAGACAAATGCTTAAGTTTTTCTTTGCCTCTGATATGTCAAGAAATAATCCACGCTAAAACCATTACCTCATGTAGGATGGTTGGTGCCATATGGAGAGGGGTGATGCAGTAATATTGTAAAGCTGAATGACAATTTTGCTATAGTAATAGTACAAAAATATAGACAAAAGTAATATAGCAATATGATTAGGAAGAGAAAATAAAGAATATTATTTCTACACTAGCGTATATGCCAGTCATCTATATCCTCTTTCTTCCTGCTCTTCCTCTTTATGTCTCGCTGTTCTCTCTCTATCTATTTATCGTCTCTCTCCCTCTCTCCTTTTTCTCTTGATCATTTTTTTCTCCCTTTCACTTTTATTCTTCTCTCCCTGTTTCCCCTCTTTCTCGTCACTATCTTATATATATAATATATATATATATATATATATATATTTAGATCTCTCCCTTTCTCTCCAGTCCTTTCTTTCATCGCCCCTTACTTCTCTTTACATACTACCTGTTTCCTCTTTCACCCCTTCTCTTTCTTCTCGTATTTTTTTCCCCTAGCCTTTATTTGACTATCATACTTTTTTCGTTCCTTTCTCCATAACTCTCACCATTTCCTTCTTTCTTGCTCTCTCTTTCACTCCCACTATTTTTTTCTTCTGTCTCTTATTTCCATCTCTCTCCATCTCCATTCTTTTGTTGACAGCCTGATTTCCTGCACACTGGCAGGGATTTAGCCCTGCCTGTGCAAATAGAGGACAGCTCAGAGCAAAGGGATGCTGGAGGGAGCAGGTCAGAGGTGGAGGGGGCAGAAAGGGGCTGAGAGGGTCAAAGAGGAGCTGTAGGTGGCAGGGAGAGGCAGCAGTTGCCAACAGGGGCATAGGGAGGGCAATAGAGGACACATTTTCTTGTGGGAATTCAAACACTGAACAAGACAGGGAGCAATCAGAGCGTACCATGTTCTATCTGATTGTACCTTTATTTATGCCCCGGCCCAGTGTGAGAGACAGTTCCCAAGGGGACAAAGACCAACCATCCATCTACAGATGTGATGGCATTAAAAAAATCAAAGTTTTGTAAAGAAAAAAACTCTTAACCATTAAAAAAAGTCATTAAGATTTCTAAAATTATCTTTAAGTGTCACTGTGAATTATACAAATATGCGAAAAGTGGATATAATCACCCACCTCCCAATAAAATTATCTGGGAATGAATAGGATGTTTCCTTTTTGATATCAATAAAACAGGCTAAAACAGCTTAGGAAGCGATCCTAAGCATAAACAGTGTTGCTGACATGCCTCGATATCGAGGCATGTAGCAACACCCCACCCCCACCCCGATAGCCTTGTGATTGCTCTGAAGAGCAACCACAAGCGCCATCACAAGATGGCATCAACAATAGAAAAATAGACTCTCTTGAGAACTCCCAGGTACTGCATTCAACCATGCAAGGTCAATGGAGCCCAACTCTCTAATCAGTGTGATTAGTAAAAAAAAAATTCAGGGCAGTGACATATACGAGGTGTGGTAAATTTATACCTGAAGTACAATGTGTGTGAAAAAAATACAAATGTTTTTACTACCATAAAGTTTGACAAAGGCTAATGGTAGAACTAGTGCATGGGAATGGTTAAAATACCAGCATTTGAAATACCTTGGGGTGTCTAGTTTTTAAAAATGTATGGTTTGATGTGGTAAATTGCCTTGGCCGGCTTCAGAGATACCTGGGGCAGAATGACCAGCTTTGGGGAAAAATGGTTTTGAAATAGCAAAATGCTACTGGTACTTATTGCCCCATAATGTGCAGAAAAAAGTAAAGAAACATAAAAACATTGGGTATTTCTAAAATCAGGACAAATAGTAGAATCTATTGAGCAGGTTTTTTTCAGTGGTTGCAGATGAGTAAAATATATATTTTTTTAAAGTGAGAACAATTCATTTTTTAACCAAAAATTACCATATTTTATTAAGGTATGGTGTGATAAGTGTGTAAGTGGTGTTTGCAAGAGCATATGTGTGTTAATATTTGGTAGACTTGGGCACCAGGGGGCTCTTTGTGTTCGTCTTCGTGCTCGTCTTCGGGAAAAAAAAATCTTCGTATTCCGCGAATATTCGCCTGTTCCTGTCTTCTCTTCGGGTGAATATTCGTGGACATTCTTCGTGTTCAGTTTTTCTTCGTTTTTTCCGGTTAAGGGGTTAATACGGGGTTAACGCATACCGCAGCAGCTCTGGCGCCAGGAGTTTAAATGTCCGTATGAGCAACTCTATTGGTCGTCAGCAGGGGGCTCGTCTGCCAATGGTTGATGGCAGACGAGCCCCCTGCTGGCGACCAATAGGGTCGCTCGTACAGACTGTTAAACTCCTGGTGCCGTAACTTGTCCGGCATATACCATTGGTCTCCCTGTTCTATCATTTATTAACTGATAGAACAGGGAGACCAGTGGGATCTGCCGGGTAAGTTGCAGCATTGGGGTTTTAAAAGTCTGTACGAGCGACTCTGTTGGTCGCTCGTACAGACTTTTAGGCTCCTGGTGCACTTGTTGCACCTTAAGGGGTTAAGGGGCCGTGCGAGTGAGCCTATTGGATTTCTGCTCCCGTTATCTAACGCAGCATTGAAGGGGTTAACGGGAGCGGAAATCCATAGGTTCGCTGTCAGGGGTTACAAAGACCGTGCGAGTGAGCCTATTGGTCACCTGCAGGGTCTTCCTGTAGGCGACCAATAGGCTCATTCGCACTGCCCTGTAACCCGTGACGGCAAACCTGCGGATCTCCACTTCCGTGAACTGCCGCGATGACACGATGCCAAGGTAAGTTAGGAGGGGAAGGGACCGGGGAGAGTGGTAGACGAAGACGATCACGAAGATCTTCGTGGTGTGTGTCTTCGTCTTCGCCTACGTTTTACCGCCGCTGTCTTCTCTTCGGTGTGTCTTCGGAACAAACACGAAAACGCACTCTTCGTGTTCGTTTTCATGTTCGCCCGAAGACGAATGCACAAGTCTAGTATTTGGTGTTAGCATGTGAGTTTTGTGTCAGTGTATAGTGTTGGAGTGTCAGCGGTTAGCCTAGGGTTAGTGGTGCCTGAGAACCAAAGAGGTGGAGCAGGAGAAAGAATGAAAGTATTCGGTAGTAGAGTGAGTGGGTGTTAAACGGAGGTGGCATGTTAGTATGTATGCATTAGTTATGGGGTGCCTTGAAAAAATGCTGCACTCAGATGCCACTAAGTGGTAGGAGGAGCAATGAGTGGAACAGTGGGATGGACATGGGGCAGGCTGATGGGGGGGACATGGGCGCCCAAGAGTTAGGCATGTTCTGGGCCCCATAATTTCTAATAGAGGCCCTGACACTGGTCCATGATGAGTTTTTATGCTGGTTCTTCTCTCACCCTGAGAGCATCATTATGTGTTTTTCCATGCTTTGGCATGAATTCAAAACCTAACAATAACTCGTGTGCAGGCATCTTCCTGGTGTCACAACATCACAGTGGCTTTTGTCAGTTCACTATTTGTTGACATTTGTCGTTACGACACTGGCTGCACTTCCTGTTGAGTAAGCTTTGGTGGAAATCTTTTTGATGGACTTTTTCTGTGTTTAATATTTACTTTCCTGAGACAAGCAGGTAAGTCCTGGTGGTAATGGTACCAGAAGGCTCAACAAAAATGCAAGGTGTAAGGATATTCTTTTGGGCAATGGTTGGTGAATAAGGTGTCAAATGATATTTCTTATATAAACCCTGAGGTTGATCGTTCATAGACAGGCCCCACACCTCTGCATTATTAAATGTTTAGGACTCTAAATGGCCATAATTAATAGGGAGCCAATTACACAGTTATATTTATGGCTAACATTTTATAGTTTTGTGTTTGTGTTATATTTACAGATAAAAAATGTGTAAATATGTATCAGAAATACTGTATGTATAATTATATACAGATAATCCCTTGAAAAGTATTAAAGCATCCCGGTACTCCAGTTTTTATGCAAGCTACATACTGTATATTGCATGGGTGAAAACCCATTTGTCATTAAATCTGGTAGAAAAAGAGGAAGCAGCGAGTGTACAACCCAATGCACTAATGCTTTTCTAATTTGTATAAATGCAATAGCGTGTTTTTCGAGACACTTGCTGTTTATCACTGTGACATACTCATGTGCACTCCTGCTCGGGATCTTATATGGTCTATTTCATGTACACGCTCTTGCAGTTAAGAAATTCTCTCAGAGCATGTGTTGGTGTTGTCATAGCCCTACACATTTACCTGAAAATCGTCCATTTGTACATAGACAATATTTTAATGGTCCTGCAGAATAAAAATGCCTCTGGATCTATGTGTACAATGAAGATATCTTAGAATGGTCAGAATATATTGCATTCAATTTTGTTTCTTACATCTTTTAGATGAAAAAGTTTTTATGTCCTACAGTAAACAAGCACTCAATGAGCAGAATAAAAAAAAAATATGTAAATGATTAATAATATACTGTAGTATACTGTATAACAAACTGTAAAACATTTTCATATTTCTTAATATATAAGTAACATATATATATTTCTGTAAATATATTCTTGAAAATAAATATAACACTAACTAAGACAGTAAATTATCAATATAATTATGACATATTAATATTATGCTATGACAGTTGTGATTAATAAAGTTTACCAAATAACAAGCGTGGACATGAGTGGACAAAAATTGGGACTGTCCTGCAAAGAACAGGTCAATTGGCAGGTATACTAAAAGTAAACTTTGATGCCAAAGACAGCCTTTATTGTTATTTTAATGGTATACTGGGACACTTACTGGAGTAAGGGACAGGGACTGCGAGTGGTTCAGTGCAGCTTTATAATAACCTACAGCAAGCATTTAAAGCCAAGCAGAGGCTAAGCTGCTAACCAGAGACTGAGCTGAGCGGTCATCCAGAGATCAGAGCTGCCAAGTGCCAACAATAAGCAGTACTACTAGACTATGAGTTTTGAGTGACACTCACTCTTCTTGCTCCTGAAGCAAATGCTTTTTTGCAGCGCACCGACAGATCTCATTCTGGCATACTACATTGTCCTGGAATTAAGGTAGCCGGGACCCAGGACAGTGCCTCAAAATGTGATACTGTCCTAGGCGATCCAGGACACGTAGTCACCCTGTACCAATGCATGACCCTCAGTTTTTCTACCAATGCTTCCATTCTGTGAGTGATTCTGTGAGCACTGAAGGCCTTTAGTTGAACAATTTGCAAAGAAAGGGCACCGACTGCATCCACTACACCCTATTCCCACCACTTACAAGACCCTGACTTGGCTGGCCAGCCCCTGAGCAAGTTTAACCCTTAACAGTGCCAACATTGGGTCCTATCCTGCCCCAGTAATGTTGTCCGTCCTGGGATTTCAGCTCTCCCAGGGCTTCCCCTTGGCTAGCTTGAACATTGACCCGAGTTTAATGAGGAAGGAGTCCATCAAAAAATGCTAATAAACATATAAATACCAAATCAATCAGAATTTTTGTATGTTGTGCGTTTTGTATTTATCATTATTTTGTGTTCTTCCATATACGATCAAATACTATTTTGTCCCAATATGGCCCTTAATGAATAGACCACTTACTGTTCTTGTTATCTGTTAAGAATTTGAGTTATTTATTGAATACATGCAGCATACATTGAACAGTAGTTGCTGTGAACTCGGGTCTTCCTTGAGCCCAGCACCATTCTTTGCTACTAAAGTTATTTGGGTATTCAGCAGTTGAGTTAAACCCCTCTGTAAAACTGAGCTGAAGATACATTTTAACTCAGATATTTTGTCTTTTAAATACAAGCAGTGCTCAATTTGTAAAAATGGATATCAAGTATCACTACATCATAATAAAATAAAACAATACTCATAGTGTTTTTTTTGATACAACATTAAAGTGCATCTATTTATTACCCGAGAGCACTGTAACTGCATGATACATTTACAGCAAAAAAGGAGCAAATGGTTAATTCTGCTTAAAGCAATAAAACAAGCAGTACAGCAAGGCCCAGGCTGTTAACCTCATCTATTCTAAAGCAAGTGATACATCCAATCAGATGCCAGCCTTTAAAAGCACATTAGTTTAATTACAGATCTTCAAGTACATCGCTGTATGTCATTTTAAAAAACTCAGTATCACTCCATTAAAGCCATTGATTTTTCTTTATGAGTCATAACTCCTTCTTTAGAAAAGCTCAGGATTTCTATATGTCATTACCCCTCCCCACCCTGTCTCTTTTTCTCACTCCTCCTGTCCCTCTCCTGTTTGCCTCCAGAAATTTCGATTATATTTATTTAAGCTTTAAGCAAATTGGAGACAATGGAAATATGGCCTTTGATCCTTGCAATGCGCGATCAGACGTGCAATCACAATAATTTCCTTCTCAAACGATCAGAATCACTGGGACTTTAGTGTATCCCTATCAAGGACTGAACTGTAATGAAAATGGTCTTAAAAGCTTCAAATTTACATTTAAGATGGGCCATTCAGTTCAGCAGTAATTTGTATCTTGACATAATGGACAGTGTTCATAAACTTCTCAGCCATCAATTTCTCTCCCTCTCTCTCTCTCTCGCTTTCTCAATATATTTTTCTTTCACCTCCTTTAAATAAAGAGCTATTTTCCTTATGATACATAAAGCATTTTGAAAGATCAATCCACATCACACCCACTTTTGCCATATGCTATCATGCTGATACCTGCTCTACATTTAGATAGTCTTGGAAATAAATGTTTCTACCATGTGCCTGTTATATTTGATTGTTTCTTTATATATAGGTTCAACTTTAATATCATTTGCAGCGTAACATTATTAAATTCTGAATAGGTCAACTTAGGGATCTTTCATCCAGTGGGTACAGTATTTGCAAAAGTAGGTTACCAAAGGAGGGCAGCTTAAGGTACCTGTCATTCCGAAAGGTTTTATTTTGTATTTATTTTTCATGTTGTATTGTACAGGGAATGAGAAATATATCCCAAAATAAAAGGTTCTGTTTGGTGAGATATGTGTTGAGCTTCCATATAGCGGTTCACCCCCTTCAACCCTTCATACAGACTAAAAAAAGAGTATAAAAAATTGTTAAATGACAAAGAACGCCAGACTGCTACCTCTATGACTGCTCACACTCTCCTCCATCATTCCCAAGAAGAAGAACCCACAGCACTCAAGTTAAATCATCTGGTCATCTGTCATCAACTGGTGCTGTATGTATATAGGCTTTATATAATAAATTAACTTATTTAGGAGACTTAGAAGCTGTGATTCTAAGAGCTCTATTGTCATGGTTATTGAAACGGTTGGATATTTAAAAAAATATATCTAACTAAATTTCTGTTTAAAATCTAAAAAACAAGAAAAATGCACCTTATTCTGTGGTTTATTGCTTCTTTAAAATAGAAATCAATCAAATTAGGAATTTTATTGCTGTTTTAACCCAAGACTGCACAGGCATGGTGGACAGACAGGGATTAACAGAACAGAGATTAGATACAGTTTTGCAGTTAGTTAAAAATAGGATCCCCATGCTGTACTCCCTATCTTGTCAGTCAGAGCTTTCATGCTCCAACATCCCAGGTTCAAGGACATGTTCAGCTGTGTTCAGCCACACTAGAACATTCTATTCTATATAACATCATTTTGATTTAAAGTTCCTGTTATGCTATTATACGGAGAATAATTGAAAACCGGCATATTAACCCTTTCCTCAACAATTAACCATTACACCAACATGCCTTAATCACACTATCTAACCTTTCATGTTACAATTCTCTTCTAGGCACTACAATTGCTTATATACATAGTAGTAACCAGAAACCTCTGTAGCCTATTCAATCTAGTTTAATACACCAACCCTTCGAGGTTCATGTTAACAGATGTTTGTATTACACCCAAATTTTTTTTTACAAACAGTTTAAGAACAGTGTGGATTAAATAAAATGTTGGTTTTTTTTGTCCTCTTTTCCCCCCACAATTTTGAAAAGATGAGCTGGGAAATAAATATTGTGTTAGCACTTGGCTGGTCAAATAGAAATTCTGTGTGATAAGCATATTGCATGTCACAGTGCCATGCTATATAGTCAAGAACATATTTTCTGACTAGAAAAATTTAGGCTTGTCATTATCCGCAGCAAGGTTATGCCTTTCAGGGATAGACAAGACCTTGTTTCCTATGACAGCAAGTGAACTCGTCTATGACAGGGCATTTTGGTGATATTAAGGGTGATCTGTGAGAAGTGACAGCCACACAAAAAGACAAGAGAAATCTGAAGAGAATGTTGCGTAAAAGATGTTGGTGAGGAAAGGATGTTAGGTCTGTGCATTAAAGTAATTTGGGCTTTAGATTGATCCTAATAGTGGCTGTTTTTACCAATTGTGCTTTAGGGTCGATGATTGAAAGTATTTTGCATCATTTCCAGTCCGTTCGAGAATGGTAAGTTGTTAACATAATGAGAAAGAAAATACATATATTGTAAAGGATTACATCTTTTGAAGTGTCTGAAAGGAGTAACATTGTTAACTCTTTTACCTATATCCATTAGAGTAAAATGAAAAGTGTCATCTTTCCTTAGCATCCGCTTGGATTAACAATGACTAAACAATGGTATGTAATCTACATCATAAAACAGGTCAGGAAAAGTTAAGGGCCCTTCATATGTATAACTTGAGGACTGTAATATGGAGGAACATGAGCAATATGCCCAATTATCTTAACATATTCAGCCAATTAAAAGAGAAAAGCCTCTCTAAAGAGATAAAAGTACTTTGAGGTACCTTACAGCGGCAGATTCGATGAAAGGTAGTAGACCTCACTTCACAGGAAGGGAGGTCTTACTGGTGCAAACCTCTGAAGGTCTAATATCACATTATATCTGATGTTTTGTACATATAGGGAAATAGAAAATCAGAGTCACCTGGTGTAACCAAACCTTTCACAGTACCCTTTCCCCTTGGTAAGCCTCCGGGTAATCAGAGGCTACTAAGACTTCACTATCTATTGGATGTTCTATGATGCAGAGGTTCAAGGGCTGAGTCAAGATGGTAACAGTCTATAAGACCAACAAGACCAGGAAGAGTCCAAAACCAAGCAGAGATCAATCAGGAATTGCAAATGTCAGAGGATTGAACCAGAGCATCGGGAAGAAAGCAAAGTTATGGCTTGTAGTTAAGGTGAAGCCACAAGGAAACACAGCAATAAAGTAGCACACCTAGGGTTTGCATAAACTGGCTCCTTACCTGGGCAATAACCACAACACCGGAAACTAATCTTAAGGGATGTCTTTGTTACCTAGTGAATTGAGAAAGATGGAGGGGAAGAGAAGAAGTGCTAATTGACCTTAAAGTACGTGACTGAAGGACAGTCACTAGGAGAACATGCCAAGATAGGGCCAAAATAAAGAGACTAGCTCAAGTTACAAGAAGGGCCCTAGAATGATCTGTATGTAGTTTAAGTAAATACCAATTCTGTTATGGACATTCTAGGCACTGTCCTCCCTTCTTTTTTTTTTGAAAAATAGTTCTGATATATGCCACCTCTTATATCAGGAACCAATAATAGACAATAATAGACAGCTCGTGGGTTGCTCTTTCTAAATAAACTCATTTAACTACTGAGCTTCCCAATGCCACAAAATCAAGCAATATTATTATATAGTGATTGTTAATGCTGACATACAAAATTTCACTAATATGTTGATTCTCTTGATGTATGTGTCCCCGGGGAATTAGACATGATTAGAACCACTCGGTCCAATTATTCTGCTTATTTCCCTGCTGCAGAGGTGAAAAATAAATAACGCTTTGCAAGTATTCATGTACAATGCACCATTGAGATGAGAGGTAAGTTAAAAACCCTAGATATTATGTAGCCTTTCATTCATGATGCATGTTAGATATCATATTTCAGTAGAACATATTTAATTAAGACTAATAAACCATATGGTTGTGACAGCTTCTGCTTTGTCATCATGCCACTGGAAGATCATCCTTACTGAGTGATAATAACAAATTCCAGCAAGAGTAACCTTGTAACAACATTTAAGTTTTTAAACGTAGAAGCACTATAGAACATATAAAAGACTTTGTCAGCTTTCAAAGTTTTGAACAGGTGTTGATGAACCCCTCAAAAAGAAGCTGTTTATAGTACTAGTCTAGACTAGACTTTACTGAAGGGGTGGTGGGTATGTGGAACAATCTCCCAGTAGAAGAAGCTTGTGGTCCACAGGTTTCATGAGAATTGTACTTTTATAAAATCTCACTTAATGTAAGAAATAATTACTTCACTTAGGGGGTGTTTGATATGTGGAACAGCCTCCTAGCAAAAGAAACTTGAGGTCCACAGGACCCGTGAGATTTAAATATTTGTATTTAATGTAATAAAGTATAACTTAATGTAAGGGAGGTTTACTCTACTGAGAGAATGATAGCTATGTGCAACAGCCTCCTAGTAGAAGAAGTTTAATTTGCCCTGTTATTTAATGTAATAAAGTCTTACTTAATGTTTTTAGTTATTAGTCTAGATATGTCTGGCATTGCAATGGATAACTATAGCTTTTGCTCTTGACCACATTTTCTGGAAATGCTGCCAAAAATGCTAATCATAGCCCCAGAAAAAGTAACACGTTGCTGCCAACCCTCCCAGAAAAGTTTGCGGCTTTTGCCATTTGTTGTCATTTGTTTTGTTGGGTCCCTCCTCGTTATGAGAGATTCATACAAATGCTCAAAATATCCAAAATAATCTGAATTCACATGCCTAGTCTAGACCCATTCAGCCTGGGTACTCGTGACACCAGATATGTGTTTAGCAAATTTGTGTTTATGAAGCACAAAAATGACACTGTAAATTTTGAAATTATGTACACCAAGGGGCAGACTGACCCATTGAGCACTATGGCACTCACGGTGTGCGCCCCTCCAGTGGACAAAATCAAGGGAGCGGGGCGGTTTATGCTTCCTTGCGATGCGCACCAGCTGCTGATGCTAAGTGGCGGGATATGATATCAAAGTGTACCACAATCAGTGCCTGGCTCAGTATAAAGGGGTGGGTGTGTACCACTGTTAATATGCGACTCAGTATATAGTAATGGGAGTTATGCTAAACCACTGTCAATGCCTGGCTCAGTATATAGTGATGGAAGTTATGCTGTACCACTTTCAATGCCTAGCTCAGTATATAGTGATGGGAGCTATGCTGTACCACCGTCAGTATCTGGCTCAGTATATAGTCATGAAAATTATGCTGTACCACTGTGATTGTCTGCCTCAGTATATAGTCATGGGAGATATACTGTATCCCTGTCAATGTCTGGCTCAGTATAAAGTGATAGGAGTTATAGTGCACCTCTGACAATGTCTGACTCAGTGTATAGTGATTAGCATTATGCTGTTCAACCTTCAATGTCTGCCTCAGTATTTAGTGAAGAGAGTTATGCTGTACCAGCACCAATTCCTGGCTCAGTTTATAGTGATGGGAATTATGCTGTACCACTGTCAATGTCTGGCTCAGTATATAGCGACAGGAGTTATGCTGTTCCACCATTAACTTTTGACTTAGTATATAGCAAGCACGAATATAGCTTTGATGATGTCTTTGATCAATTTGCATATACCTTTGCAGAATAGACTGAGTGGTCACTTTGGACCTGTGTTTTTTGGGGGGGTTGTTATTATAGAAAGCAGTAAATCTACTGTATTTATATATTTATGTATTTAACCCCTTTAGTCCCCTATGGATGTACATGTAAGTCCAAAAAAGCTCTGCTTAGAAGCATACAGGTGCATCTTGACTTTCTCCCTGCCGGTACACGGGAGATCAGGCCTTTTTTGACAGCCTGGACTTCCCGCTGTCAGCAGAAGCCAGCACTATTGCGTCATTGCGAACACCAGTAAGGAATGTCACTACTGATGTCAACCAGAAGGTCATTGAAGAACAGGACACCCCTACTGATTGATTACACACATTGCAATCCCCAATGCAAGTCTATTGAGACTTGATTGGTGATCACAGTGTGATCAGTGCAGGGTGATCACATGGAAGAGATTTAGAACTACATTTTCTTCCTCTTTTCACAAGTAGAAAAAGTAAAAAAATATATAGTATTTTCAATTATTTAGAAAAACAAAACCACTAAAAATAATAAAATAAATTTTTAAAAAGATGAACAATAAAGTGAGCTAAGTGATGTCATTGTGACATCACTGGCATGATAACATGTTCAAAAGCTCCCTAGAGGGATCTCTATCCATAATGCACCAATATAAAAATAATAATTAAAAAACATAACCATGTCCCTAGTTCTACATATAAAAAGTATAACCCCCCTCTGTTTACTACCCCCAACCCCATTAATTGTTTTGCCTGTCTCTGACTGGATGTCAGCACAATATCCCTAAAGCCGAACTACTCATCTTCCCTCCCTCTTTTGCTAACATTCCATCATCAGTCTCCCTCAATGTTACTGGTGCAATCATCTCCCTGTCCCCTCACATTTGCTGCATTAGTGTCACCCGTGACTCTGACCTCTTGTTCACCCCCCACATCTCATCTTCATCTTAAAAACATTGCCCGCATTCCTCCCTTCCTAACACAAGATGCCATTAAGGCTCTTGTCCACTCCCACATTATCTCCTGCATTGAATATTGTTCTCCCTCATACCACTCTCGCCGTTCTACTAATACCCTTCTCCTCTGTCAGTATCTCCACTGGCTGTCTGTGGGATTCGGCATTCAAAATCCAGACTCTTACCCTCAAAGCTCTTCATATTGGTTCCCCTACTTACACCCCGTCACTTATCTCTAAATACACTCCTATCTGGTCTCTGCTCATCCAATAATCTCTGTCTGTCCTATGCTCTGATTTCTAGTTCTCATGCATGCTTGCAAGACTTCTCAAGAGCTGCCCATATGCGCCCTCCCCAATCCCCCATCAGTCTTTCCCCTCTGCCGTTGGGACTTTAAAAAACTCTCTCCAAACTACCTTTTTTGAAGGATGTCCACAAACTGGATGTGTTAACCACCTTCCTCCTAACAGTGGCACTTTGACCTCTTCTGTAATACACCCCAACTCCATCTAGATTTTAAGCTTGTTTGAGCAGGGCCTTCTTAAATGTTGTTTCTGTAAGTAAAATTGTTATATACTACAGGACTTGCTATGTCCTGCTTACCCATTGTACATCACTGTAGAAAATGATGTTGCTCAAGTGCCAAAATAGCTCCAGGACTTAAGGAACCAAAAAACCCCAGGACAGAATGGCTTAAGATCACTTGTGCAATATTGTTGTATTTTTCCATTACTGCCTATAGTATTTAATTATATTTAATTATATTTTGTGATTACATTTTTACACTATGTAAAAGTTACCTTTTTTTAACTAATAACAAAATACTGGAAAATGTATTTGTAGGGTTGTAACCAATAGGGAGGAGCTTAACCAGGAAGAGGTATGGTCATGATAAGGCATCATATTTTTTTATAACATCCATATTTTCCAAATAAAAGAATCATGAAATGGCTTAAATTCTTAAAAAAATAGTTTTTAAAATGGAAAAGACATTTTATGTGTTATATTCACATTTTGTATGTAGTTCCTTAATAATGCATTTATTTTTGATATTTTTTGCACACCAAGTTTGCAATTTTATAGCTAATGCAGGAACAATATGGGAATTATATTGTCCCTGACATTGCATTAGTCTAATACATACTACTTTCCACCTACAAAGATATACAGTATACATAAAAATAAGTTTATAAGCTTACATTCAAATGTAAAATCTTTTGATGATGATATCTCTTTGGAGGTCCCTCAGTACTTGAGAATATATATTCTTTCCAGGCAAACATATTGTTTTGTATGAACAATGATCATCATACATCAAACCTTCTTTCCTTTCATCCAGTCTCATCATGCTAATTTGGTGGCTCCAGATAATGCCATCTCTTTATTACAGAAGTTCATTTGATGTTCCTCTATTCCTCTGATAGATGCAAGTTGACATTAGCCAATTTCCAGCATTCATCACTTTTGAGAGCACTATGTGAGATATTTTAATAATGAAAGTTTTCAATGCATGTACTTCATTAAGGTGATTGAAAAAACGCTGTTCGAAGAAAAAAGATATTTTGGTCGATGCCATATATAATTTAAATTCAAAAACAGTTCTACTAGCACACATAATCTTTTTTCAGAAATACTTTTAATGATATTTAATCGTATATAAAAAATACTAAAACTTTGTAAAACATATACTTAACAAATGTAAGTAAAAGTTCTTGTAAATGTAAGTTCTTCAAAGTGCCCTGTCCTGCTCACATCCCCTATGCATCTCTTCATTACAGAACATCCAGAATATCGTCTCCTTCATGATAGACCACTGTGCATGTGCTACTCAAACAAATAGCTCCAGTAGGCGTCCCATAATATCAAGAACATTCAATAACTGAACAAAACAATAAAACACAGAATTTAATGGCAGATACCTAGCATAACACTCAGACATCAAACTTCATCAGCAGGTTTTTTTGTAGAAGAAAATGAATGTAAATGGGAATAGATTCTTGTAGTTCCAATTACACATGTTTTGCAGAGAGATTAGTTCCTACAAATACTTTGCTGAACCTCATTACCTGAAAACATGTTTTCTACATGCAATCCTCAAAACCCTCATAAAGCCAACGCTGACTTGCAGTGAGTATCAAGTTACCAGTGGCCACACACACAAAGGGACCAGACACACTAGTGGCAGTAAAGGTTGTGGTCCGCACCATCTGGCATTAGTCCACTGGGCGTTTGTCTGATTTGTCAGATAACCAGCCCAGGCCTGCTACCATGTATGAAATATGTGGTCCTTGGCGCAGAAACGGTTAAACAGAGAGCTCATTACCTCATGTTACAGCAAAACAATTTCATTTGGTTACACATTAGTGTGACATTTAGGCAGGGGAGAGCTGGAATCTTCTAGCCCTGGGAGTAAGTAAAGCCAAACCCCTCGGACTCTCCCCCATTAATTAGCAAACACATTGGCGCACATACACTCCCACTTACACACTCTAACACACACATATACACTCTCACTACCATAAACACACTCATACTAAAATCTACTAACTCTAGTCTACCTTACACTTTTTCTTTATGGCTGCTGGCATGATGGCACGTTACATGACCCCACCGTGCTCTTCGCAAAAGTCCAAATGGGACAAACATTGTAGTCAGGGGAAGAAAGGATGTTTTAGAAGAGGACACGTACACATGGTAATTCTTCTTTATGTTTTAGTCATTTGGACTTTCTTTTAGATATTGTATTTATGGTAAACATTTTACATCACATGATTCAATGAGAGACAGGTGTTTCTGCTAAATACTGGTAAGCATTCCATAAAAAAAAACTCATTTGTGCATTGCAAATCCCCAAACCTCCAATACCTTGTTATAATTTATGAGTGAAATTACAGTGTTATAAAAATAAAACTTTAACACACTAAATGCATAAATGTTGGAATTTTGCATAAAGCCTGTTACCAACGTTGGTTGCAACGCAAGTAGATTTTTAGGATTCTCTGAAGAGAGAGGAGAGCAAGCTAAGCCAGCAAGTCAATAAGATGCAGGAGGCTCAGACTGCAGCAGGCAGCTTGGAGCTACAGATCTATCTTTTGTACTATGAGAGGTGGAAATTGCTGAGCTGTTGGAATGATGAGTCAAAAAGCAGGGACCGCAGGTATAAAGCAAATCAGTGTGTATTCTAGGATTCTGACCTTCACTCTTTTCAATCTAATTATACTGCACTTGTTTTACTTAAAAAGGTTCTTCGTTTTTTTTTTGTCAAGTCCCAAAAGCCTAGAATATTCAATCCACTTAAAAGAAAAGCCTTTCCGTATGCAGATACACTTTAAACAGATTTTGTGCTCGTATAACTTCTTGGGCCACTTAGTTTGCTCTTTTTCTTCCATAATGCTGAAAAATCAGATACCTCTAACTTTTAGAGATGGATGTTAACCTACATGTGTATTTTTGTTAAATTAGATTTGTGAATTATTATACAAATAGTTCAGTACATAGGAACACATAATGCTTTATCCCCTACTGCCCCTTATTATGTTTCATGCCAAAAGTAACAGATATGTCATTAATAAAGTCCTCCGATAATCTTCACCCGATGCAGAGAATCCAATGGTTCCCAAGGCAGGGACTGCCTCAAAGTTGAAACAGTCCTTGGGAACCAATGCTGAACCCAATGTCTTGTGTGATTATGTGTACATGTGAGACTAATGGAAGCTTTGGGTTCACACAAAACAAGGAGTTTTCGATAGTTGAGAAAGGAAAGTCAGTGGCTAGTGATTACTGACCAGCAACTTCTCATAGTTGTTTACAACTATGCAATCAATAATAAAAATATACAGGGGTCGGACATTGTGTCATGCCAAGTGCCCCCTCCAATCCTTCAGATTCACCCAAATATATAAGAAGACAAAGAAGAAAACCACAAATTTATGAATAAATATATAATATTTATTATTTTTAAAATACAAAAGGGGCGGCTTAGCTTTAGTGGGCTAAATAAAAGTTGTAGTCCATATGCGGGTGCACCAGCAGTGCAGAAAGGTTTGAATTATTGTGGAAATAATCTAAGAATGTGTACTGTCACCTATATGGGCTGTGTGTGTTATTTAAATGTATATACAATTACATACATACAATAAATTTACTAAGGAAGTTGAGGGTTTTTCTTTTCATAAAATATACAAAAAAGAGGTATTATGGTTGAACAAGAATATCATAAAACGAGAAGAAAGCACCAGATTTTTGGAAGCTATATATATATATATATATTGTGACAGTGTAAACCCCAGGGAGATGCTTAGTGTGGCATTTGGGTACAGGTGCTATCCAGATCGTAAATATGGGTCCCTGGGGTGGAGCAATTGGAGAGCAGGGTGGGCAAATCCTTGGGGACATCCCAGTTGACACCCCATTGAGTCCCATGGCTTCGAAAGTTCTTTCCACATATTAACTTCCCTACTCGTGATGATGGTCACACCCTGAACTTTATTTTTTCTAACATGTGCTCTCTCACTTATCTAATTCCCCTTTCCCCCTCTCTGAACACCACTTGCTATTCTGCTCTCTAACCTTGCCTCCTACTCACTCCCTTGCACCCCAACCTCACCTAACCAGAGATCACAGCTCTATTAACCTTCATAAATTCTCCACCAATTTACTCCCTCTCCTCTCTCCTATCTCAAACATGTCGTGCCCTAACAATGCGATCTCTCTCTATAACTCCACTCTCACATCTGCTCTTGAGGATGTAGCCCCAGTTACTACTCGCGGGTTCTGCACTTAACTCCCAGGAAGATGGGTGCTAGCAGGAAAAAAGGGACAGCATAAACCCTCTTGAAGCACACGAACAAAGAAAAGGAATCCCAGCACTCCAAACAGCTTCCAATTTTTAGGTTACTTTGTTTAGAGAAAGCAAAAAAGCAAAATTCCGGCCAAACAGGGCCTTTGTCAAGCTAGACTAGGCCTCTTGGCAAGTTGGGGTGAGAACCGCCTGCAGGGCTAGTCCCTGCAGCTGGCGGGTTGTTGGTTAATGTTTGTGTTGGTTGTTTATGCTGGCATGGAACAATAAAGCTGTGGCCAATGCCCTACCCACATATTGGTGTCTACCTTTATTTAAGGGGTTTGGAT
Organism: Spea bombifrons; assembly: GCF_027358695.1. Lineage (NCBI taxonomy): Eukaryota > Metazoa > Chordata > Amphibia > Anura > Pelobatidae > Spea > Spea bombifrons. Next base: position 64,628,007 of record NC_071088.1, on the reverse strand, counting down.
AGAGGTAATTGGTATAGGCACCAGGCCTAAGCAGTCATGCTGTTGACATAAATTGAGTAATTGTTTAACAGTGATCCAGAAGATGGAAAAGGGGAATCATAGTTTAACATGTATACTGTAAAAATGACAAAACCTCTGGCCCATACGAAGTTATCTAATATCAATGTTTTGTGCAAATGTATGGGACTATATTTTGTGAGTTGTAGTCAATACAGGTTGAATGGCAACTTACATATACTCCCTGAAACATGCAAAACAAAAGAAAATACAACCCCAGAAATATGCATATAAAAAAATAAACATATTTATTTAACATTATATTTAAGATATATTTTAATATTAAAAAGTGGTCTCCCAGTCCCACTATTAGCCAAGGTCAAGCCCCCATTGTCTTCCATACTCCAATGGACAAGGAGTTAACAAAAAAACAGAAGCACAAGCTCATGCAATGTCCGCCCTGAACCCTATCCCCTGCCCTAGTGGCAATCTGAGGGTGCAACCTGGGGATACAAATGTTAAGGAAAAGCACCATCAATGGTCAAGAAAGTCCTCATTCCTTATTTTTATCCCAAGGGAAGGAGACGTCCCTTTTATTATTACCCACTATAATGTTGACATCTAACATTTAATAGTCAATCATGAACAATATTAAACATGGCTGACCTTAGAAGAACCAGCGGTCATGAACCCATTGGTCCATTTCTTCTTTATCTTATGTATACACCGGACTAGAATAAATTCTTCACAAATTATATATTCCCCAGTCTTCCTAAAGCCAATAATGTGTTTCCACCACAGAATATTGTGGTAATGATAAATGCCCAGGTTACAGAACAGAACAGTGTCTCCAAGACATAATAGTCATCCTTTGAGTTTACTCCCAATGTGTCCTTGCTTGTTTCTTTGTAAACTTTTGGGGATAGACAGCAAATCAATGCCCTGAAGTGATGACTATTACAGCACTAACATATTAACTAGGACAAAGGGAGGAAGAGAAGAGGATGCAGGAAACCTATTAATTTAAGTTAGGGTCTTTGAAGTCAAAAGAAAACATGTTCCTAAGTTGCTAAAATAAACAACACTAAACTTTTTTGAAAGTAAATAATTATTAGTACTATTGTTATGTATCAATATATGTCATGAAATATCAATAATATTATTGCAGTGTTCTTTCGTATATCTGTATTTTTAGATCAGATGCTTCCCTTAAAATACAAAAAGCGTGTGGTTTGAGATGAAAACATGATTCCTATATCTGTTACTCCATTCTATACTACCTTTAAAACACAAAAAAAACCCCTGAGGTTTGAGATAAAACCATGATGATTAAATGTACATTTTATTTCCTGCCACCGATTATGTAGACCAAAAATTTTAACATGAGATTTGCTTGTGACATTTTGGACATCATTTTCCCTTTACACCTGCAAAGATGCCCTGACAGAGTTGTCCAATAATAGTATATGTAGTTCATTGTCAGTTATTAAACCGGACGTGTCACTTGCAAAGGCTTCTAAAACATGTAATTTTAACATGTACTAAACATTGTGACTGCGCCTGCAGTTTATAGTGGCTTCCTAAAACAAACATAATTAGTTAATAGATTGTAATGGCTGGTGTAGTTCTTCTGCCAGAATACAGTTAATCTGACCAAATTATATTTATATGTAAATTAAATATTTGTGCACATATAGTGTATACTGTGAAAAAACGGTGTTAATTTTTATGTGCTCTTCCCCATTAATTGCACTCTCTAATATAATAAGCAAATCATCCTTTGCCGAGCTATCATTTTATCATTTTCTTTATAGGTTTTTCAGTTTATATGGCAGCAGTCGATCAGTCTAGGCTTATGTCAGTGGAGTAACTACAGAGGTAGAGGCCCGTGTCTCTAGGGCGTCTGATGTGACCCCTTTTTCCTGTCTCCTTGTTCTGGTTCAAAATTGTTTAGAAAGGGCCTTTCTGACCTGGACCTCACCAGTCGTTTGCAAGCAGCTGGCGATAAAGTTGCTGGAGAGGGGAGAGGTAAGCAGGAGCGGGAGGGTGGTGGGATGTATATATCTATGTATGTGAGCATAGATGTGTAATTTTAAGGCAAGACAGGAGGCTCCTATTTTGCTTTACTTCCTTTACTGACACCAACAGCAGCAAAGAAAAAGTTAAGAAACAAACGTCAACAACCAATAGAAACACAGCATAAGGCAGGTATATAAGCCCTCAGGAAACCCCCTTCTTCCTCTTTCTTTGCTGCTCACCAACGGCTGTTCAGGTCAGTGTTCCTTCAATTGGGAGTTATCTTCTCCCTAATTTATTGGTTCTCTGGTGTGTTAATTATTTAATTCCATTTCTTTATTTTATTTATTCCGTTATAACTGTCCGCCCTATGCGTATGTTTTATTGCCTCTTTGTTTCTCGGTGTTTTCTCCCTTCGTCAGGACCGGTTCTATTTCCCGGCCTACGTCTTTCCTCCCCTTCGGGGGGAGGGTACTCGTTTCTTTTTCGTCACCTTACCTTTTAGTTTTGCCGGTTTCCCGTTTTACTGGCGGCTGCCAGTCTTGCGGTCTTCTCTCTCGCGTCCGGCGACGGTCCGGCTGCTTCTCTTTTTATTTCTTCGTCTCCCGTTCGGTCTTCTTGTTTGGGCGGCGAGATCCCGCCTCGCGAGATCTCGCCGCCATTTTGTTGGTTCCGTTTCGCGCGCTCGGCGGCCATCTTTGGTTTGGCGCCTGGTTTCGCGTTTTGCCAGTCCTCGCTACGTGGTCTCGTCGCCATTTTAGTTTCTTTCCCGGCATTTCTCAGTTCTCTTCTGTTTCCTGCCGGTGCGCACACTCGTTTTTTCTTCTATTTTCGGTGAGATCTATATGATCCCCGCTGTTGGAGTTTTGGGTCAGGATTTAATCTCCTGCTATCTGCTTTAGCTTGGTGCCGTTACAGTGCTTATATTTACAGGCTGAGCCCCTGTATTACCGTTTGCCATTTATTTACAGGCTGAGCCCCTGTCATTTACTCTATTATTTTGCCAGGCTGAGTCCCTGTGATATTATATACCATACTCTAGGTGTATATCTTTTATTTGCTGGGCGGTCATTTTATCAGTGCAATACCATGTCTCAGGATAATCTCCCTTCGCATGAGAATTTTATGGCCTGGTTGGAGACTAAATTCTCTAGTTCCATGGACGCATTTATGTCAAAAATGGCGGCCAATTTTCCCCAAGGACCTGCTCCTGAGTCCGCTGACCCGGTGAAGGTTCCCTCGGATTCTGTCTCTGATAGGTCAGAGGAAGAACAGGCCAATGTAAAACGCCCTTGGAAGGGCAACAGCGTATCCGCTGGCAAAGGCAAAGCCCCGGCCAAGCGCCCTAAGGTTTCTGAGGCTCCTCATACCTCTGGCCTTCGACTCCCTGGGGAGGATAGTACACGGCAGGAGCCGTTATCCATTCTTGATGAATGGCGGGCTGATTCTTCTGATGAATCTAATGCCTCTTTAAATCTGGGTTCGTCCAGAGATCTAGACTCACGCTTCATTCGTGAGTACCTGGTGGATGAGCCCCACCTGACCGACCTCCAGCACACCTCAGGTGTTTCTCAACACACGGCATCCTCGACCACGGATCTTCCAGTTTTGGATCCTACTGGATCCTCTCTTTTCGATCCCAACTTCATGCGCCACCCCAGAACCACCGAATGGTCCCCTCCCGAACATATTGCACTGTATATACATAAATGGTTGCGTAAACCTCTTCCCAAAGAAGCGCGCAACAAACTCAGGGCCGAGTGCCCTCGTCCTTCCATCCCGGACAAAGTCGCGCTTACCCCGGAGTTCGACCCCAAAGTGGTCGCATTACTGGCGGCTAATAAGAGAGACCCTAGGAAGGGCCTGGAACAGGGCTTAAAAACAGCCCAGGATAAATTGTTGGACCTGGTCGGTCCGGTTACTCAGATACTTTCATTGGCGGACAAGGCTTTTCTCCAGTCTTCTCCTCTGGATCCTAAGACCATTAGAGACTGGGCGCTTAGAGTGGTGTGTCTCTTGGGCAATGCCAATGTCGCCATCGCGACGGAACGGCGTAAAGCAGCCTTGCTTCGAATGGATCCCCGCCTGGCGGAGCTCGGCGCTACAGACCTCGGAGCAGCCGCGAACGGGTTACTCTTTGGGGACGCATTTGTGAAGGAGTTGAACCGCCATGTGTCCCTCCTGACTTCTTGTAACAAGGCCAAGTTGTCTATGCGGAAGGTGTTCCAATCGGGGCCTCGTTTTTCTGGCAGGGCTGGACGACCGCGGGGCCGGGTCGCCAGCCGTTCCTCCTCTCAAGGCTCCCGCCAGTTTTACCAAGGCCATTCGTCCTTCCGGAACCCCTTCCAGCAGAGGCCCTTCGTTCAACGAGGAGCTCCTAGAGGCAGAGGCGCTTCCGGATATTCCAGAGGACGCTCCGGTTTCGGTAAGTCAAATTTCTGTTTACCCTTCTTCCCCTCCTCGGGTCGGGGGTCGGATCTCCCTTTTTTCCCACAATTGGGGGTGGATTTCTTCAGACCCATGGATCCTTCAGACGGTCCAGGGTTTCCAGATCGATTTTGTGTGTCCCCCCGTTCAATCCCGCATTCCGCTTCCGTGTCGCAGGTCCGCGGTCGATCAGGCTTTAGTGGAAAGGGAGCTTCGTGCGTTACGAGACAAGGGGGCTATTCAGAGGGCGCGGGGTCCCATCGGCTTCCTCAGTTCTATCTTTCTGGTGCGCAAGCGCTCCAGAGAGTTTCGCCCGGTTATCAATCTCCGGGCCCTCAACGCTTTTGTGGTCTATCGCCACTTCAAAATGGAGGGTATCCATCTTCTTCGGGATCTCATGACGGAGGGCGACTGGTTCACCAGACTGGACCTCACGGATGCTTACCTGTCCGTTCCTATCCACCCAGACTTCCGGCGCTTCCTTCAGTTTCGCTGGGGCAGAAGCGTCTGGCAGTTCAAGGCTCTGCCTTTCGGCCTCAGTTCAGCCCCTTGGTGCTTTACCAAGTTGCTGAAACCGGTGATGGCGCTTTTTCGCTCCAGGGGCATCCGGTGTATCGTCTACCTCGACGACATCCTCCTTTTCTCCAACTGCAGGGAGACTCTTCTCTCCCACACGGACTTCGCGGTCCATACCCTTCATCAGCTAGGCTTTGTTGTAAACACACTCAAGTCCGAGCTGTCTCCGTCCCAACGCATTATTTTCTTGGGGTTCGAGATAGATTCCAGGGAGGCCGTTCTTCGGCTCCCCAGGTCCAAGATCGTGGCCATTCGGAAAGAGATTCGTTCTCTCCTCCGAAAAGACTCCTGTTCCCTTCGGCTCCTTGCGCGGGTGGTAGGTCTCCTGTCGGCGTCTATCCGGGCGATATTCCCGGCTCCCCTGCACTATCGGGCCCTGCAGCGCCTCAAGGCGCGTCATCTTCGCAGGCTCCCGTCCTACGATCAGTCGGTTCGGTTGACTCCTGAGGTTCGCCAGGAACTCCTGTGGTGGCTTTGTCACATGGAGGCGTGGAACGGTCGGGCGATTTTCGGCTCTCAGCCGGACTTTGTTCTCGAGTCCGACGCCAGTCTGCTTGGCTGGGGGGCTGCGTCCGATTCGGCGGCTTCCGGAGGTCTCTGGTCTCGCGAAGAGCGGGGCCTCCATATCAATTGTCTGGAGTTAATCGCTGGCTCTTTCGCGATCAAAAGCTTGGCCAGGGATCGTTCAAATTGTTGTCTCCTTCTCCGCATGGACAACGTCTCGGCGGTCCGGTACATCAACCGGCTAGGGGGCGTGCGCTCCAAATTCCTTACCGAGGTGACGAAGGAGATTTTCGACTTCTGTCTAGCCCGCAATATCTCATTGCAGGCGGAGTACCTTCCGGGTTCAGAGAATCTCCTGGCGGACTGGTTCTCCAGACACTGGAGGGACGCGAGCGATTGGCGTCTCGACCACCAAGTCTTTCAAACGCTCCATCATTTGCGAGGTCCTTTTCATCTGGACCTTTTCGCATCTCGCACAAACCGCCAGACGGAGGCCTTCTTCAGCTGGCTCCCGGATCCGGAGGCCCTGGCGACGGACGCGTTCTCTCAAAGCTGGCCGATCTCCGGTGCCTACGCGTTCCCTCCCTTCGCTCTCATTCCTCGAGTCATTCTCCATCTACGTCGGGCAGGGACCTCTGTGGTCCTGGTGACTCCTCTTTGGCATTCGCAGCCGTGGTTTCCAGCTCTGCTGGAAATGTCGGTTCTCGATCCCCTGGCTCTTCCCTCCCATCCATCCCTCCTTGTCGGTACGGAGGGTCAGTTTCACCCTCTGGTTCTGGAAGGTCGCTTGCTGCTCGTGGCGTGGGCGATCTCGGGAGACCCGGTGCAGGCTCGGGTCTATCGGAGGCGGCTCAGTCCCTGCTCCGCGACTCTTGGGCTCCAGGTACCCGAAAGTCTTACGGGTCGGCTTGGCGAAGCTGGGCTTCTTGGTGCCTGGGACGGCGTGTGGATCCCCATTCGGCCTCTCTAGATTGTGTCTTGAATTTCTTGGCTGAGTTATTTGGTGCGGGGAAATCGTATCGCACGATCAACGTTTTTCGGTCGGCTATCTCTTTCGGTCACGTTGGTTTCTCCGGCGAGCCGGTAGGTAGGGCTCCCCTGGTTTGCCGTCTTTTGCGGGGTGTTCGTCTTTCCCGGCCTCCGGCTCCTCGCTACGACTCCTTTTGGGATGTAGCGGTGGTTCTGGATTTTCTCCGGCGCTGGCCGGATAATGATTCCCTGTCTCTGTGGCAGTTGTCTGCTAAACTCACCTCCCTCTTGTGCCTATTGTCGTTTCGCAGGGTGTCTGACGTGCGGGCGTTTGATTCGCATCACGTTTCTTTTTCCCCCGAGGGTGTTTCGTTCCGAGTGTTTCGGCGGACTAAGTCGTTTTCCTCCTCCGTGTCTTATCCTTACCTTGTAGATGATCCTCGGCTTTGTGTGGCCAGGTGTGTTCGCTCTTATCTTTCTCGCACGGCTTCTGTTCGTCCTCCTTCGGTCTCCCAACTCCTTATCTCCTACGTGAAACCGTTTCAGGCGGTTTCTTCTCCTACGTTGGCCCAATGGGTTCGCTGGCTCCTCTCCTCAGCTGGGGTCCAGTCCTCTTTCGGGGCCCATTCCGTTAGGGGGGCGGCTGCCTCTGGTGCTCTTCGTGCTGGGGGGTCTTTAGGGGATATTTTGAGGGCGGCAGATTGGTCCCGGGCCTCTACCTTCAGGGCATTTTATTTTCGGCCCGTCTCTTCGGCGGCGGTTGCGCTAGTATCTGGCGTTAAAACTGCAAAATAGGAGCCTCCTGTCTTGCCTTAAAATTGGAAATTATTCTAGTCTTGATGCCCGAATAATTATAATTTTAATAAAGACAGGAGGCGAGTATTTTCCCTCCCCACCCTATCCCTTTTTAGGTTCTTCTTGGGTGAGTATTTGTAGAGTCGAATGTTTTGTTTATGTGGCTGTGTTTCCCCTGTTTATGGTATATTGCCTTCGAGTCTTTTATTTGTCCGGGTTTTGCCCCTCTGGATTTTATTACGGTTTGCTGTCATATGTCTCTTTTTCTTTCAGCGTGAATTCTGCTGCTGGCGGTCTCCGTCCGGATGATCTCTTTGGGACATGTCTTTTCCTGTTGGAGAGTCCCTGAGTCTGGAGTCCCGTTCTGGTTCCTACTCCGGTTGGGTGCTACGTTGCGGTTGTCTTACAGCTGTTATTGGTTCCTGGTTCCTGGTTCGCAGGCAATGAAGAGGAAGAAGGGGGTTTCCTGAGGGCTTTTATACCTGCCTTATGCTGTGTTTCTATTGGTTGTTGACGTTTGTTTCTTAACTCTTTCTTTGCTGCTGTTGGTGTCAGTAAAGGAAGTAAAGCAAAATACTCGCCTCCTGTCTTTATTAAAATTATAATTATTCGGGCATCAAGACTAGAATAATTTCCAATTGTGTGTGTGTGAGCATGGATGTGTAATTGTGTGTGTAAGCATGGATGTGTAATTATGTGTGTGTGTGACCATGGATGTGCAAATGGGTGTGTGGAAGCATGGATGCGTAATTCTGTGTGTGTAAGTGTGTAATTTGTGTGTTTATATATGTGTGCCAGAGTGTATGTTGGAGGGGGGCAAGGGGCAAAGAAGGCACAGAAAAGTTTTGGGTTTCCCTGTAGTTTCTAGTTACGTCTCTGGTTTATGTCACATGATAACTATACCTTTTGAGCAAAAATAAAAAATAAATTGGGCAAAATTGTACACTATTACACAGGAATAGCACCTTCAAGATATTCCTTATAGTATCTATAGTATAGTATCTGTCTTTAATTATAAGGTTCCCGACTGGGAATAAAAACCAGCCATTGAAAAACACTGAATACCAGCCCCATTTTTCACAGTGCCATTATTGTGTATACGGCACATGTGTGGGGGTAGCGGCTCAAATTTTATTTGTACAGAATAGGGACAAACCGCATTTAGTAGTCATTAAAAAGATGCATATGAAAACAAAATTCTTAATATCACTGTGGCATCATGCAATGGAGTGGGACCATCTGGGAGAGCACCAGTATAGGTTCAAATAATGTTAAATAATATTTATGTCCGAAATTAAACATTTTTAAGTTTACTTTAAATTACTAAAAAAAAGTTCTTTAAATCACAGAAATCACTTTCACAGTACGTGATAAACAGGCAAATAAACCCATAGCTCTCTTAAAAAAATAGAGCTAAAATGATTGGCTAAACAGTCTGCAAAACTGTGCAAATGACTTTTAAGAGGTAAAAGACACGCAAAACATTTGGTAACCAATAATTCATTTTATAACAGCCCTAATAACCCTTTAATGTTTAAAATATTTTTCTAAGCTGTATCACAACAGTCCAAAAAACATTTGAAACAGAGATCAACTGAATATCACATGCAAACTCTGCATTGCAGGCATAGGTAAAATGAAAAAAATATATAGATTAACAGAAATATCCATCAGGCATCTGGATTCTGGCTATTTTGAACCACGGAGCTTAAAGTACCAGGGCCAAATGTTAAGGATCCATAAGCATACCTTAGAACAGACATGTCCAAAGTCCGGCCCGAGGGCCAATTGCGGCCCGCGTTCCGGACTGATAAGGCCCCCCAGATAAGTTGTCCAAATATATGTTTGATATTAAAGGCAGAGTGATTTAACACCTGTTTAGATTTGTCATCCAAGTCACAAAATGAAAAGTATGCCGTTTTCAATCAACTTTGCATAAAATAGTTAATTTGCATTTAATTTGAATGATTCAAAGAATGTCAGGCAAAATGGTCGGCCCTCGCACATGTTCACTTCATCAAATCTGGCACTCTTCGAAAAAAGTTTGGACATGCCTGCCTTAGAACATTCAGGCTCCAGCTACCGGGAGCTTTCCGCTTGGGTTAGCGGGTCTGCTGATGTCGTGGGCGGTGCGCGGATGTTGGCAGGCAGTCATGCTGATGTCGGTGGGCCGTCTCGCTAATGTCGCTGGGCAGTCTGCTGTTGTGTAAGTAGCTAGCCCCACACACTTAAAAATTAAAGTGGGGTTTGCCTCAGGGCTGTTTAATTGCCCAAGCTATTCTCTTGTCTTATTGAGAAAGAGAAGAGAGTAGAAAGGTTCTTTACCAAAAATTTTATTTAAACTCTGTTTTATATAACAATATAAAAACAATCAATTGTGTTTATTAAAATGTGGTTTTTTTTCAACCCACAAATCATAAAGAAGATTTAGTATAACAGTGTCACCTCGGGTTAGCACTGAGTTTGGGTAGGATTAATATGTGATGCCTCTTGCTCATCAAGTGCCTGGAATAGAGTTAGAAATTTGATGTCACTTATAAAGGACCTTAAATTAATAGCAAACTCACACATCCTCCCGCTAGACACATATTCATCCCTCTTCTTGAATTGCCTTTATTAACATTTGTCAGTTCAGCAACATCAATGCAAATTATAATTAGCCTGTGAGTGGGACTTATTCTGATGAAAAATGACAAATCTGTCACTCACACTATCTAGAGATCTTACCATGTGAAATAATTTCAGGGCACCTTAAACAAACCATATCATCAAGTAAAAATTCTATGTTACTGCATGCACATGAATAGGGCATTGCTGCTTTATAAGGGTCACATTAGCTGGTATATTAAGGGTAAATAGTGCCACCTTTGTAAATCCCTGCACTGACCTGGAAGTCCAGGGTCCTTTCAGGTCAAATGCCGTGAGTTTAGTAAGTGGGCTGATGATGATCAGATCACTCCTAACCAACTGTTAGTTTAAAAAACAATACTGGCTCCTAACTTTTTTAGCTGGCGCCTAGATTTACAACAAATGTGTCAAGCCCTGGTATATCGAACCTTTCATTAAGTGCCTTACAAGGCTTGAAACACGTTAGGTGGCACCTTTTGGCTTCTGTCCTGCTCTGTTTATGTGCTAATGATAAAATAAAACTATTTAAGTATTAACTTTGTCAACTGTCTTATGCAATTCCTCGAACCATTTTACTGTAGATGATGAAGCATGCACCCTACCTACAAGTTTTTTGGATGTGTTCAAATGAATTGCCAGTCTTGTGTCCATTAGCGTATAAACACGCATTGGTCCGAATATAGGCCGCGCTTTCCCCCCCACTTTAGGTCTTTAAAGTAGGGGTGCGGCCTATATTTGGGGTTTAGTGCAGGGATGCGCAGTTTGTGTCACCCGACGCCTGGGACATGCAGTCCCGGGCACCTGTTTTTTTTTTTTCTTTTTCATTTATCCCTGCTGCGGGTAGGCAGCAGGGTTAGGATCCAGATCCCCCCACCCCGGCAGGGGACCTGGATCCTCCGCTCCGGTAGCCGTGGACATCTGCGTGATACGCTTACGGTGGAGCACCGGCATGAAATAACCTTCTGGTGCTCAACCATAGAAGCGCCGGGGCTTAGGTGCCGCATATTGCATAGACATTCACCGGCTGCGGCGATGCGCATAGACAACCTCTGCTGCCGGCAGCCGGTCCTTCTCAGTCATAGAATACAAAACAATACAAAACAATAAGAAATGAATACAGTCCAAAGTGTGTATTAGTTCATAAAATACTGTTCCTGAATTGGGTTTAAAACAGGTGCACATTGAGGCTACCAGCAACACCTGTAGTTTGTGTACAACACAAAACAATACATCATTAATATTGGTGACAAATTAGGCAGAGCAGAGCAAGGGACTGAGCAATGTGTACAATGTGTTTTAGTTTTCAAACTCTTCCTTAAACCCCAAATATAGGCCTTAATTGGGTTTAAGTTGCACATTTAACCTACCAGCAAAACATCGTAATATTCATTAATATATCATTATTATTGGTGAAAAATTAGGAAAACTTCTAGTTTGAGGATTGTGTATCAGTTCTTAAAATACTGTTCCTGAATTGGGTTAAAAACAGTTGCACATTTACACTGCCAGCAAAACCTCTGGCAACACAAAACAATAAATCATTAATATTGGTGACAAATTAAGCAGGCCAGAGCACGGGACTCAGCAATGCATGCAGTGTGTTTTACTTCTCAAAATAATGTTCCTGAATTGTTTTTTAAGGTGCACATTTAAATACAGCTAAACCTATTATTTTTTGGACAACGCAAATAATAAATCAGAAAATAATGGTGACAAATTAGGCAGGGCACAGGACTGTGCAGGCGCGCAGTGTCTTTTAGTTCTTGAAATACTGTTCCTGAATGCGGTTTAAGGCAGTTGCATGTTAATGTTAAGAGCAAAACCTCCAGTTTGTTTACAGCACAAAGCAATAATTATTATTACTGGTAACAGATTAGGCAATGAACGGGACTGTGCAATGGGCAGTGCGTTTTGGTTATTGAAATACTGTTCCTAAATTGAGTCTAAGTTGGACAGTTACACCACCAGCAAAACGTCTTGTACCATAGGGCTGGATGTGTCTGCCTTCCGTGCCTGCCCTGTGCCCTGCCTTAATGCCCTCTGGGGGTCAGTTCTTCTTCTGTTTTTAATACAGGGACCATACAGTCTGTGCCTGACTTGTGCCATGCCCTGCCTCTGCATCTCAGTCACCTTCCTTACTCTGGAGGATCAATTCTTCTTCTTCTTCCTAATATTAGGGAAACTTTGGTTCTATACCATCTGGATGTGTCTGTCTGGCAGAGCTTGATCTGTGCCCAGTCCTGCTGCAGCACCTCAGTCTATATTGCCCTGAGAATCAATTCTTCTTTTTATTCCAATATTAGCAAATTTTGGTCCTGTACAATCCTGTGCAATCTGGGTGTGTCTGTCTGCCAGTGCCTGCACGGTGCCCTGCCTCTGTGCCTCCTTCTCTCCTTCCTGACTCTGGAGATCAATTCTTGTTCTTTTTTTATATGGGGAAGGAATTCAGCAATTCATTGGCAAGACTAAATCCCAGGCAGTGCACAATAGACCAAAGCTGAAACTAAAAAATCAGAGTTCCAGAATGAACAATATTTGTAGAATCTTTTTTACAGAGAGTACATAATAACAAAACTTGTCACATAACACTAATATTAAGGCAATTGTTTTATTTTAGTTTTCCCTGTTACATAATCATCTTGATTACAATATTTATGCTGCATCATAAGTGACTATTCATTTCTTTAAAGGGGCCATTGTCCCCCAAAGACTGGTGAACTATATGTATTATAGCTGATATGCGTATAAGACACCCAATCACTTCTAACAGAAACATAGAAATGTTTGAGGTTGTTTTTTTTCCCTATGGCTCTTTAGTGCTCATGCAGCTGTTCTTTCTCCTTGGTGTTCTTTTCTATTTTTCTTATGTTTCTGCTTTATATGTTTCTTGGCACACAGCCATAGTGTTACGGACATAGTATTGCATTGTGTTTGCTTACTACGTGTAGTATAAAACGATAAATGATAAAATGATCTGTTGCGTAGATATTAAAGTTCTCCTGAAATGTCTGACTGCGCATTCATGTCAGCCATTATGTACTGTGGATCGTGGGCATTGACTGATGCTGACTCGGGCTTCCCCTACATTACTGAAACTAAAAAAGTAAACTCTTTTGGTATCTTTTGACATAATAAATTACATTTAATTGCATGAACATGTATCTGGTGTAATGTTATTTTAAGATCTGAACTAGTTTGCTGATGTAAAGTATTTTCCAACACCAACCTTACACCTGGTTTTAGAAGTGGGATCTCGAGGTAGCCTTTTTACCAAATATGTTTTCAAAGCTTCAGAAAGGGAGAGATTTCAAGCCACTCCCTAGCTGGGTGTCCAGCTCTGGATTCTGGACCTCTATACTCTGGGAATGAAATGACTCCTACAGGCTGCTCTGTATTTAGACTTATCACAGTACTCGCCAGCGGAGCTGAAGGTCACTGGAGTGGATATTGTAGCAGGCACACCAAAGGGTGCAAAACAAATGCTGCAGGCAGATCGGGAAAATTGTGCCATTTCGCAGAGCACTATGAGTGATTAACAAACTCAAGATCAGATATAGAGTAATAATTTGCTTCCTATGGTTCTGTACCTTAGCAGAGACAGGAAAGTGGCAGAAAATTGAGTTCTGAGATGGTATGGACTGATGGAGAGATTGAGATAGAAAAAAGGCAGGAGGAGAAGGACTGGAAACACCTAGGTGTTCAGCAACAGAAACAGAAAAAACAATTTACAGAGTAGACACATAGTTTTACAGCCGGAGGACTCATAGAATTAGGCACCTTGGGAAATCCAAGACAGTCTAAGATGCATACTGCTGAACAGACAGAGCAGAAAGAGGGGAGACGGAACCAGGGCAATTCACAGTTCAAGTTAACACACATACAAATGTTCCTAGATTCTTAGCAAGTGTGTCAACTTGACATTCCTTGGTCCTCTCTATATGCTGAAGCCTATGATGATTTAGTCGAACACAAGGGCATAGCAGACTTCTGAGTTATGAAGGGAAGGCAGGTCCCTGTCCCCATCACTACAAGTCATCCATCGTTATAGTTATGAAACCAGGGCTGACACCCATATGTAAATGTTAAATTGGGAACAAAAGACCAGTGACTGTTTTAGTAGATATTGGGGCTAGAGCCCTGCGCGGGACTACTTTTTTAATCCCGCTCCCGCCCGCTCCCGCGGTTTTTAATCCCGCTCCCGCAATGTGGGTGTGCCGCTCCCGCCCGCTCCCGCCACATTTGTGGCCAATCCCGCCTGCTCCCGCCACATTTGTGGCCAATCATGCCCGCCTCCTTACCTGATTTCCTGCGCAGTCCCGCGCGGCTGCCCTCGAGTTGTTCCCTCACGGCGTCTCTTCTCTTGCTCCGCCCAGCAACAAGGCGGAGTCACAGGAAGTGATGTCACATCACGTGACTCCGTTTTGTTCCTGGGCGGAGCAAGCTAGGAGACACTGTAAGGGAGCAGCAAGAAGGCAGCCTTGCGGGACTGCGCGGGATTACCGGGACCCGCAGGTACAGTGCCTGACCGCCTGCTCCCGCCCGCAACACCAGCAAGACCGCCCGCGCCCGCAAGTTTTTTGGCGGGTCCCGTGGGACCCGCGGGACCCGCCTCCCAGTGCAGTCCTCTAATTGGGGCAGAGGTATCATTGTTCCAGGGAAATATACAAAATGATGTGGCATAGAAGGGTTGGAAGGGCATGTATACCTTTGTATCGGGTGCACTGCCAAATGCGAATAGGGAAAGGTTCTATTTTGTCAATGGTTATCTTGAAGGGACAGAGTATTCATAGATGGATACTTTTGGCACTGATATTCATACTTTGTTTTTCAGCCATCAAGCCAACAGTTTAGGGTAAAAAGGGTAAATTCTGCCACCTGCCCAACCTGTCAACATGAAAAAATATTGCATTTCTATTGCTAACACAGAAGAAGGAATTCTTCAGACAGGGATATTTCGTCTCATTGGTAGAGACTTCAGAACACTGGCATGCCATTATAGACTTAGCAAATATCTTTTTCCTTTATTCCTATAGCACCAGAATCACAGCATCAAATCACATTTACCTGGGAGGGACAACAATTCACTCTCACTACACTCCCACAGGGTTGTTTGCATTATCCTACTTTATGCCATGGACTGGTTGCTTGGGACATAGTGGCAATGCCACCCATAACATGTCAAGTGTATCATTATATTGATGACAGAATGATTTCTGGAGATACCTCTGAACAAGTTGAAAAGGATTTAAAAACACTGATCAAATGGATGCAATGTTACAACAAAACACAAGGGCCCGCACAAGTAAAAAATATGGGTATGGTATATGGCATGGGTATGGCATGTCAAATAACCCCAAGGTTATTGGGTATCTACAGATTTTGGCAGGAGTGGAGCAGGCTGATGCATTAGCACAGACTAAGGAAGCAGTTCATATCAATAATAGCCTGGGCCCTATCTTGCCAACTCAACCTTTCATCTTGGATGTGCCTGTGATGGATCATGGAATGGCATATGGCAAAAGTCTCTAACACCAGGAGGCAGAAAGAACCCAATAGGATTCTGGTCCAAGCAGTTTACATCTGCACAGCAGAAATACAATGCTCTTTGGCTGCATTTATAGAACTACAGCATTCAGAGACAACAACTGGTTGGAACACAGTCAACAGAGACTGCGGGCCAGACCTTCTTGTACAAAATAAGTGCCTGACCTCACAAATCCTCCACCGGAAGAATGGTCAAAATCCCCACAGAAACACTCCAAATCTTGTGAAAAACCTACCCAGAAGAGAGGAAGCTGTTATAGCTACAAAGGGGAACCAACTCCATATTAATGCCCATGTATCTAGAATGTGATGTCATCAAAGTGCCTGTTGGTGTAATGGTCTGGTGTCTCAACACTTTTGTCCATATAGTATGCATACACAGTATATATGCTATTGTGCTCTAAGCAATTACAAATAACAAATGTTAGACAAATACAAATCAGGAATATATAAAGGAAATTAAAATACTGTAAAGATTTACGGATATAGAAACAAGAAATGGTATTAATCAGCACATAATGATGCATACTGTACAACGTTAACTAATAAAAAAGGCTGGAAACATATAGCCCAAGAGGTCAAGCCCAGCAAAACTGTCTAGTAATATAGCATGACTACATGGGAAAGACAAAATCTCTATTTCTTCATCTCTGAAGGCACAAGCAAACATGAGAATAGTGCACACAGAATTCCCTGTCTCATGCCACTTAATCATAGACTTCTACAGCTGAACTGGATATTCCCTTCCCATGTGGTCGGTTATCTCAGTGTGAAACACTTGGCACAGGCTCCACCAACCTGCTGAATTAAAGGAGGTATAGCCTGGATAAAAGAAGCACTGAACGCTTGTGAGTACTGGCCAATTAATAATATGGAACCTCATACTTCTGTCTGACAGCACATTCTATATACAGTACATATGTAATGCTGGATAGAATATTCACACAATTATTGCTACAGTATACTTAGCTCTATGTGAAATGAACAGGCAGCAGAGAAAGACATTTTAGGAAAAGGAATTTTCATTTATCTTTTGGCATACAACTGTACTACTAAATAGGAAATCACAAAAAAGAACATTACTTTATTGTTTCATGCCAAGGTACTGGAAAAACAGTGGCCATCTAACTTTTGCTGTTAGACAATGAGTGAGACATTATTATTATCATTTACTGACCTTCTACTTGCTTTTAGGAGGACCTATTCAAATTGTACACAATCTCAATAGTTTTTGTATAGTATTTTTAGTTGTATGTTTGTATTATTATTATTATTATTATTATATGAATTTGCAGAGGTTGTAATTACCACTCCTGCTAAGACAGGAATGTACTTTATGGTTCCCTACTGAGGTCCTGGTCGTAAAATAAACTGGGGTGAACAGAGAACCCTTATGCCTTATTCTTCCTGCTTTGCAGCTATGTGAGCTGTGCATGTACACGTTTTTATAATGGTCATTAAAGGGGAATAACATTTGTATTTTCCATTAGACCAATCATCCGTGACTCACCACAATGAAGTTTTCTCATGCCATTACATAGGCTCTCTCTAAGCCATCTTTGTGGGAGGCTGTTCATTTGGTGCATGGTAAAAATCCTGCTTTTGTATTCCTGAAAAAAATTACATCTGATGCATTTATTGCGCTGCTCAGGTTACACTGTAGCCGTATAATTATATTCAAATGTACTATTTGCCCTATTGTGGTGGTGTTGGAAAACTCCATTACATGGGCCATTTTGTTTGAAGGATCTACTGACTTAACACAAGTCAGAACTTATTGCCATTTCTTGTCCAGCTTACCATTTTTACATACTATACATATTTCAAATATCATGTAGTACGGGGGGGGGGGGTGCAGGGTTGTGTGGTGGTTCTGATAGTTTAAACAGCTGTTTCAAAGATTAGCAAGGATCCTAAGCAGATGTCTGTGAGTACCCCAGTGTTGAGGTATCACAGTACATAAAATAACAAGTAACAGGCTCTATAGTATTTTATAATACGTATAACTAGTTAATCTTAGCTGTCATTAATATTTTAATAGCATGTTTTATTATATAAGGCTAGAATATTAAGCAACATTCTTCTGTTGCCCACACAGCCATCTATGGTCAACTACACATAATACATTCCATGTAGACATGTTCCTCCACACATACATTTATAAAAAGAAAACACATGTATAAATGAATAAAATACATATGCATATAGTTTATCCTTAAATAGGGTTACTCATATGGCTTGCTATCATTGCCATTTTATTTTACCTTCCCTGCCTTCCCTCCCTGTGTTTGGAGGTGGTGCCTCCTGAGCGTGGGGTAGGGTCCCATAAGAATTTGACACTAGAGCAGGAGGTAGCCTGCACAGGGATGGCTAGACCAAGAACACCCGCCAAGGGGCTATAGTGCACAGTCCCAGCATGGGATGGGGCCCCTGATGAGTTATCTGGGTTATGACACCTCTGCAAAGGGATCATTGCGGCCGGTAGTTGACTGAGCATCGGAAATACACTGTTGCACTCACGTCTAGGCCAATTCTTGTGGGATCTGGCTAATTATTTAGAAGAGAAGGTTTTATGGATTTTGTTTGAAAGTAAGTGTGTGTTCGGTAAGGGTTACGATAATGATGTGTTGATGTTACAGTGTGTTTAGAAATAAAGGTGTCCTCTTCGAACTTTAACCTAAGTTTTGTCCTTTTTTGGGATGGGGAGGCCAGGTAGCCCGAGGTCCACCAAGTAGATGGTGCCTGAGTAAAGACTAGGCTAACTAGTGAGTAACACAGTATGTCATTGCATTGTTTTCAAATGGAAGAGCTCATTAATGGCTTTAACGGCTTTCTAAAGTTAAAGTGACAGCAAAATTAAACATAAAAACAGAGTTTCAACTGTTGAAATCAGTAAAGCTTGGGGGTACTACCAACTAATCAAATTAACTGATAACATATCTACTGATGCTGAAGAAAAGGTTTTTGCAGCTTGGTTAAAGATAGGTAATGGGGAACTGTTTAGAGATAAAAGTCTTTCAGAGGTAGAGGAAATATTTGCCACCTTCTTTACACCTGAAAATGCTCTCGGACCATGCAACGCATTGCCAAAAAAACCAATGACTTGCTAGATAACCGCAGATGTAATTGATTGACTAGAAGGCGACACTGTTGTTTATAGTAGCATGGATACCATCTTGACTGATGATGAGCAGGAAAAAACAAATTTTCCGGAAGATATTTTTAAGTACATCGACACCTTCAGGCATGCCTCTGCATAAATTATGTTTCAAAGTTGGTGCAATAATAATGCTGCCCGGAAATTTGAATTCTAAACATGGCTTAGCGAAAGGAACACAACTACAGGTTAAAAAAAAAAATTGCAAAAAAGGTCATATACTAACGGGCAGCGTCACAGGAAATGCTGTTTTTAGTCCCTGTATCCAATTGGCCCCCCTGAGTAATCTTCCTTTCATTTTGCAATAAGCATAAACAAAAGTCAGGGTCAGACTTTAAGGTTGGAATATATTTGCCCCAACTTGTAGTTAGTGATGGACAATTGTATGTAAAAAAATTATACTCTTACTCAGAGTTCCTTGGTTCCTTGGTACCCTCAAGTAAAACACAACATTTGGGGTATCCCAAATGTTGTGTATAAAAATATTTTTGATATATAAGAATTATAATGCTGTCCACTGTGCCTGCAGCATTGTGGGCTTTATTATATAGTTTTAAATAATATACGATATATTCATATTCTATTTGTTTTGAAACAGTCTAGACCCTAGGACCTACACAGTAGCCAAGGTTGTTTTGTGAATGATCTATGCCCTATGTTGTTTTTCTTTTTCTAATTAATACATTAATTTCAACAGATATAGCTGATAACTAATAAGAAAAGTATATAACTTATATAAAGCTTATTATTCCAACATTCATTTTAAAATTCATATATAAGAAGCACATACATGTTTATATATATATATATATATATATATATATATATAGAAACTCACACAAATGCACGCACTGAAAAACGAGTACTTTTCCCTTGCATGATCAGAGCATTTATAAAGTATGAGGCACATTGTGTTTGGTATTAATGGGTGATATTTTAACCTAAGATCTGCAGGGGGTTGGAGTGAAAATGAATGGCAGTGATAAGTGTGGAAAGGGAAAATTACATTTCGTTTGGTGTGTGCGTGAAAATGCTGCCCTATAATGCGCAATGTGTATTTTCTACACTCCATTGACTGCAGCTATACCTAATGGCCATTCTACATATTAAACATGTAGATTCATTTCATACATTGTTTGGAACCCCTCTTGTGGCTTAACCATCATTCAGAAAGACAAGCGTTTCATTCTTAAAGACACGGAAATCTATGCTGCAATATTCTCAGCTCAAACTCTTAACTCATTTATTCGCATAGACACATAATATCCTTTAAAATCCAAACATGATGGGAGTTTGCAGCTTAACTTTTCAACAGCTTTAAATTTGCAGCTTTAAGTTGAGTAAAATTCTTTGCGATAGCTATTCCATTTTTAAAACTAAAATTCATGAAACACAGTAGTACTTTTTTTCATGTAGTTATCTCTGCCCTTCTGTGAAGTTGCTCGTTGCAGTTGATTGGTTCGTGCAGCCTTTTTCTGAAGAGAAGGGAGAGAATTTTTGCGTAGGAAATAATGCTAGAAATCCCATTCTGAAGCACAGATCTCAGCTTCCACAAAGTTAATGTTTAAACAAAACAAAAAATTCCCAAAAAATACACTGAGTACCAAACACAAAATGAAGGCTACAGGTAACTGTAATTAATACATTTATAAATGCTGAGAGTTGTGATGACGATAGTCCCCCATTTAAAGAAAAATGACCAGTCTACAAAAACAATATCCATAATATTTTCCAGATGTGAAAACCAAAATCAGAATCAATTGAAACTTTAACAGACATCGTTTTTGGTCAGCTGTCCAGGTATCTTGGAACATATGGGTTCTCATGTGCAGCTTGGCACCCACCTGTTACATCTGTGATTTGTAGAGCATAGTTTTTGACATGAAAGTGGTCATGTAGTTCAAGAATTCCAAATCTATCAAAACCACATGCCATACAGTTTTACAGTTATGCTACATTCCCACATTTTGCATAGAACAAGAGTTTTTTTTTTATTCACCTTAAGCCATGCTCCTGTGGCCACCAATGAACACATTAAAAATATGTCCTGCCCATCCCAAAATCATTGCAGGGGTTAACAGCGTAGTGGCTGGTGACATAGGGGGCTAGTGCGACAGGGACTTCTGAGGGGGAACAGGGTGGCAGATGTGGGCCTCTCCCAAGCCTGTCATTGAGGAATGATTAATGAGCAGCGGCCCCAGCTGAGAGTAACCTTTGGAGAGCTGAGCAGGACATCTGCAGAACTGTCAGAGCTCCTGACAAGGACATCGCTGAACAACCAATTATTTTGCCATCACTAAGGTGGGCTGTCAGTTTAATCCCAGCCATTCACTTAGGCAAGGACAAGGGAAATTTCTCCTTTACATGCTTGCGACAATGGCATCTTAACCCTTTCAGGCTGCGGAACACTGTGTTAGGGGTTACTTTGGTAGCTATACTGGTTAATTCATCATAGCCTTGATTAGTATCAGTATGCTAAGCTGGTTCTATGTGTATATGCAAAAACGCTGTCCTTTATTGTAACATAAATTTCCTGTCTGGCAAACTACATGTTAACTCATTGTATCAATGAGCATCAATTCCACAAATGTAACGTTTAACCAGCCTTACCATGTCGAGTCATTCTAGATTTGTAAGGCCCAGGTTATAAATTGAGGCAATAAAATTTTTTTCATTTCCAAATGCTGTACTGGAACAATAAGTGAAGTAACATGGCTGTCCTAACGTTTTAGTTTTAATGCCTAATGCCAAGCAACATTAGTGATATAGAATAGTTTTGGCATTGACAAATATGGCTTCCATTGAACATTTTCTATAAAATATCTATATAAACTTCAAAGAATGCATATTTTTTTCTCAGTGGTTTGGACTTGTTTGTGCCTGACGTGATATATTCCAATTCACTAAAAGGTTGCTACAGTTTCTATATATTTTCCGGTAAGAAGCCAGATAACATACATATCCCATAGTAAAAAAATCAGACCTCTATTCTGATAGTCTATCTATCTATCTATCTATCTATCTATCTATCTATCTATCTATCTATCTATCAGAAAGAGTATACTTAGTTTATCATTGTACCGCCTAAACAACTCTTACTATCCATACATTTAACTCCTCGGGAAAATGGCTGTTTTTATTTT
Source organism: Spea bombifrons (assembly GCF_027358695.1). Taxonomy (NCBI): domain Eukaryota; kingdom Metazoa; phylum Chordata; class Amphibia; order Anura; family Pelobatidae; genus Spea; species Spea bombifrons. The sequence continues at coordinate 64,606,251 of NC_071088.1, read as the reverse complement.
TTGTACCCTTTGTCACAATGGCAAAGGACAAAGCCCTCAGGTCAACAAGAGCTTTCTTTAGATTGTATCATATCATTTACTATGAAAAGTATAAAATATGGTGAAAAATTTAGAAAAAATGACTTTTTATGAATTTTACTTGAAACATCTTTTACTCATCTTTAAAAGTTAATTAAAAAAAACTAAATAGAGTCTACTATTTGTCCTGAGTTTAGAAATGCCCAGTGTTTTTTTGCTTTTTTTCTGCATGTTATGGGGCAATAAGTACTTCAGGTATAAATTAACAGTTACTGGTATATGTCACTGCCACACAGCACCCCAATATGTCTTCAGCAACATCTTCCGAGTACAGTGATACAACCCATGCATGGGTTTGCCTGGCTGTTTGGGAGCAAAAGGTCAATATTTGGGGCATGCACATTTTTCAGTGTTGAACTTTGACATTTGTTAATCCACTGCCCATGCCCTATTTAGTACATCTTTGAGCCTGGCCAATTCAGTTTGCCTAATAAACCCATATATTTTTGAAAACTGACACCCCAGGGTATTTCAAAGGCTGGTATTTTTACTATTTGCATGCACACCAGCTTTTTCAAAATTTGCAGTAGTATTTTTTTGGGTGTATTTTTCCCACACACGTTGTACTTTAGGCATGAATTAAGAGCTCCTGGTATATGTCACTTTTACACACCACTCCAATATGTATATATATATATATATATATATATATATATATATATATATATTTTTTTTTTTATTTTTATTTTTTTTTTGGGGGGGGGCTTTTTTAATATACATTTTTTGGAACTGGAAGCTTCCCCTGATGGTGACATCAGTGGGAAATTATTTTTACATGTTACCATTTTTTCATGTTACCATTTATTTTTTTAACTTTTCATATTTTTTTTACACATTTATTTTACTAATCACACTGTGATTAGAAATCTGGGCTCCACTGACTTGCATGGTTGAATGCAGTACCTGTAATCAACCTGCAAGGGAAGCCAGAGTTCTCAGGAGAGTCTGGAGAGGGTCAGTCATCGCCTCCTAAACGCTTTTAAAACACCCTGGGGAGGGGCCAGACATGGCCCCTGATGCAGATCTTGGTGCTGCTGAATGCCTCGACATCGAGGCATTACAGAAACACGTTTGGGTGCAGAAAGCGAGCGTGTATCACTTTCTGCACCTGTTTAAAGCCATGATGGTCCTAGCACATCAATTGTCACTAACTGGATATTATCAATTATCATGAAGGGGTTAAAGAAGTAGTTTTAGGTAAAGTATTGCAGGCAGTAGGTTCTGGAGTGGTAAAGTTGAATACTAATCAATAAAAATTATATAAACTGAAAAGAACGTATGTTCAGTGAGTCATCCTTTATCTGCATTCGGACATCTAAGATCTTTGACCTAATAACACAGGAATATGCTGTCAATGTTAATGGTAATATCTACATCTCCCAAACCTCCTCCATCAACCCATGAAACATGGCCAAATATTACTCTTTGACGGCTAAGTCAGTGTGGAGTTAAGACGCCAAAAAGTCTGTCCGGTGAAGGAATATTGGTATATCTGTAGAGGGCACACTCATTGCTCGACTATGGCAGCCATATCCTCCTTTGTGGGCAGGTTTTGCAGGGCCTTTTGCCACTCCACCTCCATCCGTGGATCTTGATCCATCGATGAGGCAGTGTCTGAAGAGGCCTCACTTGCAGGGCTGGTGGTGATGACATTTTGGGAGACGCTTTCGGTTTCAGATGTGTTTTAAATGGACTTGAGAGGGAGAGAATCTATGGAGCCACAGGACTAAGGTGCCATCTTGGTAGGTGAATAGCCACACCCTAAATAATGGCCAATCATCCACATGCCTGCCAGAGACCTTGGAGCAATGTTTTCCAAAAATGTAACATCATCAAACCATGTTAGATATCAAGGGGGCTTAAGTATACCAAATGAAGTAGCTAGGAGCCCCAGAGACTCACGGCTGGAGTATATGGAATTCCCCATTCAGGGCTCCCCACCGAAACACAAAGGGCTTCATCCCCCCAGCCCTGTGTGACCCTTAGTGACATCCCTGCCCCTACGTGACCCTGTGCAGTTTGATGGCCCCAGAACAGGATATTTGGTACCCTTTGAAGCTGTCTTGATTTTATGCTCTTCTTAGTCAACTGCAGTTACAGGTTTCCAGATATCTTTATGGCGACATCTGTTAGATAATGAGCAGGACATGCACGATATTTTCTTAACTCTTCATATAGCATGAAACATGTTGATTTGCTATTTTTCAATAATATAACTTGAAATTAATTGACATCAGAAGTACCAAGGGGTACCACAGATGGAGAAACATTGCTCTAGCACATATGCTGTTACTATGTACCCTATTTATTTAATTCCATACGGTTCAAAAAGGCATACACTATTCCCAAGGTGAACACAGCTAAATCACAAATGCGTAATCACAAACATTGCTTTTCAATCTGATACATTAATTTGACTTCTGTCAAGTGGATGATTAATATTTTGTTTTTTAAATGTAAATCCTTGCAAATAATTTTTGATTCAAATCACTCTGATTGTACTGTAAATAAAATCAACAGCTTAGTCTGTAAGTTGTGCAGTGTGTGTAATACCCTGTTTCATTATGAACTAATCTGCTTAATAGTGATATCTTTCCATTTTTAGATTGTACAGGCTGGTCTACTGTCAGCACCTGTTACCTTAAAGTGACAAGCTAAGTTTGCTATCAAAACAAATTTAAAGTGGAAGTTCCATGGCAAAACAAATGTCTTTCTGGGAGAATTAAATACAGCGTTATGCACAGCAAAGTAGTTTAGCATTAGGAGGGGTGTTCAACTGTCCATATGTTTTGGTCATATAGTGTATAAATATAGAATACAATAATCTTCATAAATATAAATAAATATTTTCCTGCTCTTTTATATATATATATATATATATATATATATAGTCTTGTCACTGTGAGAATGAGAATTGTTAGTCATGCTAGGCAGAATGTCTTGCCAAACAATTCAGGACAATTTTCCTATGTCCCCCTCCCTTTCAGCTCCCCTCTTATCTTCCCAGCCCCTTCTCTCTGCTCGGGGGGCCCCCCATTCCACTTTGCTCTGACCTGTCCCTTCTTTTCCCCTCCTGCTCTCATCTGTTCTGACCCTCCTCTTTCTGCTTCCTCCATGCCCCTTAGTTCCCTTTTGCTCTTGCTTTTTCGAGACCCTTCTTGCCACCTCTGCTCTGACCCAACACCTCCAGCTCTCCTTTGCTCTAACCTGCCCATCTTTTTACTCCAGCTCCACTCAGCTCTGACCTGCAATCTCCATCACCCCACTTTTCTGACCCGCCCCTTCCTGTCCCCTCCCTGTTGATCCTCCCCTTCCTGTTCCTTCTGTTCTGACCTGTCGTCTCTGCTTTGACCCACCTTTTCTAGCCCACTTCCTGGTCTCACTGGCCCCATATGCTCTTACCCGCTCCATAAAGCACCTATCATCCCAGCCACTTCACATCCCCTCTGCTTTGAGTCACCCACTACAGTTCCCTTATGATCCTGCCAGCCTCATCCTCACCCTCTCTGCCTTGACCTGCCTCCTCCAGCATCCCTCTGTTCTGACTTTCCACCTCCCTTTACTTCTCTGACCAAACCCCTTCTCTTCCCCTCTGCTGACCCACCCCTACTAGCTCCTCACTGCTCTAACCAGGTGCCCAGTGGGGTCACATAGAGATGTTACGTGACCATGCTATAGAAGGACAGGAGAGCGAGTTGCAGTGAAGACTCGTCTCCTTGTGAGATAAGAGGGAGGGAAAAGGAAAATTGGGAGGGAGAGCTGCATTGATTATGGGAGAAGGAGAGAGTTTGTATGTAATTGTGTGGTGTTAGTGTGTGTGTGTTAGGGAAAGAGTGTGTTTTACTGTATGGCATCAGACTGTGATGATCAGAGAGTTTGTGTAGTAGTATGTGCATGTGATTTAGTTGGGGGGGTAAATACTGCACCCGAGAGCCACTCATGCTAGGCACACCTCTGGTGAAGATAGATGAAGAAAGGTGAAGGTACGTGAGTCAGGTGAGGAGAGGACAAGTGAAGTGATGAAAGGAGAGCATATGTGAGGCAAGGGAAGGTAACATGAAATAAGTAATGAGAAGTGAGTAGATAGTGGGCTAGGCCAGAAGGTAGGTAAGTTGGACAGACCATTGGAGAGGTGATGTGAGGGGAGGAAGGGTGAGATGAGAGTAGGTAAAGAGATTATATGTGTTTTGAAGAGGGGAGGGAAAAAGACAAGCAAGGTAGGGTGAGAGAAGGACAGGAGGGATAAATGGCACAGGAAAAGGAGAGAGAGATCTGAGGAGAGAAGGTGAGAGAAAAAGGTGGGGAAAGAGTTATGCCCACATCATTCCAATGAAGAACACTTTTGCTACTAATAATATTATTTTGCCTTTTTTTCTCATTGCTTTGCTAGATCTGCCCCTCTACACTCTAAGTGCTATTATTGTTAAGTGGAAGTGTCTAGGAGTCACAAAAGCTCAGCCTCAAAAGGGTAGGCCACACACATTCACGATGCTACCCTGTGGAAAGTATAGTGCTTACTGTAATATTTGGTGGAGGAGGAATAATGCGCTGGGGCATTTTTCAGGGTCTGGGCTAGGACCCTTAGCTTCAGATAAGGGTAGTGTTAATGCTATAGCATACAAACATATTGCAGACACTTGTACGCTTCCACCTTTATGGCACCAGTTTGAGTAAGGGTCTTTACTGTTCCAGTATGAATGTTCTGTGAACAAAGCAAGGTCTCTAATAAGGTTTGACGCATTTGGAGTGGAGAAGCTGATAGCTGAATGGGAACGAATTCCCACAGTGGAGGCTGTTTTAGCCACATAGGGAGGGCTAACACCATGATAACAGAATTATATAAGTGTGATGGTCAGGTGTCCACATACTTTTAGTGTATTTGCAAAAAAGCATAGCAGGGGTAAATGTAAGTTGTTTAGATCTGCCTGGATTGTTTGTTTAATTATTGGCTCAATTTACCATTTTAAGTATCTCTCTAAAACACATTAATATGACTGAAACTGGTTGTGCTGCCAAGTACATTCTTGCCATACTAAAGATATGGAAGAAAAAAAAAACAGAAAATGGGATTTCCATCTGCTCGCTATGCTGTTCAGGGATCCCCTGGCTTATCACTTTGTGCTGGCTCATTGTAGTTTGGATAATATGGTTACTTTGCAAAATGACAAAGGCAGCTAATTTGCCAACATAATCCACTGAAGGCAGTTCTGATGGGTAGCCAGAGGATTCTGGATTTGTTCTCTGAATGTGTAAATAAAGAGCCATAACTTTGCCAAGTGAACAAGACTGTTTTCATGCCTTTGAGTGTATTATTACACCATATTAGGATTTACACTTAACCCATGAAGCCACATGTAATTGAGAGGGATAAGCCTTAAGGATTGGCTTTAAAAAAACAAATATTCTATTGTCACATCACACTGTATTATTGTTTCTTTACTATTTATATATTAAAATTAAAAGACATAGGATTGTTATTATACAATTATAAATAAAACACATAAAACACACACAACTTTAAAATGCAAAATATAGTTCATAATACATGCTACTTCCACTGATTTCATACAAGATAAAAGTCTTAGTCTTTTTTTGTTCTGTTTTGACTATGTAGTAATTATGCAACCATGTTATCAGTATTTTGGTTAAATGATGCTTTAGACCTGATTCCAGGTTTTGCCCCATTATCCCCCCCATCACATACCTCCATGCCCAACATCATCTCTTTTGAGCATCGGGATATGACCTCATATCCTGACAATTGACCTCAAAATTATTTGTGTTGCTAAATAAAGCATAAATGGACCAGTTGGGCCAGTCTTCCTTGTAACTTGTCCACTCAGCAGTAGCGCACCAGGAACCTCTGTTTTGTGGCACAGTGGTTCCATCTGGGCCTGCCTTTCTAGTTGATTTGCCCATTATGTGCCCCTAACCGTGATGGGAATAAAGAATAGGGGAATTTAGGCAAAGGGCAATTTGGCAGAAACATTTATGAAGAGACCAGGGATGGCTATTAGCAAATGGGCAAGACCAACAGGGATTGGCCCTAGAGTCAATAGCTCCGTAGGCAAGTTGTATCTATAGTATTTCACATGCTTGCTATCATAGGAAAGAATCATGAAATGGTGCCCCCCCCACCAACTCAGTGCCCAAGATCTCCTGTATGGTGGTGCTGGCCCAGATTCAAGCCAATATCGCTTTAATAAAGAGTTCTCTCTTACACAAATTCACCAAATGGGACTATGCAGAAGGATTTTTTTGTATAAAGACTGACTAGACAGCTGATAACTGTAGAAATCCCGGTATTTCTATGTTGAATCGAAACATCTAAAAAAGGCAAAGTAAAAATAATTCTAGTAGTATCTCAAAATGTCAAGAGAAAGTAGCCCAGTGTGCTATTGTCAGTCAGTTTTTAGACATGCAATAAAATAAGAGAAACCAAAGTGTTTTGTTGTGTGAAGAATGGATGCCTTTAAGACAATTGCTATTGGCAACTTCCTGGGGAAATAGTGGACAAAAGTATTAGGACACCAGACACCAACAGGTACTTTTATGACATTGCGTTCTAAATAAATAGACATTAATTTGTAGTTGGTCCGCTAAGCACTGATGTTGGAAGAGAAGGCCTGCCTCGCAATCTCCATTTCAGTTCATCCCAAAGGTGTTTGATTGGGTTAAGGTCAAGTCTCAGTGTGGGCCAGTCAAGTTCTTCCACACCAAACTCATCCATCCATGTCTTTATGGACCCTGCTTTGTACAAAGGAGCACAGCTGTGCTGGGATAGAAAAGGGTCTTCCCCAAACTGTACCATCAAATGTATTTGTATGCTGTAGCATTAATATTACTCTTTACTAGCCCTAGCCCAAACGCTGAAAAAAACAGCCCCAGGCCATTATCCTTCCTCCACCAAAGTTTGCAGTAGACACTAGGCATTACAATTAGTAGCGTTCTCCTAGCATCCGTCAAACCCAGATTTTCCCATCAGACTTCCAGATGATGAAGCTTGATTGATCACTCCAGAAAACACATTTCCACTGCTCCAGAGTCCAGTGGCGGTGTGCTTCACACCACTCCACAGGATGCTTGGTATGGCGCCACGGAAAACCATTTCTGGAAGCAGTGCTTGTGCTGATACTGCTTCCGGAGGCAGTTTAGAACTCTGTAGTGAGTGATGCTACAGACGACAGATCATTTTTAAGCACCATGCTCTTCTGCACTCGACAACCCTGCGTGGTCTGGTTTGTGGCTGTGCTGTTACTACAAGACATTTCCACTTCACAATAGTAGCACTTACAGTGGACCGGGGCAGATCTAGTAGGGAAGAAATGTCAGAAACTGACAAAGGTGGTATTCTATGACACTGCCAGGTTTAAAGTCATGACCCATTCTACTACCGATGTTTGCCTATGGAGATGGCTTGATTTTATACACCTGTTGGCAACGGGTGTGGCTGAAACATCTAAATTCAATAAATAGGTGGGGTGTCCTAATACTGTCCATATACTGTTAATCACAGATGTGCATTTAAAATACAAATTACTATTGAAGTGCAATATATGTTTATTCAAAGATTTACAGAACTATTATGACATAATGAAATTTTTATGACATAATCATAACATAACCACATAGTCATGTCATCTGTGTTGCTGGGCTGGAATCTTGTAAGTTATGTCTAAAAATCCACAAAAAAATGTAAGGAATAAAGGATCAAATGAATTAAATATATTACCCTGTGTGAAATTAATCAATATTCATATCTAAAAAAAACAATTAATTCAGAAGCTCTTTGTCTATAAACTAGTGAATGTGATTTAAGTGCCCACCACCTGTACCTGAGTACATACTGTTTTTAAAACCTTCAGTATATTCAGAAATTGAAATCAACTTAGAACTCAATAGGAACTGAGAAATAAATGTATCAATAACATTGATAGACATTCTATTGTAAGGATGTTTTAGTTAACTGAGAGGGTGGTAAACAAATGAACTAGCCTTCCACCAAAAGTGGTAGACGCTAATATAGTGAGGGAATTTAAGCACGCATGGAATTAGGGTGACCACATTGGCCATATTTTCCAGGACACATAGAATTTTACATATTGCTGACCAGCCCAGATAAATGCTGCAATGTAGTACAGAGGATGTATAACTGACTAATTGGTTCCCTTCCATGAGTCTATACCCCCCCCATACTGCAGGGCAGCACTTTACCTGAGTCTAAGACAAGACCAAAAACTGATGAAGGTCAAGGTCTCTACACCAGGAAAAATAGACAGACTTAGAGTGGCTGAATGGTTTTTATCTGCTGTCAAATTCTGTTTCTATGTTGCTCTTGTAAGGGTGCCAGACCTTTCAAATCTTCTCAAGGAATTATCTGATACTGCCACATAGTTGTGCTCTACCCACCCCACTCTAGATTCCACCTTGGCCAGTAAAACTGCCACAAACATATGCAAAGTCACCATAGCCCTTCTGTAAAAAAAGCAACATTGCCTCTGAATTTGCATTTTCCCAAGAGAGGTATTACAGTAGATATGAAGGAATCACAAGACAACGCTGGTAACTTTGTGGTAGCTATCAGCGTCATTGGCCTGTGAAGTCAACATACTCCAGAAATGAAACAGATTTGATAGTTTCATATACATAAATAGGGGTTGTTGGTACATTTTGAGTTGATAAAATTATATTATTTTATCCATGTTGTCACAAAACCTAAACAAAACCTGGAATGAATGTGTGGTGAATTGAGTTAAGAAAAGTTCTTATGCCAAATGTTTCATCCCTTTTGTGTGCAAAGGAGACATATAATGTAACAAGCAAATGATGAGCAATAACAAATCAGGGTTAAGCAAAGTAAGTCTTGGGTAGTTCATAACTTCACTATAAGGCTTGCCCATAGAGGAAAGAGACAAAAATTGGACGGCAAAGTAATTCATCTATTCTTAAGCCACCTTAAAGCCTCAAAGTCATCCTGAATGCCAAAAAATTGTCCAGTGAGTTTGGTTGGTTTATCACGCTTTCCAAGAAAGCCATCGTCGCGGGATAAACGTTTTGTTTAAAAAGTTTAAATCCCTGCATTTTGATGGTTAATGTCTGTGGTTTATAAAGTACTAAACTTAAAAGTACAAAATCTAGATATAAATATAACAGCACCGAACAACTGCCTGCTGAGTCAAGAAGTGCTGAAGGCTAGAGAGCCTTGGTGTGAATTAACTGACCTGTAAATTTAAGATAAAATTAGCTCTGCTAAGCCACTCTATGTTGACCTCAGACTGAAGTCACAAAGTGCTAGTTTGTCTGAGTGCACACAACGTTCCTATTAATTACCGCTGTGAAAAGTTGACTTAAACCAAACCAAGTGAATTAAGATAAGTAAATTCACTGATCACTCCACAGGATCAGTCTTAGCTTTCCTCCCCTGTCAGAGTGAGATTATTAAGGACACTGCTTCTTCCAGGCACTTTAATAAATATTCACTCAGGCACCTCACACAGAATTTGATCATGTTTTCAGGAAAGCCAACATTGCTGTGAACTGTAGGTATTCATTATGAGGTAATCAATTTAAAACCACTAGAATTTTGGAAACATGTTTTTCTTATCTTGAGCGCTTTGAGAGGAGATGGATCATTTGCCAAGCTCTGTTGTATCGGTTGCAGAAGTGTGGACATGTGGCGAACCCTCTACTTTATTTACTGTTGCATTTGGAAGCAAGGCAAATATAATATTCTGACGCTTAAAACAAAATGATGAATGACTTTTCTTAACATCATGAATGTTTACCATGGAAGTGTCTGTAAACATTGTAACCTGTAAATCATTGGCAGGTGACCTGATGGTAAATATTTGCAAATTATTTGCAGGTGAAAACAATTGATTAAGCTTGACGGAAGTTATGCCATATGTTCGAGAGACAATTAAATATGCTATCCAAATGACGGTCCACTGAAATGATAAAACCAGCCATCATTTGATGTTTGCAGCCATCACCTGATCAGGAAGTGGACACTGTGCCACTTATTTAAAGTACAGAAAGACTGAAGAGCCAATCTACAGAGTAATTACCATTAAATGTTCCATTCACACTTAGCTTCTATTAAGGTGGAATAATAGGACCTGAATATCAATCCATTGCTATAGAGATATTAATGGTAATCACAGTGGCTTTTGCTGTGAATGGTCCTAAATTCCCAAGGGTCTCAGGGTTGATACACCCTTCAGGTCTGCTTCTACAGTACAATTCCCCTACCTTATACAAAATATGATTGGTGGCATGGGTAAGAATATAGGGTACAGCAGGAGCCACAAATGTCTGTAACAGGCATTGTTGAGTTCATGATTTCATTTAATATAGTGGAAAAGTCAGTATTCTCTGTCCTCTAGTCATTCAAACACAAAAACATATAACTTGACACTCCAATAAGAACCATGAGGGCCATCTAATCTGCCCATCTTTTCTACTGTGAAACTATCTTATTCCTTCTTCTTGTTCTGATACCTCTAGCAACACAATCCAGCACACTGCTTGCATTTAATGCTGCTATGGTCACCTAGCTTTAAGTCCACAGAAATAATTATCCCCAAATCCATTTTTTCTGTTGTCAATAACAGAGCCGTAATCATTCAAATCATTATATCGTTATGGTATAACTACAGGGGTCGCAGGTGTCTCAAATGTGATGGGGCCCATCGCACATTGTGTATATATTAGTAGAATGAGAGGGCGTATGTGTGAACGAATGAATCCGTGTGTGTTAGCAAATGTAGATTTGTGTAAGTGTGCTTAAATATATATGACAGAGAATATGTTGGAGGGGTTAAGGGCCAAAGAAGACACAGACAAGCTGTGTGGGGCAATGATGGCACAGAAAAGCTGTTTGAGGGCAATGATGGCACAGACAAGCTGTTTGGGGGCAAACATGGCACTGTGGGACATATTGCTTGGTGAAGTTGGGGACCCAGTGGCAATTTTCGCACCTGGCCCTGTGGTTTCTAGTTACACTCCTGATTTGGCCTATTTCACCAGGAATGTCTGCCCTGTTATAGACCTATATCTTACTTTTGTAAAATCTGTTAAAAACTATGGGTACCCACCTGGTGACAAGTCCCACAGTCAAGTAATCATTGCAGCAAATTGATGCCTCTCATTCCCTAAATTACAGCTTTTTGTACACATGACACTAAGCCTACCGAGTCTAGGCCTACTGTACATGTTACAGATATTCACAAAACAATGTGATGTGCTAATATGAAAATAAATATTAATAAACACAAATGTGACAGTGCTGCGTGTTATAAAAAACAGACCTTACCTCTGATTAGTGACAATGAAAAGAAAAAAATATAAATAACCGTGCACTCTGTGAATGTGTTAAACAATCCACATGTGTGAATAAATAGAAATGAATACACACACACAACACATCTTTGAAATGCTTGAAAGAAATTCAAAATTGATCCATATATATATATAAAAAAAAACATAAACACTATATAGTGTAGCAAGTAAAGAATATGGAGGATATAAACGAGAAGACAGCCTTATATCAAATATGGCATGCAATTGCCCTTTATGTTGAATCTTTATTCTTCTTAGATATGGACTCCCTTCTCACTCAAGGCAGTTTATGTAGAAGACAAGAAAACCGGAAGGTAAGTAAAAAATAAATAAATAAATATATATATATATACATATATATATATATATATATATATCATGATAACAAGTAAAATTCTGATCTTACATTGGAGATTCAATTTATATTCACCACGACCATATAGATAATCTGGGAATCTGCTATATTTTACCCTGACCTGCACAAGTTCCTAAAAGAACTATTACATCAAACATTTCATACTATTATTAGATTGGATGCTCCTGTACATATTGTCCCAATGAGATCGAAGCAAAGTTGCTCTTAAGATATTTATTAAAATTACTCTTTATTGGCTAATATAATAGTGCTATACAATTGTTTAAATGATCACATGATAGTTTACCTACCAGGTGACTCTTTTATTTCTTTTATTTTTTTGGTAGTGGTACTCCATTAAAACAATGGACTATATCTTTCAAACAAGGCTAATTTGATCTAGTTTTAATTGTTTAATATTTGTAATTTCATTACTTGTATTCTGTCAGAGCCACTCAAAAAAGGTACGAAACAGTTAAAAATACTTACCAGCAATTTTCCAAACAGAGGAATGTGCGATTATTGTGAGCTCTATAAGTGCCCTTTGCCCACCAATAATAAGTGTAGTGTCTTTCTGAAAGCATCTGCCATGGCCTTCAATGTTCGTATTGTAAAATGTTCTTCTCTCTGCTGAGGTTCAATTCACTCAAATGGCTGGCTCCACTCTATTCTTTAGAAATGACACTTGACTTGCAATTAAGCTCAGCAAAACACAATACAAATGGGATGCTGATGGCACACACTTAGTGCTCATTCACTGATTGCCTTCTGCAGTCAGCCTTTCTCTTAACATAGTCCCTGGTTGCTGTGTTATATCTATAACACATTGGTGTTTCCAGTGTAATGAGGCAGGAATTCCTCCTTTTTTGCTTTCAGTTTATTAGGGCTGGAAAGGTATATGTTTTTTTATTATCTTTAATTTAAACTAAAACCATACAAAGCAGTAACCATACAGTAGTAGGTATCAGTAATGTGAGTGGTGACCACACATTATGGCATATATCCAAAACAATGGATCTGAATAAAAATGAGATGTGACTAGGATTGGGTCATTGAGCTGCCTGTTATATAATTTTGATGTTCGGTCAATTCTAGAGTATAAGCCTGGTTTTAAACATGCACAGTTTCCTCTTTCTGCTCTCATATTCTTTTTCTCTTCCCCGTCCTATACCACCTGTACAAAACACTATCTGGTAGCCCCTCCCATAGCATAAAGCACTATCTGGCAACCCCACTCCATCACCTACACAGCACTATCCAGCAGTTCCTCTCCTCATGCACACAACAGGATACAGCAGCCCCTCCACTCTGCACACAACATATTTCAGTATCAACTCTCCATCCTGCACACAATATAATCCAGTACAGCATAAACTCTCCCTATACAGTGTATTCAACACAATCCAGCAGTCTCTTCCTCCTGTTCACAGCACAATCCAGCAGTCCCTCCCTCCTATACAGAACATGATCCAGCAGCCCCCTCTTCTCCTCTTACACTGCGCCATCAGACAGAGCCTTGGTGTGAATTCTCAGTCACTCATCTTTTTTATATGTATAGATTTTTTTTATATGTAAAGATAAAATGGGTATTTTTTTCAGTTATGTCAAGGTTCTGGGACTCTTTCTGACTAATAATCCTTGTTGCTTGACCACTTGCAGCCCCTGGAGGTCACTCTAACACATTTTGGATCTCTGGCTACAAGCTGGTGGCGTCAGCTGGGCCTTCCTCACCTAATAATTTGGTGCAGCCCTGCCCTTTAAGTACCTGCTGTTAATATTATTCAGGGCCTTTGCATTGTTTGTAGTTGCAGCTTTTAGTTGTAACTCGGTCATTGGCCCTGACCTGTTACTGTTAGCAGTATCCTGCCGCTAGCCTGCCGTGTGCCCTGCTGAGTGCTATCTTTCTTGTACACAACGCCCTGTCCGTACGCTGTCCAGCCACCTCACCCTGGCCGTACTCTGTCCAGCCACTGCGCCCTGTCTGTGGGCAGTCCAGCCACCGTGCCCTATCTGTGGGCTGTCCAGCCACCGCGCCCTTTCTGTGGGCTGTCCAGCCACTGCTCCCCGTCCGTGGGCTGTCCAGCCACAGCTATCCATCTGGCATTGTTGCAGTCCAGTCAAGAGGAATCAATTCTTGACTAATTGGGTCTGTCTGTGCCTTATTAGTCATGCATTGTGGAATACAGACCTTGGTATCCCCTGCATCTAGGCTCCTTCCTGACTTCCCTGCCCGGGTGATGACAAGTGATTACGTAAAGAACGTTCATTCATGAAATATAAAATAATGTCAGAGAAATGCAGAGATGGTTGTCTAATAGTGAATTTGCTAACTACTTCAACATGTAAAAGCTAAAAAGTCCCCCTGTTTCTAAAACGTGGAGTCTTCTGAATTTGCCTCACTCTCAAAGGTAGAGATTATTGTGAATATTGGCACCACTACATATGTACCCTAAACAGCTGGGCAACGAGATGATCAGAAATGCCGCTACCAGGTTCTCTTCTGTATATGCAAGAGCCTTGGGCTCTAGTAGTGCTGGGGCCAGTGTTGTTTTAAGCAATCCATTCAAAGTATGAAAATAAATGAGTTAAAGAGTTTACTGTCTAATTCAAAGGCCCAAACAGCTATACTGTAAATAAATGACATTCATTTACACATACCCTATCCCCATCCTTCAATAACATTGAACAAAACTTTGAAATACCACAGTTTGCAAATTAAGACCTTTAAAATAATTGAATGGCTTCAGTAGCAATGGGATTATTAGGATAATGTGATGTTTAAGACGGGCTTTTGTTTTGCTTCTCAAAGGATTTGCTTGAAATTTCGCTGAGCTCATTCCACTGGGGACCTCATAGCGAGAGATCAGTTATGACTTTTATTAAAGTCAGTCAAGCCCGATACCTGGATGTGTGAAAGCCTAGAGGAATTTCTCTTTCTGTTTCTCTGATTGAAGTTTAATGGAAACCAGACAAAAGAAATGCTCTTAACCTGTTCACCCACCTCTTCCAGAAGTATACTGGGGACATGTCCTTTTCCTCAGAGAACAAATCAAAACTGAGAGATTTCTTTTTCCCCATCATTTCATGGTGTGGTGGAAGACACAATATAGGGGGATTTGCAGCTGAAAGAAAAACTTGACCTCCCGAGAGACCTGATTTATGTATGTTTTCACCTATTCCTTGTCCAGATGAACCTGTTTTGAGAACAGAGCAGTTAATTCAGCAGTACCAGTCCACTGGACTAGCAAAAGCTTACTAAAGTTTTTTTCATAAACCCAAAATAAAGTGACTTTTTTTTATATAGATATAACATTAATTATACATTAAAAAAAATGCTACAGATGTACTTTATTCACTGATTTTTTTTAATTTCTCAATTAAGAATTTTTTTTCATAAACTGTACGCTATAGGACCCAAAGTATGTGGACACCTGACCACCTATATGATTTTGCTGGATATGCCATTTCTATGACTCACTGCTTGCTGATTGGCCCTCAGTCAAGAAATGATTTTTGTGGGTTCACTGAAGATCAAATATGCACATTAGTTTCTATATTGAATCATACCTTATTTTAATCTAATACATTATATAGAGTGTACCAAAAGCCATATGCAGCACATACACAATTTACACAATACTGTAAGGACTGTCAGACAAGCCATTTAAATCCAGATACTTTATAGTTATACATCCTGCAAGTCAATGTTTGACAAATGTCCTGCAGTATGTAAAACACATCCTATGGCTATAGTCTGGCTCAAAAACAGCGAGAGTGTGAGCCTCTCCACATTTGCTACATGTGGACCTTGGTAAAAGAAGCATGTTTTGGCACAAGGCACCAAGTAACAAGAAAACATGCTTTTTTGTTGCTTGCATGTCTTGTGTGTATTCCATTGGCTATTGGATGTGTGGCCTTCATAGGCATACTTTCAAAATGTTATGGTTTTCAGGCACTATACTGCTGTCCTGGTAGTCCATGGAGGAAAGCATTTAATTGGGCAAGCAGAGAATCCTGATGGTTTCAGCACTGTCCCACGAAGCTGCCCCATTGTCACAATTTTGCGGGCACTGGAGATCAGGGGACAGTTGGGGAGATCCTCTGATTTCCCCTGACCAGCCCAATAAGTTGTAAAATCAATTTAGGTATATGCTGTTGCAGCACAGACCTCCATTGCAGCTTCTACATGTCCTCCTTGTGACTCATGAGGTAGCTATTTGGGTAAGGTGAGCTGGTGGCCATGCCTCACATTTTGTCATGTAATTGTCTGCGGAGTACTTGAAAGAATATCCTCTAGTTATACAAAGAGATTCACAGACATCACTCAACTATTTCTTAGTAAAACCCAGAGACCAGTGCTGGGTATAAACAACACAAACTAAGGTAATATATGTGGAAGAGAAAGACATCTAGAGTGTCATGTTATAAATGAGCATACATAACCTTTATTAAAATTAGTTTTTCCAAGAATCTAAAGGCTGGCCAGTTCTTAAGTATTAAAGACCATCTTCATGTTTTATGGCAATGTTTATCATTTTGTGCCGTTTTCAGGATTTATTTTGGCTTTTCAAGTTAATTTCATTGAGTATCCAGAAGTTAATAGAGAAACTGAACTTTGTTGGAAAACAACACAGCAACAGCCAAACCTCTCAGCTCTACCATATGCTCTCTTGGACTACAGAGATCCACCTAAGGGCAGGTATAGAAGCAAGCACCCACAGGGAATTTAGATTGGAAAGCACTCCAGTGAGACTATTCAAGGCATTATACCTATGAGTTTCCCTGAGAACATTGTAAAAGGTCCACCCTCTAGATGAATCCCAGAGGGTTCGGTAAACCGAACCTGTATATTTTGAACCAATAATTGACACAGCTAATTGTTGTGAAATTGTGTATTTGTAGTTACCAATAAGTAACAGGTTATAAGTAATAACAATAATAATATATACCAGTAATAACTTAATTTCCTATCCATTGAATAAAGGCTGAAAGTATTTTTTATCCCAAATAATACAAGTAACAAATGAATTACAATTCCAAGGGCATACTTTATTAAGTACCAATTCACAAAATAATATTCAACTGCTTTTGCATGGTATAAGAATCATTTTATGTCACATAAATATCTTTTAAAAGAGGGCATCAGTTCCTTTGTACACTATAATTACAACCATAATATTTATGTACCTCTTGCACTGCAATGTTGGCAAAGTGATTCTGAGTTAAAAAATCTGCAGAAACATTCTTCTGCAGTCTTCTTTGCCCCCTAACCTCAATCCAACCACTGGTAATTATAGTTTTAAACACCGTGTTTTCATCATATTTATGTATTTTTCTTAGACCATTCACTTTATTCTACAATTTCTGTTCCATCTCTTCAACTTCATGCTTCCACCTCCAATGTCTTTGCTCATTTGGCTTTGTATTCCACATGCAAAGCATGGAATAAAAAAAACATATTTGAGTCAAATAGATTGAAATACACAATTGTGGAAATAAAATACGTTTTTATTAGAAACAGCATGGACATAGATGAGTGGAATCAAATAAAATCTATAAAGAGAAACCTTGGTAATCTTAAACTATCTATAAAGACTTTATTACGGTGTATGACAAATTTCTCCACTCGTTGTAGTTGTTCGTTCATCCTTCATCTGAAGCCTCTCAGATCCAAGGCCGATAGTAAACTCACGATCTACTCTGCTTAATAATATGCACGTCCTAACCAGTATCAAATCCCATCTGCAAGGTAAGAAGATTGCACGACACAGACAGATAAGATCTGACGTGCTGGAGGACGTGATTTATTAATGGCCACCTTACTGGTGGAGAACATGGCAGGACGGCAAGAGCAAAGCCATCATGATGTATTGGGCCTGAGCGTAAGGAGAACGAGAGTTGCCTACATTAATTGTAAAGTTTGTTGCTGATACTTTTTTCAGATGCAGCTTCATAGACAGAGAACAGGGGCATGCGTTTGAGGACCATCCGTCTCCTCCACTGTGAGGGCAGCCTCTTAAACGCCTTTGCCGCACCTCTTCTAATTAAAAGGGATTAATCCCAGGTGTGTCTCACTGCTGGGTTTAGTCTGTAGTTTATGTATTGGATGTAAATTGTTTGTCCTCTGCATCTGTGCAATATGTCATAGACAAATGATCTCTTATTTAAGTACATAATATAGATATGGAAGACAGGAAAAGTTTCCATCCTTAGAAACGCCCAACTGCCAAATATATATATATATATATATATATATATATGTAAATGGGTTAAGCAATGTCAAAAAATCAGGGTATTACATATATATATATATATATATATTTTTATATATATATATATATATATATATATACACAGACACACAATTTGTTTGGATTTTTTTGAAAATATCACAAACATTTAACCCTTTAAGGGCCACCGCTGTTTCACATTTTACAATTAGCAAAGTTTTTCTTAAATTTTGCTTTTTTTCTTCCACAAAATATATGACACTACAAACCAAACACCCGGTTTATATTTAGCAACATCCCCTGAGAACAGCAATATATTGTTTTAATGTTTTCAAGGGCATAAACAGTATTTATTTATTTAATAAAGTTTTTTTTAATTTAGTATTTCTCTTAATAGATTCTTAACTTTTTATATCCATTTCTTTTTTTTACTTGCTTCAACTGTTTTGCATCACCCTCACATGATTGATGTTGAATCACTTATTTGGAATGTATTCTGTCTGCGATCTCACTGTGTGCATGAGTGAGAAGCAGGGATCACCTTTGTGTGATCAGTGGTGTATACACCACATGTACTTTGCATACATGTTTAACTCAGTTTACTCAATTTACTCATTTTAAACACAATAGCTTGTCTGAGTAGATTAAAGCAAACTCCAGGTTTTTTTCCAGTGTTTTAAAGGGGACACTTATATATAACATAGGATTTCCCTAACAATCTAAGATAAGACACATGAGTTGGAACTCAGCTCCAACTTGTATTTGCTACTTGCAAGCAAATTACAGGTTGTTTACAAGATGCTTGCTTCTTCAACTTACATGAACTTGACTGTTGTGCAGACGAGTGCATGTGAGTTGAGAGTGAATATTTGCAGGTACAAGGGAGAGGAGGAGAGAAAGGAGCGCCGAGTGGTCGCACATGAAAAAGGTCTTTGAGCTTTGGGGACCAAGATAGCATGGACAGGGTGTTTATGGGACAAAGATGGCACAGGCAGGGTGTTTGTGGGTCAATGATGACACAGGGCGGGCTATTTGAGGACAAAGATGTCTTATGCTGGGCTGTTTGGGGACAAAGAAGTCTTATGCTGGGCTGTTTGGGGACAAAGATGGCTCAGGCTGGGCTGTAATTTGTGTGTGTGATCTGGGTGCTGGTCAGGTTCTATGTGGACACCAGGGCTGGCTGGGGTGTGCAACCTGTGATCTATGCCTGTAATTTAGTTTTTTTTTTATCTATACCTAATGCTGAGTTAATATGCGATTTCCAGTTGATCTATACCTGCAAAGCCGCATTTGTGTGTTATTCTGTTGATCTATATCTGATATGCTATGTTTCCATACATTATTTATGTCTACCTGGGTTTGTATATCTTATTTAGTTGATCTATACCTGCAAAGCTGGGTTTGTGTGTTATTCTGTTGGACTTTACCTGCAATGCTATACACGCAAGTGTTGTTTACATGTGTTGTTTATTCGATCTATACCTGAACTACAGGGAGGAAGGAAAAGAGAGGTGTGGCATTGTGAACGAGGGGACAAAGGGACTCTGGGGATGATTACGGAGGAGTGGACCTCTCAATGTCTCGGTAGGGTTAGAAAGAGGGAAGACTGCACTGACTCTCACAGTCTTCTCCTAATCTGCAGTCAGTGTGGCAAATATATTTTATTTTGTGTGGGAGCGGAGGGAGTGATTGCGTGCTTGGGTGAGTGGAGGGAGTGCAAAGGAAATAATTGCCTAGGTTCCAATTATTTTCAATATTTCAAGGAAAAATGTTTTTGTTACAAAGATTGCTGTTAGCTGTTTTTTTTTCCTATATTTAATGTATTTAAGGTACATTATTGTTACCAGTGTTTCCAGCTATATATTGTACTTATTTGCACTTGCACATAAATAATCTCTAATTAAAACTAGTTGTTTGTTACAAAATGTTGTCCCTTTTTTTTTGTCCAGGGGCATGAACACCTAAGGCCGGCCCTGCTCTTCTCGAGCATGATCATTAGGTTCAGGTTTCTCTATGATGCATGCCACTTTGCACTTCTTTGCACCCAAATGTCCCTGGTATGGTCTTTGATTTTGTTACTGCCTCTACCACCCAAACTTAGCCTAGTCTTTTGCTGGTGAAAATGGTATAGGAGGTGGGTGGTTAACCTGTATACAGCAATGCTGCGAATTAAATCCACAACCAAAGTTGGAAAATCAAAGATATCCTTCAGTTGTTCCCCTCCATGCAAACTGGGCCCTAGAAAGAACTGGATCATCAATCTACTATGATCGCACTGAAACCCAGAAGTGGACTCCCTAGACAGTTTAGGATTTCATAAATTAAAAAGCTTCATGGAAAAATGCAATTTAATATAGCAGGCGTCTTCTGATGTTTAAAATCCTGTTCTTTCAGCAGAAAATAAATTAAAAGAATTAAAAACATTCCTTCATTGAAGCTTAAATAGTAACCAATGACTTGTGTTGTAATGCTTATAAACTTGTCCTCCTGAATCCTGCCATTTGATATTGTTCATCCAGCATTGTGCTAAGGGTTCCTGAAAATGAGAAGGCACACACTTGTCATCTATGATTAAAATAACAAAAAGACAACACGTTAATACAATTAAATGGTTTGGAAACCCCAGGATTTTCTTTTTATTATTAATTATTAAAATGTGTTCTCTGGCGTGTTTCTTATTACAATTATGCATAAATTGTGCGTAATATTTCTGCTGACAGGTGGCCTGCTGTAAGTTTTTAATGTTTGTAACAGCAAATGATGCTTCTTTTAAATGCCAGGAACGTATACAGAAATATTGCTTTCATTTCTCTAAACACATGTTGAAGGGTACATTTTTCTTTTCAAAATTGTGTTATTTGTACTTTGTTTATTAAACACTGAGCTTAAGTAAATAATTTAGTCATCTTAAACAAATACACATCAGTAAAATAAATATTAATTGTGTTACTCAAAGCAGGTAGGTATTGTGATTTAGGCTGACAAGGTCTAGGTCTTTGCTAGAGGAAGATTACCCTTTTTGGTTTCCCCATTTGTCATAGCTCAATGGGCTGCTTAGAAAAATCAAATATTTCTCTTCTAACTATTTATGTTGCGGACATGCATAGTCAGTCCACACCTCCATTGTATCTCTTCATAATATCAACCTTCTGGGGTAGAGGGCTGCGGTTTAACCATACCTGGGAGCTCTCCAGGTAAAGGGGATCTCTGGGGCATGTCTACTCTCCACCTGAACGTCACTACACATTGTGGCAAATATTGCACCACACAGGTGTACACTAGCTGCACACATTTTGGTACTTAGAACTTCATGTTTAATGTCTTACTGTATGGGTCTCATTGAGGGCAGATACTCCAAATTCTCAATCAGGAGATCAAATGACACTGAGTGAGAACACCTAGGTCTTATCTATTTTAACCTGGTTCTCTCATTTGGACCCTACCCTTGCGTAGTTAACAACCTTTGTGTTTCCTGTTGTGAATTGGCCTGTATTTGGACTTTTCTGCCTTCTAGTTTCCTAGTCTTGGACTTATGCCTGACTACTGCCTGGACCCTGTATTACCTTTTCATTTATGACTATTGCTGCCTGGGCCAATCGTTGGCTGTCTTATCTTTTTTGCCATACTACTGCCTGCACTGATCCTGATTTGATTGTCGCTACCTTTCCAGATGGGTGACACCAAATCCCTCCCACTCCTATAGAATTCTCTGCTTTCTGGGGATAACTGTGCTTTGTCCCACTCCTCACATGAGCAATAGTGGCTTGACCAACTCCAGTCATTAATAGGAGCAGCTTGCCGTGCCCTCTCACGAAGCCCTTGCAAGTACACCTGATTATTTGTAAAAATAAAAAAAATAAAAAAAAAATTAGGGAAATTAGAGATCAAACAAGGTCAATGACAAAGTCTAAGGGCACTCTGAAATTTAAAAGAAGCTGGGATGTCAGTGTTGTCCTCCTGCTGCTGTGTGTAGGAAGAGTTCAAGTGCCAGTTATGGAATTTTCCTTAAAAACAAAAAATTTTGTTTCATACTATTTAAAATGTATATATCAATATAAAAGGTGCAAAGGGGGTATTGTTTTTTTCATCTTTTCATTTAATTTTTATGTAATACTTCAACATATTATATTTATTATATACTATAATATTTAGAAAATAACAATTGTGCCCATGGTTACAACAGGCCTTGAAATAACCCCATTAATATAAGTGTTGTAGTGACTGCCGGACACACACCGTGCCTGTCCCTGAAACTGCTTATTAGTCTCTGCAGATTTTGCAGATTATAAAATCGGTGATAATCCTGATTTCCCCAGTCAAGATCATGTGTTAATACACACATGTGAAGCATAGCACAAAAAAATATATTGGCAGGATTGTGTCAATAAAGAGGAACCTATGTAGCTTGCAGATGCAAAATTAAGTGCATTCATTAACTTAATCCAGTATGCAACAAAGATGTAAGAGATAAGATGATGTGCATAGGTAGCAAGAGAATCAATGACTAATAATGTCTCAATTCTCATAAAGACCTAGGATAAATGCCAAGAGTAATCGTTCAAGGTCCACTTGGAAATGACTAATGCAAGTTGGAAGAACTTCTTTAAGAGATCAACACATCCAGAAAATGTCCAACTTGCCAAGTTCCCTTTGCAAACGTCACTTCACTGCTAAAAAAATGAAATTCACATTTTGCGAACAAAGCTCCAAATACTTCACTTTTCATATCTTATGGAGGGGCACCTGGGGCAAAAGATGTCACTTGGGAAATCTAGTAGTTGGGAAATCTGCCTGACTTGAAATGGAGGATACTTCTTATATGTTATCATTAAATAAGCATTGTGATACAGCTGGATAAAGTTTCTTCATGTGCAAAGCGGGACATGATAGATTTTCAGAATGTTTGATGTTTTTTCACGCCCATACCTGAGAATGTATCATGTAGGAAGAAACATTTTGGACTCAGGCAAACAGGACTAGCCACAATAAGGGGTGTTATAAGAAATGGGCAGGTTAAATTCAGAAAGAGGACAAACTATGAAGGGGTGAGTGGAGCTAGGTGCTCTCATACTAGATGTAAAGCAGGAATAAGATATTGCCAGATACATGCACAGAAATTCAGTTTAGGGAGGTGGAGTGAGTAGACCCTACCCAGCCTTTACTGAATAGAAGTGTAGCATATAGCCACATTTATCTAGCTGGCAATACGTATTCTATGTACAAACTGAATAGCCTCAATGTATTCTGCATATCCACGTAAGGGTTTTATGTTCATCTGCCACCCTGTGGCAGCTGGGCCAGCCTCTCTTTGGCGCGCTAAAGGAAGCACAGGTAGACTATTATATTTCTTTTGGGATAGGTATGGTATCCTATATTTTACACAGATTTGGGAAAGACCTTATAGCTGCCCAAGCATACATGGCTTGAGTCTAACATAAGCCCAACACCTGTCACAACCCAGCTAATGAAAAGTGAAGTAGGATTGAGCCATTTAAAACCAATGGAAGGCAAAGTGTCTGTGCTTGGACACCAGTGTCCTTGACAAGACTTATGGAAGTCATTGTTGCTCATGGGGCATTCTGTAAAATGTGTCTCACAAAGAAATTCAATTCCTATCCCTGTTTAAAGCTTCTGTTCCTTTTTTTAATTTTGCGGGTAAGTACCAGTCAAGTTCTCCCAATTGGGTGCAGGCAGTCCCAATATATAACAGTGGACAGGAAAACATGGTACTGTATTTAGGGCCAGCTCTAGGAAGATGCCAGCAGTGTGTTGCACCCAGTCCTCTGAAGATATCAGTGTTAAAAAATGTAAAAAAAAATGCTGGTTAGTTTAAAGATTACAGCCCACACAGATGACACGCTGAATCCCTCTGCAGAGTAACAGTGCTTGCACCAAATCCCAAAAGGGATTTAAAGGTTGGAACTGTTCGTCGGGTATTCCCTGCCTGCGGCGTCGGTGCTGGCACCATTGGAGTGATTCGTCCAGAGAGTTAAAGGTATAGTCTGGTCCTCAACAATTTATTTTTATATTTAATGCACTTGGGAGTACATTTTAATTTTTACTACATGCAAATTAGTGCCAGGTTATGACCCTCCAGACCCCTTGGAGAGAGCGAGAAACACTCACATATACAGACGCATGTACATATATCCACACATTCATAAATCTGCTGGTGTGTATTTAAGCATCTATATTCTGCCTTGTCCTTGCATAATAAAGAGACAGTATTATCTAGCAGTTCATATATTATTTATCAATAACGGTGGGTTTCTGAACACATCTTTAGTCAAGCGTCTTAAACACTAAGACAAAGTTCCCTGTTCATGCAGATAGGGTTAAACCCTCCCAATTCATAGCCACAACAATCTGCAGGAAAGCTCCAGTAATTTACTATCTCAAGTGATTACAGCTTTATGATCGGATGAATATTTGTAATTAGTGCCTCATAAAAAGCTGCAAATTACTTGGTATTAGTGAAAAGAGAAAGAAAAAAAAATCCTCCTAACCTGTTTTAATTTAGCAAAAATGTATGGTCCTCCTTCGTTTTCCTAGACAAACAATGAGTTGAAATTCCATATGAATATTAACTGCTGGGCATTAGGGTGTACTTCATAACAGATTCATAAGTAGTGCAAAGCCTTATTAATGTCTATTGTATAGATATGTTCATTTCATCTTTTACACAAAATTGACAATTATTTCTAAATATATATTTTTCTGTGTGTGTTTACGAGTGAATTTGCAGACAGTTAAAAAAAAAAATTGGTTAAAAAAATAATGATAATATAATTAAAAGTGTAAGTAGCACCTACAGGTTTGTTTTTGGTGCCTTCAATTATAACATACATCTGAGGTTGCATAGCGCTAACAAAACCACTATTATTTACTTATATAATTGTCTATTAAGGTAAATGTGACTGTCAAATAAAAAAGCACATTTTAACACACACTCATTAAAATACTTTAAGGGGATTATCATCCTTGAAAGAATGTGTACACAATTTAGGTAGATATACTGTAAACTTATAATTTAGGCTCATAGCGTTATAAAAGTAGTTTTTTTTTCCTATAGTTTTTATCCTTATGCAACATGGTGAATATTAGCTAGATCAAATGAATTAAAACTTAAATATATCTTTGGAGACATTGATACTTAATAACCTCTTAAGCATGAGAGCGCTCATATTTTTTTACGTTTTAAAAAAAAGATTTTCAGCTTTTTTTTATGTAATTTGGGTCTAGACACTAAGTCGTAAGTTAAGGGCTACTTTGACTGATGAGACTGTTCTGACAGGTCCTTGCAGTCACAAAACAAGTCATATATCGTATATACTATTACTAATGTACAAGTTGTAAGTAGATGTGAGTGTATGTGGTTTTAATTTTGTGAGTGACAGCTGAATGAAACCTTATGTTTATTTTTTTAAAATATGCTGGAACATTTAAATTTAAATACCCTTTAATGTAAGAGTTTGACTGATGTTACACTGTACCTGGCAGTGGTGATGGCTCGTGCTGGCATGGAGCAAACTAGTCAAGAGACTTACTAATCTCCTGTCCTCTGCCCTGTCAATGTGAAATACTATGGGGTTAACTGCTGGAGTCATGCAGCAATGAGGGGTTAAAGGTACTGTCCCACCTAGTTTTCCATTAAACAGAAATTTCCTAGTGCTGTTTAGTCCCCAGACCCTAACTAGACTGTTTAACAATATTACATTTTACCTCATTTATCATTTTTCAGGAAATGCTCAATTATCATGTGACACAAATGGAGGTACTGATAGGTTGTTATTATAGACACTAAAAACAGCTTCCTAAGTTTTTATATTATCCTTTATGGAATCAAAACTTCAAATAAAATAATATAATATTATTATAATCTCCAAAGGTTTATTTGCTTAATTATTATTTTGTGTAAATGAAGAAGGCCTATTTTTTGATTAGCTTCAATTCATTTTATTTAAAGTCTGAGTTTGACCATCATCCTTTTATGGCAGAATATATGTTGGGACAGGTCTTAGAGCATAAATCCGCTATGTTCTGTGTGACATATAGATAAAGCATCCATGTTAAAATATGGTGATTATTCACCAGTCTCTTCACACACAAAAACCAGCAGCATTTCCCTATTGGCTAACAAGCTGTCATCTTTGAATGACATTAAAGAGACAAAAATGAAATAATTAAATATTATATTGGGAAATGTGCCCCAATGATTCAAGGGATATATATATATATATATATATATATATATATATATATATATATAATTAATTGCAAATATCTATCTATCGTTCTACCTTAATTTACACTATATAGACAAAAGTATTGGGACACCTGACCATTACACAAACTGGGATATTTATGACATCACATTCTAAATACATAGACTTTAATATATAGTTGTTCCCCCTTTTGCAGCTATAACAGCTTACACTCTTCCGGCAAGGCTTTCCACACGATTTTGGAGTTCTTCTGTGGGAATTTGTGCCCAATTATTCATTAGAGGGTAGGCACTGATGTTGGACGAGAAGGCCTGGCTCACAATGTCCATTCCAATTTATCTCAAAGATGTCCGATGGGGTTGAGGTCAGGGCTCTGTGCGGGCCAGTCAAGTTCTTCCACACCAAACTCATCCAACCATGTCTTTATGGATAGTGATTTGTGCACAGGGGCACAGTCTGAAATAGAAAAGAGCCTTCCCCAAACTGTTCCTACAAATTTGGAAGCATATGATTGTCCAAAGTGCCTTGGCATGCTGAAGCATTAAGATTTCCCTTCACTGGAAATAAGGGGCCTAGCCCAACCTCTGAAAAACAGCACCATACCATTATCTCTCCTTCACCAAACTTTACAGTTAGTACAATGCAGTCAGGCAGGTAATGTTCTCCTGGCACCTGCCAAACCTAGACTTGCCTACCAGACAGACAAACAGAGAACTGCGATTTGCTCCAGAGTCCCGTGGCGACGACTTTTACGCACCATGCGCCTCATCACTCATTGACTCCACTCTGTGACTTTACGTGACTTTCATTAAAAAATTACTTAACACTTTTGCAATTATGAACTGTGCATACTTAACAAAATTAAGTAAAAATAACAGACCACTTGGCAAGTTTTCCCATAACATAGAACACATTTGTTCAATGAATTAGATGATTGATTTTTTTTTCTTTACCTAATTCAGAAAGCCCTTGTCTATCTTGAATGGGCTAGTAGAGGTCAGTGAGGACAAGCAAAGATTTAATCATTTAAGTATAGGTTCGGTCTCGGAGCTACCCACTAATTAGGAAATTATTTGAAACCAAATATACGTATTTATGTACACTATATATATACTGTATTTTATATATATATATATATATATATATATATATATATATATATATATATATATATATACACACACACACAGAGCCCACCTTACATGGACAGGCTGAGACGCCACAATGGTAAGTGAGTTGTGTGTGTGTTACAGTGTGTTAGTGTGGTGACTGTGTGTGTCTGGGTATGTTAGTTTATGTGCTTGTTAGTGTGTGTTTGAGTATGTTAGTGTGTGTGTCTGGATATGTTAGTGTGTGTCCTGGTATATTAGTTTGCATGTCTTTTTTAGTGTGTCTGTATTTGTCTGGGTATCTTCAACACACACAGACACTCATATTCTCCTCAATATATTTTCTAAACAGTTGATTTATGTATAAAAAATTAATATTTTGTAAAGTCTTATTACTATAGCAACCAATGGAACGTTCCTGCTGGTTCCATTGTTTGCTATGGTGATAAGCCCACTTTTCACACTTTGCACCAGGACCATTTTTTCATTCTTAACCACCAATATTTCATAAATGTGATTTCTACAGAATGCTTTGTTAGTGATACTGCACTAGTATTCTGAAATCAACACCTGCTTACAAATTCTACCCAATTTCTAAAACACATTTTCCTGATTATTTTATTCCATATTGGGGGGGACAGTAGGGGAGGGAGAAACAGTAGGCTGTTTAGAGTACTGTAGCTTCAATGTAGAGCCCTGCGCGGGACTACTTTTTTAATCCCGCTCCCGCGGATTTTAATCCCGCTCCCGCCCGCTCCCGCAATGTGGGTGTTCCGCTACCACCCACCCGCCCCCGCCACATTTGTGGCCAATCCCGCCCGCTCCCGCCACATTTGTGGCCAATCATGCCCGCCTCCTTACCTGATTTCCCGCGCAGTCCCGCGCGGCTGCCCTCGAGTTGTTCCCTCACGGCGTCTCTTCTCTTGCTCCACCCAGGAACAAGGCGGAGTCACAGGAAGTGACGTCACATCACGTGACTCCGTTTTGTTCCTGGGCGGAGCAAGCTAGGAAACACTGTGAGGGAGCAGCAAGAAGGCAGCCTTGCGGGACTGCGGGGGATTACCGGGACCCGCAGCCCCAGCAAGACCGCCCGCGCCCGCAAGTTTTTTGCAGTCCTCTACTTCAATGGACATACTAAGTAGAAAAAAACATCGGGCAGTCAGGATAGTGCTAGTCTGCTGTTCTTCACTGTGGCAGCTGCTACTTCACAAGCATGGGCAGAGACACAGTTTGCAAGCTGCAGACACAAGGTAGTTTATTTCAAACATGTTTTGCAGCTAGGGTTAATTAATACTCTAGCTGTTGAGACTATATTTCCCTTGCCTTTCAGCCATTCTGGTATGTTAAGTCTGGAAAGTAAGTATTCAACAACTAGAGTTCGAAAGGATACCGTTGATATTATTTTGGATTGGTATTGCAGCTGCTATGAAATGCACATCTCATGATTCTCAGCCATGCTTTTGGTTTGCTGAACATCATGAAAAATGTGAAAACAGCACTTTGAGTGTCAAATGTTAGCCACAACTGCTGTAAAACTACCAAGTGTCCTATTTTGGTTTCAAGCCATTTATGTTTCTTTTTTTACTACCCTCTAACTACCTTCTTTATCAATACCTCACAATGTTTGTTGTTCCGTTTGCCTCGGACAAAATTTGGGGGCTTTTTTTTTTTTTTTACTTGGGACAACATTCAGGGGGGCATTTCCAGAGGGGGAAGTCCTTGACACTTTCTGGACTAACCTTTCAGACTCGCCTTTCATTATAGAAATGTTTTTTAAAAAACGTTCCTCAAGAGTTAGGGCGGTCAAAGAGGCACAGCAGTAGTAGGCAACTCGGGCTGGGCAGGAACACACCTGCAGAACATGCAGCCTAGTTTTGTCAGCAATATTTACAGTATCAATGAAGAATAATTGATGATATGATTGAAATATAATAAAAAAAATTACTT
Organism: Spea bombifrons; assembly: GCF_027358695.1. Classification (NCBI taxonomy): domain Eukaryota; kingdom Metazoa; phylum Chordata; class Amphibia; order Anura; family Pelobatidae; genus Spea; species Spea bombifrons. The sequence goes on along the minus strand of NC_071088.1, from coordinate 64,576,967 downwards.
GTCCACACATTACAGGTTTGGCTAGTAGCATAAATGGCCAATTGTCTTAAAGGACTAAACTCTACTTGGGAACAGGGGAAAAAATGCCTGCTGTAATACACTACAGTAGTCACTACAGCTTCTCCAATCCACCCTACAACAGAGTAAGTTTTCTGCACTAAAATAAACTACTAATTAACTTGCTGCATGGTAGGTGAGCAGTGATCAATCTCAGCCACTGCTAAGCTGTCATTGTCTCACACTCCAACTCTCATCAGTCTGTAACTGCTGCTACTGACAAGTTAAAATGGTCTCAGCACATATACTGTATATATCTAAGGCTTGTCCCTTCCCTTTGTGAATGCTGATTGGCCAGTGAAAAGGTAAGGAAAAATGCCCCATTAATCACAGCCATTACCATCATGAGACCATCTTCCAATTTTGTGGCTACTTCTACCTATCGATTCCTACGAACGCATGGAACAGGCACATTTCTAGTAGCTAGTAACTGTAGGTTGGGCTTTGAGTGGAGACTACACTAAGTCTACAGAACAAACACTAACTTTTGTTATCTGCATCTACAATCATATTGAGCAGCCATTTTGCTGTTTAAACTTAGTAGTAGTTAGTTAGTTAAACTTAGTAGGGGTAGTTGTGGCTAATCTTTACCCTCCCAGCAATTGTAAACTAAAGTTCTTCTGTTGCTCAGGTAAATGCTGGCCTGTTAGCTACTACTACCATGATCATATAATTGTTCCTATTAATGGGTAGCTAACCTTAGTCTCCCACCTGTAAATCCCTCTCTTGAGCCAAAAGAAGTAGGCAATGAGGTGGAGGAGAATGTATTGGGGTGTGAGAGGGGAAAGGTGGGGAGGATATTTTGCCCCTCCTGGAGAAAAAAATCTCACCAACAGAGTTCCCAAGTTTCTTGAACCTTTGGGCTCAACCTCTGGGGGACCCTGGCTGTCTATGTGAACACTGGACCTTTCATAGGGACAACCAGCTCTGCAATGCAAATCCATACCCTGACACCTATACCAGGCATGACAGCATTGCTGTATATGTGTATAAACATGTAATTTGACCCTCATAATTCATCTTAAAATGTCTTGTGAAAATTAATATCTGTAAACTTATGCTCTTAATTCTAGAAAAAAAAAAAAAACTATATAAGGTACTTCCCCAGTACCATAGTTCCCAATTTGAGGGTGAAGCATACACCATAAACTTAGGAAAATTACATGTAGTTTTCCAAATATGTATAATTACGTAGTTCAGAAGCAACTAGCTTCAAGGTTGGAAATCTAACATAGTGCATTTGGTTTTTAATAGTATTATCAACGATCTTAAGTAACCTAATGTATACCATGTATGTACGTACATAAGATTTAAAATATACTTAGAATTATAAGACATACAGTTCTAATGCAAAGATCCATTGATTGCTTGCTGAGTACTGTTGTGTATTCCCTGTGCAATTCATTTTGTTTTCTTAAAGTCTTGAAAATCCATTGAATTTTTCCATGACAGCATCGATTTTTTTATCCTTTTTCCCCTTTCTTTCTTCCTTCCCATTTTTCTTCTAAACTACACCTTGTTATCTTTTCTTTGGTAATTGGTGACTCATAATGACTTTGGCAATTTAGCATGTTCTTGTAGACACTTCTCTCATTCCCCTTGATAGCTGGAGTCAGGAGAGAGGGCTTGTCCATCAATCTCTTCAGCCTGTCAACTCCTTTGATTGACAGCTCCTGGTCCCTCAGTGGAGACCACTTTCCAAGCCCAAATCTGTTCTTCGTATTTCTGTTTTTTTTCCCTTTTTCTCCTTTCTAAGATAATACTTACGGGGGATGCAGTTCACTTTATAATCTGCATTTAAATCCTGCTTTATACAAGGCCATTCTCTAAGAAATGATCACAACGTCTTGTTAGTTTGCATCAAGAAAAAACCCAGGAGATTTTTGTAAGCTATGATTCCATTGTGGGGGAATGACCTCCAAGAGCACCTAAGCTCTCATCTCCAACCCTCAAATCCCTATTAATTTCTCTGTGAAAAACACGATATCCGTGTCCATAAGTCCTTGAACAAGGCATTGAACCAAAATCCTAGTTATGTTGTCCATTATTTTTTTTCTGCTTGTTTTTGTCGGTTGGAAAAACCCCTGAACAGTTAGCAATACTGTAAATTGGTCTCATGATGGTTCACATGCTAGCATTAATGATATTGTACCTTTCAACCCCTTTTCAACTCACTAGCAGTGGCTAGTTATTATATATATATATATATATATATATATATATATATAATATATATATATTGTAACATAAAAAATGCAAAGCGATAAAACTGAACTTCATTTAATCGAGACAGCTATAATCTGTTTGTTTAACCATTTAATTTAGGATTAAAGATAGAAAACAAATCAATGGAATAGTTACTAATGACCAGCCTTGTAAGTGAAGATAAGATACTCACCAATGGTTACAATCCTAGAGGCTCTTGTGTAGAAGTTGGAGATGGACATCAGTAGCTTTGTTGGGCATAGTAACAATGTAACACTGTTTCAGTTGAAGTTTCAGCAGTAATGTAAAGATATTGTCCCATAAATTAACCTAATCAGGACCTCCTGTAACTATTATACCCAGCATTAACATTGTTGTTACACGTGGATGCGCCACCATGACGGCTCTTCTCTCCACCTTCAAAGGGCACCCAGTCAGGATATTCATACATCACCTCTATGAGTTTAAAACCTGCTTCCCACTAGAAACCAGGGAGTGGGGATAGCAGGAGGCAGACAACCAGCGTGCTTGCCTGAGTCTCAAGAAGTGCTGGCCTTAAGCTTAAAACAATCTGGACAAACTATATTTTTGGCATCCTACACACATGTATTTCATTGTTAAGATAAGAAATCCTTGTCTATATGGAAGGTCTGGCCTAGATATCAGCTGTAGCCTCATAGCTAACATATTCAAAAGGTTTAAATTAAGTTAATAGTTATTATTAGTAGTAGTTAATAGTATTACACAGGTCAACGATTCACAGTGGTTTTGACCATGATGTTTTTCAGATGCTAAATATGCACTTCAACTATGAGAGCTTCGCAGCAAGAGTTAAAAATTATGTATTATGTATTATGTATTTACACTGTTAGTAAACTCTGCTGTGTGAGATGAAGAATAGACCCATTTATAACTGAACATATATATTAAAATAAAAAAATACATTCTCTGTGGATTGTATTTATTTTATCAGAGCTTCCAATTACATCTGACATTCTTACCTGAGGAACATAGCAAATAAAAATGCTAATAATAGTGTAGAATGATAAGTGTGTGTGTTCCTTAAAATTTATAGCTCAAATTTGAAGCCGACCAGCTTTCTCTTAAGTGAAACACCTACTAATCATACTTTCAGCAAGGGATCCCCACGTTGACATTTTAATTATGATACCATTCTTTCTCAGGCATGCTGCTTTAATAAAGAGCCTTTCTGTTGCCTTAAATCTAAAATTAATTAAGTCAATGTACTCCTTGGTAGCATATGGATCATAGACAATGGGCAAGAATAAGATTCAAAATATACTATACTTTACAAAGTTGTTTGACAAGGAAATGACAATAAGTCTGTCTAAGAAAGTGTTTCCTTCCGAATACGTATAACTGAAAACAGAGTATTGCTGATTTGTAAGGATATTGCAGGAAAATGCTAATTTTCCAAAAGCAACGTGGGTTTTCTAGACAGGCAAACATCACTTACCTGTTGAACTATTTTTTTTTCCTTTTCAGAAACAGAATTATCAGTGGGGAAATCCAGCCTCGATAAAATGCGGTAATTACTCCTTATTCAATAGTAACTACAAGAGGAGACTAAGATAAAAACAGCAGATTGCAGTGTGAAGATTGTGAGCTACCCTTGAAGTAGCTAATTAGTCCAGAAAGAAAGCATCCTTTTAACGTCTGACCAAGACATGTGATCCTCACACAAAACCCTTACTAGGTGCTATAGTTCTTCAGTTTAGGTAAAGCTCATACTTTTAAAGCGCTTAATTGAAGAACTGACTTCAACTGACATTTTCCATCACCTAATATAAATCTGATGGCAAATAATAGTTATTTCCAGTTGAATTTTTTTTTCCTTCTTCCCTTTTCATTTCCATTTTGCTTTCCTTCCGCCCGCCCGACCTCCCTCCCTCCCTGTCTGCCTTCCTTCCTTCCTTATGCAAACATTGAAGGAGGCTCTGATCAATGACCTTTTTAAAATTTAGACTTTTGCAGAAAATGAAGATTACACATTTAAATAATACTTACAATGTAGAAATTTAACTCCCAGAGTACAAATCTAAGACATTATTGCTAACTGTTGCAACACAACTTGTGCTAATTCTGGTGGTGTAGCCAGAGTTAATGCCATCCGGGGCATAATAAAATGTTGCACCCCCTCACCATCCACCCTGTCCCTGTCCATCTGGTTGTAAGGCTACAGCCTCAAACCCATACATACACATGTCTGTCCATGCATATGCACATACGCCATCACCAAATGAACACTCACCGCAGAAGTTATCTCACCCAGAAACCTAGCAAAGAGTGGGGACCCCAAGATAAGTGGCTGGGGACTTAGATGATCCCAACAGTGAGGAGGCTCAGGTGTAGGCAAGTGGTAGGCAAGCGGTACCTCCTGCTGTGCATCACCAGCACCCCTGTCAGCAGTGCAAGCTGGCTGGTCTGCCAACTACATGATAACACACAGAAGCTTCCCTTGTGCACCCCTGCCAGCACACATACACTGCCCTTACACATGCCTGCCCATACACACACATACACTGCCCTTACAGAAACTTGCCCTTACACACACATATACACGCTGCCTTTACATACACCTGCACATATACACATACACTGCCCTTACACGCGCCTACCCATACCCACACATATATGAATACACTACCTTTACACACACATCTTCCCATGCATGCCCTTATACACGTCTGCCCATGTACACAAACATGCACAAGTACGCTTGCGATACACACAGACATACTGGCCCACACTTGCCCTTACAGCACCCCTTTATCTCCATCATCTACCCTCCTTTCTCACTATCCAATACCCAATTTTCCCCATCATCTACCCCTTTTTCTCACTATCCCTACCCCCCTTTCTCCTCTTCTTCTATCTTCTGTATTCCATCCTGTCGTGGGAGCGCCAGGTGTGTCACTCCACACCTCTGCTTTTGGTGCTCCCTAAGCACTATTCACAGGGAATTGATTCAGAGGACCAGTATATGACATCATATCCTGGCCCTCGGCATCAAGGGAGCACGGAAGCTAAGGTCTGAACTCGCACTCCCTTAACGTGCGAGTTTGTGATCTCCTTAACCAGTCCTGCTCCTCTGCGTCCCTGTGGGCATCTGCTACCCAGGCCAGTGCTTCGGATGCCTTGCACCTGCCACGACGCAGCCCTGAAGACCAGGCCGAGGGCCTCTGCCCGCTGCTTTGTGCCTCACCACTCCTATAGATATGGTACTGGCTGATTCTACATCGAAACCACTGCACATCTAATAAGATTATAATAAAACTTCTAATTGATGTTCCTGCAGGAGATGCTTATTACAGCTAATGTAGTAAGCCACTAATGTGAATACTTTTATGTTGGGTGATATTAGTTTTGCTGTCTGTTTTCCCTTTGAATACCTGCACACATTTCTCTGCCAATACCTGCACACCCAATTGAATCGCTTAGTAGAAGTTAGTAGAAGATGTCATTTTTTTTTAGTAGTTGCAGTCTATAACGCACAATTGCTATTTTGGGGATTTCAGACGAGTATAATAACCCAGAGCACCCAAAGATGGTGTTCAGGAGTAATTGTGCAGTAGCGGAGTTTGACAGGGCCTGGAGCAGGGCGACTGCACTCTCCCGAGTGTTGAGCACCTAGGGTTGTGCGGCCACATAGCAGCGGATGTGGTCCAGAACAAAACAAAGTGATATCCTGCAGGCACCCTAGAGCAGGCATGAGACATTGCACAACAGACAAATGTACGGGATGCTGCAGGCTGGGAGTATGGAAGCTAAGCAGAGTAACAGTTGAAACATATCAAGCAAGGAGGACAGAGTGAGCAAGGGACAGGTTGACCGAGCAAGAAACATAGCCAGACAAGACATACTTAATATAGGACACAACAAAGGACAGGAAACAAGGACCAAAAGGGATGGAGTGAGGAGCCGGGATCCTTGGACGCTTCTCCTTTAATCAAGAATAGGACATCCTTATAAAGGAAACAGGAGCTGAAGCTAAGAGCAGGACTGGAATAAAGTGTCAGAAGTAAACGGCAGAGCACAAGGAAATCCAGGAATGGATAACAGCAAAGGGGGAACTCTAGCGAGACAGAGGAACTCTAGCCAGACTGGGGAAACTAGAGAGAAGCAGCTCCACAGCCTGAATGGACCCTGACACCACCATCAATACCAATAAATCTTTTGATTAAGCCCAAAGTGGCTCAGCAATTGTATAATTTACCATTAAATGCTCCCAGTATCTATCTCTGCCCTGCTTTGAAGAAACCAGACTTAAATGTATATGTAGAAAAAAGTACGCATACCTACCCGTGCCTGACTAACCCTGGCCACATGTAAGGCTAGTCCCACCAATCACTAAGCCACTGCCCACTGAAAAGGGATGGATCTGGGTAGACTGGATGGGCCGGATGGTTTTTATCCATCACTTTCTATGTTTCTATTTTTCTGTTTCCCAGGTATGTGAATAAGGGTATGATTAAACACAGGCATTGGAGTTACTAGGGCTGTGTCCAGAACTAAGTAGATCGATAAAAAAAGAATGACTTTAGTTGTAAGTTTATCAATATAAGCACACACATATAATGTCACTTTAGGTCTTGTGTATGTTAAAAAAAAAAGTATCACATATAATTTTTTGTTTACATACATTTAACCTATCTGCCCCACAATTAAGTTATTCTGAGCAGGAAATCGGTATATGGAATGTTTATTTTTCTTATTTATTTTGAAGTAAAAAGGAATGTATTTATAGTAGCCCTTTTAAAAAATTATGTCTTGGAAAATGGTTTAAGATCAATACACTCTCTAAAATTTTAGACTAATAAGTCATGACAGTTGCATATACTCAGACTCAACAGAACAACACATAAATATAACGTTATATAGTTTGATTTATTTATTAATTGTCTGTCTAGTGTAAGTGCCTTTTTTAATACCATATTAGTATTGACTGTCTTTTTTTCATATGTGAAGAATTTAACCTCAAAATGAGTTCCCTTACACCACAGCTTTGATGGAAACCTCTTCTTCTACAAACAAAGAATTTATCGATAGATTTGTTCCATTAGTTGTATTTACCTGTCAAACGGGAGCATGTTAATGAGTTATTTCTCAAGCACTAATGAGAACAGTAATAATATCTAATGTTTCCAAACAGCCGAGGAATGCAGCAAACCTCAGCCTCTTCGTTACAACACTACGAGGAGACTAAAAGACCTATACAATTAGTGAAGGGAAGACAGTAACATTTACAGTATCTCACAAAAGTGAGTACACCCCTCACATTTTTGTAAATATTTTATTATATCTTTTCATATGACAACACTGAAGAAATGACACTCTGCTACAATGTAAAGTAGTGAGTGTACAGCCTGTATAACAGGGTAAATTTGCTGTCCCCTCAAAATAACTCAACACACAGCCATTAATGTCTAAACCTTGGCAACAAAAGTGGAAATGTCCAAATTGGGCCCAAAGTGTCAATATTTTGTGTGGCCACCATTATTTTCCAGCACTGCCTTAACCCTCTTGAGCATGGAGTAGAGCAACAATTCTTTTTTTCAGATCCTGAGAGAGTTGCCATGAGGTGCCATGTTGAACTTCCAGTGACCAGTATGAGAGAGTGTGAGAGCAAAATTTAACACAAATTTAACACACCTGCTCCCCATTCACATCTGAGACCTTGTAACACTAACGAGTCACATGACACCCCGGGGAGGGGAAATGGCTAATTTGGGCCCAATTTGGACATTTCCAATTAGGGGTGTACTCACTTGTGTTGCCAATGTTTAGACATTAACGGCTATGTGTTGAGTTATTTATTATTATCATCCTTGCCCAGATAGTCCCTCATCATAATTTCTGTTTATCCTCTGTCATTATAACCAGTGGAGGAACCCAGGATTCAGAGTTCAATAGACAAAGTCCATCCAAAGAGGACATTGTTTGTGCCACTACTCGCTGCCTAGAATGAGGAGCAAGGTGCAGCTTCCATTGGATACCAGTCACCTGACAACCTCCTAATAAGCGTGCAACAGCAGGGCCCCTCTCATACTTCTGAGCTAGTATATCTTAACATATGCACATATGCCAGATTTGTATATTGATAATTTCAATTGCTTTTTATTGTTCATTTTTACTCTCCCCTATTTTAATAGTGCAATATGCTGGTTCTCTTTAAATAAATTGTAATGTAATAAATATAATCATGGTTCCCAAAGTTTCTCTAAATATATAAAATAGAAAAATTGTCGTAATTTTGTGTATGATAAGTTTAAGAAGAGAAGCAACCTTTTGCTATGATCAAGCAGACTGGGTTGGTCAGGTATTCCTAAATTTAAGTGTATTAAAGTGGCTCTATTTAGAAAAGTGGTACAGAGTGTCAAATATTGCAAATGGTGAATGAGTTAAACACAGTACCTCCACAATGGCACTTGGTGTTTGGTCTGTGTATTTCCGGGCATGGACTCGGAGACTGGAATATTCCTGGTCTCCCGTAATTGGACAACAATGGCAGCCAAAAATAAATGGAATGACATTGTGGTCAATGCTGAATGCGCTTGGCAGGTAGCCTCTGTAACTGAGTGATCACTGCAAGCATTGATCTGCATATCAGATTGTAACTGTAGACAATTAATCCCTCAGACCTTGCTGGAAGTACATACAAATCTGAATTGAGCAAGCAAGATTAACTATTTCCCTACTGTGTGAGAACTAATGGAAGAATACAACACTGAAGCTGAAATAGGTCACAGAGGGTCTATGACTTTTAACGAAAATTAGGATTAAACACAAGAGGTGCTTTACATTGTTATTATATAATTAATTTTATTGTCTAATTATGTACCCAAGGACCTGATTTATCGAGCTCAATATCCACAATGTATAAACATTTTTTATATCCTGTTTTATATTTGCAGTCTCTGTTGGGTCCCATTATGCATCACGGATAAGGTCCGTAGACCCTAGTTCTTGAAGTAAACACAAAGCATATGAACAACAAGTGGCTCTTTAAACAAAATATAACTATATAAACAGAACAAATAAACACGTCAATACTATTAACAATAAGTAGATTCAATGCAGATATTATTTTTTGTTCCATCTCTATTTTGTGGCAGGTAGTGATCGAACTTTTGACTTGGAACACATGGCTTGCTTTTTATTGTACAAATGTAATTTGCTATACTGTGTTTTATTCCTCCCTGCTACAAGTTACTTAATACCCTGTCATTTAGAATATCCAGATATTTTTATTCTGTAGTAAATATAGGAAAATAAATCATATTGATTAAATATAATGGTGAACAATACAAATTAAATGTGTAAAATGTTATAATGTCATGACGATTGCATCTTATAAATGATAGACACAGGATCAGGTTCAGAACAATATACAATTAAACAAAAAACAATTTTAATTGTGCAACCTAAAATCATACCTATAACATGTGCTATACAATGTCAATTATGTTATATAAAAACCTGTGCCAAGGCAGCTTACCCTACATGACTACCATTGTTTCTTTCTAAATAACATTTGCCATAAAACCCATGAATGATCTTTGTGTAAAACATTTTACACCAATGAATTGATTTAAATGTTAAGTTATAATGTGCAAGTTTTTGAGATTTTGACTTAAAACTCCTTAAAGCTTAGAGAATACAAATCATTCCAGTCCAAGAGTGTATCAGTGATTGTTGATAATCATTAATTCTCGATTCTCTTTTTGATACGTTTATGGCTGTACACTCCTAGCCAGGCATATATATAAAGTGACGTATCACTTTAGACAGGGCTACAAAAAAAATACAAAAAACATTTATTCACTCCAATGCTTTTTTAGGATAATTTGCTAATGAGTTAAATAATTTTTTTTGTACAACTTCCATTCTGTGAAAATGGACTGGTGCCACTTCCATATGTGTAAAACCCAAATTAGTAAGTGTGAATGTAAGTTATGTGACTAATTCATAGTTAATGTGATACTGAAATAGGAGGAGCTGTCCTGTGACTAATTTCCAGTCTTGGAAGTGGGAGACTCAATTCTTTGTCTCCTTGTGGTTGATGTGTCCATATTATTATAATCTGTTATATTACCACATGTCCATGTAATTAGCGTGTACTGTTTTAAAATGTTGGAAATGTTCTGTACTGGGTCTATGTAAAGGGACACAGGGTATCTGATAAGTTATTAATACAAAACCTAAATCTTAAAGGTTGGTGGCTAATTTATGGGTAACTGCTGCTAATGGCAACTCCCCTTTTTTTCCAAATCTGCAGGATCACGATAGCCGTAGTTCAAAAGAAGCTTGAAAAACAATTTGTGGTTAACACAAGTTTAAACATACATGTAACTTTGCAAAAGGAAATGTAAAATACATTGAAAAGGTATGTAGAATTTTCAAATATTAAAAATATATAACTGCATCTAATTTTGCTATTTAGTACCATTGCATATTATTTATCAGCCCAACATTAGCATTAGTATAATTTTCAACTATCCAAACTTCTTTATCTATCCAAATTATTTTTCGCTAAATATCTGAAAAATGTTATAGCATGGACATCAATTTCTGGAGCACTGAAAAAAATGTACAGGATATATGGTAGCAATATAAATAACTAGTGAAGAGTGAAACATTTGTGAGATGATTCATTAAAATAGGTACAAATTCTGGGCTTTGATTCATTTGGAGTTTGACATTTACAGTTGTAAAGCCGATGCCAAAATAAATTCACACCCATTTCAGTGGCAGAGATAGAAAAAATGGTCAATTTAAGATGGAATTTTAGATGTCATCTAATTGTTCCCTGTTTTCTCATAACACAATTCATTTATTTTTTAAATAAAGTTGGCTTATTGACACACAAAAAGAAAAAAAATCCGAGAAAGTATTTCCCAGCATTTTAGGTCATAAAACCAAGTTATGGGGACTCCGGGTCAGGTGATTTGCAAACTTCCACCAAAATTATATAACTCCCTTAAATGCTTTTATCTCTACAACCCACTACTTATAGCTTTTACCCTTACTATTTTCTTCTTAAAGTTTCTGTTTAGCACTACTGTTTGAAGGGACAAATATCTATAATATTTTTTCAGATGCATATTTTTGTGACTTAATATCATTTTAAACAACTATGACCTCACAAGTCCCTTTTTCAAGTTGAATTAAAATCACGGCTAGTTTTGGTGATAGTGCAAATTGTATTTTCACCAATCACGATCTTTCATTCTAGAGTAGGAATGAAAGTCTTCATACAAATATTATAAGGTCTAAATATAATCTAACCTCATCCCATCATGAATTGATCTCTACCATATCCATCACTCCCGAATAAAACCCACAGGAAATCTGCTTCCTCCACTCAATAGTAGGGACTTAAGATGTCCTGAGCAGACCATCCTTCTTCAGGAGAGAGAGAAAATAATCTGATTATTTATGCCCTCTTATGTTGTATCTCCCTCCAGACTGCATTACCAGGAAACAAATGCGAAGGTGTTCCCTTGGAAAGAGGGTCAGAGACTAATAAATGCAAAAAAATGGGACATCGAAGAAAGCCCTAGAGGACCAAGACTTCAATTACATGAATTGGTGTCTAGTCTAAGCTGCCACTTAGAGTTCTTATTTTTTATTTTAATTAATAGTCACAGCTGGAAAGGCCCCCTTTTTCTAGCATGGTCTTTATTCTCTGTTTGGGCAGATTTCACAGGAGAGATAAATGGATCTCAAAGAAGGTACATTTTTATCCTCTACGTTAATCATTAAAGCTATTGAATATATAGTTACCGCAGAATTACAGGAGTGAATAATGGCTAGCACTAAAATTTAATGTATTATATAGATCAGAGCTAATTCCAGCAACATAATGATGTGTGTGTGGAACACCGGCTAACATCTTTTTCCATAGTTCTTTTTCTTGTTAACCCTGTGAGCCAATATTTTAGATGCTGAGGACATGGTTTCACCATTGGTTTTATTGGTCTATATAGTAATTATTATTGTGTTATACTGATTACTAACTTCTGTTCATCCCTACATGACCAACTATATCTTTTTTTAATAGGACAATACCAACAATGGCTTAACAGATTAGGCCACGAATGTAGGTTTCTTAGGAAGAACCTGGATTTTGTGAATGTTCTGGAATTCTAAAATGGAGAAACTTGAGTTTACAGAAAGACTAGTAGATTTGTGGCATGGTTAAAACTAAAACACAACATGTACATAAAATGCACACGAGTAGACAACCAAAAAATTATGCTGACATGAAAAGAACCAAAATGACCCAAAAGCACCACAGAATAAACATAGATGAAAGCCATGATGTCCATTTTTTTGTGCTATAGTTTTTTTTTCCAAGTTTGGAGACATAATGTGTAAATTAGTAGGATTTTGAGGCTTTCCAAATCAGTTAATGTCATGACCCTGGATTTGTGGATTACAAATTAGTACATTATATTGTGTATGATAACATTTTTCCCCCTCATAAAGTAAAAGCTTGCTTTCTGCAATCTACAGATATTGTTTGCAAGGTAACCCCTGGTGAATCATTGTAACAATATTAAAAGGAATCCCTTTGTAATGATTGTGGGCCTTAATTAGCTTTCTCTGCCCGAGTTGTAAAACACATTGATAGATGAGCAAACAGTACTGTGGATCATTATTCTTCCAGAGATGAGCTTATTAGCTGATTATGAATCATTAACAAAGTCTACAAGGGATTTCCTTATCTAATTCCATAGTTTTTTTCCACTGCTGTCTTAACACCCAGTGCTGTTTGGGTTACAGGGAAAAATGTGTAAATTATCAGAGATCCTCAGGGTACCAAAGTGTTTCTCACCTCTGTCCTCAAGTACCGCTAACAGGTCAGATTTTAAAGATATTCCACCCTGAGATTAGGAGGAATAGTTTAATTGACAGATCCTCTAATTACCACTTCCACTATGACACATGGACATATTTAACTATTTTGAGTGTGATATCTTGAGCATTCCAGAGAATTGTGTGAACGTTGAATGCTTATTTAAATTAGGATTAGGTTCTTCCAAGTTCTAAATAGAAGGCATAATAAGCATTGACCCTGACAATACCTTTCACAAACAACCTGTGAAATAGGCCAGGGCTTTCAGATTCAGCATAAACATACAATATTACTATGCTTCAGGCACAAAGGTAAGTAGCTTAATCATAGTGGTCGAAATGGGTGAAGATGACGGTTTGTACCCGTGATCTAAAAGAATAACTAAAAAGTTGCCAATTGTCCCAATTTAGCTGCACAGAGTTGGGGACACTTTTAGTTATAAACAGCATTAACTATTATTATGCCATCACTAGACACCTTTAGTGTCCAGAGAGACAGAATCTCTCATGTCTGATCCCAAGATGACTTTTTGGGCTGTTTCAACTTTACATCAAACTCTTGTCATAAAAGGAACAGATGTTGCTTGTGTGAGCCAGAGTGGTGATGTAACAGAAATTCAATAACAATGCAATATTTTGAGAGCTGTTCACAGATTTCAAATCTCAAATATAATTGCAAACATGGATTATATGACTTTCAAATAATTACTTAAAGTGGTAAATGTCCATGAAAATAAATCTGCTAAAAAAATGGCAATATAGTATGCTCACACCGGACAGCAAAAACAAAACACACAGAACTTCTGCTCCTGTTCTGTCACTCCTAGAACCCATTATTTTGCTGTACATAAAAGAGAATTAAAACCTGTGGGGCAGCTGAGGGGCAAAGGGGGTCCTTAAGACTTTCTGATCATGGTGATGACCAACATTCATTATGTTCAGAGATTATGAAATGGCTTTCTGAAAAAGACTTCACTGTAATGTAAAGAAGCCTACCAATCATTTTATAACTTCATCGTATGATTGTGTTATGGGAAGTCAGAAATAGAAAATGTATATTAAACACAGCAGGGTGGCAGGATATCAAACAGAATCATATAATCCAGTTTTTATTCCGATAACAAACAACTAGGAGAAGCACTTGGTGGAACATACCAGTTCATACTTGGATGATATGAACTTATTTCTGGAATAAGGTTTCACTATACCTCATGCTGTTTATACAGAACTTGGCTATGTTTAGTCTGAAATTCCCAGACTTTTGAACAGCATAAAAATAATTTTATATACGGTATATCGCTACATTATACATAACTGTCTTATTTATGATACATATCGTATACACATCAGAAAGGACAACAGGTAAACTTGTCTAAAGTCATCTGTTCTACGCCGTTCAGTAGGAAATGTTGTATGCACTATATTGTATCTCACCAATGCCATGACTATTTTGAAGTGCCAAAATTTCCGCTGTGTGGCTAATGAATAGTTAATGTGGAGAGATCTCCTAAAACCTAGAGTATTGTGTTTAGTTGTTCAAGAAAGATATCGGCATTCTGGTGAGAGTTCAGAGGAGGTCTACTAAAATGGTGACTGGTTTGTGGATAAAAATGATCAAGAAAGTCATAGGGATCTCAATATGTATTGAGAAAAGAAAGAAGAGAGCGGTGATATATGAAACATTTAAATACTTAAAGGGAGGTTAATTTCCAAGAAGGATTAATGTAAAATAAGAGGTTGAGAGGCTTTAATTGTGTGTTAGATAATTGGAAGAGACTCCCAAACTATCTACAATGTAAAAACTCTGGATTAATCACTGAGGTTTTCACCACTTGGATCCGTTACTTTACAGAAACAGTTTACTGCTGAATCCATTTGGAATCCAAGTTGGATTTTATTAACACTTTAAACCTCAATTTCTTTAAAATCCTACTCTTACAGTTTTGTTTTGGTCTTTTTTTTTTGTTAGAAAAGTGATATGTCCTGATAAATGTATAGTGGGTATAACAGGGTTGTTGCTTTTGTAAACCATATTAATTGGGTCCTTTGTCCACCAGGTAGCGACTGAATCAAGTATGCTGAATATGATACAGCTGCTTTAGTGATTAAAATCCTTATTAACGTTTTGTACGTTTCACGGCAATTCATATTACTATGTTAAACAAGGATTACTAATTACACACACATTAAATTGGGACAATAAGAGATATAACAACGATTTGGAATGACTAATATAATTTCCAGTTACTCATAATCACGCCTCTGTGTTCAGTTATTTGTTTTGCATGAAGTACGTCTGTTTTTAATCTATGTTTTTCTTTGCATATATATATACATTGCTTGGATTGCGGCTCTTGGGAATTGCTATTTTTAGGAAGGTGCATTTAATTCATGGTTTGGCTACATAAGTCCTTTTGAAGAACATTATTAATTCAGCTATAAATATACATGATGGGTCGCTGTAGAGAATGCTAAGTTTTACAGGGGGAACATTTACAAGGCTTTATCTAGACAAGGTGGTGTCCTTCACTGGAGGACAATGCATGGCTGTTACCTCAGCATTTATGTCAAATCTAAGTCAGTCATTTGATTTCACTTTTATACATATGCTTAGGCGCTCAGAAAATGACTCCAGATAGACGAGGGGAGCTGGCTTTAGAGAGGAGGTCAGACACAAGGTGGTCAGGCTACACATTTACAGCTTTTGTTTATCTCAATTCATTTAACCCACATGGAGGCAAGGTTGTGCTCAATGTTATTTTTGAAATTAGCTCATAGGCACAAACAAAAAAAAATATATCTGTATAACAAATACATTTCAGTGTTTTCTATTATATCCCTTGGATACCCGCCAGCTTTGTCAGATCTTTCATGACAGTTCCTACAATGGGGATTCGGTCAATTATGATTTTACTAAGATTTTTTTCAAATATTTTTGGATAATCTCCAATGTAATTAACCCGATGTTTTTTTTTTTTTCATTTTCATTACGATTTCCCTGCCAGCATACGTGCCATTTGTCTGTAAAATGACAAAAGGTAGATTGTGTTCCTCTTCTGATTTTGCTGTAATATGGACATTTAGTAACTTATTGCATTGTGGCTGCAATTGTCTTGCTGCAGGGTGTCCTTGGAAATTACTTTTTATTGCAAGTCGGACGTTGTACTTCTTGAATTGACCAGTTCCTATGTCCAGCTACTTTAACAACAAAATAAAGATTTGAAGAATATAAGAAACATAAATACTGTAAGTATCCTCCAGAGCTGTAAAGCAGTTCCAGCAAAATTGTTGTTTAAAGAAACACAGAATGATGCCCATGGAGCCAGAGTGGGTCCTGAATGGGATCTTAAGTAGGGCTACGCCTGGCTCCATTTTTGGTAGGCTGGAGGTAGGGTTAAGTAGGGTGGTTATCTAAGGGGTTGTGTCAGAAGGCTGGGGGCCATTTAGTTGTCCCTGTTTGTCCCTTCCTCCATGTTTATGTTTAGGGTGGTGGTGTTTAAGCTGTCACAGCTGGGGCGGTAGCTTACCAGGCATCTAGGGGGTGCGAATGCTCTGGGGGACAGCATTTGGTGGGAGGTTCCCAGTAGGTGAGAACGAGAGCCTCAGGTCTGGGTTTGGGCACCTTAGTATGTCCCTCCCTGTGTGGTGGTACCTAGATTGCCCGGTAGGCTTAATATGATTTTAGGTTTATTCATGATAACTATTGATGTTTATTGATGTTATATATGATATTTATGGTGTTCAGTTTTGGTAGTCTTTGCCTTGTTAACGCAAAAGAGGTGTTAGGCCTAAGGTTACGTGGCAATGACTTATTTGTCTTTATTGGGTAGTAGCAAATTGAGTGGGGCCTAGCCCCAATATCAAGGGTACTTCATGGTCAGGGTCATAAGTTACTAGGGAGGGACAAGGAGCAGGTTAAATTTTGGAAGAATAGGTTGAGAGAAAAAAGAAAAAAATCCCCCTAGACTGCTAGTAATACCCATCCCTGAACAACATTGATATGTCTGCAATGTCCACGGACACCAGGCCGGACACAGTTCTAACACAATATCCATAATGTCCCCCTTTACCAAAGATAATGAACTAATCTGTATTATTAGACTGTATACAAAATTATATTAATATATTGGATTCTTTATCATGTAAATTTAAAAAAAATTCATCAATAAATACAAGTTGGAATCACGTAACAGGCTTTTAATATATGAATTAGTAGGTGCTTGGGGCAAGCATGCTAATGTGGTGGTCTAATTTACAGGACTGGCGTGAAAGCCACTGCCTGCTACCTGTGAGATAACATCATTAACAGGTAGGATGTAGCCCTCAAGGTAGGTTTTAAAACTTAAAACACAAAAAGCTTGGCTTGACTGGAATATTTGTTTGAGCTTATTTTTGTTTAAGATAAAAATGAGTTTTTATCTGTGATAATTAGGAAGTTCCTGATAATAACCTCTGCTCTACTTCTACAGGCATAAGAGGTAGATGACCATGGGCTACAATTCTCTGTCTCTATTTAGTTTGCTGATGCCCCTTTTCCTTTTGTTATATTGAGTGTTATATTAATGCACACTTTAATGATTCCAAAAGTATTTTTCAAAAAATTCAGTCAATATAGTATTCTTCGTGTTCGTCTTCGTGGGAGGGGGGAAAACCTTTGTATTCCACGAATAGTCGCCCGTTTCTGTTTTTGGTTCAGGCGAATATTCATGTACATTCTTCGTGTTCGTTTTTTTGTTTTGTTTTTTTTTGTAGGAGGGGTTAATACAGGGTTAACGCGGTAGGCACTACACAGCAGCTTTGGTGCCAGGATTGTAAAGGTTCGTACGAGCAACTCTATTGGTGGCCGGCAGGGGCCTCTTCTGACACCAACCAATGAAGTGCAAGTGCCCCCTGCTGGCGACCAATAGAGCCGCTCGTACAGACTTTTAAAATCCTGGTGCCGCAACTTGGCTGGGGAGATCACTGCAGGGGGTTTCTTCTTTGATGCCAGAGGAGGCCCCTGCAGGTGACCAATAGAGTCGCTTGCATGACCCTTTAACTCCTAAAGGGAAACTTGGCCTGTCTCCCCGCTCCAAGAGTTAAAGGGCTGTGCTAGCTACTCTATTGGTCACCTGCATGGTCCTTTTACTCCTAACAGGGAACCTGGCCTGTTTCCCCGCTCCAAGCAGTAAAGGTCCTTAACTCCTGACAGGGAACCTACGGATTTCCGCTCCCGTTATCTAAGCATCGGGAGAGGGAATCCGTAGGTTCACCGCCAAGAGTTAAAGGTCTGTACCAGCGACTCTATTTGTCGCCGGCAGGGAGCTCCTCTGCCATTGGTTGATGGCAGACGAGTCCCCTGCTGGCGACCAATAGAGTTGCTCGTACAGACTTTTAAAGTCCTGGTGCCGCAACTTGGCTGGGAGAGACCACTGGTTTCCCCGCTCCAAGAGTTAAAAGTCCGGAAGAACCAATTGCACAGCCCTTTAACTCCTGACGGGGAACTTGGCCTGTCTCCCAACTCCAAGAGTTAAAGGCCGCCAGGAGGTAAAGGGCTATAAGAACCAACTGATGCCAATGGAGGCCCCTGCAGGTGACCAATAGAGACGCTCGCACACCCCTTTAACTCCTGACGGCGAACCTATGGTTTTGCACTCCCGTTAACCCCTGTGATGCTGCATAGATAAGATAGGCTAGATGGGGAAGGGACCAGGGAGATTAGTAACCGAAGACGAACACGAAGATTCTTGGTGTTGTGTGTCTTCGTATATGTTTTGATCCCGCCGTGTTCGTATGTTCGGTATTCGGGCCGAATATGAATGCAGTGTATACCATGGAAGTCAAAAAATTGGTAAACCATCCATGGGGCCCAAGCTGCTCAGAGGGTAGCTGAGCGTCATAGGAGTTGTAGTTCTACAGCAAGTTGAGAAGTAACTACTGGGGTAATGTTTTATACTTTTTTATATCGCAGTGAATCTTTTTGTAGCCTTATAATCCCATTTTTTGTAATAGACTGAAATAGATGTGTGATTATATTAGACACAAATGGTTGAGTCTGCACATTCCTTAATTGTCTGACATGTTCATCAGATTCCAATAATATATAAATCTGAGCAGGTCATGAGTTTATTGATGACATTTTGATGCATGGGAAAAATGCTTAGTTCAGCTAAGCTTATGAGGAAAAAAAAACACCAATTTATTGTTTATTAAGGCTTTTAAAAGAATATACAGTTTGGAGCCTAAGAGAAAAATGTTATGAAGTAGTCTTTTCTTGGAGCCGATATGTGTAACACTCATCATATATCCCAAAAGTACGCTTCAAAAGGTGGCACTTTGTGCTCTAAAAGTGGCCTAATAAATTGATTACTAACAAAAACATATTTTACTTCAGGTAAGTATTTGAAGAAAAAATTATTTCACTGGACAAAGTGGGCACATGCCCAAGGCCAACTAACAACAGGGTGCCCACCAGAGCCGGTCCTTTACATGGGTCCTAGTGACAGAGGAGGAAATGTGCCACTCCAATACGTGTTCTTTCGGGATAGATTTGTGGCGAAAGTGAAGAGTTTCAGCACCTCTTTTCTCTGCAAATCTATCTGCATTATTCTGGTCTCTTGTTGCACCTTGCACCCATTCCTACAATCGGGAGAGATGGTGTGCCCAAAAGCTTCTCCCTTTTTGCGGAAGTGCACTGGGATCAGTGACGTACTTGGGTGGGGAAGCCAGCACTTTTGTAGCATGTGTATGCATAAGTGTATGTGCATGGATGTATATGAGTGTGTTAGCATGGATGTGTATGGGTAAATGTGTCAGGATGGATGTGTTAGAAACACAGTTGGGTATTGGTCGAGGGGTCCACTATTATATGCTTTGCCCAGGGCCAACCAAAGCCTTAAATCGGCCTGTTTGTCAATATGCTATTTTGTGTAGGTCCCTCTTTTGCTGCCAAAACAACCCTGACCCGTCGAGGCATGGACTCCAATAGACCTTTGAAGGTGTGCTGTGGGATCTGGCACCAAGACATTAGCAACAGATCATTTAAGTCCTGTAAGTTGTGAGGTGGGGCCTCCATGGATGCATCCTAGCTTCATGTGTTCTCCAGGTAAGCAAGCACACGCACCTGGCCATCCAGGTGAACGAAGAGGTGATTAATCAGACCAGGTCACTTTCTTTCATTCCTCCGAGGTCCAATTCTTATGCTCACGTACCCAACGTAGGGCTTTCAGCAGTGAACAGGGGTCAGCATACGCAGACCCATACACGAGAAACTGCGATGAAATTTCTATTAGAACCAGCTACAGTAGCTTGTTTGTTGGATCTGACCAAACGGGACAGCCTTCGCCCCCCACATGCATCAATGAGCCTTGGCCATCCATGACCCTGTCGCCAGTTTGCTGCTTTTTCTTTCTTAGACAATTTTTGATAGGTACTGACCATTGCAGACCAGGAACTACCCGCAAGAGCTGCAATTTTGTAGATGCTCTGACCTAGTCATCTAGCCAACACAATTTACCCCATGTCAAAGTCGCACAGATCCTTAACTTGTCCATTCTTCCTGCTTCTAGCACATCAACTGTGAGGACAAAATGTTTACTTGCTGCCTAATATATCCCAACCACTGACAGGTACCATGATAACAAGATTATCATTGTTATTCACTTAACCAGCAAGTGTACATACCTCTCTGCTATGGCAAAGAGTGGTAAGTTTGTATGGGTACCTGCTGCCGTTAAGACACTGACAGCAATACCTTACATTGAAGCATGTCTCTTCTTGTCTCTTCTGTCTTGCATCCTATCTGCTTTGTATAATTTCAAGCGTAGCGCTCCCAGAAAAAATGTTGAAGCACGCCATTTATGCAAAAATATTGGCAGGAGTTGTGTTTTTTTTATCATGATTTCCTGCAAAGTGCTTGTTTCCACACTTTTTAGGAAGTGGGTGAACGTTCTAGCCCAGCTTTACATACGACATGGAACATCATTGTCACATTCTAACCCACCAACCAGTTGAGAAACACTGTCCTAGGGGATGATCTTCAAAATATTGTTACAAGACGATTGAAAGGTTTGATTGTTTCAGATTTGAAAATTGCAGACAATGTGTCACTATCACATACGATATACACAGTCCCGGGCATGCAAATTAATTTATACAGGAATAGCGGGTAGCATGTTCCGATTTGAATTAAGTTCCTTAAATAGAAAGCTAATGTAGATTTAATATGACAGTTATTGCATGTTAATTAAACATCAACTGATTGCTGGCCGTTTTGGTAGAGATATTGAAGTTTGCTAATTATCCAGTAGATAAATCAATTCACTATGTCGTTGTATCAATTTGCATAGGCAATACAGCTGGAATTAGATTATGTATTACACGTGCAGTCGGATATATGTGCTCAAGATAAATCCTGTAATCATACAAGGAGCAAAAAAAGAGCATGTGGAGATGCTTTATGAATTAAAGGTACTTTACTTTTTCAGACTGAATAGTCGGAAAAAAATCACAAGGATTACTCGCAATCCCACTGCTATGAAAACTGTATTCACAATAAAACACTGCTAATTAGCTACAACACACAAAATATGTAATTTTTTTGCACAAGGAGACAGTAAGAGGTACATTTTTGTGCCAATTTCACATCTTTGAAAGTTTACAGTATCTCTCTCTCTCTTTCTATATATGTATATACCGTATTTGCTCGATTATAAGACAAGGTTTTTTTCAGAGCAAATGCTCTGAAAAATACCCCTTGTCTTATAATCGAGGTCGTCTTCTAATCAGACCTAAAAAATGTCAGCTGGGGCCAGGCTGCTTACCGGTGCTTTGGTCGCGAGCGGCATCTCTTCTACTAGCAGCAGGAGAACAGGAAGCTAGCAGAGTGTCACATAATTCTGCCTCCCCCCTCCTTCCTCTGGGGGCGGGCCAGAGAAGTTGCTCGCACAGCCGGGCCCCTGCAGAAGTCTTCGAGTGAGAGATCTGCAGTTCAGGTAAGGGGGTGGGGGAGGGTTTTTGAGCAAGTATGTGTGATTAATGGAATGAATGAGTATTTAAGTGTTTGTGAATGAGTGTGTGTGTGTGTGATAGCACGGATGTGTAAGGGGGGTGGTGGTGGTAGCATGGCATAGGGAGGCTGTACTCACACTCCTATCATCCCCAGGTTCCAGCATGTACTGGCTGCCTTGGCTTGATAGGCGTGTGATTGCTGTTAGCAGTTACATATATATATATATATATATATATATATACATACATACCTCCAGAAATGCCTTTTAACCCCCTATATGCCACTCTGCCCCATGATATGCCTTTTAACCCCCTATATGCCACTCTGGCATATAGGGGGTTAAAAGGCATATCATGGGGCAGAGTGGCATATAGGAGGGTATAAGACATTTCTGGAGGCAGAGTGGCAACCCTGGGGGCAGATGTGCATAACTGGGGGGGCAGGATGGCAAATAAAAGGAAATAAAAAAAATATATTTTTCTCAATCATAGCTTTTATTAAAAATGAAAAAATTGTTTACATGAATTAATATTTACTAGTAAAACTTTTTTCCTATAGGGTCATCTTATATTCAGGCTTTTTGTTTTTTTTTCCCTAAATTAATATTTAGATTTTGGGGGGTCATCTTATAATCAGGGTCGTCTTATAATCGAGTGTGTGTGTGTATATATATATATATATATATATATATATATATATATATATATATATATATATATATATATAAATTTACAAATTCCTAATACATGCATAATGTATCAATTAGGAACAGAATGACATTTATTATAGCTCTGTCAGTATTACCCAACTCAATCTCGCTCTCAGACAGCCTGAAGGAGCAGAGAAAGGATCCAGCTATGGTATAGCTTAAAGCCATAATTGCATGCAGCCCTTACGATGGTAAATTACAAGTAAACTAATGTAAGAAAAGGGGTTAAGATATTGTCCTAAACAGGGGTAATCAGACTCTTCATCCCCTTGTAAACTCTCACCTGCCCCTACAGAACCAAAGTCTGGTCTTGTTTTTTAATGTGTTCAATTTATTCCATCTCCACAGATACAAGTTGCACACAGTCTTATACAATCCGTTAGTAGTTCATTGTAAAGTAGAGTATGGTTTTTCACAGGAATCTTTATAACATACACTGAACTTCAATGTATAGTGAAGATATCATTTTGAACAGACGCATTTAAATCTACTGATTTTGAGATTAACCAGCCAATTAAAATCAATAGTACAATTAATCTATACAGATGGCTAATTAGAGCCTAGTAATGATAAGAACATAGGTCATTATAAGGACGGTACATCAATACCTGTTATTTCTCAATTAAAAGCCTAGCAGCATCACAGTTAGTATTCCGTCTTTTGTATACAACTATATGACATATGCCTCTTAAAAATAGAAAAAGTAGTTTACAGTCGCAAGCTGTAATTAAATCGTATAATATAATTTGCATGTTTTTCATTTATGTGGACCTGATATAATTGTTGTAAACCAAACAAACGATCAAATACCAGAATACAATCAAATGTAAAAAAAAATGCTAAAATGTGGTGAGTGATGTTTTTATTTCCTCTCTTAACTACCAATCGTTAAATATTCGTTTGTATTATTGATGAAATGTTGGGGGTAAAAATGTTTACGGTATTAATTTGCTTTTTTTACGCCTTCTGTTTATTTGGAGAAGAAATTTTTTTTTGTTTTTGTTTTTGTTCTTATATATTGGATTAATCTGTGTGCACACCAAATTCATTTGGAAAACCGGATTTGGAAAAAATAATTCTAATTAAGAAATTATTTGCAAAAATGCCTATTTGTATTTACAATTTGTGCAGATCTACTAAACGGACAGTTAATACTTAATCTTGCAAAACTACATGTGAAAAAAGAAATGCAAATTCTTTACAGCTAGGAATTTTTTTTTTTGCATGTTTTAGCTCATGCATTGCAAAGTGTTGCGAGGCAGTAAAGAGTACATGAAATGGATATCATCTTCTCTTATTTAGGCTACTTAGTGGTAAGAAAATGTGTGTAACATCTTTTTCACGAGTGTTTCCATAGAACCTTTTCTGGCATTTTACACAAGTGTGAAATCCCGACTACACGTACCCACATTCAGTCACATCTCCACCACCTATTTGTCTATATGTGCTGGGACTGAGCCAAGGGCGGGAAAAATAGGTCCAGAAGTCTTCACCGATCCTTATTCTTCTCCTCATTCTCCTCATATGCTTTAACAATGCACCTATAAACAGGAATCTAAATTACTTACCGTATTTCTTACTTTTTTGTATTCCACAACAAAGAAAAGATATATTTTTGCTTCTCAATCAATATTTGATATCTATAGCTTCTGCATTTTACGTGTTTTAAAATCAATTATAACATTCTAACATTGCACTAGAGCTCCAGAAAAAAAAAAACTAAAAGTAGGGCAATTTAATAAAATGTTACATTTATGTGTTATTGTTTCTGTTCCAATAAACAATGTCATTATTATTGATTGTGCGGAGATTAGTATATAGGTATTTGATTTTGTGCGTCGGATCAATATATAAAAGAATTGCTTCTCAACTGTGTTTCTTGTGACTACGAGTAGTAATGGAGGTCAGAAAAAAAGGGGCAGATGGGTGAAATACTGAACAAATATTGCTGTGGGATATAGGAAAGAAATCATGAGCCACACATGACGCTTGTAGAAACTTTACATGCAGTCGCATGACCTATACATCATGAAGCTTGTGAAGTATATGTCCATGGAAACAAAGACACTGGAAAAATAACCTATTGCCTGTGCAAAAGCCTTATGCTTCATTATTAAATTTCCTTTCTTTAACTGTATTATATACAACATGTCCCATTCCCTTGGTTCTACCACAGCCTCTGGAAGGCTGTTCCATGCATCTTACTGGATACATTATAAAAATATAAACACAAAAATATTTTTTTTTAAATGTGTACGATACACTCAGTTTGGTCCCCCCCCGCGGAACATATAAAGCCCCCTTTATTCACACAGCATTTGCACCTGTCAAATTCATCACAGAGGATGATCTTCAACTAAATATTTGCTTGATTGATGAGGAGGAAAACATTAAACTGTTTTATTGTCATGTACTACTGTCTGCCGAATTGTTTTGTGAATTCTAGACAACAGTCATGCGGATGACCCTATATGCCCTTCAGGGTTAAGACAATACGCTGCTGGAGATGGTCCCCATCTGAGGCTTGTGCAATTATCCATGCCCTGCAAGTGGGACTGTGAGATTTGAGTTTGACTTCCCAGAGATAAACAAAGGACGCTTTCCATGGGAGCGTCAGGACTGCAATCACTGGGACCCCTGACTGGGATGGCCTAATTTTTGCCATGAGACATGTGCCCGGCAGCACCAGAGAAAGCTGTTTTTGTCTGAGAGAAGTGAAAGGGTTTCCCCTCAATACATCAAGATCTGCAGTGCATTCTGACACATGGCCAGAGACGGTGCCGTTTCTAGGGATAACGCGTATTACAGAAACATAATATATTCCCTGTTGTGTGCCAGGGATGCCATGTCGCTTTTTACTGTTACCATCTGAAAAGTCTACCTGAAATGCTGAGATGAAACCAAAGGGTCCTTAAAATTTTCATGTTACAATACCTGCTATACATTAATAATCAGGTTGAGCTTCACAGCCGTATACATCCAGAAAGATTACAGCAGACAGGGCACTCTAAACGTGCATAAATAATACAAATATAATTAGTGTTAATCCTTGTATTTGTTTATATACTAGATACTCATTAATGAAACAAGCATAATAGAAAAATATGGAAACCAGCTTTGTCAGTGAAATTATCCCCCTCAGTGAGTTTTTGTCACCTGGAAGATCATTATTGAAATGCTTAGCATACTCACACTCTTTATTCAATGCATGACTCATTTGGGGTCAATTCATCAAGGACAGAAAATTAGACCAAACATTTCATCTCAGGTTATTCCAAGGGGAATGGTCATAACTACACAGGACATGCTACCAGAATCTTTCCCTCTTTGGCGGGTTTAGCCACTAGGGACATGGTTAATAGACATGCAAATGGACCAAAAACAAAAAGTGACATTTTTGGTAAATTTGTTTTTGGACAAAATTCGGAGGGTGTTTTCTACCATTCAGAAACTAGATTCATTGTCACTCACCTTCACTCAGACTCTCTGAAACACTCTCATGCTCTCTCACACTCACTCAAGAAAGAAGACGGAAGAACAAAAAGAGGCAAGAGAAGAAGCAGAACTTTGGAAAGGGAGATGGGGAACTGGAAGCGGTCGGCAGAGAATGTAGGGAAACACTGACAGAGCATGAGACAGAGTAAGAGAGTATGGGAGAGTATGAGAGTGTGAGAGAGTATGAAAAAGCAACAAAATACAAACAACAATTCGGAGCTCTCTGCTTCATTTTAGTTTGTTTTGTTGGGAGTGCCCTCCTCTATTTCGGACATGCATAAAAATCTGAAGGCATAAGTCTAATGGTTGGCTGCATGAGGTGTAGGGTTAGTCCCGCCAAAGTTTTTGATAGTATGAAATGAATTGGGAGTGGCAGGGGATTTGGAGGCATGTCTTAACACTGCTCCCCTGCCCCAGATGATGAAGAGAGTGATACAGAGACCCAGGGAAACAGTGTTTCATCTGAAGACTAGGGGTCAGGCCTGGAAAGCTCCCATGTATGACCATGGTGTCACTTCTCACTACCCTGCTACTTTAATCCCTGGCAACATAAAGAGTTTTCAAAGGTATCTTGTCTCACAGGATATTTGCACTGAAGTGATGGAATTTCCCACTTTTATCAGCGTAGTTGAAACTGAAATCTGTGGGAAATGTGCTTGTGGCTTGTGGATGTAACGAGGTTGGCTTTGGTTAATTTGGTAATAGTGTTTGCAGGCCATAATGCATTGTTAAACTCCCTGTCTCTTTTCCAAAGCTAATGCAGTTTAACCCTGGGAGTACAATTGTACAACACGATAGTTATCCCTACCAGGCCTATACGTGACATCAGGGAAACCAGGAAAAGGCGAGTAGGATAATGGCCAATGGCACCACACATTTACTTTTACTGCTACTTGAATGGCAGATCCAGTCCTTCAGTGTGAAGCTGCCACCTGCACCTATGTGGTCGCATGCTGCAAGAGCATAGTGTGCTGCCACGCATATCCAGCTGATACGTACATGAGCGTTAGCTGCCACTGGCCTTAAAGCGACTGGGCGTCTTTTCGGTCCCAGTCTTACCCTGACTCTGCTAACTAAGATGACTATGTTATATTTTTTCCAGGACTCTTATATATCTTATATGTTACCAGGGCAAGCAAAGTACTGGACAACTGTACCTCTGTATATAGATACGCTGGGGAAATACCCTCTTTATATTTTAGACATGTCCCGCATTACCTGGTAAGAGGGTAATATGGGGACATCTCTGGAATCTCATCAAGAGTCATTTCCTGTGCACCAGAATACTAGCATCTCATGATGGTGATGGTAGATGGAGAGCAAGCAATTAATCGATATTGCCTGCACAGATGCTTTTATGAAGACAAAATATGCAAAGAGAGGATGTTCCTAATTTGCATTGCCCTTATTTGATCATCTGTAAGTGTAGAAGAACACAAAAGTATGTGATTAAAAGTCTAAAGGTCAAACAATTGTAAAATGTCCAAGGCAGACAGCAGTCTGGAGAGTAATCACTAAGATTCTGGTAAGAAGTGGAGTCTATAAATGGCATATTGTTACCAAAAAAACATGGGAACATCACAGTGTGACAGTATACTTTTAAGGATTGTGATCATTGAACAGGTGGAAAATAACAGCAGTAGTAGCCATATCAGAATGGGCAATGCATCCAAAAAAAGGTTGTGGAACAGACAAAAGTAATAAGAAAACCTCAAATTTTCTTTAGTTCTGCAATATTTGAGGAGCAGATAAGCTCTTCCCACAAACCCATTCAAATGAATTTGCATTTTTGCAAGTATGATGCACAAACAAACAAAAATAGGTATAGACAGAAAAAGTAGCAGTCACGACAGACACGATAAGATTAAATTGTACAGCAATGAAATAATGTGACTTTTCCATCTTGTTTTTCTTTTTTTTATTTATTCATCTCAGGGTAATGAATATAGAGAGAGTATGTGTTTGATTGTGTTGATCTGCTAGAAGTGTCTTTATCCTATAAGGGAATAAGCAGCTATGTTAGCGCAATTCCCTACAATCATGGTAATTAGAGCAGTGAATAATCTGATGGAAGAATTGCAATCTTGTACAGGTGCATGCTAATTATTTTACTTGCAAACTCTAATTAGACACTGCTACCACTTAAATGAGTTATATTTTCCGCCTTATTTTTTTTTTCTTTCCAGCTTTCTTTTGTTGTTTTTTTTTTTTTAAATCCGACATTATATATATATAAATGTGTTGGTTATTTTATCAGTTTTTAACTCTTGTTAGTTTTTTACGGCTCCTTCTGTTACCGACCCTCTTATCTAAACTAGTATGTCTGTGAAAGTTAATACACAGTCTAGGGTTCAAGCTCATTAGCTATTGTCTTGCACTTCACTTAACGTGGTGATCGCTTGATTTATTTATATAAGATTTTCCAGATCGTGATATTTTTTGCTTATTGTTTTTAACTTGAAATGGAGTTTGCATTATTAATATTCTGTGTACAATACAATACACTATATAAATAATTAAAAATCAAATTTTATAGATTTTTTTAAATACACAGCAAGGCGACAACATTAGGGTGGCATAATCAGACTAATAAAAGTTATAAAAAAATCAACAAAAATATTTTACCAGTTAAGTACAAGAAAAAAAAATATTTAAAACTGGATACCCAAATTAGGCATTTGGTTGATAGATCAAGGTATTATATTTATATACAAGCCAAAAGAAAAGAAAAAGATTATTCATGTTTTTAAGTTATTCTATGCTAACAAAACATCGATAATTATGCTGGGGAAAAAAAATCATAAAAATATATAAAGTAGCCTGTATTTTTCTCATTTTCCTATCTTTTTTTTGTCTAAAGAGCGATGGGGATTTAGCACCTTTTAAAGGAAGAATAGCCATGGGGCCAAGAGAATGTAATATGATTCTCTTTGAATTATTTAACACATTAGCTATGAGCACAATGGCTATATATATGAAAATTACCTGTAAAACTAATGTAACTTTGCAAATGATACTGTGTGTCTTTAAGCTAAAAAGATTCGCCAGCATCCACTGATATTCCTATTTTGACACTGTTAATCAGGTATAGGGATTCATCCTGAATTGTTCTTAAAGTTTCAAATAAAATGAAAGAATACATATTCCATTCTTGTCTAGTCTTTATGTTAAATCTGAGACATCTGCAAGTGATGTAAGCCATAGAAAAACACCGGGCAATTCTTAGAAAAAAAAAATCTGGCATAACAAAAGTGACAACGGAAACATGTTTATGAGCTGTCCTTCTTATTCAATTTAGAAACGAATCTTAATGTTAATTAACTACCATCAATTGATTGGCTGTTTAGTTTAGACATAATTATGAGTTGGTACCACTGGGTGCTGACCAAACGTTCTGTTGAATGGCTCGTTTATATTTATTCACATTTATAAATGTAAGAACGACCTATATAGACAAATTTGGCAGACTAGGTATATATTAAATTAATGGCCAACAGTAAATTACTACATCTGTCAAAGACAAACCATATGAGCGGTACAAAGCTACACAGTCCTTAATTTATCGACCCCAGGCTTGAGACCTGGTATATAATCATGAAAGCACTGGCAACACATGAATATTAAATGTAATTTGTCTGTTGTTAAGGCCATTTGTTGTATTCTGTTTTAATTAATCCATAACCTCACCTCTTTCTTTCTCCAAATACAAGAGGTAAAAAGTACATCTTTTTTGTACCTATCACATTTATATTTGTTTTGGACATCCCAGAAATTTAACGAGCAGCCTCGTGTTTCAAGAATACCACGGCTAGAAATGTATCATTAAATCGTCGGCTCAGTATCGGTGATTCTAGAACTGTGAGCGCTAAAATAGATGTTGCATGGCTGACTGCATGTACTAAGCTTGAATTCTATTGCCAAATAGGGCAGCAGCCAGTTGGAAGTAGCCCATTGTTAGAAAAAGAGAAAATCTCATAATAAATAACCCCTTCACCTTCTTCTGTCAAAGGGTAAAGTAGAGTCTTATTTATGTGCAAATTTGCACCCGCTCAATTTGGGGTGGGCAGCAAGATATCCCTCGCTCACTCCCTGTTTAGGATTAGTGGATTATCTCCATGCATCCCCCTCCCAAGCTTTCTCCCTCTACCCCTCCCCCCATCTTCTCAGACAGTGATTTCAGGACAGCTGCCCCTAAATCTTTTCCCAGGCAGGCATCTCACACGGCAGGCCTCGATACAACACCTAATGCAGCATTCAATTTTCCTGCCAAAAGCCAAAAGGGGGCACGTTTACCAAACAACAGAAAGTCCCTGCTAATCAATAAGGCCAGACCCACGTGGGCCACACACTGCCACTGATAGGTAATCGATAAACCATTCCTGCTGACTGCAGCACATCTGGTGCTAAGTGTGACCAGAACAGAAGGAGCACGCAGAGGATCTGATCCCAAACCTATTGAACTATATGTCTTCTGTACTGTTTGTGTTTTATATTGAACATGATTAGAAAAGTGATTTTATATTAAACCACTTGGCAGGAATTTTAGTTTTTTCCTTTTTTATCTCCACGTTGTTTTCTCGATTTCCAACGTATATATATTTTAGAAGTGAGCAGAAGGCAGTATTGAATTATCGTTAGAAAGGAAGATTTCTTAACTGCCCA
Source organism: Spea bombifrons (assembly GCF_027358695.1). Classification (NCBI taxonomy): domain Eukaryota; kingdom Metazoa; phylum Chordata; class Amphibia; order Anura; family Pelobatidae; genus Spea; species Spea bombifrons. The sequence continues at coordinate 64,545,969 of NC_071088.1, read as the reverse complement.
TCTGCTTTCAGTAAGGTAAACACAATAAGAGGCTTGTCTTTTGCTCCAGAATTGTTTTATAGCTACTCCCAGCACATCATTCATTCTGTAATTATCTTTGCATAGTGCCCTGTTAGAAGTCCACTTTTATTGTTTCCTTAAGAATGTCCGAACAGGCCTGGACAGCAGCCGTCTGGCAACGTGTAAATTAAACCTGTATTGTGAAATAGGATTTTCGAAACCTGCTTTTGAATTGCTGAAATGTGTGTTAAACAGCATATTCTGTGTTTCCAAGAATTTATATTTATATATATATATATATATATATATATATATATATATATACATTTTATATCAATACATACAGAATGTAATAGAGCACAGGCAAAGCATAAAAATAGACAAAACGGTTTGAGACAGATAGATCTCAGACAGGCCATGCAAATATTTTGGAAGTCTCTTAATAATGTAAATTCTACCAGAAAACCTGTTATTAGATATTCCCAATTCGAATGTAGGTGTTTATAACTAATATATATATATATATATATATATATACATATATATATATATATATATATATATATATATATATATATATATATATATATATATATATATATATAAACTGTATGCATACCCATAAATCCGTTCTCATCACATTATAATCTACCTTGGCCTGAAGTCAATTCTCCATGCTTTAGTCTCTCTTTGTATGTTCATTAAAATCAGTTCTAACTATAATGATGCAAAGTGCCGTTATGAGAAAAGAACTACCCTAGTCTGATACTGCCACACTAAAGGGCTTTGAAATGCACCTGCTCAGCAGAAAACCAATTGCTTAACATACAAGTGTCTGACGTTCCCCGTTCTAAGGGGGCTTAGAATACGCCTGCGAAGACTATCTTTTAATAAAAGTTCTGTTAGACCCACTTGAAAGCATTGTCCCTGATTGTGCTGAAATCTCAAAGCACAAATTTACTGATAAAAACTTAATTCATGAGCAGTGCAGCAAAGTAGTCACATAGACATTTATCATAACAAATTGCATGGGTAATCGAATAGTCGCCAACAGCAGACCAATTCCCATGGTATGTCTGCCCCTATTTATTTGCCTGGAGGTGCCCAAAATAGATTGCTTCACATTTGTAGCATCGGTTGCTGCACAAGGAGTTAATCGGTCCATCCTATTGTAAGCTGCAAACTGCAATTGGCAGAGCTGAGCTCACCCTAAACTACTGAATTATTTCCCCTTTTTCTTTTAACAAGGCCATTGTGTCTCCATCTGACCTCTCACCCCTAACTCACAGCCCAGAATTGTGGACTTGGATTCCCAGGAATGGGTATACCGAGGTGGGGTGAGGGACAGAGAGAAAGGAAATGCTTATAGTTGTCAGGGCAACATGGCCATACGCCGTCTGTGGGGAACAAAGCCGAGATTCATGTCCATTCTATCTGTGGTCTGCCCCCTCCTTACCACATCACCCTACAGAGAACGCGAAAGCTGCCCTTGGAGCACGGTTATGGGTAAACTTTTCAATGTGGAGCAGTCGCCTAAAGAGAGTCCTAATTCTGGTGTAAAGAATGGTTAACAAAGGCATTGCCTTCCACTAGCTGAACGATTCTTTAATGGTTCAGTACTTTTCACTCCAACCTTCTGAGATCTAAAGTTGCATCCTTCTTTAGAAACAATGTTGTTTATCAGCAAGATTTAACCGAAGTGACATTGCTATGCAGAGGGAGAAAAGCGTTTGGTAAAACTGCACATGATCAGCTTGCTTTTTTTTTTTGTACAGATCCGACTTGCAGAAGCACTTTTGAGAATAACGTTTGCTCCTAAAGTACTATTTTGCAATCTTAATTTCAGAACTTTTGATTTTCCAGCTACAAAACCCTTTATGAAACCCCATCTACCAAGCGCCAAGAAGAGCACTAGTTCACTCCTAATATGTCTTTTTTTGGTAGCAGCTTTTTTTATCCCCCCATCAAGGAATAATCTCCCTTTTTCAGCAGTTACAATGTGCTGTAAACAGTACAAATGCGAATACTACAATGTTGCAGATCTTGGGAATAAGTAAAAAATGTTGTATTGAAAAAAAGTAACACCTTAGAGAGAAGCTAGAGCTGCTCTCCTCCTGCGTGGTTCAACAATTCTCACAACTGAGCAGCCAATCAGTGGCAAGAAAGTGCTCCAATTGAATTTAATGTGAGCATTTCCCACACACTGAGGCCTCAGTATACCCCCGCTGCAGAGTTTATTGAGCCTGGGCTGGAGCTGACTGGCAGCAATTGCATCACGTGCAAGAAGATGTGTTTGGCGGAACACATCGTCAAGGAAAATACGGGGATAAAAGGGTCTAACGCATATGTGGAAGGTGGGGCACCACAGAAATATAAAGGGAATTTCACATTTAATATGCATTGAAGTGCAATATGAGGATGTATGAGGGCAGAGATGCTTTGTAGTGTCAGGGAGAATGTCTGTACGAGTTCACCTGTATGTCCAGCATACTGTCCAGGCAACTGAAAAAGTGGTAAGGCATGCAAAATGTTTCTGTCTGCTGACCCTTGCCATATACATTTTATTATTTATTTATTTATTTTCATTTATCTTAAAGAGCTCAAAAGAGTTTATTGATAAAGATGTCCACTTCTCATTAGTCTGTTTATGTTGTCAGCTGAATAACCAAATGTATTTCATTTTTGATCCTATCATGGATGCAATTTGGACTACAAATATACCCACCAGCCTCTTTACTTTCTGAAGCCAAAAGAGCAACTGGAAGGTATCTTGGATTTAGGAGCCCAATCCTGAGATGACGAGGTTCTAGATTTATTGAGTACGCAGGTGACATACAATAAGAGAATAAAAGAATGGGCATATGTTTTGTTCCAGCAGGCAGGTAAAGGATGGGCACAGTGAAATAAAGGTTCCTTAATATTAATCTGTTGCTGTCGCTTGTGTAATATACAAAATATATATGTTCCAGATAGGGTTACATAGTGAAATATTAGAAAAAGGGCTTCAGCAAACTGAGTGTCTCTGTCATCCATCTGTCACCGGAGAAGGCAGATTTTCACACATACATTGTCTGCCTTAAACAGAGCTGTTAATTTTATAATATTGAACACTAAGCTGTTCCAAGTTTTACAGCACAGTAGAGGACACCACAGACTCAGGAGGTAAGGCTCAGCAGACTCAAATTTGGATACAAGGAAAGGATGCTTATGGAACATTTAAATATTATAGATTTAAAGAGAAACGTGTTTCTGTGAATCACTTAGTAGCAAAAAATAATATATATATATATATATATCTATATATTTACAACAACCCCATTTTTATCCAATGTATGGGCAGCTGCCAGCATGCGACTTTGGACTTTGAGGAAAAGCACATCTAATATAGTATAGGCAAAGAAGATTCCTATCCTATTCCTTCTTTTACACTTACTACACACTAATACTTTGTATTAATGTAATTACTTTGTACCCACTTCCACTTGTGATCGCCCTTGTGTCTGGGCTTCTGAATTTGTCTACAAAATGACTCCATGGGCTATTTACTAATAAGGCCCATTTTCCTGAAGAAGAAAAGTAAGCATGTAATAGTATGTTCATCTTGGCTGCACAGAATTTGGGGACGCTTCCTATAAAGTTAGATGCGATTCTTGTTAAGGACATATGTTTCCGTATGCAGCGTCCGTGAATTGGTGCAAAAAAAGACAAAAGGGCAGAGTACATTCTTGGAGATCTACACGCCAGTTGTAAACCCAGTACAGAAATCTCAGCTTAACACCACCAGCTTGTCTTTAATCATACAACATTTCTTACATCACCCCCAACATTGATTGATTAGAATATCACTAGAATTGAAGTCCTATCATTTATTTGGTTGAGAAGTCATTTGTGATTTTTACTCCACAACATTACCGGTCTGTATCTGCCCTCCCGCCACCCCCCATGACCAGAACCTGCCCCTGGTTGAAAGAAAACATGTTGCTCACGTGGAAAAAGTCCCCCGAGACTTCAAATATTTTCTTTTAGAAATAACATCTTATAAAATTGCCCGTTTTAAGTCATTTGTGATGATTTCTAAAGGTGCCATTAGTGCACGATAGGCGCAATGACTTAAAATGTGCTTGTGGCATAATGATATCTATAAATGGAATAACCAGATGCGATACTACCATTTGGGAAATGCCACTGGGTTTTTTGTGCAAAAGCACAACATATAATTAAACATGAGATGCACCACTTTTTTACGGCGTAATTGAGCACCTTTTTTCATTCACAGATCTACTTTTTGGTGTAACTGTTACATTTCAGAAAAAAAAAATTCTCGCAAGATAGTTTGTACATTGGCAAAAGTGCAATTTTTTCCGCGTTTTTGTGCATGCGACACATTTTAAATAGGCTCCAATGAACCCCAAAACCATCCCTCTTCTCTGCCCTTGAAAATGTGTCTTTTTTTTTTATTTCTTCATCTTTTATATTCATAGTTTGACAAATGCAGAGTAAAACCAGGTGATTTAACAGAAACCGCAGATCTACACCTTTGTGTATCCATGACAAATTCACTTGATTTCATTTGTACAGCAATTTTGTGTCTCTACAGTGTACAGAAATTCTGCTGACTGTCAAATTGGCTTGATCTGCTACAGATTGCATGTATAATTTATATATCTCTCGAAGCAGCATATGCTAAATGCTGCTCCAGCAGAGAAAGGGTTTCATTATAGCGCACACACAAATATATTGTAGACATAAAAATATTCACTAGGCTTGCATATAGCGTGTCCTTTGTATATATCATTTAGAAAACGGCACACAATAAAATAATATTTTTTTGGTGCTTTTTTTATTAATATTATGAATTAACTTTACATAGGTCTTCTAGCTTTGCAGGTATGTTCCTACAAAACACTCCCTTCTTAGTAAACATAACCCTACCGTATTCCACGCTCTACAGCATCATACCTGAATTTTTCTGCGTAAGCAACATTCTCCGATCTTCTCATTAGTGATGATGCATCCCTTCTGAGGAGTGTCCTTTAATTCACACCATCTCTCCAACGAACATTAAGAGATAACTGCCTTCCTAACATATGTCATTACTCAATTAAGGGAGCCTTGGCAAATTATGACTGAGGTTTAATGACTTGTTAAAGATGTCTAACATTTACAGTTTGATTTTTTAATTTACAATGGATTTTTCTGATTCTAGGGACTTTTATTCACACCTGGAGAAAAATCACTAAACCAATAGTCATTGAATTTTTTTTACAATTATTGAATCATTAAAAATAAACAAATCAAGGAAGAGTTTGGTGTTTTAACATATCACAATATATATATATATATATATATATATATATATATATATATATATATATATATATATATAATACCAAAATGTTCTAATGACCATACACCTGAACTTGTATGTATTCAATCTATTGTTTTATTTGTTTATTATTATTTATGGTACCTATAGAACCAGGTATCAGGTTCTGCAGCTTTGCAGAATAAAATATGCTTCAAAACAAGTTGACATAGTGAATATCATTGCAAACAAGAGGCATTGAGAGCCATTTTAGTTAGAGCATATCATCATATTGGAGAGGCATGTAATTCCATATACAAAAAAAAAGCAACAGAAGAGGAGTCTTGAGAAAAGAGAAAAGGCAACCCTCAGAGACAGGATAAAAGGTTTAGAGATTGTCAATAAGACATAAGGAAGAGCTGTGTTATAGAGAAAATATTATTTAGAAGTTTGGAAGCTCGTTTGAGCAGCGCCCTCCTCACCTTGTGTTTCTGTTAGTCTAATTGTTATGTTATATACTACCTGTCGTGTCATGTACAGTGATGTAGAATGTGATGGTGCTATGTAAAACAATAAATAATAGTAAGAGGCAAGACCTTTAGGGTGGGCAGCTGATGTGAAATGGATGGAGAGGCTGAGGTGTTAGGCGGACAGGGCCGGCCCTATAATGGGGCAGACTGGGGCAATTGCCCCAGGCGGCACTTTAGAAGGGGCGGCACTTTGCCTCCCCAAGCGCTTTTTTTTTTGAAGCGGAGGAGAGAGAGAGGGGCACCGAGTGGTTTTCGCTTACCCGCTCGGCGCCCCTCTCACTCTCTCCTCTGCGGCGAGTCGTCCTGTTCGGTCCCGGTGCCGGCTTGTAATGCAGAGCGCCGGAAGTGACGTCAATTTCCGGCGCTCAGCATTACAAGCCGGCACCGTGGCAGAGCAGGGAGAGTCGCCGCAGGACTGTTTAAAGGTAAGTACCGGGGGGGGGAATCGTAGATTATGGCGTCGGCGAAGTTTAAAATGCACCCCCCCCGACGTCGGCAGGGGGGCGGCGTTTTAAACTTCGCCCGCCCCCCCCCGGCGTCGGCGGGGGGGGGGGCGGCGTTTTAAACTTCGTTAAGTCTTCGGCCGGCCCTGTAGGCGGAGGTGTTAATAATTGATTGAAGGTTTGGGATATAGCAAATGAATGGATCAAATAAGAATTTACTTCTTGTGTGATATGCTGGACAAATGAAGCAGTAGCTATGATTAACAGATTTCTGGCTTGATTGTGACAGTGACACCATTAAGATCTGAATGGACTTGCAGACAGGGCCATCCTAGGAGTAGTGCGGGGCCCAGGGCATCCTGACTTGGAAGACCTCTCTTGGCAACAACATCATGTAACTTGATGTTCTTCATGGAAGAATACACAGAGAACATGAGAGCTGTTTTTTTTTCTAGGTTCCAAAAAGGTCTGGTGTAAAGCTCAAAAAGTTTAAGACATTTTGCGACACACTAACATTTTTACCTTCCTTTTACGTGATTCCTTTTTGTATTTATGCATGTAATAGTACACATTATTTAATAAATATGAATGTAAAAATGAAGGTAGAAAATATTCCCATAGTCCTATACACCTTTACCAAGCTACCTTTAAACTTTGTGGCTTTCCTCCTCATTTCCTCCTCATATCTGCTGTGTCCTGTGCAGCTAGATGGGGCACAGTGAAATATGCCTCCTACCAATAGATTGGTGACCTTAGTCCTACTCACCCATATACTCAAACACTATATATATATATATAACACAAATATATATATATAACACTATATATATATACCGCATTTGCTCGATTATAAGACGAGGTTTTTGCTCTGAAAAATACCCCTCGTCTTATAATCAGACCTCAAATAGGTCTGACTATGAGACGACTAAGATCCAGATCCCCGCAGCTGCAGGGGACCTGGATCCTCCTGTCCACCCCCCCCCCACACTTACCGGTACTTCTGAGTCCCCGGTGTGTAGCTGGGGCAGCGTGTAGATGTCTACGCGATTCGCGTAGACAGCTTCCGCTGCAGCAGGAAGGAGGTGTGGCTAGCAGCGGGGGTTGTCTGCGTCCATTGCGCAGCCCTTCCCCGGCTGTCAGAGATCAGAGACTGGTGCGGGGAACTCTGAACTCTGACAGTCGGGGAAGGTCTGCGCGATGGATGCAGACAACCCCCGCTGCTAGCCACGCCTCCTTCCGGCTGCAGCGTACGTGCGTGGGATCTACATGACAGGGAAGTCAGAAGCACCGGTAACTTTGGAGGAGGGAGGGGGGGGAGTGTTAAATGGGGGGCATAAGGCATTTCTGGAGGCAGAGTGCTCTGTGAAATGCCTTTTAACCCCCTTAATGCCACTCTGCCTCCAGAAATGCCTTTTTAACCCTCTAAATGCCAATCTGCCTCCTGAATGCTTTAAACCTCCCTATATGCCACTCTTCCCCATAATATGCCTTTTAACCCTCTAAATGCCAGAGTGGCATATAGGGGTATAAGGCTTTCTGGAGGCAGAGTGGCACATAGGGGGTCAAAAGGCATATCATGGGGCACAGTGGCATATAGGGTTAAAAGGCATATCATGGGGCACAGTGGCATTTAGAGGGTTAAAAGGCATATCATGGGGCACAGTGGCATATAGGGGGTATAAGGCATTTCTGGGGCAGATGTGCATAACTGAGGGGCAGGTTGGAAAATAGAAGGAAATAAAACCAAAATATTTTTTCTCAATCATAGCTTTTATTAAAAAAATAGTTTAGATGAATTAACATTTACTGGTAAAACTTTTTTCCTATAGGGTCGTCTTATATTCAGGCTTTTTCTTTTTTTCCTAAATTAATATTCAGATTTGGGGGGTCGTCTTATAATCAGGGTCGTCTTATAATCGAGCAAATACGGTATATATCCAACACACTCACCCACCATACACTTACCATACACACACACACACTCTCTCCTTTTTTTTCTTGTTCACCCAGGCTCCACTAACCCCTGATGCTCTAAGGCTATATGCTAAAGCCATGTACTAACACACACTAATGTCATACAGTTAAACACCCACTCACCCTTACTCAATTAATTTACACATACACACACATTCTCTAATACAATACACATACACACACACATTCACTCTACCTCTCCTTGCCTCATAGCTGCCCCACTATCCCTCTCAAAGCTGTCCATCTCTTTCAATCCCCTTCTCACAGCTCTCCTTCTCTCAGCACTCCCTCTCATAGTTCTCTGTCGCTCACAGCTTTTCCTCCCTCTCCCTCCCCTTGTGAAGAACCCTGTTGTTTTGACTTCTTCTGCAAGGTTATGTAACAAGTGGGAGTGCATGGCCCTCTTCAGCACAGGGTCCATTTCCATATACAAGGAATGACTGCAGAAGTAGTTTATTTTTGGTTAACATTATATGAGGCCTTGACATACACATTAAGATACAAAGCATGAAAAGAAACACAGAGAAACAACTTTGCAGCAAGGTAGCTCAGCCTTTACGTAAATGCTGGAGATCAGCTGAACAATAAATGTAGCTTCAGTTTCCAGAGTTGCATAAAGTGAGAATAGGGTGTCAGCAGCACTCACCCCTTGCAATTCAAACATGAAATAGGTGTCTGTAAAACAGTTTGATTACTTTCAGTTGACTTATTTTTTGAGTTTGCGCTCCACCAGTCTTCTCTATATATACAATATGACTACATAACACATATATTTTTTCTTTTTTTCACTGTAATCCCCATTATAATATATCTAGCTACCTTTTAAATATTTTAGTTTACATGGCAATAGCAGCTAAAATATGTTCTTGCCCACCATTTGGGTGGCATTTCCATGATAGGTTGACCTACAGGGGTCATGTAGGTTGTCCACAGTGTAGGGTGCTGACCTCTTTCCTTGCTATCAAGTGCAAAATCAGGCAAGCCAATAACCACAACACGTTGGTCTAACTATTCAGGAGGGGAGGAGCAAAAGACAGAGCTCTATTATGGCAGCAACATATGGTTCTGGCACCAGACAGACCCGTGAAGACCAGGGGTGGATTGATACCATCTACAAACAATGGACAAATGTATGTTGTGGGACAACAGATTGAGCTTTGGAGGTGTATTTTTGCATCAGATGGCTGACCCACTTAGGCCACAGATTTCTCGGATCGCCTTGCGCTGCGTGGCAGTAATGCTTTTCGTCTTTCTGATTTTACGAATGCTTGTATAGATATGATGTTTATTGAAAATAAATATTCAATAAAATAAAATCTGTTTCTGGTCAAAATGGAGAAAGTCTAGTTTCCATTTAGAGTGCAAAAATAATGTAAGACTTTTGCCTCTAATCAGTTACTACACTATAAAGAGCCCCTGCTACCAGAAAAAAGAGCAACATCTTGCTAACGCAGCAAATTACTTGACAACATTCTAAACGCAAAATTTTTAGTTGTGAATTTTGGTCTCAGAAAAAGCAAGTTAACATTATAAATACAAATTTACCCATGAATCCAGTGTTGATAAAATTGCTATACTTTTCAATATATAAATCATACCGTAATTCTCACGCGAGTGACCTGCACGTGACATAGTGGATACACCCACAGTCATGATGTCATGCCCATTCCACATTATGTAGGGGGATTTTGACATCCCTTCTCGATCTACCTGCATAACGCCCTGACAGTCACTAGTTGTTTAATTCTCAGAACTTTTCGTCCAACTCTACATATAAATCCTAATGTTTGGACAGTACTAGCCAGTTCAGCTTGCTTTAAAACGAAGATGACGTGAAGTCTGACTGTATTTTGATTAGACTCACACTGTATTAATGCATAACTGCGAAATATTAAAAGAGCTAAACTCGCTGGCGCTTGCCTCGAGGCGCAGTCTCCACTTAGATGCTTAGTGCATAACCACTTCGCTGGAGGGCTGCCCCGCAACCCGAGCAGCATGCTCACTCTTACTCCCTGCACGTCCTACAATCTCAGATCCAGCACCAACCACTTACTACTAGCTGCCACTCATTTCAAAAAGGAAGCAGGTTGTGGTGCATTCTCTTTCAGAGCTCTTCATGTGTGGAATAGCCTCAAAGATTCCATCAAATCCTTGAAAATGAGAATCTCCCAACCTGTAAAAACAGAACGTACCTGTTGTTAGATTACTTATTCCTATTTATTCTGTTCATGTCTTTTATCGTTTTTTTTCTTCTATTGTTTACTTATTTATTGAATCTGCATACTCTGTATGTAAAACTGTTTCTGGACTTGGCTTCCCAGGACATACTTGAAAAAATGCAAAATCTCAACGTATTCTTTCTGGTAAAACACTTTATAAACAAATAAATAAATAATACAGGGGACAGGATTATATTCAAGGAACCCGAATTAAGGTAAAGGTCGCACTGCATAAAAGTTGTCCCCTCCACTTGACAAATAGAAACATTTTTTCCAAACGCAGGGCCGTAATGAGCACGTATGCTGCACTTCAAAGCCTTCCTTAAAGTCGAAAGCTTTAATAAGATGGAATTTTAAACAGCAACAACTCAGTGTTTCTTGACTGACCTGTTAGTAGACCCATTAGAAAAAGCCATAGAGTTAATTAGCATATAGATTTTTCCATAGAAAACGAATTTTCAAAATGATTAACACTTGAGTCTTTTGACTGCGAATCTATTGACTTTTCAAGCTCTCATTCTTTTATTTTATTTTCAATTTTCCGAAATTTGTGGCGAAGTTATCGGGGTGCAGTTTGTTACAAGTTTCAGAGTTTGTCAACTTTTCCTCTTGATTTCTGCCAGAAGGCAGTGTATTAGCATTGCAAAATGCAAGTCTGTAATATTCAAAGTGCCTCCGTAGCCTTGAAATATTGTGTATGGTATGCATATTACTAGGATACTCCATTCAGAGCAATAAGCCTGTTTCACAGCCTAATTAGTGGAATAACGACACTTGAATTTACCTTCTTTCTTACTATATAACTAACACTCCAGTATAATCAGTACTGGGGTCAGAAATGTGAATACTGCAATGCCATTTCTGATGAGAACGTAAATAAGAGGTAGCATTTTAAATCTCAGATGTGATTCACACGTCCATTGCAAGCTTCTGCCAGAGCTACTTAAAAGTCCAGTTCTGGAGGCCGTTTTTCTAGAAGGACAGAAATAAGATAGATGATGTAAAGACAGCCAATTAAAATGGAGAAAAGTTTTAGTTATGCATGAGGAAAGAACCTTTAGTATGTGATCAGACTGAGAGAGAGAATGAAACTTTCAAATACACTAGAAAAACAGTTAAGATGGAAACATTGTGGTGTTTGAGGCACACTTTGTTGCGCCAACCCATCAGGCCTCCACCAAGACCAATAAATTGCTAAAATAATGGAAACAGTATGCTCAATGATTCATAGAATCTTGTAATGCCGAAATGTAAAATCGTTTATTTTGTTACCTGTATTAATGCTGAATGGAAGCAAAACTTTTTTTAGGCATTTAGGGTTTTCCCTATTGTTTTAGGTTAAGGCATAAACTGTAACTGTATACTGTGTAACTTCATATTAATCGTTGATTCAAGACTGAGATTAATCATTGATTCAAGACTGAGCTTGTGACTTGTACAGTAGAGAGGTATACATTTTTTGCAATCTGTTTTAACATCACTCAATAGTTACCTTTTTTTGTTATTAGCAGAGAAGATGTTTCCAACCTGGCCCATCAGTGGACAAAGAGACACTTATTATACTGGTGGTGACCAGCAGAGATATTGGTAGTCAAACCTGTAACGATGTAAGGTATAACAATAAAAAATTCCCATCCCTCTAGTAGCTTGTCTTAATTAATAAACATATTATTTCAAAATTAACAAAAAAACTTTTTTTTTATTGTAATTAGAACTCCAAGCAATCAAGGTCATCCAGGGCCGGACTGGCCCACCGGGATACCGGGAAATTTCCCGGTGGGCCGGAAGGTCCGGGGGCTGGGCGGCCATGAAGACAGCCGCTGAGCTGCCCCCCAGGCTGCCCGAAATCTAATCAAAGTGGCCGCTGGGTGCTGATGCGGGCGGCCGGCATCAGCACCCAGCAGCCGTGTGCGATGGCCGTCTAGTGATGGGAGCAGTGTGAGGGGTGAAAGCTCCGCCCCCTCGCACTGACCTTTCACCCCTCACGCTGCTCCCATCACTATGCGGCCATCAGATTGCTGGGAATGTAATCTGAACGGCCGATGCGTGCTGATGCCGTCGGCCGGCTCTGCTTTAATACTTTTTTTTTACTTTATATGGCGAGCCGATCCAGCTTACCATATAAATAATAAAAAAAAGTGTTAAAGTAGCTCCGGCCGGCGGCATCAGCACGCGCCGGCCGTTTAGATTACATTCCCAGCAGCCTGATGGCTGCATAGTGATGGGAGCAGCGTGAGGTGGAAGCTCCGCCCCCTCGCGCTCAGACTGCTGCAGCACCGGATGTCAAGAGGAGAACAGTGTGCAGCTACCAGGAAGTCAAGAGAAGTAGAAGGTGAGTAAAATAATGTATTTTTTGTACTGTATGTTTTTTGTATTTGATAAGAACAAAAAAAATCGGCATGTGTGTGTATGTAAGTGTGTCCCCCTATATGCCACTCTGCCTCAGAAATGCCTTATACCCCCTATATGCCACTCTGTCCCATGATATGCCTTTTAACCCCCTATATGCCAGAGTTGCATATAGGGGTATAAGGCATTTCTGGATGCAGAGTGACATATAGGGGGTCAAAAGGCATATCTGGAGGCAGAGTGGCATAAAGGGGGTTAAAAGGTATATCATGGGGCAGAGGAGCATATAGGAGGGTATAAAGCATATCGGGGAGGCAGAGTGGCATATAGGGGGCATAAGGCTTTTCTGGAGGCAGAGTGCCCCATGATATGCCTTTTAACCCCCTTCATGCCACTCTGCCTCCAGAAATGCCTTATACCCCCTATATGCCACTCTGTCCCATGATATGCCTTTTAACCCCCTATATGGCAGAGTGGCATATATTATTTTTTATTTAATATGGCAAGCTGGATCGGCTTGCCATATAAAGTAAACAAAAATGTCCCATGATATGCCTTTTAACCTCCTATATGGCAGAGTGGCATATAGGGGGTTAGAAGGCATATCATGGGACAGAGTGGCATATAGGAGGGTTGAGGCATATCAGGGAGGCAGAGTGGCATATAGGGGGGGTATAAGGCTTTTCTGGAGGCAGAGTGCCCCATGATATGCCTTTTCACCCCCTTTATGCCACTCTGCCCCCAGAAATGCCTTATACCCCCCTATATGCCACTCTGTCCCATGATATGCCTTTTAACCCCTATATGCCAGAGTGGCATATAGGGGTATAAGGCATTTCTGGATGCAGAGTGACATATAGGGGGTCAACGGCATATCTGGAGGCAGAGTGGCATAAAGGGAGTTAAAAGGGATGTCATGGGGCAGATGGGCATATAGGAGGGTATAAAGCATATTGGGGAGGCAGAGTGGCATATAGGGGGCATAAGGCTTTTCTGTAGGCAGAGTGCCCCATGATATGCCTTTTAACCCCCTTTATGCCACTCTGCCTCCAGAAATGCCTTATACCCCCCTATATGCCACTCTGTCCCATGATATGCCTTTTAACCCCCTATATGGCAGAGTGGCATATAGGAGGTTAGAAGGCATATCATGGGACAGAGTGGCATATAGGGTATAAGGCATTTCTGGATGCAGAGTGACATATAGGGGGTCAAAAGGCATATCTGGAGGTGGAGTGGCAAAAAGGGGGTTAAAAGGCATATCACGGGGCAGAGGGGCATATAGGAGGGTTGAGGCATATCAGGGAGGCAGAGTGGCATATGGGGGTATAAGGCATTTCTGGAGGCAGAGTGGCATATAGGGGGTTAGAAGGCATATCATGGGAGAGAGTGGCATATAGGGGGTATAAGGCATTTCTGGAGGCAGAGTGGCATATAGGGGGTTAGAAGGCATATCAGGGGGGCAGAGTGGCAAGCCTGGGGTCAGAGGTGCATAACTCGGGGGTAGGCTGTCAAATGAAAGGAAATAAAAACCAAACATGTCTCAATCATAGCTTTTATTAAATATGGAAAAAAATAGTCTACATGAATTAATAAAGGAATAAAAGTTTCTTACCAGAATATCGTGAAGAATAATGTGATCACTGTTTTGTTCCACTGAATAAAATGGAACTTTTTCATCTAAAAATGTTCGCAGTAGTAAATGTTTTGATCCCATTCTGTGTAATGTATTTCATTTATTAGGGCCTTTTAACACTTTTGCTTTCTGGCATTTTAATACAAATAATGAGATAAAAAGAATGGCACATAGTGTGACTCGGGTGTGTATAAGGGGTGCGTGTGGGTATAAGAGCTTCACCGTGAGATAAACTATATGGGGCTGGTCTCCAAATTTTTCCAGGGCTGCTTTTCAGTCCCAGTCCGGCCCTGAGGTCATCAAGTGATAGGCCTGTAGCATATCCGGTCAAACTCCTAAACAGTTGTTAGATTAGGAGTTTCACCGGATATGCTACAGGCCTTTCACTTGATGACCTTGATTGCTTGGAGTTCTAATTACAATAAAAAAAATTGGTATCATAGATTCCCAAACCACCCGTAGCTGCCCCTTTGAATGTATCACTCTGAAAGTGCCCACAAACAATGGACATGCAATAGAATAGCCTGCTTAGACTTTTATGGAAATGTTCTCCACCGCTTCATGATGTATCATCTCATTCTATTTATTTCATATTCCTAACACACAACTACTCATGGACATCTGAAACAGCCCTTACGGCAGCTGTACCAGCTCAAATCTCTGCAATCAAATCCAGTTCCCAACACCTTGAGACGTAAAATTGAAGGTGATATTTTGAAGCCAACGCTCGGTTTAACATATAATCTTTTTCTCAAGAAGGGGGAAAAAGTTTGAAACACTTCAGCAAGCAAAGGAAATATATTAGTTAATGGTTTGAGATATTGCAGCTTTAAATATTCAGCTTGGCAGAGTAGAAATATATTTCAGCTGGCTTCTCCCATACCGATATAACTACTGATTCCTCTAGCCTCTTGGCCCGACAGAATAAGTGAATAATTGGCCAAGATAGGGGGACGTTTATCAGGGAAAGTCCTAATCTGAGCACAGGCGTGAGGGTGATGGAAGAGTAATGGTTGGAGGATGTAACAGATAAGAAGGCTGTTTTTATTTATTTTGTGCTTGATTTTGAAAATGTGGACACTTGTAATACATAAAAAGGAGGTTTGTGACCCACGGCAGAAGGTAGGTGACATAGTATCCATTGGTGTGTGGTAGTACAAAAGAAGGTCCATAAAAAAGAACATCCCACCCTAGAACAGGGGGTCATGCTCTAAACTTTAAAGGTAAGGCAAAGGTAACCTTGGGAAAAAAGAAACACAGTGGCATGTTACCCAAAGGGGGAATCAATCAAAGGGAATCCCAGTGGCAGAGACAAATGCATTAAGTCTCTTAGACTCAAAGAATCAAGCATGCTTTGAAATCTTAACAGTAACAGGCTTCGCAGGAGATTTTGAAAGGACTACACCCAGGGGTGGGCTGGCAGCCTAAGGCCTGGGGGGCAAGTCAAGTGAAGTGGCTCCGCCCCCTCGCACTCACCTTTCACCCTCACGCTGCTCCCATCACTTGGCGGGCGGCCATCACATACGGCCGCTGGGTGCTGATGCCGCCGGCCGGCGCTGCTTTAATACTATTTTTTTTTCATTTAATAGCCGATCCGGCTTGCCATATTAAATTTAAAAAAAAAGTATTAAAGTAGCGCCGGCCGGCGGCATCAGCACCCAGCGGCCGTTTAGACTGACTACAGCCCCACCAACAAGTGTCTTGATGTGCAATGGCTTATGGCAACTGTAGGTCAGTCTAGAGGAGCTAAGGTGCCTAGTTTTTTTTTCCATTCTGTGCGGTATATGAAGTATTATGTAGTTGTGACCTATGTTAACTTTTTGGCAAAATATTTTTGTTTATTTTAAATAAAAGGGACATTCCAGCCATCATATGCATGTTAATGCACATGATACATTTTCATGGTGTCCCCTTTGCAAATGCACGGGGGTTTCGGCAGTATCCACCCATATGCATTTGCCTCTTTTCCCACCTCCAGCTACTTTACTATACTTACTTACAGTCAGCTCCACTACTGGCTTTAGGAGCACTGCGGTGGCCTGTTTAGACTCCCATGTGCATGCGTGGAAAGTGCTTCCATTCATTTCAATCAGCCAATTAGTGGCAAAAATCGACCACAGAGAAGGAGGGCAGAGGAAGGGTTGCAATTTTTACCTCAGGGTGTGAGATAAAACGGGCCCTTTTTGTATAATTGCTCCAGGGCCCCAAGCTCCTTTATCATGCTTTGTTCATGAGAAGACACATTTTTCATCTTAAAGCCACAATTTCCTCAACAAATATTCAATTCTTCTCACACGTTACAGTAGCTGATGAAGATAAAGAACATTTGAGGGTTGGTAGGTGAAAAAAATAGCCTGGGTAATTCTCAGCTGGCTCTGTCTCTCCAGATTTGTACGATAAAATTTCCCGTCAGTCTGGACTCACTTAAGGAATCAAGGTCTGAGGAAGCTCTCATGCTCACTTTGATGCTATTATATAGTGTAGCAAAGCTCTGGAGCATTTCATATATTAAAAATGACAAGGTACTGGACTAGACTACTAAGAAAAAGGGGCAAAAACTATTAGGTGAGAACTATCTTCAACTACAAATTCAGCAACCTTTTCAGGTACCCAATGTCCTTTTGCAACCATAAGGTGGTACGATTTTCTTTTTAATCGGCGATGCAATTCAACTATGTATGGTAATCACTCAAATCATTGCCCCTTTGCACAAAACATTTTGTACAGGCAGCCTTGGCTAAAGGGGACCTTTGGTCATCCAAAGTTACTGTAAGCTAAGAAAAGAACCAAAAAGTTTTGTAACAGTTGATTTTGATGGATTCTTGTATAATTTAAGTTTATAGTTCATTTTGATGTTTAAGGGTTAAGAACTATGTTCACTTCTTCACTCACACTGTGCTCTCCAGATCCCCTAACATCTACATCTATTTATTTTAATCAGCTATCATTAAGACTCTTAGAAGATAAGTTCCGCCCTGAGACAGTTTTATCGCAATGGTGCATCTTTTTTTTTATCACTAACCACCCCCCCCAAAAAAAATTAACCACACGTCCATTTCTTTGCAGCTATCAGCCCTGATTGAAAGCTAATGAAAATGCTGTCCCACGTCAGTTTATTCCATGTATCCATTAAGAATAATTACAGCTGAACAATTTTTGATGTCTGTAACCTTCGCAAGTGTTGCTAATGGCATTATAAATTGCTCCTTGTCCAATGAGTAACGCAGGATGCTTAATTCCGAAGCTTTCTGTCAACGAGGTTGATTTGTACGGCTAATGAGTGCATTTTAAACAAGAGCCACAGCTCATGCATCCTGATGCCAATAACAAGATTTGGTTCAATAAAAAGGCTTGTCCGTAATAATTAGCAAAGGCGAAAGCCATGGGTTCGTCTGTTGGAAACATGAACATATTTTTTCTGTCTTCTGTTTAATATAAAATACACCTAAGTATTTTATTTCTGAATTGTTTATATATAAATAGATAGATAGATAGACATATACAAGTGTAAAACGTTTTATTGAAATCTCTTGATTCTTGTTCTCATGTCCTTCCATGGCTATATTCTACTGTGTGAAGTGTCATTCATTTGTATGTAGAGTTTGTCTTCATCAAGTTCTCTAATTCAGAGCATTTTCATAAGATTTTCATAAGAAAATAGTAAAACTTTTTTTATAGAGAGAAGTAACCATGTATTATGTCAAAATTACAGTCAGATCACAATAACAATTTGTGTGCATGGATCATGTACCAACACCATTTACATAATTTTTTATCAGGTTTTATTGCTGGAAGTATTTACTCCAATAGACAGATCACAAGAGTCCAGTACAGAATGGCCGAGGAGCAAGCTGAGGTCAGGAAGCCAGTGGTCAGAATCGTTGCAGGGTAAGCCGAGGTCAGGAAGCCAGAAGTCAGAATCGTCGTGGAGGAAGCCAGAGTCAAACGCCAGGGAAACAGGAACAATAACAAGCCGAGTCGGTAACAGGAAATCACACAGGAACGCTTACTGAGGAATAGACACTATACAAGATAGGTACGACCATCAGAAGGCAAGGCTGGAAGGTTTCTGAGGGTCTTAAATAGGCAGAGGAAGTCTAGGCACCAATTAACGTTCTCCCGCCAAAATTCAAAGTGCCGTTACGTCACTTCCGGTCTGCGGCCATCTTGGGATTGGCGAGAACGTAAAATTCTAAAAGGAGCGGTAGTACTGGCTGGCGCAGAGGAACGAGTGCACGCGGCAGGTCCGGACCTGGCCCCGGTAGGTGGCGGCTGCCGTGTGGAGTTGCGGGGTCTTCCCCGTCCTCGGGGCGGCGGAAGCTGTCTCGCGGAGGCGGGAGGCCTCCCCCTTCTCCGCGGCGGCTGCAGCTGCTGACCCGAGGCGGGAGGTCTCCCTCTCTTCCGCGGTGGTTTCAGCTGTCGACCCGAGGCGGGAGGTCTCCCTCTCTTCCGCGGCGTTTGAGGCTGCTGCGGCAAGGGGGGGGGTCTCCCCCTTCTCAGTGGCGGCTGCAGATCCGATGACCCAGAAGAACCGGCAGCCAGGTACGTGACAGCCACATAAAGATGTATGTGTGTCGCACCACAGTTGAGGGATAAGTAGGAGTAATATGGAGAGGGTAAGAAGAGTAAGAGTAAGTTGACTTACCGATAAACTGTCCATGTTCATCCAAATGGTTTATTTTTGCTTAGTTAAAGCCATTTTGAACGATAGTTCTACTCCATAAATGATTTAACAAGCTATTTCCATGTAACAGGTATTTTGATGTAGAATAATGCCACCATTCTCTATACTGTTCAGAGAAAGGAGTTCTTAAAGTATTTGGCCACTGAAGAGCTGAAGTTGTGGGCAGAGTGGCCATAGGACTTCTAGAAAACTATTTAGATTTTTGGTACTTTTACAATTTCAAATGCAAGATGCTTACTATCATTATAGGCTTCCAATGCAGTTCTCTTTGGTAAGTAAGTAATTCAAGGGCTGAATGCTGTGCATTGTTAGTTACCTGACAAATATGTCGTGTACTGCTATATTACTGGTCCATTTGACTGAGTTTGCTCCAGCTGGATGAAAGTTGGCAGGCCTTCTCTTTTTTTTGGCTAACTCCTTATATTACAGTATCAAGCTTCATAACAATGCTTGTGGAACTTATTGATAACAATGGGGCATTTAGTGAAATGTCTACCACGGATCCCATTGCTGCCCATGATTGGATAAGTGTCACTAAGAGCTAGTCATTTATGTCTGAATTTTCGGTACTGATTTAGGAACATAAAACTGTGTGATATTTGGCAACACTCTGTGTGATTCCAGCTGTATCTGTGGCCTTTTATCATTTGCTGAGCAGCATGAAGGTTTTATGAAGCCTAAAACGCTTATTCTTCATTAGCATCAGTGGGGGACTTGGCTCAAGCGTTAAATTCGTGAACAGTTAACCTGGTAGCATGTTTTCCCAATATTAAGGAAACACAGGTTCTAATGAATTTTGCAGGGTTGGCATTGGTTTAAACCCTGACATTTTAGGGCAATATTACTCTGGATGACCTCTAATTGAACCACCCTAAAAACACCTATTGATAAGATTATCAAGTCTGTGTCTCTCCAAGTGCCTATGTAGCAGGAGAGGATCCACATTAAACAAGTGGCCACCATGTGGACTTCCACGTATACAGAACAAGAAGTACTGAATGAATGCTGTGCAGTACAGATACATACATAAATTACACTACAGCAAGTAAGCATATAGTGGGGGCTCCTTGCCACCATGCTCTCTCTTGCCTCTTTTTTATGAGCCCAGAAAAATTAGTGTTTGAACTCAATAGATGTGAAAATACTTTGCCAGCCAAGACAGTCTTAATGCAACCTAAAATGTCTCAGTAAAGCCATGTGTCCACATCATGCTTTCAGTAATTCTTCAAACCCTCAAGTGTCCTTCTTGCATTATAAGGGACTAAAAAATACCAGCAATTTTCAAAACACTACTAAACTATTTCAAGTTTACAATATATAGCCACTATCTATCCACTGTTCATGGCCAACAGCAACTGCTCATATACAGCTATCATATACAAAAACTCCTTTACATAGCAAATGTTCTTAAACGTTCATACTGCAAAGATGCATGAAGTCAAGTTAAATCCTGCAATGTTCAATTTTCTTAACACTGCACTGTGGATTGAGAGTAATTACCCTAGCATGTGCTCTCTTTCTGCTTGTCTTACAACTTCTTACACCAGCTGCCTATACTGTCCATTGAAGCAGAGCAAAGCAATAAATTACATTGAAACAATCTCTAAATGGCTGTTTCAATGTCAGTTTAAGACCAAAATGGTCAATCTGGGAGTTTAGTATATATCACCCAATAACTATTTTTTATTTTCCAAGACAAACAACTATTACTGCTTCCCATTGATTTTTCAGAAGACTAGACATAATATCCAATATTTTCAGGTCAAAGGGTCATCTTTAAATGCAGTTTGTTAGACCCAATGGTGTCCTCAAAGTGAACGTTTTAAATTGTATAAATATGATTACTTAGATCACCATCTTTAACTCTGTGAGCCGAGACAGTGGCAAGCATTTAAATGTAAATGTAAATGTAATTATGGTTATACTTGGGAACTGTTAGGTTTTACTCAAATGCCATGGGTAAATGGAGACGTTCTAAGGGCCACACAGTCTAGACTGCACTCCTTCAAATGCAACTTTTATTTAATGATATCTGAACATCCCAACTGGTATTTTTCCAGTGGTATACCACTGTTAAAATCCTTGCATATGTGTATGCATGCATGTGTAAAGTGTTAGTGTGTATGTGTACATGCACGTGTTTATGGTATTAGAGTGTCTGTATAGAGTAGAGCTGCCCCTGACCATCATCATACCCTTGCATCCTTATTCATTGCAATACCCAACCACAATAATTATCCTCAAACCACAATATTCATACACCCCATCATTATAGTCCTCCCTCCCATAATTTCCATTCCGACCCCTCAGATTTAGATATTATGAAAACACTAAAATATTCAACAATCTTTGTCGGGATTCAGCACCAGCCCTGCAAACTTTCAGGCATGGCCTCCCCTCTAAGAGGTCTGTCTGGCGTTGAAGTCATTTGGTTACCTGGTATGACTGAACCGTGCCTTCCTCATCTGAAGTCTGTTATTAACACACCTGACCTCATCAACAGGCTTTATATCCCTGCCTCTCAGTAACGCAGGGGTGAGTTCATTATGTTACTTTGTCTGAAGCTATATTTCATGCCTGACTCTGGATCTGACTCTTGGATTTACCCTTTTGCCTGGACTGCTTATTGGATTTACCCTTTTTTCCTGCATGTTACCTTTTTGTTAGCTTTTAGGACCGGGATTGCTTATTTGATTTACCCTTTTGGATTGTTACCTGGACTATTCTTACTTCATATCCCCCAGCAGTTTGTACAGTATACTCGATACGCCTCCTACTCTGCTACTTATGGTGAGATGTTTCTGTTTTGTTTAATATACATACAGTGTATTTAAACATTCAGGTTTTGTCTCATTTGTGAAGTGTGTTTCTATCACTCTGCGTTCTTACTGTATTGCAGTCTGGACTCCAAAATCCAGTAAGGGCTGAGATATGACAAGGCTGACAATATGTTTTGTCCCACAACTATTTTGGGTTCCCCAAATCTAACTAAGTAATTTTAACATAGTAACGGCGCTACACCATGCTTAATGCTACCGGTCCCTATGACCTTCCTTGGGCAATAAGCTTGCCAAATACTTCACTCCATCTCTTTATGGGCATGACTCTAACATTTAACATGTAACAAACAGAGTGGCCATAACTACAGTCATCTAAACATATACTGTAATCTGAAACCAAGACCCCTTTGGGTCTTTAGCACAGTGCCTCTGCCTTACTTAATCTGCTCTTGCCACACCTTCTGCAACTTTTAAGCACCAAGCACTAACAGCATTGAGATGAATTATCACCCCATACGCCCCATGTACAGTGCCCATAAGAATGTCCTTGAAACCATCCAGCAACTGGATAATAGCCCCAGAATCCCTAATTACTTATTCATCTACAGCCAATGGACCCCCTATAAACATGGTTGCACCCTCAATTGTTCCCTAGTGTAACCAACACACTAGACTGGGAGAGAGATCCACTTTCAGCTGTGGATCTAGTTGAGCTCATCCATCCTGAAGAGCCGCTATCCAATCCTGTTTTGGCACAGCTGAATCCATCCAGCATCCCAACCACACCTTTGAAACTGGCCTCAAAGTGGGGAGCCGCAAAAAAGTTTCCCTGCACCAGTCTTCTTTCCTGCACCAAGGCAAGGCAAGGAAAAGGTGGGGGAGACCTACAAGCCTCATCTACCAGGCAGATGTTCGTTGATTCTTGCTGCCACTCTGCTGCATTGGACTAGCATCTTCTGCCTCCCCACTGGATGTCACCATCGAGAAGATACTCCAAAGGTGAGGGTTATAACCTGGGCACCACATGGGCACAGGCTAAGGCCTGTTGACAACCCCCCCTACTACCTCCCTGGACAACCCAATTGACTTGAAGGAGGGTAGAAGACTCACCCCATTGCAGAAAAGAGTGTGGCACAGTAGTGCACCAGGGCTTAGGTTGACTGGTGCTTGTTCTGCTCACGGACAGTTATTCAACAGGTGCATTTTGACACCAACCAGTTCCTGCATCCAGTCAAGTGGAGCCACTCTGATGTTCGAAGCCGGGGATGCGGCCTTATTACGCCTGAAAGAGCCCCTGGTACATGTGACCTCCGATCATGTTCAGGACTCAAGTGAGCTTGATGTGCCCCATGCACAGTTCCTAGCAGGGTTGTGGACATTGGAGACTTGTTCTCACAAACACTCTACAAGGCCATAACTCTTGCAATGCATCAAATACTCAAGGCATTCACAATGGATGCAAGAGTCCAGGATTTCCCCCACTTCAAACTACATATGGCTGATGAGTGGCTTGTTGTTGCATCTACATTTACATCCAGCCCACACTTCTAATTTGCTGACTCACTGTATTTATGCAATTTTAACTTGACTCTTGTCATCCACAAGTTTATACTGGCAAGAATAGGTAAGTAAACCCTTGGGAATTATCAGAAGTTGTCTTAAACTATGATATGATGTTCATCTTAGTTACAATAATGAACGGACACAATCTGTTTTAACAAATAACACAAATTATTGTATTGTTCTTGTTCAGTTTGAATACATCATTCAAACATTCACAGTTTCGGTTGAAAAAGTACGTGAACCCCTAGGCTAAACACTTCAAAAAAGGCTAATTTGAGTCAGAAACCTGGAGTCCGATCAATGAAACTATATTGGAGGTGTGTTTTAGAGCTGCATTGACATAAAAAACACTCACTTGAGTTCTCAAGAAGCATCCTACAATCAAGAATTGTTAATTTGCATGAAGCTGGAGAGGGTTAAAAAGTAATATGAAAGAGGTTACATATTCATCAGTCCACAAACAAATTGTTTCTAAATGGAGACAAATTAGTACTGTGGCTACTCTTACTAGATGTGGGCACCCAGCCAAGATGACTCCAAAGGCACAACGAAGAATGCTCAATGTAACAGCTAAAGGCTTAAAGGAATCATTGGAACTGGTTAACATTTCTCTTCATGAGTCTACCATATGCACCACAGAAGCCTATGTCATATTGACAGTCGGTATTAGTTGATTACAGAGGGCTGGCTGATTTCATTTTTTATATTGTGAGTTTTTGGAGAATGTTTGAGAAATTCAGTAAGAAAGAGAGAGCTAGAGGTTCTTAGTTAATGGCCTTGTAAGGGAGAAGTGGAGAAGGTGATAAGAGAGAAGCACTCCAGACAACGATAATAAGTAGTAAAGGCATATATGTGAGAAGTAGTGGAATCATGGAGGGTTTAGCTTGTCTAGATGTTAAAGATTTTCATAAACTGGAACAGCAGATGAAGCATGATGGGAGAGGAAAGCCATTCAAATGGTACCATTTGTGCACATATGTACAAAAATACAAGTTTCAGAAATTGCTTTTAGATCAAAAAGGCAGCAAATTCATCACCAAACGGTATTATAATACATCATTCACACCGTTCATACCAACATAGCATTATTTATTTTACATGAAGGCACAGTGTGACATTCTCTGCGTCTTATTAACTCTGCTAACATGTTTATGGCGGGTCTGGCCTATCTGGAGCTTCCAAGTAAATATGTTATGAATCCCTAGATGTTTCATTCATATTTAATATTTTATTGGGAAGCATTTTTTCAATAAAATGCATAACTATCTGTTGATATAATTGTTTGGGTATGGTGCAAGTATTGAGCTTGGAATGCCATTGAACTAAGCGAGTGAATTTAAAGTAACATCATTGTTCCTGTGAAGTTGCCAAAAAGGCAATATCTTGATGAGTCATCTGATGCTGGAGCATCCTGCCGAATGAAGTCAGCATCAGAGACCTTTCTGTTCTCTTGGGATTCACTACTGGAATGTCTCAGTAGGACAAGTCACTGCACATGTTCCTCATGATATGCTGCTCCTCGTAAACGTTGCTCTGTGAACGCAGCGGAAACTGAGTTGGTAATGGCTGGTGAAATGTGGGATCGTGAGCAATTCCACATTGTATTGCTAATATTAAAAACCTCATCTCAAAGAGCCAACATACCCCCCAAAAAAGTAGTGACGTATGGTAGAGGGAGCACCATGATTTGGGACTGCTTTGCTTCCTCAGGGCCTGCACAGCTTGCCATCATTGAGGGGACAATGATTTTCCAAATCAGAGATGCTGTGGAATGACCTCAAGAGAGCTGTTCACTCCAGACATCCTAAGAATATGACTGAGCTCAAGCAGTTCTGTGAGGAAGAATGGTCTAAATTTCTGCAGGTCTGATCCCCAGCTACCAAAAGCGCTTGTTTGAGGATATTGCTGCTGTGCATATACATATTGAGGTCCGCATAAAAGGTGTTCTTGGCCACCATCTCACCTGCAAAGGCTACCTGGAGTGCCACCGTCCACAAGCGTAGGCACATAGCCACCAGCCTTGTGGTTTCTGGGAACCTCTGGCTAAAGGCAAAAGGTTGCAGGTTAAATACAGACGGTCCTCTCTGAAGGATACACTCCTGAATCCATTTGCATTTTAATATCCTCTGTGAGAAGCCCGAAAGCTGCGTTTTAAGAACAGCTTGTTTGGAAAACACCATTAACAGGAAATTTATAGGGCCAGCAGCAAGTCGACCCTTAGCCTTGTTTTGTTAAACACAAATGAAACATTAATCAGATGGACTTCCGGCTGCAGCCACTATTGTTTACAAATGTCAGCATTTGAAGTTGTACTGAATGCAGAGTTTAACCTTAAACAATGCTAGGCAATTCTGCTAAAAAGGCTTTTTAGTTCACTTTTGTTTTACAGAGCCTGTTAATGGAGAGTCCACTGTGCTATGTAAAACCAGCGTTATTGGTTTGAAAACAAGTAATATGTCAATTTGTATTAGGCATTTAATATATATATATATATATGAATTTAATAATAGCCAAGTTGTGGTCAGGTCAACATTTTACTTATGGCACATTCTAAGGGGAGAATGCACCATGAGGTCCCAAATCCTTAGATCCTACTATGTCTTGTTGACACTCTAATCAGAGGTTTCAGAAGTTACTTACTTCAGAGGGAAATTGTCAGGTTTACTGATGTCCTTGATGTCCTTAACAAAGGTGATTTAAGTCAAAGAATCCCTAATATTTAACCACCTCTGTATATTTAGATATCTTAGCTGC
This sequence comes from Spea bombifrons, assembly GCF_027358695.1. Classification (NCBI taxonomy): domain Eukaryota; kingdom Metazoa; phylum Chordata; class Amphibia; order Anura; family Pelobatidae; genus Spea; species Spea bombifrons. Next base: position 64,519,732 of record NC_071088.1, on the reverse strand, counting down.
CTATTAATTAAATCAGAATATTTTTCGTCCATCATTGTTATTTTGTATTAAATATTCAAAATAGCTTTATCTTACATAGGGAACAAGTTTTGAAAGCTGTTCTGAGATCATCAATTTAAATGTAATATCCCGTTATCTTGCTAAAACTCTTGTTTAAAAATACATTCTCCGTTTCAGTTCTCATTTTTAAGCCAACCATCTCCTAATAGAACTTGAGTCTTCTGAAGAGGGAAGGAGAACAATGTGTCTTCAGTACAGTATGTGCGAGTGACATGATATTGGGGTTAATTTGCACATCTTTAGCCTATTTAAACCTCAGATTGCCTCATTGTACCGCCAAAGGACGCAGCTGATAGAACCTAGAATTAAGGCACCGTACATTTGTGGAAATAGCCTCAATTGGCTGTGTGAGACATACTGATTGCATGTCTAATTCAAAGCAGACCTAATCTTGCCATAAAAACCATGGGCAGACCCCATGGGGAAATATTTATGAATTCTGATTGTCTGACATCCCAGCTAATGTCTTATTTCAGATTTACCTGCATTTCTTCCTGGTTGGTGTATTGACAAGAGAAGAAATCTTTCTGTATGACAGCTCCACAGATGTATATTGTAGGCCAGATACACAAGCTGGACTTTTAAAATACATTGGGACAATGTTCCAGCGACCAGAAAGTTTTTCCGCTGATACAGCTGCATTGACTGGCCGCACCTTGTAGCTGAACTCACCATAGCCTGCTTTAGCGTGGCAGCTGTCTCTGGGAGATTTTTATTTAATTACCATTTTAAGCACAGGACCAAAATCATTTCAAGTCCTTCAACAGACTGCATCTGATGCGGCTGGTCATGTAAAAACATTCCCTGGTTATGTACATTTTTGTGAAACAAATACTATCTTAACATGTCTACATAACTTTTAATGCTAATGGATTTGTAAGTAAGTCTGTGAAATAGGAAAATTGAGAGACAGCTAATGGGAGAGGTGTGTGGCATAAAGGGAAAACAGTAACGTGAGAAATATGACAGAAAGGAAAGTAAGTAAAATAAAGGAAGGCAAAAGGAGAGGTAGAGAAAAAGCAAGGGAAGATATAGGTAAATGAGGGTGAGATGGAGAGTGAGGCATACTGAAGTGGGTGTGATTAAAAAAGGCTAGTGTGGAGACGAAAATGGTTGGTGTGGGAAGGAATTTTAAGCTTGTCCTTGACCATAATCCTATTATTCTTGTAAGGTTGTTGACACAGAGCAGTTTATATGAGCCTGTTTGAAGGGAATAGCACTAGTGAAAAGATGAGGCAGGAGGGGAGGTTCCCAGCAAGATGTCATCCATATACATGGTTGAAAGCAAACAGGAGTCAATACATGCAAAGGAGTAGGCCAGGTGAGAAGCCTAGACATTGCAGGAGAGCATGTTAAGATGCAGGGCAAAGGCAGCAGAACTCATCACATTACTTGTGCAAAGGAGGTTTAGGTAGCCTGTTCATTAAGAAACATGTGGAGTTGGCAATGATATGAAGGCACGTAACCCTGAGAGGCTGCAGCACCTTCCTCTCTGGTGGTGACACAATGATGAAAGACAAGGCAGGTCATGTGATGCATCCTGTGAGCCTATCCTGACAATTCTGTTATTTATGTGTTTTCTGTATAAATAGCAGAATGTAAGGATATACTGTATGTATGTATGTATGTATGTATGTTGTGTATGTACTTTCTAAAAATACACCTGCCCAATCACTTCAGTAGTGATGCACACTTGCATGTGCAGTATGTTATCAGAGCCAGGAATATTTGGAATATTTGATAGAGAGAATTGTAATTTCAGAATGTAGAGCGGTGCCTTGGCTGTTTATGGAATTGGATGCTTTCGCACCAAACAGTGTTTCATACACAGAGTTACAATTTTCTTTTCAGACACAACTCTTTGTGTAGAAACTTTTTGTGCAACATTGACACACGGCTACACGTAAACCAAAGGCACCAACCACCGATCATTGCTTACAACTACTTTAGGTGGAACGGGGCTGTTATCTGTGTCAAATTTAGCAAAATTTACTTTAAAGATACAAGCAAAATACCTGCCCAATAACTTCTATCCCAAACTGATTAGGTGAGTGGAAGAGCAAGAAACATTACTAGTGTAGAAAAGTGAGTTTCAGTGCTGTCAACTCGTAATGATACCACATAGGAACATGGTTAATCTTGATATTTCCTTGGAGGAGTAAAATCAGTTTGGATTGACCTTGGTCTGGTTGACTGACTTATTTAAACAGTAAAGTTGGCCTTAAATAACAAAATCAACGCTCTTTCCATATTTTGGCCTTGCTCAGAAAGATGCTCCTTCATTTTCCATGAATGGGTCGAAACACTATCATAACAAAATAATTTGTTACATCCTTGTTGGCTAATGAATCTAACACGTTACAAATTAGTTCATTCATTCCAGAAGAATTACTATACCATTGGCCCTTTTCTGCGTTTTTTTTAATGTTATGTTTCATTTTGTCTATATAATGTCATTATTAAATTAAGAAATGTACTTTTAATACATGTGCGGCTTATTCAGATAGGGTGACCCATTTCCTGCAATCTCATATAAACTCAAATAAAAAGTTACTTGATTCCTTAGAAGACTTCACTCTCCTTTGGAGCCCTGTTAAGCAACCAGGAGACATTAGTGGGTCTTCAGCAATCAAAGGTTATAACAATCAGCAGAAAAGTATTAGAGGTCATCGGTTGATCAGTTATCACAGAAAGTGTGCAATTTATAGAACTCTTTTTCCTTTACAATGATTTCAGTGAAATAGGCATGATGGGGATTTTTGGGGGGATGGTTGAAGTCTTACTGTTTTTTGGTTCAAATGAAATGTCATTGTCAGACACATTCCCTTCACTTGCCATGATAATCCTGTAACGCAACTATGAAATCCCTTTATTTTTTTATTTATTACAAACAATTCTTTTTTTTATTTACAACTCTGCTTCTATTGTCATTTGCTAAATAATCAACCCAATTAGCCTTAACCCCTTAAGGACCAGGGTTAGTTTATTTTTTTCTAAAAACCAGATACATTTTTGTGTTTTTCTATGTTGTGTTTTTTTAATCGTGATTTTCACTACCCCACAAATTAAAGTAGGGCTTTCTTTTTAAACCTTATCAGATACGTAATACATTACTTTATATGAATAACATTTTAAAAAGTGTGAAAAAACTGTAAATTAATTGATAAATATGTGACAAATATAGGCATTTGACTGTGCTTGTGCACAGTGTGTTTAAGAGTTCTTGAAATACTGTTCCTATGTAGCGTTTAAGACAGTTGCACATTTACACTACCAGCAAATTCTCTCGTTTGTAGACAACACAACACAATAAATACATTGATAAATATTGGTGACAAAATTAGGCATAGGACTGTGTGAAATTCCTGCGTAGGATTATACATTTTAAATGTTTTTTTTTTTCATTTTTACTGGCAAGTACAAAATATTTGGAAATGTCTGTAAGAAAGAGTGATTCCAGATTTAGTGTTTTGTGCAAAGCTGGCAGCAAGCGTGTAAGTACCCAGAGGACCCCTGGTATACCAGTCGCAAGTAGACTTAAGCCTTCTTACTCTGAGTCAGAACTACCACAAGCTGCATACTTCAGTAGCATTACTTTGCTCTAGTAGTGCTAAAATTTAGTCCAGGCCATCTTCTACAGTAATACGCCATTTTAGTTACTATCAAGGACTTATGTAGGGGACATGAGCTGATGACTTGCTGGGATCCAGGGCAGAGATTGACTCTAAGCTATTCTATGATAAAGCACAGAGTAAACCCACTACCAGTGCCACCACAACCACCACACTACCACAAGCACTGCCAGCACTACCCAGAGTGAAAATGGGCAGACACTGTCAGATGAAGGCAGATCTATTTTTGGTCTATAGGAAAGTGAGGAAGAAGAATGAAGTTCTATTCTGGCAGCAGAAGTGGGCCTTACTCTGCCTTGTGGCCAACTGGAAAAGGATATGGTCATCACAATGGTACCACACCAGTGCCTGCCCAAGCCACATGCCTTACTATGACTTCTTCTCGGTTTGCTTTCTTACTCTGGGGTGGCCAATTCTTATTTTTTTCCTCCTCGCAATCCCAACCTGCTATGTTATGCAGGAGCGACTTCTAGCAAAGACATATCTGGTATGTCGTTGGTTGAATGACAAATCTGGCACATCTTCCGTCGCAAAGGGGGTTAAATGCTTATGGCTACCTTCAGCCAATAGGTTGTCCATAGATCAGTTTCTCTTGAAATATATATTGGTCCCAAAGGCGGGAAACATTATTTGTTTTTATAGACACTGTGCCCTTTATCAGGTTTTATTGTGTCTTTCCAATGCTTGGTCCATGGTATGATTCTACATAGTTCTATATGCAAATAGTCCTGCGTACACATACAATCAGAAAATAATCTTCTTAGGTCTAGGAAGTTTAGAGTAGAACGAGAGTTTTAAAAAGATTTGAAAAATTAAAATCTTAGCTGCTTGACAGAAGATATTTTGCCTACAAACTCTGGCATCACTAAGTTGACTGTTTGTGGCAAGGCCAATAAAATCCTGCTTATCTAGTGAAGTTCTTTCTCTGTAGACTTCATTATATAGACGGTTCTGCTGACAGATTAACACTGACATAGTCTATTGTTTACTAACGGCCTGCTTGTCTAGTATTTTGGACCCAGATAACAAAGCTAGGACACAGCAAATAAAACAGTGCATTATTACATCACTGAAACAAAACAATATGATAACATCCTTTTTTTAAAATGCTTTTTTCCATTAATAGTACAAGTAATAAAATACTGTGGGGAAAGGTCTCACCTTAAACCAGTTATGTTTTCACTATTCTATAATGGCTGTGTAATGTTTGTTTATCCTTTACCTAGACGCACACACCTTCCATTATATTAAAAAAGGATGTCTAGCCCATTTTGTGCAGACATTGATCAGTGAAGCATGTGTTTACATGCTCCCAGGGTATCCCCCCATTGCATCTGGGTTCAGCCAAGAAAGGATTATGGCTACAGAGAAAGAATGATAAAAAGAAATGGTTGGCCCTTTCATTCCATACGCCGTTGTTAAATAAATATGGCTATAGTTTGTTAACAAACATATAATAACATTATCATTTTAAATAAAAATGAGGAAACATATGAGGTGGTGAAGAAGAATAATTTACTCTCTTGTAATATCTGATATAAGGAATTGAATAAAATGTTTTTGTACATGCACATCTGTTGCTGGTTACAATTCACACAATGCATAATATTATGAGTATTATTACAGAAGTGTATTTACCTCACGCGCTGTCTTGACCTGAATCAGGACAGCTCTCCCAGCAGCCACCTCCTCCGTCGTCATTGCCAGGATTTGATATCATATCCCAGGGCTGGGTGTCCTAGGGGCACATAGCACCTTTAAATGTATCCTCTGCACAGCCCTCCATAGTGTTAGTGGGCCAGCTGGGGAGTTTAGAGATCCCCCTTGTAACAAGCCCATTGGGCAGAGGCACAACAGGGGGCCTGATAGCCCAAGAGAGTTATAGGCCCTGGCTTTGGGGGCAATAAGACTGATGCCTCACTGGGCCTGCCTTCACTGAATACAGTGAAACATTTCAATAACTAGTGAAATATAATAAGCCTTAAGGAAACAAAGAAAAAGGGAATGATGGTTTCAAACAGGATCTGTCCCTCCAAAAGATAGTTTCATAGAACATGCATGTTTTCACTAGGGAGCAGTCTCTAGCACCACTTTCCACTTCTCCCCATTCCACTGTAGGTTTAAAGATGGCAAGGCAAATGCTCCATATTAAACTTTGTTAAAATAATGAAAAATGCATACTTTCCATTTAAAATGGCTGCTCTTATGTCCTGTGATGTTGGTTTGTGACCTGATTAAATTCTTATTGTTTGCTTTCTAGGAAAACATAAAAAAGAATGAATATTTATGAGATTTGATTTCCTCTTTTTTTTGTCTTGTGAAAACCACAGGAAATAGATAGGGTTAACAGTATTTTTATTCCCCCCCTTGTGTCAGATCGCATCCAGCGGGCTCGAGGAATGAGTTATTTTCAAGGTAAATGCATATCAGATATATTCACGGCAGACCTATTCATGGTAATATTTAATATGTTATGCAGAAGAGTAGTTCTACTGCATAACATGCTGAAGGCCACGGTGTGAACTCCCCACTCATTACTCACCCACCTGATCTGCCACGATCACTGCTACAGTCTTGGCGACTCAGATGAATGTAAGCACAGGAAATAATTAACAATCAGCACTACTGTGCATCTACAAGAACGACCAAAGGACCTTAATAAGTCTAGCTAGAAAAGGGAAACAGAAAAATTGATGTGATGGAAGCTTTCTCACACTTTAGCGGAAAAGAGAAAGTATTGCAGAAAGAGACCTATGCATGGTACATGGACAGGTACTATTCTAATTATGTGCCCGGAAGAATAGTGTGATAAACAATTCCTTACGAAAGGTTTACGTGTAATAATAACTGGGACCTTTGTAAATGAGCTGGCACAAGGTTTTCTGTTTTAAATGTTATGTTTTAAAAGCCAGCTACAGACCATTTTGCCCACATAATGTGTAATATGCTAATATCATACCTGATATTATACCATAATGTTCATTTAACGAGATGGGTTATGGTAAAAGGAAAAAAATCACAATAAAAATAAAAATAAAAAAAAATAAAAAATGTTTGCTTTCATATGCATTGTCTACAGTAAGTAAGAAAAACACATCTATATCTGTATCACTGTATGTTTAATCACAAGGCTCTGCAAGGGTTAAAGTTGGATATTTAGGAAATTGAATATCAAGGCAAGTAACACTGGACAACCCGATTGCATGCAGTATAATTTTCCTTGTATTACAGGGCAGATCTGCCCATTTTTATCATAATGATAAAATATCACAATTTTTTTTTTACAGAAACTAAAAGAATAGTTCGTATATATTAGCAAAACAGTTGTTTTATGTATTATTTCTAAAAAAAAAAACAAAACAAAAACCAAAGCTTGTTCAATAAAGAGATGGTTGCACTATTTATATTTTGAATAGCAAAATGTATTTAGTGACCACCTCTGATTAAATGTACAGGGGGACTTTCAAGGGGGATGTGGGAAGTAAGAGGGTTGTATTTTAAAACCAGAAGGAAAGATTTGCAAGCTTAGCCCTGTAGGAGCAAAGAAATCTATTTCCATTAAAAGAATCATTGATTTTTGTATTAAAAAAGTCTCATTACTTGAGATAATTACCCTGGGGTTTCTTGGTTACTCCCTTTGGTTCCTAAATCTTACATCTTATTTCTCCATGTAGTTCTGAAAAGGGCACTTCCTTACACACGGTGTAATGCAAGGGACGTGTCTCTAGGAATACATCTAGCCTAATCATGGCATGTGTCACTATTGACTGTATTTTAATTATGGCAGCATCAGATTAACTCACTCAAGCTACTCATATCACAAAAATTGAACATTACAATACAACCTTACCCATCAATGTGTGTTTTGATTTCAGAATGTCCAGATAAAGTGCTCACTGTATAACAAGGTCAACGAAATTAAAAGTGATATTACCATATCGATGCTGCAAAAGCACAGTACAACTGGAAAGTGTTGAAGACTGGTAAATAAAGATGTATTCTATATCTGTAACACATCTTTGGAAGGATCTGATTTGATGATACAATAGTGTTTTTTTATTCCATTTTGTGGTGTGTGAACACTGGGAGAATCCAGGCACCCGCAGCTTCTATGGTTTTCTTGCTTGCACTACGCTTGCTGCACAACCCAGCACAACCCAGTTAACTTCAATCCTAAGTAAAGCTAATTACAGGGGTGGTCATCAAGGCCACATAAGTTCAGCCTGTTAACACTGAGGGAAGCAAGGTTAGGGAGATGCAGTTTGTATGGTTCTGAGTTCCTGTTGACAAAGAAATCTTAAGGCTTTCTGCTCTTTATATTCTTCATGCCATGTACTTTAGGGTATGTGACCTGAACATGTGGACCTTAGTGAAGACTGAACCTTTCTACCCAACAAGCCTGGGCTAGCCATCTGACAAACGGGGCAAATGCCTAGGGGAGTGGGGTTGTGGATCTCTTACCTGTACTGCGGTAGAGGTAATGGTCAGAAAAATGTTGAAAAAAGTGCTTTCTACTAAAGTAAACGTCTCCATCTTGCTATATTTACACCATTTCTGCTTACATCACCTTTTCCTGGAAGCTAACGTGATGTAAGCATGAGGACTAGCTGTACTTGAAAGTGATCTGATACTAATGGAAGTTCCTTAAAAAAGGCCTTCCATTAGATGTACTGAATATTCTGTCCATGTCCAGAGAGCACCGGTAGGATATTTCATTAGCTTCCTATTGTTGTATGTAAATGACCTTCAGACGTGCTTTCAGTGAGATGCCCCTCTGACATTGTTTTATTGTAGCTTTGATACAAAAACAACAAAGAAAAGGAATCAAACTCCTTTCTCTCAATGACTTCTGCTCCTTTGGTACGTAGAAAACTTTTCCTTACAACCAGACCTATGCTACAACCTACATGTCAAAAATTAACCACCTGGTTGCTATGGTGATTAAGCTAATTATTCAGACATTGTACCAATCCTCCATTTATCTAGGTATTCTATCAATCCTCAAGGTTAGGACAGGCTAAGAACTGCCTCCCCAATGTAAAGAAGGGTACAGCCAAAAAGAGCAGCGATATCCTTTCCTACTTTGTGCACTTTGCTATGGAGGGAGCATAATAATTTAGACCTTTCTTTATTAGCTAATGCCAACACTTTACACACATACAAAATAAATACCCTTCTCCCCCCTATAGGTGATATGTGTCTTCCTCAAACTCGAGTCCTCTACCAGAGGCCTGGGAGTTTGAGGGTTCTGAGTAGTATCTTAGCTGTTCCCAGCATTGCACTCTTCTGGACAGATTGTTCTGATGTTATTGCTGGAATCTGTTGGAGCCACTCTCCCAGCTTAGGAGTCACAGCCCTGAGTGCTTCTATGACCACTGGGACCACATCTTTTCTAGTTCTTTCCCACCCTAGTACCTCCCAGCTTCTCATACACCTTCTTTCTAATGTTGCTGTCACTTGGCACCGCTACATCTATCACCACCTCTCTTCTGATCTTGTCTACCACCACGATGTCGGGTTGATTAGCCTGTACCTGTTTGTCTGTATGGATCTGGAAGTCCCACAGGACCATAGCTCTGCTATTCTCCACAGCCTTCCATGGCAGAGGTGGCACAGGCAGGCTGCTTCAGGGGGAGGATGGCACAGGCTGTTTTAGGGGCAGAGGTGGCGCAGGCAGGCTGTTTTAGGGGCAGAGGTGGCCCAGACAGGCTGCTTAAGGGGCAGTGGTGGCACAGATTAAGGGGCAGAGATGACACAGGCAGGCTGTTTCAGGGCAGATATGCTTGTGAAGTTGGGGTGCCTGGGGCCTTGTGGTTTCTAGTTATACCCCTGGTATGGTGTATGGGCAAATAAGCTTGACCATTCAAAAAATATAAAACGCTGGTGTCCAAATATTTCCAGGGCTGCTTTTTATTCCCAGTCTGGCCCTGTTTTACATTATCCACAAAATCATATTAACAGGTTCTATTTAATATTTCTTAATTCATCTGGCTCCCATCTGTAGCCGTTGAATAGGTTACTGGCTATTTTAACTATTATTGTTGTTTTTTTATTTAAATGGTGGCCACAAAATATTGCCCCTGAGCCGTAACCTCATTATTATTGGGTTTTTTTTAATTATAGAGTACTAGCAGATTCCATTGTGCTATTTCAATAAAGGGCAAAAACTAAATTTACCAATAAGACAAATAAAAATTGATATTGCTGTATTAGCACAAGAGAAAATTGAGTTGATACTTTTTATTGGGCAAAGCAATTAGTACCTCAGAGGTTAGGGGATTATAAAATGAAGAAACATAAGACATATACTGAGAATAGGTTCCTGTTGTGGGCATACGATCAGCTGAGCTCTATCTTTGTACAAATCTACTCTCATGTTTTGAATAGCTAATTAAATGCTAACTTCCTTATTTATGTGCCACTTACAAAAATTTGCATTTATACTTGGAAATGCTGGTCCACTTCCTCTGATGGTCTCATTAGATAAAATATTTAAGCTAAAAATTATAAATGAGACATTTTTACCTGATTATAGAATTATTTATGGGGAGAATGTGTGTGTTCAATAGTATCAGGACGTACATTTCCAACACAACATTAAGTTACAAAAGTGATAAGCAGAGCAGGTGAAACAGCGCCTTTAACGCAGTTATTTGACTGAGAGCTATTATTAGTTAACAAAGCTTAATAAACATAATAATAACAGCTAATTATGAGATAATTACTACTTTACATATGATGGGGTGAATTCATGGGAAGATGGGGAGATTTCATATAGGAAGTAAATTAACCCTTTTCTGTGCTTGTGATGGGCTGCTCACCCTATTGACACATAAAACGTTAATTAACCCCTGCTCGTATGTGTTGTATTAGATGCTGTTTCTTTGACAATTGGTCCACCCAAGATTTTGAGTTTCAAGCCTCTGGTGCTGCAATATGACACAGAATCTGTAGGTTTAAACGTCACGATAATATGTGTTTAAACCGGGAAGAATGGGACCAAGTGAGTTTTATCGCAAAAGCCATTTTGCCTGGGGACAAAAGCACTCCTCCATAAAGCTGGCTCACCCATTCATTAAGCCATTACAAGTTTAATTAATTTATAATTACAGTTCTGTCAAGTTAAGAAATTACTTGATACCGAAAGATAAAGGGAGAGGGTACTTTAAGCTGCTTTAGCTAGCACTCCCAATTGGCACAGAAATTCTTACATTTTAAGTTACACCATAGAGTCATTACTAATGTTTAAGACAATTCTCACCCTTTATCTATGTGGCATCACTGTGCTTCTGGGTGTGAGTTTGTTTATATTATAGGAAATTATAGACAGTTGCTTCTGAAAGTGGCGTTGAAGCAACATTTGTGCAAACGGCGAGACAAAATGCTCCTCAGCATAGATAGCTGATACAACTCTGCGTCTAGCCAAAGACATCATTGGATGTCTGCTGATTTTGGTCTGAAGAATTAATTTGTATTAATCACTGCAAGTAATAATCTATTACAATCTACATATGAAATATGGGATTTATTGTTTTGTAGAAATTCAAGGAGGGGGGTTATAAATAAAATGTCCATCTTCTTCCGTTTGAGGGTCAACCTATTAAGGTTGGAAACAAGAGCACAGCTGCAATGTCAACAGATTTAAAGGAGCAATACAGCCAGGTCTTCTGTGTATTTGTCCTCCTAATGCATTCTCCCCTAGTGGTAGGGTTTGGAATTGAACCCGGTTGGCACCCGTCCCTGCCATTGGCACTTTACCTTGCTAGACAGTGTAGGTGTAGAAGCACTCTGCCGGGCACAGGGTGGCTAAAAGGGTGGAATAAAGTCAAAAGAAAATATGATTCCATCAAAATCCATTGATAAAATGCATGTTATGAAGGGTCACTACAGATGAAAATATGCTTTACTAGTGCCGTAAATGATTTGCATCTGTTTGTTTAGAAAGGGAGTTGTGTTAATGACCCCATAATTAGTTGAAATGACTATCAATAGGGAAATCTATAGCTTTCAATAAATCTTTGACAAATGTGTTCCTGCCCCATGTAACCATTGTCTCATTGTTCCATAGTTAACCATACATTAGGACTATTGTTACAAATTAGGCTTACACCGGGCCAGAATACAGATCATTAATGATTACATTACTGCCAGTCCTAAAATATTTAAAAGAAATCTATACAGAAATGTGTTTTCATTTGTATTATTTTGGCATTAAAGGGACACAAACAATAAAAATAATAAACTTTAAGCCTGTAGTTATGGGAGGGCCTCTCTCTCTCTCACAACATCACCAAGGTGATGTTGTGCTGCGTCCTATATATGGGTGTGTTACACTGAGTGTTTTGTGTGGGATATCCTACGTCCCGTGTGGGTTAGACTGCGTCTAGTGTATGCTACTCTGCATCCTGTGTGCTACACTGCCTTCTGCTGCATTCTGTGCGTTATGTGGCGTCCTGTATCTGTTGCACTGTGTTTTGTGTGTGTTCAGCTGTGTAAGTGTTATGCTGTGTCCTATGTGTTTTTATACGGTGTCCTACCTGCAGCCTGTGTGTGTTACTCCATGTGAGGATGTTTTGTTTGTGTTACACTGTGTTCTATGTATTATGGTGTGTTCTATATGCCCTGAACTACCTACTGTGTGGTAAACTTCATGCTTTGTGTATTAAAGTGTCTTCCGTTGCTTTCAATGTGTGTTACGCAGCATCCTTTATGTCACATTGTGTATTGTACTTTCCAGCCAGTCTCCAGCATTCCAATGCATCTGTAGTGTGTAAGTGGCATGTAAATTGTCTCTTATAATCCTAATTTTTGTGTAACCTTGTGTATTAGCTGTTTAATGCCCCCCCCCCCTCTCAGTGTACTTATGTTCTGCAGACAGAATTTGCTTCTTGCTTTTGTTGGAAACTTTTCTTTTGTACATAACATTTAATTTCAATCTCTCTCAGGGTATTTGCAGCCACAGGTACCTGTTTAATCTTGTCCCGCATAAACACTCATGTTATCATTGTCTTTTATGCCCATGTTTTCTCTATATTCATCTCACCCATCATAACCATACCACATTGGTTGTCCCACTTTGACATTCGTTTTAGTGCACTATTAGTGTAACTTAGGGGAGTTTGTATAGGTCCTACTCTATCACAGAACACATTTTGAGGTTTTAAGTCTGTTTTTTGTTATGCGGTAACAGTTTATATCCAATGAAGATTAGTTAGGAGGTGATTGTGGCACTATTGTAGAGGTTTTGAGGCCATTATGTCTTCTCATAGCTTATTTGGCTGTGTGACCCCCTCCCCCCCCGAGGCGAGAGTCCCCTTCAAATTAGAAGTTCTTGCTTTTTTTGAGTTATTAGCTATGCCATCCTCTATACTTCACTCCCACTCAATCACAAAGCTTGTTTCGAGGTTATCTCAGGTTGTTATGAAGGCTCCTATGTTCTTAGTTTATATGGTTTCAAGCAACCAGGCAAGAGGACTACTACATCCAATTTTGCAGCGCTCCATAAATTTTGGCTTACACTGAGTATATGATCACTAGTTTCTTTTTTGTCAATTTGCCCCAAGTTTTTATATTCCATTTTCCCGATCAATTTTCCTTGTGCCTCGTAGCAGTCCTGGATGTTTTTTATTATTTTTGGCTGTATACCAAATGATTTCCTTATTTTTTCATTTCTCACCAGGGATTGGCCCAATTGCAGATCTCAATGCATCATCTATATGTCATTATTATCTAGCAGGACCATGCCAGGACTGGTTAGCTATAGTCATGCCATAGTTATGGGTTTTACTATTTCAGGTACTGTCAATAAAGGTATGTTTTGTCTAATTTTGTGTCTTCTTTTTTGCCCTCTTCTAAGCCTACCTGGTACGTCAGTATTGCTATGTTTGACTCTTCTCTATTCCTGCCCATTTGCCCCTAACACAAATTTCAAGCCTAATTTAATTAGCCTGTAGTTGTGGGAGGGGCATTGGTTTTATAATGCCTCTCTCTCTCCCACAACATCATTCTTTAATTTTGTCTTCTCTTTTCTCTTTTTTTACTCACTAGGGGCCCTCTTCTAGGCCTACCTGGTACATCATTTTTCACATGCTTCAGACGGAATTTCTCTCAAAACCATCTACTCTGCTGAACAATTTTGTAACAGTATGCAGAAACAGCATTCCTAATACTGTTGAATATCAAAACCTTTCTCATAAATAGTTCTTTAACCAGAATTTTGCCTCAATTATCATTTTTGTGGGAACACTTAATTGTCATATGACACAAAAGCAAAAACTAATAGAATGATGTCATAGAAACTGAAAAAGGCTATTTTAAAGTTTTCTGTTTTTATTAATTTCATGATAAAATGATAAAACGATGTGTTTTATGTATTGTTTAATAGAATAGCATACCAGTGCAATAATTTTCAAATTTAATGCATTTTATGAAGCATTAATACACTGACATTCCGGAAAATGAAGACAACACAGCTTAAATTCTCTCATTGCAGAACTGTACATGGTCACTGCAACAGTGCTCCTCTACCACTTTTCAAACCTTTTTCATCCATAATTTAATGTCCGGCTAGTGTAAAATCCAGAAAACTCACTATACAATTGTAATGTTAGCTTTACAATGTAATACAAATATTCCAAGTAAATATAATACTATAATGAATACCATATGAAGCTGTAACCATCGTTCTTTATTTTCCCTACAAAATAGGGGCTAGAATAGAGAATACTGCCTTGAGAAGAGCCTAAAAAGCAACTGCGTGATTCATGTTATTCCAAGAAACCTACAACAAGTGCTGGCCTGATTCTTTCTGGCACCCAATCAAGGTAAATGAGCCAATATTTAATTTGCTTAGAGGTAGAAATGCACTGGAGCTGTTAATTAATAATCCAGTTTAGGAGCCTACAACAGATAAGGTGTTCAGCCTTGTCCTCAGAAGGGGTGAGCTGTGTCTGTCCTGAGGTGGTTTACTTCTCGGTTTTGAAAAGCAATAACATTTTGAAAATGTAACAACGTTATTCCTACAGCTAGATTTGAGTTGATTAAAAAAACTGTTATTAGATTCTTAAGGTAAAACAAATGGTTAACATTTTGGTTGTCTTGTTGCAGAATGCTCTTCATTCTTTTCTATTCATTGTACTCTTATATCAATCCCAGGCAGCTCAAATTCATCTAGGACCTGTTGCTTTTACAGATTTGGCCTTGCCAATGATCAGCATTGATTGACCAAAAAGTTGGAATGCCAATGGACTCTATTAAAACTAAACACAGGAATTCTAACATCACTGCCTGATCTGTGATATTCAATTATAGCCTATGATTAGAACAATGATGCCTCTTCCTTTTATATGTGGGAGGAAAATGCTAAAAACGCATTAGCCTTGTATATTTTTAATACCTGTAATCGCTTATCTACTTGGGATGTATGTATCTATAATGTATAATACTGCTTGCTGGTTTTGGATCTAGCTCTAGCTTGAGCTGGTCTCAAAGCACAACTAAACTACACTTGCGCTTTAGTTTTCTGACAAATGTTACCATTTTGTCCATTTGTCGGAATAACTACAAAAAAAATGCAACATTGGACGGAAAAAAAAAAACAAAAACAAAAAGTGCACAATACGAAAGAAAAATAATAATAATTTGCATGACAGGATGCCATACTATAGGTAAGCAAAGAGATCTTTATATAAAAAGTATAACCAAAGATCTGTGGATACCTGACACCACTCCAACTGGCACTTGGCATTGTGCATAGTGATCTTCTGCTTGTGTGCAGCTGCTCGGCCATTGAAACCCAGTTTTGGAACTCTGTAGTAAGTGATGCTACAGGGGAAAGGTGATTGTTTATGTGATTTGCGCTTTAGCAGTCCCACTTTGTGAGTGTGTGTGGTCTACTTCTTTGTAGCTGAGCTAATAACACTTACCAGCGTACCGTAAAGGTGGCATCCTATTCCAGTGCAACATTTAAAGTCACTGTGTTCTTCAGTAAGACCTATTCTACTGCTAATGTTTGTCTAGGTAGATGGAATGCTTATCTATGTTTTATAGAGTCACCAGAATGAGGAATCTGCACGCACACACACACACACACCAAAGGAACTCAGGTGCTTAACTGTGCCAGGAAGGGCCAGCTCCCCAGTAGATCAAAATAAATAAAGGCTCCAGGCACTCAAGGGTTCCAGCTCAGGCCGGTTTTTTGAAGGACAGGGACAACAAGGTTTCAACCTCACAAGGAAGTCTTTATCGAATTTTTATACACCTGTTAGCAATGACTGTGGCTGAAACCTATGAACTTATTAAGTAGAAGGGGTGTCTACATTCATATAGTGTATATTCAATAAATTACAAGTGCATGCAAATTGGGGGAAAAAATGTAAGATAATGTTAAGGGCCATTAAGCGTTTTCAAGTGAGGCCATTAATTCTTATTTTTGTCCCAAGGGTCTACCTAGAGGATGCATCTTTTTAGAAATCAAATTGTATATTGCAGACAGGTTATGATTTTGCCTGTTTCAGGCAAGGACATAGCTATTATCATTTGGCTTACAGGCACTTCATATATTAGTGAATATACAACCTGTTTTACAATTATTAGGATGTGAGGGCATGTGATGAGTTGAGTCTGGATGGTCATGTTAACCTTTGTCTTAAAAGTTCTTAGTATATAGTAACTGGAAATTGTGGATTTGTGACACAATGAGGAGGGCCCTCATGTTTTTATATAAAAGTTTAGATTTATCTACAGTCTGTGTATATGTAGTGTCAATGGTATCATTTAGCAACTGTACGGACAATATGTTTCTTGACATTGAGTATGGTCCAGTGATGCTATATAAATTGACAAAATATATCCTAGGGCTTTCAGAACATAATTTCTGGTACTTCTCTCCCATTTTCTCCCATTGTGTAAGACCTTTAACCAATTTGTATATACAGTTCTGAAATACGTCAAGAGTTTGTAAAAGAATATTTGATGTTATGTGATATCGTTAACATTGAGAAGCACAGCTATTTTTTATGACTGTAAATACTAATGCAGAAACGAGGACATATTGATTACTGATATAGAAGCAAACTAATTCAGTTTCACAAACTTTTTCTTTTTGGCATTTTAATAGTGAAACCGCTGACCAATTTTTTGTTCTTTTCTGTGTTTTGAAAGTGTTTTAACAAGCGCTGACATGGAGAGTTTGTTTACAGAAATATTATTCGGGACAGCAAAGCAAGAAGGTGAAAAAGATGGATGAGTCAGCAGTTTTAAAGAAGGCTGAAGGCGTTAAGAGACACCTGGATGGGATAGCCAAAGGGATTATTGCTGGCGTTATGAAAGCAGGTGAACACGCCAAAGAAAATGTTATTACCATTGCAGTTTGCAACTGTATTTTCAAAGCACTTAAGCCCTCAAGCCTACAAAAATAACACCAGAGATATACAGCAAAAGCATTCAGTAGTGGTGGGGGTTTTTTTTTAACATTTATATGCTAAGCGCTAATAATTTAGTAATTTATAAGCTATACATTGACTCATATGGATGAATCTGGGACATTTGTACTCTGTATCTTTAAACTATTTCTGGATGTTTGAAGTAATAATCAGACTCTGGCTTGATCTTGACTTTGTGCTAAGAGTTTCACCATTTTATTTCTTTGATTCAGTTGGTGACACTTTATATGTTCTAATTGTGTGTGGGCTTTTCTCCTTATGGTGTTCTTCTCTACTGTAAAGAACTATGCAAGGTAGCAACCCCTCTGCCATTAATGTTCTACTCCTCTCTGGCATTATACAGAGTTGTTTAGTTGTTCTTTTGGCTCCCTTTAATTCCACCCACCTTTTTCAAAACTAACAAAGACACCCAGAGAGGTCATAAGATGTCAGACTAACAGATGGCCTATGTGGCTTCTGTGCCAAGATTGCCTAGCTACCTCTGGCCCTTGCAGCTCTTTCCAACACTGGCTAGACTCAGGATTTGTTCTGGCTTCCCACAACAATAAAGAGCGAAAGGGATCAAAACAGATTTATGTCTGCTTACCAAGGAGTCAAAACTGTGATTTATCCAAGCCCATTATTTTTCTTTGTTTATAGACTTCATAAGATCCCACTTTTTATTTCTTCATCGGCAGGAGAGAACACCCAAAAGCAAAGGGTCTCAAGTATGGAAGGTATAGGCAAGTTAACATAGAGAGACACAACACCATATGTAAATATATGAAGAGAAAGGCTATCCATTACAGGGAAGTGAAAACATGGGTAAAGCAGTAAAAGTGGACCACTCTTATATGCAGATATATTGGATTGGATAGCTTCCTTATAGCAGACTGTATCTTTACTCAAAATGTCCTTTCCTTTTTTGGAGTTGAGCATCCTAGCACAATCAATTCACAAGGAATAATCGTTGAGTCAAACAGTGCTGTTGCAAATCATTTAACTTGCAATAGTATTCTGATAATTGCCATATTTGCCATTCTAGTTATAGTTTTCAAATTTCTCCGTGTAGTATATAATCTATTAAAGTATGGCAAAAGCAAAGGTATTCCTACGTTTCTACTTTTTTTCTGTCTAGTGAGTTAAATGTTTTTTTTTAAAATGTTTCTAGTTTTCTCATAATGATTTCTGACATATCAGCCATTTGGTATGTTTTCCAGCTCTGCTACGTTAGCCCAATCTATTAGGCAATTCCCTAATCCCTGCCTTATAGAAAACAAAAGAATAGCTCAGTCTTAATCACCCAGTCGGGCACTTACAAATGAAAGTCTATGAAGGAATGGACTTCATTAGCATTAATGCCAAAAAAACCATGCTTTAGGGAAAATTATACCCTTAGTAAAGAAGAGATTAAACCATAATTGCTATAATACCCTGACCACCCAACATATGTGCAGGCTTTCTAGAATATTGACTGTCTCTTTCTGTTTGTACAAGCTCTTTTGGCAACAATCTTCTTTCAATATATTATATAAAACCGAGCACTCACTAGTGTCAAAATTCCACAAAAAAACAGGCTCTCGCTGGACAAATATGTTTTTGTTCCTTCTTTGCCACTGTCTTCCTACTGCCCTGTTCTACATCATGTTCATTTTATCATGTCTTGTTAGGCCCTGGTAGCCCATAAAATTTAATTGACATATCTCTAGCTGCAAGACACTAACCCTGTTTGTTTATATTTCGCATCTTTTTTCTCCACTCTCTCAAATTCCATGTGGGCAACATTAATGGCAGAGCATTGATGTGTTATATGTGAATAATGTATTATAATGATACAATTTGGGTCTCTTAGCGCTAGCCTAGACCAATGCCATTCTACATAATTTATCATTTCCACACACCTTCCAGAACCTTTTGTATGTAAATATTTAATACAGGAGGCATGTAAATCCTTTCAACATGATGGAACGTCCAGTATATCGGAAAAGATTATTGTAATTAAAGCATGTGCCCATTCACGTCAAGGGGAAAAGGGAAAACAAAAAGGGAGTGTTTGAATATTAAAGGATTTACAGTTTGGCTATTGTTCCGAGGTTGTTAACATTGTTATCTAGTGAAGAGGTGGTGTATGGCAATGTTCTTCTTTTTTCAGTCTGCACGGAAAGCATATGGGACTTGAAACAGGAAAATAACTAACCACACAATGTCTTTACAATTGATCCTAGGCTAGGTTTTTCACACTTTCCCTCCTCTTCTCTGCCATCTTTCCCAAAAGAGCTAGAAAAATGCCAAGACGCTAAAGGGAGTTTCTTTTGAATTTGGTCTATTTACATAGGTATTTCACTTTTTGAGCTCCAACCCTATATGAGATTTTTCTGTTAAATGCTGAAGCCTGTTGTGTACAATCAAATGCAACAAGGGAGAGAAGAATGCTGCTGATCAGAACCTGCAGCTCATTGTAACGACTGGTTTCCATTGTAACAAGTTTGAAAATGTCATTGTCTTCCATCATTTATGGTCAGCTTGGGACATTTGTAAGCAGGGATTGTTTAATAACTAAATACACATTTATATAAATATACTTTCTTAGTGAAAAGTTGGGTATCTGAGCTGATGACTAAAACACGGATAACCCTTAGTGAGAATCATAATGAGAGTCACTGGATCTATAACCCTCAAACGCGGGTGCAACAGAGCTACAAAAAGGTGAGATCCGAAGCATAATTTGCCTATAGTATTAGGCCTTATGCCTAATCTTTCAGGGTAAGAGACTTAGATGTAATGTAAGGAAGTTTTTC
Source organism: Spea bombifrons (assembly GCF_027358695.1). Taxonomy (NCBI): domain Eukaryota; kingdom Metazoa; phylum Chordata; class Amphibia; order Anura; family Pelobatidae; genus Spea; species Spea bombifrons. Next base: position 64,499,821 of record NC_071088.1, on the reverse strand, counting down.
TTTACTGAGAGGTGGTAAATGGAACAGCCTTCCAACAGAAGGGGTAGAGGCTAATACATAGAGGGAATTTAAACAACCATGAGATAAAGCTAACATGAAAACAGGACCACAGACTCCATATCATTGGTAGACTAGATGGTCTAAATGGTTCTTATCTGCCTTCAAATTTCCTGAAAAAGTAGGTTTTCTTAGGTGCAGCATAAGATATCACCTTTTTCTTTAGTTTTATATTACTGTAAGAATATTGTTCTTTTGACTAAGTTTGCATTTCCAGCATTCTTATTAGTATGTTGAAACATGTAATCGGTCTCCATTTCCACTGACATCATACCTAACATTCCTTTTATTTTCACTGATGTACTGTATAATATATATAATATAAGATCATATAAGATGCTGTTCTACGACTTCTTGTTAGTAACACTTAAATGTATGGATTACAGAACATGTTAGGATTATACTAGCACACGCCACTCAGAATTAATTGAAAACTATACTTTGGTGTAAAGCATGAACACCCTAGCTATATCCTTCATGATTACCATCCCGACAGAGCAGACCTGGTTATTTACATTGATGTTATTCAGAACAACTGAAGCATCAGCTAGACTGAAAGTAGACCTGTTCCTTCTGTTCTCAAAATGGCTCATTTAATAAATGTATCCAAATCTTGACTACAATTTTATTGCCTCCAATTTCAGTTGTATCAGTCTGTTGCTGCCTATATTGGTTAGGATCTTAGACAATTTTACATAATCAAATTAAACATCAGAGGAAGGCCAAGGGGCGCAACACTTGTCAGAGACATAACACTTCCGGGGCTGTCTGTACCTGTACAACACACAATCACCAAGAAGAACATCTTAAGAAACCCATAATGGAACCAATAAGACTGCAAAGCGTATGGTAGAAACCCCAATGACTACATGAGGAATTACAAATAAGACACACAAAGATGCTTAACTCAGTAGCCCTAAGTCTTCAAATTAAAGTAGCCCTTTGAGTAATTGCCCCTTTTGCCAGCTCTCTACTGTTCTACCATCTGCATCTCTACAACACTTGGTCATTAGGGAATAAGCTTTTGTGAAGACAAAGCTTGTTCTGTTATCATCATAATGATCGGATCAGCCATTACTACACTGAACAATGAAAAAGGGATTCAAATTATTTAAGACCCTATTCTGTATATTTTTGCCCAAAGAAGTGGGTTGATATATATTATTATAAAAAACATAATGCATATGTAGCACTGTAAAACTAATAAGTTAAACATTCTCACCCTTGCATTGTTATTGAATATAAATAAATATGAGTATATGAAAAACAAAAAGAATCAGTTTCATTTGTTTTGACACAGGTATTTCACAAAGGCATAAGTACTATGCTTATGCTTGAATGACTATTCAATGATTATTATTTTAAATTGTACTGTAGTTTGGAGTAGCCGTATTAGTCCAGTGTATAAGAATGCAAAATAACAGAATGTTGCAGAATCTTGGTTTAACTTCTGTTTTAACCCTGTATCAGAACATGTACTTGTGTTTTTCACTTGCTTGGTCAGAAATGCTTTTGACTTGATAAAGGGAGGACTCCCGAAAGCTTGTCTTTTTTTTTTTTTTAAATACTGTTAGTCCAATAAAAAAAGGTATTACAAGATTCTGCAACATTCTGTTATTGTGCATTCTTATTTTACATCTTATCAGTGTGCGTGCATAGAAACATTGCTCCTGTTCAAAGAAACCCACAATAATATGGGATAGGATTCAAGGCCAAGTGAGCTTTACACAATTTGGGTGTGAGAATATGTTTATAGATTCAAGGACTTCACAGTCTCCCACAGTAAAAAATCTTGGAAGATTTGTTCCTCTTTAGCCCCACTCCTTCGGGAGCATACATGTGTACCTGTAAACCAAAATATACATTACCATTCAAAAGTTAAGGGTCACTTAGCAGTTTTCAAGGAAAACAAGAAGATTTCTAGCTGATTCAACATCATTCCAAAAGGTTTTTCTAATGATGAATTATCCTTTTAAACTTAAACTTGGATTAGTAAATGCAACGTGCCATAGGATTACGGGAGTGATGGTTACTGACAAAGGGCCTCTGTACACCTATGAAGATATTCCATTAAAAGTCATCCCTTTCAAGCCACAATAGTCATTTACAACATTAACAATCTCTAGTTCAACTAGAGAAAAAAGCTATTGTCTAGAAGAAGTAAAATCACTAGTAGACTAGTGGCTATAGTGATTGTGCCACCCTGTGGGCAGAGTACCCTGTCCTGAAAAAAAGTTCTTCACTATAACTGACACTTAAGGGGGTTTTTCGTTTGCCAATCACAAGCGACAATTTAACAAAATTATAAACATTAATAACCATGCAACTTTAGTCATCTGCTACAGCACCTCAAAATGTCTTTATATTGCTTGTAAGCATTCTTTAAGTTTGGGGTGTGTTACTGTAAAATACTATTTAGTAAATGTGGGCCTTGTTTGCCATAAACTCAGCAATGTGCAAGACAAAAAGCCTGTGCTATGGATCGAGTTAATTTTGCTCTCTAAAACGACAGGCTATAAATTTCGGAGGCTGACAGGATATCTACGATCCCCGATCACTTTCACTTCCCTTTATGAGATTTCGAAGGCTGTTATTCCTCTGGAACAGCATCCTACAATTATCATTTCTCTAGCACAAAGCAAATGATCTGTCTCAAGTTATTCTTCCTCAAGATTGATAATTATAAATTTAAAAAGACAAATTACTGAAGTACTGCTTTTGCCGGGTATAAAATAGTTCCATTTTACTGGATTTGTGTTAATTAAAGTAGCATTATTCCCACCATCATTAGGCTTATATTGCTTTTTTTTTGTTTTGATTTTTACAGTTATGCTTTATCTTTATTAATGTTATTATTAGAATTATTTGTTTTACCTTACTTTTTCTCTACACTTCTGGTTTTGTGTTGACCACCGGTTGTGGGGTGGTCTGCAGTCCAATATGCAGAGAAGTGCTTACACTACACAAACACTATACACTCACATAATTCAGGGGCAATGTAGGAGTATGGCTTAACTCCACTTTTTTTTTTAGAAAGAACACCCATTTCAATTAAACGGGCCAGCTTTAAAGATGTCCCAAATATGGGCACAGGATGACAAGATGTCAAAATTCCAAGTTGAAAAATTTAAACCTGCATGTCCCAAATTTGGCCATCTAGCCCCCAAACAATCTGACAAACCTATGCATGGGTGGTATAACTGTACTTATGAAACATTGTAGAACACATTTTTGTGACATTATGTGTGTTGTTTCTTAGTAACCCTCTAAATTCTTAGTGAATGTATACCTGAAAATCTAAATTGTCTCTTTGATAACGTTTGGCAAAGATTGTTGGGAAAATGGTGTTAACATACCCCAAGTTGAATACTTTTGGTTGTCTACTTTTGATATCAGTGTTACAATGTCACTATGGCTAATTTTGAAAACAATTCTGAAATAGCGATATACTACTTGCACTTATTGCCCTATAGCTTCCACAAAACAGAAACATTTGGATATTTCTAAAGTCAGGCCAACAATTAATATCTATTTAGCAGGTTTTTTCATTAGCTTTTTAAGATGCATAAACTATTTTTTAAAAGAAAGTGTTTGTTTAGGGGTACTCTAAATAAGAAAGAAGAAAATTACAGCTAAACACAAATGTAAAACAAGACATTTAAAAAAACAGCCTCATTTACTGAAGATACAAAAATGAAAAAGCAGTCTGGACCTTAAGGGATTAAACTCTCTCACTGTATTGGCCTCTAACACTTCTTTAGAGGTTGCTCCAGTTATTTACCATCCTCTTGGAAAGTGAAACACTGCTTTAAAGTAACAACTCCATTAAACTAAAGTAAATTCTAATTTTTTGTGCACCAACACAAATTATAAATTCTAGAGCTGTTTAGCAGCCCACAGCTCAAAATACCCTAAGGTAAGTTTCCCCGCAGCTCTCCCTCTTCTGGGGGGGGGGTAGCTAACTAGCAGTGGAGGTAGTCTCATTCATAAATATATTCTTAGTACATTCTTATAATTCTTAAGTCAGTGGTGAGTATGAGGAGATATGGAGTGGGCATGGCTGGAGAAAAAGGAAAGACCATAGACACCCTTTAACATTTGACTCTGTATCGTGGTGTGTTGCTGTGTTCCTGTGGTCCTCCTCCCAGGCATCTGCAGGAGTGCGTGCATTCACATCTATGTATTTAGATTAAAAGAGATGGTACCTACATACATCATCTGTTAGCTCTTTAGCACTGATGGCACTGATGGCACTACATAAGCCTGCCAAGCACTACAGTCAGTGCTTGGTTATACCAGTGCCGCAGCTAAAGCTATCATACCATTGTTTAAATTGTGCCTTAACCTCGTACTTGTACCCTTGCCCTGCTAGTCTTGTGAACCCCCAGTTTGAAACTTGGAACTGTTTTCTGTCTGCTATTTATTCTCCATGCCCTGACTTTTGGACTTCTCTTTCTTATCCCTTTGGTATGATAAATATATTGAACTACTCCTGCACTGGAGATCCTGCCTACAGAACATCAGTGCTGACGCTCTGAGTGAAAGGTCCCAGATATGTGGGTATATCATCACAAGCAACAGACAAACCCAAACATCAGATACTCAGTGCATTATCAATGCATCTCGCAATGTGCTGCAATTAAGCACTAATCTAGTAGGCTGCCTAGTCACTAGATTATGTGTATTTATAGAAGTAAGATGGTCTGTTTGCAGATTAGTTTGATCTAAACATTAATATACATTTAAATACATTATATGTGATTTCATAATTCTATTTGTACCTATTTTTTAAAAATTCCAATATTCTCTTTGTATTCTATGTAGGGTTGAAATAATGAATGTATACTTTGCTGCAAAGTATAAATGGGGTACTGATAAAAACACACTAAATACACAATTTATTCTTTTTCTTTCAACATGTTTCTATTTTCATCAAACTTTCTATAATTAGCTAATAACCAAACTGAATAAAAGCTAGAAGCTCATATGCAGACCATGTTTATATACCTCGCTTTTAGTTCTTAGTTTTAAACTAGAATATGCCAGCAGTGCATAAAGAGGCCTCTTATAGGTTGCCGCATGGGTAGACCATAGGCGGGTGAAATTATTTATATTTTTTGTTTGCACAGGCCAATGCCTAACCTCTGGGAATCTACGGGAATCTGGCTCTGCAATCAAGCAATGCAAAGATTATTAATATTATTTTTGTAGCAATGATATCAAAAGAAGATTACTCTTTACTCTTTTTTCTGTTAATAGTAATAATATATGTATTGAGTAATATGCTTGCATGAGTATATTTACTTATGTTAGTAGATAAGCAATAAGACATCTATTTTAAGAAAATCTTCACATTACGGGCTAAAATGGACCAAGTAAGTGCCCAAGGGATGTTTGAATAATCACTTTGCTTATTTGCTAATTTGCTCTATTGTCAGTTTTAACGTTATTGGTAATCTTTCCCTTTTAACACCAATAAAAATCTGCTTGTGCTCTATAAATAACATTTTATAACGTGAATATTCACAAAATCAGGAACTAAAAAAAAGATACAGAAAATCTGTAGGCACAACTAATGAGTAAAACTGAAGATTTAGCTTGGTTGAATAGAGGTTGAACTGGGCATTGGAACGCCATGTCACTTTTAAATAACTATACATGAATGCAAATGAAGTAAAACATTCCCCTATGCACAGAAAAGTGAGACATTTTGGATCTTAACCCCTTCAGGACCGGCGTCATCGTACTGCGTCTTCACGTGCACGGAATTGAGGGTGAGTGGCTGCTACGGATCGCTGGGGACATCCAGCAGTCTGTAGCAGCCGCCCCTTGCGATCCCAGCGTCCAGTGCGATGCTGGATTGCGCATAATCGATGACGTACCTGGTACGTCCCAGTCTGTGGGTGACACCCAACCAGGAAGTACCAGGTACGTCACCGGTGACATTGGGACATTTGGTAAGGACATATCAACACTGTGTGTCTTTGGTAACGACATATCAACATCAATAAATTCACTGTAGCTTTAAGATTTTGACAGTTTGGCCACATGTCCTTGAATTACTCAAGCAGACAAAAGATGAGTGATTTCAAGGAGATGAGGTAAACATACACAGAACCCGAAGACCAATGTAGCCATTACAACATCTTTAATTGATGCCTGGAATTAAACAACACTAAAGCCAAATAAATACTGGCCACTTAGCCTAAAGAGCATTGATTTTTTTATGAGACCACAAATAAATGATACACCTTTCTGCCCTGGGAAATCTACTTTGAAAGGCTGTCAGTAACACACATAAATGGAGCAATACTTCAAGGCATTTATTTTGAAATTGAAGGGACCTGTCATCCATATAGGTTAAACCCATCCATAGCCAAGTAATAGAAACAAATCTAACACAGCCTATTTCTAGAGTAAAATCTAACATTTTAATTACAACAGCACCATAATCCCTATCCTTAAATACTTTCTACCAGTCATATATTGTGATATATTTTGTTGTTATTGAGTTTATAAAATACCATAAAAACACAATATAGGAAACCTGTCATAAAAACAGTAAAACCAAAATAGTTGTTTTAGATTTATTATTAAAGTGTGCCTATAAAAAAAAAATAGCTGCACATTGAAGAGCCATACAAAACAAGTTTGAGATGCTCACCAAGAACCTACGGCCGCTTCATAGCCTGTCCTACCATACATTTCCACTTGGGATCATCGCAGGTTTTAGCCCTCTTGTGTCATTACAGAGGAAAAATCTCCATCAACATATAAGTCTGATTGAAGAGCCAGAAACTCCAACAGCATGTGACTATAAATGCTATAAGGCCAATGTGGTAGCATGCGCAGGCATACTGCACTGGTCTTGACACCAAGACGTATTAGATACAAATCCACACATGGTTTTAGAATAATAACAAGAGTGCAAAACGTGTAAAAGTACAAACAAGAACAGCCCATACACTGAAGAAGAAGAAGACACGTTAAAGAGTTCTTACTCAAACCGAGGACACCCATGTCCATTTATTGGTAAGCGATGAGTATAATTTACAAATGCCATACTTGTTTCATATGGATCACAATACATGCAACCAAACTGGTTCTTTCCTAGTATTCCCAAAATGTATTTAAAAGTCTGAACCCACCATAAATGCAAACAATTTGTGTTAAAGTGGTAACTTGGCCTAGGTAATCTATTCACAAAATAATGTACAAGGTAGAAGGCACCTTGTCTATTACATCAATAAAGAAGAAACTCGTGTGGCCACAACATAGAAGATATAATTTATTTCTAATAAATCTACATTAAAAAAAAAGAAGAAAAAAGAAATGAACAAAATCTGCTTTTAGTAATGGCTTTAAAAACATCAGTTAACAACCTATTGTTTTAATTAGGCAGTGATAATAACTTCTGCCTTTTAACTTCAGTTATTAAAAAGCAGTTGGGTTTTTATTAAAATTGCCAATTGATATCCACCATCCTTCCCCACAGATAAAACTGTGTTCCCAACAAGATGAAATTCAAAATTAATGAACAGAGCAATCCAAGTTTGTATTTAAGAGGTTCTTAAAAATACATCATAAACAGCACATTGAATTCAATTAACTAGAAGCAAAAATATTATGCTCCAGGGAGAAAATGTTGGATTTCATTCAAGGATAAATCAGCATGGCTTTAATTAGTCCGAGAGTAAAAAAAAAAGTCAGCTTTGTGTCTTAAAAATTAAGAAAAATAGAGAGAAATGCTGCAGTTATTAGGTTAATGATGGCGATTTACTGAGAATTCTGAAACTTGCTGAGATTTACAGATGACTGTGTTAAATTATTGTGCACACAAATGGAAGTTATATTTAATGGAAAGGTATTTCTATATAGCATTCTAATTTTGAAGTTTAACCCTAGGATAACCCTAACGTTTAACAAATACTGTTAACATGGATCTGTCACTTTTCACAACTCCTACATTTCTATATACTAGATAACATATGTACCGGTAATAGTGTTTACGATTAAAAAATACTTTGTATATTTTTGTAAAAAATCATCTTTTATCTAGAACATGGGGAAAAATGTCGTCATAAGATATTCACAGGATCTGCAGGATTAATTTTCCACATTAACTGTGATCTCTGTTCTTTTGTTGAGTTACTGCTTACTGTTGATTGGTTTGTGCAGCCTTTGCAAATGTGGGGTGAGGAGAAGGGAGATAACTTCATTAGATATATCTATTTCTGCCACGTGCTGCTGTCTATCTTAGCTTCAAGGAAACAAAATTTGAAGTCAAATATATCTAAAACATTTACACGGATTGACAAACAATGGGGAAACGCAACAGTTACTTATGATACAATCCGTGACAGGTCACCTTTAATAATCTAACAGGAACTTGAAATAGCCTGTCCTGTTTAAATACAACCTAATCAGCAGGTTAATTGAGTCCACCTGGTGCCACTTTTGATTTGAATTACTCAGTTGCAATATGAGGTTAAGTCCTGCAGAAGTTAGGAGAATGTGAACAAATGTAGTGCAACTGGCAGTTGTTCACTGGAACTAGTGTAAAGGAGAGATCTGCTGTTCTTATGCCACACAACTAAGCAAGGAATAAGCACACTCCCAACAAATACATTTGTCAGCACAGTGGTTAGGTTTGTGGATCACAGATGCAGGAACAGGCTCTCCTTGCAAACCCGAGAAGTTTCTACGGTAGCAAGGCCACCCAAGCAGCAGAAGCGTGAAGGCCGGAACACCAGGATGAAGTACCAAACACAAGGCAAACAAACGATCTGACAGTCCAAAGGTCAAGGGCAGGTGGTGACAGTCTCAAAATCGTTTAAACAGGCCCTGTTCAGGGAAGGCAGCAAATGTGAGGTCAGAAGACAATCCAAAGGCGGGCAAACACAAAGCGCACAATGATCAAGATACAGGCAAAGGGGAGACAATCCAAAGGCAGGCAAACACAAATTGGACAATGATCAAGATACAGGCAAAGGGGAACAGTGAAAGATAACACACTACTTCACAGGAGCTGCTATAACAAAGTAAAGTTGTGTGTGGTTGGTGCTCTTTTATAGAATCATATGTTGGCCCTATAGGGACAACAGATGATGTTTTGCATAACCTTACACTCTGTCTCCTATTACCTATGCTGGGAATAGGCACGTGTGCCCTGCTCTGTGCGGGCGCCGTGCTTATAGTAGACGCGCAAGCTGGATTGCCAAGATGAGCGAGGCTGCCAAGCAGGAGGTCTACGAGCACCTCCCCAGAGGTAAGATGCAGGGGTAGTTGAGACATACATACTGCAAATGCTATGTGTATTTGCTGAGTGTGCACTTATTCTTTACTTTTCTGTATGTACATGTTGGTCATTTCATTACCCCCCTAAAATCTATATTTATATGCTGTTTAGGTGGTTTGCTTTTTGTGTTTCATCCGTTTCTATCACTGCTATCATGACATTCCTGTACCAGTGCAACATTATGACCTCATATTTTGCTTTTATCATACACCATTATGCAGAGCCATGCTAGTGTGCAAAAAAACCCCAACATTTACAAAATGACAGACCTTTTAAAGATGGTACCATTTTTGAATAATTTAATGGTGTCGGGGATCAAGATTATGAAAATCTTTCATGAGAAACATATCTTTAGTAGAAACCTATGTCTTGAAAGCTTACAATCTAATGCAGTTCAGTTATTAAAGAAACTGTTGCCAATTTAAATGCAGACATAGCAGTGCTTAATATAAATGATATTCTATGATGAGTTCATAGACCTCTCACAAATATTTTTTTTACTGCCGCTGACTGGACTGTGTTCTTCAATGATGAAAGGCCACTCAGAAGAAATTTAGTACGTACTAAGGTGCCTGGGGGAGATTCTTGCGGGACAGTGCAGAACTTTTGCTCTTTCTCTCTTGAGTGCAGGTACTGCAACATATTTATGAATTACCATCTGCTAAATCACACAAATAGACGGTTTGTTCTTTAATCCATGTGTTGAAACCAGGAAGGTAGTACAGTGAGACATCTGGCACTTTGCCCAATCTATTTATAATTAATTTACAAAAGAAGCTCTAGGAATACGGATTCTGCAGGCATAAAGTTGAGGATAATCCAGATAGAGGGGTTTAGATAAAGGGCACAATCCTGAAGCGCCACGCTGTGTGAGCTTGGTTACTATGGCAACTGCTCCACTTTTACCACATGAGAATTGCTCCCCATAGCATGTTTAACAACTGGTGGGCATGGTAAAATACATACTTGTTTCCTATTTAGCGTTTTGCTATGATTTTGAAAATGAGTTAATAGTTTTACTATGAGAGATTTTACTATGACAACAGGCAATTAAACGAGGTACTGCCATTGCCAAATCGATTTATCGACTCCTCTCAGCTATCAGAAATGTTGACAGATAAAAGGAAAGGGTTAATTTTTCACAGAGCCATGTCTCCACAAGTATTTTATCGTGGCTAATCCATTATTGTATATGACAACACAACCATATACAAAACACTAAACCGAGAGAGAGCGAGAAATGGAGAATTTCTGCTTCCAGTGAACTATTAATGCCATAACCCCCCATTCCCTCCTCCCCACCCTTAGAACCTTATAAATTAAGCAGCCTGTGAGAAAAAATAAAATAAATAAAACCCGTAGAACAACCGCTTGCAACTTTTTTTATGGATGTTTGGGAAGTTTAATCATTTTGCAAAATGCAATTCCTGGTCGTAAATTCTGCCACCAGCGCGGATTTAGGAAGATGTAAAGGACTGGAGCGGGTTGATAGGTAAGTTTTAATCTGACAAGGCCAAAAAGCCTGCTAGATTTATACTCAGCTGGTTTCTTTCCAGTAATTACCATAGGACATACTCTTACTGTAGCTAAGCAGGAAAGAGACATTTTGATACAGAAGAGGCAAAGTCATCTTTGCAATATTTGCTTCTCAGAACATTGGAAACATCTTGAAGTGCCCACAATTATACTTTGTGCAAAGTATCAGTTTATGTATCTATATACAGGGTGTTTTATGTCAAACTAAAGAAAAGGTAGATGCTTGGAAAAAAAAATGTCTCTTGGTAAATATATCCAGATCAGCCTCTGGTTCTTTTTTCAATCACAGGTGTATCCTAAAGCCAAAGTGTATTAGTGACTATGACATAATTAATCAGAGAGTCTAATGACCTAAGATGAGGGAATATTAATGGCAATGTATGATGGCTTGTTGGCCATTCCATTTCAAAACAATGGGCATTAATATGAACTTGCCCCCCCCCTTGTGGCTACAAAAGCCTCTACTCTTCTGGGAAGGCTTGCCACAATAATTTGGTTTGTTTCTATTGGAATTAGTGCCCATTCAGCCAAAAGAGCATTTGTGAGTTCAGGCACTGATGTTGGACAAGAAGTCCTGCCTCGCAATCTGCATCCAGGTTCATACCAAAGGTGTAAAGGTCAGGGCTCCGAGTGGGCCACTCGAGTTCCTCCACACCAGATTCATCAAACCATGTTTTGTGCACAGGGGCACAGCATTAAGATTACTCTTCACTGGAACTAAGGGACTTAACCTAAATTGTGAAAAACAGCCCCAGACAATTATTCTTCCTCCACTAAATAGGCACTACCCATTACATTAGGTATCATTCTTCCGGCCTCTGCCCAACCCATATATGTCCATCAGACTTCCAGATTGTGAAGCGTGATCCATCATCTCAGAGAACATGTTTCCTCTACTCAAGAGTCCCGAGATGGTGTACTTTACACCACTCCAGCCAATGATGGTATTGTACATAGTGATGTTTGGCTTGTGTGTAGCTGCTCAACCATGGAAATCTTTTCATTAAGTACACATAGTACTTGTGCTGATGTTTCTTTCAGAGGCAATTTGGAACTTCAGCACTCGACGGCCCCACTCTTTGAGTGTGCTTGGTGTTCTTCTTACTTCTAACTGCTTCCACTTCACAATAACAACATTATGAGTGGACCAGGGCAGATCTAGCAGTGCTAAAATTTCATGATATGGCTTAAGGCACTGAGCTCCTCAGTGTGACCTATTCTACTGCGATGTTAGTCTAGGGAGATGCCTATGTGCTTTATTTTTTACACTTGTTAGCAGTGAGTGTGGATAAAACACCTAAGGAGGGTTGTTTTGTTCATACAATGTATTTTAATGGTTTATTTTCTCTAAGACAAAGGAGTACAAACAGCACCCACATGCTTTATGGTTTGATACCTTCTAGGACCAAGGCACACATGGTCAAATAGGAACACAGAAACTTAGAATTTGACAGCATTTTTTCCTGCTGCAAGACCAGAATTGTTTTTTTAAGTATAACATATTAATGTCGATATAATGGAAACTATTAGACGCATAGTCCCCAAGACAAAAATGTCTCCATATCATTAGATTTGTTTTAGTCTCTCCTAAATTAAAAGCTTTATAACTATGTTATACAATAATGACCATATCTGTATATATATAACCAAAAAATAATGTGAACATATATGTAATATTCTAAGCTTATCATTAGAGGTTGAGTTATCACGGATAAACGTGCAGCAAAGGCATTACTTTAGGTTATAGGAAAGCTGCTTTTCTAATATTCCTAGGTATTATGTAGAGGTTTAATAATGAATATATGTACAGCATATTATATATAAAGTCTCACACATCACTGAATTTATAGCAGTCACTCATTGCGTGAGTTACTTGCCTAGGTTCAAAAACCATGTGGAGATTTCAGATTTTAATTGGCCTCTAAGTAATTTTTGTGTGACCCGACCATATACAAGGGTCAGGAAATCCCTATACACCTTTAATCCAGCAAGTTCAGGAGAGGGTCAGATGTGAAGGCCATAAGGTCTTTGTGATTTCTGAATCAATGAGACGGTTCAGTTATTATGCAGCTCAGCTCACATGATCTCAAGAGTATACGGGCACTGAAAATCAGAAGGAACACCATATAATGCTGTACGAGAAAGTAGCAACCTGCGAGGCGGAAAGCCAATGGGATGCTAATTGAACAGGAAGTAGTATGGACAACAGGAAGAGAGAAAAAGAGTGGTAACTATTTTTTCATATCAGATATAACATAACATAGTATTAATACAGTGTAGCAAACTTTTACAAACTTGTAAAGTTGGAAAACAGGAAACTGCTTGAAACAAGCCATGAGCAGACAACACATTTTTAGGAACATAGAGCATGCATTATTTACTGAAAAATTAGTAACACAGAGGGTGTGTATCATGTATCTACTGTCGATTAATTTTATTGGAATGCCTTTAGTTAGAAGAGCTATCCTGAAAATCATATTGAATTTTGATCCAATAGCAAGTGAAATCAAGTGAACTGATGCACAGTGCTATTTATAATCAACCTATTAAGACAATAAAAAATCATCATTTGAAGTGGAATAGTCACATTCACTAGATAGAAGATTCATTTTTGAATTTGGTTACAATTTAAGCTACATATTTTGCAATTGTGTGTATTGCTCATGTACAATAACCTTTCTGCCTGGATTGGCTTCTTCTGCCTTGAGCCATATACCAGCTTTTTAGAACCCCCCCCCACAAAATAATATGCAAAATGAGCACCCAAAGAGAAAGAAGAGGCACATTTCAAAATATTATGAATGGTAAGTATACCACATGGACAGAGGTGTCTAATGCTTAATGTCTTCAAACATTCCAGGATTTCTTAATATGCTTTCTAGAAAAATGGTGCATTAATCAGTTTCAGTCATTTTAGTTCAGCCACCTGTATTTATGCATTGACATCAAGAAATCCTGGGGTCCTCACAGCCGTTGCAGACTGGAATTTGGTACCAAAGCGTGGAGTAAAAAGATCACAAACCAAAATCTGCTAACCGTGTAATTATGTCACTGGTGTGAATCCCTATATTAACAGTGTTACTGCATATCTCTCAACATTGACAAAATACATTTTTCCGACACACTGCACACTGTGCGGACAGCCAAGGACACACAAGCTAATACATAATCACACAATATACTAAAGTCCTTCTGTGCATCCTTTTAGACACACTAATGCACCCCAAAGATGAAATAGCACAAGCCACGTTACCGATCACTTTCTCTGGGTTTTCTTTTTAAACTAATGTAGCAGTAGACTATGTCAAATTCTCTATTGGTCCAAACTAAAGAAACACCACCCCCAATCAAAAAATTATTATTGTGTTAATAGTAAGGCCATTGAGATCTCTCTTTCACATTAACGCAAATGCAATATCCTCCAAGACACAAATTCCCGGCATGGCTTTAAGTAAAATCGGCCAATCTCATTAATTTTTACTCTAACTTCGGATTTCAGCCTCAGGAGTGTGAATTCAGGGCCACCATGTGTCAAAGGTCGGCTCAGAGCAACAGGGCTCCCACAGAATCAGATCAATTAGAAATGTCATTAGGTTTTATTAGTGAAATGTACCAATACCTAGTGAATATTACTCTATCAAGTAATATATTCAGGAGGTAACAATTATTATATGAAATTGATTAAGCAGGAAACGTGTATGATACACATCAACCCTGTTCATTAGAGGATATAAAGTTTCAATGATAAATGGTTCTTTCCATACGGTTATCCCAAATCTCACAGGTCTTAAAATCTATTTTATGAAAATACATCTGGTGACAGATATTGACAGGAATTTACCACTTAGCAAATGCATTGATTGGTGTCATCCATTTTATCTGGTATATATACTATTGCACCATATAATAGATAATACATTACACTGGAAAACAGTGAGTGAGTTATTATAGCAATCTTATCATCAAAACATAACCTTATGAAAACAAGCATTATCCTAGTGAAATTGCTAAGAAATAAATAAATCTGTTGACTGTCCATCTCCATGTATACAATTTGGAGATAGACAGTCAAAAGATTTAGATAGTGTTAGATAGTGACAGTGATTTTGTAATGTGGAATGGAAAGTGAAAAATCATTCTCACTCAAGTTCCCCTGGACAGTTCACCATGTCTGCAGCTCTTCAGGCTCTTGGTAAAAAATCTTAGGAAAAGGTGGTAAAAGCAGTTTGGCTGAATAGCTTAGGTCACCTTTTGTAGACCACTGCCTTTGCTTCTACAGGACCAACATGAGAATGTTGGCAGGCACAGTTTGGCTTTCAGGCATACGAGGCTAATGCCATGCGCAGTAGTGCCCAATAATCTCTCAAACATATTAAGGGCAGTTAGGTAGCCAATGTAATAATGTATTGGCTTCTGGATACAAGCAACTGAAAGCTGCACTTCTAGGCGCACTTGTAGGCTGATGTTGTAATAAATGTGTAGGATGAAGTTCCTTAATTCACAGACTCCACCTTCCTAGTAATTGGGAGAAGGAGGAGAGGGCATTGAGGGCTTACACAATATTTAGAATGCACCTGAACTCATCTCTTTAACCCCTTCAGTGCTTTTAACAAAATTATTTAACTTTTGGTACGTTTACTACTTAGTTTGCATGGTTTACTTTAAAATAGTAATCAATGAATAGGTGAACTTGCCCATAAAATATATATTTATTTCCCTAGGTATAGTGTAAGCTGTTTTTTAGGTTGTCCCTTAAGTCTGACTATACAATATTTACAAAAAAATATTTACACACACAGAACCAACACCAAAGCTTTTGCCTAAGAGATCTGTCCAGGCCATAAGGAACCTCAAATGGTTTCGTCAACATAATCCTAAAACTTGGAAACCATATTGCACATTTCGGTCAAGTTGAAGATCCTCTACTGACTAAGAGGGTGGTAGTTAAATGGAACAGCCTCTCATCAAAATTAGCAGAGCCTGATACAGGGAATTTAAATATGCATGGGATAGTCATAAAGCTCTCCTGAATCTGTGAGAAGAGACTAAATGGACAGAATGGTACTTATCCAGGGGCGTACCTAGAACGCACAGGGCAGATCCTGCATATGGTACTCCCACACACAAAAAAATTAAGGTTGGCAAGAATATTTTAAAAAATTTTTAAATTGTACACCAACTTGAAAAAACTAGAAATTAAATATGTTTAAATAAATTATGGATATGGTACACCGTAACTCCCATCACTATACACTGAGCCAGACATTGATGGTAGGGCAGTGTAACCTCCATCACTATGTCAGACATTGACGTGGTAGGCTTCTGCCCCTAAAATAGCCTGTCTGTACCACCTCTGCCCTGTAAACAGCCTGCCTGTGCCACCTCTGCCCCTGAAAAAGCCTGCCTATGCCACCTGTGCCCCTATAGCAGCCTGCCTGGGCCACCTGTGCCCCTGAAGCAGCCTGCCTTTGCCACCATGGCCACCCTAAACAGCCTGCCTATACCACCTCTGCCCTCCTAAACAGCCTGCCTATGCCACCTCTGCACCCCCTAAACAGCCTGCCTGTGCTACTGGTGCTCCTGAAGAAGCCTGTCTGTGCCACCGCTGCCCCTGAAGCAACCTGCCTCTGCCACCTCTGCCCCTGAAGCAGCCTCTCTGTTTCACCCCTGCCCCTTTACAGCCTGCGTGTGTCACTTCTGCCCCGAAACAACCTGCCTGTGCCACTTCTGCCCCGGAAACAACCTGCCTGTGCCACTTCTACCCCTGAACAGTCTGCTTGTGTCACCTCTGCCCCCCTAAACAGCCTGCCTATAACACCTCTGCCCCTAAACATCCTCCCCATGTCACCTCTGCCCATTCTAAACAGCCTGCCTATGCCACCCCTCTACTCCTTAACAGCCTGCCTGTGCCACCTCTGCACCCCTTAAATAGCCTGCCTGTCCCATTTCTGCACCTAAACAATCATTCATTCATTCACTCCCCTAACCCCTTACCTCTCCTGCAGTTTTCACTTATCCAAGGGCTGGCCAAGCAGGACTGGAGCCGTGCAGATTTCTATGTGGTCTGACAGCAGTCTAAAGCAGGTATCCAGCTTACCACCGTGGCGCTCGCCCAAGGGAAGCAGGAACCTGGAAGGGAAAGAGAGTTTCCCACATTGTGCAAGCTCCACAGCGGTAACCCCCATCTGCTCACCAGGCACCCCCCTGATGAGTGACTCCTGCGTCGGACAGGAACCCCAGGCCCCCCACCCCCTTAGGTACGCTACTGTTCTTATCTACCAACAAATGCTATGTTTTTCTAACTGATACAGTAATGTCTTGCCAAGCTGAGATATGCACTTTAATGCTTTTGATATCTGAGTGTCATCTTTTTCTCAATGCATTTAGTGTTTCCCCCACTTCCTATTTTCTGGCCTTGCGGGTGAAACAGTTCCCTGTCATCAAAATGCTTGTGCTATGTTTTCAGGACCATATACATGAGCAGAAAGCACTTATTTTGAGTGGTTTCCTGCTAGTGATTTGAGTGAATTGCAGAGTAAAACTTTAGGCAATATGTAGGTTTCTCCACAGGTAAACAATTGCATTCATTGTTGGTGATGCTGTCTGAAGCTGTAGACTGCCTATTTACCTAACATCCGTCTCCCTTTCTGTAGAAGTGAAACACGATACAAACAAAATACAAATACAAGTGTATTACACGTTAAGGATTTCAGTATAGTATTAAGAGGGTGCATATGCCAGATAAAGAGGGAATCATAATGCAAACAAGTCATGCTTTGAAGCAGCAGAATAGCTGACAGTCTCTAAAGCCTGTATACTACACTATATAGTGTAAACAGCAAGAGAAAAAATGCTTAAAATCTTTCTGATCCAAATAAACGAAATGAGGGTCTGTCACAAAATGATAATATTTTAGAGCTGGTGGGAAAAGGGCAGTCTTCCAAATCATTTATGCTATGAGTTTTTTTTTTCTGTTATATAAGATAATAAAACTGAAAGCACATGCCTTCCAAAGATCATTTTGTAACTTTAATTTTCTAAATTCAAAATATCATGTTCTGGCTTTATCAAAATAGACACCTAAGGACGAGGACAGGCTCCCATACGGGTATTCCAAGGGACAAAGACATATAAAATATATATTAAGATTAGTCAAATGGAATTAATGTTTCTAATATTGCCTTAAGCTGGCTCCTATGCATCAGCTCTTTATGATATTGTACATTATCAAGATGGAATATTGTAGATATATATTAACCACCTGTCTCTTCGTCTTTTTGTCTTCCGAACAAACCAGGGAAAAATGCTCAGCATTAAACTAATGTATCCAAAGACGCTTGATGAAAAGGCCTTGCCCCCCGAAAACATATGAATATTTAAATTGTACTTAATTATTTATCAGACTTTTTTTTTTTATTAAGATTGCATTTATATGTATTTTTAAAAAAATGTCTTTAATCTCTATGAGATAAATTAATTTGTTACATTTACTGTAGTTTTTTTGTTTTGTTATAGCATTGAAATTGCTAAGGAAGTGGTAAACTTGGTTATATATTCATTAATTAACTTTGAAAGCCATTGTGTGTGTGTTAATCTTGTTTTTTCTTGCATACATCGCCTCTCAGTCTCCCCCACTCCCATTTTTTGTTTTATCACTAATTTCCCCCAGAGAATTGGCGAGCCGGCAAAGTGGAGCGCTCAGCTGGACAGAAAGGCACTAAATTCTATTTATGATACTGGTCATGGCACAAAGCATAGCAAGAAGAGAGAGAAGAAAACTACTGTTAAATAAAACCGGAGCAACACAAGAAAAGCTTTAGGTTTATAAAACCCATTGTGCAGCAGTAGGTAGTCCTCCTATGAGATAGGAAGATGATGGTGCCAAATATCAGTCATATAAATCCTTTTAAAATGGTGTACACACAATATGGAAATAGCATCTTGTATGCAGGCATCTAATTTAGATCCCTGTAGATCTGAAGCACAGGGACTCACAGAGACTTCTTGATACACATGAGGACTCTATGGTCCGCTCATTGTTTTTAACCACTGTAATTTATTACCAGGCAAATTCACAATATTTACCATTAATATTTACCATGTGTTTTTTTTACTGGGTGTGCAAACTTGGCACACTTAATTTATCTATTACATGATACAACTGTTTAATGTGAGCTCACAATTTTCCCATGCACAATGACATGTTCAGTGAAACAGTCACCTTACATCCCAAAGAGATGTCAGTTCTAATATGAAATAAATGAATGAGTGAGTAAATGAGTGGATGAATGTATAAGTGTTTAAGCACAGATATGTCACATTGTCAGGCATCACCCAGTGTCCCACAGACCGCAAGGCCTGGCTGGACTTAAACTCACTGGTGTGTCATCACCTAGTTCTGTTATGGTCTGAATCCTGCCTCTCTCACCTGGCCTCGTCAACAGGCTTTAAAAGACCAGCCTCACCTCCAGCCCAGTATCTGGTTGTATGTTTTTGCTACTGGAGGTGCTAGAATTATATGCCCGATTTCCTAGACTTTGACCTCTGCATTGATGAACGTTTTATGCATTGATGAACGTTTATGAACCCTGTTTGCTGGCCCTGACCTCTGCATTTTGTTTGACTCTGCTACAACTCCTGGTAACTCCTGGGCTCCAACTCCTGGTAAGTTCTTACACACATGCAGGCTGTTTAGGGGCAGGGATGGCACAGACAGGCTGTTTGAGGTACAGACAAGTTGTTTCCGTAAAAAGATTGCACAGGTGATCTGTTTGGGGCCACTGACAAGCTTCCTGGGGGGCAAAGATGAGACAGACAAGCTGTTTGGAGCAATTGTGGCACTATAGGACTTGTTTCTTGTGAAGCTGGGGTGCCCTGGCGCAATTGTTGCACCGGGACCCTGTGGTATCTAGTTACACCCTCGTAACTAGAGCTCGACCAATAAAATAAAATAAATGGGGCTGGTTTCCAAATAGCCCTGTTCTCCGACTAGAAGTAAGACTAAAAGTTTAATTCACTTGCATACTGATACATGTATTTTGTAATGCCTGTAAAGGGCAATTAAGCCCTTTACAGACCTTATCGATAGTGTCATGAGGCAACATGGGATTACAAACTGTAAAAGAGTACATATATATATATATATATATATATATATATATATATATATAATTTCTTTATTGTACAGTATAAGTAATCTGCTTATTTCTAAGAATTATGACTACTTGTAAGTATTTGCATCTACAGTATCACATAAGTGGTGTGTTTTCCATTGCTTGGCAGTTTTGCAGTGCAAACCTGCAGGGACTGATCTTAGCACTGATCCCTGAGTGTTAGCCGTAGCATTCTTGCCTGCAGCAGTCCCAATGTTGCAAACTAGAGGCAAAAAGCATTGTATTTAAACCAGTATATAACACAACACGGCCCAGAAGGCCATTTGGCAATTTCAGCTCATTAGACATGTTTTGGGTCTGATGAGTGAGCTGGGATGATAAATAAGTATAAATATTATATTTGCCTGTGGGTCATGTTTAAAAATGTATTTCTTTCTCTTTTTTTCTACATTTTTATTTTTAACCATTCAGCAATGGAGGAAGTTGACTGAGACAGGATAGGTGTTGAGTGTTTTGCATTTTTGTAAATGGACAAACAGCCGCGAAATGCAATAAATTAATTTTCATTTAAAAAAAAGACAAAAGTTTGACACATTTTCAGTGCATCTGGCCTCTTTTTCAAGACTGGGTTTCAATTGTGCATTTATGGACCTAAAATGTTTTATAATTAATGCTTATGACATGTGAAGAGTGGCAATTTCCCCATGTGCTGCTCAAATTTAAAGCCACAAGCTTATTCTTTGTGTCTTTTGTAAATGTACATTGTTAAGGTATTTACACCCTCACTGGGTCCCTTCTGTACACTTCTTGTTGCTTAACTTTGAAGTCTAATTTGAGCAATGTACGTTGTGTGCATACCCAAAAACTTCAGATGGTAGGCTACCCATAGCTCTCATTCTTCTTAGGAAGTGACTTAGTGGGGGGGCAGTGCTAGCCTAGCACAATTGGGGGGCAGTGCTAACTTCAACAAGGACAGGGCAAGCCCCAAATAACATTAAGTTAGGTGGGGAGTGGGCATGACTATGCAGAGAATGATGATAGTGGCTCGGAGACACGGGGAAGCACCACTTAACCTGGAGACTCCAGGTCAAACCCAGAGTTCCCTGGTATGGTTGTCTGTTATGGGATGCTATATTGCTAGACCCAGCAATATATCAAGATATAGCAACATATCTCACAGTCCCCAGATTAAGACCTTGAAGAGAGATAGTTAAGGTATCACTAAAACACAAACTATTAATGAAACCAAGCATTGCTGAAACAGTTTCTCTTTTTTTCTCTTTCCATTTTATATGATGGCTGGGTGCACCCAGGTACTGCAGAGCTTTTTCCTTCTATGGTATTAAAGTGTGTATGGTTTTTAATACAAAGGTAGTGGTGGATAGAACTGTCTATAGTAAAATATTCTAGGTACCAAGTTTACCATGAGCAGGGAATCACTGTGTAATGCTGGAGCTGTGATTGTTTCAGTTAGTCTGGAGATATGGGACTATCATCATTTGTTTTGTATCTTTTCCCACTCCCTGTAGCATTAAAGGTCACATGGTCAAAGCTCCTAAGCACCATTTGTGTCAGAAAACACCTGGATGTTAGTTTATTTTTTTACATTTTATTGCAAACTCAATGGTCAATGTGCTGCAGCTTTATACATAATTGATCATAATAAGACCTTGATTTAGCACTTAGGTCAGTGTTCACACAATAAAGCCAGATAGCTGCTCTCAGACCTATGATGTACATACACCTAGATCTACTGTATTGTGATGCATATTGATGTATAAACGGTCTCATGACATCATATGTTTATCAGTAAAATTCATGTTTCTATTCTACAAATTAGGAAATCAATTAACCAATAAAATGATAATAGAATAAATAATTAGAAGGAAGAAATAAATATATATATATACTGTATACACAGTATCTCACAAAAGTGAGTACACCCCTCACATTTTTATAAATATCTTATTATATCTTTTCATGTGACAACACTGAAGAAATGACACTCTGCTACAATGTAACGTAGTGAGTGTACAGCCTGTATAACAGTGTAAATTTGCTGTCCCCTCAAAATAACTCAACACACAACCATTAATGTCTAAACAAAAGTGGCAACAAAAGTGAGTACACCCCTAAGTGCAAATGTCCAAATTGGGCCCAATTAGCCATTTTCCTTCCCTGGTGTCATGTGACTCTCATACAGGTCACTGGAAGTTCAGCATGGCACCTCATGGCAAAGAACCCTCCGAGGATCTGAAAAAAAGAATTGCTGCTCTACATAAAGATGCCTAGGCTATAAGAAGATTGCCAAGACCCTGAAACTGGGCTGCAGCACGGTGGGCAAGACCATACAGCGGTTTCACAGGACAGGTTCCACTCAGAACAGGCCTCGTCATGGTCGACCAAAGAAGTTGAGTGCATGTGCTCAGCGTCATATCCAAAGGTTGTCTTTGGGAAATAGATGTATGAGTGCTGCCAGCACTCAAGAGATGATGCACAAGAAAGCTCGCAAAGAGTTTGCTGAAGACAAGCAGTCCGATGAGACCAAGATAAACTTATTTTGTTCAGATGGTGTCAAGCATGTGTGGCGGCAACCAGGTGAGGAGTACAAAGTCAAGTGTGTCTTGCCTACAGTCAAGCATGGTGGTGGGAGTGTCATGGTCTGGGCCTGCATGAGTGCTGCATGAGTCCTGCCGGCACTGGGGAGCTACAGTTCATTGAGGGAACCATGAATGCCAACATGTACTGTGACATACTGAAGCAGAGCATGATCCTCTCCCTTCAGAGACTGGGCTACAGTGCAATATTCCAGCTGAGGGTAAAGGTGATGGACCGGCCAAGCATGTCTCCAGACCTAAACCCTATTGAGCATCTGTGGGGCATCCTGAAATGGAAGGTGGGGGAGCGCAATGACCAACTCCGTGATGTGGTCATGGAGGAGTGGAAGAGGACTCCAGTGGCAACCAGTGAAGCTCTGGTGAACTCCATGCCCAAGAGGTTTCAGGCAAATAATGGTGGCCACACAAAATAGACACTTTGGGTCCAATTTGGACATTTCCACTTAAGGGTGTACTCACTTTTGTTGCCAAGATTTAGACATTAATGGCTGTTTGTTGAGTTATTTTGAGAGCAAATTTACACTGTTATACAGGCTGTGCACTCACTAATTTACATTGTAGCAGAGTGTCATTTCTTTATATTTACAAAAATGTGAGGGGTGTACTCTTTTGTGAGATACTCTGTGTGTGTGTGTATGTATATATATATATATATATATATATATTACAGGTTGCACCATTTGCATCTATTTATGTACAGTATTTTTTCCGTACCATTAATACTGTTTTCTTTTAAGATTTTAGACTTACAGAAGACATGTGAGTTGTAAGTAAACTTGCATATAACTCATAACACATTAGTGAATGCACAACTTGCTTTGTGTGAGGTCATCTGATTTCTGCTGTCTGGTCAGACCTCAGTAGTTTTGAATAAATACACCACAATCCTAGACGCAATGAGGAAAATAGCAATTCCTGACAAGGAATAGGCTTGTCCTAACTATGAGCTCTAGTCACAAGCAGGTCTATCCGCAAAATGATTTTGAACATTGTCTACATTATATATTTATATATAATATAACTCATTATACAAGTTACGTGCCTAACATGAAGCATGGAGTATGAAATTATACATACAGTTTTGCATCAGGCCATTTTCTGTCCTCTGCCTTTTTTTGACTTTCCTATTTGCTGTGTTATCAAAATAAAATAAAATAAAACGTATGCCAAAGAATGTGGATTTTAAGCTCCATGCACTTTGCAGGAGGTCCATTAGCTGGAGACATCAGATGCCAGTAGGGTTGAAAACATTCTCTAAAAGCTTCCTTGAAGTGCCACACATAACAGTTTCCAGACTTTCTGCACATATAACACACTAAGCCTGTTGCTTTATTGTATTATTAGTGTAGTAATTGCAATGCTGAGCTCCACATTTTGCCATTCCAGCTGTTTCCAAGTTTCAAACAGTCCCCATCATTTCCCGTCTTTTTGCGACTTTACAACTTGTTGTTCCCATATTAAACCAACAAAGCAGCATCTCCCAGACCTCTAAGCTGTGATTCTCGCCGCATGAGCTTTCTTGCTCTCTGAGGCTCATCCTATAATGGAAATTGAGCACGACTTTTCCAAAATTCGACATTCTTAATTATTTCCAAGTGAGGGTTCTTCCTGATATTGCTGAGCGTCTCAGAGGAGGAAGGCGGAGGCATCTTGGGTGAAATGGTTCTCAGCAAGATTTCAGATCCCAAGCCAAAAGAGATTTAATTCAAGCTTTTTAAACACTAGTGTTTTTGTATTGTATTAGAGATGAATGCATCTGTTTTAATAGATTAGCTGTGACTGAACAGAGGAGCTCCTGAAAACAGTATTTTGCCTGTATCTTAGTGGATGATTTTCAAATAAGGATTTGACACAATGTGATAGATTAATCAAAAAAGTGAATATATTGGAAAATTAAGAAAACTATATCACATTCTATGGAGTATCGGTTTTTAAAATTATAAATGCGTGCTCTCCCTGTAGAGAAATTCCTCAATCTTATCCAGGGGTGGATTAATAATAGGTCAAATGGGAGAATTGCCCCTGGTCAGTGTGTATGTACTGTACACCACTGTGAAAAAGTATTGCCCCCTTCCTGATTTTTTGTATTTTAGCTTACATGTCACACTTACATTTAATATTAGATAAAGATAATCCAAGAAAACACAAAATGCAGTTTTTAAACTGACTGTATATATAGAAGGAAAAAGCTACCCAACTCTACTTAGCTTCAGGACCTGGGCTAGTTGCCCTAATTGCATTGTAACCATGTTTTCTGCTCTCTACCAGAAAATGCCGAAGGAGAATGTCTGACCATCAGTTCATGACTGGGTGCACTGACAAGCTCTTTGGTGGTGAGGATGGCAAAATTGCCCAGAGAAGCTGTTTGGGGTACAGGCAAACTGTTTGGTGAAAAAAATTGCATTTGTAGGCAAATATGGCACATACAAGCTTTTTAGTGGCACCAATGGTACAGACAAGCTGTTTTGGGGACAAAGGAGCCCCTGTATATATGTATGTGTATGATGTTAGAATGGCTATGTGTATATATGTATGTATGCATGTATGTATGTGTGTAAGTGTATAGCGTTAGAGTGGCTGTATGTATGTCAGGGATTAGAGTGTCTATGTATATGCGTACAGTGTTAGGTTGTGTGCGCATGTATGTGTAAGTGTACTGTATGATAATAGAGAGTGTGTATGCATGTACTATATGTTTATATTTGTAAGCCCATTGTGTTAGAGTAGGTGTGAGTTTATATATTTATGCGAGTATGTTGCAAGAGTGTGTGTTCATGTATGTGCAAGTGTAGAGCTGCCCCTGACATCATCATACCCCCACATCATAATTTATTCCCATTCCCTACCATAATAATTACCCCCAAACACTAAAATTTCTATCCCTACCATTATCACTCCATATTGCATCACAATCATCCCCTCATGCTCCCTAACATAACCTCATCATTTCCATACACAACCAGCATTTTTTTCCCATCATCTTCATACCCGTCATCGGCCTCTGAGTATGGTAGTTTGGGGCATGGTCTTGCTCAGCATTTCTGCCAGTCAGCGCTGCGTTGAATGCGATGTCATATACTATGATGCACTGACTGGCAGATGTGCAGTGAGAGGAGATCTGTGCTTCAATTGTGACAAATCTCTTTTTGCAGAGGTAGCTGCATTGACGGCAGCGGCTACAGCAATGCGCATAATTGGAGGGGGAGGCAGCCTACCAGGAAACTTCACTGGATTACGATAGGCCAGTTGAGCCCTGATCACAAAATGTTCCTATCTCTCGTCAAAATTCTACATACTGTAGAAAAAAAGAAGCGTACTAACCGAAGAAAAAATATAGAAATAAATCATATATTCTTTGATGATGGGAATTTGTATGGCCACTCTGGGAATTTTTTTTTTTTAAAGATTTACTAACAGATGGTGATATGGCTTTTTTGACACCACTGATGGTAAAGAGGTTTCGAAAATCCTGCGGAGTATATTCAATTTGAATCTTTTTAGTTCCATAGTGGTCCAAAATTTAAGACATAGTATACTTACTCTGATATAATTAATTGACAAACCCTCCATGCTTTGTTACAGAGAATGGTCCAGAAAAGAGAAAATATCTAGTGAGCGGCAGTTGTGTGGACGAAAATGCCTTGTTGACGTCGGAGGAGAATGGGCTGACTGGTTTGAGATGACAGAAAGGCAACAGTAACTCAAATAACCACTCGTTACAACCAAGGTATGCAGAACACCATCTCTGAACGCACAACACGTCGAACCTTGAAGCAGATGAGCTACTGCCACTCCTGTCAGCTAAGAACAGGAAACAAGCTATAATTTGGACAGGCTCACCAAAATTGGACAATGGAAGACTGGAAGAACGTTGCCTGGTCTGATGAGTCTCGATTCCAGCTGGGACATTCAGATGGCAGGGTCAGACTTTGGCGTAAACAACATGAAAGCATCGATCAATCCTGCCTTGTATCAACGGTTCAGGCTGGTGGTGTAATGGTGTGGGGGGACATTTTTCTGGCACAGTTTGGGGCCCCTAAGTACCAATTGCGCAGCCTACCTGAGTAGTATGTGGGATGTGATGGAACGGGAGATTCGCATTATGGATGTGCAGCCAACAAATCTGCAGCAACTGCATGATGCCATCACGTCCATATGGACCAAAATATCTGAGGAATGTTTCCAGCACCTTGTAGAAAGTATGCCACGAAGAATGAAGGCAGTTCTGAAGGCAAAAGGGTGTCCAACCGGTACTAGCAAGGTTTACATAATAAAGTGGCCAGTGAGTATATGTGTGTGTGTGTGTATATGTATATGTCCTGATGAAAGTCTGTAATAAACAAGACTGAAACGTTGACTTGAAAACCGAAGTTGTTTGTGTGGTCATTTGCAAAGTCCCTGGAGTGCCGGTAACTATTTTTGGACTTTATATATATATATATATATATATTATTGTGGCTATTGTAGCTAAAATTAATCACTTCAGTAATAAAATAGCATATCAACATATTTTCCTATGTTTGGCCTGAGAATATACATACATTATTCCTCACACAAAGATGAACAGTGCCTCCCCCATAAATGCGTCTATTTACTGAACTGCAAGTGGTTGAGATTTTGCTAAAAATTTGGAAATGTATCTTGATGTCTTGTCCTTTTTTTACTTTTGAAAAAAAAAAATTAATAAAGAATGAGAAAAAAAAATTTGGAAATCCCCAGAAAACCCCAAAGAAAGAATTGCTAAAATCATAAACTTTATTATAATATCTATTAAAGTATTCCTAAAGGTGGAAAATATACAGCCTAGAACCCTAGAATAGTAATAGATATTATAATAAAGTTTATGATTTTAGCTTTTCTTTCTTTGGGGTTTGTTAGTTTCAGGGATTTAGTTCCCAATTATTTATCATACCGCCAGTATTCTGGCGTGCAGGTTTGGTGGCAGCTGTGTTAGTGTTCAAATTGCCTAAAACTAACTCGCATTAGCACAAGCAAAAAATCAGTCATAAACGCACTTATGTGCAGGAGAGTAAAGTTAATTACTTTTGTCCATGACATCAATATGTGATACTAGAATGACAGATCAAAATGCTGTATTAACTATTAATTATTCCAATTAGTAGAAATTTCAATGTCCACTTAAGTCGTAAGAATGTTCTAATTAGAAAGCCAATACCCTTTATCACACGTCCATAATTCATACTGCATTTTTCTCAAGTCAAATATATATATCACTCCTTAATATGAGTTATTCTTGTTATTCTTCACAAGATATGTTGGTATTGCCCACCAGTAAATCATATGGTAAAATTACTCCAGCTTAATGATGAGGAGCTTCAAATACAGCAGTTCATCCAACCTTAGAGATGAAAGTATAGGATATGCAAGGTCAGTTAAAAATAATAAATCAGAGCTTCTAGAAATTAACAAAAATGCATTTCAGTAAGAATGTTTGGTCACAATCAGAGGGGTAGATCAATGCGTGCTTAAAGCTCAAATACATTAATTTGTATTTTATAACTGATGTAATTGTATCAGGGACGGACTGAGACCATCCAGGGCCCCGGGCAACAAAAAGCCATGTCCCCCTGTGGTGATGCCCCTCCCTTAGCCACACCCTATTTTGATCATACCCCTTCCTGATTAAGTCCCTCCCCATGGTTACACCCCTTTATATCTATTTTTCAGTAAACAGTGTAAACATGTTTTAATTTGTTTTATGCTTTCTAACACTCTCACAAAGTTTTCTTACCTTTCCTGTGTCTGCCTCCTCTCTTCTAGCCACTCGTTCTCCATCTTTTCTTCTTTTGTCTTACCTTTTTTTCTCCTTAGGGAACGAGCGGCCTTCTGGTCCAGAAGTGGGCGTGGCTTTGCTTCAGCGCTGAGCACCAGGATCTGACATCAAATCCCAGCGCACAGCAAAGGAAGCCGGCTCTCCTCATGTTATACATGGGGCGGGCTTTAGCAGACCTCCTGCTGCCCGCTGAGCTGCAGCCCCTCCCCCAGACCCTTGTGGTCCTCCTGACACCCGAGCCTTCTCCGAGCCCTGTGGGCCCCCGATCCTCCCGATGGGTCAGTCCGCCCCTGAATTGTATCCAACCTAAAAGCTATCTTTCTCAATGAAAAAAAACAACACCTCTTAAAAGAAATCTCCACAATTTTTTCATGCTAAGGTAACAATTCTCACCAAGTCAAAAGCTTAAGTTAAATATTCCCTGAGAAAATATGAAGAGTTGCATTTTCTGCTGATTTTCTTGAATGTTAAACATCACATTGTAATGCAGTTGAGCGAGGACAATGGAACTTAAATATATTTTTTATTGTTCCTTTTTATTGATTTCCAAAACGATTTAACATAAATCAACGTTAGACAATTAAAGTTTTGCATTTCAAATATGAGAATGTTTCCCTAGGAGATAGATCATATGGGTTTGGAATTTGAGAAAATTAGAATATTAGAAATTATTATTTGTGATTTGTCTTTACAATGCCACCTGTGATCCTGCACCCACACAGGGTACCAAACAGCACGGTCCTCTAGGGTATTAACGCCACATCTCAATTAGGTAATCACCCACGATTTATTTGTAGTCCACGTATGAAGATATTTACAGGATTACATAGAACACAAATTCTCTACAAACAAAAGCCTAGCTCGTCTGAGCGCTTACTAACATATAACTTCCCTCACTACACAGGGTCTAAAACTAAACAAAACGTAATCCCACCAACCTTTTTGATGGTCTCTCTTGAGCAAAGCAAGCCCTGCTGCTTCCAAACAAAACTCTCCCTCTTCTGTCCAACAGGTCAGGTTATATTGCAGCCAGTGCAGCTAATTACCTGCAGCTGACCAGTGCATTGGAGTCAGCTTAAACTCCTGGCCTGGATCCTGGGTCAGTCCAGGTGCATGTAAACTGCGGGGCGGAGCACCAGCCTGCCCTATATGTCATAGAAAACCCTGCAAAATCGAGGGGGAATGTATACCCCTTCCACAACAACACCCCGCACCTTGTTACACACCTTAATATCTTCAATATTGCATTGTAACAATTGAATGGGAGAGGATAGGGTCAGTTGGTCTAGGACTTCCAAATGTCTTCTTTATACCATGTATCGTAATAAAAACATCAGTGTTATTGGGTTAGAGTTTATGCAACCTTTTATGAAATTAATATTAACCCTAAACATTTTTTTAAATAGATTGTAATGACTAAATTGATAAGTAAAACTGGTCTATAGTTTGATGTAGGGTCTTTCCTGGGTTTTGGTATGGGGGAAATTGATGTTTGAAGCAACTCATTTTGTAATTGTTTTGTTTTTAGGATTTGTATAAAAACTCTTAAAAGTAGATGATAAAAAGTTCTAAAAAAAAAAAAACAGGGGTGGGTGCTTTACCTATCTTTAGATTTTAAATGGATTCCTTAATTTCGATTAATGAAATTGGTTCATTTAATGTATTCATTTTAATCTTTGAAATGCTTTAATGGAATTTTAACATGTTTGGGATCGGTATATAGCTATCCCAAGTCTAAGACAAGACCAAGGACTGATTAAGGTTTGAGTGTTTACAGCAGGAAAAATGGATAGACTAGAAGGGCTTCTCATCTACTGCTGAATTCTATGTTCCTCAAAGCTTTATAGCCCATCAAATGGATGGCCAAAGGCTATTGTTACAATGAACCTCGCCTCCTTTCTTCTGGTGGCTACTGTATGGTTCAAAACAATAAATACATTTTATATTTAAAATATTTATACAACAGGCAAGCCTTCCTCAGGGAGCAAAGGACATATTTCCATGCTGCACACATCAGACAGTAAGCGCATTTTCCGATTATTTCAGGAGTAATATACTGAAAGAAAACGAACAGGGGGGTTTCTGTGCCTCTTCCACCATTTTATTATTTCCTTGAAGAAATCAATGACCTGAAACATTCCCTCGGGACCTATCATTTATTTCACTGTTCTGTCAATAAATTTAACAAGGTTTAGGTTTATATCAGCGGCGTCTGACGATTCAATTGGGGAATTTTATATTTGTTCGGCTCGATTACAGAAAGCAATCAATACAGGGAAACAGAGAAGGATCGTACTCTGCTAGAAGATAGAAATATTGAACCTGCCCAACTTATTATGTTAAAAGGATATTACATTGTTTACAGTGTTCTTTGGCTTCAGAAAGAAGAAGCTTTTAGATGTATGTTTATGAAAGGAAGTTGACCTAGGAAAATACATTGTATATACTGTTGTTATATATATATATATATATATATATATATATATATATATATATATATATATGTGTGTGTGTAATGTATTTAGCTCTTTCATTTTATATGTAAATATAGTTTTAAAAATACATTTTATATATATATATATTTGTATAAAACGTACCTATTCTTTGTGCGAGTTAAAATATGGAAAGTTGTGCTATCCTGTTTCTTATTTGAATATATAATATATATTATATATTTAGTGTATCTCTGTTGGAGATATAAAATGTATTTAATGGCAGTAGAGTTCTATAAAGTTTAGGTGGCTCTTCTTTGCCAATGGAAAATCTAACATGATTTTTTTCTGGGACACACAATGGAAGAGTCCAAAATCCACCTTAATTATTTCCCGTCGCCTTAGGACCTCTTAGCTCCTGTAGCAAGTGCTACATTTTGTTTGATTTTGTAGTAATGTCAATCATATGAAGACATTTGTACTTGTTTGCCACTGTAGCTTGTACAGGAATTCCTGCCGAACTACCTTGGCTGTAAATATAATGTACCCTGTTTCATACTTACTACATACCCAATAACATATATTGGGAAGGCTATTCCACAAATCTACTACCGTTTTTTTTTAGAAAGCAATATCCAACCTGGAGAGGACCCAGCTTTTGTTTTGACTGTAAGCAAAATTGTTTCAAAAGATTGATTGCCAATTACATTGCTTTTCTTTCGAAAATAAAAATCAATTAAATGTTTTTTCAACAGCGTCCCCTCTTCACGGCAGGTAATTTCAGACCCGTGTAGGTGGGTAACAAGCTTGTAATTAAAAACATAATTACATGTAAATGATGCCAAACCCAACAATTGAAGACATTACATTACATTTTATTTATAGAACACCAGCAGATTCAGTAGCAGACAATGGTCCGCTATTTCATGTGTGTATTGTAACAAGAAGAAGAAGCACAGCAAAAGTCAGTTATACATCTGCTGGATAAAGGACCGTTAGTATAATGCCACTGTTGACAAAATAAAATAAAAACAGTACATACATCCATGCAAATAAAGGAAAGATTACCTGGTGTATGTAAGGAGAGGAGGTTAATTGTTTTGTAATAGAGAGGTTATATCAGTTGCTCTGAATAGAGAGTAACAAGTGATCACAATTATCTGATTGCAGGATATTATTCTCATGGACATTATTTGTAAAGGCATATACAGCTAATTTCAGATGGGTTAGAAAAGTTTAATTTTGGATATGTCACATGTATTTTATATATTTTTCTATTTTCTGGTTACTCTGCATTTGGGAAATAAGTACAGGTTAAAAGGTAAAAACAACAATTTTAGCACAAAGTGACCATGGAAAGTAATGATTCATGCAAGATAGTTTGTGATTCTTTAACATGTATAATGTATAATAAAACAACCAGTTGATATTCTAGGTGGTTAATGGTCTTTATATCATTAGCTTGCACATTGACTATTGCCAACAATTGTAACCTTTGAGGACCCAATGCAATGGACTTAAGTAATAGCAACTTTACTTTATTTCCATGAAAGTCCTTAAATTTAATTGTAGTTGTAAATGTTAAGGATTTCCCTTTTTACTCACCACTTCCCTCTCCCCCTTCCATTGAAAGCTAGATAGTTCTTAGCAGGGTAATGATTGGTGACCTTAGATTCTGCTACCAGACCAATGCTGTCTTGGAGTTATTCATGACTTTGGAAAACAATTCATACCACTTTTCCTCCAATATGTATTCAAGTTGACAAGTACTACCAGAAAATATAGGCATTGAACACTTTATAAACCATAATTCTTAAAAAGCTTATGTTAGAGAGGCCATCTTTCTTCCAGGAACAAGGCTTGTATACGCTAACTAGTCCACCCATGAAATAATTAAAGAAATGTGATTAAAATCACTGGATAGTTAGTACTGTTAGTTCAGTAATAAAAGAAAATCACTAGCTTACTAATTTCTAAAATTAGTAAATGCAAGGATTTGTTATTTAGGCCTAAGCAAGTGCAGATACCGTTATACTCATCTTACCTGACTCTGCCCTGACCAAGGACACCCAACATTTGAGACATCCCTCTTCCTGGCCAAAGCCTCCTCCATTTTAATAAACTGCCTGAACAAGCTTCTTGTATTTAATTCCCCCCTCTCCACTGCCTGTCCACTGTCTATATTTCATCTCCACGAGCTGATGCCATAAATCTTTCTTAAATTTTTATTAAATCAGAGTATTTGTCTGTACATGAGTCATGTAACATTGCACGCAAGGTCCGTAGAGGTTAAGTGGATATATAGTAAAATGTCTCCTTAACAAGCAATAAATTATTTCCAAGGGGCAGCTAAATTGTTGGAGATTAACAAACAGCCACTAGCCTTGCCTTACCTCCTTTGTGTTTCTCTTAGAAAAAAAAATCTTATTTAAACATTCTGGTAGAATGGTGCCTCCTTATAACAGTGTTTTGAATCATTTTATTTTGGATAAAAGAAGTGATGGATTATTAAGATCAATAACTGATTGTAATAGTTATTGCTTCCATATTTGCTGAAGGCAGCTGCATTATCTCAGCATATGCTGAGGATGTAGACACCAAATTAACTACATAATGCAGAATATGGGTTTTGCTTCGTTTTTAAAAAAGGTTTGGGGACATAAAAAGGGAGGTCTCAGGATGGACAACAATGCCCCTTGTAATCACTTATAAATCAGATGCCATTTAAAAGATTCTCAGTCAGGGGCCAACAGCTTTTGGCCCAGGGGGCAAGTAAGGCAAAGTGGCCTTACTCTGTATGTACACTGTGTACGTACACACACATAGATACATGCTTACCTTCTGGGCCAGAGGGCCAGAAAATATCATGTCCCAGCACTTCGGACAGAAAAACTTACAGCAGATGTAATAGAGGATACCAGCCTGAAGGTCCTCAGGGTAGCATAAAGCACTGCTGTTCAAGCCTAGGACAGAGCCCCACCTGACTCTACCACTGTGCACCATTAATGACCTCCCTTTTGACCTATTAGCACGGGCGTAGGAACCGGGGGGGACGGGGGGGACGGATCCCCCCCAGGAAATCATGCGGGGGGGACCGATAATATAGAAATCCCCCCCAGGGTGAGCGCACTCGGGTGCAGCTGTGAGGGTGCTCACAGCTGCCCGATCGGCAGCTGCAGCCTGCAGGACTGGTTAGGGAAATCCGTGATCTCCCCAACCAGTCCTGCAGCTGCATTAAGGTCACACTCACCAGCTGTCTGTAACTGAGCGCCGGGGCGACGGGATATGACGTTTATATCCAGCCCCGGCGCTCAGCAGAAACAGCTGTGCGCAGCCGCACTGCACAGACTGCGAGCGGCAAACAGAAGGAAAGTTGGAACAGAAATCAGAAAGGAGGAAACAGAAAGCAGGAAGCAGGAAGGAGGAAACAGAAAGCAGGAAGCAGGAAGGAGGAAGAAGGAAGAGAAAGCAGAAAGGAGGAAGAAGGAAGAAAAGGTAAGATTTGTGGAGAACCAAGGTGGGTGGATGGTTGATTATTGGGGGGTCTGATGTGGAGAACAAAGGTTGTGGGGGGGTCTGATGTAGAAAACGAAGGTTGTGGGGGGGTCTGATGTAGAAAACGAAGGTTGTGGGGGGGTCTGATGTGGAAAACAAAGGTGGGTTAGGGGGGGTCTGATGTGGAGAATGAAGGTGGGTGGGAGGGGGTCTGATGTGGAGAACAAAGGTGGGTTGGGGGGTCTGATGTGGAGAATGAAGGTGGGAGGGGGTCTGATGTGGAGAACGAAGGTGGGGGGGTCTGATGGTAGATTTGTGTGTGTATATACATATGATAAGGCATGTGTATGGGCACTTGGGCAGGCATATGTGTATAGGGCAGCTGTGTATATGTGCGTGTATGTGCATACGTCTGTATGGGCAGTGTATATGTGTATGTCTGTATGGGCAGTGTATATGTGTGTATCTGTATGGGCAGTGTATATGTGTGTATGGGCAGTGTATATGTGTGTATCTGTATGGGCAGTGTATATGTGTGTATCTGTATGGGCAGTGTATATGTGTGTATCTGTATGGGCAGTGTATATGTGTGTATCTGTATGGGCAGTGTATATGTGTATGTCTGTATGGGCAGTGTATATGTGTATATGTGTATGGGCTGTGTATATGTGTATATGTCTATGGGCTGTGTATATGTGTACGTCTGTATGGGCAGTGTATATGTGTATGTCTGTATGGGCAGTGTATATGTGTACGTCTGTATGGGCAGTGTATATGTGTACATCTGTATGGGCAGTGTATATGTGTATGTCTGTATGGGCAGTGTATATGCGTATGTCTGTATGGGCAGTGTATATGTGTATGTCTGTATAGACAGTGTATGTGTGTATGGGCAGTGTATATGTATATGTATACGTGTGTATAGGCAGTGTATATGTGTATGTCTGTATGGGCAGTGTATATGTGTACGTCTGTATAGGCAGTGTATATGTGTATGTCTGTATGGGCAGTGTATATGTGTACGTCTGTATAGGCAGTGTATATGTGTATGTCTGTATGGGCAGTGTATATGTGTACGTCTGTATGGGCAGTGTATATGTGTACGTCTGTATAGGCAGTGTAAATGTGTATGTCTGTATGGGCAGTGTATATGTGTGTGTATGGGCAGTGTATATGTGTACGTGTGTATAGGCAGTGTATATGTGTATGTCTGCATAGGCAGTGTATATGTGTACGTCTGTATGGGCAGTGTATATGTGTACGTGTGTATAGGCAGTGTATAAGTGTACATGTGTATGTGTGTATAGGCAGTGTATATGTGTATGTCTGCATAGGCAGTGTATATGTGTACGTCTGTATGGGCAGTGTATATGTGTATGTGTGTATGGGCAGTGTATATGTGTGTATCTGTATGGGCAGTGTATATGTGTATGTGTGTATGGGCAGTGTATATGTGTACGTGTGTATGGGCATTGTATACGTATATGTGTGTATATAAGGAGTGTATTTGTCTTATAGTGTATATGTCTGTGTAAGTATGTGCAAGGGCAGTGTATATTTATGGGGAGGCATGTGTGTGTGAGCAGATTATGTATGTTTGGGCAGGCGTGTATAAGGGTAGTGCATAAGTGTGAGTACTGGCAAGTGTGTATGTGCAGGCAATTGCAGCGTATACGTGTGTTTTTGTGGGCAGGCATGCGTAAGAGCAGTGCATATGTGGGTATGAGCAGGCATGTCGTACTTAAAGGGAAGATTATGATTCCCTGTAACACATGTTTAACCCATTGTGTGTGTGTACGTAAGTGTGTGCATGCGTGTGTATGTTATTCAAGTGTTTAAGTGTGTGGATATGTTCCTGTGTGTATGACGTGTTAGGAGTCTTAGATGGTTCCTTCAATACATCATAGTAGTCTCTGTGGCCGTGTCCAGCGGGGTCCATCTGTGGTTGTAAGATTTTTCTGTTTCTGTGGGACTTTTCTCCCATTCATCTAGTAGAACGTTTTATGAGATGAAGGCGATAAACCAAGACATTTTGGACAACACTATGCTTCTAACTTTGTGGGAACAGTTTTGGGGATCATGACTGTGCCCCAGTGTGCAAAACAGCTACTTTGCACCATAACCACTACAGTGCGTTGGTTGTAGGGTCTTACTCTGCCTGCAGTTAATAAAATATTTCTATAAGAGTATTTAAGTGTTGTCTGCTCCCAGACCACAAATGCGGAAAGGGTTAATTGCATCATTGCATTTCTGTAGGATCTTTTGTTAAAATTTTGGCAATTGTGCATTACTTAAAGTATTATTACCAGTTGTTCTAAGTGAAATAACTGAAATATAGGCCAAACTTTTGGTTAATTTTCTTTGACCTGTTTGTTTAATAAAGAGCTTGTCTGTGAAAACTGAACATGATACTTTTTTTGTGAGGAAATTGTACACACACACCACACATACATTTATATAAAATTTGCCATGAACAATTCCCAGTTTACTGAACAAGAATATACCCTACCAGTAAAAATGCTATCCCCCCCAGATTTTTAGGGGTTCCTACGCCCATGCCTATTAGTAGCACTTTAAGACAGGTGGCTACTAATTGAGCTATGTGTGGCCACTGGCTGGATACATGTGACCTCAAGTTAAGTTTTTATACTATCACAGCTTACAGAGGTGCATATTTAGCTGGTAGTGGCACACTGCTAGAACCAATCTACCACTGTAGGGGCTGTATGGGTAATTATGCAGCCCTATCAGCCACCAGCCCACCAGGCATTTGCTTTGTGTGCCAGATGGCCAGTCTGGGTCTGACTATTCCTGTACATAGATTTTTTTTTCTTTGCACCCTTAAGCAAGGAATCATATATGTATACCATACACAGCAAACAGTGTGGTGTGCATTTAATGTGCATACATGGTAACTTCCCATGAGAAGCACCTTTTGACACGATGCACCCCCTGCCCATATCCCCTTCAGATGGGGGTCTTTCCTGCGATGTCAGAGGGAATGTCCCCAATATCAGCGAGACCTCCCACTGACATCAGCGGGACCACCCACTGACATAAGTGGGCAGTCCTAGCCATGTCCCACAAGGATAGGCTCCGGGTAGCCGAAGCCCAAAAGTTCCCAGGTATGGTAATATGACATTACTAAGTTTTCTACTGCTTTATTTTAAATTCCACAGTTTTGCAGCTCTCTCCCTCATGTACTATATTTTGACAGGTGGCTGTGACAGGCATTTGTCTTAAGCAGAGGACAAGTGTGAAGTGAGGTTTAATTGCTGTTACTATTGCTATTGATGGCATTAGGATCGTTCTTAGAGGATATAATTCAATACTACATGAGGTCTTGAACATGCAGGACAATGTCAGAATAAGTCTTTATCACAAAATCTATGATTCTTTTGTAAAAATAAAATAACACTGTATTGCCTTTGGCTATCATTTGGTGATGCCTGATAACCACACCACAACGTATTAGAAGCACTGCTTATTCTCTACGTGGGTTGTAATCTGTTTTATTTTATGACCATTTAAATAAACAATTCAAAGCATTGCATCAGGCTTTCATACATAAAATATGGAGAACCGAGGCTTGATTGCATTTCAAAAACCGCTGAGCATTTAAAAAAAAAAAAAAACACACACACAGCCTGTTATAAAGTGGATCTTGTATTATTATTTTTTTTAACTCACCCGCCCTTGTAAAAGCCAAAGTGTATAATACAGATCAAACAGCAATGGTCTCAGATCAAGGAATGTATGATAAATGACCCTTGGGAACATTGAAACGCAATTACAATATTATACATTATACGGGAAATAAATAATCCATCAGAAAATTGTAAGCGATACAGCTCAGCAATCATTTGTTTAACCATTCACTACATGAAACAGGGGAAATGGATTGCAGGATTATTGATCTGAGACATACTTGTGTCCTCAGTAGGTTGTGATACCTTTTAGTGGCCATGTTTTCAGAAAAGCAAGATGCCTATTATAAACTTCCACATGGCATTGTCTGAGACACCCGTGAGAGAAGTCACCCAAGACAAAAGGTTGTCTTACTTTTCATATTTTAGTGCCCTAACCAACATCTTTTCTACCAATGTCAGTCTTTTTTCACATTTTCTTACAATGACAAAATCATATGGATTGGATTCCAAACAAGCTATTTAGTGGCTGTTACTTTTCTTAGGAAAATGATTTTGCCCCAGTACAGGTTTGTTGGTCCTGGTGCTTCCCCTTTCTATATGTATATAACAGCCAAGAACACGGTAGCTGCCAGCAATGGAAAAGAGGTGCAGGATGGAAAGTGGAAAGGAAGAAGGATGTGAAGTGGTCAAGGTGTCACAATGTAGCTAAAGGTGGACTTCAGTTAGAAGCTCAAGCAAAATCCAATCAGACAGCAGAGGGTCAAATAACAGAATCGGGTCAGAGCAGGCACAAAGCAGACCAGGCCAAAGGACAAGCGGGGAAATCCAAAATATCTGAGCACAGATTAGCTGGGTTAAAATAGTAAAGGGCGTTTGGCTCCAAAAGTTGTGTCATGGCATGAGTGCACTACAACTACACTGCATGACCTGGCGACCACATGCCATTTTCTTGCTTCTAAACAAGTGAACATAGGGAAATGGCTAGAAACTAAGACATCATTTTTGACCTAATTTCCAATATTTCATTCCGGTTTATCCCCCATAAAACATTTTCTATTAAAGAGCCTTAGTGGATTGAGCTGCTTACTCGTGTTACCTTTATTAATCATTCCTGGCTTTAATCATTTACAGACAGTGTTTTACAAAGCTTTGTGCAATCTTAAATTTTATTTGGGCGATTTGATCTACAAAAACTCACAAGGTATGGTAGGTAAGATTTCATCAATGATTTTGAAAGGGGCATCACCACCTCCCTGACCTTGCATCCTGCTGACTTTCCCAATAGATTCCTCTCATTGCTTGGCCACTTTTAAGTGGTGTATTCATTGGTGTTAAGCAATTTCCTTAGCCCTCAAGATTTTTTTCTATGTAGACAATGAGGTCCCTTTGCCGCATAATGATAGCACTGCATTTTATTCTCTGATGCTAATATGAATCTATATTATAAATAATATTACATATATTCAGAAGATATATGTTACAAATTTAGATACATGCGGCAGTAAAAAGAAGAAATCACACTTTTATAATCAAGGCTTTTTTCATCTCATCTCAGTAACTTTCCTGCTGTTCTGTGTATTGCGCTGTACGGAGCTTTTACAAATTTGGGAGCAGTCTGGGATGCTTCATATCTCCCTCCCACTGCCTGCATATGGCCAAGGCAAAAGAAAAAAAAAACAATGAGAGGAATAGACAGCTTGTATCTGTGTGTTTGTTCTCCCCCTCCTTTCTCTACACTCTTCTCTCATCACCGAGGAGGGATCCCTGCTGAGCGCAATCAAGATACAGACTGTACTCTGCATCCATTGCACAGACATGCATATTCCAAGCTCTCTGCACAAGCAGAAAGAAGCAAAATTTTACATACTCACCATGCAGAGAAATGGGACAAAGATATACAGATCGACAGTACTGGGACCCATCCACTCCAAGTCTTTTTATGTTTTTAACCCCTTAGAGCATAACTAGAATAAAAGCTCATCTGAAGAAGCTAGAAATGGCTGTAAGCTGATCCTTCTACTCCGATAACTGCACTTCCTCAAACTCTAGGACTGTGTTTTACTGGTCCTTTGAATGTACTGATGCTTTCAAATTATACTGTATATACACTGCATGAAGGAACTTCATGATGACCTGAGCAATTGAGTCCATTGGTCACTTGATTCATAGCTATCAGTGAAAGAAAGCTGAGCTCCGCAACCTCTTTATGACATTAGATATACAGTGGATATAAAAAGTCTACACACCCCTGTTAAAATGCCAGGTTCTTGCGATGTTAAAGAATGAGACAAAGATAAATCATTT
Organism: Spea bombifrons; assembly: GCF_027358695.1. Classification (NCBI taxonomy): domain Eukaryota; kingdom Metazoa; phylum Chordata; class Amphibia; order Anura; family Pelobatidae; genus Spea; species Spea bombifrons. The sequence goes on along the minus strand of NC_071088.1, from coordinate 64,459,524 downwards.
CAGAACGTTTTCCACCTTTAAGGGGACCTATAATGTGAACAATTCAACTGCAAAACAAACTGAAATCTTTAAGGGGGAAAAAAACAACTCACAATAACCTGGTGGCATAAGTGTGCAAGATGTCTTATGCTGGGCTGTTTGGGGACAAAAATGGCTCACGCTGGGCTGTTTGGAGACAAAGATGGCTCAGGCTGGGCTGTAATTTTTGTGTGTGATCTGGGTGCTGGTCAAGTTGCACGGGGACACCAGGGCTGGCTTTGGGGTGTGCAACCTGTGATCTATGCCTGTAATTTAGTTTTTTTATCTATACATTTAATGCTGAGTTTATTTGTGATTTCCAGTTGATCTGTACCTGCAACTGGATTTGTGTGTTATTCTGTTGATCTATACCTGATACGCTATGTTCCATACATTATTTATGTATACCTGGGTTTGTATATCTTATTAGTTGATCTATACCTGCAGTGCTGTTTCCATGTATTGTTTATTTGAGCTATACCTTCAGTGCTGAGTTTACATGTGAGCAATATTTGCCCACTCTTCTTTGCAAAAGCGCTTCAAATCTGTCAGATTGCGAAGACATCTCCTGTGCACAGCCCTCTTCAGATCACCCCACAGATGTTCAATTGGATTCAGGTCTGGGCACTGGTCGTTGTCGTGCTGAAAGGTGAACTTCCTCTTCATCTTCAGCATCTTAACGGATGCCTGAAGGTTTTGTGCCAAAATTGCCTGGTATTAGGTACTGTTCATAATTCCCTCCACCGTGACTAAGGCCCCGATTCCAGCTGAAGAAAAACAGCCCCAAAGTATAATGCTGCCACCACCATGCTTCACTGTGGGTATGGTGTTCTTTGGGTGATGTGCAGTGTTTTTGTGCCAAACATACCTTTTGGAATTATCAGACCATAACACATTTTCCCACGTACTTTTGGGGGACTTGATGTTTGTTTTTGCAAACTTCAGCCGGGCTTCCATCTTGCCACCCTACCCCAATCATATGAAGAATAAGAGGGTAAGTAAGCATTATACCTTAACACACAATTGTTAGAAGAAATTTCAGCAAATTGGCTTATATATGAAACATAATGCTTCTGCTCAATTCAGAAGATTTTGATTAAACATAAATAAAAGTACACCCACCGTTGAAAATACATTATATGAGATTGTTGGAAGTTTATTATATCAATTTTCCAGTTCCAAATATATTTAGCAAAAAAACTCAATTTCATATCAATAAGTGAACAATAACATAACCATAAACATTTAAAAAGTCACCTAAATAGCTGTATAACCAATCGTACAGGAATGACAATAAAATAAAAAAATAAAAATGAGGCACCATAATCTCACACACCAGCCCCAGCTCTGTGGGGTCTTTCTTCAACTGAGAAGATATTAACCATGTAGGAATCACCCCCATTATCCGTCAAATCAGCATCTCGAAAATGTCCCAGTGGCCCTGCAGATTGTTGGCTCTGTGTTAAAACACTGGGAGGAATAACCTCTGCTTTAACTCCCTCACAGCCAGGAGGAAATCCACACATTGGCTCAGATTTCAAAAGATACCCAGGAAGTAATTAGAGATGAGAAACAATAAACCGAGGGTGTCCAACTAATGTCTCTGAGGTCCAATGTCAATTTGTCATGATAGGAAAGAGAGCATTGCACAACGTTAATCGCTCCGTTACATGTTAATTAAAGAAGATCTAGCAACTTGGCAAAATGACAACCCCCTAGGATCAAAGCTTGACTGTCCTGCACAAGATCCAACTATTTACTTACTTTGCTCATTCTGTAATAAAAGCTCAGATCCTTAGCCTTCATTTTATGGATTTTTCATTGTATGAAATACAATACTTTGTTAGCAACCAATCCTTTTGTTGGCTCGGTCACAAATAACCTTAGAACATTGATCAAACCTTAAGAAGGCTGTTGTCTTGACAATCAGCCAAAATCATGTGTTTCTAATACGCAATCCCCTCAGATTTTTCCCTATTATTTGAGGAGAATAAAAAGAGGCCAATATGGAACTTTTTAAATTCTCTTTATATTTTTATTCTCAGATTACAACTTTTTGTATATCAAAGTATTACCACATTAAAAAAATTGCCCCCTTTAGCATCAATGACGGCATGCAGTCTTTTGGGACAGTTGTCTAAGAGGCCCCAAATTCCTGCAGGTGGTATAGCTGCCCATTCATCATGGAAAAATGCCTCCAGGTTATGCAAAGTCTTTGGTCATCTTGCATGAACAGCATGTTTGAGATCTCCTCAGAGGGGTCAATGAGATTAAGATCAGAAGACCGTGATGGTGACGCCAGAACTGCTCAGTTCATCCACATGAGAGCTAAAAACCTCACTGACTTTTTATACATAGATACAAATTGTAATTTAAAAAGCCACAGGTATGGAAAATTAACCTTTAATTGCAATTTTAACCTGTGTGTGTCACCTTGTGTGTCTGTTATTATTGTGATTTAAAAAGATGATAATATGTGTTAATAAGTGGCTTCATATGATCACTAGCCTTAAAAAAAGTATTTTTGCATGACTAGTCATATTTTCAAAATCAGTGCCAACATTTCACAATTTCTGTCTGGGTTATGCAAACTTTTGAGCACAACTGTATAGCATTTGTGTTTATATGGTAAATGGGAAAGAGTCAAATTATTGCAAAAATACAAAGGAAATGTTATGGTCTGGTTGTTCATATCTAACAGTATAAAAACTCTGATTTAGAACAGATGACCAAACACTCACCTACTAAATTTGTGGTTAAATATTTTTCATTGCTGAAAACAAATGTAGCTTAAAAAACAAAAGAACTTAATCTAACTTTATTTTTACTAAATGATTTCTAATGCTTCCAAACACATTAATCCCTTAAGGACCAGGGTGGGTTTTTTTTGTTTTTTTTGTACTTTTGGTGAACAAGGTTTTAACACTTTTGCGGTGCTCATGTTTAATGTAATTTTCTTCTTTCTTATTAAGTTATCTATTTTTTTTTTCAGAACAAGAATGCTTTTCTTTGGATACTATTTTGGCAATAAGCACAAGTAGTGTTTTGCTATTTCAAACTCATTTTTTCCCAATCTGGTCTTTCTGCCCCATGTGCTGTTTGGGACATCAAACAACACCTCAATATGTGTTCAGCCACATCTGCTAAGTACAGTGATACCCTCATGCATGAGTTTGTCAAGTTGTTTGGGGCTAAATGGCCACAGAGGTGGGAGGTGCGCTTTTTTTGTTTTGACATCTGTCAGTCTGCGCCTATGCCCTATTTGGGACATCTTTGAACCCGACCAATTCAATTTTTGGGTAGATACAGAGCTAATTTAAGCACTTGCTTCTAAAAATAAACTTTATTTTTTATCCTTGGACATCTTTGCATTTTTTTGGAACTGGATGGTTCCCCTTATGGTGACATCACTGCATACTTATTTTATGACATTTTTAACGTTACCACATTTTTATTTATTTTTTTAAATAATTTCTTCCTTTTATTTTATATTTTACTAATCACATTGTAATTAGAAAGCTGGGTTCCATTCACTCCCATGGGTGAATGCAGTACCTGTCTGGGGAGACCCTCTTGGAAAGGGCACCACTATCTTGTGAGAGGCAAAATTTATCTAGCAATGGCGTTTGTAACCGCTATCGGTGTTGCTAAATGCCTCAATATCAAAGCATTTTAACGACACCGTTTAAGCTTATGAGGCGGACGTTAAGTCAGGCGTCCGCCACCATACAGTGTATGGCAGACGCTGATGCCCCGGGGTGGAGGCACCATGAGGCCCTTGCTGCTGATCTTGCTGAATGCCTCCACATCGAGGTATTACAGCAACACTGTTTTATTGAACTTTCTAAGCTTGTTTAATGCCATGACGTGCCAGGTACGTCATTGGTCGTTAACTGTTTTTGTGCGACGTGCCTGGCACGTCATTGGTTGTTGAGGGGTTAAAACAATACCGAAATATATATGAAGCACTTTGCTGCCTTGGCAATAAAGCCTCTCAACCTGTCAGCATCAGTGGCATATTTTTTTGCCTAGGCTGACTAGGCTCAAATTTTCTACAGACAGCAACCCACTGGCTGTTTTACTATCAATAGGCCAGTTGGGGAGTTCAGGGATCTTCTTGACACTAGCCAAATTATATTACAGTGGTCAATGCAGACCTCATTAGCATCTATCATTCATGACGTAATATAAAAGGTCAAAAAGATAGATAAAGGCTCCAGGCACTCAAGGGTTCCAGCATCAGGCAGATTTATTGAAGGAAGAAAAAGACAACGTTTCGACCTCACAATGAGGTCTTTTTCAAGTTCAAGTAATATAGAAGGTCAGCATATGATGTCTGAAGAAGACATAGGGAAGGAGGACTGGGTATATTGGAGGGCAAGGGCAGGCCTAAGGCAGTGACTACATAAATATGGGCATCCCCATGTGTTAAGAGAGTTGCAGGTTCACAACAGGTGGAAAGCCATTTACTACCCCTGTCCTACATGGGTTGATTGGAATGACTCAACCTAAAATACATAATTTCCTGACCTGTACCACTATAAGGTACATACATATTGTTATTATATTTAACTGTAGTTTGCATATATGGCTGTAAACATGTATTTTAAATCATCTAGGTATATAATGTATATATGTTATTTTGACACACTTATTCTAGCCTCCTGTGGATGGCTTTCATAGTCCTGGAAGCCATTCATAATTCGCAGAACACAGTATGCGACTCCACCAACCAATCCACCCCCATTCATATACAAACCTTACCATTCCCCTCTATCACCTCTGTGGAGCTAATTATTCTACCTTCAACAGACATGAGAAATAATGGGTATTACATGTACCACCTGGGTGGAATTCAAGCTCGGTCTGATAATAGTTCGAAGTATACATGTATCATGTACGATTAACAGAATGAATGACTGCACATTCTATGAGATGTCATTCAGAGCCACTCAAATTTCCTGGTCTCTGTTCTATTCACTATAAAGCATTCAATGCATTGTAACAATGTTACTGTTCAGAGATCCAAGTTCTCTCGTGATACTTTTTTATATCTGAATTCAAGAAAATTAAGCAACAAGATTCATAAAGAATATGATTGATTTAAATTGAACAGGAAATTTCAGATGCTTGCAATATAACTGTACTTAGGAAGTCCACTTAGATACAAATTGGTCTGATCAGCAGCAGGCCGTCCAGATAATTCATGCATTATACTATCATATGGAATTGACTTAAAACCTGAGAATGACATAAAATTTCAAGGGTAACTTACAAGAAGGCAACATTTTGCTTTTGTGCTATATGTATATATATATATATATATATATATATATATATATATAATGTCAAAATACAGGAAACAACGTACAGCTAAGTAATTCAGCAAATCATTTATGTAATTTTAGAGACATAACACATAGTTGCTACTACTGTAGTTGCAGAACTGTGTTCTGTATAAAGACACCTTTACGTATAGTATTTTCTTTGAGTGTATGATTATTCATACTATCATACTCTATACTGTATAACAAAATACAGCATCCGAACGGATAATAATTTCTTGACTCGTGTTACATCGATTTCAGTAGTCAAGTTTTAAATAGTAGTAATGATAGTTCAGCACACTCGGAATCAGTATATAGTTTTTCTTTCTTAAGGACAGTAAAAGCCTTCCGGAATTGGTAAAGCAGATCAATTGTAGATTTCTCAAAAGCATGTAAATCAATAGGACTGCCTGAAACTACAAAGGATAAATGAGCATTTCACAGCTAATCAGAAACATTATTAACTGAGACACATTTTAAACAAATGCATATCACTTTCCTTAAGTTGATTTTTTAACACATTATATCAAATTTAGATAATACTGGGTTTCTCAACCATGTCATTTTTTTGTAATCTACAAAAATCCTTTCCTCCAACGGGGATGAGCCTAGGGTTAGTGGTACCCAGGTGCATTTCATACTCTAAAACCATATGCTGACATACACCCTAACATCATACAGTAACACACACACAGCTATATGATAACAGCGTAAACGCATGCATGCTAACACCATGCATTCACACACATATTTGGTAACACTATATACTAGCAGACATGCTAAATCCCACTGTCAGGGCTCAGGTAACCTGGTTGGGTAACAGCACAGTGGCAGGGGATACCACAGGCTCAGTTTGTAACCCACGATACATTATTACCAGAAGGAAGCTACAAACAGGCAAAATGAAACAAACCACAGACTGAATAGTAATAAGATATGTGTGACTCCTACCGGGTCCTCCAGGGTCTACCGATTGTACTTGCGGGATGACGTGCACGGCGACGCGGCATGCCTGATGCGATCATGTGCCCGCAGCACTCGCAAGTGTATGCCGATCGCTGTTTGTCGTGCACACTGACACAGCACGCCAGTTGAATGACGTGCGCAATGACGTCATTCTTGGAGTTAATTAATTGCTGCTCTTTCCTGCCCTTGCTCTTATTTAAACCCTCAGTTCCATTACTGCAGTGCCCATTCAAAGAGTATTACTTTGGTTTGCTCTGGGGTTATTGTGTTTCCAATTCTTTGGCTTGTCTTTTGACCTTGATCCTGAGCTGCCTGCCCCAACCTCGGATATTCTTGACTTTGCTTCCGTGCCGCCTGCCCTGACCTTGGACTTGCCTGTTTTTGGATTTGTCTTGCTGTGCTTCGCTACCTTGTGAGTGTGCTATACCGTCTCTGCTGCGTGGATTTAGCTACCTGTGCTATCCCAGGGCCCTGAATAACAATATGGTCTGTATTGGAGAAGCTGGCAAGACAGGCTGTAAGTCTCTTGACGGCAGAAACACAAATAGGGGACAGGCGCCTCGGACTGGGATAAGGGACAGGCACCTCGGACACACGACTGGAAGGTCCTCAGACAGGGCACTGGACACACGGCTGGAAGGTCCACTGCAGGGCACTGGACACACCGCAGGGCAGTGGACATACCACAGGGCACTGGACACACCACAGGACGCCCTCAGGCAGGGCACACGGCAGGGAGCCCTCAGGAAGAGCAGACGTAGTCAGGCAGGCCGGGTAAGAACCAGAAGGGTAGTATCATAGTCAAATCGGAATCCAGGAGGAGAGTGAGAACAAACTGGGTCAACACCAGCAGTAGAAGAGCCAAATCAGGAACCAAGGGACAAAGTCAGAAGCAAGCTAGGTCACAACGGGTTAATCAAAAACAGAATGCTGCTAGCAGGAGAACAGGGCCAGATAACCCCCAATGCAAAGGCCCTGAATGGAGGAGTAAGCAGGTATTTAAGGGGGAGTGCTGCATCCAGGTAAGGAGATACAGCTGGTCAGGTCATTAGTCCACACAGTGCTGTGATCAGACAGGCGGCCTCTAGAGACTGCCACAGATATGATGTATACACAAATACAGAGTCCGGGCTAACAGGGTAGAATCCTGACACCCACTATCTACCGCTGTACAGTAGCACTCACTATACAACCATATACTTACACATACACACTACAACACACAAACTCGGTTTAATACCATCTCCCTCTCCCATAATCAGTATAGTTAGCCAAGCTCACCCTCCCTTTTAGCTAAGCAGTCCCATTGGTTCAGCTCCTTGGTAACCAATATAGCCATCAAAAAAATAGATAGGACCTGACATCCTCTGGTACTTTGACGTAGTGGCAGGCTAAGCAATATATAGTATGCCTCAGATTTTTTTGAATGGCAAAACTTTTTTATTTTTTTATTTACTGATCATTATCATTCTAGCAGCAACCAGGGAATCTGAATGTGTTTGCCTTTTATGCTTTTTTTGGTTCTGCACTCTTCTTTTTTGCATAAGTTGTTTTGATGCCAACAGTTGCTTGGTTAAGAAGGCATCCTATGCTGAATGGAATTCAAGTACTCCCAGAAAGGAAGACCATCTGCCAGAATTATTTTAACTTCCATGTCCACTGCAAGCTCAGTTTACTGTACTGTTTACAATGAATAAAGTGTACAATGAATATACGTTGGGTAACAGTAAAAGAAATTGTACTATACCACTGGGTATCAACACATTACAAATCAAAACACTGCAATATAATAATTTGGAGTATCTATGCACAAGTAATCAAAATATTAAAACTGGGATTCGGAGTAGGTTGTGTTTTTCACTAATGACCCATTCAGTCTGGTGCTCTAGATAATGAAAGTTTAGACTTTAGCCCTGATGGTAAGGTTAGCAAACCACATGATCTTTTTTCTTAGGGAAAAATATAGATTTAGTCCATATATGTATTTAGATTATCGCCCTAAATCCCCATACACCTGTTGAGCAAAACCTGAAATGTACTTATACGATTAAACTACAAATATGAAACTTTGCTCTTTAAGCAATTACAAATGAAAGATTTCAGGTCCATGGTTTACTTTGTGAAACCTCCTTTGTTTGACAGTAAGCATAGATTCCCTTCTTTTTTCTTTGAATGGGTCTTCAGAACTATTTTAAAAGAACTTAAAGGAACTTTGCAACACTCCTTTACATTTCCATATATTTTAACGCTGACTGACAAGAGACTTTTGTTACTGTTTAATACTTTGTTGCTTGTTTAATCATTTGACTCTTAGCTAGAGCACCCAGGTACATTTTATTTGGTTTATGACAGATATGGCTTTCTTTTAATACTACTTTTAGATGTACTGTCCACAATTTAATATCAATGAAACTAATTATTGATTAAATAATAATGAATATATTAAATAAAAAAATGTTTTGGATGGCTTTCATACTTACTACATAGACCCCTGGCAACTGCTTTAATTTTACCAGTGTTTCCAGTAGTTTGAGAATTCACCCTTTATTACTAAATAATATAATGAAGCGTAATCAAGCGCCATTACATGTCGTCTGCTGGCACAGAGTTAACAATGCTGCTCAAGCTTTCAGGGGAAAAAAACAGGACTGTAGTAAGACTGCTTGATCTCTTGCATACCAACAGGACAATCTCCCTGTTAGTACAAAATACTTAGGATGCACTATGACATCCTAAGGGTCATTTAGGCCACCTGTCTAAATAATAGAATGCCCTAACGTTAAGGATGGGTTAAACAAAAACACAGAGTTTCAAGCGTTGCACTTGAGCCTTACCTAAATGCTTTTCAATATAAGTCGCCCTTTATTGCTCTTAGCCATGCTCAGTGTTCAAGCCCAGTAGCTGAAAAAGTTCTACTTACAAGCAAGGTGATTTTACCATCTTTTTATACAACTAGCCTATTTGTTTAAATGCATTATATGTTGTTGTTGCTTCTTCTTTAGAAAATATATTAGAAAACTAAAACACATGATCAAATACTAAATTGTATCCATATTTGTGTACTCAAGTTGAGACAAGGAGGAAATTACAATTTCAAATATATTAGAAATTTGAACACAAGAACAAGAATATCAATGAGGAAAAAAAGTATGATGGACATGCCGCTTGTGTTTAAAAAAGCCAAGAGTAAGAAAGAATAGGGCAGACTGGGTGGGCTTCTTTTTGCTGTCAAATGTAAAGGAAGGAAAACTAGAGAACTAGGTACAAGGAGGATCTGGCAGTGAAAGGGTATGGACAAGGGGGGTAAGCTAACAAATGAATTTTCTCTGTGTTGACAGCGGTTGTTGATTTGCCACGCTTGGGCTGGCACTGTGGAGGGCAATGCTGTGAATCCTACCCCTCCCTCCCAGACACCAAGAGAGAGGGGGACAGATGGCATCCTTCCGAGGGTCTGACTCACTCCCACCCTTCACCTGCACATCTCATGGGAAAATCTCCCAGCTCCCAGCTGCTATTTAAGGGTTGGAATGTCTGTAGATCTGGACTTAAAGATTGGAGGGCAACAGGGGACCAGCAGGAGGCAATGGGGAGACACACTGAGAACGCATTCTGGAGCAGGATATTATAAAGTGCGCAGGCTGCAGCGATTAAATCAAAACAAATAAAACAGAGCAGCCCATCACAACACACAGCATCACTACAATAAAAATAAATTCAGTATCTACAAACAATTAATTACCTATTTGAAGAAAAAAAATCATTAGGCTTTTTTTTAACACATATTTCATGTTACTTTTAAAAAATAAAAGTATAAAAAAGTTAAAATTTACTCTGACAAATAATAGAGCATTAAACAAAATCTTTCTAATGTAGAACCACTGATAAAAATGATATTAAAATAGCGACTGCTGATATAAATATATTAATGGATTCAAATATATTAATATATTCAAATATAAATATTCCTGTCTTAAATATCAAAATAATAAAAACAGATGGTTTTAGATTTTGTGTACTAAAGAGGATATGTGACCCATGAAAAAAAAATATATACACTGATATATATATATGTGTGGCCCTTTTTAATAATATGTTAAAGTTGCATTAAAAAAACATTAAATTATGTTTGAATTAGGTGCATCAAATATGTCATACTGCAAGTAAAGGAAATATGTTCCATCTGCTTAGCCAAACAGCTTCTTACAGAAATCTGTCATCTTATAAACAAGAAACTGCATCAAAGGAGACTTCTTAATAAACTTAGTGAATTACCACTGTGCAATAGAAAACACAAACACAGGTCAAATGCACAAACTAAAGCTAGTGCCACAATCTTCTGATGTGGTGATATAGATAACATTCGGTAGAAGGCCACTGACAGCACAGAGAAATGATGGGTTCCTGGTGCAACCTCAGGGACTTACTGAACAGCACTATCTGTCACATGATATTTAAAACTCTCATATGACCCAAAGGATTTCCATCTTTACCACTATCTATACCATGACAGCCAAAGCATTAAATGCGGAAGTTACTTAACATTAAATCAGCATATAGTTCTGTGGAAAGCATTGCAGTAAAATACCAGACCGTGTGGACAGTACTGATTTTTAGTAATGACCCTCAGGCTGGGAAACTGATTCTCTTTAGGGTCAACCTGGCAAGCATTGGATTTTGAGTGATTCAATATTTCCTCTGCAAGCCTTCTAGTCCCTCAGCAAGAATCAGACATTACTGAGCTTGGAAGATCAAATGGTAATCATCACTGAACCGTGGACCAGAGGCAAAGGTGATGGGTCCCCAAGGGGTTTATGACAGCTCAGGGAGTGATGGGTCCTCAAGGGGGTATCTGGGATCACAGCCCTTTGAGACCACATCAACCCCCTGAGCTGTCGTCATCCCCCTACAAACTCACCCATTTACCTCAGACAGTCTGTTATTACCTGAAGCAGGACCTTCATCCAGATAAGTCTGCCTTAACGGTGCTTTACTGCCTCATCACAAGCAGGAGGAGACTGCGGGAGGGAACTGCCTAGTGGCTGGAAACCCGCATGTCCACTACTTACTTATGGAGTGCACACTTTTCATGTTTAGTCGGTAGAGTTACAACTGACTGTACTTGCAAAGCCTGCATTCTTTGAGGATGCATGTGCAAAGTACGGCCGCTTTGCTTATCTTGTGCTAAGTTGCGCAACGTATGCTACTTTTGCATGCTGTGTAAGAGTGTGCATGCATGCATGCACATTGGAGTTTCACCTTTCCTGGGCACCAGAGACTCAAGGAAGATCATTCAATCAGCTGCGGTAGGACCATTTTATAAAAGCAAGCCGCAGGAATGGTGAAATAGTGTTTGGACAGCTCCTAGGTCTGAGGAGAACCACATTTAAAGGAAAAAAAATCAGCTTGGTGCAACGGCACAAGGCACACCCAGAGTATTTGGCACCTGGGACTGATCCTATATGCGTTATAATGAAAATGTATTTATTAAATTAATTATGTTTGAATTAATAACATCTACTGATCATATAAAACTCATTTTTATAACAGCAAAACTCAAAAAACACAAGTCCAAAGTAACCACTCAGTCTATTCTGCAAAGGATAATGGATTTACATCCTCTGGAGCTTCCATTTCTGCAAATTGATCAATGACTTCATCAAGGCTATATTCATATTCTCCATATACTAACTTTGATGGTGATACAGCATAACTCCGATCACTATATACTGAGTCAGACACTGATTGTGATACACCATAACTCCCTTCACTTTCTATTGAGTCAGGCACTGATTTTGGTGCCCATCACTATATACTGCCAGACACTGATAGTGGTACAGCATAACTCGTATAATTATATACAGAGTTAGACATTGGCGGTTTTATGACATAACTATCACCACTATATACTGTGCCGGACACTGATGGTGGTACACCATAACACACTTACTCATAATTGCTCACACTATCACAATGTTTCCCTACCTTTTTCCACATCCCTGTCTCCTTTCCTGCAACATCTCTACTTCCTCCTCTACTTTTGTCAGTGGGCAGTGGGTGCAGCTTCAGTGCAGGGCGCTGTGATATGACATCAAGTCCTAGGACAACAGATTCTGTCACGATTTTAAAATAAGGGCACAGTGTAAATTAACCACATTAAAAATGACAGCATACAAAATTGACAATAAAATTGAGAGCTACTGGTACAGAAAGACGCAACAGCCCTGCTCTTATGAGCTTACTCTCTGTTATTATGCCTACAGATCTTACTGTGCCTGTGCAGGGATATCAAATGTTACATTTGAGACAAATTAGGGTTGCACCTAATGATTGTAGGATGTTATAGCATATGACTTCCGGATAAAATCTGCACAAACTGATCAGTGATAACCAGTAACAGCATTATATCTGTAGAACATTAGATCAAAATCTGAAGACTAATCAATTTGCTTACATTACCGACATTTCTCGTGACTGTATATAAGACACCGTACTGTATGAAATATATAGGTTATATTGGGTCATTTAAGACTAGTCATCCTAGACTGTTGTGTATTAATATAGTGGCAAATCCTTAGGCAGCTTTGCGTGATTTTGTATGGTTTGTACAGGTTGGTAGAATATTGCATTAAGTAGATATTTTTTTAATTAAAAAAAAACTATATGTACTGTGACCTTTATAGAGCTAGAATGGACCGTGTGACTTGACCCATTACCTACAAATATATGTTTTAAAAGGAAACATATCACCACCGCATATTTTGATTGTTTGAAGGATGTCACATTTACAATAGAAAAATATACCAGACCATCACAAGAGCTGCTTGCAAGGTCAGTGCTGTCTCTCTATCTCATTGTTTATTTAATTAAGTAACTGAGACCCTCTGACTTTTGGCTTCAGATAAAGGTGCAACAAGCAGAAAACTACTGTTCAGCACTTTAAGATAACCTTTCGCTAAATAGTAACATTGTAGCAACTACGTTGGTTATACACCCTTCAAATCATTTTGAATTACAAATGAGGCAAAGGCCACCCTGGTGTTATTTGAATGCTTGGTAAAAAGAAATTAAAAAAAACATGTTTGTTTTTACTTTAAAGCATGCCTAAGAATAAGTAAAAATCTAATATATTTGATTCCCAATATTTTTAGTAAAGCTATTTTTGACAGCACGTCAAAACTTTAAGTATTAAGTCCATTATTTTTTACACCTAAATTACATGTGTTTACATGTTAGTAAATATATGTAAGTCGTCTTATATTGTCACAAGCATAGTTTGATCATTCATTTAAACCCTTAGTACAAAAGTGATAGTGTTTCTATTAATTTTTTTTATAAAAGTTTGCATGTTAGTTCAGTAAGTAGGTTGTAGGTAACAACACAAAATTAATGTCAATACATTAAACGTGCATTTGGGATAACAAACGTTTCATCTACAAAAAGGGCCAATTTGGTCAATCATAATCATACCTGGGAATGACAGGGTACCTGAAGCTTTTCTTCTTCTGGGGGAGTGGCTTGGTGAGGGGATTGGACCAGCTGGCTGTATGGTTATAATTCAGAAAGCGCTCCCATTATAGAGCAACAAACATCCACTGCAAAGTGCCAACAAGAACCTCATGAGACCTACGTCTCAAGTCAAGATCAAAGTGGCTCATGGATCTCGTAGAGCAATCCATACTCATGAGGGGAAAAACTCTAAATTTAAAATATGTTGCAATGCTAACCATCCAAGAAGTAGATTTATTTTGAAGACCATATTGGAGTTTTTAGATCATCTTTAAACTACTTTAGAAGTCATTCTGTCATCATCAGACATCATCAAGCTCAAGTCATCAGCCGAGGTGAAAAATTCTGGCTGATGAGATCACAATGATTAGTTGATTACCATGCTGATTACTCCCCAAGCATGAACACCATAATTGTTTAAAGCTGCTAATAGAAAGAAGCGTAGGCATTACTACAAAGTCATCTCTTTGAAATATTTTGGCCTATGCTCATACTTCAAGATGGCTTTTAATAACAAGGCCATTTGTTTACTACTTATCAATGAATCCAAATACACCTTTCTTGTGCTGTGGTTGTGAAGCTACTTAAAGTGTGCTCTATGTAGTCAAACCACTTGAACTTTTAATACAAATTCTACAAATCATATTCTCCAATCTTCCTACTGACAACTACAATTTGACAGACATGGTCCTGTTAGAGTGACCCCATTGTAGTTAAATAAACATTCTGGGCTACTGGAACAAAAACTTTAGACCAACTATACAACAAACAATGGTTTAAACGAACTCAATTTTGTGCAAATTGGGTAAACAGCAATAAAACACCTCCCCAAACAATATTGCCAGAATAAATGTCTCATGAAGGTTGGGCTTGGGATCTAATTGCTTGAACACCATCAGAACCAATGACAAAACAGTTAAGCATGAACAGTTTGAAAGCTTTATACTATAGTGGGTCCTGAATGGGGCCAAAGGTCAGAGGCCAAAGGGCTCCGTGTTTGTATTACCTAAATGTCCCTTCCTTGACACTCATTTTGGGGCCATTAACATGCTACTATGGTTTAAGTGTTGCTATAGCAACCTTCCACTATCTAAAAGGTCCATGGAGAGCCCTAAATTGTTAAAAGAAGCAGGGGATATGGATATTATAGGCCTAACGAGAATATTCTGTGATAACGCTAACCTTAATCATTTCATAACATACTTCCCTATTAATATTTCCAAACCTTAAGCAGATGGGTTTGCACTGGTTAAAGACCTAACAAATGAGGTTTCATGCAAAGGTTTTTTTTTATTATTTTGTGTTACATACAGCTAATAATGTGTTCACCTTGCTTGCCCTCATGCATTTGTAATCTTCTGGATGCACACTTTCAGGAGAAAAATAGCCAACTATAAGTGGTCTGTTTTTTTAAATTGTATTTTTTTTTAACCAGTTTGCTGGTTAAGATAATGTTAGTTAACATATTTTATAGTAAGTGGGAGTGCAGAGCTTAACAAAGTATATGGCATTGAGATTAAATTTTATATATAAACTTGTATGTGTCTGCTAAGCCCATCCAAGTAAAAAATGTGCTAATGCTAACTATGTTGCATTTTTGAACCGCTCTATTGATACCTTTCAAACATAAGTTCTTGTCTGTTTAGGGCGACTGGGTTGCATGTACAGTAGGTACTAAAAAAAAATCTTTTGACATTTTGCTTTTAACCAATTTGGCTATACAGTATATAACTTTCTGACTCAAAAAAGACAGCGCTTCAGTGGATATAAAAACAATAATTTTAGTAGAAAAAGACATACAATGCAATCAATACAAACAACAACATACACAGTAATAAATAACATATAGAAAAAAATCCTTAATATTTTGATATGTATATACAAAACTCAAAACCAGTTACCAGTCATTTCAGTGGTAAGTGTCTTTATATATATTTTTTATATATATTTTTTTCCTCCCTGTATATCTTTTAACCCTTGGTGGGGCAGGTTGAATACTACTCTACTGTTTTGATTTATTCATATATTTTCATATCCAAATATTAAGGATTTTTTTAATATGTTATTTATTACTGTGTATTTTCTTGTTTGTATTGATTGCGTTGTATGTCTTTTTTCTGTTTTTTTATTAAAATTATTATTTTTATCTCCACTTAAGCGCTGTCTTTTTTTAGTCTGTTTTTATCTTTATAGGCTTTCTCTACTTGTTGGAGAGCCTGTACTAATCAAGACTAGCAGCTTTGTCCTTTATCGGTTGCAAAACCATTTTACTGTCTATATATCCATTTTTTTATTTTTAAACAAATGGCTGGTAACTATTATTGATATAATTATTCCATATGTCGCTTATTGCTGTGTTGGGTTAGTCTTTGATTATTCCCCTTTTTTTTCTCTTTCCCTTTTAGTGGGTCACAAAGCGCTGAATTTTTTGTTTCTTTTTGCATATAATTTTCTACTAACATACTGCAGCATTCCTGTTGTCCCTTACTGAATAATACAGTTAATTCCACTTATTTGCCTTTATTTTGACAAAAAAAAAATCCTGGATGATGTTATCATAAAAATCCATATTACTACATTCCACATTCATTGACAGATGACCAAAACATTGTCATTCTAATAAGTATAACGTTCCGCTAAATGGAGAACAAAGATTTCGCAACAACCCAGAGGGCCAAAAAATATACAACAATCTAAGAGCCCGGGTTAAATTGTTTTGGCATGATGCATCTGCAATAAATCATACATGATTAACGAATGACCTACATGTGGTGATGGGGCGCTGTGCCAACCACACATTGTTCCTACATAAAACCGTGCCAGAAGAATAATAATAAAGTGTGTGCCCTATACAAATAATACAATCATCTTGTAAATGGTATAGGATTCCATTTTTTTTTTCAAAAATGCATATTTTCTATATTGTTTTGTTTTCTAGTAAAAGTGCAAAGGTTCATAAAAATAAACTAACCTGAATGTTTATAGAAAGTAGATTTTTGGCTATAGACGTTGAACGACAGGTCTTAAAATAACATTTTTGGTATGGCTCCTTCCTAAATGCGGCATTACCTACCCTAGTCAGTCTTAGTGTTTTAAAGAGATTGTGTCTCTCTTCTTCAGTTAATTTTCTAGCTGCATAAATATATATTTATTGCTTTACCTAAACAAAAGAGAAGAAAATATTATTTCACTTTAATTGTAGAGATCATAAAGCTATTTGTCTTCAGTGAGGGCAGACATGAGCAAGTCTCACTTCCCCATAAACTACGTTACTCTCACCCCAGAGGAGCAAAAGATGAGAGATGCCACAAATTACTGTGAGTAAGGATCTAGCTGATGAGGTGACAGGAGTCACCGTGGGGAACACAGATTTTGTGTATATGTATGAGTGTGACAGAGTCCTATCTTTATACAGACTGGGAAATGTAAAATATATACCCTATTTAGGACTGTTGTGGGAATATCTGACCCATGCAACCCCAAATCAATTTAGTCAACCAAGTATCATGGAAAAACAGACAATTCTGTAAACTCCATACACTACTAAATGAAATTAGCTCACTTTAATATGGCATTCATTATGATAGGTATTTATTTTGCAGTTTGAAATAAGCAATTCTATATTCTGTTATACAATATTTGGAGACAGAGTTATCATGTATAAGACAGATTGAGTTCTGTCTCACGGCTTTCTCTGAAACCTATATTATATATTTCACATGTTGCTGACCAACCCATGGATGGTGCTCTCCTGTACTACATGATATATTTAAACTCACAGAAAGTAATCAGCTGCCCAAATCTGCATGACACACACACACTATAGAGCAGCACTTTCTAGGTGCTGGTTAGGAATGTGTAAAAGATATCCTGGAAATGCCACAAGAAGGCCTGGATCACAATCTCCATTCCAATTCATCCCAAAGGTGTTTTAATGGGATTGAGGTCAGGGCTCAGTGCAGGCCAGTCCAGTTCTTCCACACTAAACTCATCCAACCATGTCTTTATAGTCCTTGCTTTGTGCATTGGGACACAGTCATGCTGGAATAGAAAAGACATAACAAGACAATGCTATGCTTCCATTTTAATCATTTAAATATTTTAATTGTACATTGTACAGCGCTACGGAATTTGATGGCGCTACATAAAACAATAAATAATAATATTTTAAATTAAACATGGGCTCCATCTAATGACCTGTGAAAATTTGAAACAAAGATTACTAACTGATCAGAAGCATGTACACATTTCACTTTCCACATCTATGTGCACAGCAATGCCCATTTAAGATTAAAGGAAAAGTATTAATTTGAAACATCTTTAAAAAAAAAACAAAAAAAACTTGCACCACAATAGAGGACTGTATTGGGAGGCGGGTCCTGTGGGACGCCAAAAAACTTGCGGGCACGGGCGGTCTTGCTGGTGTTGCGGGCGGGAGCGGGCGGTCAGGCACTGTACCTGCAGGTCCTGGTAATCCCGCACAGTCCCGCAAGGCTGCCTTCTCGCTGCTCCCTTCTAGTGTCTCCTCTCTTTCTCCACCCAGGAACAAAACTGAGTAATGGTATGTGATGTCACTTCCCGTGACTCCGCCTTATTCCTGGGCGGAGCAACTGTGAGGGAGCAACTCGAGGGCAGCCCTGCGGGACTGCGCGGGAAATCTGCAGTTCAGGTAAGGAGGTGGGTGTGATTGGCCACAAATGTGGCGGGAGCAGGGGTATTGGCCACAAATGTGGCGGGAGTGGAACACCCACATTGCGGGAGCAGGCGGGAATGGACAAAAAATCAGCGGGAGCGGGATTAAAAAAGCAGTCCAGCGCAGGGCTCTACACCACAGTTAAACCTTGCCTGTGTTTGGACAAATCTTTGAGGTACTCTTTGAAGAGAAGAATATTTACTAGTGGTTATACGAGAAAAGGATTGCATTTAAATATACATATAACATATACAGTACATAAATGCAGCACTAACCATCAGTAACACAGCATATTTTACTCTATTTAAAAAAAATGTTGACAATGCGTTTGGTGAGTGTGAGTGATTTCTTGAGACCAAGAAGTATCAGTGGTGTGTGTGGGGCAACTGTGTGTGGTGTGTGGAAAGAAGATGTCAGAAAGCAGTGTTTCATTTTTTAACCGTAGAAAAACAGGTGTAAAAGCTTGCTACTATTAACTATTTAAATGCAGAACATTTGCACATGTGCTATTTTTAGCTATTTTTTTAAATTCAATTCCGCCCAGGAGCCTTTTTTTTTTTTTTTTTTTTAAATCTGCCCACTGTGCATTTTTGAATTTCCCACACATGTAAATATTGCAAGAGAAGGTTCATAAATCAAGCCCAGTTTCCCATTTCTTGTCATTATAAAGATAATGATTTTGCATGATCAATAATTTAAACATTTTTTTCCCATAACCACAATGTGTTCGATACAAACAAATATGATTTGGTTTTTAAGCTTTTCATCAGCTTGATTTTTTTTTTCTTTTTTTAAGTTAAAGTAACATATTTAGGACAAAAAAGACACATTTTGCTACAATGTAAGGCTGGGCTTTTTTAGCTTTATGTATATTTTTCTTTTTAAGTACACATAAATAATGCATAGTATAGTATATATATAGTATATACAGTAATATAATTTATTTCTTCTTATTTCTGCTTTTATGTGTAATAGGTGCCATCTCTAGGATGTAACTACTATTATTTGGTGTGTGTGTGTGAACATGAGTGGGGAATCACCAATAAGGTACACTAAATCACCACTGATTATTGACAAGTTAGGGTGGCTTAGAGCCAGGAAAGCACTCACTTTGCTGTGCATCTGTCCCCCACAACCCAAAGTGCTGTATCTATCTTCTTAAAAAAGCATCTAACTGTCAAAGCAGTCACTGATGAAATCATTTCACACGTGCCAAGGGGGCACTGCCACAGAGACAGATTCACATTGTGTCATTACTTAATGACACCTTTATTGCTGGGAGGCAGATGCAACCTTGTGCAAAAGCGTGACTTTTAATCTGCTTTGCTAAAGACCTAATCTCCAAGCACAACATCTTGTTTAGATCTTGGTGACAGACAATATTCGGAAGCACTATTAGGAAATACATATATGCATAGAATTTAGTTTGCCTCCACAAATTATGACTTGTAATATTCTCTGCATATATGTTTTAATAGTTGTTTCCAGGAGTCAGAGCAAAAGTTGGTAACCCTTGTTAGGTTTTTGGGTCAACTGGATTTTGGATACCAATATGCTCTGAAAAAGACCCCTCGTCTTATAATCGGGGTCGTCTTATAATCAGACCTCAAATAGGTCTGACTATGAGACGAAGATCCAGATCACCCGCAGCGCTGCTGGGGGCCGTCTACACGCTACACGCTGCCAGAGTGGCATATAGGGGTATAAAGCATTTCTGGAGGCAGAGTGGCACATAGGGGGTCAAAAGGCATATCATGGAGCACAGTGGCATATAGAGGGTTAAAAGGCATATCATGGGGCATAGTGGTATTTAGAGGGTTAAAAGGCATATCATGGGGCACAGTGGCATATAGGTGGTATAAGGCATTTCTCGGGCAGGGTGGCAAGCCTGGGGGCAGATGTGCATAACTGGGGAGGCAGGTTGGAAAATAAAAGGAAATAAAAACAAAATATTTTTCTCAATCATAGCTTTTATTTTAAAAAAAAATAGTTTACATGAATTAACATTTACTGGTAAAACTTTTTTCCTATAGGGTCGTCTTATATTCAGGATTTTTCTTTTTTTCCTAAATTAATATTCAGATTTTGGGGGGTCGTCTTATAATCAGGGTCGTCTTATAATCGAGCGAATGCGGTAAGTTGCTTAATTATGTGATTATATCTATGTAACATAATACCAGAGCAAATGTTGAAAGCAGGTACACCGTGCACAGTGTATTAGAATACCTTTATATCAAGGCAGGAAAAAAGCAATAACAAAAAAGCATGGTGTTGAATTATCAGTTGTGTTAGATCATAGTGTTAATGATACAATTGTTTCTCGATATGCTGGGGCATTCTTTGCATAATGGCCATCTACCAAAATTGATCTGGGCCATGCAAGTCTCTCATTAAGTTGGTTTGAATTGCTGTTGAATTAAACTCAAATGCAGTCTAACTGCACTCAACAGAGTCTGTCAATAAAATTGTTATTTGGCGAGTCAGAGTTAGTATATGTTATGTGAGTCAATGCTCAAGTTGGGCAGCAGTATTAAGTGGAGTTCTGGGTCATCTCGCCTCCTCCTCCGGAGTTAATTATGTTGGGTTATAGGCCTCTTTTAATTTGAATTTTAACTAGACTTCCAATTTGAACAAAGTCAAATTTCTGTGAATAGACAAGCTGAGATTCTGTTTATAGTATTTCTTGTGAGTTAGCAGCTCAGTTCGCTTTAGTGAATAGATGAGATGTTCAATTTAAACAAACTCAGTCAGGTGAGCTTGAGCAGCTCTTCTAAACTGCCTACTTAATACAACACTAAGAGTAAGGGATCTAGCAAGGCTTCATCTGATATACAACTTCCAAGAACATCCACCACGTCCCATACAGAACAGATGTGCAGTAATCATACTATTCTGTTTAACAAGGTGAGTTAATCTTTGATTTCAAATGAGACTAGCAAATACTAGCTTTAATCCACGCGACTATCTAATTCAGAAAATCACTTTTGCACAACAACACAAGCAACTAGCTACGAAGACAGCCAGGTGCTCTCCAGTTGCTGATTAGTTACATTCCCATGATTCACTGCCACGTATGGACAAGTGAGGGATTGTGGGAAATGTAGTCCAGAAACAACCAGGCAGTTGTAGGCTAATAACCTATACCTTCAAAGATATTTTCCGTATAGCAAAAAAATTATACTCAGCAACTCCACATTAGTGTCTTTAATCTGCTACCTCAGAATAATAACACTTAAAGACACTTACTCATGTTATTTGCTGTTCACACTACTAATATGAATATGTTCTGTATATATTAAGATCATATTTTTTTCTCTAATTGTGAAAATATTTATTTCCCTAAGTTATTGTATGTTAGGTCATATATAGGTCATATTGTAAGAATTGTATCAGGGATTTTTTTGCGAAACCCCGTAAACTATGAAGTCTAATTTTAAGTTAAAGCTTCTGATTACATTTTTTCAGGTTATATCAGCCCATTGCTCTTCAGAGATCTTCAACATAATTTTTTTTTTTAAACCGGTACTTTCTTGAGTTCCTGTCAAACTCAGCTGATTATATTTAGACAGCGAATCAGTAGTGTGCAGCAAATATACTGCTAATGTGTGAATCACTTTATCCACGCAGCCTGATACCGTGAATAATACGTGTGTCTCCAGTGACTCTTAATTGTTCAGTTTCAACGACTATCTCGTTTTCAAATGGAAGCCAATTCTGCTCGGAATTTCAAGGGTTAATGGAAAGGGCTATAAAGTACTTGTGTTTGCATTGCATGACATTTACAATGCCGTAAGAGAAAATATATCAACACTGCTGTCAATTGTAGAAAACTAATAGTGTACATGGTTTGGTAATTTAAACATGATGTAATTTGATTCATGCTGTACATGCAATATAGGTACTTGTATATGTTCATGTGTATGTTTACAATTGTATGTATGTGTATGTGACAGACTGGAAAATTAAGGTGATCCTTGTTGCTGTGATAAAGTATATGCCGACAGAATATGGCGTGTCTTCCCCTCTGACTTAAGATCTTAAAAAGTAATAATGGGTTTTAGTTCAAAAATGTAGATTTGCCAAGAGGTGAAGGGTAAAAACACTGGCCATATACTCGTTAATTTCAAGCTGTTGAATAGACAGTCAATATAAACACACAAACGCTTTTGAAAACTCCTTAGAAAACAGTCCAAAAATAGCTGAAACTGGTCTCCCAAACAAGGAACCAGAGGTGGATCAACCATTGATGAAGCAGGCGAAAGCCATGGTGACAAGGTACTCTTCAAGGGTCCACTGCCATTGGTTGGAGAGTCAATGTACATCCATTAAAAATATGATACTTCCGATGTACTAAAACTTTGTAGGTACTTTGATTTGCATTCACAGATCCTCAAGAGTCCACTGATGATGTAAACAGTATTGCTCAAGTGCTTGAAATATAAAATGCCATCACTTCATCCCAAATATATAAATAAATCTTATTTAGCATAAGATAATCTATTCTTACTCATAGTGGATAGTTCATTTTCGGTGCAGGTGTTCAGGGCTGGCAGTTTTCCCCCTGTCTTCTAGCATACCTAAAATAAATATGCTTCTGTGAATGTGCCCGAAGGCTTGGTGACGTTCAGTGGCAGAACTCTGTCATCACATCCCCAAATCACAAGCCTTTTCCATGACAACCCCCTCTGGCATGTTGTATGTACTCTGACTACAGATTGGGAGCCGCCCAATGACACATCTCACGTTATGACTCTTTTTAATTCTACGTACATCAGATATCAGGAAATTCGCATATATTTGCTTCTCTACCAGATTTCAATTAGAAGGAAATGAAAAACTATGAAAATTCCCTATACTATAAAGTTGCATTAACAACACTGCTTTTTAAGGCATATTTTTTACCCATTGCATCAAATGTACTTCCAGGATGGTGTGGGACCCTCCTAATCATGGGGCCCATTGTGGTTGCTCACTATTTCCCATGGAAGCACAATTTAAATTTGCCGTAAACTATTGTGCTACACTAAATAATATTATGCAATGAATTCACAACTGTTACAGAACTAAATGTGTATATATATATATATATATATATATATATATATATATATAAATACCTACTCCTAATCTATGCTTCTACATCGGACATGTATATATCATGTATATATCACCCTATTACACGTGTCACGGGAAAATGACAGGGGACAGTTAAAAGAGCAGGTATTTTCATCCATGTCCTAGCCGGGCATATGCAAGAAAGATTGTCCTTCTTTCTTTCTTTAAAGAAGTACTTTGTTACATTCTTTACAATTTAGAACGCTAGTCATTAAAATGTTTAAATATTTAAGAATGAATTATTTTGCGCTTTTTCAGAGCGTCATACATATTATGAATAGAAAAATTATATTAAAATTAATGAACATGATTAATCGGGGGGATCTGGGTTATAGCATATGCACAAGTACCCCTAATGTGCTTCCCACTGTCATCAGTATAAAGATCTCATGGTAACCAGTAATTGCCAACAGAGCCACGTATAGTATTGGTTTAGTTTTTGGCAAACATAGCGTCCCTCCCTTGCTCCTTGTAGACAAGAACTAAGCGCTATACCTTCTAATTGAATGAGAATTCTGCTACAGGGCCTCGCGACCACTGACTGAACGGGTTAAGCAGTGATAGGAAATACAGCATATGTGGTGAACACAGCTCTGTGATCTTTCCTAAACGAAGCAGATGTTTTCTGAATGCAGTCTACGAGATACTGCTAATTGCTCTCTTTGCTTTCCCCTGATGTTCATCATAGTCCCGTCTCTTAGGATCATTATCCTTTGTCATTTGGAAAGGTTATGGGTTATGGGCAGCCGCTGGAATGCCATTTACTACTCATCTGCACCACTTAGACAGAGGGCACGTGTGACGAGAAATAAAGCAGAATTTTCTTTGCATCTCCAGAAAATGGTGGCACCAATATATATACGTAGACATTCTTAAATTCTCCAGACACTGGATAGCTGTATAGAAAGAAAAAAAATCATTAGAGAACATCATGCAGTTAATTCTTCATAGCTGTTCTTTAAAATAAAGAGTGGTTGTTATATGGGATAGAGCCCCAGCATTTATGAGTCTAAAATGCATGAGTTTTACTTGAATAACAGAAAATATAAGGAAGAATAATCCCCCAATTTAATTCTCTATCAAACTTTATTTCTAGTCCTTAAATTCCCTCACTGCATTAGCCTCTACCACCTCTGCTGAGATAATATTCAGCTGATCTACCCTTCTCTCAGTAAAATAAAACTTCCTTACATTACATCTAAGCCTCCAACTCTCTAGTTATGGATTATGATTGCTTTACTGTATATAATACAGTTTACTGCATCCCAAAACAGTAAGTTTTGGTCCTTAGGTTAACTATTTTTATCCTCACCCCACTTAAATATTACCTGATCATCAGCATCTCCCTGATTTCAGCTCCGTTCACCAGTCTTCCTGGAGCGCTTCCGCTTCTGATTGGAGGAGTGGCTGCCCCTTTGTGGAAGTACTCCATGATGCCAGAATAATGCAGGTGGATTTGCGAAGAGAAATAAGCGGTTCTGCTGTATTCTGTCATCTTGGAGTACTTCTGCCCAAGGGTGGAGCCATGGCCAGCCCAATTGGGACAGCGTCTTTCTCCAATCAGGGTAGAGAATTGTGCATGGAGGCTCTGCTCGAGGAAAAGTAGATGAAGAAAGAAGACAGAAGAAAAAGAACAGTCAAGAGAAGATGCAGAGCAATGGGAAAAAAAGCTGCGGAAATGGAAGCGGTTGGCGGAGAAGGTAGGGCGACA
This sequence comes from Spea bombifrons, assembly GCF_027358695.1. Lineage (NCBI taxonomy): Eukaryota > Metazoa > Chordata > Amphibia > Anura > Pelobatidae > Spea > Spea bombifrons. The sequence goes on along the minus strand of NC_071088.1, from coordinate 64,434,188 downwards.
TTGAGAGAGCGCATGTATCAGGGATATTCTTCCAAGTGTCAGGGGAAACAATCTCATTTCCAGGAGTCTCTGCAATATTGTGTCAACCATTACTAATCAAAGATACTTTGGGAAACAGAGGACCTCTTTCTGTTTTCATTTGGAGGGAAGATCTTATGGGTAGGAGATTGGGTAGGTCCACTTCTTCAAACAGGCCACTCAGGGAGGCAGGAGCTCACTGTGGTCATGTAACACGATGTTATGTGAGCCCACAGTAGTAGTGCAACTGCTCGCACAGATTGCCAAACGCCAGACCAGGTGTGTTTTTTATGGGTTGGTTTCAGAAGGAATAGGATGAGGGGTCATGGGGCCGCTTGGCTGTGGATGCCCCCCGGCCAAAAAAGGCACCAGCCTTCCCCTGACTCCTATCACACATCAAAATACGGCTTAAGGACTAGTTTCTAATTGTACTAACATTGGTTTTAGATTCACTTATGTTCACCAGTGTGACATCAGAGCACTCTCATAGCTCTGCCTCTCCACATGCTATTGTTTGCTTTACATTAGTTTCATTTACATAAAAATGCTTCAACTGCTATTTGCATAAGAAAAGGGGTATCACTTTCACTAATTGGCATGGCCAGGTCTTTGTGACCCCAATTAGGAGTTATTTGCATATCAGAAATGAAGCTAATTACCATACTGGGAAAGTAAGAAGATGGTGCCATTCTTTGGCAGGTTTTATTGTTGAGAGAGTGCCAGGGCTGGCATACGGCCATTGAATGGGCATCACCAATTCTGAAACGGGGAGTCTGCCAGGACTTTAACCCTTGAGAAGCCAAAAAATGCTAAACATGAACCTTTTTAATTTAATTTGTTATGTTTTTCGTTGTTTTTTTAGAAAACAAGATTGTGCCTGGATCTATAGTCACCTTTGGAGTACCAAATAAAAAAACAACATTACATAGGATAGGCATTATATATATATATATATATATATATATACATACACAGTATATCTATATATATATATATAATATTAATATTAATTATATTAGGACCAATATACATATAAAATAGTTTTATATATATATATATATATATATATATATATATATATATATATATATTAAGTCCAAAGGGATCAGTTTGACTTACATCAAATAGATTGCAAGCTCTCAAAACTATAGTTAGAATTAAGGCTACTGAAAAAAAACTTTTTAAAATAACAAAATTGGAGATTTAGTCATATATATGCAAATCTCTGTTAGGAAGGCTAGCCAGGTGAAAGAACACTAACTCCTCATTGACGGACCTAGGCATGAGGGGAAACTGATGTAAAGTAGGAAGACCTCAGTCAAGCGTTTAGCCCTGCACATGTCTAAAATGCAATTTCTGTCAAAGTAAAAATGGAAGGATGCCTAGGAGATTTTTAAGTCATGAAGTAGTTAATATTTTTATCTAAACGTGTGCTTTAACTTGCTTCATCTATAAGAGACTTTGCTTTTTAAAGTGCAGGATATTAAGGACCATGTATAATTAAATCCTTTTAAATAAAATATATTCATTTTACTGCTTTATTTATTACTTTCTTCAATCCATTCATCAGCCCTTCTTTTGTGGATGGTGTTGTCCTTGGTCCTGAACAGTAATGTAACCCTATCTCTTTATCCGTCCCAACTTCTGAAATCCCTCTGTACTCGAGTACCAAGTTTCGAGGCTAGATTTCTTTACAAGTTAAAATACGATCACCGTTTTCTGTTGTAGCCTGCAGGAGAATTTTGAGATAAAATCAGCTATACTTTATTTTTGTCATATAATAAAATACCCATTGGAGCTGTAAGAGGTGCTTTTTACCAAACTTATCTACGGTGACTATAATGCAGGCTATTAACCCCAATAACCCTCCGGTATCAATTTTACCTGCATTATACCATATGAGACTCCTAAGATCTTCATACAGAAAAAAACAACAATGGTCATAAGAAAATCTCCAAATTCTTTTTGTATCTGCAGTACCGTAAGTAGAGATTTAAATTAATAAAATAATTAAAATAATACAATTAAATTAATTACTGACAAATATTGTTATTTTAACTGACCTATCTGATCTTCCTTTTTCCAGCATAAAATACGGTTCCTTTTAATACCCGTCCAAAGCATATTTAAATTTCACGGCTGTGTTACCTTTAACCACCTCCCCGTGCGGCCGCGTAGGGAATCCACCACTCTTTCTGTACAGTAGCTCTTCTAATGTATTTGTTGTGAGTGTAGCATATTCACATCAACCCCCCCCCTTCCCAGTCTCCCCATGCTTTGATTCTTCCTTTACAAATACTAGTTCATTGTCTGCTGCGCATCATTTAATTACAAGTGTGTTAGTTTCTTTTCTCTGTGTAATTACCGACATGAATGGGGCCCTGGGAGATCAGAGAGAAAGAGCGTCACTTCTCACAGTGTAGCAATGCAATTAGAATAGAGGACAGCGTTCCAGCTGCCGGCTTGTGTTATATAAAGATTTGTGTTCTATGCCACTTAATCAGGATATTTATGTTTCCGGCTCACCTTTACAAATTGTATGCTTAAAAGATTTTTTTTTTTTTTTTTAAGCGTATTTTCTCTCTTTGTTGTTTTTTTAAATTGCTCCTTTTTTTCTTGTCTAATGATAATGGACCAGAGAAGCGTTTGAAAAATTAGCAACAAGGAACTTTTCAAAGAAGTGGCAAATCAAAATGATAAAAAAAAAAAAACGACTGCCGTGTTTTTCTGCATATTTAACACTGAAACACTGATCTAATGAAACACATAGAAATAGCCTCATTTTCACATTGGTTGTAAAAACCCTAAAACTGAACTGGTGTTCTTCAGTCTTGTTCCTTAGCTATAATTTGTCTCCAGCACCCCACTCGCATGTGCCTTGCCTAGAATCATAGCAGAAAATCTAAGCGTATCACCCCTCACAAGCTTAACACCCTAAGATATGTTCCATGTTGACTAGATCATGAGGCCAGCCCTACCCTGGGCAAGTCACACCAACAGGGCAAAATCCTAGAGCTCAGTTTTTTTTTATATGATTACTTGAAGTAGCTGTTTAAACCCAAATAATATTTCTCCAAAGATTATTTCCTACTTGGAAATAAAGATATTTTTTCCCTTTCCTTTTCCATACTTACACTCTTCATGGCAACTCCTTAATCCCTATCATTGTATTGCCTCAGAATAGACTTGTTTATCTTGAGGTGGACTCAAGGAAAATGTTCTCAGAAGAAGGGACATGAATTAGGCACAGAATCTTCTGTATACAAAGCAGAGCCCTTTCGTCTACAGTGCATGGAGGAGGATGAGACCAAAATGTACCACGTTAATTCATATCACACGAGTATTAAGAGTTTCCATTTCACACTTCAAACCTCATTTCAGTTTCAGATGCTATCATCCTGAAGCTAAAAGTTCTCATGCAATCAGCGCTGTTATGGTATGGCTCGGGGTGGTGTGGGCAAGGGGCCGTGTTGGAGGAAGGGAGAGGGGTGAGGTTTGAGATATGTGTGACAAGCAGCTGTAAAATTCAAATAGTTGTGTGATTTAATCCACTGCAAGACTCTGGCAGTAAATTCAGAGTATGAGGTGCTGATACCAGAGAGGGAAGATGCATCCAACAACTTTATCTGAGGCCCACAGGTGAAAGCAAAGAGATATACAGAGTTACAGCCACAGGTTCACCCGACTTCCAAATTATCCATGCAGCCAAGCTTTAAATCTGTTTAACCCTTACACTATTGCAACAGCAACCAAACTTATTTGCTTCTAACAGTGGATGGAATTGTAGTCCACTAAGAATAAAAACAATACTTAACGCAGTGAAATTATATATTAGTGTCTGAGCTGGTATTCGCACTTTAACACCTCTACGTGAAAAAAAACACAAGCCATGTCAGTATTAATGCTGAATGAGCTGGATTGGGCTGAAACCACGCACAAATTTAATGCCAAGCTCAGCAAGAGGGGAGGAACACAAGCCGCAATTGATTTGGGTTAAGCGTTTACTCTAACTACATCAATAAGGACCTTTCAAATATCTGTGAGGACGCATGTAATGACCTGTGGAGGTTGCTCAGCTTCTCATATGTCCTGGCCAACCTGTCACCAGATGTATGGGAATTTTTAATTCAAGTTTATGTCCGATATCCTCACTTCAAATACATGGGAATTACTACACAGCCGGTGTCTCAAGCAGAAAGTAAACTTTAGTCTCTTCAGTAATTTTAGATTTTGGTATGGTCCAAGAGAAGGTTGCTATCACAATGTGTTGTTTTCCATATTATCTTTGATCATCATATAGGGCAAGTCGATTCAACACAATATAATCCCATATTAATTAACTTCATCTATTTTACAGTCCAGTATTGCTAATGGTTACGTTTTTACAAATTCTGGATGTTATTGCTTGGGATGACAACTGTAATAAATCTAAGGTTGTCAGCAGCTGGTCACTTCAGTGGCTTTTATATGTGCTTGTATATAGTTTGTCTCTTGTCAGTATTGTGATAGATCTTCTTTTTCCGGGGCCCTCCAACAACAGTGTTTTTTTGAGTTATAATAACATGATTAACTACCTTCAAGAGGTGAGATTTTCTAGGGTCACTATATTTCCACTTTACAATAGGACACATAAAAATGCAGAAGGTATGATCATTCCAGAGTAAACAACATAGTTTTTTTTTTGTCCTCTTCTCAAGGAGAAATATGGTAACACTAAATTACCCAACTATTATTCTGCATGAAATGTACTCCAAATTTATGTATTTAATGCTAAATTGCAAATGCCTTTTACTGTGGCAACTTGGTTTTTATTTTATTTACTTAATCTTTTTTTTTACTGAGGAAACTGCCAGTTTATAAGACAGGCTGTTCCTCCAGACATATTCCATTTTACTGTTTTGTTTGGCTAATGACAGCAGCATAATTAGTAAGTAAATTAGTAATTACTTGATTCAACTAACAAAGAAAGAAATCCATGATAGCATGACGACTTCAAATCTAGAACTTACTTCTCTACATGCAAGTTACACATCCATGGCCATGAAAAGGTCCCTAAAAAGTTACAAAACATTACTTTAGAATACTGCATATGTGCCCACAGTTGGTAAAAAATAAAAAGCTAAAATGTAACTGGACACAACATTTGTGGATTATCCTGCTGGAAAGGGCCCCCCAATGCAGGACAGCATTAATTCAGATTAAATCTACCTTGTGTGTCAAGGTCAATGCAAACTTTAGATACATTTTATCCCATGGTTTGTTTTTTGTCAAAGTTTTGTCATAGAACGCTTTAAATGTTTTGATTCTCCCAAATTTAGACACATTGGGTGATACGTTCCCTTTAACTGTGGTCTTTTAAAAATGTAAAATAAATGATTTTTATTTACCTCCAATAAAGTCCCTTCTATTTCTCATGTACTGTAGTTTACTGTATTTTTTTTCCTAAGTACACAGTAAGTTTTTGAAACATTTGAAATAACCTGGGTCAGCTGTTTTATCAGAAATCATCAAAACTGCTGAAAAGTTTCTGGGTAGGTTGCCGTTGCCAGAAGCTCTGGGTGCTTCTTCTGCACTTGAATCTTCCATCCGCCAAGCCGTTTGGAACTGCATAAAATCAGGTTGCTTTTGAGAGAGCATCTCTGACTTGAAGCCCTTCTGGCAGACAAAAAAAAACCTATTCATGTTGACAACAGCAGTGAAGATAGGAGCAAGCTTTATCTTTCATGTCTGTTCTGCTCCTCAGAAAGCCCTCCCTCCAGACAGCTCTTTTCATTAGACAAATGTTTATTTCCCCTCATAGCCTTTCATAATTTCATTCTTTGCATAAAGACAGGAATAATAAGGCATCACGACTCTGGGAGTGCGACAATCCGTTTAATTTGCCAGTTATTAAAATGCACAGAGCTCAAGTTTCTCTGTTCGGCATTAGTAACGTCCTGGGTCAGAAAGATGTGTCTGTGAAATAACTGCCCTGCGGAATAAATCAGTACATTGACAATGTAAATTTACAGGTGCCTCTCTGCAAGAAGCTGCAAAACAAAGTTCTTCTTCTTTTTTGTATACATTTCTAATAAAACAATAGGGTTGTAAATGTATGGAAATTTTTGTGCCGTAATCACTGAGGGGTTACGTTAAGAGTTTCAACGACTGTTTATTGATGTCAGTGTTGTTGGAAGTGCTTCTACACCTCTTATTAAAATTCCACCTTCTTATACCATATTACACTCTTGCTTAGGGCACGGGCATGATATGATGCCCGATATCATCACAGTGTTCAGTGGCCACCAACTCTTCAAGATGGCATCAATTGGACCACCAGACTTTCAATCTATAAGAGATTATATCTGGTTAAGTGTTTAAATAACATTAAAACCGCAAGCATTTCCCTACAACCAATGGGTGTCAGGGACAAGGATAAATCCCAACAGAAAAATCCCTTTTACATCATAAAGTGCAATAAGACAACAATATAAAACCTGTAAAAGAACTGAAACCTACAGGGTACTTCTGGAAGGAATTTATGCTAAGATCTGGGTAAGCAGACTCTCTATCTTTCACGTCATTTCTTTCATGTTTTTAAGCTTTTTGCAAAATACATGTGACCTGGTCCACCATTATCCAGCACGTGGACACCACAAGTATCCAAGCTGCTGGAGTTTATTTATGTAAGAATAAATGTTCATATTAGAATAATTGTTGACAGGGGCACAATGTTACAATGATAAGAAGCGCTGAATATTGTCAGGTTATCATGAAGTGTAAAGAACTTCTTTATACACTTCTGATGTATCTATCATTTTTGGTCTTTAAATTTTAAAGAAGACAGTGGTTCTCTTAGGCCCAGATTTGTTTTATAACTGTATCGACCCCAGAGTGATTTTTTTTCCTGCTCCTTAAGATGCTGGTGGATTGTACCAGCCACGGCCAGATTAACTAAGGAGCACATGAAGCAATTGATCCAGGGCCCTGAAGTGGTAGTCCAATGTCTGATAGCAACTTTAGTCAGTTTAGAGGAGTTTAAGTGCCTAGTTTTTTCATCCCTGTGTTATGTGGTAGTATTATATTTCATTAAGTAATATAATATTATAGAATATATATACCGTATTTGCTCGATTATAAGACGAAAAATACCCCTCGTCTTATAATCGAGGTCGTCTTCTAATTAGACCTCAAAAAAATGTCTGCTGGGGACAGGCTGCTTACCGGTGCTTTGGTCCCGAGCAGCGTCTCTTCTATTAGCAGCAGGAAGCTAGCAGAGTGTCACATAATTCTGCCTCCCCCTCCTTCCTCTGGGGGCGGGGCCAGAGAAGTTGCTCGCACAGCCGGGACCCTGCAGAAGTCTGCGAGTGGGAGATCTGCAGTTCAGGTAAGTGGGTGGGGGGTTTGAGTGTGTGTGTATGTGTGATTAATGGAATGAATGAGTATTTAAATGTTTGTGAATGAGTGTGTGTGTGAAAGCATGGATGTGTAAGGGGGGGTAGCATGGCATAGGGAGGCTGTACTCAAACTCCTATCATCCCCAGGTTCCAGCATGTACTGGCTGCCTTGGCTTGATAGGAGTTTGATTGCTGTTAGCAGTTATATATATATATATACCTCCAGAAATGCCTTTTAACCCCCTATATGCCACTCTGGCATATAGGGGGTTAAAAGGCATATCATGGGGCAGAGTGGCATAAGACATTTCTGGAGGCAGAGTGGCATATAGAGGGTTAAAAGGCACATCATGGGGCAGAGTGGCAAATAAAGGGGGATTAAGGCATTTCTGGGGGCAGAGTTGCAACCTTGGGGGCAGATGTGCATAACTGGGGGGGGCAGGTTGGCAAATAAAAGGAAATAAAAAAATATATATTTTTCTCAATCATAGCTTTTATTAAATATGAAAAAATTCTTTACATGAATTAATATTTACTAGTAAAACTTTTTTCCTATAGGGTAGTCTTATATTCAGGCTTTTTGTTTTTTTCCTAAATTAATATTTAGATTTTGGGGGGTCGTCTTATAATCAGGGTCGTCTTATAATCGAGCAAATGCGGTATATATTTTTTGCATATATACCTATTTCACAGTGCAACACAGTTTGCACATGTGCAGTGGCCAGGCCTAAGATTAGGCGGGAAATACTATGACTGGTTTAACATGGACAGGGGTGACATGTAAAAGAATGAGGTTTTCTGTCTGTTTTTAATTTATATTATTTCTGTTGAGTTGGTAAAGTAGCTGGGTGTAAGAAAATAATGGCCCCTTTTTCAATAAGTGTTTCATATGCTTTATCTGGGCTTGATGTGAAGTTTGCACTACTCCAGTCCTAGAAAGCTCCAAACCATCCACCATTTGTGGATATCAAAGGCATAGGATCTCAATGAAACATTCATTGAACTACTTGTTTTTAGGTAAGATATACAAAAAACCTGGCCTGTTTGCAACCCGGGAAAAGAAAACAATGTCGGTGCGCTAAGCTAGTCTCAAGCTTGTCTCAAGCTTATATAATACAAATGTGTAATACGAGGCCTACCAAACAGTGTGTGAGCATGCTGCAAATACAGTGTATTGTCTGTACAGTGTATACAAAAAACAGTCTGCGCTTCTCACCCTAATAAAGTCAGCAACAAATATATAAACATGATATAAATGAGAGGTTTTGGTTATATGAATTGGCCAAAGCATAATTAAGCTCACCTGCCACGTCAAGGCAGACACACTCTCACAAGAGTACAGAGCCCACATATCAAGGATGATGGTAAAATATGTGGGGGCAGAGTGGAATATGCAATTATTGTGGATGATAGAAGTATGAAAGACATTGGGCATGGCACTGGCCAAGAATGTTCATCTAAAAAAGCCAATTTTGCCATATGGGCAGCTTGGTGAATTAATATGACAAGTAGTGAGATAGAAATGTTGTTCGTGCAGATTTTTTTTAAAAAGAAAACTATATGTATTTGTAGGTGTTTAATTGCAAATATCAAAACTGACAAACCATGTATTGTACTTCAAGTTGCAATTATAAAGTATAACCTAAAACTGCTAATCACTGATCATGTAACATGAGACTAAAGACTGTTAATAACTTAATACCTCAGTGGGTTCAAAATGAAGCCTAAAACATTGTGTCTAAGTGGTTGGTCTTCAATGTCTTCATGACAGATGTTGATGACTGCATTCCAGACCTACAACACTACACAGCAGATCTTGTGTTGTGAAACTATGATTTAGAGTTTTTATAACCTTGCTTCGGAAGAAGCTGTTACAAATCTATGCTGAGATATGACACATTAGTATGCAAAGGGGCTTGTTCACAAAACCTCCTCTTGCATACATTAATTCTTTTGGCAATCCGCTCATGGAACGTAAAGAGCCCAACATTTCTGTATAGGTATGGAAAAAGGGTGAGGGCAGATATAACATAAGCTTCCTGGTGACTATGGTAGTTGCTGTGACGAACTGTAAATATGTAATTAAAAATACGTTTTCATAAAGATAGCAATGGCACAAATATTGACATGATTCCTTCCTTTAGCTCACACAACGGCCATCCTTTTGTTCCTCTTATTATGTATGAACATTTTTTTAAATTATTTGTTCTGTTTATACAGGCATGAATGTATGATATATGGGACATAGGTACAGGACGACTATGTACCTTTAAATATTACCTCGTAATAATACAATTGTATATTAGTAATTGGAAACTTACACACGGAAAGAGGCCTGTGAATAATTTGCTGCAGCCAGAAAGAAAAAAAACTGTGAAAGCCTTAGGGTCTATCAGCCAAGGACTGCAAGAGAAGAATCCTTGCTTTTCCAAACAGCCCCCTAGACATTAATCCCATATACCAAAAGACAAGCAGAACACACATTACAGATGTCAGAACTGTGCTTGGAACCAATTTCTCCTAACAAAAACTGCTCCACTGAAACATAAATTAGCCGCCGTATTAGACAGAAACGAACCAGAGCCATAAATAAGGGAAAACCATAACTCCACCATAAAGAGAGTGGAAAAGCCACGGAATGAGATAACGCAAGCAAAACAACATCGCAAAACCAGTATATTTTAGACGTACTCGCATATAAGCATAATACCCATTCTCCCCCTGGGTGACGTATATCTTTGTTGTTTTTATTAGACTGGAAAACAGGAACGTACGGTCTTATTGTGCGGAGTACCATAAAAGCGCTTTATACCCCTCTCTGATTTATATGATATTGCAGCACAGAGGACAGGAAGTTGTATTAGAGGTGGATTTCAAATGTGGGGTGTAAGACAGACATCTCTCGTTCGTGTTACTTGTGCAGCTATTGGTTACAATAAAGAAAACCAGACAAATGCCGCCAAATCTGTCTGATTTGGCCCTAAACTGACCTTTTACTAAGGAAAAAAATGATCATCAACATTTAGATTTGCAACACGCATGGTGTTAACTGAACAATAGGTTAATAGGACATAACAAGCAGTGCATCACATAATTTGGACTAGAGGAGGACCCTGCTCAAAAGCCTACACTCTAGAAATGGATTTTGTTCTTGAGTTTTTGACTTGTGAAGTTACTGCAAAAAGATTAACTGCTGACATATTTATGTTCCTTTTGGAAAATCCAGTTTCTTGAGAAAAATAACCATATGGTTTTCATAACATATACATGCATACTATAGTTTTTTTTGCACCAAAGGACAGTTTTCTGCCTCTTCTAGAGAAGAATGCATATTAAAGTGCACTTAAGAAAAAAATGTAATGTAGAAACTGCATCCTTGTAACCTTGAAGCAGTCAATCAATGGCAGGAAAGCACTTTCATTGAATGGGAGTGATTTCCACACATGCCCACGGGGATCAGAAAAAAACCCTGCCCACGGTGTTCCAGGGAACTTTTTGGAAGCATGCATGGATATCAGTTACTGATTGTCTAGTTTTCTTCACTGATCCCATGCTGTATTGGTCTCCCTTTAACACAAACACAAAAAAAGAATTGGCTTCTCACCAAATTGGGAGAGTGCAGAAAAGTTGAACATGTCAAGACTGCTTAGGCCCTTCGCTGAGTCTGCAAGACAATACCCTCCCCAATAACAACATGTGACAAGCAATTTGGGGTAAGGCAATTGGCAAGAGGGAAGTAGGTGCATTTGCACAGATCCCCTAGTGGGAAGGGACCCCAATTTCTGCTTGCTATTGTCTCATTTAAATACTTACCTGGACTGTGCAAAATCACAGCAAGGGTCCTGAATTCATAGGACCAAAGGTCCATGTCTATGGGACCCTGAAATGTCAATATATATATATGTATATATACTATATATGTATTTAGGTATCAAAGTCAGGACAACTTTGTTAAGGAATGTGGCTAGAAACAGGGAGGGATTGTAATCTAGGCAGGTTTCAGCTTCAGAGAGCTGTGAGATGGCAACATGGGAGCTGAGATGAAGGGCTATGCTGCAACCGCACAAGCATTGATTATCTCCCCAACCTTGTCCCCTAGTAGAAAGGAAGCTGAGGACCCAGGCATTAAAGAATGACTTAGTTAATAATCAGTTGGTTAATGCACATGGTGAATCATCTCATTGAGTTTTGAATAGCTTTTAAATTTCAAAAGTTTCAGAGTAAATTAATTTAAAAAGTTCTCGATATATATATATGTATATATACAGTGTCTGTGTATTACAGCAAAGGAGACAGTAAGAGAGAGAGCTATCCATGAATATCTATATAATGAGAGAAATGCATACACGTATAATAAAATAGACAAGCCTGCGTATGAAAGTGATCAGCGGGATTATGACAAATGATTTGTCTCTCCTCTCTGCTGTATCACGAAAGAGAGAACCTAGGAACCTATTATGTGCCTTCTCTATACTGTATGGTAAATAGAGAATTATCCATTAAAACAGCTGGCTCCTCCTCTCGTGTGTGTATGAGTGACTGCGCGAGCGTGTGTGCGTTTTTATTAGTCCCTGGAATGAAGTGATAAAGTACACCCTGAGTATTATAGTTGATCTCACCTCCTGCCCTAGGCTTTGCAAATCTTGGGAAAGATTATAGATGCATGGTGCCTCGTCTGATATTTGAAGCAAGAATACTTTATAACTGAAATCTGTCTTCTCCGGGGGATGAAAGCCAAACAAATTTAAGGATTAAATCACACAGAGGCATAATCCCAGAGGAAAACCTGTTTCAGTTATTATGATTATATTGTGATGAAGGCAGAGCGGTTGTGAATACCATTGCAGCAGGAGAATATTTTTTTTTAGCTTCCGAATGGTAGATTATAAGACATTTTTCCCATGAATAATAAACTTACTGGTTATAGTCCTTTCCTTTTCTGCATTACTTTCAGAATTACACACACGCGCATGTATGTGTATGTGTGGCTATATATATATATATATATATATATATATATATATATATATATATATATATATGTGTGTGTGTGTGTGTGTGTGTGTGTGTGTGTGTATTTGTAATAGGCACAATATGTGCAGCATATATTATAGACTATATCTCTCGTTTTCTATGTCTTAGCTGTCCCCCTTTGCATTTCAGTCAAAGGGCACATAGTAAAATCTTAATTAGACATTTATATGGGATTATATATGAATTGTGTTTATAGAGAGTTGAGGGTTCATAAATATGTATGGGAAGCCTGCCAACTATAGAAATAGATTAATAAAGTTACAGCGCTCGGATCTTGAAAAGCTGAGTGTTTCCCTTCCCCCAATGTCCCCTGTCATCTGTGGTCTGTCTCCACTATCCCGCTTAATGCATGTTAGGGAGGTTTTAGGATCCACGTATTCAAAGCACAGGAAGGCTGCATAGTGACCCTTATTCTATGAATATGTGAAGTATATAGGACTGTTACAGCAAAAGGGTTACGTGTTTACCTGTAAAAAAGCTGAGCCAGTCAAAAAATATCCATACAAGGTGTGGTTTATGAGAAGCTTTTGTGCCTATGGGGCATTAGACCAAGATGTCCGCTACAAAGCCTATGGCTACCTGCCTTCAGCAACAAGGGAAGCAGAATTCATGTATATCAGTTCTCTACTCATTCCTTTGCCTATACATTAAGATTATGCACTGTTTTGAAAGCATGTGTTTTTCCTAGCAAGGGTGCATCTACAGGAACGCAATGCCATTAGTCGACTGCCTCTTGATATTAACACATTAAAGCTTGGCAGCCAACAAAAAGTTATATAATTTCCATATCTCTACATGAAACAGTATTAACTGTTTCCATTTAAATGAGCTAGATCGCTAGCGGGCCCCTAGCATTGTTGGGATGTTATTCTGGTTGTCAGTAATTTGATTATATATCACTATATTTTTCTTTTTTTAAAGGAACACAGGAGAATGTGAAGACCACAACATGTCTTTGAAATGGACATCACCTGTAATTACCTTTATCTGTAAGTGCTTTGGGCACCATCTATACTCTTTTTTTCATAGAAGCAAAGCCCAATAAAGCATACATTCTCATTTACACTGTTCTGTACCTTCAGAATCCTTCAGAGAGAATTTATCATCAAAATGCATACTCATATTTACTTATAAAAAGAATTAGGCTTTTTAATGTCACTGACGCTGAAATGGTTAAAAGAAAAATACCATAATGAAAAATGGTGGTTTCTTGCTAGTGGGACTTGCTGTAATTGTGTTGGACCCTGTCTATTTTTCAAAATGAAAAAAAAAACGATTAAACATAATATACCGTGATATTGTCCAATGCTTTTTTTACAGCATTTATCTCTACCATTGACCTAAAACCGTGTCCATAGATTATACAGTACCAGAGAACCAAGCAACGCCACCAAAATCAAGTTTACACCACATTTTATTTTTTTCTGAATGAGGTAAAATTTTCCATAATTAAATAATTATTTCTGGGAAAAGTGTGATGTTTTAACAAAACTAAGTATTATTTTTCCAACGCTGTGTATCTTGTAAAGCAGCATACATTTAGTGAGGAACTTGTTATCTTCTACTTTATTGGACTGAAGAGCTTCATGACTTCACATCTTAGCTCTATCTTAGAGCAATGTAAGAACATGTATGACAAATATCAAGGTACGGTAGTGGATATGCAAATTTATTTCAATACACTTGGCTGGACATATGTTTTAGTAAACAACATAGAAGATGGATCATGCAAATACATGAAGAAAAGAGTGGAGATAAGACTTTGTTGTTTTTTTTATTATTGAAACTGTGTTCGATGCTACTCTATAAGCTTTTAAGAACTATTCAGAAGTTCTGAAGGTTTAATTTGTCGTAAAAACATTTTCCCCAATGTTTGCCCCGGATATGATTAAACTAAACATCCATAATGTAGCACTGTGTTATATCGTAAAACATATAACGTGAATATTACATACCCCATATCGATTCATATTCATATAGATTTTGGACAGGATACGTAACCTTTATTGCAAATGAAACACACGCTGGACATTGCAATGCAAATGGAGACGTGTCATTGATTAGCATGCTGTAAAACATACGTTTCTGTATTGAATTCTGTGTTATGGCTTCAAGGTCTGTTAGCTCAGTCAAGTTGTCATTGACAATTAAAATGCCTAAGGGAGATTGGATATTGCCTCCAATTAGGCTAGCAATCGGCTTTCACACTTCATTAGTATTAAGAGATACCTTACCCGCAGAACAAGAGATATACAAATGTGCAAATTATCCTGGAATTCTGGGTCGTTATATATGCTAAACTGTTTTGACCAACTTAGTTCAGTATTCCAATATTTGAAAGATGTAGTTCTCTTAAATTTGCTAATACAACCTATTGACAAACATGGCGTTAAACCGAGTGACTAATAACTTGACTGTGGCCCTAACATACTCAAAGTTCTTCAATATCTCTGAACATCCCAGGAGCAGCTACTAAACAGAAGCATTGTTCTTACTGTGATTCCAACAGACATAAGTTCTTATAATCACCCATCATGATGGCTGAAATACAAGTCAACATAACCATTAAGTATATCCATTTGACTCATTTGAAATTATTTACATTTTTCTGGATTTTGTATCTAGACTTATGAGCGGCCTGTTGAAAAATAACTACATTTGTATGTTTGAAGGAAGAGAAGGGAAGGTAGCTATTACCCTGGGATGCTATGTCTGTGAACCGATCCAGTATTATGCCAGTCCTCAAGCTAGATGTGCCCCCATGTGCAGCTCACCTCACTTCATGCACGGCTAGCCTCCACATGGCTAACCCTGACACTTTGTTAGGGGTTCCAGGATGTTCCCTGGTAAAGGTGTCATTGAACTAGGTCAGTTACAAAATGATTATCTTGGTAAAGGAAAAAAATGAACTGCTGACAGGGAGCTTACAGCATCCAACCCTCATGTCATGTTTTCAGAGTGATTTGTTGGAACTTCATTTTTATTTTTTTATGATTGTTGACAGCATGTTGATATAGTGGGGTTATGGTGGTTACCGTGATTCTGAGTTTGGAAAGTGGTCTTATTACCTTAGCAACCAATGAAATTTTTGATATATACAAGATTCACTTATATAGCTGTTAGCAGACTTGGATGTTTTAAAGTATTGTTTAATAAAAGGTTAAAATGATTAGAGGTTTTGATTATATAATGAATACATTGAGGTGCATGAACATGGAAAAAATGCATTAGGATCTTGAATTTATTAAAAATAAGATCAATCGCATACTCGCTACCTGTCCCGATTTTCCCAGGACGGTCCCAGGAATTGGGAGCTTGTCCCAGGAAATCAGCACCGGCTCAAAATTAAGGGAGGTCTGTTCATTCCGACCTTTGCTTTAGCACTCCTTAGCACTGTGTTCTGGCGATTGATGCTGAGTGTTGGGATCTGACATCAAATGCTGGTGCTCAGCATGGAAGCTGGAAGAAAGGTTAGAGTTGGAGAGAAAGGAGAGAAATGGAGAGAAGATGTGAAAAGATGAGAGATACAATGAGAAAAGGAGGATATAATAAGAAACAAGAGAGAAGGAGGTAAGGGGGAAATAATCAGAAAGGGGGTGATAGGGATAGATTAAGATAAAGAAGAGAGATAAAAAATGGGAAGGGTAATAAGAAAGTTTTTTTGAATTTTAAAACAGCATGTATGTTAGATCAAGTGTAAGTCTAAGGGCAAGTAAGCATGTGGCTGCAAGGATAAGTGTAAGTCAGTATGTTTGTGTGTAACAAGTGTGAATGTGTATGTATGTGTGTATGGTCAGGCATTGGTAAGGGCAGTGTATATGTGTGTATATGGGCAGTGTATATGCAGGCATTTGCAAGGGAAGTGTATATGTATATGTGTGGATTTTGACAGTCTATTTACATTACTGTTTTGGGCCTTAAGGGAATAGCACTGTAACACACTTTTAACCCAGTAGCACTATTAAGAATTGTTTTAAATAAATGAGAATTGTTCTTCGCTGGGTCCAGAAACTGTGACCATGTCCGCCATAAACCTTGTCCAGGCCTATGCTTTAGTTAAAATCTATTTGTTTGTGCCAGCGTACAGCCACCCGATCATCAGCTACAGCCTGCAGGACTAGTTGGGAGATCGCAATCTCCCTCTAGTCGGCTCAACATTAGGAAGCTTTACAGCTCCCTCATCACTACGCACCGGCAAATAATGCCGAGCGCGGGGATATGACGTCATCCCTGCACTCAGCAGTTTAGCCTGCACGTAGTGATGAGGGAGCAGTAAAGTGAGGTCTGAAGTGTCAAGCCTCGTGCTCCCACCACAGGATGGAGGATGGAGGCTGAAGAATAAAGGAAGAAGGAAGAGAGGTGGGGAGAAAAGGGTATAATGGCAGTGTATATGAATGTATGTGTTTGTAAGCTTGTGTGTGTGTATGGACAGGTGTGTGTGTGTGTAAGAGCAGTATAGGTATTTGTAAGTTGTGTGTAAGGGCAGTGTATGTGTATATGTGTGTGTAAGCACAATGCACGTGTATATGTGTGTGTAAGGGCAGTATATGTTTATAGGTGTGTGTAAGGACAGTGTATGTGTATGTGTGTATTTATGAGCAGGTGTGTGTAAGGGCAGTGTATGTATATGTGTGTGTGTAAGGGCACTGTACGTGTATATGTATGTTTATGGGCAGGTGTGTGTAAAGGCAGTGTGTATGGAGAGGCATGTGTAAGAGAAGTGTATGTGTATATGTGTGTTTATGAGCAGGTGTGTGTGAGGGCAGTGTATGTGTATATGTGTGTGTAAGGGCAGCGTATGTGTGTGTATGGACAGGTGTGTAAGGGCAGTGTATATGTATATGTGTGTGTAAGGGCAGTGTATATGTGTGTGTGTAAAAGCAGTGTATGTGTATATGTGTGTTTATGAGCAGGTGTGTGTAAAGGCAGTGTGTAAGGGTCCCGGGAGGGAGGCTAACATTAGCCTTTGTTTAATTAAAAAAAAAAATCTGCTGTTGTTGACTACTCTTCCAATGATACTCAGTCAGCATTATGGTGGACACCTGGCTGGCTGAGAATCATAGGAATTGTAGTTCACAGGTAGCATCTGCAGCTTTACTGTTGACTGCACTTCAGCAGTATGTCTGGCTGAGCCTCATGTGAACTGTAGCTAACAGCAGATAACATGACAGGTGTTAGTTGTGAATTTAATCTCCCACGATGCCTAGGCATGTGGACACCTGGCTGGCTGAGCATCATGGGAATTGTAATTCACAGCTAATATCTACTGCTAACTGCACTTCCCATGATGCCCAGCCAGCACTTTTTTTTTACTTTTTGAACTTTATAGATCTTATGGCTCACGGTGACATCCATGGGGTCCATGTATTTATTTTTTATTTGATTGTCTTTTTTCGTGGTCATTGTGGGCCACTTCCCTTAGGACATAATAGAACATCTAAACACTGTGAATCGGTTAAACAAGTGAATATTGGCCTCAGTGGAAAAACAGAAGGTTGCATATGCAAGCATTTAAAACTGACAGATGGTAACAGGCTTAAGCAAATGGATAATAGAGCAAAAGTGAATCATTAGTAGCTAGGGCTTCTCTATTTCCACTAATATCTTGAATAAACTGTGGTATAGGCACTGCACAAGTTCAAAGATAACTTTCTGTGGGAGATTAGGGAGATATGACATCATAATGCGTTAATCAGAAATTTTAGAGGTGGACCTTCAGATCTTTTGGATCAATAGATCATATTATGCGTTTTAGTCCCTTCATCATCTCATAAGATGTATTATTCAAATGCGAGATAACAGAGTATATAGCTAGTACATATAGCCCACTCTACTCATTTGCCTGCCCAGTAATTGAATACTACTAAAGGTAGATTCTCCCTTCCATTTGAAATAAACACATTTGAAATACCATAACCAGCTTCAGGGGCCCATGATGTCCCTTTTACACACAATGATTAATACACTAAACTGGGAGTTTCCAGGAGAGTTGAATACTTTGCTATAAATCATGAAGACAAACCCTGGTGAGCCTCTCCTTCAAGAAGGGCAGTATTCACCCTACATAATATAATTATATCTAATCCAATCAATAGTCCCACATTAATTATTAACCTTATTGAAGAATTTGGCTAAATAAAATGATTGCAGGAGAAGCTGGAGTTTCCCTTCATAATGCATAGTTTAAATCGCCGCACCTGTGAAATTGAGATTTAGTGAAAAGAACTCACGGGCTGACATTACGTCAGGGAGTTAAAGCGTTCAACTCTCCTCTCAACTCCCACTTTAGTGAATGCACTTTGGTCTAAATGATGGATGGAGAAGAAGGAAAGAATTTTATTGTAACCTACCCAGTAGACTGCATTTCATAACACAGGCTGAAAGGAAGCCTACATTTGTTTTTATCTTCCAAGGTCTGCTATAAAAGCGATTCTACATCAGCCGTGGGTCTTACCAGGTTTAACCTGGAATGGTATTTATTCAGGCTGGGTTATAAAAAGGCATTGGTTCAAGTAGTTCCTATAGGTTAATATCCTTAATCGGCTATATATTGTAACACTTGCGGGTTCTGCTGAAACAAAAATTAAATGAAGAAAAATTGCCCTAGGATGTCTGAACATGGACAGACCATCGTAAACTCCACCTCTGGATTTATTTTATAACCCCTATGTAAAACGCTGCCCTTAATTGGACGAACGCACATTTGTCCATCCTGTGACTGTCTGACCTCAGCCTAATAAAGACACCATGGCTTAGTGTCTTTGTGTCCCTGCCACTAGCTCACGACTCACGCATTTTATTTCTTTTCTAAGCTCTGTTTGCAGATACCGTCGGGTCTCTACAGAGTAATTTACTGGCAGAATCCCTCCCCGAATCCAAGCTGTAAAAACAGCTGAGAGCGTAAATAATTCATGCAGACAATATGACTTTTTTATGTAAATTTGGTGCATTAACCCTCTATTATAATGATGGACTGCAGATATGGGGTGATGCCGGCTTGGTAAGAGCTAATGGATGGGCGCCATAAATTCACTGCACATTTTATTGTGTTGCTGGAAATTGTGCCTTTAGGCACCGCTGTTTACTTTTATGTAAAACTCTGGCTTTCCTAAATATTACAAATATTTTACATCCGACTCTCCAGTTTTTGGGCTTAGATTCATAAGAAAAAATATAGTAGAAATCTTTTGTTGCTTGTTCAAATGCATTATAATTAAATTGGTCTTCGTGCTGTCAATATTCTCCGTCTATTCTCATTCAAGGACAATAATATTGATTTCTGAAGGCTATTTTTTTAGCGATGTAAAGCAGTACTGCACATTGGGGTCTATTTATCTAGTGTATTTAAAGGTTGTCTTTCCCCAGTTAAAATAAATATTCTCACTTCTTAGTAATCTTGACATGTTCAAAGTGAGCTTTATCAAGAATCCTTGTATTCCAGAAAAAAAATTGTATTTAAGTGTGCTTTAGTGCAAAATCTAAAAACAAGGTTGAATTTACCCCTGAATTTTTTCTTGAGATGAGAGTTGTTTCTTGCTTATCAATATCCAGCAATATAAAATAAAGAACAAAAAAATTAAATAATTAAATAGTGTAATATTGCTTCAGTTCAATAGTTTTACTAGTGCCCTTATTACTCACTCTCATATTCACCAAGTTGTAGTCATATCACAGAGAAAGAACTGCCAGGTATCAGGAGTGGATGTCCTAAACTTTGAGGAGATAAAAACCATAAGTAGGTCGGGCTTGATTGCTCCTAATATCTTTGTCATGGAGCAGTTTCTCAGTGGTCTACCCTTTCTCCATGGTGCCCAGTGGGATCTCCATCCTCACACGCTCGTCTCCACTACTCGTTATCTCCCCGTGGTATAATGTATTTTGTTAGTCTGATTGTATCTGTTTATTGTATGTTACGGTAAAAATGCTTGACTTTGTTAATTATGAAACAGACAGTGTATGTTTTTTTGTGATAATTAATATTTTATATGAATGAAATGAAACACAAAACTTAATAAAGAATTATAAATATAAAGTAAAACATAAGTAGGAGCTTCAAAGATTTCCCCCGCAATATTGTGAGAATTTGTTCGAGATCCAAGGTGGCTGTTGCAACATTGCAAGACCATCTCTGTGATCCAAGATGGCTGCCAAAGCTCTACAAAAGCTGTTTCACCCAGAATCTTGATTTTTTTTGTGACCACAAGCAACTTCACAGTTTCCCGGGCCAGGGCGAAAGTGTCACAAGGGCAGTGCTTTAATTCAAAGGCTTGGGAAGGCATGTTCTTCGGTTTGCTTATAGTACTCCTTGGGTCAAAGATCTCTCTCCAAGGAGACATGAATATAGATACAAGTGCTATAAGTTAATTTAGTAACTTATGATATTAACATGGTTTACTAGCCTTAAACAGTTTTGCTGATCCTTAAGTGGTGATAAGACCACTTTCCAAACTCTACACCAGAATCATTGTTAATACATAATCCCCAGTGCTCCCTGCAATACAGTCTCAACTGCAGAAAATGTGACTACCATGTAGAATATCATTGTTTCTTTACTCTCCAATGACTACCCAATCCCATCTTAAACATCAAAAAACACTTTATTTTTAGTGGTACAATCTGGAACAGTTATTTCTGTATTTTTCCGTGAGTATACAGTAGTTTATGACCCTTCATAAAAACTAAAAAAAAGAGTTCTTTTCTAAAAAAGAGGTCACAGAAGTTTACCTAGCTGTACATCTTTTTTCATATGTTAGTCAAATAAAAGACCTAATGATATTCATCTGCATTTATATTTTAAGTATGAGATTTAAAATACAGTATTTTTTAAAATATATCTTGCTTTTTTCCTTTTTTAAACACTTCTAAATTTGCATAATGTTTTCAAACAGCTGTATATTAGCCATTTGTGTGTGTTCTAGCTGTGTTATCTTAGCCCAGTCTTCGAGACAATCATTTTAACTCTGTGTCATATTGCCTGTGGTAAACAACAAAGTGGCTCAGTCTTAATTACTCGATTGGGCACAGTGACTAACAAAAGTCTATGGAGGTATGGACTTCATAAGCATTGACACAAAGAATCAGGTGATGGTGGTGTCTGAAGAACTCAAAATATCACTAACAACAATCCTAGCCTCCAGGTCATCAGATGAAGAAAGTTTACTGGACCAAGATGAGAGGGAACCTTCCAAACATACAATCTAACAGCAGATAAGAATTCAGCTGATCTAGTCTGCCTGTTTTATTCCTGATGTAAAGACTCAGACCCTAATCAGTCCTTCTCTTGTCTTTATGTCCGTCCTGTGGATGTTTAAATCCCCTCACTGCATTAGCCTCTACCATTTCTTACATCTAAACCTTTAACCCTCTAGATTTAGATGATGACCTCTTGTTTTAACATTTCCCCTCCTTTGAAATAAACATCCCTCCTGGACTTTGCTAAATGTCTTCAAGCACTTAAACGTTTCTATCACTTCTCCCCTCTGTCATCATTCCTTCAGGCTATTCACATTGAGCTTCCTTAGCCTTTCCTGATATTTTTTATCCGAGCTTATGTCAGTGCTACTGTACACGGCACTGTGTTTTATGGCAAATATTTCCTCTGTAAAGGAAACCCATGTTTGCTTCAGTAATGTGTTATTGTGTGTGGCAACCATTTTTATTTTAATTCAACATGAATATCCATGTCCTAATGAAAACAGTGCAAATAAACCAAACTGAAACTATATTGGGGCAAAATAGGTGACTTTTACCACTTGTCACGCAATTGCCCATTTTACAAACCCTTAGTAGTGATCCTGGGGAGAAAAAACCCTTTGTATGCATTTTTACTATCTGCAAAAGAATCAGAGTTAACCAACACGCTGATGTCCAGACAACTTCTGTAGAATGCATGGAAAGCAACAGTTATGATGGTCTTAGGATGGTTCAGAGTTGGAGACTTCCATCGTCTCTCTAGCTCTGCCACATGCATAGTAAAGATAAGAATAATAATAATAAAAAACCTCTGTGATGGAAAATACGTCCTAATTTAATACAACTAAGTACAGCACTCTGCATATGAAAACTAGGTACGCTTTGAAAAATGACTGAAAACACAGGTTTTAATGGAATGTGTTGACAAGTGTGAAAGTAAAGTCCCCCCCCACACACACACACCCCGAGTCACCCTCCTTCTCCTAAGTCTCTGGAGTTTTTGCCATGACGAGCTGTATTAATGAATTGAATTAATTAAAAAAGCATTTTAAGATGAAACAGACTTTGGTCTCTAGGCACAGCTCTATACATTAGACAAGCATTATGGAAATTATGATGTAGTATATTGTGATGGTCTTTTTATAAATGTTCCTTCTGATCCAGAGATAGCAGTAATTTGGATATAGTGTGGTTTTGAAATTCATTGATTCCAACCTGTGCCATTAGAAACCACAAAGCTCCCTTTATTCTCCACTTTAGGTTCCCTCTTGATGGGAATTAATTGGCACTTATATGCGCTGCTTATTGACATGGAAAGTGAATCTGGAACTATACAGAAGAATAGATATCAATTGATAGATATACTATCCCGCGCTCTTGAATATCGTAACAGCAGAATAGAAGATCCCCCAATGTGTGAGAGCATACGCTTATACTAGAACTGTATGGGGGCTATTCACTAATCACTCAATGTTGCAGGAGGGATAACGTGCAGTAAATTCTTGGTGATGCAAAAACCAACTTAAGGGCATATCATGGTAAACTCACAGCATCCAAGGTGCAAAACACATGGCAAAAGTAAAACATTTTCTACGTGACTTAACTAGGTCTGGGGCAGCATGCAAACCTGGCCAACACAATAGATATCTGTGTGTATACCTACGTTTTAAAATGCATACTTCTACTGTAGATCATGCAAATGCACTCTGCATGTAATGATTCTATATTCCACAACTATTCTTACCTAATGGAAACAAGAACCAAAGGAGCCTTGTGACATAGTTACCCAAGCCAGACCTGTTGTACAGACATTTGGATTGTTGTTACTCAAGGGAGTATGAATTTTAGTGTTCATAATGGTGTGTATCTTTGTGTGTTTAGAGCATAAATGAGCATACATTGTTAAATATTCAACATCAATTAATTTTCAGGACAGCATTGTACCATTGAAAGGTTTTGCCCTACATGTGCTTTGTTCTTAGTCATAATTGGCACATTTATGGCACAATACTTTCTATAACAATAAGGATTTCCCTTACACATTTTCCATAAAATTAATGACTTACACATTACTCGCCTGTCATTTGCTTGTCATGCTATAACTTTTGGCCTGTTTTACCTCTTTGTAATGGGGCTGAAACCTTTGCATTTTTGTATGAAATAAATAAATGAATTATATTTTTTTCTTCTGATAGTGCCAATCTTATATTAATACATATAATCATGGAGTACAGCAGCATACTGACCTGAGCATCTCACTGTGCTGATTTATCTTTTCTTGTTGTTTATTTTTTCTGCTTTTTTAAGGTGTGCACATAAAAAACTCACCCCCTTCTCTAACAACATCACTTGTTTTAAGTGGTAACCTCTGTCATGTTCATTAGAATTGCTTTAGATCTGAAGGAGAGAGGAAAACTCTCGAAAGCTTGTCTTTGAAATATCATGTTCAATGTCCAATAAAAAAGGTATCATTACATACTTTAATACTCTGTTTTTTTAACATTGAGAAGTACCGGCCAGCAGCAGCGGAGGTTGTCTATGCGCATCTCGCAGACTTCACCGGCTGCCAGAGAGGAGGATCCCCCACAGCGCTGCAGGAGACCTGTATCCCCCTCTCTGGCATCCAGTGAACATCTGTGCGCAGACAACCTCCGCTACTACCCGACACTTCCGCCGGGGCTTCTATGATGGAGCACCGGCGTGACGTGATCTTCCGTGTATAGATTCCAGCCCAACGCAGCATGACATATAATCATAGCTTGAACACCAAGTGTGTGAAGGTTTTCTTTCATGTCCATGGATATAATAGTAGCCAACTTAACTAACACACTTACACATGGACAACCACACACACTTACACTCAGTCTAAAGCATCCTTACTCTGAAAGACACACCTTGTATCTTGTGCTTCAGAACAACTTGCATTAAGCGATCTGCTGTGCTACCTACCATGAGATCATGTGTTACGTGACTCCACTAAGCCCTGTCTACGTAAGCCAGAGGGCTTAAACTGGGACTCGGATCAGCCCTGTTTGGAGAATTAGCTCGTCCCTGAGGCAAAAAAGTTTCAGTTTTTTAAACCTACAATAAACAAATGAGTGAAATAGATAGTCTAAACACTTCTTATCTGCTGTCAAATTCTGTGTTACAAATTTCTAATTAAAACACACAGGAACATTTTGAATCCATAAACAAGTTTAGCTTGAGGGGAATCAACAAACATTTTGATTTATTCCTGTTTTTTCCCCCTAACAGTTATTACCATTTTCACACACATTTATGTATCTAATTTTATTTGTGGTTTTAGTATGGGATCACATTTAATTTCCTGTTTTTTTTAATAAAAATTAAATATTTCATATTTTTCTCTAATCTATAAATCAGATTGTGGCCAGCATTTTTCATTGTATATTCCATTGTAAAATAAACACTGTTCTTACAGTTCCACACTTTCTGTGGTATGGAAGATGGGTGATGTCCCACGTACATTGAGATCTTTCATTTTATCCGTTAACTGGTACTTTAGTTTTGAGCCTGGTGTGAGTCCTGCTTCTCTGCTCCATATGCCAGCTGAATTCTACAAAGATTTCTTTTTTGTGTGTGACCCAATAACCAGCCATATTACTCTAGTAAACTATGGTCCACTGAGTATGATTTTGTCCATTATGTGGTGAGCAATTGAGAATTCAGTCAAATTACCTTCACATACTTTGGATTGTCTACTGGCAGAAACCGATTCCCCTGACATCCAATAACCTTAGAAATCCCGATTCATTCGGCTGATTATTCTACATGTCTGGCAGCTTCATTTCTGTGAGGATGCCAGATTGATTAAGGGCCAAATACCAGATCCAGCTTGTTGGATGAAGGAGGAGAATTGACAACATGCCTTATGGAGAGAGGACATTTCTATGGATCACTGTGCCAGCAAAAGCACACATCCCAGTTCACTGCCATTAGAAGCCCAGTTAATAGCCAACTCTCAAACTATGCCAGAAGAGGTCTGCAAGCAGAAGGGTATTTTCCTCTTTGTGTTTGTGAATGGAATCAATGTCTAGAGGGGAAATTAGTTGTTTGGAGGAGGACGTGTATGTGAAACAGGAGGAAAAAAAACATACCTCCAAATTGTCCCTCTTTAGGAGTGACAGTGTCTCTTTTGTTCTCAAATCCCCCAAAACCTGATGCCCCTCTTTTCGAAAAGCTCAGGATGTTTGCTGGGTATAAGTTGTACAGCTCTAAAAATCACAATAATGTATAGAAACACCAGGAAATGTGTGTATAAACTAAACTGTGTAAATAAAATACATAGCTATGTCACATAAACATTTTGGTAAAGCTCTAGCTTCCTGGCCACAATGCCTAAAATAAAATGGTCCCGCTTGACATTTAAAATGTTGGGTTGATGGCTGGTGGGATAGCAAGGATAGGCTACTAGTAAAGCAGGCCAAGAGTTTACACCCCCCAGCCTTGCTGCCCTAGGCTGAAAACAAAATGGTCCCATGGTAGCACGTAAGGCGTTGAATAGGACCGATCAAAATTCTTGTACTGGCATAACCATGAATAATAAATCTTCTTATGTCGTGGCCTCTCTGTAGCCTGGAATCAGTCATTACTGTTATAAAAAATATTTGGATCAGGAGTTCAGGACATGCAAGGTCCAAATTTGCCTAGAGTTGAAACAAAGAAAACTTTACAGAAAACCGAAATCATACAAAACAGTCACAACATTTTATGTTTGCTTGTTCGCTTAAACAATTTATAATGTTTGTTCCATGCACTAGGATTGCTGTAGATCTTTGCAAGGTAGTTTTTAATTCTAAGACGAACTATCTACATGTGGACACTATTTGTTTTATTTGAACCAAAAGACTTTAGCAGTATGGGACCCCTTTTCCTGAGATCAGTTAATCCTTTCTTGTTTGACACAGAAACTAACATATTTCCATATAGCCTATAAATATTATTATTTTTGCAGAGAGTTTCTTCACTTTTAAAATCCAGGATTCTTCCCAACAAGGTGCACCTATTTGAACGGTTAGATCCGGCAACAGCTTCTAGCTTCAGGACTAAGACTCATATTTGAACGCTAGTTTACTCTCCCTGAGGCCTGGGAACTATACAGCAATCTCTCTCCCAAATTTCTTCTTTACTTGACAAAGCCTGGGGCTTAGTATCTATACACGTGGCAGCTCCTATAACCTTTTCTCTACAGAACTGAAAAAATGCAGACATTAAAGAACAAGATCTCAATTGAGTGACCCATCTAAATATTCATTATTGTTAATGGTGGTTGAAAGTGTATAGTTTGCAATTAGGATTGTCAGATTCAAAATGAAAAAAATGCATGTTAGTAACTGCCCCCTAGTGCAACCATGGTGTCGTACCCACATTGTTTACAATATCTCACTAGGAAGTTTACTTTTAGACAATGGTTTACACTTGGAATTAGCATACAGTGTGCTGTGATCATGAGATCTACTCGTAAAATGTATGTGCATTTAAGCAATCAGTGACTGTTTTTTTAAATTTGTCATGGGAGTTGAATTGCACAGTTGTTAGTATGATTTTAGCATGTAATATTTATTTTCAGTTAAAGGTTTTCTCTTTTTTGACAAGTCATTGAGTCGAGCCCCAGGACAGTAAGCAAGATCAAGGTATTTTCTGCATTGTATACTTTTGTAAACTCCTCTACTGTGACACTTAAACACATTAACTGATGTTCTGATTCTGTACCGAACGAAATCTGTCATCATATGGCTTCATTTGCATATGTCATAGCGTAAGTATGCTTGAACAAAAACATAGTTTCTGTCATACCTAATTAGGGTCGTTCTTGGATTACAGAGCTCTTAACACCGCTTTGTGGTCTGAAGTCTTGTTTTTGCTGTAATACATTTTGTTTACTTGAGACAAAAATGAAATCTTATAAATCGTTTCCTTCCCAGGGAATTACCCAGGTAAATATACCATGCTAACATGTTACCATGAGTATTGGCTTGATTCCGTGTCATAATTTCAAGTGTACAAAGTGTAGATTTGTATGACATGCAGGCATGGGATGGCTGCCATTTTTCAGCCATATGACAAACTGATGCTAGAGGCGCAATAATATAGTTTCCTAAAATATTTGGCTACCATCTCCGTAGACAAACATTGGCAGTGTAATAGCATGTACTGAAGAGCTCAGTAACTTTAAACATGGTCAAAGGATCTCATCTTTTCCAGTCAGTTTGTGAAATGTTTGCCAAGGGTCCACTGTAAGTGCAACTATTGTAAAGTGGATGTGTCAAGAAGTTCAGTAACGAAGCGGTAGTCCAGACACACTAACAGAGTGGGGTTGTCATGTGCTGAAGCACGTATTGCATAGAAACCCCTGTCCTCTGTAGCATTATTATTATTATTATTTAATGTTTTATATAGCGCCATCAAATTCTGTAGCGCTGTACGATGGGTGGACAGGACACAACAAGTAGTATGTAACATAACAATTCGACTTACAGAGACAATAGGTGAGGAGGGCCCTGCTCAAAGAGCTTACAATCTACAGGGATTTAGGGTGTATTACACAATGGGTAAAAGTGTCGTTAGGGAAAGACCAGCCACACTAGTAAAAGTATTGCAGGAGAGGGACTGGGAGAGGTGAGCTAAACGAATATGGGAGGGCGTAAATGTGCTATGTTGTAAGCGTCCTTAAAGAAGTGGGTCTTGAGGGATTTTGTGAAGGAATAAAGGCAGGGGGAGAGACAGATAGGGCGGGGGGAGAGCATTACAGAGGATAGGGGCAGCCCTTGAGAAATCTTGGAAGCGGGCATGAGAGCAAGAAATCAAAGGAGAGGATAGAAGGAGAGACTGGTTAGGAGTGTACGTAGAGATGAGTTAGGAGATGTAGGGAGGGGAACCGCTGTGAAGGGCTTCGAAAGGAAGAGTGAGGATTTTGAAATGAATCCTGAAGCGCACAGGCAGCCAGTGAAGAGACTGACAGAGGGGAGAGACGTTAGTAAAGCGATGTGAGAGGAAGATAAGTCTGGCAGCAGCATTCATGGTGGATTGTAGAGGGGTGAGACGGTTAAGAGGGAGACCGGCTAGGACAGAGTTAATAAGGGCATGCTGTGTTAGGAAGAGACGGATGCGGGCAATGTTTTTAAGATGGAGACGGCAGTTTTTAGAGACAGACTGAATGTGGGGATGAACGTAAGGTCGCAGTCAAGGGTGACACCAAGACAGCGCTTCCTGTTACTCACTGAAGAGTTCCAAACTGTCTCTGGAATCAACATCAGCATTATGCATCAGAGATTCATAAAATGGGTTATCACGGCCAAGCAGCTGCACACAAGCGAAAGAACACTATGCACAATACTAAAAGTTAGCTCAAGTGGTGTAAAGCACCCCCCCTGTAGCAGTGGAAACGTGTGATCTCTAGAAGTATGATGGGTGTATCTTGGTTTGCCAGTGAGAACGCTGTCTACTGGAATGCATAGTTCCTTTTGTAAACTTTGGTGAAAGAGGGATAATGGTCTGGTGTTTTTTTCAGAGTTTGCGCTAGGCCCCCTTAATTCCAGTAAAGGGTAATGTTAATGCTTCAACACACAAAGGTGTTGTAGACAATTGTGTTTTCCGACTTTGTGGCAGTTTGAGGAAAGTTGGAAGCGTGGCATTGACCAAAATGTCTTGGTATGCCTCAGCATTATGATTTCCAAACCCATGAAAAATAGCCCCATACCATTATCCTTCCTCCACCAAAGTTTACATTTGGCACAATGCAGTGAGGCAGGTAAAGTCCTCCTGACATTAACCAAACCCAGACATGCCCATCAGAATGCCAAACAGAGAAGTGTTATTCGTCACTTCACAGAACACATTTCTACTACTCCAGTGGCAACGTGCTTTTTACCACTGGATCCAACACTTGGCATTGTACTTGATGATGTGAGGCTTGCGTGCAGTTGCTCAGCCATGGAAACCCATTTCATCTGCTGCACAGCTTTTTACAGTTGACCGTGGAATATCTAGCAAGGATGAAATTTCATGAATTGACTTATTGCAAAGGTGGCATCCTATCAATGTCCCATAGTGGAATTTACTTAGCTCCTCAGAGCGACCCATTTTTGTTTTCACAAATGTTTGTAAATACAGACTGCATGACTGGGTGCTTGAGTTTATATACCTGTGGAAGTGGGTCTGATTGAAATACCTGAATTCAACAATTAAGTAGTGTGTCCCAATACTTATGCCCATATAGTATACAGTTGTGTGAAAAAGACACCCTCTTTGAATTCTATGGTTTTACATATCAGGGCATAGTAACAATCATCTGTACCTTAGCACATCTAAAACAATTGGTAGGTGCAACCTCTGAAGAAAAACAACATATGACATATTACACTGTGTCATGATTTATTCAACAAACATAAAGCCAAAATGCAGAAGCCATGTGTATAAAAAACTAAGTACACTTTATGTTTAGCTTGTAGAACCACCATTACCAACAATAACTTCAAGTAATCATGGTTTTTATTTTGTCTTGATATGTAAACACATTGAATTCCAGTAGTATGTACCTTCTTTTTTACGTAATTGTACATATAGTTTTGCTTGCAACCTTTTTTCCTGTGTGCTCTTATATGCGGCCTGGATCATTTAAATATGTAAAGATAATAAGATTTATCTCCAATTACTAAGGGACCTATTTCAGAATTTTAAAAATTATATATATATATATATATATATATATATAGTTTGATCCAATCATATATATTTTTATGGAGTGCTATAATCTAATGTGGGACAGCAGGAACAAAAATGCTGCATGTGTTTTACCTCATTAATAAATAAGCATATTTTGCCTCTTAAGTCAGATGCGTCTCGCAACCGCAAGAGTGGTAATTAAATTAAATATTGATGAGCAATGGTATGTATGTGCAGAAGATTCCTGGGTAAAAGGCATTGCCAGATCTAATTAAAATCGCACAGAAGTAGCCCCATTGGGGCTGTTTGTTAAACCTCCAAATGGTGATACCAGCAGAAGCGTAACTAGCACTTAACAACTCTAATTAATAGTAATCTAATTATATTTATAGAAACGTCTTTATTCTGGGCTTAGTTTGTGATTGGTTTGCGGTGGTTATTTGGTGATGGGACAGGAGAAACATTCAAAGACTGGCGAAGTATAAGAGGAAATCTGCAAGGTTACATTAAGAGAAATTTCTGGGGTCAGTAAACATGAGAACGACTTCTGTGCTGCAGTGGATAGCTCCAGATGTCTAGACAGTGGCACAATGGATTTAACTATGTCAGTGCCAGGAATTGACTATTTTAAGTTGCAACAATAATTCATTTGGCATTCTCTCTCCGTGTAGGTTCATTGGTGTATCCATAATAAATAAAAACAGAATTCTACTTCTGACAAAGAAAAAAATACTGAAAGTGGTAGCAAGTTTCTTAGTCTTTGGTATGTATACTCTGCGGAGGAGTTTTGATGGTGGTACTTTTGATATTCATCTAATTTAAGAAGTTTTTTGTTTGAACTTTCTTGTTTGGCAAATATACACACAATAATGTTTAGCTGAAACCACAAAGCAGAAAATCTGTTTAGAAAGTAATTTCTGTGGACACTAGGTAGTATTCTCGCCTGGGGTGCCATTTGGTCTAGGATTGCCCCTCGATCAGATCCACTAATGTGAACTTTCTTAACTTTTATCCTAAAGCATCCTCCTTAGTGTAGGTTTCATGATGTCTTCAGATGAGCACAGATGGGTCAACCTGTATCTGCCTTCCAGGTGCATTCTGTTTGATTGAGATGTCTGTTCTCATGTGAACAGGAACAGAAAAAGTGTACTGCTATGGGGGGTAACTGTGGAGCTGTCTACAGTATTTACAACCATTGAACTAAAACACACAGACATTTGAATTTTGTTTTACTTCCGTTACTTTGTGTATGTTTGTCCACGGTGTGCGCAAATCCCTAGAAAGCACAGTGTGACAATTTATCTTTCAAAATCAAGCATTCAGGTTAAATTATTTAACATACCACATGCAATGAAAGAGAAATAATTTTAATATCATGCACTTGAGCTATTTAACACATAGCCATAAACATCATTTTGATATAACATTTACACAGTAACATTTTCCATACAAACTAAACATCAACATTAACAACCACAGGTGTAGGTGTAAATTTTACACAAAACATTTCAGTTGAGTCCTCTGATCTTTAGCTATGACATGGTGACTAAATGTAACCGGATTTTTCACCACCAGGACATCATGCCTACTGCACTTAAGCCTCCAAAATTGCACACCGCAAGTCAGACCATACCTCACTATGCTCGAACTCCATCACTATACTAGGGTACAACACAGGGCATCACCCTAGAGGATGGAAATTAAAATCAACTATCTAGTGAGGGGAAACCTCGTATGGCTTACTCTTTTGATGGAAAAGCAAGTAGTCCTCTTGCGTAACCTCAAGCAACCTCCTCATCTTTCCACCGAGTCCAGACTATCCCAACAATACTCAACAGGGCTTGTGAGTCTGCTGCTTCTGCCTTTTTTGGAGTTCTCCTTCTTCTTGAGGTCTGCTCTTGATGAACAATGTTGAGAAATTTGGTGTCATATATGGTGACCAGTTTTACCATTGGCGATTTTCAGAAGGATCCTGCCAGCTTGACAACCCCTTCCTTTAAGAGATACATTGATAAAGATTGAATTTGAAGGTCATAAATGTTTTCCCTGACGACCCAAATACCCCTCACGACTTTGTTCACTAAAGTGGAAGATGACAGGAGGGTTTATAATAGATATGTGGTTTCAACCCAAATTCACTCTACATTCTAAAAGGCCCATCCCTCGCAAATATATCTGAAAGAATGGCTGTGCTTGACCTGCATAATGAGTAGTTCAATCAGTGAGGTGACTTTCCAGAATTCTCAATTATTCTAGTATGCGTAAGTATATAATTGTAAGTATACCATTCAAGCTCTTTTTGGAGCTGTTACTCACTAGGGTTAGCTTTTTATAATGTAATGTCAGTGAAATGAAACTACAACTATCTTGGCAGCTCTCTTTCTTTGGTGAGTAAAACCCAGCATTAATGCATCAGAATTTAGTTTGCGTTAGGGCATAACTGAGTAAACAGGGAAAAGGAACAATGCATCCATAGATGATGGTTCAAAATTGGGTAACCTGGTACCTTATTTTATCACAAAATCATGTGGTGGCATTGCTTTGTCGGTCTGGCATTTGACAAAATTAAAGATTTGTAGACCCATGTAACACTTCCAGGCTTTAAAGCTGTAACTGTCATTAAAGTGACAAATGGAAAATTGTCTAATGGAATGGGGGATTCTGTTTGTTTTGCTTTAAAGTACACCCCTTTTTTTGCTTGATAGCTGAACTAAATATACAATGTTCTAGTCAGTATATGTTAAACTAACACTACTTATGCAGCATACTCTTTTATCCATGTAAGAAGTAATAAATGGTATTTCCTTTTTTAACCAATTGCAGCCCTGGGTTCTGTTCGGTAAGATTTCCTATTGATTCCACGCAGCACATACTAGAATGTGATGACTAGTACTACCCAGAGGCAAAGTGTCCCTGGACATATTTCTTTCCTTTGTCAGCATGCATGAACACAACACGTCCCATAAACTGATATGCTTGCAGACACTGGTAAATAATTTACAAACATAGACCATTAATAAATTATTTGTATTTTTTATAATATTTACTATTACTATAATGTGTGTCTAGACTCGAGTTTGTGTGTCTGTGGAGCAAGAGGAAAAAGGTGAGGCCCCGCATATATAATAAAATGCATTATTAAAGATGTCTCCTACAATAAAATATATACATACACCACGACAATTGCAAACGACACCTTCTTAATGCTCTGCTTCTGCTGCGGGAAGAATCATTACAGTGATTAAACAAACATATTTCTTCTTCTTCAGTCCAATTAGAATATTTTAAGGAAAACTATATTTTTGGGAATGCAATTATAGCAGTCTAAATCTAGACATCACTCTTACTCGTGTTCTTTTGTTTAATTGACCACCCAAAGGCCTTTGTATAGTTTTGAAGATGTCTACGTTATATAGCAAAATTATAGCCAACATTGTGATGAATGTAAGCCAGGGAGCAGATTTATGGCCTGACACTGTCACTTCCCATGTAGATCCATCCTACCTGGAAACTTATTTATAAAGACAAATCTGGTAAAACATTTTAAACTTGCCCTTTTTTACCATAAAGATGTTCTTTAATGTGATTTGTGGGAAATAGTCTATTAGTGCCTATGGTCATGCCAGCACTTTGCACCGGAACTGTTCTTAATATGTGTATATGGGCATGCAGCCTGCTCAGCGGGGACAGGACAAAAATATATATACAAGTGCTAGTCATTTAGTTAACATTTTGCTCTCTCATTTTTTACTTTTCAATATAAAACTCCAGTTCACAGGAAGCTCTGGGTGCCTCTCAAGTGTTCTGTTTTTCGATAGGACCGTCCCGATTTTAAGGCATTGTCCTGCTGAGCAGAACCATTGGTCCATATCCTCCATTCTTCACTGGCCGGCCCAGGGAACTGTTATGTCAATGGACATCTATGACCTTGCAGCACCGACCTCCATCATAGCTCCAATGAGGCATCCTTGCCGTGTCCTTCCCCCTCCAGCTCTGCCCCTGCTCCTTTCAGTGCCACCTCTCCCTGCCTCCAGCCACACATCTGAAATGTTGGGGGGGTATGAACTCTGTGCTCACAAACATTTCCCCAAATGTTTTTCATTTTGTTCGTTATGTGATTATAAATGTTTGCTGTTGTGTTATTTTTGCTGATGCATGTTTAATATTTTTTAGCTCCCCAAACAATACTAACTTAATAACTGATTAGTAAGTGTGGATTTGGCTTGGTGCACACACACACACACACACACATGCATTCCAATATGAAAGTAGGACAAGAAATTGTTAAGAGATGTCCCGCTGCCTTGTCACTGGCTCGGTTCATTGAGGCTTAATACAAACAGCATGAAGTGCTCATTTCAGTTTGTGTATGCAGGCCATTCCCCTCATCTGTGTGCATAATAATGAGATGGTTAGACTGCTTCTACACCATCCAGACTACTGACTGGTGTCTTTGACAGACAGAGCATATGCGGTGAAGGGTGTACATGTGATACCTGCAATGCCTTTAAAGGGTTTTAAGGTATTTTGTCCTAAAAATAATTGATTAAAAATAATAATAATTGATTAAAAATAATCAAATCTTCTAAAAACTAGTTATTTTCACGTTCCACCTATTCTTTCCAGCATGTTCCTGCTCTCTTGCTGAAGGATGTACCTCAACAGTTATATGTGGACTAGCCTTATTTACTACCTCCCTCCGGGCAATATCCATAAATGGGAACTTTCTGGGCACTTATACCCGCAGACACGCTACAAAATTTTGTGAAAAGCCTTGCCAGAAGAGTGGAGGCTGTAACAGACACGAATGGAGGGCAGTTGGCAATTCCATATTACTGCCCATGATTTTGGAATGGGATGTCCAACAACCTCATATAGGTGTGATGGTAAGGTGTCCACATACATTTGGTCATATAGTATTTTAATTGGTAAACACTATTGCCCAAGTTTATAAGTGCATTAAACGGTAACTTATGTAAAACCTACATGCAATATTATATAAAATAGCACTAGATGTAATTCAGAGCTTATTTTTAGATAGTGGCACAATTTCACTAATTAGTTACTATAGTACCAAATTCGATAATATTTGTACTGTATTTCCCTGCTGTACTTTAATTGCCCTTTGAACCACTCTGTCTTCTGCCCACTTGCCCCTTACAAGCCTGGCATGCAATCTCTATTTTTCTCTTTATTACTCCTTCTCCCTCTGCCATGCATTCTGCTCTTAATAAGGTCTCATCATTCCACCGTCACAGTACAGTGCTGGCTGAGAGATGTTCTCTGCAGAGTAGGACAGATGTTCAGTGCACAGCCTGGATCCAGCTGCTTTTCCTGCTCATGGGAGATCTGCAACAGGTTAAATAGACAAAATGTACTATGAAAACACCATTTTATTTCTAAGCAGGTTTTTGCATGATCCATAGGACATCTGGAATAGAGCCGCAGGCTAATTTACTACTTGGCTCGACTCCTGCACCTGCTAAAGTAAAACGCCACGCTACCTTAAACGAGAGAATACGCTGATGGGTTCCTTCAGGCGGTTTGGTGCCTAATGATGGCAATTTGACTAATAAAACAAATTAGGCGCAGTTTCCTCTTCCTCTCCTACCCACAATGGATCAGGGGCAAGGATCCTGAACATATTTCTTGACAGATGTCTGTTGTGTAAATGTAACTAACTACCTGTCTGTGACTGAATGGCATCAGGTAGATGTCATACTGATGGCAGTTAAGTACTGTTAAGCGCACTGTGTCTGCCCATGCAGTACATGCTTACATGCTTTAGTTGAATCATTTAAGATAATATAACATTGTATGTGCCAAACTGTCCAACTTGTCCAACCCATACTACCTATGTCAGGAGGCCATTCTACAAATCCCTATTCTGTATTATGATAGAGCCTGTTACCAGGATTCTTTAAACTTGGGGCTGTGATCTAGCACTGGATCACATGATACCAATCATAGGGCCATGCAAGATCTCACTGTCTGGGTTCCAGGCAGTGATGTCACTTCCTGTAGCTCAGCATCGGGAAACCCGTGGGAGGAACATGCTCAGTAATAGAATAATGGTTGTGAAAACAAACTAGATACACTAATTAACAAAGTCTACTCCTTAATTGATTATATATGGATTTGTATAATAGACGTAATGTCTATTATATATTTATTACAATGTTATTTAACATAGTAATTGTTATTACAATGTTTTTTTTAAGTTCCTTAAATTCCAATAAAGATCAGACTCCTTTTATTTATTACTGGCTGCTAAATGTGTTTTTGGCACCACTGTGTTACAGGGCTACTTGACTGGGTTTGCCCCAGGGAACAAAAGTTACCCCTGCGTTTACACAAATAGGGTTATGAGTGTATGCAATATTACTGCACTTGGCTGATGAGCTTGTGTGGATGAGATATATATATATATATATATATATATATATATATATATATGTATATATGTATCCTATATGTATGCTTTCTATGTAGATTTTGTTTCTTATGAATTATTGTGGAATGTAACTCCTTTAATATGTGTGTACCCTGTATTATTTTGCGCACTTGAACATACATGGGCTGCACGTGCACATTGGATAAACCTACCTACTTTTATTATTTGGTTTGGCATATATATATCATGCATTATATCATGCTTGGTTTGCCTTGGTCTAGGTATCTATGA
Source organism: Spea bombifrons (assembly GCF_027358695.1). Taxonomy (NCBI): domain Eukaryota; kingdom Metazoa; phylum Chordata; class Amphibia; order Anura; family Pelobatidae; genus Spea; species Spea bombifrons. Next base: position 64,397,198 of record NC_071088.1, on the reverse strand, counting down.
ATAGCTTAAGTTGTCCTAAAAAGAAAAAGTAGGATTCCATAGTTAAGGAATAAACTGTAAAGTTGTTTCCTAAATCAAAGTATAGTGAAACTATGAAAACTTAATGTGTCCTGAATTCCATCACTGAAAGGGTTAAAAGGTGCGGTTTTGTCTACTCTGCTGAATTACACGTTTGTAGCATTAGAGCACCATCCCCAGTTCTCTTGAATCCCAAAAGTCTTTGATTCTTTACCCATTAACTCCTAAGCACTTATTTTTCTATTTTTTTACACTTACTTTTACCTTATTCATACCGAATGTCATAATTATATTATTGTTGTGACATTTAGCCTTTTCTCTTTCTAACGGATCCCTCAAAAATCTATTCTGTGTCAGACCCTAAAATGATAGTCTGATCAACATTAACCTCTGCTGAGATAGGCATCCTTTAGCCACTTTTTCACCAACCAACACTGAAGGAGTGTTCAGAGAATACAAGTGAAGCATGCCGATTAGAAGACAAACTGAAGCAAAAACTCTAATCCTTTAAACAGGAGTGATCCTTTAAGAAGTACCACCTAATGAACAACCTTAATCATCCCTTCATCTGGAAGGTCGCAATTAACGATACAACCTGACTTACCAAGGGCACCTAACTTAAGGAGCAGATCATCATCTCAACATCGTAAGTTATAATCAATAATTAAAAGCCTTATTAAAGTATTTCTGGAGTGTACTTGAGGAGAGAAAGAGTTATACTGCATTTCATGGTTAATTCAATGTCAATTAAGTGATTGCTAATGTCCCTCCAGCTATATCTTGTACGTTGTGAGGACAAGAATCAAAAGTGTTTTCCAGCTGCAGCAGACCTGGCGTTTCAATCACACAAGGCATTTGGCCGTAGGCTGAAAATCAATGACTGCAGACTTTTGATTGCAATTTTAGTAGTTGTTTTTTTTTTAAACTCCTCCTAATTGTCCCTAAATGATTTGCACAGGTGTTAAGGGTATTCCCTGTAAAGAGATAGCAATACCAAAGAAGAAAAAGATGAACTAGTAAAAGTGTTGGTCTAGTTGGTGAAAGAGCTGGGGAAAATACAAAGGTGGTCTGGCCAAGTTACATAATAAGAGTTGTAAGGTACCTACCTTCACTGTTTTCAGCATTACGTAATCCATTAAATAAAACAATCTATAGCTCAACTAATGTAATGTAAAATTTATTTAAATTAAAACTTTAACACAGGTAAGTTGAGATATGTGTCAGAAGGTGACAAAACTAGAATTAACAAATCAATTTCCTTTTTCTTCCCCTCACACTTACAACAGTTGCCACGCAACAACAATGAGCAACTTAACAATAGTGGAGAGGTAACAATGAGGAGGAAACAGTTGGTGAATGTAATTGTCTTTATTGGTATTAGATCTACATGGCATTCTTCACAATAGTCCTTAAATTGTCCTTTAAAGTGACAAATAAAAGGCAAATACAAGTCTTGGTTGCAAGGCCTGGTTTATGGAGAAGTGGATGAAGACAGAAGACACAGGTGAAAACAAAAGAAAGAAGACAAGAACAAGAACGAGCAAGAGAAGAAGCTACCCTGCAAGAAAGGAGACAGGAACGCGGAAGCTGTCAGCGGAACAGGTAGGGAGACATTAAGAATATCTTATCTTATATCTTATAGGCCAAACCCATAATTTAAAGATTTAAATTAGAGGGAAAGTTTGGTCTATAATATATATATTCTTGTTTCATGTGTAAACCCTATACGTTTTGTAGAGTTTTGCAGTGGAGCTGACAAAGGAAGTAAAGTAAGCAAGCAAGCAAGTGTGTAGATGAGATTATTAGTAGCCGTGGATGCGAAAGAAACGGTTAAGGAAGCAAAAGTGTTTTAGATAGCATGGCTGGCTGGCTCCACAAACACATGATCGTAATGCGGAAATTCAATATGTGGAAGGTGAAAATGGGACCTGTATCTGAGTATTTGGTGTGTTGAATGAGGTTGCATTTAAACTATGACCACACATGTAAGTATTTTTCTACCGAACAATACAGAAATGATCTTGAGAAGAGGCTTCCCAGGACTTAGCATGTGAACTTGCAGAATACCGTGCTACTCAGTTCACTAATAAGTGGGTCAGAACCAAACGGGAACTTGTTAACTCCAAAAGACACAGCTAGGTAGCGTTCACTACCATGTTTGTGAAACCCAGGAACTGCTGAATTCACTATGTTGATACAGCTGAGTTAGCCAGTATTTTCATTAAATTGCATAAAAATAAAAAGCAAGGCTTTACTAAATGATGAACTTTGTTTCATAATTGCTAAAGGCCCAAACTTTAGGAAATATGTCCACCTTATTACATGTTTATATGTGGGACAAATACAGGGAACAGCTCAGGCTTTGCTATTCTGACAAGTGGCTAACCAGAATTAAAGTAAATGTCCTTTAATCCCCTTGCGTCTTCTCAATCCTCAGGTGTAAAGTTTACTTATTAGAGGCTGCTTTCTTTTTAATCCTCCCATTGTTGTTCGCCTAATTCCTTTTGTGCTTCTCGATTTCACTTCATTAGTTTTACTGTCAAAATGCAACAAAAGTAATTGCTTTAATTCCAGGGTAACAGGCTGAGATGCTTCAGTCTTGACAAACACAATCTTTCAGCAGTTTAAGAAGCATTGTGTTAGTATATTTATAACCTGTTGTCTGAAGGGACTAGAATAGAATATGATTAGCGCTACAATTTACTCATAATTACAAAGTAATGGGAATAATTAAACCGCTTGGATCTCATTCTGCTCTGTGTATATCTATCTATTGATCTACCTCTGTACAAAGAAACGTTTCTTTAACAAGGATAATACATTAAGAATAGGCCAAAATTTTCAGATGTGCATAAATTAAACATATATTCAACCTATACTTAAAGCATATTCACATGCTGAACAGTAACATACCTGTTTATACAAAAGTGAGGGCTTGAGACTGAGAAGTATAACATATTACAGATAAATGACACTGGTAACACTGGAGGTCTCTCAAATACCACTGATTACATATCCTTCTTTTTGACCACAGTTGGCCCTCTGTTTTTGTGCATACTTATCGTCAATGTTAGCAGCTCCAGCCAGGTTGTAGCAGCCTTCCTCTTCCAAAGGGGACTGTGGCACTGCATAATGTCGGCAGTGCTGGGGAGACATGCAGCAACTTTGGGCTGGAATGGCCAGACTTTACTATTACATTTCATGCAAAAAAAACTTTTGTAGATGAAGGGGTAAGTGGGAGAACCAACGTCAATGATAAAGTAAACAGAGAACACCCAGCAGTGCTGGGGAGACTCTGTGTAGCATTGTTGGCCCAATTATAACATAGGTTATAAGTCTTTTTTCTTTATATTGAACTGGATAAATGGTAATCTCTTTACAATTATTTTTAATTATTCCATTTTCAATCATATTTACCTTCAAATATAATTCTACAGGAATGTATTTTTTGAATTTGACAATAATGGGACTGGCATAAGGTAATCGCTTCTCCAGTTTGTTTTAAACCCAATTTGACTGCATGATGTCACCTCTTGTGCTGCCTGAATAGAAGCGCGGAGGGGGGGGGGCTGTCACCTGATGTCACACGATCCTACACGCTTACACAACTATTGCCTTCTTTTGGATCAACAGCAAATAACAGATATGGGAAAGGCCGAACTTGATGGACGCATGTCTTTTTTCAGCCCATGTAACTATGTAAGATCGCAAAGAAAATCCTATTTTTATTGTTTACAGGATTGTCAAGGCTACTAAACTCTCTCTATTAAAGATTAAGCAATCACATTAATACAACTCCCATTTAAGATAATGCCAGATGTTTCATGGATATTAGATTTACTTCTGCGTAAGAGTCTTACTAACAGATACCTTTCCATAGCAGCTGTTAAGCAGCACAGGCAGAACAGGTCTATGGCTTCTAAACTGTAATTTCCTAGTTACTGCAAGAGTGATTGGTACAGGTAGTTCTCATAAAACATGCACTTCACAACCTAATTGCCGGCAAGGTACGCTGGCAGCCACTTGCAGTCAATGCTATGAAACATAATTACCTGAAATTACTGAGGATTGTCACTGGCACACAAATATTTGTATGAGATACGAAAGGACACAGTGTTAAGCCAATTGCTAGTCGAAAGGGCAAGGAGTAACCTCATATCAAGACATAACAGATAACATGCTTAATGAAAATGTGAGCAAGCTCTCCTTTATACAGAGTGGTGAATTTATTGAAGCATTAGAGGTCCTGCAATAATTACTAGTTTAAATGTAAAACTACACTTAAAAAGGAAACATACTTTTTCATCTTTGCATATTAATATTACAGGGTATATATATCACGTTTTGCAAAGCTAGGCACCTGTCAACCTGACTTTCTCACATACCCTTTAGGTAGTTGCAGCAGAATTAATTATATGCATATGGGATGTTTAATGATGATTTGGGCTGCTTCTTAGTATTCAACTGGACATGTGGTAGAAAGGGCCACCTTACTCTGCACCACATTAGTATTTGTGTGCAGTTATGTGCTGATTTAAGCTTTCTGTCAGGCATATTGTAAAGCATTTTCTCTTATAAAATTGTCAATGTCAACTGGGTCTATTCACTAAGGGTTAAGTGAGTGCCATTCGGGGCAAACTGGAGCAGGTTATAGAAAACATATTCATATTCCTAAATTCACTGAGTAGCAAATATTCAGTAAAGATTCAGGTGCTTATTCGAGTTAGAATGACCAGACTCAACTGAGATCATGTGCCCTTACATGCAAACACTTACGAAAAAAAAATCACATATTCACGAGCAGTAGTGTAAATAGGGGGGGCAGTCTGCCCCGGGTACCACTCATGACAGGGGGTGCCACCAGGCCGGCATCAGTGGTTCATCCCTCCAGAGATGGACTATAGTGTCCGCCTCTAGAGGAGCAGGCTCGGGTAGGGAGATCAAAGATCTCCCTCTAACTGGCTTAAAATCAGTCAAGGGAGAAGGAGGTCTGCGCTCGGCAACTGATGATGTAATATGCCGTCACACAACACTGAAGCCGCACCCACCACCTTCCATGGAAGGACACAGAATAAGAAGAGCCAAGAGGAAGAAGGAGGAGGAGGAGGAAAATGAAAAAAACTGACAGTGCCAGAGGAAAGGTAGGGAGACATTCAGAGAGAGAGGGAGAGAGAAAGGGAGGAAGAGTGAGTAAGTGAGAAAGCATTAGTAAGTGTGTGAGAGTCATGGGAGTTATACTGTACTATTGTCAATGACTTGTTCAGTGTATAGTGGTGGGAGTTATGCTGTACTGCCATCAGTGCCTGGCTCAGTATGTAGTGATGGAAGCAGGCCCAGACTGGGACAAAAAATAGGCCCGGGCATTTCAGACTGAGCAGCCCATTTTTATGAAAAAACATATATGTACATACATATACATAATACTTGGTCATTCAACATGGGAAGCCTGAAGCCACAATTTAGTGCGACTAATCCTTGAAATAAATATTATAGAGTAAATAACACAATACCTTATCTTTTACACTATTTCAGGTTGATTTCAGAGCCTTGAATGTTTTGTCCCCTGAAGTCACTACAAATTCAGGAGGGCATTTTATCTCTGGATTTCACTCAGCCTGCCTGTGGCCTCTTTGCCCCATAACAGCCTGCCTGTGGCAACTTTGCCCCCATAACAGCCTGCCTGTGGCAACTTTGCCACCAAAACAGCCTGCCTGTGGCAACTTTGCCACCAAAACAGCCTGCCTGTGGCAACTTTGCCACCAAAACAGCCTGCCTGTGGCAACTTTGCCAACAAAACAGCCTGCTTGTGGCATCTTTGCCACCAAAACAGCCTGCCTGTGGCATCTTTGCCACCAAAACAGCCTGCCTGTGGCAACTTTGCCACCAAAACAGCCTGCCTGTGGCATCTTTGCCACCAAACAGCCTGCCTGTGGCATCTTTGCCACCAAAACAGCCTGCCTGTGGCATCTTTGCCCCCCCCTTACACATCCATGCTATCACACACACATATTCATTCACTCGTTCACAAATATTTATTCACTAATTCACAGATAATCATTCACTCATTCAGATATTCATTCATACATTGATACTCATTAACTCCCTCATTCAGATACTCATAAATTCCCTCATTCAGATACTCATTTACATATACTTATTCACAAACATTCATTCACTCACTCCTTCACAGATACTCATTAATTCACTCTTTCATTCAATCTCACATACTCCATACAGCCTCCCTCACCCCCTTACCTGAACCGATGATGTACGCGCCGCTCGCAGACTTCTGCGGATCTGCACAGGGGAAGCAGACGTCACATGGCTCCGTTGGATTCCTGCGTCCCCCTGGCCGTGGAAGGAACGCTGCTCGCGCGCGTCTGCCAGGTAAGTAGCGGGTCCGGTCGCAGTTGCTGCGGGCTTAAGCGGCAGGTGCCCCTTTTGCCCTGCGTTAAGGACAGCCGCATAGGCCCAGTCAGTCCAGTCCACCACATACTCTGCAATACTCTGTTTTTTGACATCGTGTCTACTGGACTAATACAGCTAAAACCATTTACATTACAATGAAATAATTACAATTAGTTAAATAATAAAATATTTATAATATATATATCAATAGGTAACATGAAATGCAATCTGTAAGAAAAAATAACCAAAAATGTTTACCTTTGCAAATGTTGGCAAAAATTGTTGGTAAAATGGCTGCATGAAAAGTATCAGAATACCCTGAGTTGTCTTTTGAAAAATATGAACATGTTGGGAGTAATTCAGGGATTTTTAAAGATATCGGTGTTACAATGTTACTAACGCTAATTTAAAAAAAATGGTTTAAAAATAACAATACGCCACTTATTGCCCTATAACTTGCAAAAAAAAAACACAATAAAAGCCGCTGCAGCTGCCACGAAGGAGAGGGAGACCTTGCTCTGTCAGCCAGCAGCAGCCGCCATGGAGAAGAGGGAGACCCCCCTCCATTAGCCGATAGCCGCCACAGAGGAGAGGGAGACCCCCTACGTTAGTCAGCAGCTGATCCAGCCACCACAGAGGAAAGGAAGACATCTAACTGCCTTCAGATGCCATGGGAATCCTGGTTCCTATACTTCTAGATTACGGTCATGCCAAACACAAGATGGCCTCCATAACAGGAAGTGATGTCAGACTTTTCAAATATTTCCGCACCAAATCCCCTAATTGGTGCCTATTCACTCCCTATCCTTAATAAGCCCTCAGAAGACATCAGACCTTGCCCTCTGATGATCATGCCTATCCTCAGTGCGTGTTCTGATTCAGTGTGTGACCTTGGCTTGACATTGTTTATTCTGACCTTCCTGACCTTGTCCTTCGTTGCTTCCTGATTTCTGGCACGCTGAACTTGACTCATCCTTGACCTTGTTATAGCCTGCTCCTTGTGGTCCTACCTAGCATCAATGTCTCCAAACCTCGTTGTGCATGACAATTATATTATTTTTTCCTAATACATTATATGATATGACCAAAATAATGGTATCTAAAGAAAGTCCTTCTTGTCCTGAAAAAAAAAACCAAACAATATATAATTTGTGTGGGCACAGTATATGAGAGAAGAAAATTACAGCTAAACACGACACAGCAGAAATGTTTAACAGCCATTGTCACCAAGTATACAGCATTTCAAAAACAGTCCGGTCACAAAGGGGTTAGAGCATGAAAAACAGGCAGCCTAGATGGCCCAAATGGTTATTGCTGTCAGATTTTGTGTTTCTATGCATCTATAAAGATAACAAAAGACAATAAAATGAAAATTATATACACAGTAGTTTCAGAAAAAATACACATTTGAGGACTGTTGTATGCAATGTGTAAATTTTTCACTGGAATGTCAAACAAAACAGAAAAGGCTATCAGATAGATATATAAATAAGAACTATATGTATTAGCAGGTTTTAAATACTGAATTTTGCACAAATGTAACATTTATAGCAGCATGATGGCATGATCATATTTTATAAGACCCACATCAAGTACATCTACAACTAAACAGCAGGTTATAAGGTGTCACAGAAACTATGGGTGCAACTAGAGCAATATAATTGACAAAAGGGGTTATATAAGAGATGCATCCCATTTACAGTTAGGGCCATGAGGCCTTCTGGTAACTGAGGTAAAAGTCAAGGCTGCATAAGATCTTAAAACTATTGCCTTGTCTCAAGGGGGTGCCAATTCCCGGGTCCCGGGCAGCCTCAGACCGGGGCAATGCATTGTCCTGGAATTGAAGTGCAGTCTTTTTTTTTCCCGACGCGGTGGACAGAGGAGCACTGAGCGGTCGCTCATTAAGTTTTCAGCAACTGCTCGGCGGCCCTCCGTCTCCTCCGCGAGGCCTCTACCTTGGTTGCAGTGACGTCATATTCTGGTCTTCAGCAGTGAAGCAGCGCGCATCGCAGCAGAACAGGGAGACAGAGGCCTTGCGCTCTCACCGCAAGACTTCTGGAAGGTAAGTGGACGGTAGGAGGTAGATTATGATAGGGGGGGGTAGATTATGATAAGGGAGGGAGAGGGGGGTAGATAGTGAAAAAGGGGGTAGTAAGAATATTGACATAAATATATGCGTTAGACATGCATTTTACATATATATATATATATATATATATATATATATATATATATCTGTGTGTGTGTGATCTTATGGGCTTCATAGTGTGTCCCTGAATGGCAGAAATAAAATGTGGTCACCCTAGTTATATTCTTTAACATCACAAGAACCTGGCATTTTAACAGGGGTGTGTAGACTTTTTTATATCCACTGTATATTGTTTCCTACTTATTCGTCATGCAATACAATTAACCATGTATACAGTTTATCTATAACTTGCTTTTAAACACCTATCTTACAGGATCCAATCACTAAAAGAGTTTGCAGGTGAGCGCAGGAGACCTGCAGTTTTACCATACTGATGACACTGAGCATTACAAACGGTCAGCCTCAGACAGCTATTCCTGCAGGAAGGGCTGAGCTGGCCCTGCATACTGCACAGTTTATTTCTCACTAATCAAACTACACATTACCCAGAGACAACCAAACCCTTCTTGTGGAATAAGCGTAAGTTCATAGTTATAGATTAAACTGTCTTGCCATCACTAATGTTAGTGACTGTGCTCTATGTTTCCAGTTCTCCGGATTTGTATGGTATTCAAACCTGGTATCTTTCCAGAGTAAGGGGCGTAACTAGAAACTCCAGGGCCCCGGTGCGGAAATTGCGCCGGCGTCCCCCAACTTCAGCTAGCAGCATGTCCCACAGTGTCGCCTTTGCCCCCAAACAGCTTGTAACTGCCACATTTGCCCCAAGCAGCTTGTCAGTGTCCCCAAACAGCTTATCTGTGCCATCTTTGCCCCCAAATAGCTTATCTGTGCCATCATAGCCCCTTGCCCCCCCTCCAACATACACTATGGCACACATACTGTATGTAAACACTTACACAAATTTACACATGCTAACACTCACTCGTACTCACTAACACACACTCCATTTCACACACACATACACATTTATGATCACACAAACTTACACATACACATCCATGCTCACGCACACTTATACATCCACATTCCTGCTGACCCACACTTATACATACACATCCATGCTCACATACACTTATACATAGACATCCATGATCACATACACTTATACATAGGCATGCATGCTCATATAAACTTATACAGGCATCACATACACTTATACAGTACATATCCATGCATGATCACATATACTTATACACCGATCAACCATAACATTATGACCACTGACAGGTTTGCAGGACACAACAACGAGTTGAAGGTGTTGACTTGGCCTCCAAATTCCCTAGATCTCAATCCAGCTGGGCATCTGTGGGATGTGCTGGGCAAACAAGTCCGATCAATGGAGGCCCCACCTCACAACTTACAAGACTTAAAGGATCTGCTCTTATTGTCTTGTTGCCAGATACCTCACCACACCTTCAGAGGTCTAGTGGCATCCATGCCTTGATAAGTCACGGCTGTTTTGGCGGAAAAAGCTGGTCTTACACAATATTAGGAGGTGGTCATAATGTTATGGCTTAATGACATCAAATCCTAGGGTTAAGACTGGGTTGTGTGCTGGGACTAAGGTAGCGTGGCACTCCAGGTCAGAAGTATGTACAGCCCAAGGTGGATAGTGGACAGGGGGACCCCCATAATTTGGGACTGCATGGGCAGCTGCTATGCCAGTGATGCATTGGATACATTCATTAATGTGTTTGTTACTTTTACAATTCCTTTTTTTTTTATTACAATATAATGTAATGGGATGCACAGTTTGCCTGAAGCATGTATGGATAGTCTGAAAAAACATAGGTTTCCCTGTGAAATGTTTAAGCTGTTTTTCCCATATACATATACATACATACACTAATAGCAGAAAATGCCTGGGGGGTATGTCCATAGTTCTGCATTCAAGAGGGTAGAAATCCAAATACTTATGAACCAAAAATGTGTTTCACCGTTCCCTAGTAGCAACTGCCAAAAGATTCTGAACTCTCTAGTTCTGATTGAGCCTCTACATTGGTTTTTTGTTTCTAATTTGTGTTCTACTTCATACTCCTGGTGGCTCAAATAATACTGTCCCTGTCTGTAAATGAATCCTACAACTTTTCTCCTAGTTTGTTATCATCAAGCAAAACTGTACCCTTTATCTTTATTCACCCAGAAATATTTGTGTTGAGGTTAAAGTTCATATTGTGGTTGTGGAAGGTATCCTAAGTCAGGATCTGCTGTAAAGTGGCTGAGGATGCAAGCAGTTCGCACTGTTAACAACCAAAAGAGATTCCAGAAATTTTGTAGAAGTAGCCCTCTTTGCATATATTTTGCAAAGCAAAATCTCTTTTAATAGATATAGCAATCTCAAGACTGAGTGAGAACATCAAAGATTAAATATTATGTAGAGATTTGCAAATGCCAGGAAGAGAGTTAACTGCGTAATTTTTCTATGGTCAGTTTTTCCCAAAAGTACAACTTTTTCCTCCGACACTCCTTCCCCTTCAGATCATTCTCAAGGTGTGAATATCAGACAGCACCCCCTGACACACACACACCTCCCACATCCTCCAACACAATCTCCTGTGTTCACAATCCTAAATAGCCCAGCGGGTGGCAGAGCAGATCTTATGACTTCAAGACATTGTATTGTCCTTCGTTCTCTTTCGATCAGAGTGGTCACAGAGGAATAGAACCAACAGTACAAAAAAAGCAGATGGGGGTCAGACTGGCAGATGTCTGTATTGACACAGTGCAAAACAAGAAGCAGGCTAAGGGATACAAAGACAGACACAGAACCTCATACTTGGTATTTTTAATTTTAGAAACAAATGCAGCTTTGTGGTTCCTCGCCACATTTTTATTATTGGTTGAAATGTTGGAATGGTGCACACAGATTATTTGGTTATATATCTATCATCATGTCTGCAGTGTCCATGATACATAAAGTGAGAAAAAACATTTGCATCCCATGTATCCCATGCATTCAGTTCCACAAAACAAGGTAATGAATCCTTCAGGATCAGTCTGGACTTCCTTTTTTTCAGAAGGCCCTCTAGGCTCTAGGCTCAGTGATGTATGTGTGTATGATCAAACGTAAAGGTATCATTCAAACTCCACTTGTCTCCTATGATCAAACGCTCAGACAACTATATTTAACCACCAGGGGATTCTGTTAAGCAGGGCAGAATTCTAATTTCCATATATAACTACCAGGCTATGTAGAATAACAAGTTAGCCTTTAGAGTGTGGACTGGTTAGTGAGGACTGAGTATGTTGTCTGGAATATGTGGGCAGCTTTACTTGATACCCAGAGAGTATAGAACAATGTATCTATGAATAACTATTTAAATCCTAGAATTTAACAGCAAACCCCCTTAAAATCACTTTTAAACACCTTTTAACACTTTACTTTTATAAGGCATGTATATACACTGATCAGCCAGAATATTATGACCACCTGCCTAATATTGTATAGGTCCCCCCTTTTGCTGCAAAAACAGCCCTGACCAGTCGAGGCATGGGGTCCACAAGACCTCTGAAGGTCTGCTGTGGTATCTGGCACCAAGATGTTAGCAGCAGATCCTTTAAATCCTGTAATTTGAGAGGTGAGGCCTCCATGGATGCATCCTGGTGCCATGTGTTCTCCAGGTGAGCGACGCACAGGCACCCAGCCATCCACGTGATGTAAAAGAAAACGTGATTCATCAGACCAGGCCACCTTCTTCCATTGCGCCGCGGTCCTGTTCCTATGCTCACGTGCCCATTGCAGGGGCTTTTGGCAGTGGACAGGGGTCAGCAAGGGCACCCTGACCGGTCTGGGGCTAGGCAGCCCCATACGCAACAAACTACAATTTGAGCTACAGTAGCTCGTCTGTTGGATTTTACCACACAGACCAGCCACGTGCATTAATGATAATGAGATTATCAGTCTTATTCACTTCACCTGTCAGTGCTCATAATGTTATGGCTGATAAGTGTATGAGCTTAATGAAGAGTAGAAGTATTCCCCCATGCTTTGACTGGAAATAGATTATCTCACACTTACCAATCTTTATTAACAACTTTTTATTTGAGATGGTTACGCATAACATAGATCCTTACAGTCCCTGCAGTACCTGTAGGTCTTGTGACGAGCCCAATATTCCACGCAACTGTCCTATTTTAATCAAGATTTTCAGACACTGTCCTGCTGTGCTGTACGTCTGCTCTTTTGTGGCAAGTGGTGATCATGGGCCAGTTGAGTTTAGATGATCACCACTGACCCACTGAGATGTAGAAAAGGTCATGGTCTTTTGCGGCTCAGACGTCCATCACAGCTCCAAGTGGCTACCCCGTGACACAGGGTGCTAGGATTTAATGTCATATATGCTTCCTTCAGTCAAGGGGTGATTGCAAATGTGAAACCTCACCATAAGCCTGCCCAAGTCAGAATTCATCAGGAAGTTGAGAGGTATGCCCTAATGCTTCTTGGTTCATTAATCACAATGTTGCTAATGTCTTCTGTAATTATTTATTATGGATGTATTTAAAACTCGGCTTCTGTCAGTTTTTCCAAATTTCTGGCATTATTGGAACATCCATTGATTTGCTTACAGGTTCAAAGGCACAGCCCACAGGGAGGGGGATCACAATAATGCTTGCAGGCGCTCCTAGCAGTTTGTTTTACTTCACTCCTGGAAGTATATGTACCTAGGGGCACCTTAGATAAATCTGGCCGTATTATTTTTAGGGATACTAACTTCATAAAATAATTTTCCCTTTTGGTCATATGCCTTCACTTTTCAGACAGATTTCTTAATCACCATTTTCCAAACTAAAGCCTCCATAAGCTTTTTTAGTAAGATTTTAACATTTAAATGTATAATATCATATCAATTAGCATATATATATGTATAATTATACATTGGAAAGGGACAGGGCTATTTATGGTACTAGAATTATTATGCAACCAACGTACACACCCCTACATCTATGTACCTTGAAATGTGCTTGAAATGTTTGATGTATATTTTCTTTTTTCTTTCTTATTGTTTTAACATTGTATTTAAATGGCAGGACAGGACAATTTTTCTGTTTCTTAGCATCCAGATTGATGACGCCTTGTTTGTTCTGTATGCCTCTATGCAAGCTCCTTTGCGAGTCTTTTTAACAACTGAAGAGTTGCCCCTTGGGAAAACAAATTGTACTGCTGATGAAAGATTTTGCATTTCATTTAAAATAATAGAAAAATAGCTACTTTCAATTACGCCGAACAATACTGTCATTATGTGAATGCTGCCATTGTGAATGAACATTGTACTGGAAATCAGACATTTTGTTCCACGTTCCAATCAGCTGCATAGGATCTCCAATCACTGATTGCACCAGGGACCACTGAATGCTTCATAAATTGTTTTTACAGTAAATAACAACTACTTTTTTTTCCCTTCTAAAGGTAAATTATAAAAACATATTTATAGGTGTATGGGTCTTTTTTAGCATTGAAGCATTCTAGTAATGTGTTTATTAAGGTTGTTATTTAGGTTTCATTGGAACCTAGATTTTATGGGCTATGGAAGATTTGCACAAGTTAAATAAAATAATACAACTATTTATAAATTCTAAATGATTTATATTAATTGTTACCATTTCTCAGTTCAATTCATGTCAAAGAGGTCAATTTTAACCAAACTTTTTAAAAATGCATTTGCAGAAATTGCTATGAAAAGCAAGATTTCGCTGCAAGTTGATGCCCACTGACATTGTGAAATCAATAGTGGTGACGTGGCATATATGTCACTGCACTTGTGATGCATATGTGAATGGAATTTTTCCCATGAGAGTTTCTGGGACATAAGATGTTATCTCCAGCTATTAGGGTTATAATCATAGGATGATAAGCAGAAGTTCCATGTTCATGTAACCATAACGTTATTTAGATTTAGGTGCAAATGGTCGAGTGCATGAGAATAAATAGGGAATCAAACAAATAATCAGACGTATGAAATATGTTTGGGCTCTTGCACAAAGCATTCTTATGATAAACATCTCAAGAAAGGGATGGGAGATATATGACTAAGAGGAACCATATCAGCCGTGTTTTACAGGACACAGACACCTTTTACAAAGTCCTGCCCAGGTAAAGTGTAAGATATATAAACTTGTGGAAGAGAATCAGTTACCCAGTTACTTATCTCACATTGCAGGACATCATGTTACCTTTATGATGGAAGAGCATAAGGGACAATATTTCCTAACCCTTTTTAGTGTCATCTAGTTTTGCCTTACCTGAAACCAGTGGGGCTCATCATTGTTGATCTACTGACAAGGGAGCTGGAAATTAATGTAGAGATCACTCTAGCATGGGATATGTTGAACAGATGAGACCTGTATGTAGATACCTCTTTTTTTTATACATACTTTTCAGTTTCATTTAACAATTTTATGTAAGCTACTCACAGAATGAGATTCAATATGCTATGATAATGATGATTATTATATTTAGTGAATATTCTGTACATTATTTATTTTTTATCTTCTACAGATTTCGAGATAAATTAGGCTGCAAACAGGTAAGTTTTTAAATGTCCCTAGGGTACAAAATAAAAGGAAATTTTAAGGGTACTGGCAATCAAGGGTAGTGGATCAATCAAGGTCACCTGTTACAAGGTGCCCCCTCCAGAATAATTATAACATATGTATAATATGTATAATACATATGTAAAATACATGTGCAAATGGACCAAAAACAATTTGGGCCAATTTTTTGGTTGTTTCTGGCCCATTTGTCTTCGGGCAATAAATTTTGTTCCCTGACCATTCCTTTCGGCCCAATATTTGGAAGCATTTTGTTTTGGGAATGAAATTCGTTGCCTGGTGCCCACATTCATTCACTCACACTCATTCTCGTTCACTTAAATATTCACAATGCTGGTGGAAAAAGTTAGTGAACCCTTGGATTTAATAACTAGTTGAACCTCCTTTGGCAGCAGTAACCTCAAACAAGCACTTGGCTGCGGATCAGACCTACACAACATTTAGGAGGAATTTTAGACCATTCTTCTTTAAGAACTGCGTAAGCTCAGCCATATTTTAAGGATGTATGATGTAAACGGCTCTCTTTTCACAGCATCTCTAATGTATTACGGTCTGGGTTCTGACTGGGTCACTCCAAAAGGCAGATTTTCTTTTTTGAAACCATTCTGTAGCAGATTTAGTTCAATGAGAGCATTGGCTTTCTCTGTGGTGTCCTGCCTGTTAGACATTTAGTGTATAGTAGACTCATGGATATAGATGTTAACCAGTTCCAATGATTCCTTTAGGCCTTTCACTGTTACTCTAGGGTTCTTTTTTACCTCAGTGAGGGTTCTGCGTTGTGCCCTTGTAGTCATCTTGTCTGAGCGCTAGAGTACTAAACCGTATCCGCAGAACTGTCCCCATTTAAAAACAATTTGTATAACTTTGGACTGATGATTATGTAAACTGTTTGAGATTACTTTTTTGCCCTTTCCAGCTTTATGCAAACTTGATTGTAGTTCTGAGATTTATTTTTGGTGAGGCATTGTTTACATCAGCAAAAATGTTCTTTGTGGTTTTTAATGTCATAGTAGCTCTAATACACACTTCCAATCCCGTTTCGTTGATTGGAATCCAGGTTTACTAACTCTTGACTCCAATCAGCACTCTGTAGTGAGTGCCATAATTCATATTGTTTTGGGTCAGTATGTTTTCCACTATTGTTTATCCTTTATGTTGTTGCTAGTCCCTTATCATTACACCATATATTTAACTACTCTACATAATGTTCTTATATTTCACTTTTTAGTGTGTGTGCACAGCTTCAAGTCTGATTTACAAACTAATGAAGTGCTGTCCTTAATATTGGTACCTAAGTTTATTATTGGTTTATGCACTATTTTATGTCATGTGGGATACATTTTGAACTACTACACACATAATATATTGTTCTTAATATTACATTCTTTCTAAATGCTGCATACAGCTTTTTATCATTTTGTTATTATGTTTTGTTTCACTGCTATATTACCGTGTATCACTCTGTATGAATAACATTTGATTCTAACTAATTAAGCAGAGTTGACAATGTTTATCGCACTTCATTATGTACACTGATATTTTATACCTTACAAGACTACTGTTACGATTACTATTATTTTATTTTAAGTAATGAAACAATGTTCATAATATTCATCATACATGTGATATGTTTTTTTTTTAACTTTTTTACTCTTTATTTCTTTTATCAAATAAATAAATACAATAAAACCAAATAGACAGTATTCACAGATTTATATCCTCCCTCCCAACCCGCCCTGTGTCTGCAAGGAAAGAAGAAAAAAAAAAAAAAAAAATAAATAAATAAATAAATAAATAAATAAATAATTATATATCACCATAGACCCCAAGTAAATTGGAAGTCCCTCTTTTTGTTTTTGGATTCTCCACTTCTATATTGTTCATATTTTTTTATTTGGTCAATCAAATTTAGCCACTGGGGTAGTGTGGGGGCTCCTTTATCAAACCATTTCCTCAAAATCAATAATCTCCCTAAAAAAAAGATTTTCTTAAAGAGTTTGTTTAACCTGCCAAACTGTTCTACATCACCTAGTATTACAACCTTTGGATCTATTACACCATTATAATTAAATTTAATCTTCAAAAAATTAAATATGTCGTCCCAGAAATTTTTTATCATATCACATTGCCACCATAAATGCAATAAACCCGCATTAAGGGCCCCACATCTGGGACAATCTGAATTGTCTCTACAATTAATCTTCCATAGCTGGTGCGGAGAGTAGTATAGTCGATAAATAATTTTAAGTTGAGTGAATTGGTATTGTTTATTTAGAGTGCAACACCCTGTGTTAATTAGAATACGGTTCCATGAGGCCTCATCAATAGCCCCAATCTCCTCTTCCCACCTCCTTTTAATCTTATCTCGGAACCTTGTATCCATTTCTCCAAGCAACATTTTATAAATAATACTAAGTGTCTTTTTCCCTATAGTCCTTATCTGTAAAAATTCAAACAAATCATGTGTCTCAAGTACAAAAAACTTCTTATTTTCCGTGTGATTATATGCATGTAATAATTGATTGTACCAAAATTTATGACCATTATCCAAACCATATTCAAATTTAAGCTCATCAAAGCCCTTAATATGGCCAGTAGTAAACAACTGACCAACAAAATTAATACCTTTTTTAATCCAAAAGTCTCTCCCTAAGCCCTTGTGAAACTCCTTGAATTTTAAATTGTGCCATATACGTGTATGAGGTAAACTTCCCTCAATTTTACAAATATGTTTAGTTTCTTGCCATACTTTCCTATATAATTTCACCAAAGTTGTATAACCATCCTCCCCATCCACTTGTGAATCCATCTCCAACATTTCAATGGGGTTAGAGGACCCACTAGTTTCTAAAAGAAACTGTATTAAACTTCCATATTCATCTAACCTCAAATTCTGAATCTTCGTAGCTAGAAAGTATAATTTGAAATGGGGTAATGCCCAACCACCCTCGCCCTCCGGTGATGTAAGCTTGGCATATTTCATACGCACTCTTCCTCTTCCCCACAAAAGTTTGCTCAGTGCAGCTTCTAGCCCTCTAAACCATTTATCCGGAATCCACACTGGTGAGGCAGACAAAACAAACAAAACCTGCGGGAGAACAATCATCTTCACTAAACTCACTCTATCTGCCAACGATAATGGGAGTTTAGCCCAGATCTCCACCTTTTTTTGTATCTTTATACCTAATGGGATAAGATTCTGCTTCATAAAAAGCTCGACTTTATTCGAAATTTTAATCCCTAAATATTCCACAGGATCCCCCTGGCTCAAAATCTTAACCCCCTGGACCTTGGGGCTGCTTGCTGGATTCAATGGAAGAAGTGTTGATTTGTCCCAATTAATTTTAAGACCCGAAAGACTACCAAAGTTATCAACCGTGTCTATCACTATTGGTAACATTTTTTCAGTATCTTCCAGAAACAATAATAGATCATCCGCATATAACAACAGTTTATCTTTATTGCCTTTTATCCCAAATCCTCTTATTTGATGATTCTTCCTAATACTATGAGCTAGGGGTTCGATATATAATATAAATAAAAGGGGGGAAAGTGGACATCCCTGCCGGGTTCCTCGACTTAACGAAAAACTGTCCGAAAGCTTACCATTTAAGTTTATCCTTGCCACTGGAGAACTATACATAAGTTGTATCCAACTCAAGAAACCCTCTCCAAAACCAAAAGCTGTTAACGTATGCCATAAGAAACTCCACTCCACCCTATCAAATGCCTTCATGGCATCCAAAGATAGGATGGAGTGGGAAGAGTTCCTGCCCAGCTGGAGGTTGGCAAAAACTCTTTCAAGATTAGAATGTAATAATCTTCCTGGTACGAACCCTGTCTGATCTTCTCCAATCAGATCCGACACACACCTTGCCAATCTTCTAGCGAGCATTTTAGCTAAGATTTTCACATCGGTGTTAAGTAAGGAAATCGGCCGATATGAATCCACTTTTGCTGGATTTTTATCTTTTTTAAGAATAAGAATAATTACTGCTTCCAGCATAGAGCTAGGTAGCTGCTTTTCTTTCAGACCTTCAGTAAAAACTGAGCATAACATAGGTAAGAGAGCCCCTGCGTATTCCTGATAAATCCCAAAAGGGAGACCGTCCCCTCCTGGGGCAGAGGACGATGCACAAGAGAAAAGTGCGTCCCTCATCTCATCCACCGTAATTTCCCTTTCTAATACATCCTTCTGTTCTTCCGTGATCGTAGGTAAAGCACACTCCTTTAAATAATCCACTATATCTCCCTCATTTACTACTGGGTCTGCTTGATAGAGCTTAGTAAAAAAATTAACAACTGCTGCCTGTACTTTACTTGGTTCCCTTACCATCCTGCCATCTTCCTCTTCAATTGCCAAGATATCGCTTTTATCTTTCTGGGCCTTGTGATATGTTTGCTAGGATTTCATACCTTATTAATTTCTCCAAGCTTCTTTATCCAAATCAACCAGCTCTATATTGTTCATAAGAAGCTTTTTTTTCAGCATCTTTTCTTTCCCTTTTTTATTTAGGTCAGTAGTGTTGGACATCATTTTATCTATCTATTTACCTCTGAAGAAGCCATGTTTGTCAAAACGCATCAGGTATTTACACATTACTGTTTTGATGTTATAACACTAAAACCTGTTAATCTGTTATTAATATTTATTTTTATATGTCTCCTTATTAGTGCTCACTCCATTATATATCATAGTTGCGTGTTCTTTCCAGGGCATTTGGGAACTCATTGGTGTTGGCAACAGCTGTGTTCTGTTTATTTCTCTTTTTCAGAATGCAGACATTTGCATATTAGCGATGGCACAAGGGCCCTGGTAAGAGTGTTTGGTAATGGTCCAGAGGCCAGAAGGCGGGCAGCAAACTGAGTATACAAGCCAGAGGTCAATAGGCAGGCAGCAGACAGGAAGAGGGTAAACAGGCCTCCCTGGATCGGGTCGTGGGGGCCTCAAGGTACATCCTGGCCTTTGTGCAATTGTTGGTACTGGGTACTGGTACCATGGATTCTTAAGGATCTTAATACTCATTTTTTCATAATCTCATGGGCAAGGCCCTCTTCTCCTTTTGTACCAGTAAATCTTAAGTGGTGTTAATGTTATTGTCAATTTTGCATTTTGTCAGTTTTAATGTTATTGTTAATTTTCACCCTCCCTCTAATATAATATCGAGGTGTGGAATCTGCTCCCCATACATAAAATGTAATCTAAAAAACCCACAACCAGGGCATTACAGCATAGAAGGGTATACAGGTGAATGCATTTTGGCTCTTTAGACATACACTATTTGGGTGTATCAGGTGATGATCTCATGAGCCGCCTCTAGGATAAAAACTGATGACAATGTATACACAGATCAGAAACACATCTAACCCCAGTGCCTGGGGGGTTTGTACAAAGGAAGAACCTACATTCAGAACCACACAACACAAACATGTATCATTGCTTTGAAAGGAACACATGGAGAGAAAAGGTATGCTGTATGTGGCTAATGTAAGCATGTTCTTCATTAGTGCACAGTTTGCGTATTGATATGTTTGTACTATATACTTTATTCTGATACGAAAAACTGTAAACTAAAGGAAAAAAAGCTTCATCACTTCATTCCCTGCTTAATAATCTTAATTTCTTCATGCGACCCTTATTTAATAGCTAGTTACAGCTAATACACACTATACTGTATAGTTAAACAGTCACAGGGCTATAAAGCAATATGCTTAGGCATGCAATACCTTTAAGTGATGAGGTCAATATACTGTATGTACACTGAAACTGCAATGTATGTCAAATGTTTCCACAAATGATCTACCTGTAACTGCGATAACATTACAATAAAAATAGTGTTGTCCACTCCACCTCAAATGCATATTTTCTGCACTTAAACAAACTATTAAACCCTTAAGGATAGCTTTTTTCTTTTCGTATCTTTTGTGACCAAGGCTGTTTTAGCACTTTTGCGGTGCTCGTGTTTAGCTGTAATTTTCTTCTCTCTCATTTACTGTTCCCACACAAATTATATATATATATTTTTTTCAGAAAAAGAAGGGCTTTCTTCATATATATATATGAGCATATCATCTAATGTCCTATAGCAAAAATAATAAAATATGTCGAAAAAGTGAAAAAAGCACTCTCACTTTTATTTGAAAAATCATTTACTCATCTACAAAAGCTAATAAAACTGCTAAATAGATTCTACTATTTGTCTTGAGTTTAAAAATACCTAATGTGTTTACTTCAGGTATGTTTTTTTAGCTCCTAGTATATGTCACTGTCAAACAACACCCCAATATGTGTTCAGTAATATCTCCCGAGTAGAGTGATTTGTCAGGTTGTTTGGGGGCTAAAACGCCACATTTGGGAAGTGTGCATTTTTAAACTTTGACATCTGGTCCTTCTGCCCCATGTCCTATTTGGGACATCTTTGAAGCCGGCTAATTCAATTTACCACTTCAAAACATATTTTTTTTTAAACTAGACACCCCAGGGTATTTCAAATTATGATAAAAAATGATGAAAAATACTACCACCAGTCTTTGTCAAAGTTTTTGGTAGTCATTTTTGTAACTTTTTTTTTTTATATATTTTACTGGGCTCCATTGACTTGCATGGGTGAAAACAGTACCTGTCTGGAGAGACCCTGTTGAGAACTTATTTATTTTATTAAAGGGCACTGCCATCTCACAGTGGCCCCTTTGACTGCTCTCTCCTGAGCCGTCACAGTGCTCTCTGAGGTGGGTTTCGGTGTCTCTGAATGGCTAGCTATCGTTGATCGCCTCCTAAGCTATTGAGTGGTGTAAGGCACAACGCAAGGGGAGGACAAACTACATATTAATGTCTATGTATTTAGAAAACAATATCATAAAAGTCCCTGTTTGTTGCTGTAATGGTCAGGTGTCCAAATATTTTTGCCTATATATATATACAGTATAACCCATATATAGGATGGTAAATATGAAAAAAGAGGTATCAGCAATAAAATAGGTCAGGTTCTTACAATCTTACAGTGAATGTCATGACAGGTTTTTCAACGAACATATGGTGGCATCTGCTACTACACAAGACCCAGCTTGCCTATAGAGAAGACCCAATTGATTTCTTGACTTAATGCTGGTGTTGTTGTTTTTTTTAAAAAAAAATCTATTACATCTCCCCCCAAAATGGCAGTAATCTCTCTGAACACTGGGGTGCTGGCTTCATCTCCTCTACCAGTTACCTCCAACCAGGACCTCCTCAGGCAATAAACTGTTCCTTATCTAAAATTTCTTGCATCAGTATCATATCATTGGGCTGTTCAGGATTCATACAGTATAGACCAAACCTTATCATATGAGTTGGAAGAGTGTGTATCATTTCCTTCATGAGTCTGTGGTGGTCAACAACCGTCTTATTTCTGCCATTGATGGGATTAGCAGCCACACTAACTCCTCCTCTCCGCAGTGGCTTTGAACGGCTTGTACACTTCTATCTTGGGTACCCCTAGGCCTCCACTATTTCTAGGTGTATATTGGGTACATGCAAAGATTCCCCCCCGACCTCTTACTTTAATAAAGTCTAGTGAGGTCTTCTGCACTTCCCTAAGAAACTACTGGGACATGGGTAGCGGGACTGTTCTCATGATGTATAGTATCGTTGGTAAGGCCGTTATTTTAAGGGGTTCCATCCTACCCAGCCACAACAACTCAAATGACCTCCACCTTTTTTTCACATCTCGGTGAAATTGTGTTTTTTCTCTATAGATTTCATTATTTTTCTGCCCAAATATTTGATAACAGGGAAATGGAAGTGATCGTCGGAAGAGGGTAGAGAGACATTGAGAGAGCGTAAAACAGAGTGAAAGTGTGAATGAAAGTGTGAGAGAGAGAGTGAATGAAAGTGTGATAGTGAGTAAGTATATGAGACAGTCTGAGAGCACCTGAGTTGGTGATTGACAATAAATGTTGTTTCTGTACATAAAAAGCACTCTTTTTTTCTTCTGAAGCAAAAGGGTAGGAAACAAAATGTGCTGTCTGAAAACGAATAGACCAAAAACGTAACAATTATTTTTTCATTTTTGGTCCATTAGCACAAGTCTAGTAGTCGCTCAATATAACTATTAGACTTGCTAATGGTTTAGTTTCTTTAGTTTAAGTTCCTCTTATAAAAACCTTAGTCCTGGGACTTACAAAGCTTTTGAAATGTTATTTGCAGGGTTAACTTATACAGGTAGACATGAGTTTCAGCTCTAGGGAACATCGGCAATGCATTGGCAGATGGAAAGTTCTCCATTATGTCACATGTTAATAAGAAAGCTTTGTTGTATTAGCCAAACTATCTAGCTTGACTGCAAGGGAAATGTGGTTTCCCTAGCAGAGAACATGGCTCCCCAGCCAGGAATTAGACAATCACACTAAGCTCAAAGAAGAATGATGTTCCACAAGAAAGCTTATTACCTCTTATTGTGTTTTATGTCTCTGTTTGGCTTCCTTCATAACCGAGGATTGTCATGTTCTTCTTTAGCTCAATAGCTCCTTTTTGTTTTATTGTTAGGTAATTTGTTTTAGACGTCGTTAATGCACAAATGTGGAAAAGAAGCCAATCCCCTCTGTGACACATTTTTAATATATTGCGGTTGGGAAAGACACATTTTGATTTGGAATAAAGCTGTCCAGTATTAACCAAACACATGCCACAGAGTAGCTACAAAGTTACAAACCACAAAGAATTTTTCACACATGGTCATCCAAAGAAGAATAGTAGCAGTAGTAGGGTAAAAAAAATACAATGAAAACAGCATCCAGTGGCAGAATGAATAAGTAGCATTTCTCCCTATATTTCAGTGACCAAAGCGAAATACCTTTATTCTAGCGGATGGTTAGAGGTATGGTTAGGAAGTTGGGCTTTACTCAGACTTTTTTATGAGACTTTCTGTGACCAATTTGTAACTATATATGTAATGCATTTAGAATCAAATCATTTTCATCCAAATCAAGACCAGGCACTATCTGCATCCATAGTTTAAGCTCAGCTGAACCAAGAGCGTCCTACCTAGGTAAGCAAAACCAGTGTCAAAGGAAGCTAGTAAAGTGCAGCATTTGAGAAAGCATAGCAGCCTTTATGTTTAGCATGGGCCAAACAATACATATTTTTTATAGTTGAAGACTGAAAAATGTGCTGTTTACCAACAAATCCAATTTTTTTTCTTTGTTGCATATATAAATATATATATATATGACTAACATTACACATGTCTTTCCTTCACCAAACTATCTCTTGACATCCACCAAACCCAGATTTGTCCTTCTAGCTTACAGATAGTGAAGCATGATTCATCACTCCGGAAAACACGTTACCACTGCTCCAGATTCCAGTGGCGATGTGCTTTACATTATAAAATGCTTGATATGTTTTTGGGAAACTAGAGCACATTTTGTTCCACAGTTCTTCTAAAATGGCTTTGATGCTGGAGAGCTAAACAGTGTCATGAGAAAAAAAAATATCTAAAACTAAACAGGATTGCTTATAGAACCAGAATGCTCCGAGTCACAACAGGACAGCTTGGGGTCACTTGCACAGTTTGTTGAGTGAGTATGTTGACCTTTAAAGAAGAAATAACACGTTGAGGTTACTGGGAATAGATGAGTTTCAATCAAACTGAATGACTATTACCAAGGAGCCTGTTAGAGTAGGCGGCTTTGTGTGTGAGCAATTTCTGGCTGAGCAAGATTGACTGAGCCAATGTCTTAACTGAAAATGGCCATTGAGTGGGTGCAGGTCTTAATATGATTACAGAACTGTGTGACTCAGTATGACATATGGTACATTATTGGGTTTCTATATAGGAACCAGCTTTCCTTGGATTAAAACAAAGAAGCATACTGCTCTGTATAACAAATGCAATACACAAGAAGGTTATTGCAAAGACTAGATAAATTTCACATGATAAAATACTAATAAACAATGAATTGTGTCTCACAATATTACCCAATTTGTAACGCTGAATAATAAAACTGGTTGAGTTTTGATGTGTAGGTTGTAGAAAACATTGCATGTTGAAAGAATCACTCATTAAAGGTAAGCTACCAGTCCCATGATACACATACACCCTGGTGCTAAAAATGTTACGTAAACTGGACCTAATTCTACATTTTACAATTGAGTGTATTTCATGATGAAATAATAAATACTTCAATAAATCCACGTATAGAACTCTCTAGGGGAATCAAAATGGGACATAATATATACTATAGACTAGACTTGTGCAAATGGACCAAAAAAGATTCAGATACATTTTTAGTTACATTTTTGGTCCATTCCTTTTCAGACAACAAATTTTGTTTCCTGCTTTTTCATTTTTAATGAAATTTGGAGGGCTTTTTCCATTCGAAAAACTATTTGTTGTCACACTCTCTCATGCTCTCTCACACTTTCACTCCCTCTCATTTATTCTCACCCTTTCATTCTCTCTCACACCTTCATTCATGTTCTCATTCACTCTCTCAGAAGAACAAGAAGAAGCAGGGCTGCAGGAAAGGAAACAGGGACATGGAAGCAGTCGCCAGAGAAGGTAGGGAGATATTGAGAGTCTAAAAGACTAAGTAAGAGTGTAAGTCTGAGAAAGCATGAATGAGTGTGTGAATAAGAGTGAGAGTGAAAAAAAACAATGAAATGCAAACAAAAATTTGCTGCTTCGTTTTCATTCATTTCGTTTTGTCCCGCCCTCGATTTCGGACATTCATATGAACTAACAAAATTGTAAATCCGAACACACAAGTCTACTACAAACTTACGCCTGTGAAATTGATATATGCTTAAACCTGTATTTGTAATGTTTTTTTATAATGTAAGAGGTTTAAGATGTTCAAGGAGGTAGTGGGTGCATGAACACAGATAAATGTCTGTTTTCATAACACTAGTTTTGTTTTTTTTTTTCTTTCTTGTTGTATTGTCCCAGCTGCTGATGGATACTCTGGTCATCTTGGTGTAGAGTAATGGAGATGGGTGATATCTTGCTGGGTATTGCAAATAAAATAACAGCTAAACAGTTTATTTTTTGCTGAATTGTGTGAACATTGTTTTATCATGTTAACATGTTCTACCTTAACCCTGTTTGTGTTATGTTCATTCATGTACTGACCATCTTTTGTAAGCTTTCCAGAATAGGATCATTTGAGATGTGGAATGAAGGAAAATAAAACATTTTGTATAACAATT
This sequence comes from Spea bombifrons, assembly GCF_027358695.1. Taxonomy (NCBI): domain Eukaryota; kingdom Metazoa; phylum Chordata; class Amphibia; order Anura; family Pelobatidae; genus Spea; species Spea bombifrons. Next base: position 64,370,886 of record NC_071088.1, on the reverse strand, counting down.
TAAAGCGCTCTTGACGTATTCTTTGTTAAATGTGTATTGTATTTATTATACAATATAGATGTTTCACTTTAAAATTCTTGATATTGAAGGAGAACATGGAACACGAAAGAAGAACCAGGTTTCCACATGTCACCGTACTCAGATACTGATTGTATATCTTTTGCAGGACACATCACACAGCACTCATAAGAATTACTATGTGATTGTGTGAAGCTTTGCCTACTGGGATTGTCATTTAGCAAATTCCAAACTTTGATTTCTGCTTAATTGTGTTATCAAGATTCCCAAGCAGAAATACCTGTTTAACTTGGATTGATGCCCGGTATTTGAGCAAGGCAAGAAAATACATTTCCACCAAGTAACATCAGCACAGAAATCTTTTAATGGCTTCATCATTCCAGCAAAGCCTTAAAATCAATCAAAGGATTAACTAGCCAAGCTGTTTTTAATGATACATGATCCTGTTTCACGAAATTGGATCTAAATTTGCACAGGCTCATAAGTATGATCAGAGCCTTCAATACACTGTTTTGTGGTGAGTGATTCTAACAGCCCTAGTGTAAATTATAATGTAGGAAAACAATAGAAACAAAAAAAATGTTAGAATGATGTCTGAAATGTGACTGCTAATTTTGGCAATCACATGTCTAATACTGTACTATCTGTGTGGTGAGCTGGATGTCTGAGAACAAAGGCCTATCACAGCTCATTGATTTTTCTAATCTGATCTTTAGAGCTCTGATCAGACCATGTAGAACCTATTCAAAATGTGAAAATGCAGTAATGGGCTTATCTCCAATATGATTTTACCTAATTTGGGTACTATTTAATTATTAAGTAAAACCACAACATTTCTTCTAACATCTTATGAAAATGTCTAAAGTTCGAGAGGAATATTTTTTGGACGTAGGTGCCACATTTGATGGTAGACCCTGGGTTAACTGTCCCAGTGGATGAAGCAGCCCACCGCTCTGCTCTAGATTAACAGAAGGCTTGACTAACTATCGATGATTGCCCCCACTGAACAGGGATAAGAACATTATTTATCACCTTTATCATATTTTAATTTATTTTTGATTTTTGTTGTTTGTTTTTTTTTTACTCTAAATTAAATCATTGGCCATCCTTGTATATGCTAGATAAATGAACTGGTTTATATATACATATTGCTATGGGCTCCACCAAGAATACTCAGTTTAAACTACGTTGGTTTTGTGCCTGGGTTAAATATCCTGGAGCTCAGAGTAACAAGGTAGGAGTTGCCACCAGCACATGCCGTTACATACCCTGCTAGGAGACCAATTAACCCATCCTTTGAAAAATATATATCTTAACGTACTCATCATATCCATGCTGATGTTGTTGAAATTACTTAATTAGCTGTAATTACAGTGAGAATAAGTGTGCAATGTGCCGAGGAGATAAATCTCACCCAACGGTTAACATACAGAGCATTCTTTTTATTATAGCAAGCAGGTATGTTAACATTTACCACTTAAGGCTGTGTTGAATCATATATACTGATATGTACAATGGGGATGATGGATGTATCTAATTACATTGATATAGAAAATGACGCACATAGATTGTGAATAAATATCTCAGTACCAATAAAATCAAGTCCAGTGGTTAATAATTCAGAAATATTCCACAGATTCGGCACCAGAGATGTTATTTTTTTTTTAATTAAAACTATAAAAACATATACTAAAAGTTTTTCACTAATTATGAGACTTGCTATACTTTTCAGTAACAACTGTACAGCTAGCTTCAGAAAATGTAAATACTGCATTGTTAAGTTTTTTTTAAAGACCTCTAATTTAAAAATAAAGTTTTGTTAAAGGTATTTTTTCTTTTTAAAGGTTGCATTTTCAAGTATATTGTATGCATTCTTATTTAGTAGTTGGATTTTAAAAAATATATATATATAAAAAAAATCTTTTTTAAACCTTAAAGCCAACTAATGGTGTATGCAGTCATTTCTCATGTGCTTGACTAGACAACAAGTTTAGGATGTTCCCAAAATATTGGCAGGTATACATGACAAGAAGCAAGAATACATGGATACACTGATTCCTAAATATTTAGTATTTACACCATCAATACAAACAAATACTGATACACAAAGGTCAACAATAGTTATGGAGGAAGCTGAATAAGTTTCCCAGTCGATATTCATAGGACCACTATGATGTAAAAACATAAGTGCCTATGATGTAAGAACATTAAGCAGCTGACTGACAAGATGGAGAGAAGAGGCCTGTGGAAATGGTTCTGTCATACATTAAATGCCAACAGGACCTATAGATCATGCCCGTGCTTTTATGCAGGACCTGCTTGTGCAAGGTATGGACGCGGGGGAAGACTCACTACAGTTGGCACAAACCCCTATTGTAAATTGGTCCTGTTACAAGTAAGTAAGGGGTCCTTCTCTGGCTTAATCTGGCTTTGCTCCACAAGCTAGACCTAATTGATCAAAACTGATGGGGGGATATGCTATGCCTTTGGAACACATGTTCGAAGGTATGGAACAGTATGGCATCACACATAACATTCACTCCTAAATATGTAGAGGCTGGCAAGTTTACCTTTTTCTTGTTATAGTTATGTCTGAAAAACATTTTTTTATAAGAAAAAACCTAGAAAGATGACATTACTAATGATATACATTACCTTACTTACACTTAATAATTATATACATTATATTCCAAGTTAACTCATGTGCTCTTTGTGGCAGATATGTCTGAAATGTCTTGTATGTGCCTTGCCACAGCCTTTGTGTCCGTGGCAGGTAAACATTTTACATGTATATAAACAAAAGCAAAATATCAAATCGAATTGTCACAGGCTTACACAGCTAAGAAAGTGGCAAGGGTATCGTTGTCTCTGTACCGTGATGTGTATTGTACCGCTTTACGCATGTTGGATTTATTTGTTTTCAAATAAATGTTTAAAAAGTAAAAAAAAAAAAAAAAGAAAAAAAAGAAAAAAAAAAAAATAAAGTGGCAAGGGTTATATTACTCCATGTAAAAGAGTTGTGGGCCACATGGGGCAAAGCAGGGTACTGAAAAAGACACTGAACCACACACAACTCCACTTACTCAAAAGCACATCGGCAAGGCTCATACAAGACATTTCAGACATATCTGACATCACTCTCAGTCCCTTTTTACCTTACTTTTTTAAATAAAATGAACATAATTGAATGTCATCAACCAAATGAGCCAGTACCCCAAAGAAATAAAGAATACAACGATTGTTAATTATAATGAATAATGAATAAAGAAAACATACACACACTTACTTGGGTTAGGGCAGGGGTGGATTAACAATGGGGCAATCAGGATGAGGGGAACCGCTGTTAGAAGGGGACTAGTTCTGTGCCTGATTTTGATCCACCATTGGTCAGAGAGTACTTCCTCTGTCACGGGATGCGAGCCACATCATAATTAGTGTAGATTCGCTGAGTGATGCGAGATTACAGGTCACTCTCACATGTGCAACTGGGAGACCTGCATCAGCTTAGCCCGGGCCCACATTATACTCATGTCTCCTTCAGAATGGACCACACACACAGTCCCCTGGTGGACTGTATATAATCCCAAGTGAATCCTTAATATTAGTTTTATCTCATTAAGTGTTAACAAAACAAAGTAAGAGGCATGCAGACACACAATCAGGAATATTATTATCCATATATGTGCATCTGTTTTGCAGTGTCTCCCTCACTCGCATTCTTTTTTTGAGGGACTTTCTTCTTATAAAGCTTAACACGTTTTATGACGTAATCAATCATTCATTATGTTATATAAAGGCAATCAGTAATTAGTGCTTAGAGAGGCTGCACTTTTTTGAACAAGGAAATAGTCTCATTATAAGGATGCTTTTTTCCTCCCCTCCACCCCAGTTTGTTTGCGCCTGATAAACCAGCCTCAACATGAAATTACGTTGTTGCAGAAATTTACCTCTGGGATCTGGCCTCAGTCCAGAGTAATGTTGACAGGAGCTGAGTGCTGGCCAAAGGTTATTATCCCCCAGGTATGACCGCTTTTTTTTTTTTAACCAGAGTTAAAACTCTGCTTGCCTACAAAATAAATTGGCAGTAAATGTGCGTTGCCTGTGTCTAAAATTCTTGGTGTGTGTAGTATTTATTCACAGCATGCAAAGCAGTAAGAGCCAGTTACGCTGTTATCCGTAGCCAGCTCAAACAGCGTACAGACAGAATCCAGTCTACAAGCTGTTTATTTATGTACAGATCAGATTTTGTACTTTGTCTAGAGATTTAAGATGCTTACTAATAACCATAATTACTATATACATTACTATGTCTTTATTTTGAACCAGAGAAAATCAATTCTTTAGTTCAAGTTGATACGTTTTATTGGGCCAAGTTGTAATTGTTGCATACGCTTTTGGAACCCCTGGTGGTTTCCATGTGAAGAAGAGACATCTGAGTAGTGTAGTGAGGCTTAACCCAGGGCAGCAACACCAGCCACCCCCCCCCCTCCGCTGACATTATCCCAGCGTTCCACTTTCTAAAGATGTGTGGAGTGAAGCAGCCTTCTATAGTCTTAATGGGCCTGTGATCTCCCTTTTAACAACCCTACTGAGCAGTGACGTTACAGGGATCCTGATTGCCCGATAGGGTGATTAGGTCCCTGTTATGTGGCAGAGGATATTGGCTAGTCGGCCAAATCTGTGTTGCCCCAATAAAAAGTTCCACTTCAATGTATTTCTGTGAACTCTCTTCAAGTCTCTGGGATTGTACCAAAATCTCTTGGTCTCATGGTCAATAAGTAGGTTCACAGAGTCACTTGGTACAGAGTAGCCTCCTTTATATTCTGTTCTGTTTTAATGATTTCTAGATTGAAAGTTCATTAGAGCAGGGCCCTCCTCGTCTCATTTTTGTAAGTCCAAATTGTTATGTGAAACCTTATTTGCTGTGTCCTGTTTACCCATTGTATAGTGCTACGGAACTATATAAACCAATAAACAACAATAATTAAAATCCCACATTGCAACTAGTGATTTCTCAGTAGTTAAAATCCCTCCACGAATATCAACTTAACTGATATGTTGTTGATTTTGTTCTCCAGTAAGACAAGGAACCTATCAGAACCTCTATTTTTCAGGGGCAATGGTGGTTAATTGTGATGGTTTGGTGTTAGATCCACTTGGTCAATCTGCTGTGAACAAATAAGTTTTGTGATATAATTATCCTGACTTTTAGGGCTGTAGAACACTGTCCAACACTCATACCAATCAAACATTCTGAGTTCCTAGAAAAGGGACATGTCGAGAAAAGTAGGACAGGGGGATGATCGCCCCCATAAAGGGGATAACTGAGTGCTTTGCCCTGCCCCATTAAATGCCTACGCTTTGGTTTGGGGTTTTTAGGCTATGGCAAGGGGAAGGGGTAGACACAAAAGCGTCATTAGAAACTGAGCCTTGGGATGTTAAATTGGTGCCAACGTAAAATGAGGAATTTTCATTATCAAGGTCACAGAGTACATTTTATTGAATTCAGTGTTTTTGGGCAATTGACAATGCTTGATAATGTTCCTTCTTCATGCAACTTACACCCAACACTGGCAAATATTGACGGTTACACAGGCTTTATATTGGTATACATTACAATAGTAGAAAAACTGCTCTGAACAGCAATTTTAGAATCAGTCAAGTGATGTATTCTTCTCAAATAAGACTCTTTGTCAGCAGGCATGCACTCCTACCAAAGACCGATTCATTTTTTTCTGGCATGTTTACTTGTTTGTTGACATTGCAAAAAAAAAAAAGCTCTCCTTTGAAAATGTTATTTTATTCTTCCCTTGTCAGCTAGTGTAGTTAGGGCGTATGTGTGAGTGAGGGAGAGAGATCCGTAGATAATCTGTATGGCTGCTGACCTCAGAATATCCTGGAGAATGACAGATCGCTGTTAACAATTTTTTTTCATTAACCTATAAATGCTGCTAGGCTATCATCAGGGAATTTCCCTCATTTGGTTGTACAAACTAGTTTCAGACAGAAGTTTGGTGACTGATGTCATTTCTGGAACTTCCGGTGGTTGGCTACACAGAGCTGTCCCTCTCCGGGCTTCATGGAAAGGTGGGTGGGAAGTGGCACATGAAGAAACTGACCAGGGGAAGCATGGCTCAACCTGGAGACTCTGGGTCAAGGCCAAAGTGTTTCCACATATGCATCTTACAGAAAATGTTAACCCCTTAAGGACTAAGGCTGTTCTATGTATTTGCACTGATAAGGACTAAAACATTTTCAACTTATGCTATATTTGTTTCAACCATAATTTCCATGGTTTACCTACTTCTGTTTCTTTTAGGACAAATAGAGCTTCCTTTTGAAACCATACCCAAACACATAAACTATCATTTTACAATAAAAAAAAACTAAAACAAAATGGCAAAATTAAACAAAATTTTAAAATTTTCATCTATGATAACTGCATAGGATTTATACCTATTTTGGCAATTACAATGCTTTTATTAAGAGACAAAGAAGATATTTTTACATTTGGTATGCTGGGATAGTATTCTCAATAGAGCTAAATGGCCACAAAACTACCAACAACTGTGGCCACCATTTTATGAAGAGCGGGAAACTTGTTTACACTTTAATCTGCCTTATGGCCCATCACACAGTGATCAAGTAAGACTGGTTTCCTGATCCATGATCAGCAAAGGGGGGTTGTCATAAGACCCTGAAGAGTAATTCGCTGTTAAGAGATCATTCCTAGGTAATGTGATGAATGCCTAAACTGCCCTTCAAGAACAGCCCTGGAGGGAAAGAATTGGACAGAGGGGTCACATGAATGTAGTGCGGACGAGGTACCCATGGTCAAGCCTGTTTAAGGGGTTAAGGCATGACTAAGCGGAAATCTTGGCACTGAAAGCGTTAAGTATTGGTGGCACGTGCAGGGCCAGAAGGGAGGGGGTAATTACCCTCCCTGGGGGGGTATATAAGGAAGGGTCGTGGCCTATAGGGGCAATTATTTTCAAGAGAATTTTCCCGCCCATCCCTCCCCTGATTTTGGCATTTGCCGGGTACTCTGGTTTTTTAAGCTGGTACGGTGCAGGAGTTAACCATCTAGGTATGGTTACTTGTGGTGCACAGAGGTGTAAGTGCAGGACACTCCAGGGGCATGCGCCCCTGTGAATCGTAGGGTCATGTGACTGCCGCGCTAGGGGACGCCGGCAGTTCCAGCAGGGATACAGGTGGACACGCTCATACCAGCAGGTTATTAATTTGGTTATTAAGTGGTTATTAAATGGTTACAATTGGTTATGTTTGCTTTCATTTTGACAATAAATTATTGATAGATATGGTGTCAAATTTGTTGTGTTAATAATACTTGACACTTTGTAACATATTAATAAAGGTTGAGTGTCGCGGTGCTGAAGTTATTTTAGTCTACCTAATAGATCAGGGGTAGGCAAACTTTGGCTCTCCAGATGTTGTGGACTACATTTCCCTTGATGCTTTGCCAGCATTATGACTGTAAGATCATTATGGGAGATGTAGTCCACAACATCAGGAGGGCCGAAGTTTGCCCACCCCTGTAATAGATAATCTACTATTGATATGAACACAGGACCTCTTGTTCCCTGCAATAATCACAACCGTAGAAGAATGAGCCATGAGCCATAAGAAGTTATATTTTCAAGTCAGGTGTTATTTTGAGTTAGTGGTTGGCCTATTGTCCAACTTGGGGCATTAGCTAATCAGCACCATAGTTAATGTGATGGTAGAGCCAGCTAAAAAATATACCTTATATTAAAATGTGGCCAAATGATTCAAATATGGGATTTAATTAATTTGGTTACTTACAGAAATATTTATATACTAAAGCTTCAGTTGTAAGTTAACGTAGGAAGAAACAACAATTAAAGGGACATTCTCATGCAACCTCATCAATAAACAATGGATATTGAAGTACTTCACAAATACTTTAATATAATTACTTAACCTGCAAGAATAAAAAAAATATTAAGGTCACCATTAGGTGAATCTTCATTGCACCACACCCTAAATGTTCTTCTTTTCGTGCTACTTCTGGCTGAAGCAGCCAAAAAGTGGTAGGTGCAAGTAAGCGCTGGATATCCCCGCTGCTTAGGATGACAGGCATGCACCTTGGTGAGCAGTATTGTTGGCCAAACACATGTCCTAGGATCTGAGGATAGCGGGGAAAAAGGCAGGAGAGCCAGATAAGTGCACAGGCACTGAAAGCACAATTAACTTCTCCCTCTTTGCAGTTGAGATTAGCATTTAACCAGATTCACACCTCTTGCACAGCAAATAACTGGGCAGTGGGGAAAGGGGCAAATGCATGAGGGGATTGTGCAGACTCTTCCATGCATTTGCAATGGGGCCCGCAAGAAAATATAAAGGGACCGCTTTGCTTTACTCATTAAAAAGGATGGAGTGCCTATATAAGTATGGTGGATGGGTTATCAGTCTTGCAGATTGTTTCCCATGGTGGTAAGTGGAGTTTAAAAGTGTGCATGCTTTCATTAATAATAACCCGTCAGAAATGTAAACATCCAGTGTTGTGTATACAATGCCTAGCTAATATAAGAAGTGACAAACTGTGCAAATGGGAATGGTGTTCGGTCTGACCCACTTCAACCTTTGTTTGTAGGTATATAATTATCCATAATTAAACTGGCTCATACTGATATTTACAGGGCAAATTGTGTTGAATCCAGAAGAAGCAGCCATAGCTGATAAGTGTAATCACACCCATGGAAGAGGCTGAACAGGTTTGGCAGGAGGAGATAGTTTCCTTGTGTTATTTAATCAACTATTTGCATAGTAAAATGGTGGTGCGCTAAAAATGTCTAAAGAGTGAACTCACTTAGCACAAAATCTAAGTGCTAACACAACTCACTCCCTCATACCTACCACACGTCACTCTCATCACGCTTATTATGCATAAGGCCTCATTCCCTCACACAAACCAGATACCACTCTCGTCACGCCCTTTACACATCACAACTCACTCCCATCACACCCATCACAACTCACTCCCATCACACCTATCAATCAAACATCATACATATTACACCTCACTCCTATCACACAAACCAGAGGCCTTCTTTAAAGCTGTTCACACACTGTGTGACCAGCCCTAATTTTACCACAGAGTCATATAACATTGTATCATGTTTCAGAGCCTAGTAGGCTGGTCCAAGCCGGAAGAAGTTGGAAGAATTGTGTGCCAGCAATTGCCCCCCTGGGCCAGCCCCCCTTGATTACATACATTAGTAGTAAAATGTGTTTATCAGACCTGCATACCCATTTACATACAGTAAAAAAAAAACAGCAGGAAATTTGAGCTGGTGAGTTATGAATTGTGATCTCAGTTACATGAAATAATTGATTTTAAGAGTAAAACATCAGTGGTACCCCTTAACAATAAAAGATAGCAGGGAAGACAAAGCCAAAAATAAGTGTTCCCTCTTGAATAAAGAAAAATGTTATATTAACAAATGTATTGGGGAAGGATTTGAGTATTCAGCAATATTGCAAAGCTCGTTCCGTTATGTACAGAAAAACACTAAAAATTATCCTTATTATAGAAATGGTTTCTTTTGTAAACAAATGACTATCATTAGTTCACAGTTTGGCTTAAAACCATGCTGAGACTGACCCTTAAAACACATTACCTTTAATTACCCTTTAGTGCTAGAATGTGGAGTAATGTGTTAGGGCATTCGTTTCTGGCAAGGGGTTAAATTTACAGTGTACCGAATAATAGAGTATCCTGAGCAAAACACTCCTACCCTGAGAAACTCAATGAACAGACTTCTCTGGGGAGCCACAGCTCTTAATTAATTTAATTAACAATTCATTAAACCCCCCCACGCATTCCACATTCCCCTGCTTTCCCATAATTGCAGGTATATTAACATCATAAAATTGAGCAATGCTGAATCAATTAACAAATGCAGAATAGCAATGTATACAGTATTGTGGGGGGGGGGGACATTCCCTTAGTAGAGTCTAATTAATTGTGAATGATCGGGAGACACAAAGTAACTGTTAATATTGCTGTTTTAAAATAATGTCCTCTACTAGCCTATTATTATGCAGCAACATTTGAATCCAGTGTAAAATGTACATTATTTTACCTCAGGAAATGGCAGGAAGTAGCCAACTAAATATAAACCAATAAGAGTCGGCTACAGAGATGTTATATGGCAATAGACCAGTTGAAGTACCCATAGCATTCTAATACCAACCTTTATGGGACCAGGAACCTTGTGAAGCTGTTCTTAAAAGGATTGTCCTATGGAAAAATAATAAAAATACAGCGCTGCATACAATAATAGGGCTTAGCATTGACACTTTTTTCTGGTGTTTTTTTATTGTTTTATTTGGCTTTGTCTGCAGCCCTGGAGGCTTCCATTTTTGTTGTTCAGGCTTTCCCTACTTAAACACCACACAAAGCTGTCTGTGGCAATGAGGTCCTTTCCCCTGAAGACTTGTTTTAGTCAGAGTGGCAAAGTCTGGTTAATTAAGACTAAGCCATTCTATTGTTTACTGCAAAGTTGCATGGTAAGGAGTCAGGCTATCTCTCTAGTAGATTGAGCTCATATAAAACAGTTAGAATAGATACAAAAGGCTAATATGCAGCAGCCTAAAATGGTTTATTATTTAAAAAAAAAAAAAAAAAAGAAAAGAAAATGGCACAATATTAGCCTAAAAATTTCATCATACTAGTGATTACAAAATAGTAGGAGTTCCCATTTAAAGAGTAAATATCACATTCCAGTCTTAATTTAAAGCCAGAGGTTCTTTATAGAAGCGCCGCTGTGTATAGGAACAAAATGTAGTCTACTGTTTTCTAATCAACAGCCTCTTCTGTTGCAAGAACCAATTAACATTGATTATTTAACAAACAATAAAGAACAAGTTATCAGAGCTCAAATCCAAACCTACCTATTTATAGGTATGTACTTGATCACTGTTAATTTGTACTTCTTTGTTTATCAGTTATGTTTCAATATTATGTCTTTGCTACCACCCAATTAATTGGGATTGCGTACAGACAATGTGTCCCTGGTTTTAACTTTAATTTGCATCTCTGCAAAACTGATGAATTTTATACTAAGACTTTGGTTTTTATGGCAGACCACGACAAAAAAAATAATAATAATCTTCATAAAACCCATATAGAATATTAGCATATAAAGCCACTGTATCCTGCAGAGAGGACAACACTGTGTCACCAGGGCAGAAAAATTAGCTGAAATGTGCTTGTTCAGATAAAATGTGCCTCATATTATTGTCACCATACTTTACCATGATAAAGGTTTTAGGCATTAGTGTTTTCAGAAGGTCTTATTAATGAATACCATGATCTTTTCATTAGGGAATGAATGATTCCGTTTAAAGATTTTTTTCTTTTTTTTTTCCTTTACAAATTTGCTTGGTAAATAAGAGGATTCAAATTCAGCAAAGGTCTTCAAAATTCAAGGGAGCAGGCATGGTCGCAGGGACCACCTGCCCATACCAAAAATGGCACTCAGTTGTAGAGCATGGTAAGGTGGCCACATGGGTGCTGCGTAGAGGCCAGTGCCACAACAGCTCCATTACTTTTATAGCTAGCTGGATTAGCCAGAGGATGCCCTCAGCTGGCACATGATCTCCACCTACTGCAAAAGTGGGCAGCCATGCAGGACCATGCCTGAACTCTTGGACATTTGGGTATGAAACTAGCAGATCCAAACAATGTACGCGTGTATTTTTATTCATTAAGTGCTAACAGATGCATTTTACATTTTCAGTATCATAAAAGGGAGGTAGAATAAGTGCACTCATATAGGAAGTACAGTAGTCTAGAGGGGAGGAATTCACACAGGGCACTGATCATGTTACCCAACTGTGTTTTGTTCCCTTCGTACTGCAGCTTGTCTGCTGCTTTGTCATCTCAATAGGAAACACTTTTAACTTTTAAGTGATGCATTTTTCAGACAGACAGGTCACAGAGCTTACAAGACTTCAAATGTCACAATGCTTTCAGGGATATGACTAGTAAACGATGAGCTCTCAAGCTCCTATTTACTTGTCTTTACTAACGTCTGTTATAAACTCCATTTTGGGATGTTATTTTTCTCTAATAAAAAGCCATTTCAGGAATGTTCAATAGGCCTTGCCCCTCTTCTCTCATTAGTATGCTACAGCACAACATTTAACCCAGACAGCTAGCAAGGGTCAGAGGACGAAAGACGCATCTCTCTATCACACAGGTCAGCCAGCTGCGGACTCCAGCCTTCTGACCCTGGGTTCTGTTCCATAGCACAGATGGTGGAGCATCCAAACCCCCCTTGAATTCAGTCTGAATAGCACCCTTCAGACACTCAGTGCATAGGAACGTGTAAACTATGATGTGTAGGTCAAGGCTATGGCCTTTTCTTCAATGACATCCCTCTAAAGAGGACCTAAGGATTCCAAACAGCATGAAAGCATTTCCATGCAAACTGTCAATGGGCTATTAGACTTTTAAAAAATACCATGTAATATAATGCAATCTATCATGCAACACGTTTCAGATTCATTGCCTTTCTAGGAACACATCTAAATTTTACAGATAAGGGGTTCCTGGCTGAATTAAATTTACTGCCTATTATCTACAAGGCTTACATGTGATAGGTCATATAAAAGCAGTTGCTACTACTACTGTCCTCATTGCTTCTTAGTAGAAACTTCAATCTTGTTGTAACACTTCTGATTTTGGAAGCATTGCCTTTATCGACTCATACTTACTCATAAAGGGTTCTTGTGATCAGCTTGTGATGAGCTCATACTCAGGATCATCTATATACCTATTGTGTCATTTCACTCTTAGCTGCATATATTATATGTAGGGCATCACCAGACTTGAGGGTGAGCTGCATAAAAGTATTGCTGCCACAAAATAAACAAATGTATTTATGAGCAACAAATAACCCTACAACAATCAAGGATACTCCAGGAAAGTGTAGAGGAAATCTACAGGTCATGAACTGAATACAGAATAGATTCAGGATTAGTTGGCTCAGCTTGATTGCTGTGTTCAGGAACACAGCAAGAGGGTATTTGATCAAATAAGAGAGTATTTGATCTAACAAGACAGCTACCTAGCGACCATACAGTTATAAAGGAAAGTTGATCAACACAAAGTATGTATCCAGACAGATCTACAGTAGAGCCAAATAAAAAACACAATTTGTTTGCTGTAAACCATCACACTAGACTTCTAAAGCAAGGATGGATCAGAGAGACAAAGTTTGGACTCCTAAGGCAATGCAAAGAGAGTACCGTATTTGCTCGATTATAAGACGAGGTTTTTTTCAGAGCAAATGCTCTGAAAAATACCCCTCGTCTTATAATCGGGGTCATCTTATAATCAGACCTCAAATAGGTCTGACTATGAGACGACTAAGATCCAGATCCCCTGTCTCCCCCCCACCGGTGCGGGGAACCCTGATCTCTGACAGTCGGGGAAGGTCTGCGCGATGGACGCAGACAACCTCCGCTGCTAGCCACGCCTCCTTCCGGCTGCAGTGTAAGTGCGCGGGATCTACACGCTGCCCCGGCTACATGACAGGGAAGTCAGAAGCACCGGTAAGTTTGGGGGGAGGTGCCGGGGGAGTGTTAAATGGGGGGCATAAGGCATTTCTGGAGGCAGAGTGCTCTGTGAAATGCCTTTTAGCCCCCTTAATGCCACTCTGCCTCCAGAAATGCCTTTTAACCCTCTATACACCACTCTGCCTCCTGAATGCCTTAAACCTCCCTATATGCCACTCTTCCCCATAATATGCCTTTTAACCCAATAAATGCCAGAGTGGCATATAGGGGTATAAGGCATTTCTGGAGGCAGAGTGGCACATAGGGGGTCAAAAGGCATATCATGGGACACAGTGGCATATAGGGTTAAAAGGCATATCATGGGGCACAGTGGCATTTAGAGGGTTAAAAGGCATATCATGGGGCACAGTGGCATATAGGGGGTATAAGGCATTTCTGGGGCAGATGTGCAGAACTGGGGGGCAGGTTGGAAAATAGAAGGAAATAAAACCAAAATATTTTTCTCAATCATAGCTTTTATTTAAAAAAAATAGTTTAGATGAATTAACATTTACTGGTAAAACTTTTTTTCCTATAGGGTCGTCTTATATTCAGGCTTTTTCTTTTTTTCCTAAATAAATATTCAGATTTGGGTCGTCTTATAATCAGGGTCGTCTTATAATCGAGCAAATACGGTAATACCAGTCAAGCAGAGTGAGGTACAAAACCAGTGGTTAGAAGATTCAAATACAGACCATTGACTACTACGGTGGCCGCACCAAATGGGCCACACAGTAAACCCTGGTACCTGACATTATGTGCCGTGACACCAGATTGCAAGCTGATTGGATCCCCCCCTGCTAGGTGCGCTACTGATAGGAGGTGCAACTGTATCCATGTCCTCAATTCCAAGGGACACATCATTCATTCTGCATTTCCATATCATGGTGGTCTAACAAGAGAATGAGACCTTTTCCCTCACCAGTCCACACATTTACAAAATGAGGGCCCCTGTCAAAAGTAAGGGATTTCCCATCCCAAAAAATACACCTCATGTCCAAATATGTTTGCATGTAGGGGATCGCTTGACATGCCATAGGTTGCCTAGTTTAATATTAGTGTGCCTAAACACAAAGATGTCTCAGTAAACTGTGTGTGTGCAAAGGTATTCAGGAAATGTGTATATAGAATTTTGATGTATTGAAAAACAGAAAGAAAGAGCAAGGAAATCAGAGATTGTCAGTATTCATTGTAAAAACGATGTTTCCCTTTTGCCTAATCTCGTATCAAACACACATGGATTCTGTAAAACACAGCTCTCGCACCGCAAGACGCAGAACGCTCTGAAGCAGGCGGTAACCCTCAGATGTTCATATGTTATAACTAAAAGCTGACAGAAAGTTTTCCAGCAGCCCTCCAGCGAACAGATTGCAAATAGAAGTGTTTGTGTCCTCGCCTGCCGCTGATCTGCACCCACTGGGACGAGGCAAACATGAAGTTGGTTTAATACTGATATAAATGTGCTGGCTACGCTGTCAATACAGCGAACATGTACATGATATGTGTTAGGAAAATAGACACAAAACTATGGTTCCCACTTATGCAGGACTCCCTATATGTCGGTGATGCCTGTCACTGCTGTATATAATGTATTATGTTCAATATGACAATATATACATTGGAAGATATTCTCTATCTGCAGCACTATCTTTGAAGATATAGATTCTGCATTAGAATGTATTGTATAATTTAACACAGAAACTAAAATTTTTGACTGTGGAAATAAATCTTAGCCCTGTCTGCATTTTTTGGAGCCCTTTCAGGCCTATACTATACTGGTCCTATCTGACCAGCCTAGATTTCCGCTTACTAAACCTACTAACCAGGCTGGGCTAGACCAGGTTCTGAAAAACTCTCCCACAGCTTTTAATTTTATATCGAAATTAGCTATTTAAGGACCATCTCAGGGAGCATACATGTTTCTGTGGGAATTCATTGGTAAATTCCTCGGTAAAATAAGTATTTGGTCACCTACAAACAAGCAAGATATCTGGCTCTCACAGACCTGTAACATCTTCTTTAAGAGTCCCCTCTGTCCTCCACTTGTTACCTGTATTAATGGCACCTGTTTGAACTTGTTATCAGTATAAAAGACACCTGTCCACAACCTCAAACAGTCACACACCAAACCCCACTATGGCCAAGACAAAGAGCTGTCGAAGGACACCAGAAACAAAATTGTAGACCTGCACCAGGCTGGGAAGACTGAATCTGGAATAGCCAAGCAGCTTGGTGTGAAGAAATCAACTATGGGAGCAATTATTCGAAAGTGGAAGACATACAGGACCACTGATAATCTCCCTCGATCTGGGGCTCCACACAAGATCTCACCCTGTGGTGTCAAAATGATCACAAGAACGGTGAGCAAAAATCCCAGAACCACACGGGGGACCTAGTAAATGACCTGCAGAGAGCTGGGACCAAAGTAACAAAGGCTACCATCAGTAACACACTACGCCGCCAGGGACTCAAATCATGCAGTGCCAGACGTGTCCCCTTGCTTAAGCCAGTACATGTCCGGGCCCGTCTGAAGTTTGCTAGAGAGCATTTGAATGATCCACAAGAGGATTGGGCGAATGTCATATGGTCAAATGAAACCAAGGTAGAACTTTTTGGTAGAAACTCAACTCATCGTGTTTGGAGGAGAAAGAATGCTGAGTTGCATCCAAAGAACACCATACCTACGGTGAAGCATGGGGGTGGAAACATCATGCTTTGGGGCTATTTTTCTGCAAAGGGACCAGGACGACTGATCCGTGTAAAGGAAAGTATGAATGGGGCCATGTATCGTGAGATTTTGAGTGAAAACCTCCTTCCATCAGCAAGGGCTTTGAAGATGAAACGTGGCTGGGTCTTTCAGCATGACAATGATCCCAAACACACTGCCCAGGGCAACCAAGGAGTGGCTTGTATTCTTTCCCCCCATTCTGTCTCTCATAGTTGAAGTGTACCTATGGTGAAAATTACAGGCCTCTCTCATCTTTTTAAGTGGGAGAACTTGCACAATTGGTGGCTGACTAAATACTTTTTTGCTCCACTGTATGACACTCTGCCCCCTAAATATGCTACTCTGCCCCCCAGATATGCTTTATGCCCCCATAGAAATGCCACTCTGCCTCCGAGATATGCCACTCTGCCCCAGATATGCTTTATGTCTCCTAGAAATGCCACTCTGACCCCTAGAAATGTCACTCTGCTCCCTAGATATGACCCCCCCTGCAGACTTACCAATGCACCCCTAGACTCCCTGGTGTCTAGCGGGGACAGACCATGGACACCTGCGCGATGCGTGCAGACAATTTCCGCTGCCGGCACTTCTGCCAGGGCTTCTATGATGGAGAAGCACCGGCGAAAGCACTGGCAGTGGAGGTTGTCAATGCGCATCGCCGCAGCCGGTGAACGTCTGCGCATTGCTCGTAGACAACCTCCGCTGCTGGCACTTCAGCCGGGCTTCTATGATGGCTTAAAGTGGGGGGGAAAGTGCGGCCTATATTCAGGCAAATACGCAGGGCCGACCCAAGGCATAATGCCGCCTGGGGCGAATTTTAAAATGCCGCCCCCCCCATCTAACCCCCCCCCATTATCTACCCTTCCTATTATCTACCCTTACCCCCCCCCCCCCTTGTACTTACCTTTCAGCAGTCCTGCGGCGAGTCTCCCTGTTCGGTCTCGGTGCCGGCTTCAGGTGCATGAATATGTCTCTCCATGACTCCATCCGTCCGTCTATCACCTCAATTTTTAGTGCCGCCCCTTCAAAAGTGCCGCCTGGGGCAATTGCCCCAGTCTGCTCCATTATAGGGCCAGCCCTGCAAATACGGTATTTAGAATACGATGTCTTAAAAGTCCCTGTTGGTGTAATGGTCAGGTGTCCCAAAACTTTTGTCCATATAGTGTATATGTTGGGCACTGAGTAACAAATTAGGAAAAACTGTGAGCAAACCTGAGCTTATATGAAATAGGAGTGGTATAGTTTGGAGAAAATACAGAAAAAGTGGGACAGCTATTCTTGTTATATAGTAATTCTTGTATATTGTAATGAATAAGCAGTAATCAACACACCCTTACCTTTGTGATTAATTAGAGTTAATTAAGATTTATCAATATTTCATCTGTAATATACAGGTGACATTTCTGCGGTTGACCTTAGATAACATGAAAATGTATCTATATCTATATAAACATATTAGACTTGTTTTACATATGCTGGGAACAAAGTACCTTTTATTTGGTTAATTATAAATTATACTATTTATATTAGTTGGGTGCCTTTCTGAGATCCTGCACTTTAGAGTCCAATATACATAACAGACTCATTTTTCAGACTCATGTATAAAAAATTGAAAAGCGATATTTGAAAAGTAATTCAATGAGCCAAGGGAGGGCTTCCTGGGGGGGGGGGGCTGTAGGGCTGTTGCCTCCTGGGCTGGTCTGATTTAAACATTTTGGACCACTACCTGAAACGGACTAATGTTATGGTAATAAAATAACTTTTCAAACACTGCAGCTGAATAACTCATGTACACACGGCCTGTTGTTTTTTGGTTTTTTTTTATATTTTGCTATAATTAACAAATTTATATATTTATGTGCTAGATACATGCGTCCGCGTGCTGTAAAGGCATAAAACGTTTCCAGCAGGTGGCCACATGCATGTCACTTGTCATTCGCTAGCCTTAAAATTCCAGAGCCAATTTTAATCCCCAGCTTCCTGTGCTTAAAGTGGACCCCCCCCCCCAAAAAAAAATAGCCTCCCTAGTGAAATACCCTGGAGTGTCTCCTTTAGAAATATAAATACCTGTGTGGGTGTTTCGTATTCCTGTGTTTGCCCTATAATTGCCAGAAATTTATGGAAATACTAAACAAATGAGGCATTTCCAAAATGAAGACATACATTTTAGAGGTGTTTTTCTTAACAAGGTTAGTGATGCTTTTCTTTGAAAAGTGTGGGGGGGGGTTTCTATTTTTTGTATATATTTTTTCATGCTAAATGTAGGACTACACATATAAAAATTAGATTAAAGCCCCATATGTCCTTTAAAAAACACTATATACTTTGTTTGGGGGGTCATTATTCATGGAAAAGGGGAATTGCGTTTGAATCGGCATATGGTAAAAATGAAAAGAAAGCTTTGGTCATTAGGGCATGAAAAGCCCCAAGACTGAACAGGTTAAAATCGTGATTGTGACTACAGCTACAAAGTAGCAGTCTGGGAACTGTTCCAAATTTAACTGCTAGAAGTTTTGCAACACTGTAGTAAAATTAAGGTGGAGGACCTTATGTGAAAGACTGACACCTTACCTTCTCTAAAATGCACCTGTATAAAGAATGTAATTAGTGCCCATTGACGACAATGCAAATCTCTATATATGCAAATTTGTAGAAGATAATAACTTTAGTTGCAGGTTTGCCCTTACATTAATATGCCATTGGTACACAGATATAATGTTCACCTCTTGTTAGTAGAGCATCAGCCGTCACCAGGGCCGGACTGGCCCACCGGGATACCGGGAAATTTCCCGGTGTGCCGGCAGGTCCTTGGGCTGGGCGGCCGGCAGACTAACCCTGAAGACAGCCGCTGAGCGGCTGCAAATGGCATTGAAGGCCTCCCTCCGCGCCAGGAGCGGGCAATTGCCCCCCAGGCTGCCCGAAATCTAATCAAAGCGGCCGCTGGGTGCTGATGCAGCCGGCCGGCATCAGCACCCAGCAGCCGTGTGCGATGGCCGTCTAGTGATGGGAGCAGCGTGAGGGGTGAAAGCTCCGCCCCCTCGCACTGACCTTTCACCCCTCACGCTGCTCCCATCACTATGCGGCCATCAGACTGCTGGGAATGTAATCTAAACGGCCGATGCGTGCTGATGGCGCCGGCCGGCTCTGCTTTAATACTTTTTTTCTTACTTTATATGCCAAGCCGATCCAGCTTATCATATAAATAAAAAAAAAGTGTTAAAGTAGCTCCGGCCGGCGGCATCAGCACGCATCAGCCGTTTAGATTACATTCCCAGCAGTCTGATGGCTGCATAGTGATGGGAGCAGCGTGAGGTGGAAGCTCCGCCCCCTCGCGCTCAGACTGCTGCAGCACCGGATGTCAGGTCAGTGGCATCCTGTCAGCATAGAGAACAGTGTGCAGCTACCAGGAAGTCAAGAGAAGTAGAAGGTGAGTAAACCAATGTATTTTTTGTACTGTGTAATATTTTTTTGTATTTGTTAAAAACAAAAAAAATCTTTCATGTGTGTGTATGTAAGTGTGTCCCCCTATATGCCACTCTGCCTCCAGAAATGCCTTATACCCCCCTATATGCCACTCTGTCCCATGATATGCCTTTTAACCCCCTATATGGCAGAGTGGCATATAGGGGGTATAAGGCATTTCTGGAGGCAGAGTGGCATATAGGGGGTTAGAAGGCATATCAGTGGGGCAGAGTGGCAAGCCTGGGGGCAGAGGTGCATAACTCGGGGGTAGGTTGTCAAATGAAAGGAAATAAAAACCAAACATGTCTCAATCACAGCTTTTATTAAATATGGAAAAAAATAGTCTACATGAATTAATAAAGAAATAAAAGTTTCTTACCAGAATATCGTGAAGAATAATGTGATCAGTGTTTTGTTCCACTGAATAAAATTTCTTCATCTAAAAATAAAACTTTTTCATCTAAAAATGTTCGCAGCAGTAAATGTTTTGATCCCATTATGTGTAATGTATTTAATTTATTAGGGCCTTTTAACACTTTTGCTTTCTGGCATTTTAATACAAATAATGAGATAAAAAGAATGGCACATAGTGTGACTCGGGTATGTATAAGGGGTGCGTGTGGGTATAAGAGCTTCACCGCGAGATAAACTATATGGGGCTGGTCTCCAAATTTTTGCGCTTGAGCCTCTGGCAGCAATGACCCTGCTGCTTCTTATACTTCCCTCAATTTTAAGAAGTGGATGTGACATCAGCCCATGCATGTAACCCCTGACCTTGGGCCAGGCACCAAAATAGTTACTGCTCTGCTGTATCCAATGCTGTATGTCCTTCTGAGGTGGAGCATAGGGGTCAAGAGATATGACTTCCGCTGCAGAATGAGGCCCTAGGCGTGCTATGCTGTTTCGCACATAAGGAAATGGCCAACATAAATACATCTGTATCACCATTAAAGCCGATCGGAATAATAAATAAAATGCATTTGTGGAAGTTACTGCAAAAATCAGGCCTTTTTACCCGCATCCACAATAACTCATTGAAAAGCCAAAACTAAAAAATAAGCAGTTTCTGCCCACCACCCTGCATTTTCTCGAGATTCAGGACAATTTTTTTTTCCTGAGAGTTTCTCAGAGGCAGAAAGTGCTACTTCACGCATATTTTTGGAGATGTGTTATTTTTTTCACTCAGTTCTAATCTCCATAGCAACAAATGAAATGGTCTAATCAACAGGTACTAGTGAGACACCACATTGGCCATTTTTCCATATTTTTACATATTGCTAACCAGAACATGTAAAGTGCTGCACTGCAGAAAAGTGGGTAGCATAAACTCACTTATTATATCAGTCAATCAGTTATACATCCAACATACTGCAGGTTGTCACTCTACATGTGGTGGCCAGAAAATGGGAAAGTAATATGTGTACTGAAAAACAAAATGGCCAGCATAGTCATCCTGACCTTCTGTGTGTGCTTTACTTCCTAAAAGCTGGCTGTGGCTTATACATATATTAGGTAGATCACTGATTTATAGATATCTGATGATGTCCTGCAACTGCAACTATAATACTATAATACTTTATCTAGTTGGTGCATAACTGTTGTCTGCTCATGAAACCAATCCATGTGTATTTATTAAATATAGAAAAAATTCCAAGACTCCATAATCTATTGCGAAACACCCCAGGGGAACTGGCTCACTCCACTCACGATCTCTGTGGTTCCACCCTAAGCCTCTGAGTACTACACCTGTAACTATGCACCCTCAAACATTCCCAGATCAGCAGGAACAAAATATCTTGGGGACAATGAGTTACACACAATCAAAGGTACAATGTACTGAAATGTATCCACCCTGGTGAATTCATTCTAATTTTAACTTAGTAGAACGTCATTGTTTTTTTATAATAATCGTATGTTGGTTAATCCTTGCAGTTGGTAGAGGGGTTTCTTGCCTGGCATTAATTGCCATAAAGACTCAGCTTAGTGTGGTTATTATGTAGGGAAAGATAAAGGTCATTTTATGGGCACAAAATTAGTGAAAGCCAATTTTTATTCAATGCTAAACTTTACTGTGCGCTGCACTGTATTTCATGATGAAAGAAAAATATTATTTTTCCATGGGACTTCCTTTTTCCGCTATTTTTTTTGTTGGCAGAATTTCTAAACGACAAAGGGCATAACACCAGGACCAAAATAAATTAATAGTTGGGCAATAGCTACTTCTGCCACCCTTTGCCAAAGAGCAAATATATACCGTATTTACACACACATATATATATATATATATACATCTCCAAAACAACTATACTGCTTGAAATACAAAAATCCCAAGCTATAGTTGGTTTTAATACATTCATTTGATAATATACAGGTTGGGGGGTGACCGATTATCCTTTAATGTTGCTGCTATGCACTGTTAAACTCCACCAGTGGAGATCATACCAGGCAATGAGCTAATCAGAGTGTGCTTGTGTGGGTCAAATGTGGTTGTGATATGTCATAGGCTTCATTCAAATAGGCTGCCTTCGAATCCTTCCGATCTTCTGCACAGGCTGTGGAAAATATATCTAATTTTTTTAATTGAATATTGTGATGATGGGGGATCTAAATTTAATCTCATCTCTATATATATTACTGTTTTTCTCTTTCTCATACAAGTTGGGCCCCCTGGTGGCCCTTTGTGGACTGACTGCATCCCTGCACAAGTGGGCTTCTACGAGTTTCATCTGCTATATGCCAAACCAGGGTTCTCAGAAGCAGTGACACCAAGCAGCGCAAAAGTTTACATTTATTCCAGCTATTTCCAAAATAGTGTCCTCTCACACATGTTAACAAGAAGCATTTCTTGAGTAATTACTATATATATATATATATATATATATATATATATATATATATATATATGTATATATATACTCCAATAATACGATGCACTTACGGGTCTTGTATCAATTGACATGTGAGTACTTATTAGTGGATATTATGAAGCTGGTTGAATGCAGTGGGGCACTGAACATACGTGACAGCCCGGACAGCCCAAAAAAGCTAATTAAGACCAGTATTTATATTATATGTTCTCTCTTTGAAGATATGCGACATAAAACGTAAAAGAACTTCAGAGAAGGGCATATATTTCAGTTATCATTTCTTTGTGTAGACTGTGTTTCATGCCACACATGTGTTCATTGTTTTTCTTAACCCACTCCTAATGCATTTAACTTTCTGTATCCCTACCACACAACTCTCAAGCCCTGACACATGAAAATCAATACACTCATCACACAATGCCATCCCATACTCTCAATGATACAGTCATCATCTCCTCAGGCTGACACACATCACCCCTGTCAAATCATCACAAATGCCACAAAACTCTTCCACATTTTCCTTCATCATAAAACCCAATCTGTTCATTTGTTTGAACCTCTGTGAGCCTGAGTCTTAGTCAACAGATTTTATATGTTTTCAAGCTGGCATATCATTTCTTTTCAGTCCACCAGGCTCCAGTTTTCACCAATCCAGAATCTCCAGATCTGCAGGTAGGCATTAGGTAAGCAGCAGGTTGGCAGGTGGAAGACACTCGGAAGCCCCAGATGCCACCAATTTCCAAAGCATGGGCTGGTGTACACAATACACATACATAATACAGAAATTACTATGTATTTTTGTTAGGCTGTAACCACATGTTCTCATTTTGCTGGCCTAATTTGTGTTTCTTTTTCTACTTTAGAAGGAATACTTCTTGGCCTTAACAAAAGTGACTCTACCAACATCACAAAACAAACTGGTTTTGTAATGTTTTTTTTAAACTGGTTTGAGATTTGCTGCTCAAAACAAGGATTCCTTATTCAGTACGCTCTTTATGATAATGCCAAAGAAATAAGGATACAGCGGCACAAAACACAGCTCTTTACACATACCATAACTATGCTCAGTAAGGAAGACAACTATTTTATAACCATATTTACGTATGAGCACAGCCAATAGATATTACTGTTTCATGTAAATACTAATTGACATTGAACGATTAATTTTTTGAATGTTATATTCTGAAACTATGCTCCCAGTCCAGCAAAGAACTCTTTTAACTTTGTGTTTTCTTTCTACTATGCTTAATGGTGGTTGTGTATTAATACCATGTAGCTATTGGCCTTATACTTTAGAATTTTTTTTTGTTTTGTATGGATCCAGTGAGGACTACAAGGCCAGGCCATGCACCTAAAGACACAAAACTCAAAATTACAGTTGTCCAATAAAGTAAATATTAGGTCAACGTTGTGAGTAAAATTTCTTACCTATTTACAAGAATGTGTGGATTTTAATGACTCAAAAAATAGAGAAAGACTGGACAGATTTCCATGTTTGGTGGAATCTATCAATAACACATGTATTGCAGAACACAGAAAACCTGGTTTAGAAATTGTTCAGCTGATTAGAAAGAATTGTCTGGATAAATAATTAGACTCTCAGGGTATGGATTTCCCAGCAAGAAGAGAGGAAGGGAAGATATGGATCTAGCCTGCTTTAGATAAGAGAACCAGGGATGACTTTCAAAATGAGGTGACCCTGACACCCACAGGATGTTCTGATTCCACATCATATTTTGTCTGCAGGAGATCATTGGGATGCCTTGTATATATGATTAGTATTAAAGGTATCTTCTAGGTTTCTCCACTAGGATCACAATAACATACATCAAATAAACGGAGAGCCCCTGAGCATCTACACAAGCATTTTGACACAGGGTTAAATACTCCTATTAAAGCATTAAAACTGGCAAGCAATTGTGACACCATGCCTTGCAGCATCCTTATCCACACCTTATTTTGCTGAGTCCTTCTGCAGGTGTTACTTGTTTTTCGCTATGGACTCAAACTTTCTCATAGGGAGTAATATTTTTTTTTCTTTGGTTGTGCAACAGAAACACAACACAATGGCAACACCTTCTGTCTTTTTTTTGTTTTTGTTTTTTTTTTTTTTTTGAGGCGCCTGCAGCATTTTTAAAAAAAATATTGGAAAGATAGTAAAAGTCTGGCAACCTTTTATGTTTCTGCTGACTAAAATACCCGTAATTGTTAGCGAGATAAAGAGATGCGGGCTAGGCATGATGGAAGTTGTAGTCCACAGCAGCAGCAGCAAAGTCAGGTGCTTCCAACCGCTGCTCTCTTAAGAAGTAGTGTGCGGCTTGCGATGGGTGTGACGCTATCCTTAGGTTAAGGTAGCACTGCAATTAAACAAGGCTTTTAATTTAAAGTAGAAAAATTGGAAATTAAGTGATTTACTCTACGGATGATCCTGGAATTATCTGGCATTCTAGTACCAATATCCACATACACTTAAAGCTCTAAATAAAAACCTTTTTTTTGGTAAATAAATATTGTTCAGTATGGTATATGTGGGTCTATATAACCTATTAATAAAATATCCCACTTTCCTGTATGAAAAAGCTAAGCAAACCCCCTTTAACACTTTGGACACAGCCAAAAATCTCTAAGCCGGCTCAACTGTTGACTTCTGGTGACTGATTAGATAGATAGCAGGCCCATCTGTATGTGTCCTAAAAAGGCTGATGTCACAGTGTATTCACAAATGGCTAGTGGGTTGGTGAATAGGGAGAATTGCCTTTCAAGTGAAAAGCCTAGGCCTTTGTACATATGAAAGCAGTTATCCTACTGAGGCCTTCTCACCAGTGCTGCTTCTGGAGAGGACAGGAGGCTTAGCATGAACCGAGGGAGTGGTGGGGATTCCGAATATGAAAAAGAAAAATACAATATATTATTAATGTACTCCATGCACAATGAAATCAAATGCTGCGTGCGCTTGGCATTATTTAAGTGCATGGCTTTATGTACCATGATATACGCCGGTATGACAAATTACTTCTACGTAAGGGCGCTGATGTGCAAAAAAACTGCCTTAGTAAAGTCTAAGTGATACATATATTCATAATCTATGATCATTGCTTCTGGAGCGGTATCAATTGCATTAGGTGGCTTTTTGCTTTTTAACTTCACTAACCTGCAAATCCCTGCTATGGGAAGCAGAATCCCGTACCCGTTAAGAGGTTAAACATAAGGCTTCAGTATACCACTAGGTCGTATTTTGAACTGCAATGTAAAAAGTTAACAATATAGTTATTTCCCGTAATAAAAACACTCAGCTAAAATAATGATATATTTGGTGCATGGCTGAACAATCTTCTATCCTTTCTAAACACATAATTTGTACCAAAATTTGTTTTGCTGACAAATGTAATTATTTCCTACACAATGACGTCTAGCAATTTTATAGACACATATTAAAACTATGTCGAGGGCCGGATACAATCATGGACCATATTAATAAAGACAGTATCCGAAGGAAACAAGTTCACAATGTGGTGTTATCCCCTTAGCAACCAAATAAAATATCCCTAGCATTCCCATATAGAACTTTGCACAAGGCTTGTTTATTTGCAAGCATTACCCACAGAGATGTAAGCATCACCCAGAAACGGAGGCAGAACACACGCAAAAGTGAAAAAAATAAAAAAAATAAAAAGAGGAAAATGACCAAATCGAATATGTGCTTTTAGAACGTTTGTAAAGCGGAATAGTGACACAATGTCTGGTTTTTCCTATATAAAATATGGTTTATCCTTTAGTAGGCAAGGTTTTGCATGTAAACCATCCACATATAATACTATAATTTCCCTTCCACATGCTTGATGTCAAATAATATTGCAAATATAGCAAAATATATAAAAAAAAGAACACAATTGGAAAATGAATCCACAGAGAGGATGGTGTCTTTCTTGCAGCTGTACACGAAGTGTGGATTTTTTTTTTTTTTCGGTTAAACAGAAGCCTTTCTCTCGCTCTCTCTCTCTGGTTGAACCCTATTCAGTGTACTTTCAGTAAGCCCTTTAATTCCTTCTCCATAGTTACCACTGGGATCCTGACAAATATGTTCCTTCACAAAGACGGGGCCATATTCTTCACAATAGCCAATCTGGACACTTTTAACCAACTTTTACTGCATGTCCCTGTAACACCATACAACTAGTCTTCCCCTTTTCAGTGGGTTTCAGCTATCTCCCCCGGCTTTTGATGTCTACAAATTAGGATAACTGTAAAGACAAGCCAAAGAATTTCTGGAGTTGGTCATAATGACATCAGATGGGAAGCAGCATACTTTAGTTTTTTTATGAGTGGGGTCAAACAGGGTATATTAAAGGGGGGGGGAAGGAGAAATGTGTGTTTTATTTCTCAAAAAAAACTACTAATAATAAAAACATGCCAGGCTGCAGTTCACAAAAGGCTGGATTTTATGGACTTTAGAATCTGTATTGGAGAGAAACTAAAATTAAGAAAAAAAGTCAGAAGCAAATTGATGGAGCTTTTGAAAAATTCAAAGTTTCAAACCTGACTTAAAAGATCTCTGACAAAAGGGTTCAAGATGTGTTGTACAAAAATATATGCCTATGAATTTATGAATTTATAATACATAAATAAATATATTTATATATATAAAGCAAAAAAAAACACTAAAGTATTATCATTATACCTCCTGCTATCGTCCAGATGAATACAGTTTTTTTTTATATATTACATTATCTATCATCTGCCTATATATCTCTACTACCCAGTTAGTGGAAAGATTGGTTTGTTCATTGTTTACAATATCTTGCATAATTATTGGATCAATTTTGCATTAAATACAATACCCATTACCTCCCAATGTTATATATTCTTATATATTCTTATATGTATAGATCTATATTATCATATAATAATGTACACTAGGCAAAATGAGTTATTTTATTATACATTCTGTTAATTAAACACACCTTTTTAGTTGTTCTGGAATTGCATACCTTAAAACTTAAGGTTAAAGTACTGACAACTTTTAGTGTGCCCTAACAATAACATTTGGTTTAAACTCTGTTACTATATTAGAACAGTCACAAGTATATTTATTATATATATTTTGTTAGTATTTTGTGGTATATATATATATATATATATATATATATATATATATATATATATATATATATATATATATATATATATATATATATATATATATATATTACAGAAAATTAGAAGCAGCAACTCCCTTCAAGCAGCCCAGAACAGGTTAAGTGTAAATTTAATGGAAATTGCATTACTAATCTTTAATCTAATGTATTATTTTACCACCACCCTCTACAAAAGAATTAGCATCTTATCACTTAAAGTGAAATACTTAGATATTAAACAGGTGTTAAAAGAGAAATCCAGGGTTAATAATGCTCTCTCACCAAAATAAAGTTCTCCTGTGTTTGTCTATACCAGATGTGTGTATCCTTTACACCTATAGGAAACTTTCAGTGAAATATATACTAGTCTTCTCAAGTCACATTTCCATATATATAAAATGTTTAAATTATCTTTATAATAGTGGCTTGTTTGTAACTTGTTTCAGGAAAATCAAACTGACTCAGTTTAGTGCACAAAAAGTAAACATATGAACAAGAGATAAGATAATTGGTTACTCAATTTCTATTTTTTATAAATATCTATTTGCCCAGATTATTATGTTAGCTTATCACATATATTACACACACACACACACACATATATATATATATATATATACATATATATATATATAGTGAATAACATAGAGATATTACCAATTAGTATTTAGTAACAATAGTATTAAGTGATCCAGCTAATTTTACTAAGTCTAGCAATATCATGGTTTACATCATGCAAAATAACCGTTTTCTAGAACAAAATTGATGCAAATCATCTTTTTTCTCAACATTTTATTTATTATTTTTAAGTGTTGAAGAGGTAAATTCTTCATATCCTGTAACTCCTCCCACACATTTCCCAATAAAAAAAAACAAGTTAAAGGTTTACAATTCATTCCCACTCACAAAATATAAAATTATTCAGATATTTTAAAAAAAAATGGAATAATACTTACCCCCCCAAAAAAAACCTGTCTGCTTTGCATGGGAATCTGCAAAAGAAATAAATTGTTATTTTACTGTATGTATATGATAGCCTGGAGTTTGTTAGGATGGATGTGAGAAGGGTCCAGGGGTGTCTGCTGGCAGTAGTGGGGTGTAAAATGAGTGGGTGAATGAGTTTAGAATGTACATGAGGGATCTGATTGTGTGTTATGCGTTCAGCTCCCTTTCTGCTATGTGTATGGCAGCTGCTCTGCAATTCATACAACTGGTAATTTGCAGTTAGGGCAAAACGTGAACAGAAAAGCAATCAGAAATCAGAGCAGAGAGAGGGAGAGAGAGAGAGAGAGAGAGAGAGAGAGAGAGAGAGAGAGAGAGAGAGAGAGAGAGAAAGAGAGAAATGGGCATCAGTATCTAATTGACTTTGAAAGGCACCAAAATGCAGTTTTATTTCTTAAATAACACCCAGCCTGGTAAATAGTTTGTTTTTTCATGCCCTGATAGATGCAAGAGGATTAAATTTTAATTCAAAATAATTAGTTGCGGTTATTGGAGTGCCTTTGTAATTATATTATTTTGATTTAACGACTTTTGGAGGTTAGGAAGAGAGAAGAATTTTAAAAAAAAAAAAAAAAAGCCTCACAGCTTGGGAGATAATGCTTATTTTTCCACTATTTCAAAGACTGTCATCAGCCGCTTCCTTTATTAGATCATCAACAGAAGCCTCATTAAAACACAGAATTTTTTAATTTTTTTTTTTGCTTTCTTGAACTTTCACTCACTATACACAGAAATAAATTTATCTTATTTTTTTTAAATTTGTTAAGTTCTCCTGCTATAAAAAAATACAACTTAAAAAAAATAATATTCTAATTCTAGGTACATTTTGTACATTAAAACTACATTGGTGATAAAAAGGACTCAATTATTTAACCTCTAAATGCAGGTATTTTGTATTATTATATAAATTACAACGGATTATTATTATGTCATACGAGTTTTATATGTTTTCGAGGTTTAGGTTGCATGTTGGTATTTCGACCAAACAGCTCGTATAACACACATTAAACGAAATCCACGTTGATCAAATCTTAATGAATAACCGCTATAAATATTTACTTGTTATTAGGGATGTTCTTGGATGGGGTCAAATGTGTTTTTTTTTGTAAGCGAATTCTTTACAATAGTTGTTGTTTTTTTTAAAAAAAGAACAAAATAAATTAATATATTTTCTTAATTGCGATCGCAACCC
Source organism: Spea bombifrons (assembly GCF_027358695.1). NCBI lineage: Eukaryota > Metazoa > Chordata > Amphibia > Anura > Pelobatidae > Spea > Spea bombifrons. The sequence goes on along the minus strand of NC_071088.1, from coordinate 64,340,874 downwards.
CATATTATGGAATCTCTTTCTTAACCGAGCAAAGAAGTTCACTGGCTCAGATGCACCTGCTCACAGATCCTAGCATCTTCTTCCAAGTCAAATAATAGCAAAAGAAGAAAGAATTTGGAATAGATTATATGACTTTTGGAGGAGTATCCGCTTCACACCAAGTTGATTCTTTATGTCAGTGTGTGTGTGTGGAAGTAAATCATACGTTCATGCAAACTGCTTATCAAACAATCGTACCCCCCCTAATCTTGTAAAAAAAAAAAAAAAAACAACCACCCCAAATTAGATCATGTGCAATTAACATACTGCCTAAACATTCCCCTTTTGCATCGAATGCTCTTAATTAGCCGTGATCAAGTATCATAATAATGGGAATTAATAATGCATAATTCCAGCCAAACCTGCATATCTCCTATGCATAAAGTCCAACGTAAAAAAAGGGCAAGCGATATTCACAATAACATATTTCTACACAAGCTGCAAAAATACACTCCTTACTCCCCCACGTGGTTGTTTGCAAAACAGCATGAATGAAAGTAACGAACCAATGGAGGACAGGAGCACCGAGTCAATCTGTAACAACCGTCCAATGACAACGAAGATTGGGACCAATTGAGACACAGGGCGTTGACGGCAAGCTGCCAATCACTCCACGAGAAGCCAATAGCGAATGTGGAGGCGGTACTGATGGTGCAGGCTCACGCTACTGGGCTGGAGCTTGGTTCTAAAGCACAGAAAGCTGGGAAGTTGCAACCAGTTAAGGAGTAGGAGCCATGGCTGCAACTGCTCAGTATCTACCCAGGAATAACACCTTGCCTTCCAATCCTCTGATGCATCCGGACTCCGACAGGATGCACCAGGGTACCACCTACAGAGAGGTGCAGAAGATGATGCACCAAGAGTACCTTCAAGGCTTGGCCACCAATGCTGGTCACCCAATGAGCCTCACTCACCATCAGTGGCTGCCCAATCCGACCAGTGACTGGGGTAGCGGATCCCACCTGTCTGGGCAGACGGAACATGGCAAAGGAGGCGTGCAGAGCAGCAGAGAGGATATTAACAGCAGCTTCCATCACCACAGGTCACATCTTGTCCACCCGCAGACGCCCAGTAGCCATGCATGGGCGCAAAGTGGGGGACATCACCTGTCTCCCATGTCCCCAGGTTCTAACAGCCACCAGCCCCTCATCTACTCCCAGTCCTCCTACACGAATCTCAACGGCATGCTGGGACCCCAGGCATCTTCCTTGCACCACAGTATGAGAGATCCTTTGCACGAAGACCCCGGGGTCCACGACACCCACGTAGAATCACCTCCTCAGCATCTTAACCACCACCAGGACCATTCGGACGAAGATGCCCCCAGCTCCGACGACTTGGAACAGTTTGCCAAGCAGTTTAAGCAGAGGAGGATCAAGCTGGGCTTCACCCAGGCAGATGTTGGTTTAGCTCTGGGCACCTTGTATGGCAACGTCTTCTCCCAAACCACCATCTGTAGATTTGAAGCTTTGCAGCTCAGCTTCAAGAATATGTGCAAGCTGAAACCCCTGTTGAACAAATGGCTAGAGGAGACAGATTCCACCACGGGAAGCCCCACTAACCTAGACAAGATCGCTGCCCAGGGGAGGAAAAGGAAGAAGAGGACCTCCATAGAAGTTGGGGTAAAGGGGGCTTTAGAGAACCATTTTCTGAAGTGTCCCAAACCCTCAGCCCATGAGATCACCAGCCTGGCAGACAGTCTCCAGTTGGAGAAGGAGGTGGTGAGAGTTTGGTTTTGTAACAGAAGGCAGAAAGAGAAAAGGATGACCCCAGCAGGGGTTCCTCACCCCCCCATGGAGGATGTGTATTCACAGGCAGAAACACCACCACTTCATCACACACTGCAAACCTCTGTACAATGACTAAGAAATATATAAGGAGGGCATGTGAGGGGGTGGGGATGAAGTAAGTACTTTTGGATTTTACAAAAAAATAGTTACGGGACCCTTAGAAAAAGACTGGAGGACCTTTCACCACAAGATTAAGTTAAGACATAAACTACAATAAAAATCCCCTTTCCCGATTCTCTTTGGTACACCTCAACACATCTATATGTCTTGTTCCTTCTTCAAGGTAAAAGGAGAAGGGGTTGGGAGGTATTTATTAATCAGGATATTTTGGGATGGGTTCAACTAATAAGAACTGTGAATATTTTTATTATTATTAATGTAAATCCTCATTCTAAGAAAGACGTTGGCAGCTTTGAATGGAAATATGTGTTATTTATTAATTAGACTATTTAACCCCTAAAGTGCAGTAGAGGGGTTGATAGAAACCCCTGCGGTTAAAAAAATCACATTTATTTATTTGGTTGCAACAAACAAAATATGATTGATAATCTTTTAAAACAAAAGAAGGCATATCAAAAGTTTGTACTTTTTTTCTTCTTTCTAATTTATTTGATTTGTTGTTTTTTTTCTATTGATTCCCTGAGTGTTCATTGTGGAATCAAGTGTGTATTCCTTACCTAAAAAAGATTAACAATGCCACATTGTTTTGTGTTTTTCTTTCTGGCAAATGCTTTATTTAAACCAAAATTTCCATGCACTGGAAGAATATAACAAAATATTAATTAACAAGGTACTTGAATTATTTAGTCTGTTTTATAATTGCCATGGTTTTATGGTTCCATCTAATGCCAGTTTTTGTTATTTAAGGTTAATTAATCTGGCTTGCCATTTGCCATCATACCATTGCTTTAAAATATATCTTTCTAACCTCTACTCATCTTTTAGGACATGCATATAACAAAAACACACCCAAATCTCCAAAGGTTTCCAAATATATTGTGTGTTCTGTAAGAAGGGGCATATACAGAAAAAGATCAAAATGACAGACATATTCCATTATAAAGCAAAACTTTAAAACAGATTTTTACTGAATGACATTGTAAATATGTGTTATATGTATACATATGTATGTTTTTGGAAAGTTGTGTATGTTTTGTTTTGTTTTTCATTCTACACACTTTTGTACACTAATTTGAAGAGGATATTTTAATATTATTTCCATATAAAACCTGACCCTTTCTATTTATTTTCTCAATTTTTTTTGTTTTTGGAGTTTGGCTCTGTAAATTACTTTGCAATATATATATATAAATATAATTTTTTTTTTATCAATTTTTTTTTTTGTTTGGTGAATTGTTTGTAACTTTTACAAATGTAGATTTGCAATTTACTTTTTATATTTATGTTAAAGTAATATTGTATTACTTACATAAAGAGAAACCCCTTTAAAATGCCTCATGTCTTTTTTTTATATATATATATATATATAAATATATACATCGATATATACTTAAATTACTCAAGGCGTTGATTTTGAATTAAAATTCCAAACAGGAATGTGTTTATTCAATTTAAAATAAATTCTAAATGTATTTGTGTTAGTACATTTTGTTCACCCAATGTTAAAAATTATACAGTCACTTAAATTTAAAAACGAGAGGAGTGGTGGATTTCATTTTTGTAAATCCTATTTCTATCCTAATTATTTTTATGTTTTTTTTCTTTCACTCTTCAGCTGATTTTGTTACAAATTTGGATTACCACACACAAGACCATAAAAATCTAAAATATGACAGATAGTGTATATAGTTAGAGGACATGAAGCCGGTATATTTAATTTATTTTTCTTTTCTATGTGCATAAAATTTGATTGCAAACCATGTGGCTGACTCTGTTCTAGAAAACAAATTTAATAAATCTCAACTTTTCATCATTTGATTTCAAAGAGTGATCAAATAAAAGCCCTTAAACTGGTATTTTTGTATGTCTGTACTTTTCTTTATTTAATCCAAAATGCCTTTACCTAGGAATATTTTCTTTTTTTGTTCCTGCCATTTCACTTGCTAGGTGAAGATTTTTAATAATATAGAGATATTTTGATACTGTCTAAAACTTCAATTTCATTGGTCGCTTTAGTTTCTGTAGTTCTGTTCCAAAGAGTTTCTGCACTTGATTTGCTGACTCAACTAAAAAAGTATTTTGATCATTTGGATGTGTCTTCTCAAGTGACCTAACTTAATTCCTTCGCTCCTAACAATTTGAAGGGTAAAGCAAAACAAAACTTTGTTGGCATGATACTGAAAATACAGCCTATCAGAAAACTATAAAAGTGTTAATTTTGATAATCATGACTTTTAAAATAAAAGGAATAAGTTAGTGCGTTCTTCTACAAGCTGAGAGGAAGCATTGTTTTGTTGTAATATTATTGAGTTGTGTAGTGTCTGTTTTTTTTATAGATGTTTGTGTTATTCCACTACATATGTGTGTTCAGAACAAATGCTTTCTTTCATGATTAAATTTTAAAGTCTGCCATTATCATTGAGCGTACTGTTGTTTCCTATCCCATCCAAAAATAAATACAATTTTAAAATATAAAAAAAATAGTGATTCTTTTGTGAATTACAACATCCCTTTGCAGCACCTTACTTAAACACCTTACTTAAACGCTAACCCAGAAACTAATATATTTATAATAACAAAACTATTCTTGCCATCTGACACCAGTTTTAGCAGAAAAAGTTGTAGCCATTTTTGGTACCCAGGAAATGCTGGAAGCGACCACCTAGTGACCTAAAAAAACACGTGGATGAAAATACTTTTTAATGTATATCAATAACAGAATAAGGCAATTTCATTGTTCGTCAGGAGTCAGTTATATGAAACATGAAAATTGTAAACTTGACCTTTTGCTACTTTCGTGACCTTACCAGGAAACTACAGCCATAAAATATGTTATCCTAATGTGACATTAAATTGTGAAATTCACATGCCCTTGACGTAACAAAATCATACACACTTTTTCAAATTGAAAAGTCCCAGACTTGACTTTGCTTGATTCCTGTTCTTGTTAGTAAAATGACTACAAAATATTCAGACGTAAAGAAAATCAAAATACATTTGTGTTCACCTTTGCACTTGTGTGTATATATATATATATATATATATATATATATATATGCAGTGAAGGAGAGAAATCAATTGACAAAAATGCGCACACGTATGTGTATGTGGTATATATATATATATATATATATATAGGGTATCATGTATGTTTATATATAAATGTATCTTTAAATCTCAGAAACCCTCCAGGCAAAATGCATAGAGAAGAATGACACCTTGGAAAAGAGTGCCCCACTGAAAATACACAATCAGCTATTTTTAACACTTCTGTTGCTGGAGGGGGTGTGCAGAACATTATATGTATGTATTTTTTTGTTATAATCCTCTTTTCTGTGTGTGGACTGGTTTGAAACCCCTCAAAGCAAATCTGATTTATGGTGCAGTTATTATCATGCAATGCTGACAATGTACCTCAGCATTCTACCAAAATGTTTACAAAAAGGATTAAATAAATCCTGTACATAATGCTGGAATATGTATTCATAGCATAGGCATAAACCTCTTTCCATGCTTAGTTGTCTTTGTAAATAAGTACATGATCTAATTGGTTTTAAATATACATATGTATATATATATATATAGCTAGTGCTTGAAGTAGCCAGAATAAAATACTTGGTTTGTAAACCTGTATTTGAAATGCACGGGTTTATATATTATTGTATCTCGCTATCTATCTATCTATCTATCTATCTATCTATCTATCTATCTATCTATCTATCTATCTATCTATCTATCCATCCTTACATACATAATTGTATGTGAAGCTAGACATACAGCATTTTATAATGTGTGTGCTTATTTTATTGACACATTATAACTAGTTTGTTATCAATCTAAAATCCCCTCAAACTGCAGAAAAGAACAATTACGGGAAGTTCATTATTTAGAAACCAGATGGGTGGTATTAGCCATGGGGAAAATATGATATGAAATCCATCTTTGGTATAGATAATTTGGTTATTGTCTAATGACTGTTCTCATGTCTTAGATCTAACCCTCCTCGGGCTACAGAAAGGGACACGGTTGCTTGCATGCTGTGTCGACCTCAATGTTTGAGGTATACATACCACTCTTTAATAACTTTAGAAGCTACTATTTTATCTAGCATTTTAATAATAATCACACTTGGACATGACACAAATCAAAGTCTACGTAGACCTTCTTCATGAGAACGTTTAACCTCTTATGCACTGAAAAGGATTCATTTTATACTTATGAGATCTTGGCTTGGGCCTTCAACGTATACCCATATATTGTTCAAGTATCAGTGGCAAAAGGTGAATCATGATCCATGCCACCATACCACGTTTCTCAATTTTGAATGTTTTTATTAAGTACATATTTTTTCTGCTACAAAATCCATGTGATTTACCAAAATGACATTTTTTACTCCATTGACAATACTTTGTAACGTTAATTAAGACCAAACAAAGGTTAACAACAATAATAATATAAAATATGCACTTTTGGATTTATTGATCAAGTAACTTAAAAATGACACAAGCATGGTTTTTTTTGGAAACACATTTTTATGTTTAGCACAACTCTTACCATGGGATTGTATGTGGTCTAAAAAATGTCCAGTTTTATATTCTTGAGGTTTTACTGTTCAAATGAACAGATATCTCCTATTAAAAAATGTACCTTTTTTTGTAAATCCAAACTGAATTACGTGCTAACAATGATAGCTATAAACAAAATAGCCATTTTCTATGGAAGGCGTTAATTCATTAATAAATACATGTTTATGACTAAATTAAAATTCTGCGGGGAATGGTACTAATGAGCCCCCAGAAGTGTGTAGGAATAAAAGATATTCTGATTCACAAAGGTCTGTACACTTCCACCAAAAAAAAAAAACAACCACTTAGGGAAAAAATGTAATTCTAAATAAAATACCATATCACCCATCGTACGTAAAGGGTTGAAAGAGCTGAATATTAGCATACAGAGCAGAGTCCCCTCATCTGGTGATTCCCCTCATCTTTCCCAGGGAATGTATGGACCAGGTGATTCTAAGATGGTGTCAGGACCTTTGATTTGCATCATTCTTAATGCACGTCACCATTCCTATTAATAGTGATCTCAGAGGCACATCTAGAGACCTAATGAGAAATCTTCAAATTGCAGATAAGACTTTTTAACGTAAACATTTCCGCATACATATAACTATATTTTTAACCCAATGAAAAAAGTGAAAAATACCTTTGAATAAATCTTTATCCCCACCTTTTTGACAGCCATGTAACTCACCAGTTCACACACAGAGAACTTACCAAATGCTGGGTGGGTATGCTTATTACGTTCAGTGGAAACTGTTTCCGCACTTCTGGGTCATGTATTTGCTCGATCAGATGACTGGACTTGCTCCAAATTCAGATATTGCAGAAGTAGGCCTCCTCAGATCTCTTCCAACTGAGTTGGAAGTGATTAGCAACTTATATAAGCATAAAACTTCATAAAACACAATTAATTGTACAGTATGGTGAAGATGTTATGGATAGCAGCTCTTTGGCCCACCTAATTATGTTGCTTTTATTTATGTGACTGAAATGCCTGGGTCTCAGTAACTTAGACAACTTTCATATAATGGTATTTACTATTTACTATATACTTTTTTATAATATAATTGAACCTTCTCAACTTGGTGACAAATAATAAGTGTTAATACAGGATATCATGGGGCACAACTGTTGCTGGACGTTTAGCCTTTAGTAAATACTTAATAAAGCCTTAAAATAATGCTTCCATATGTCACTAAGAAGTGTATATGTCTTATAAATGCACAATACCTTTGATTCGAGGTAATTATTTCTGGTAGTTTTAGAAGAAGGAATGAGAGGATGGGGGAAAAGAAAGGTGAGCTCAAGTGAAACGAGTATGGAAGGAAATTAGTTATGCAGAAATCAGTGGACTCCTAACAGGTAAAATAGTTATGTTTAAACTAAATATAAAAAATAAACATGTCATTGCCTGTTAACCTCTACTTGTGTCAGATTACAACAGGCTGGCATGAACTATTACCTGAGAAAAGATGAATGAGGCAATATTTGATGTGATGAATGAATTGTTTCTGTGCGGGATCTGGCCATTCAACAGCACCTGATATGTTCTGCAAGAGAATATGGAACCTTTAAATAGGGGTTTGTATATCATGATAATGTGTAACAGAAATCCACTTTACATTACATTTCTGTGTATTTTGAAAATTGTTTAGTATAGAAGCATATATATATATATATATATATATATATATATTCAGCAGCGAATATAGAGTAGATGTGAGTACACACAATATACCTAGTTTCAGAAACTGCATTGTAATAATTCTTTTAAAATATCCGTTCACTCCTGTAACATAGTAATTCCCAGCATGGATTACAATTCTATAGATTTCCCTTGTAGGAAACCTGCTTTTTTCATCTTAGAAATACATTGAAAGGAAGAGTTGTATTCAAATTGCATCGAGATAATGAGCCAGTGGCTTCAGTCTATGGCATCTGTATTCTTTACCATGCTACAAAATGTTTCATTTGTTCCTAGGCTCCTGTGACTGTCTCTACATAGGACTCTATGTTGTATATTTTTGCAAGTAACACTGCCCTGTCCATGATAAGTAATAAATGAGATCTGAACCCAGGTCCTCTTGATAAGCTACTTCAACTAACAAAAGCAACATCCTATATTATGTGTGCCTCTGTATTTCTTAACTTAAAGATTACAAGCAGTTTCATTGGGTCTCTGAATTCCTGTTCCAACATGGTGGTGCTTGTTAGGTATCCGTTAATGAACAGAACAGGTTAGGCGAGGCCACACAGAGCAGCGTGAAAACTGTTTCGTAGTGGAAATGCACATTGTCGTTTTCGCCTGTGTGCTGAGTGGGGTTAATGACAGAGGTATGGCCAGATTCATCCTTAGGCTAAATAAGCAAGCGCCTTAAGGCACATGGTGCTTACGGATGTCTCGAACTGTCAGCAGTCTAACATTTTTTCTTGCTTTCTCCTTACGACTCTGAAAACTACAGCTCTTGCATTTCACAAAAAGCTTAACTTTGTTTTCACATGATCATTGGTTCATGCTCAAGGTCAAGTTACAGGTAAGTCATACCTTGGCTGAAAACGTGGCCTTATTTGAAGGGGTGTCTATAATGTAATGACTTGTAGAGCTTAAAGCTGGGTTGGATCCCATTGGGAGGGACTCTATGACTGGGTGAGACTGTATATTAAATTAGTGTATGATCTATATTTGTCATGAAAAAAATATGCTATTTGCTGATGCTGTATTCTTCACATTCCCAAGAGGAAGCATGTGTTTTCCTATTTTATCAGGGTGAGGGAATCAGGGTGCTATCTGAGGATTATTCTGGTGTTGATTTTCGGTAGGGAGCTGTCATGTGGACAATTCACTTTCATTCTAGGGAAATCACTGTCCTCCTCTGTGAACAGGTTAGAGATTTGTGTGCTTCTCAGAAAGTAGTACATTAGTAACCCCCGCAAAACACTCATCTATATAACTGAAAATAAAGATTTCTTATCTAGACCACAAGGCGAGAGGAATGTGGGTTGATTCATCATGGGACTCGATGACTGCGTAAGGTCTAAATATACTTGCTGGTTAAACAAGTTGTAGGTACCATTTGTATGTAGACCAGGCTTGGGCAATCATCAGGCCTTCTACTGGTGTACATTTCTCACTATCCAGATGAAAGTTACACCCTGAAAAAAGCCAGAGACTCAGTTTGGCCAACCTTTTGATAGATAATCAGGCATATATTACTTTAATGCTTTGCTGACTTCCCCTTGAGTCCTTTTGACACACTGTAGTCTTTCCCTTTTGCTCAGTGGTTCATTTTGCTATGATTCTCCCCCTTCGTTCCCCAAGAGAATCAGTATGCCTTTTATCAGCTCATCTATATGCTGCGTGGATTCACTAATCCAACCTCCTCCCCCTTCATATGTGAGAGCCATAATTAATCCCATTCTTGGCCAGAGAAGACTGCAATGCATTGTGGGTTAAAGAAAGTAAAGCTACTGTGACAGTATTCAGGGGTTAAATACTGCTAGAAGAAGAAAAAAAAGAAAAGAAAAACAACAACATGGCAAACATTATAAACTTCGTCTTGCCATTCCCAGGTCTTATAGAGGTGCGTACAAACCTGCCAATAAGCAGCAGGGTATTTGGCAAATGGAGGGATTATTTCATGCTGTTTTCCTGGCCACACATATTTGGGTGATGATGCCACTTTTATAAAATATTGGAACACGTAGGCATTGTAGTGGTTAATAGCTTTTCATTCGTGTTATAGTATCACAGCAATCACATTTTCAGATTGACAACAGCCCAACTAATAATAAAATTGGCGCTCGTCTTCCAAAAGCCTGCTATGCATTTTTATTTTCAATGGGTGAGCTACACAATACTTTCTGGTTATTAACATGTTAAAATAATCTTCATGTATGTCTGAAAAGTGAAAGTTTTCATAATTTATGACCATAGAACAAAGGGAAAAACAGAACTAAGCATCATATATTGCACTGGACTATTTGGTCCAGTTGTAAAATGAGTTCAGCAGATCTCACAAGCCCACCCTGGTAGTTTAGCAGTTGAGAGATAGAGGTTCATACCTCTTGCAGCATTTCTCACTATTTTTGAGGTCCTTTTTAGGCCTGCAATGAAGTATAGCTTATATTGGCACCCTCAGTCACTGCTTTTATAGAGCTAAACTAAAAAAATGAATTACGGAAAACAGATTCCTGCCGCTGAATCTTCGCTTTTCCATTCTAAAAGACGATGCGTGATCCAACGTCCAGCTTCACCAGCCCATCTAGGACAAAATATGGAGACAGTAACCTGTTGGGACCTTAGAACCATCCAACTACATGTCCCATCATTGCTTACTGCTCACTGTATACATGTATAGATTTATTAAATATGCTATAAACAAATATAACAAAAACAGCAGTGTAAACAGTGTAACACAATGTGAAAGATACAAAGTGGCAAAATACTGACAATTTGTAAAAAGTAGATAAAGGAGGAGTGAGGTGTAATTTTGTATAGAAATATTGCATGGGATGGGTTTAGCTATTTAAATGTATTTATTTATGTATTTGAATGAATACATGTGTTATTGTGAGTATGCGTGTGAGGGTACGTGTGTGCTAACAGTATGTGTGCATGTGTAGTTATATACCCTAATCTATATATGTTTCCATTTTACGTTTAGTGATTTCACCCATAGGCCTGAACTCTGACATCTGTTGGTATCCACAAGCAATATATTAAATTACATTTGCTTACAGATTAAGGTATTGATCTGAGTAAAGGATTCTTGTGTGCAATGGCTTGTGCCTCTGTGTCCTGAGGAAGAAGGCGCATGCAGAGTTCTGGTCTAGGAAGCCCGCTCATAATATATTGTGGAATACTACTGCCCTCTGTGGGCCAGAACTGGTATGAACCACATGTTTTTAGATGTATGGCTTTAACACTGTGACGTTCTTCTGTTAGTATTGGGCCACTGAGTGGTGACGGACGTTTGGCTGACTTTATTATGAAAATATCCTGATTACAGTGCTTGGAAAGTGGAAACAACAATGGTTTCCTTTGCATATAATGGATGCAAATGCATGATTACATACCTTTATTTCACACACACAATGCATTTTAAAAAATGTTGTAATTTAAATACAAGTTAGGTCCATGTCTACATGCAGATAGCAATAGCAAATGACATTGTGCCATAGATGATCATGTGTCCCTGTTTTGTTGAAAATGTCATTGTCTGCAAAACTCATTGTACAGAGCTGCAGCATCTCTGTGGCACTCTGTAATGAAAATATGTCTATGACACTGGATCATGGGTGCCTGCAAGTATGTGAAATAGGATGCATTTGCCCTCTTCTGGAACTATGGTTGATGACCCCACGGAAAAATCAGAAGATGTGGGGACAAAAAGTAGGAGAGGACAAAAAGTAGGAGATTAAAGTCAGCTGGTCCATGTCACATTACTTTTTAACCATGCACATTAGTGGTGTCAATAGGGTTAGTGTCACCTCTCCTGGATCTCCTACAGTACCAGACCAAACAGGTATATATTAGTCAGTTTTTTGTACTAATGACTACTCGTAAATCATGTATGATGGTAGTGGGGACCATGCTCTAGTTCCAAATCTCCCCCACCAACCCTAGTTACCCCAAATAACCACAGACATGAAAGTTATGGATGTAAACAGGCCACAACTTTATTACATTTATCACCGCGTACTGTGTTAGCCTCTGACCAAACACAACATCATAACCAAAACAAGTGTCAACATATGAATACATAAATAATAAATAGCCAAGTTCAACCAAACCTAACACAGTCAAATTTCCAGTTTGGTAACCACCAAGGTGCTCACCTTGCCCCTCATCCAATAATACCAACAACTCCATATGCTGCCATCAACCAGTGCTAACCACCAGTCGACCATAAGCTTGGTGGGCATGACCAAGATCATTGACCTACAATTCCTGACCGGCATGGACACACCACCTGCCACAACCACGCTGATTAATGTTGTATATCGTACCCAGGCACTCGGCATCAATCCGGCACTCGGCATGGAAGTCCGGTCCACCACAGAGGAGGCAACCCTACATAGATCTGCCTTCTTGCATATAGGCATACATGGGAACTTGTGGGCTCTGGCTACCTGGAGCCTACCCCTGTTAGACGCTGCCAGGACTGCCAACTTCGGTGGGCAGTCCCACTGGCATCAGTGGGCAGTCCTGATGACATCAGTGGGCGGACCTGCAGACATGCTCCCTCGACCCAGGGGATTTGAGTGTTGACCTGAAGAACAGTAAAAGCAGAGCTTCTCCCGGAGTTCTCTGGGTCAAACCCGGAGAGTTACCAGGTATGCCTATAAGGCCGGCACCATTGCCTGTAGGTAGTGCCGGCTTCGAGCAGAGCACAGGACGGCAGCCTTGCATGTCACCAACCCGCTCCTCTGCCAACCTGGCCTCCCAGTTAATTTCTGCGATGACCAAAGACATCATGGGAGCTACTGTTTCCATTTCACATGTATAGTGATTAATTTGAGTACCGCCCATAGAGCTGCTGGTACAAATTAAAATAACAAGAACACAAAACAAAAACAAGAGGTGCAGGATGTGTGTACACCAATACCTCATCAAGAAATCATTAAATATACTTGCTCTATGGAAAACGCTGCCCCCTACAGCACTCTCCACTATGCTTCAAAGTTCCATTGCAGCTGAAGGAACAGATATAAATCTAATTGGGAATCCCAAATTGGTATTTGACCGGTACATTAGAACCATTTGGCTTATCTTGTCATATTTTCATGTTAACAGTAATTTATTCTACCACACAGTGCAGTGCTAATTGTCCAGTATACAGTAATTATGTGCAAATTTAAAACTTTATGATAATTAACATATATGATAGTGGGGTAATTTTTTTCATTAATGCAGTACATGCAAAGTAAGGGTAATGTGTTGTAAATTTTAAAACTGATCAAAATGTTTTTAAAGCGACAAATAAAATCTTAAGGAGGGAAGCAGGGGTGCCCTGAATCTAAATTAAACTGCTGCGAGGCTGCCCACTGAAGTGGATGATTCTGCCGCGCCAGGCCAGTCTTTAATGCGGGGCAAAAGCCCGCAGCACCTGCGGTGGGCCGGCCAGTCCATGGGCCGGCACACCGAGATGCCATTGCAGCCGATGCGGCTGCGAGTTTTAAAGCGGCCGTAAGACACACCTCCGCCCAGTGCCTCAGTGAGGCTCTTCCTCCAGCCTCTTTGAAGATTCAACGTGCTGCTCAAGGGGGCGGGCTCACGCGGAACAGTTCCTCGTGACAGGGAGAAGAACACGACGGAGGAGAGCAGTCTGCAGGGAAGGCAGCAAAAAAGTAAGTATTAAAAAAAACTTAAAACATAGTTGGGGTTATAGGTAGAAGGGGACCCATATTCAAAGGGGGGCTGCCTTGGGACAACAATTAAATATAAAAAGGGGGTGGCTGGGGCGTATAAGTACATGACAGGGTGGTTGGGGCATCACATAAATCAATACACAAAGGGGGGGGGTGGCTGGGGGCAACACACATGGGTACATTACCCAGTAGAAAAGGGGACATCAATACACAAGGGAGGGGGGCTGGTTTGGGATATCACATTAATCATTACACAAGGGTGTTGGGGCATAAATGCACAAAGGGGGCAGGTTGGGGGCACAAATGCACATGGGGCAATACATAAGGGTGTGGGGGGAATACATTAAAACCAAGGGGGAGGCTGCCTGGGGCCTCAACACAGACTGATGTGGGTGTCGGTGTGGCAGACCCCGTCCTGGTGTGTGTGTGTTTGGTGTGTCTGTTTTGCAGAGCCTGTCTTGGTGTGTGTGTTTGGATGTCAGTGTGGCAGAGTCTGTCCTGGTGTGTGTGTTTGGGGGTCGGTGTGGCAGAATCTGTCCTGGTGTGTGTAGGGGCGTAACTAGAAGCCTCAGGGCCCCGGTGCGAGAATCTGTTATGGGGCCCCCCACCCCAATCTACCCCCTTCTCACACTATCTAACCTCTCCCTACCCCTTCTCACTATCTACCCTCTCCCTACCCCTTCTCACTATCTACCCTGTCCCTATCCCCCTTCTCACTATCTACCCTCTCCCTACCCCTTCTCACTATCTATCCTCTCCCTACCTCCCTTCTCACTATCTACCCTCTCCCTACCCCCCTTCTCACTATCTACCCTCTCCCTACCCCCATTTGTAGGTCACTTACCGTGCAGTCCTATGGTGGGGGCGTGAAGCCTCTGTCTTGCTGCTCTGCCGCGGTGCGCTCAGCTTCACTGCTGAGCGATGGCATATGACATCATATGCCGGTGCTCAGCGTGAAGCGCCGGCACCCGAGACAGATGCCTCATGCTCCCACCACTGCAGTCAGTAGTTCCGCCACTGGGTGTTTGGCTGTCGGTGTGGCAGAGTCTGTTCTGGTGTGTGTGTGTTTGGGTCTCGGTGTGGCAGAGTCTGTCCTAGTGTGTGTGTGTCTGGGTTTCTTGTTTTTATTTCCTTTTATTTGCCAACCTGCCCCCAGTTCTGCATATCTGCCCCCAGATATGCCACTCTGCCTCCCAGATATGTCACTCTGCCCTTCAGATATGCCCCATACCCCCTGATATGCCACTCTGCCCTCCCCAGACTTACCAATGCATCCCCAGACTTGCCCCCCATGCACCAGACTTGCCCCAACCCCCCCATGATCCTGACTCCCTGGTGTCTAGTGGGGGCATCTGGTGGACATCGAGCAAATATACAGTAATACTTTTTGAAGAGGCAGAGCCTCCGGACACACTCTCTTCCCCAGTTGGAGGAACAGGGGGAGAAGGTATGCCCGAACTTTGCTTCACTTTTGTTTGTTTGTTTGTGATCCCACCTCGTTTTCTGACATTCGTACAAATTGACAAAATTAGCAAATTTCATTAAAATTGAAATTCATACAAATCTAAATGTACAAGTCTAATGTCTAATTCTTTGCTGCCAGATATTTTGATGGTGGTTTGTCGTCCCTGGCTCTGCAATAGACATAGGTCTAGCTGGGCTAGTAAGCAGTGTTGGTATTGTGAATATAACTATATAACCTGTATGTTTGTATTTGGTAATGCACAGCTCTTCTAAACAGATTACTTGGGCTGCAACACAGATCTTGCTGATCTATGAGCTACTAGATCTGGACTAGCCAGATTGGGTTAGTGTAGGGATGAGCCCAAATGCCCAGCTCAGCCATGATTATCAAGAGGAGTAAGAGCTGGGGACCTTGAGTGTGTGTGTATGGGTAGATGATTGTAAAACCCCTGGTATAAAAAAATCTTAGTTTGTGGCCTCAACTTGCTGATTAGGAGTCTGGTTCTGCCAGCCTTGTGGCACAGCCAGCTCATCCTCCTCTATGCCCTGCCATTGCTCCCCATATCACAGACCATTGTGTTCTCATTGTTCACATACTAGTGCCTATTTGGATAAATTATCATTGGACAAAGAGGGACCTTCATGAATATATCAGCAGCAAATCTGAAACCAATTGCTATAACTTTAACAAATAACAAGACACATTCCCTTTGCTTGTAGGGAATGATTCTGCTAATTGATTCTGTTAATGTGCATCAGCATGATGATTCCCAGGAATAATGGCCTTGGCATGTAAACCACACTAGCCCAAATGAGGACAAGACCTCTGCCACTGAAAAATAGGCCCAGGGCCAATGGACCACCGGGCATTTCCTCCATACAACCTGTGACAAGTACAGGCTTATTGCTCCACATTTTTGTTGTGTGTTTTGTTTTGTTGTGTTGTTGTGGAACTGTTGTTATGTTTAATAAGCTTAGAAGCATCTAATAATAAAGATACTCTATTCATCCCTAAACAGGATTGCTCATAAAACTATAATATGTATGTGTACTTACCAAAATATTAAGCCCAAGCTTAGTTTAACAAGCTAGCTTTTCTTTCAAAGTGAGATTGGTGACAGAAAAAAAACAGCTTTTTTCTGAAAGAAGTATGTTTGTAAACTTATGATGGATAACTGGGCCCCTCACATAAAGTCATTAGGGGGCATGCTGGAAATCAATAGTCTTGTGTTTGATTATCAGCTGAGCAGAACACTTGTTGGACCCGTAATTACTGGTTGCTAAAAGTGTCCAGGGATTGGAAGGAGAAGAAAGAAACAAAGGTGGATGATCAATGGGACATGAAAATCTTGTTATTGATCACCTTTAACCTCTGTTTAAACTAATGACATAGCTACCATTTAGCAACCCCTTCTCCCCTCCTTCCTCCTGGCTGGGCAGCATCAATTTTGTAGTAGCCACCATAAATCATCTCGGGTCAAGACACATAGACAGGCTAATGAAAGTGACATGTCTTGAGTAGTCTTGAGAGTCACTTCAGCTGAATCTGGAAGGGTCACATGTTAACAGTAGGTTACTTTTCTCTGATCCAGTGAGTCATAGGAGACGTTTCTTAAAGGTGCTTTAAATCATAGGTCACAATGAGACAGTGATGCATTTAATTCTTTCCTGTACTTCAAATGTCATTTCATAATCGCTGTTTACCAGCTAGATTGTTAGCTCCCTGCAGCATGAAATGTCCTTTATATTATTATCTACTTATTTCATAGACCTCCAACATTAGTAATTATATTTTAGATCCATTTAATTAGAGTCCTTGCATTTTCATGGCATACATTGATAGTTCCAAACACATCAACAAACAAGGTACTGTCCCTTGTGCTCTCCCTTTAAAATACAATTAGTAGAGCTGCAAATACCAGTAGAATTCTGCAAGGAGGACTAGTCAGTGTTCTTGAAGGAGGGCTAGGCCAGTGCGAGTACCAATCTGCTGTGGGAGGCAGACGTTAAGCAGAGTTACTTAAGGTGACTTTACCATAACAGTAGAGCAGCAGCCTTTTCCATGTGTGATCAAGAGGAAAGCCATCATGGTAAACTCACATATATGTATCAGTTTGTTTTCTTTTCAACTTCATTGCATTGGATGGGGCGAGAGTGGAAGGGCAGGAGGCTGCACACCAGAAAACACTTTATCTTACAGAAAACCTGGTTCCGATCATATTTATAGTACAACGTGTTTATACATTATATGTGTTTTAATAAGCTTGGGGTGATGTTCTTAGATCTTCACGCATCTGTCTACCCACACGCTATCTCAGATGACTACAACCATGGGTACAGAGGCCTGCAGGACCCGCTGGTATTGATTTAGCTGGACAGGTGAGCTCAGGTCTGCTGCAGGCTCTGTATCTATCACTTAGTTTTTCCCGGGGGCCGAGGATACTTTGTCACCTTTGCAGAGTGACCCAGCTTGTAGCTGTAAAGTGTACCGGAGCTGAGATTTTTCTATTCAACATTTACAGTATTACTGATTACAAATGTGTAGAGCTGTTATTCTGCTCATTGTTATAACACATAAGCTGTAAGAGTCTGTTAACTTAATTAACAGTTCTTTTTTTAAGTATTGTGCATGTTACTTAAGCATCAACTAACTTTTTTTTTTAATTAGCTGCTATTTAGCGTGTATGTTAGTTAAATAATAGTTATTTCATTGATGGGTGTTTTTTTTTTAATTAAGCATCAATTTTATTACCTAAATATTGGTTATTTTCCCAGTTGCTCCATTTATGTATTTATAATAGATTTATCAACCTGAATCTTTAAGTATTTTGTTTCACACAAAAAAAGGTGCTTGTGTTTCCAAACAACCAAAACCGCCATACATTTTTTAAAAACATGTTTTATGTAAGTCAGACTTAAAGTGGTAACAGTCACATCCAAAGATATATAACTCTAAGATAGCGCAGCCATAACTGAATTCTTTGTAACAAGATGTTTTTATTTGTAGATAATGTCATTGGGTGCACAAGGACCTTCAAGCTACACAGCAACTGTAAAGACCAAGAACATTTCAGGTCTCATTAGGGGTAAACTGATCTGATGACACAAAGGAGAATGGGGCTAAATGGTTTAAAAAGTATTCTCCCTCCTAGACCGGCAAGGCCCATGTGGCCAGACTGAGGGTAAAAAACACTACAAGTGCCATTTGTGGCATAATGATATGATAATGTAATTACCAGCATTGTACACACTTCTTTTGAGGATGCCATACTGCCAATTCGGATGTGGCGGCTAATTTTGTCAGGTCTTGTGGCACAGAAAAACAATGAATATTTTTACATGAGATGCGCCACTTTGTATAGTGAGGTTGCACACCTTTTTATTTACAGATCTTTTTGGTGTGACTGCCACATTGTGCACGTTTTTCTAGGATCACCTTAATACATTGGCGTCCAAAGGTGCAGTGATAAATACATAAATTGTTATAAAAATGGTCTCAGTACCGTTGGCTGCCGACATCCTTCCCAGGAATAAATTTGTCCCATTTATTTTTCCCAGACAGGTGAGTCCAGAGAACAAGAAGGAGGTCTCCAATCCACCATTTGGATACAGCTCCAGAAAATATAGCCTGTATAGAACAGTTTTCTGTACTGGAAAACATTATAATGAGGCAGGAGTTAACTATTCATAAACATTAAGAAAAAACCTTTCAAGATTAACCTTTTACGCAGTTAAATCCTATAAAGCAAGTATTACTCGTGACTGGACAATTGGTATTGGCATTTTTTTCTGTTATTTTTCCGTTTAGTTCAGTTTTTATATTTTTTTAAATGCCCCCATTCAAAATGATGTAGGTGCAGGTTCCAGGAGCCTGTTAAATGGTATATTATAGGATGAAACTGTATTTCAGCTACTCTACCACAGAAGAGAACAGAGATGGGGCCCAGGTGAACCCTAGCAGGAAGGCTGCCTGGCCTACACAGAAAGGAGCACCGTTTTTTAATACTTCCAGAAAATATTCCATCCGGTTGTTATCCCAGGCTCTGATGTGTACAAACATTCTTTAGAGAATGACACTATTTAGAGCAGTGGTGCTCAACTCTGGCCCTCAAGGGCTAGAAACGGGACACCATTTTTTTTAGATATTCCAGATTGAGAACAAGGATCTATATCAAACATCCATTAGACTGCTTATTTTCTGGCCCTTTCTGTGGCCCTGGAGGATCAGGGATGAACACGACTTATCCAGAGGCTCTAACAGCATAAAACAAGTGTGAATAGTTGGGTTGGTTGAACCAATTAAATATATATATGCACATATATTATGTGTATGCATGCCTCACTCATGCCTAAGAAATCATCTCACATAATAATTTTCTTCATGTATATTAACCAGTGAACAGAACAGGTTAAACCACCCCTCCTTTGTTCATTAAGGGAATTATTAGCTTTGCCCAGGACTTTAAAAATAGCTGTATTGCAATCAAGTCAAATGCTAATCAAGACCTTACAGTATTTTCAGATAAGGGTACATTATGCAGAGAGGATCTATCCCGAAGAATTGTCTGCAAAATGAGATATTTTGAATAACAACAGGTAATTCAAAACATTTTTATTTAAAAGTCTTAAATGTTTGTACAAAAAAATATTCTTACATTTCTATTTTTTTCGACTCTCTAATCAAAACGCCACTGCTTAAAATAGATATACCTTTCCAATAGTCAGAGATGTAAGCATGATACTACTACATATTTAGGATGGGGTTAACTACACGAAGCATGCCAAACCTGGGTAACAGGGGGCACAAACAGGCTACGAGTTCTGGAATTATGCCAGTGCGCAAACAGTTCCGTCAAAACTTATTCAGATTGATATTTAAGAATCCGGAAGTCTGTTGAGGGCCATTAAGGCCTATGTGTATATAACATGGGAACTGACAGATTTGTGATCAGTACCCATTTACTGGGGAGCAGCAATAACATGAAATTCAACCGTATTCAATTAAAAAAAAAACCATTATGATTACCCGGATCCAAACTTGCGAATGTTTACGTGAAGTAACAAATGTTACGAAGCTATCATTTAAAAAGACTGTAATTGGAGGACATAAGTTCTTGGTTTGAGCTCCCCTACTAAGGGTTAATTGGATGAGGTATCTAGAGGTTACTTGGTATATACAGCGCTGCTGTATATACATAAAAATGTATTTGCAGGTTTATATTTGAGCGGTGGTGATTTGTTCTTCTATATCTATATAACTACATGAAGTCGCACCACCAAAAGGCTTGCAAGGTTATTCTAAACAAAATACAATAATCAGGATAAATAGCAAAATGATCAGACTAGTAGATATACCAGTCAGTTATTCAAAGTTATACAATGACAATTTCAACAATTAAGAAAGAAGAGCTGAAATATTTGCGACCAATATTAGGCTATTCTATAAAATCATGCCAAGGGTTAAATGATTCTATAAGAGATAGCAGATAGCAAAGCGGGTATTATTTGCCATTCATTTTCATATTTTTCAGATTAACTAACATTTTTTTTTCAGTCAAGAGATTGAAAACCATAAAGCTAAAACATTAAAGGCTGATAAGTGGAAACTCGACTCCTGGGGCTTGTTCTCTCTGCGATCACATACACAGATGGGATATAGACACTAACAATGCACAGCATGGGTACAATGAGATCCATAGCACACGCAGACTGAGTCAGGTCCAACACTTATGTGCGTCCACAATGAGGATTCTATGCGCCACCTACACGTCAATGCTTGGGGTGTCTCTCTATGGTCTGACGACAGCTGTAGTATTTAGCCTTGCAAGAATCCATCCAGATGAAAAGATTGGCCGGCCTTTTCACGCAGCCCCTCTGTCTGCCGAACTTCTCTTGCTGCTTCTCTAGATTCCGCCAGTCCCAAAACAAAAAGCATTCAGTCCCCATACTGCTCCTTCTTATCCACAGATGTCCCAGAGCCATTCCGATCATTGTTGCCCTCTATCCGTGCTAAGCTATCGGGCAAAAACATTTCAGATGGCTTTCCTACGCATTGAAGGCTCTGAATTCACTGCCTTTTCAACGGTTACAATGATAATATGAATAAGGGAACAATGAAGGACTGTGATGAGGATCGCACAATTAATATTCCAGCTACATAGAGGGGCAGCAGATTAGAAATTATAAGTAGAGAAAAAAAAAACATGGTATTTTACGACACATAAGAACACCTTGTGCAAAAAAAAAAAAAACAAGAAAAAAAACCCTACTGCCTTGTTCCCAACTTTGGTGTTATTGTTCAGTAAAAATGTCTTATATGTTATATTATGAAAAGGTCCACATTTGAGACAATGCAATGTCTGTCTAGCACAGCAGGGCAGATATTTGGTGAATATACAATAAAATAATTTTTCATTACCAGAGCCTGTCATTCCGCACTTGTATTATAGTTATGTTGACATTTTTAATTCATTGAATGTTATTGTCATGTGGCACCCATCATGAAATGTACTACTGTTACTCTCTCTCAGAGACAATAATATCCTTATAATTATACGCTAAATAATATTATGCTTCAAAGATTATTATTTACAATACTACAATGCGGTTGTGTATTAACAGCGCTGGGTGATAAAATGTTTCAAACAAGCCGATGTAGTGTAAAACAATACATGAATTAATAAATGGGGTTTTTTTTGTTTAAAAAACATTAGTATTTTATTTTGTTTTAACCCGGTTCTGTAATTATTTTATAATTTAGTGATTTTTTTAATACATTTCTGTCAGTTGAGAATAATAGGTGCTATTTTTTCTGTCTTATGTTTCATTATAGTAAATAGTATAGTAATAGCATTATACCTGTGGTGCTATTTTCACGTGCAGAATATGCACAGTAATATCATCGTCAATAAAAAAAAGTTTTAAATAGATGTTATATATAAAAAGAAACGGAAAGAAAAAATCTTATATTAAAGGAACTTTTAAGGTTTTACCTTTCTTCTACTGGGGTTTATTGCATCTTTAACGGGTTAGTTAATCGCTCTTTTATGCATTCTAAAACCTGCTTTGTTTGTACCATTTGAATTTGTGAATTTATGCGTTAAACTTCTAAAATGTAATGGGAATAAGTGCTGCACAACACAACCTGATAACTGATTTAAAGTTTCTGATTCCAATCTATATATGGTTTACCACACGTGTACATGAGATCACATTATCAATGTTTTAGTACCTACCAAAGCTTCACGAATATCCACATGCAGCATTGCTTTGAAATGTTTGATTACTCTAAAAAGTTTATAATATGCCTCCTACTAGTGGGGGACACAACACATTAAAACTGATCTCTGTTTGTCATAGAAGATAGTATTGTTATTATTATTATTATTATCTTTTATTTATATAGCGCCACCAATCTATGCAGCGCTTAATACAGTACATATAGTCAAGGGGTATGACAAGACGAGAATTGACAGACCAAGACAAACCGATACATTAGGTGGAGAGAGCCCTGCTTGCAAGCTTACAATCTTGAGATACCAGTCAAATCAATATAACAGCTTTACACTTTTAGGTTGGCAAATGGATGGCAGAGATCATTTATGGAGACAAACAGGTCACATATAAACAAATTGCATACATTGAAGGCAAAGGATACTTTTTTTCATTACTAGCTTAGTGGCCATGTACTTACTATGAGATAAAGCAGGCTTACAATCGCCAGCCAGTGTATTACTCAAAGTAGTTAGTAAAAGCAGGTCATAGTTAGAAGTAATGGCCCACTTAAGGCCTGCTTAAAGACTTGTCCAGTTCTTGATACAATATAACAATAAAGGGCTGTTACCCACAATTGAGGACTCTTCTGTCTACAGGCCAAGAATATAATATTGTTTCTGCTGTCAAAGTATATGATTCTATATTTGTGCCCAGTGTTAAGGATTGACAAAATGTGTTGTAGCATGATGTACGGCATTCCTAGATGTCTAAACTTTTTTAGGCTTTAGGCCTTTTTATGTCTTCTGGTCCCTAATAGTGCTAACCTAGCGTTTCTAGAACTATTGGAAATCATGTTTCCCTTCATTGACATGCCTTTATTTGTCTAACCATATAGGTATAGGTATGACATTTTTACTTTAATGCAAAATATGACATGGCACTGTATCGGTAACACAATGTAACAGGAATTCGGCAATAGCTAATAATAATTCATTCAATGGTTTACTACAATATGATTATATTGGAATGTTTTCCCACCTGTTATTCAAGCTGAATATGAGCTATGAAGAAGCATAGCGATTTTGATTCTTCGAAAAAGCTGATCTCTGGATGAAAGAAGTTGGAAACTTGGTAGCCGGTTATTAAAAAGAACCTACGTGTTTTCACCCTCCTCAATCGGATTTATACATTCTGAAATTAGATTGCATTTAATAATTGAATGACCTTGGTTTGAAACACTGGCCTGTTAAGTAATAAGTCAATTCTAAAGATCTTGTGAAAAATAAAACTCACAGAAACTCATAGAAAGATTATGTAAGATTATGTAATAGACACACTATTGGCCAGCTCCATATAAATGCATGTGTTGCCCAAGGTAAATTCAGAATGTTGTCTAATTCTCCCAAGATCCAAAGAAACTAAAACTACAGCTATTAGATGGCACTTGCCAACCATTGGTTGATGCCTGAAATTTGCGGTCCAGCTCAGATTCACAGCCTTGGTACCCGGCCATATGGCTGTGCTGAGTTAAATTTTTACACGTCAGATTGAATGCATTTTCTCAGGGGACCCTGTCTCATTTTTTTGTTGACCTGTCAGACAGAACAGCAGCTTTGACTGATCCCAGGACCCCCTTCCTCCTCCTCCGTCTTTCTATCCTCCCCCTCCCAGCTGTATAAGGCAGGGCAGCAGGTGCACAAATGTGAAGCCGGCCTCAAGGAAAAGCCATCAAAAGACCCCCTCATGACATAAAGACGGGCTGTGGTGTGGAGGGAGAGAGACCTGCAAAAGCCATGGACAATAGCTGCTCAGCAGGGATTCTGTAGGCTAATTTACACTGTTGCCAGGTGAAAGAAATGCACTCGAAACCAAAGAACCATGCCTGGTAAACTATATCCGCTCTTCAACCTGCCAGTTTTATTAAGCCCACTTTTGGACCTTTTGGTTAATATACACTACTCTATCCTTGGTGATATAGCTCTAAAAAGATCCCATCTGCTTCGAATCTACTTGATTTTAGACAAGCAAGATCTTGATGCGTAACAATATAGTCCATCTATGTTTTGATTCTAAATGTTGTCCCCGGCCACAATGTGGTTTGCCCTTTGGTTAGCCGAAGATCGTAGGAATTTAAAAATTCCTAAACACTTCCACAGTGTAATTTAATTCATGATTGTTTCCTCTCAAAAGATATGATATAAAAAATGACCCAAATAAAAAAAGACTAGCTACAAACCTTGGAGAGATATTGGTCCTTTTCTTAACTTGCAAAATGTCTTCATTTAGAGCAACCAGCAAGAACATTTCTTTGGTTTCTACAGTGATTGTTCAAAATTTACCAATTTATCGTAATTTTACTTTGATTAATGTGAGAGTTTTTCATTATATAATGATTAAAATAACACTAAATAAAATGTTTAACAATATACTTTATATGATATATCCATAACTTATTTTTGTTTTACGGCAAGGTTTGAACTGTGATGGCACTACACACGTATATAACACAGATTATCTGTGAAAGTAGTGATACTTTGCTGCAGGCAAAAAAACAAACAAACAAAACATAACTGCTAATATGTTTCTTTTAATAAAAAAAGGAACATACACAGACATCAGTACTATGAAAATATTTTAGTACCCAAACCTTACAGTTTGCTATAAGCGTAGAAAGATGTACCCTTTAGCCAAGAATGGGAATTGAAATCTGCTTGATCCAAAACATACTAACTTAAAAATGGGGGGGGGGGATTTATGAGATTTACAGATAATTAAGGGATTCTATTAATATATTTTACAAGTGGAGCACTGAAGGATGGGGCAAGCGCTACCCAAGTAGAGCCGTTGACTAGTACGGATGGTGCTGTATAATACAATTACAGTGGCCCGGAAGCAACAATGAACCATAACTGTTGAGTCAGAGAATGGCAAGTTAAAGAAGAACATTCACAGTGGCAAGCATACCAAAATACAGTGGCTACCAAGAGTAAGTCCTGCAGTAAAGATTAAAATATTATATATACCTGCTTAGGACAAAATACATACCGAGTACAGGTTTCTTGATAAATCCAGAACTGGTTCAGAGGTTATCGCTGCTAATTACTGAAGCTATAGAACAGCTTTTGGTGGCAAGCAAGTGTCCTCAGTCAACGTCCCTAAAAGCAGTGGTATATTTAATTGGGTGAATACCCTAGACCTGGCTCAGGACAGCTCCCTATCCATCCCCTCAGGGCCTATCTCATTGTGCTCTATGAAGGACATGCGGCTGGGCACAGACCTCCATAGTGCAAATGGTTTAGCTACAAGGGAGAAATAAGTATTGTCTCAATATATATAGAGTACACGTTGTGAAGTGCGAGTGGTTCCTTCACAAATGCATACATTAGCAGGAAGTGTACAGGGACACAGCTTCTGTCTCGGTGTTTCAGTCTGTTTGTCAATATACTTGACTTAATGTTAGTGTACATTGGATTATTTGTATAAATTTGTATTAATTTTGTTGTTGAAGGCAATTAGTACTATTTGATTGTTATTACTGTATGCAGCACCACTTTTCCCTGATCTAACCTTATTTTAAACAGGCCGCAAGGCCAAAGAAAAATTCTTAACCATGTTGCAGTCTTAAGGAAAGCTATATTTTTTCCAGAGGAGTACAGTTCTGTGAAAACCCCTTTTGCCCCCTTTTTTAAGTTTGTCACGCTTAAATGTTACAGACTGTGAAACTAATTTTGATATTAGACAAAGATAACCCAAGTAAACACAAAATGTAGTTTTTAAATGATGATGTTACGTGTTGAAAGGAAAAAAAGCTATCCAACCCTTACTGGCCCAATATAAAAAGTAATTGCCCCTAAATCAACCAATTCCCCAAATTTAAGTGACAATTGGATTCAATTTCATTAGACACACTCATGATTACCGGAAGCCCGGTTAAATCTAAACATCAATAAATGTGCCCAAGAAAAGTGGGCAAAAATCCTGCCACAGCGATGTAAAAGACTTGTTAACAGTTAACAGTTCTGCCAAGGGTGGCACAACCAGTTATTTGGTTTATGGTGGTAATTACTTTTTTCACATGGATGATATATGTTTTGATTAACTCTTTACTGCCAGTAAATTAAATGATCATTGAAAAGCTGCATTTTGTGTTTCCTCATGTTGTATTTATTTTATATTAAAATTAATTAGATGATCTAAAACATTTAAATGTGACAAATAAGCAAAAATGGAAGCAATCATGAAGGGGCAAATACTTTTTCACAGCACGGTATGTATCACATGTTCAGCCGTTTGTATTTAAATTTATTTAGAACTGGGGAGATCAAATCAAAGACACATCTCTCTGACATGTAATTGTACTTTAAAAAGAAGATCTTCATTGTGAATAGTTACCCAATGGAAAAAAAAGTAAAAAAAATGTGAAATAGAAAACATATTATTTTTAAAGATATTTCTATGTATGTAAACAATTATTTTATAATGGTCAATGTTCTATCATGGAGTGCACAACTCTTCACCTTGATAATTTCAGTACATGTTAAACTCATTTGTTCCAGTTTCTTAACCAAAACGCGATCAATTCACGTCTATTGATAATGCTACACGTTAGTGGTCCCAAAATAATATTTAAATTTATTGTTGTATCTTGTCTCACGTTGATGTCGTTTCAAAATGGCATGAAAATATGCATCAGCATTTATATACATGAATACACACACACTGATTGTTCATACTCATTACAATGACCCTCAACTCAATTTCACTGGCATTGGTAACCATAGAAGCTCCATGCCTAGTTAAAAAGGAGGTGGTGTTGTTCTGTTGTAAATCATTGCACCTTGACTTGCCATTTTGTAAGAAATTCTATATTCCAGGGTACAATGCATCCTTGGTAGCCTTTCATTGCTAAAGGTTTTTGGTTTGCCCGATCTCCCAGTGCCCCTTAGGGTATTTCTTTTAACATCTGGCATCTTTGGAAATGCTTCATTTGGCTTTCTGTCTACAGCCATACATCACCAGGGACTGGGTGCCCTGATAAGACATTACCATCATACATTATCAGAATATGGTTGCTATGGAAACGTATGCCCACTATACATCACAACCATGACATCATTCTGGTAATGGATTCCTCGAAATGCAGCCTGCATCGGGAAGAGCCATAGACTCACCTTATAAGCAATGCAATACAGTCAAATGTTCCAGTTATCTGGAGATAGATTTTGATCCCATAAACCTCATTGCCAGTCCCTCTGAAAATGTCTTAGTGGTAAAACTGTGTTTATATGTAATGTATGTTTTATTTTTAAAATGTATCTGTTTCTTGGTTTATTGTCAGAACATTCAAACAAATGCTCTCCTGGAATGTCAAAAGAATATACTAATCTTAACTTATTAAATGTAATTAAAACTATCCTGGGTTTATTGTAAATCTGTGCATTGGGTTTCTTTCTCAGAGACATACTAGATACACTTTTGTTGATTCCAATATATCTGAATTTGTACATTACTTTTTATGTAAAAAAAAATGTAATAGATGTCCATGTACTAGTTGTGTGCAACAGAGTTGGTTCTGATTAGAAAACAAAACAGTTTTACTTTGCACTGCTAAATAAAATCATTACTAGATGTGGTCGGCAATATTAATAATACCTTGACAGTGGCTGCTCCCTTATCAGACTTCTCCAGCACATACCAATGGACTAGTGTCTTTGGGACAGAAAGCCATTCGGAAAGACAGACTTGGTCTATTTTCCAGATACCAGCAGGAAAATCAGATGTATTCATCACTCGTGAGACCTTTGTATCATGGTATTCCTGTTGTTACAAACCATCCAGCGGTGAAATACAGGGGGTGGGGGATAATTATAATAGCAAGTGGATAATTCATCCTTTACAGACTACGTTACAACTTCCATCCAGGCATTTCCCTATTCATTTGTCATCAAAGCTGTTTTCTTAGATTATATCACATAAAAACTGATAGCCATATTTATCATGGCAAAACTGAATCCGTCTACAGAAGCATAACATTGGATAGTGGAATTATTGCTTCAAATTTAGCAATTTGAATCACAGTTGTTACTGTATTGCCTTAATACGTTTGCCCTTGAATTCATTAGACAACGCTTTAAAAAGACCCATGCATATGTTGTTTATAGGCCTGTACATTGTAATTATAGTTTAGCTCATTTAGTTGGAGAGAGTATTCATCAAGATCATGCTCAAAAGCAGGAGAAAAACTGGGGTCCTGTTTGAAATGAGAGCCAGTATAAGTGAACACCCTTTCAGTAAAGATGGGAAACTGCCTTCCAAATGCTTATTTTTATATGTAAATGTTTTTTTAAATTACTAGGTCTTAAATTAACCTCCATCATGCTTCACTGTTTTCTGCAAACCTTTATTCTTGTTCTGCTCTCAAGCCCTTCAGTGAACAATCTGCTTACATCAATTGAGCGCACCGGCTGCCATTTTTCTGCACCCCCATTCCTGTGTTTCTTGAATAGTTGAGTCGCTTGGCCTTGTTTTAACGTCGGAGATAAGTACTTCTTACAGGACCCACTGTTTTCTGCCAATGCTAAGATGATGGCAGTATTCGACGTCTTCGATTGTGAAGGGAAGTAAGTATGATGTGTCTTTCACCGGCTGGTCCACAACTGTGTCTATGGTCCTCAACCAAACGAACTGCTTGTTTCTTTGTGTGTCTTCAAAATAACTTGGACAGAACATCTGTAAACCCCATGTCCTGGAATTTCTGCCTGGGAGAGACCTTGTTGATGGAGTATAACTACTTTGCGTCTTGTTGCTGTGCTTACTCTTGTTATGTTATATGAATTTTGACATTAAACAGTCTTCAGCAACTTCACCCAGTTTTATTCCTACTACAGAACTGCTTCTGTTTTACTCAATGATTTTGTTTCAACCTACATATTAAATTGATGATCATTGGTATTCATACGCCTAACTATATACCTACAAAATCCCTGACTTTGTGCATGGGTACCTTGAAGAACCGATGCTGTTCACACTATCCGTTTTGTTAAATAATAAAAAGCATGTCTATTTTTGAAGGCATTATTACTTTACAGCATTTCTAAAATGTTTGCACAGTACTGTATATATATATATGGTAGAACCTCATAAACTCTAATAAACTGACAAGACAGAGCCTCAAATGTTTTGATAACTATCATTTGTCTCAACAAACCAACTGTAAATAATACATGTGGTGTGTTGGCCTCACAAACCACAGGCAACTGTCTCTCAATCTATCAGTAAACATCAACATCAAGTTAAGAATCAGGAAAACATTGTAAAGAACAAAAGGAAGAAAACAGAGGCAGCTGGGAATAAGATGAAAAATGACAGAGCTGTGGGGACTTTTCAAGCCTAGTGTGTCTCATTCTAGCCTGAAGAAGGCCTGGGGATGGTAACACCAGCTCTCATGCTATGTGGCTATTTGAAAGGCAGATAGTTGAAGAAAACAGATTTGAGGCTTTTCTCTGTTTTGTGAACTTATTTTGTAAACAATTTGGACTTACAGTCCTTGGTGACTTATAAATCCATTCATGGAACCATTCAGTAAATGTGGCCAAAATGTCCGATCATACTGGCTTTGCTGTTTTTTCCATGAGCACTTAAGGGTTTTGCCTAAATTGAAGATATATTAAAATTGCCATTGAGTATTTCTAGATCTCCCTATGTTACAATCTTAAAGAACACAATGGTTTAACAGCCACAGCTGCTGGATTATTTGGATGATTACCACATCTTTCCTCAAAACCGGCCCTCGGAGTGTACATATTTAACTTCACAAAGGTTTGGTCAAGAAAGAGAGCATCCTGTATGTGAAGTCAGTAAAAACACAAGTGCCTCTCTATTGTCCTGTTAATATTTGGCAATCTATGCATAATTTTTGTATATACAACAGAACTGTCTAACAGTCAATCATGATTTTGGGGGAAATAGACAGAGTGTATGTATAAATAAGTGCTTATGCCCTTCCTTGTCACTTGTGTGTTTTGTCATACCCCTATAAATATGGTGGTTTGGGCATGGGCACAGTTTGCTTAATAAAAAATCTGACCCTGAAAATTAGGGTGAATTATGTTCAAACAAGAATTTTCAAGTCCATTTCTAAATATATTAACATTGAATTTCACGAATTTGCAAGTATTGAAATAGAACCTCAATGTAATTTGTATCTTAGGGCACTGCATAAAATTGGTCTGCATGGCTGTCGTCCCAAAAGGAAGCCTCTTCTAAAGATGATGCACAAGAAGGCCCGCAAACAGTTTGCTGAAGACAAGCAGGCTAAAGACATGGAATACTGGAACCATGTCCTGTGGTCTGATGAGACCAAGATAAACTTATTTGGTTCAGATGGTGTCAAGCGTGTGTGGTGGCAACCAGGTGAGGAGTACAAAGACAAGTGTGTCTTGCCTACAGTCAAGCATGGTGGTGGGAGTGTCATGGTCTTCATGAGTGTTGCCGGCACTGGGGAGCTACAGTTCATTGAGGGAACCATGAATGCCAACATGTACTGTGACATACTGAAGCAGAGCATGATCCCCTCCCTCTGGAGACTGGGCCGCAGGGCAGTATTCCAACATGATAACGACCCCAAACACACCTCCAAGATGACCACAGTCTTGCTAAAGAAGCTGAGGGTAAAGGTGATGGAATGGCCAAGCATGTCTCCAGACCTAAACCCTATTGAACATCTGTGGGGCATCCTCAAACGGAAGGTGGGGGAGCACAAGGTCTCTAACATCCACCAGCTCCCTGATGTTGTCATGAAGAGGACCTCAGTGGCAACCTGTGATGCTCTGGTGAACTTCATGCACAAGAGGGTTAAGGCAGTGCTGGAAAATAATGGTGGCCACGCAAAATATTGACACTTTGGGCCCAATTTGGACATTTTCACTTAGGGGTGTACTCACTTTTGCTGCCACGGTTTAGACATAAATGGCTGTGTGTTGAGTTATTTTTAAGAGAACTTACAGCAAATTTACACTGTTATACCGACTGTACGCGTACTACTTTACATTGTAGCAGAGTGTCATTTCTTCAGTGTGGTCACATGAAAAGATATAATAAAATATTTACAAAAATGTACTCAATTTTGTGAGATACTGTAACTTTTAAATAAGATAACTAATCTGCTCTCCACAAATATTGGCGCCTTTGGTAAATATGAGCAAAGAAAACTGTGAAAATTGGCTGTGTTGTTTAACCTTTTGATCTTTTCTTCAAACAGTACAAAAAAATACTCTGCTCTCATGGATATCAAACAATTGTGAACACAACACAGGTTTACCCAAAAAAATTTTGAATATATGTGTGGCACAATTATTGACACCCTTTTAGTCAATATTTTGTGCTACCTCCCTTTGCAAAGATAAAAGGTCTTCTATAATGCCTGATGAGGTTGGAGAATACATGGCAAGGGATCTTAGACCATTCCTCTATACAGAATCTCTCCAGATACTTCAAATTTCGAGGATGCCATGTATCCTAACATCCAGGTCCTCTGGCAGAAAAACAGCCCCATAACATGAAAGAGCCACCACCATATTTTTCATATGGCTTTCTCTCTGTGCCAAACCCACCTCTGGTGTTTAGTGCCAAAAATCTCTACTTTGGTTTCATCTGTCCATAGGGCCCTATCCCCTTGATGTTCCAGTAGTGTCTGGTAAACTAAAGATGGTTGAGTTTGCTTTTGGATGAGTGTAGAGGTTTTTTTCTTGACACCCTTCTAAAGAACCTAGTTTTAGAGACTTTCTGACCTCATGACGCAACTAACTTCTGCAATTCTCCAGCTGTGATCCTTGGATATGTTGTGGCCACTCAAACTATCCTCTTCAAAGTGCATTGAGACAATATAGACTCACATCCTCTTCCAGGTTAATTCATAACATTTCCAGCTGCCTGGAACTTTTTAATTATTGCCCTGATGATGGAAATTTGCATTTTTAATGCTTTTGCTATTTTCTTTTAGCCACTTCCTATTTTGTGAACCTCAACAACCTTTTGCCGCATTAAAATGTAAAATATCACTGGGCATATAATTCAACTATATTGTTTCTCTTATGAATTCA
Source organism: Spea bombifrons (assembly GCF_027358695.1). Taxonomy (NCBI): domain Eukaryota; kingdom Metazoa; phylum Chordata; class Amphibia; order Anura; family Pelobatidae; genus Spea; species Spea bombifrons. The sequence continues at coordinate 64,308,210 of NC_071088.1, read as the reverse complement.
AACAGGTGCCAATAATTGTGGCACACATATATTTAACAATGTATTTATTTTCTTTTATAAACCTGTGTTGTTTGATATCCATGAGAGCCGAGTATTTTGTTTGAAGAAAATATCAAAAGGTTAAACAATAATGACACTTTTTCACAGCGTTCTTTGCTCATATTTGCCAAGGGTGCCAATATTTGTGTAGGACACTGTACATTAAGATTAATTATTTTGAGCCTGGCATATCCATAATATAAAAAGAGGCCAGTGTTCAAATAGGTTCTGAAGTTCTTACAGCAGGTAAAAAAAAAAGAACCAGACTGGGTGGGCCAACCGTTTCTATTCTATAAGCTTTGATCCATAGTGGTGGAGGGGATAAAACCCAGGGACGATTGTGCTTTGATGCAGAAAACTGTAGACCATTCTCAAAGAGAAGTGTGTGAGCTAAGAGCATTCTAGTCTCCATCTGAACTGATCACTTGAACAATGGACCACCCGTGTGCAAGAGCAAGAGGTTTATCCTGATTACTCAGATCAGTGCAGATCATAGAGGTTTTTTTTCAATGTCTTCACTGAGGGAAGTCTCACCTTCACCCAGCTGTCAGTGCTTTCATGCCTACAAGACTAGGGATTTTAAATCATATTGGATACTATTGTATAAGTCTTCCCCAATGAAAGAGCAGCGAACTCTTAAAAAAAAAAGATGCCGCTAACAAAGCAAGGGACATGGGAAAGAAAACAGTTTTTATTTGTTTGTCTTGCTCCCAGATTTCAGCTACCAATGCTATAACTATTTAGGTTGTTAAAAATATGCAGGCAGATATAATAATAAAGAGAAATAGTTGGATAGATACACTGATGCGTATAAACACACCAATAATAAATCAGACAAAAGTGCAATACGCACACGGATCTGTGCAAATAAGTTCCATTAATGATACAAATGAAAATCAGAGTTTGACTAATAAACCTGACAAATCTAAGGAAGCCAGCATATTTGTGGGTTTCAAATGATGTCCTGCAAAGCGATGCAAAACTGGAACCTAAGTGGATGTGGCATTCATTTTCAATATAAATCTATGTTTGTCTAGAAGCATTCTACTAAAATATTTTTACTTTTTTTCTTCTAAGTACTCCACATTAAATGTACTTATTTAATCTCGCTTTTAATAAGTCAACCTCAAGTACATACGGGCTAACACATTTTGTTATTTTCTTAGTCCAATGACTATGACGATTCATAACTCTCTTTAATCTTTGCCATCATGTTTCCATTAGTTGTGAAAAAGAGGGTACCATTGTTTCCCAGTTCTTGAAGAGAATAGACCTCTCTGCTCCCATATATTTTGCGTTTCTGCGTACTCAGAAGTACTTTACATGCTGGGGCAAAGGCCAATAAATGATTGACGTATTAAATAGAGGGATGTGGGTGTTGTGGAATGTGGCAGGAATCCAGAATCACACAACGCACAGTTCTGATCCTGCCAGACCCCGATCCAAAGACCCAAGAAAGGCTATTCACCACAAAGCCGCACTTGCGTGCGATTTGACATTATCATTGGCCTCGGGTGGACTGCTTTGTCTGTGTGCTCAACGAGTAAGCCTTTAGAAGATGATAAACTAATGTTTGGAACTGAAGACCTTAACACTTTGACCTGAGACGTGGGCTGTACCGAGTATTGAGCAAGCATTGTGTGGCTTGTCCAGTGTAAGTTATCCTTCAGAGGAATTAACCCGTTACCAAAAGGATTATGTGTTCTGAGGGTTAAAATAAAAAATATGGAATTTGGAGTACTATTATTATTTTTACATTTTATTTGTAGAGTGTCAAGAAGTTCCATAGCACAAACCGATTGAGGGGGAATAAGACAGAATATGAGTGGCTGCTTGAATGTGGACAAGTTGATTGTAGTGAAAATCTTGTGGCGATGTCAGTGGCATTGAGATCTTAAATATGGGGCGAATAAATAAATAGTTTCCTTCCACAATAAAGATTTTGAAGTAGTAAGAGAAGACTAAAGTGTTTGTATCTTTAAAACAGGTGGGTTTAACATTACAATAAGTAGGGAAATGTGGAGGGATTTGCCCAGTGGAAAAGCTAATGAAGAATGATGAGTTAAAAAGATTAGTCTAACAGAGGTGCTCATAATGGATTGGAGTGCTGGAAGGAAGGAGAGGGAAAGGCCTGCTAGTAGGAAGTTGAAATAATGCCAAAAGGATATCATAAGGGAATTACCGTATTTGCCCGATTATAAGACGACCCTGATTATAAGACGACCCCCCAAAATCTGAATATTAACTTAGGAAAAAAAAAAAAAGCCTGAATATAAGACGACCCCAAAGGAAAAAAGTTTTACCAGTAAATGTTAATTCATGTAAACTATTTTTTTTTAATAAAAGCTATGATTGAGAAAAATATTTTTTTTGTTTTTATTTCTTGTATTTTCCAACCTGTCCCCCAGTTACGCACATCTGTCCCCAGGCTTGCCACTCCAATAGGGCACTGTGGCCCATGATATGCCTTTTAACCCTCTATATGCCACTGTGCCCCATGGTATGCCTTTTGACCCCCTATGTGCCACTCTGCCTCCAGAAATGCCTTATACCCCTGTATCCCATTCTGGCATTTAGGGGGTTAAAATGCATATTATGGGGCAGAGTGGCATATAGGGAGGTATAAGGCATTTCAGGAGGCAGAGTGGCATTAAGGGAGTTAAAAGGCATTGCATAGAGCACTCTGCCTCCAGAAATGCCTTATACCCCTATATGCCACTCTGGCATTTAGGGGGTTAAAAGGTATATTATGGGGCAGAGTGCCATATAGGGAGGTATAAGGCATTTCAGGAGGCAGAGTGCTCTATTAAATGCCCCCTTAACGCCACTCCAGAAATGCCCTATGCCCCCATTTAACACACACACACCCTATACCCCCATTTAACTAACACACACACACACGCACACACACACACACACACACACACACACACACTCACACTCACTCACTCACTCACCTCTCACCCCTCTCAGCCCTCTCTTACCGGTGCTTCCAGCCGGGGCAGCGGGTTGACGTCGCCTTCCGCTGCAGCCAGAAGGAGGTGGAGTTGGCAGCGGGGGTTTGTATGCGTCTGTCGCGTATACTTTCCCCGGCTGTCAGAGATCAGAGTTCCCCGCACCGGTGCGGCACCGGTGCCGGGAGCTCTGATCTCTGACAGTCGGGGAAGGTCTATGCGACGGACGCAGACAACCCCCGCTGCTAGCCACACCTCCTTCTGACTGCAGCGGACGTTGTCTACGCGGATCGCGTAGACGTCAACCCGCTGCCCCGGCAACACAGCAGGAAGCACCGGTAAGTGTGTGTATGATGGGAGGGGGGGAGACAGGAGGATCCAGGTCCCCTGCAGCGGTGCGGGGGATCTGGATCTTAGTCTCCTAATCAGACCTCTATTTGAGGTCTGATTAGAAGACGACCCCGATTAGAAGACGAGGGGTATTTTTCAGAGCATTTGCTCTGAAAAAAACCTCGTCTTATAATCGAGCAAATACGGTAATTAGTATTTTAGTTGTGCCTTGTGTGAGGAAAGGACATATTAGAAAATATTTTTTTTAATTGGTGGCGGTGATTGTATGTGAGGAGTGAAGGAGGGGGATAGAGTTTAACGTAACAATTAGACTTGTGCATTCGTATTCGTATTTTCGTTGTTCAGCCCGAATACCAAACATACAAACATGGCGGAGGCAAAACGCATACGAAGACAAAAACACATAACGCGAAGAACCTTCGTGTTCGTTTACTAATCTCCCTGGTCCCTTCCCTATCTAGCCTACCTTATCCATGCAGCATCGCAAGGGTTAACAAAAGCGGAAATCCATAGGTTTGCCATCACGAGTTAAAGCGCTGTGCGAGCGACTCCATTGGTCACCTACAGGGGCCTCCTCTGGCATCAACCAATTGGTTCATGGTAGAGGAGGCCCCTGCCGGCGACCAATAAAGTAATTCTTTATTCTTTATGGACATTTAACTTCTGACGGCGAACCTAAGGATTACCGCTCCCGTTAACCCCTGTGATAGATAACGGGTGCGTTAATCCATAGATTCGCCGTCAGGAGTTAAAGACCTTTAACTCTTGGACCGGAGAGACAGGCCAAGTTCCCCGTCAGGAGTTAAAGTGCTGTGCAAGCGACTCTATTGGTCACCTGCAGGGACCTCCTTAGGCATCAACCAATTGATTGATGCCAGAGGAGGCCCCTGCAGGTGACCAATAGACTCACTCGCACAGCCCTTTAACTCCTGAAAGCGCAACTTGGCCTGGGGAGACCATGGTCTCCACGCTCCAAGAGTTAAAGGTCCATACAAGCGACTCTATTGGTCGTTCTGCCATCAACCAATGAAGTACAGCTGCACTTCATTGGTTGATGGCAGAGGAGGCCCCCGCTGGCGACCAATAGAGTTGCTCGTATGGACATTTAGAATCCTGGCGCCAAAGCTGCTACGTATTAACCCCTTCTACAAAAACGGCAAAAAACTAACACAAAGAATGTACCCGAACCGAACACACGTACAAATGAATATTCGTGGAATACGAAGATTTTTTCCCCCCACTAAGATGAACACGAAGACGAACATGAAGAGTTGGCCGGCGCCCAAGTCTAGTAACAACAAAGCAGCGTATTTGGACTGTTGAAAAGATTTCTCAACTGTGATATCAGGAAAATGACCAATACCTCAGCTCTTTGTGATATTGAACCTCATGTAGTAGGAGGCCATCCAGGATACAGCTTTAGAGAGGCAGTTTGTGAAGTGAGTTAGAGGAGAGCGCAAAAGATTTGGAGAGCAAAGTTAGATTAGAGTGTCATTGGCATAGAGGTGATGTTAGAATCTAAAAAGAGATTAGTTTACCATGTATGTAGAGGTGAGTTCAGGACCAACAATCAAACCCTGAAGTACACCACACAGAGGTAGAAAAGATTTGCCATTGTACTCAGGTGTAAGGTGATGTTAATAAAAGCAAGCAAAACAGATGCAGTAACCGAAGACTTGCTTGCGTTCGTTAGTTATAAGTCATCTTACACCCTTAGGACAAAGTCAGGTGAAATGTTCCCAACTGCCCCCAACAACAATAATAAAAAAAATTTAAACATTTACAAAAACATAATGTAATAAGTTACTTAAAAAAACACATATGCTCTGGATCCCTTTTCAACAAAGGGGATATGAAGACTACCTATTCCTCTTCCTCCCTCCACTCCCGCTCTTGTGGGATGGGTAGGGTTAACAGTTTGTAAATAAATAAAATGAAACAAAATAAAATATAAGCGGGTGAAGTCCATCTAATCCACTTGAAAAAATGGTTTACACTTATTGTAGATGGCATTCAGTATTGTCAAGCAAAGCCATCAATATTTTTAAGCCCAACAAAAGAGGCCACTCCAAATAAATAAAAACCAAATATGAACTACAAAAAAAGCACGCAATGCGCTCTGGATGGCAGTGGATTCTAAAATACTCTCAGGTTGTGCAAGGGTATGTTTATAATGTAGTATAAATTGATTATAAAATGAGATATATAGGGAATCAGTGGGATAATACGGTATGTCACAAACACAGAAGGGAAGATTAACCAAGAAAATGGTATACCATCCTTGTAATTTAACCTAGTGATGGAAGATGGTAACAAAATAAAGTGTAGATGTATAAAATGAGAAAACCAACACAGAATTCACAGACGAGTGAACGGAAGCAGTTTACTTCTTTATGCATTTTGTGCATGCTAGAAACATCAATGACATACAGAGTCTATGAAGCTTCTAGTTTACAAACTTGCTGTGTTCTGATTTTTGATAATGGGGAATTATAGAACTGCCTCTACACAAAGCAACTCTTTGTCAATAGGGGAAAACAGAATAGGGAACAATGAGAGTTCTCATTACACGGAAAAGGTTTTATTTAACTGGTCATAGAAAAATGGCCTGTAAAGTTAAAATATGGGATTGTTTACTGTAAACTTCTGAGATGCTCTTATACGTCAACAAGGTTTGATAAAATACCGGATGCTGCACTCCTTAGCATGCAGATAATGACTCCTTGAATACGAATGTACGGTAACTTTCATGTCACTAGCCACTTTATCCAGCCTCCAGCCGCAAGCACACATAGTATTGTGAACATGGTGGACACATGCAGAGCAGCAAAGGATGCAGCACTAATCACAAAACATAATATTAGCTGTATTGATGAACATCATGTTGCATACAAACTGTAGGAATATATATATTAGAAGCATCTATTCACCAAATTGCCTGAAAATCCCAGACAATCTCACTTTTGATAATTAGTAAGTCTGATCACCAGCTTGTATTCTGATTTGTGAACTGTGCTGCCTGCTTCAATCCTTGGATGGATTGACTTGGGATCGGTACTGTCGACAGATTCACAGTGCTTTCACCTTCCACTCTGGTGCCTGTATTCTAGTTAGGTATCACTGGGACCAGTAGTTCCAAAGGTATACTGTCCTGTCTTTGTGGGGTAATACAAATCTATAGCTCAAGGACATGACATTTGCATATATATATGCTGCACATTTATTGTTAAATGTACCAACCCATTTAAGAGGAAATTAATGTTGACTGAACATAGACAAAATGTATGATGATAATGACAATAGATGATCATTGATAAAATGACTGGTAAGTTAAAAAGAATGGGAATAAGGATAAGCATTTGGGGGTACTCTTCTCAAACATTCTGTCCAACTGGATAATGTTCCATTAACAGCGGCAATCTGTATTCTGTCTTTCAATCAACTCTCTAACCAAGTTCAAACGCTTTTTTCCGAATCCACGTTGTGACTCGCAACAATGGGCAATAAAGAGGTTTATTGGAACAAAATGAAATAAAACCAGTCTTTACCTACATTACTGAATACAGCACGCTATGCTTAAGTGGAAATATATCTTTATCTTCACATATAAAGGACACAGTACTCTCACTAAGCTCCTCTAAACGCATATTTGGATATAATGATGACATTTGCTCTGATATGTGTATCATTCTAATTATTCTCCAACTCCACTCATCTGTAAAACAGACCAGCACAAAAAAATTAGACACAAGACATTTTGATGGACGCATCACAAAAAGGCTAGTTTTAATTAAAGGAAACAAAAACATATGTGTCTGCAGAACTGCTGCTTGAAGGACCATTGGCTAGTGAAGACTGATGTGGCTTACATTACACTGTGGTATGTAGCAGCATCTTCAAACTACGGGAAACCTTATAGATTCTAGAGAAGAAGAGGTTTGTGTGGAGGGAGGCAACTCCTGTGTAGGTGGGCTAGAACACGAGAGAAACATTATCATCTTCTTCAGGCAAGTTCACCAGGGCAATATGAAGTCTCACTGGCACGAGTGACCTTCAATAGATAGATTCTTCTGGCCCTGGAGGAATACAAAGTCTTTACTGTGTACGCAATCTCTTTGTTCACGACTGCTTTTTTCACTTGTCCTGGGCTACAAAAGTTCATCATGAGGCACGCGTTGGCTATTAGTCTACTACAAAAGGCTGATTTGAGTCCATAATTTAGAGACTCATAAAAACATTATTGTCTACGTCAGGACATTTATTTACAAGCTCGGCAATGAAAATGAGTATTGTAACACAAAGGGTCTATGGACTCGGTTTTCAAGTGGTATGAATGCATAATAAACAGTGCAATGAAAGAGTCCGGAAGTACGCTTAGTTTCTACAAGGAGGTGGCTGGCATAAAAAGTTTGCACAATTATGAATGTGGCACTGTTGTTACAGACAAAGAAACTCAACAAACTTACATTCATGGCAAACTATATACAACATTATTTACTGCTTTCATTTGATGGGAAGTAACAACTACAGCATATCGTATAAATGAAAACATGTAAAGGATGAACAAGTAAAAAACAAAATAGTAATGAGCTCAACATAAATAAAAATGTATATTGGCTGTCCCCAGGCTTTTGGCTAGCATTATAAAGACACCTCCTCTCCAAAGAAAAGTAGAAGTTCTTTCCTTCTCGTTTACTCTTGTTTTGTTGGGATAAATTTGAATAACATGCCATTACACCTGCAGAGCACAACAAGGGAATAGACTAATGCTTTGTAAAGTAAATACACCTTGCTTCACAAAACATCATATCCACTATTAACTTGTTCATGATGGGATTTTACTTATACAGTATTTATTTTGTTGATTTTCCTGATCAATAGCATGTGCTGCTCAATCACAGAAAGTCATAATTATCCTTTGCCCTTTGCCGTCTCTGCAGCAAGGAACATCCCTTATACATTTTGGGTTTTGGTAATTACTAATGCCTTGTGTCTACAGTCTGTCTTAAAAAAAAACAGTTCACTAAACCTTGAACCTCACATCACAAGCTTCTTAATTTAATTTAATTTATATGTACCTTATATATGTACCTTGCAAATTTAATTTTTACTTTTCTTATTTATTCCACACAACCCCTTAAGGATTAAGGAGACTCTAATTTGTTGGGGCCATTGATGCTAAATAGCATTGATTTCCAATCTGTGAGACTAAGTGACATTTAACTGGCCTGTTCTGGGGTCAATAATGCAATATGTTGAAACCTGTATTTCCTGCATTAGAGGTAAAACATCTACCATTTATTTCTTCTTGGCAATGAAAGATAAGGGTCAACAAGCTCTTCTATCCTAGACGTACTCAATGTAGGACGCTCTCGCATTGGAGAGCCTCAGTACTGTACAAGATATGCCATATGCACGTGAAGCACATTGGTTATCTCTTTAACTGAACACCAGGCCTTAATGTGTCTTTTCGCTTCCCGACCTAATCATAATTGCATTTCTGTCAAAGTGATAATTTACCCAAGGTGCCAAAAATCAGACGGCGCATACTGCACATACTACATGCAGAACGCTTTCCTCAAAAGTGTGAGCATCTTTGATCTCTCTCCGGTAACTGGTAAATCGTATCTCGTACAGTGTGCCCACTCTTTTCTCATGAGCTGCACAACCTACTTACAGCTGTATGTTCTTTAACTGATTATCATTTTACATGCAGGGGAAATAGTGAGTTTAAAGGTCTGAGATAGCCAATAGATATAATTCCCAATGGAAATGACTAAAGCAAACAAAAAAAAAAATCTAATTTCCTCCCCCATGTAGTTCAGGTATAGATCAAATAAACACCACATGGAAACACAGCATTGCAGGTATTGAGCAACTGAATAACACATAACTCCAGCCTTGCAGGTATAGATCAACAGACAAATCACAAGCAAACCGAGCAGTGAAGTTACAGATCAAATAAATAATGTATGAAATCCCTAAATTACAGTCAAAGATCAAAAGTCGCAAACCCCAAAGGCCTGCCCTGGTTCCCAGATTGCACACATAGGACTTGCCCAACTGCCAGAAGGCACACATAGGACTTGCCCAACTCCCAGACTGCATCCACAGGATTTACCCAGCACCCAGATTGCAACCACAGTGGTCTCCTCTCAGTCAGGTCTCCTCTCAGTTTGGCTTACACATATCTTTTATTCATTCTATAACCTTTAGACTTGAAACAGTAACAGCAATGGATAAAGTGTCAGAATACACACATATACTCTACCCTTACAAATGCCTGCCCATAAACAAACACGCTCGCCCATACACAAGCACATTCACACATAAACATCTCTCCCCTTTTTCTTCATCTCTCTTCTATCTCTTTATTTCTCCCTACTACTCCTTTTCCCATTCTTCTCATTGTCTTTCCTCCGTGTCCTCTTTATCTATCCCCTTTCTTTTTATTTCTCTTTATATCCCAACCATTTATCTTTATTTCTCCCCATTTCTCATAATTTCTCCCCTATCTCATTATCTCTCCCCTTTCAAATTATCCCCTTTATCTCTCCCTTTATCTCTCTCCTTTCGCTTTAATCTTTCCATTTCTTATCTCTCCCCTTTCTCTGTATCGCTCCCACTCTTTCTTTTTTCTTTTCCTTTTCTTTATCTCTTGTTTCTCTTCATTTCTCTCTACCTCAACCCTTTCTCTTTTGATCATTCTTCTCATTGTCTCTACTCCTTGTCCTCTTTACCTCTCCCCTTTCTTTTTATTTATCTTTGCAATCATTTTTCTTTATTTCCCCCTGTTTAGCTCACCCTTTTTCTCCCTACCCCTCCCCCTATGTTTATCTTTATTTCCCTTCCCATTTCTATTTATCTCTCTCTTTTCTCCCTACCTTTTCTCCTTTTATCTCTACCACTTTTCTCTAATTTCCCCTTTCTCATCATGTTTCCATTTTTCTTTATCTCATATCTCCTGTTTCATGTTATCTCTCCAACATTATCTCTCCCTTTTCTCTTTCCCTTTCCCTTTCTCTTTATCTCATCTCTCCCCTTTTTCATTACCAGATCCCTTTCTTGTTAAATCTCCCTTTTCTCATTATCTCCCTCTTTTCTCCTCATCTCTCCTCTTTCTTTATGTTTCCTCCTCCTTATCTCTACCCATTCACCCTATGTCTCCCCTTTTTCATATCTCTCATCTTTTTCAATACTTATTACCTCCCCATTCCTCCCCTTCTATCCTCTTTCTCATCATGTTCTCCTCCTAGGTTTCACTCCCTTTTTTACAACTCATTATTTCTACTCTAAATCTTTTCTTTATCTCTCACAGAAGTTGTGATTTTCTCTTTGGTCACATAGACATTTAGATATTCTTGAAAAACATATAACATTTAACACATAGTATGCTCTTGGACAACATACCTCATAACATTAAGAGGATTAAGAAAAATAGGGGGGAGAAAAGTATACAATCAGCAGAATCAATCTACTTGTTGTCATGGCGATTAAAGCACTGTTACCATTGTTAACAGAATTACTCTTCAATACAAAACTCCCTATGTTCATGTGATTATGTACATTAGGACAAATGTATGAAGAACAATCCAGGGCCAACATGCTCAATGTAGAGCAATCCACATACCATCCAACATAATGTAGCTAATGATAGCAACTTATAGTAGCAACTTAATAGTTGATCGGCAGTCTCTGCACTGCAGAAATTAATTTTCCATGATCATCTCTGGTAGGGGTCCTACGGTGCCACCATCTATGAGATACATGGTTGGCTCCAGGGATCCTCTTTTGCCAACCACAGATAACATACATAGTTATTAGTAGACTTGGACGCCGGCCAAGTCTTTGTGTTCATCTTTGTGGAAAACTAAAACCCTTCGTATTCCTAGAATATTCGCCCGTTCCTGTGTCCTTTTTGGTCAATATTTGTGTACATTCTTTGTGGTCGCCGACAGGGAGCTCCTCTGGCATTAAATAATGAAGGGCAGTCTCTGCTGAGTTGTGAGTTAATCAGCTAGAGGAGTGATAACTACTTGGTGATGTATTACTGTATTGACATTTGACACTATCACATTCATTGCTTTGATATTGATTGATTACTTAACTCGTTTTACACACACACACATATACATACATACATACAAGTTTGCACACACAGCTATTTTCTATCTGCTGTAGTAAGAGTTCTATATTAAAGTTTTGCTTGATCAAATTGCTGTGTGTTGTGCTGTCATTCCGTATCCTCATTGATTGGGCAAACCATATGGGCGATCAGTGAAAAATACAGGGAAGAGGTGTTAGTAGAGTGATGAAGATAAGTCTGGTAGCAACATTTAGTTGGCACTGAAAGTCAAATTACAACCACAATAAAGTGAAATTGTCTTGTTTGAAGATTCCCCATTGTCATGTTCTAATATAATGATAACAATATAGTCCATTTGACAAGATGACTGAAGATCAGATGTCCCAGAAAGCTGAAGCTCAAATGCATTGTGGCATAACAATGAAGCATTCGCGGCATAATGTTGAGACATAGTTGTTTTGTATGTGATATATCTATAGTTTTGTCAAGGATTACGCTAAAACAACAGACCTCTTTAATCCTATCTACAATAATATCACTAATTTCTTCACCACAAGACTTAACTAAATAATTTTGCATTGTTTTTTAAATATAAGTAGCACGAGAAGATGCAGTACGAAGGTGCTTCTGTAATATTTTGTCTCTAGATGCAGCTCAGGATTGAAGCAATTCTGGAAAGTTGCCTTCATTCACATCTGGAGTGGAGTCATCAATCAGAGCATCATCATCTTGGTGCCCACGCAGTGGTATGTTTTTTCTACCCAAAAATACAATTGACTTGATGCTAGGGCAATGTTGCTCTTGTTTCTTCTCAACCTTTCAAATTTGATGTAAGTGTACTTGATTGTCTGGCGAATGACAGGCTTTAAAAATTGCTTTTCCGTTACTCTTGTATGGACCAAATTCACATATTTCTGTTTTTTTTTATATTAGTAAGAGGCTCAGTTACCATTTCCCATGATGACCACCTTTCTGGATAAGTATGGGAAATGAGCCAAAATCCGAAACTTTTTATTCAGATGAAGGAAATTCAGATAAGGGATACTCATGACTGAGAGGGGCAGGAAAAGGTGTTTTACTTGTCCTGTAGTCAGTAGATCCTTCCCCTACCTCCTTCTCAGCTTCTCCCTGTTTCCCGCTCCATTGTATAGGCTTCTCCCCACAGTTTCAGAGCAGAAGTGCTCTGGGGAATCCTGAACAACGGCAAGGAAACACCCTAGGTCCGCGGGGAGAAGCCTGAACAGTGGAGCGGACACAGGTGAGAAGAGAGATCAGTTATACAACATTATTCCTTATCTGAAAGACTTCTGGCCCTAAGCTTTTCACTTAAGGGATACTCTACCTGAACTTGCACAGCAATCCCTTTTGACACTTGTATATCCTAACCAAAGGAATACTGTCAATGTTTTTTTTTTTTGACAAGCATCAATTTATAACACGCGATCCCTGACTCATTTTGTTGTTTCTAAAATTAAAGAATAAACACATGTTGCACTTAAATAATTGGCTGCTCACAAGGACATTTTTCACACTGTGAGACATGTACATATGCTGTAAGTGGGCCTATCCGCCTCGATTTTTTGAATATTGTAATACAATACGTCAAACTGCGACTTGTGTTAATATATTTTATTTTACCAAATGGGATGCTTCATAGCCATAGCTAGCTCCTTTTGCGACCATGGCAAGAATGGAAAATTGTGTTCCCCAGCAATTTTTTTAGTTACACTGCCCTTACACACTGCCTTTACACACACTTGCCCATGAACACACATGTACACATACACTGCCCTTATACACGACTGCCCACATACACTGCCCTTACACACCCCTGCCTTTACACACACCTGCCCATAAACACGCATATACACATACACTGCCCATTCAAACGACTGCCCATATACACTGCCTTTACACAAACCTGCCCATAAACACACATATACATACATACACTGTCCTTACACCAGGGGCGTTTACACACACACATATACACATACACTGCCCTACACACGACTGCCCACATACACTGCCCTTACACACCCCTGCCTTTACACACACCTGTCCATAAACATGCATAAACACATATACACTGCTCTTACACCAGGGGCGTACCTAGAGTATTTGGCACCTGGGGCGGATTCTGTATGTGGCACCCCCCCACACACACACACACACACACTTTAAAACTATATAGTTTCTATCATAATATACTGGCACAGACATTGACGGGGGTACAGCATAACTGTTATCATTATATACTGAGGCAGACATTGACGGGGGTACAGCATAACTGTTATCATTATATACTGAGGCAGACATTGACTGAGGTACAACATAACTGTTATCATTATATACTGAGGCACACATTGTGGTGAATTGTATTGCCTTTACAGAGGTTATATTAAGGAAAGTAGATGAATAACAAGAAAAAGAATGATATTAGAGCTGCTAGCAGTGGCCTTCCCACACACTAAACTGAGTCTCCACGGCTCAGTGAAGAGAGCGGAGAGACACATATATCGGGACACCTGCCTGGACAAAATTATCCCAGGACAGTGTCTCAAAAATCAAGATCACAGCAAAATCGGGACTTTTGGCAAGTATGCACAACATGTATACATTCGGAGAATACCATAATATAAACAGTTAAGTAAGCAGCATTTTACAGCCAACATTTGAAGTATTTTCTAGAAAAATTATGGATAATAACACTGATTTTTTTTTCTTTTACATGTGTTGCACAGAAAGAGACATGGGAGGGCTGGCGCTTTTTGGCGTATGGGCAAGTAAAACAAAGTGGCTCATTCCCCCTGCCCAACCAGCCTACTACATATTACATAAATGTTTATAAAATCATATAAAATATAATAAATAAGCAATATGACAGGAGAGCAACCCTAAGTCAAGTCAGTTTTCAGGAAATTGAAAACTGTTGGAAGATATAGACGAATGCAAAGAAGAGAGAGATGCAAATCACTCATACTCTTCGAAAAAGAAAAAAATATCTCTCACCCACTCCTGACCCATTCACTGGCCATGTCATTTAATTCAGTTCTGTTGTTTTCACTGCATATTAGCCATCTTTACATATTCTAGATCTTAGCCCAATCTACCAAACAAACTCACTCCTTATCTTACTGACTATTGCAAACAATAGAATGTCTCAGTCTTAATCACCCAGCCAAACCCTGTGACTAATGAAAGTCTATGGAGGAATAGCATTGCCATAAAAATAAGCTTAGTGTAGTGTTCAAAAAGGTAAAGTGTCCCAAATATGTCACAACTGACAACGATGGTAGCCTCCACGTCTGCACTACCCTATAAATGGGGCCTGGTTTGATTTTGCTCATCTTATTTTTTGTTGTTTAGTACATCACTGCAGTTCCCATTGGAAAGTACCTAGGCACCCAGTTACAGACCCCCAATTGTGTTTGCGAAGCAGCTGGCAAAGGGGACAGAAGGGCAATTCCCCTTGAGCTGTCTGATTTGGAGATTTAGGGTCACTACTGGAGACCTCTTGTGTATTTTATTTACAACTCTCTCTCTCTCTCTCGCTCTCTTTCTCTCTCCCTTCCCCTCCCCCTCTCCGTCCCAGTGTTGTGTGGAGTGTCAGTGTTCTCTGGCAGATGTGGGCTGCTTTATCAACGGGACATCAACTGGACTTGCCCCCAGGCTGAATGTTGTCAGTCCTCCCCTGATTACAACTCTCATCACTTTCTGCTAGACACTACCTGGCTCACTGTTGGGTTGTTGCACTTAATCTATATGTAATCATTTTAAAGTCGGATAAGTTCCAACAGCAGTTTTTCCTTTATTAACCCCTTAATGACAAAGCCCGTACATGTCTGCATTGTTTTCAATGGGTTTAGGGGCCGCCCATTGTCCTTAAGGGGTTAAAAAAATACAGTTCTTCCGTCCAGTGTCTCATTAGATTTTCTCATGTTACAGTTTCTCCTACCGTATCTATGACCTACGTAAATGAACAAAATCTTAACAGGCTGTATGTTTCTACTATATTTGGGGGCAGAGTGGGGGTGACGGGACAGATCTAACATTGTGTCCTGCACGAGGGGGTGTCAGCACTGTAAGCGTGTAATATCTATAATTCCCCCAGACAAACTGAGCCCCCAGCGTAAAGAGGCTGTGCTATTTCCAGCTTCGCCGTCTGAGACAGGGGAAAGCGAGAACGTAGGTAAACTTCAACACCTTCTACTCCAGCCCGCAGGGAGTGTTCAGCAGGCTTGAAGCCTGCAAAGTAAGGGGTGAGAGAAATGATAATTTACTTTAATTTACTTTAGCTATTCAGGCATCAATCACCTTCGACATACAGTAACAGCTACATGTGTAACTATGATATATACACCGTAAAAAGTGCAGAAATGTAAGAAAATAGTCACGGGAGTATTGACTCTAAAAACACAATATTGGTCAGGGATCTCCAACAAGTAGCTCATGGGCTACTGGTAGCCTTTTGGCTCTCAAGCAAGTGGCACACTACATATATGTTTATAAAGTATACAGTATATGTGTGTGTGTATGTGTGTGTATACAGTTAGACAGTTGATATAAAAAGTCTACACACCCCTGTTAAAATGCCAGGTTCTTGTGATGTTAAAGAATGAGACAAAGATAACTCATATCAGAACCTTTTCCACCTTTAATGTGACCTATAACGTGAACAATTCAATTGCAAAACAAGCTGAAATATTTGAGGGGGGAACAAACAAACAGAAAAACTCACAATAACCTGGTTGCATAAATGTGCACACCCTTAAACTAATACTTTGTTGAAGCACCTTTTGATTTTATTACAGCAATCAGTCTTTTTGGGTAGGGGTCTATTAGAATGGCACATCTTGACGTGGCAATATATGCCCACTCTTCTTTGCAGAAGTGCCCCAAATCTGTCAGATTGCAAGGACATCTCCTGTGCACAGCCCTCTTCAGATCACCCCATAGATGTTCAATTGGATTCAGGTCTGGGCTCTGGCTCGGCCATTCCAAAACATTAATCTTCTTCTGGTGAAGCCATGCTTTTGTGGATTTGGATGTGTGCTTTGGGTCGTTGTCGTGCTGAAAGGTGAACGTCCTCTTCATTTTCAGAAATGAAAACTAAAGTCAAGTGGAGCGTTTCTCCATTATAGATATGTTTTATATATGTAAATTGGGACACTACCTGCTTGTTTGAACAGGGCCCTACTCACCTGAGCAAATTGTTATGTTTTCTGTTTACCAGTTGTACAGCGCTGTGGAATGTGGTGATGCCATATAATTATAAATCAATAAATAATAACACTACTTCTTCAATGTACCTTTGCTTCTATGTTAACAAATGTGTACAGATTTGAATTAATTTTGTAAATTTAAATTTACAAGGTACAACTTTAAAAAAAATTCAAATACTGTGAAATGTAACAATACAATGCAGCAACAAGTATACTCTCCAGGATTGTACCTTTGCTCACCAAAGGGGCAATAGACTTGTGTGCTGTGGGGTATTTAGGCTGTCCTTATCGCAGCATCACTGTCCTCTTCACTGAGCGCTGGGATATGATGTCATATCTTACTGCTCTGTTTCTTAAGGATATAGCATGCCAGCGAGACAAAGACTTCCATAATGGAAAGTACCAGTTAAAAGGGAGATCAGATCTCTCCAACTGGCCCATTGAGTAAAGGAGTACTGCTGTCCTCCCCAGATCTGTCACACTAGGCCTGGCTTTATGGTTTTTTTATACTGGGCTAAATGGGCAAACTAGATGGGCCAAATGGATCTTATGTTTCCATGATCTGGTCTGTGCATACTGATTAGCAACCTTTTACAGGAATTCCTACGCTATTTATTTTTATGTTTTTATTAGCTGAGGAGCTTTTCTCGAAGTACTCCAGCAACATTCAAAGTTGTAATAAAGTATGCAAATTGTCTTTTATGGTGGACTTAATATTCTTGACCACATCATGACCATTATGTATTTATGTATTTTGTATACCAATTTCTCTTCCTAGAATAAAGTTAACTATTCTAACCAGCTTTATCTGTTGATCCTTTTAAAAATGCATCTCTTTTATAAACTTTGGGAGGAGGAGCACCAAGTTGATTTCTATTGTTTTACACCGTAAATGTAAGAGCATTTTAAACCAAGATATTTGCCGGGCCTTTCTTTAATACACCACCTACCAGATTTCCCTAGTCTCCAATGTATATGGTTATGTATTGTTCGTGAATAGTGCTCACGTTCACCTCTGGATCATGAGGGGTAGGCAAAGAGTCCGTACCCGGACACCAGTGTCTGTGGCAAGGCTTGTGGAAGTCAGTGTCACTTATGGGGCATTTATTCAGATGCCCTTCACCAAGAATGTTGCTGCCTACCTCTCTTTTTCCTTCAAATTGATGCGTGCTCTGCAGTGTTCCACAATATATTAATGTCATTATTTCTAGTAATTAAAACATTGCATGACTCTCTTGAGGGAAAACTTTATGTAATGAATGATGTTTTACTGATGAACGCTCAACCGTAGAAGGAGTAGCAGAAAACCATAGGATGTTTTTAATCTCAGCACACAAAGCATTGTCTGGAGGTGAAGAACGGTCTCTTCCAAAGAGCTCACAATTAAATTTCTCAATGAATCTGTCATAAGGAACAAGCAGCTGGCACTTCCAAAAATGTTAGCCAGAAGGTGGCATTCCTCATTAACTCACGCACAATTAACATCCACTGAGGACTGCTAAAGACTTACGATTACAGTTCATCAGCAGACTCCAGAGGAAGTTTAAATTTGCACCGACACTTTCACCTCTGCTCCACACCTTTTCCCATCTGCTGCTCTCGAGCACTGGCAGCTTGTTAGGGATAATCTCCCTAATGCGTTGTTCTATCAGACTGGCAATATCTCAGAAGCGTTTAAGCACTAAAAAAAAAAAAAAAAAAAAGGTGAGCTCACTGGAATTTGATCCCGTAATTGATATCGCATTTGGCCCTCACAATATTTTTTTTCACTTTTTTTTTCAATTGCCAAATTATTTTCCCTGTTTTTTTTTTTTTTGTTTTTTTTTTTATTATAATTATGCTGGGTTATTTGCATTGTAACTGCAGCGATTTTCCGTTCAGCTTTCAAAACATGATGAGTATAATGAGTAAATATTTGTTATGTTACATAGTTAGGTATAAGGTATAAGGATTTTGTTTGATTTTCTAAATTTTGCAGTAGGTTTAGGGAGATTATATGTAGAGATTGTATGTAGAAAAATAATTTGTGCCTAAAGAATCAGTGCAACACCTGTAACATCAAAGATTAGTGCTCTAAAAGGCTGTTGTCATTTGACAATTTTGTTTCAACTCATGTATGAAAAATAAGTTGCAAAACTGTTCCAGTTTTTATAGCGCTGCCATGCTGCATTTCCATCATGCAAATGGGTCCAAGTTGAGGCATTTATCATAATTTATATAGCGCCATCATATACCACAGGTAACTGCATATTGACGATGAATGACTTAATAATGAAATGCTAGCACCCAATATACGCCTTTTAGACTGATTACAAGAATCATGAATGCAGTCATGCATAGGTAGGTACTACTTGTGGAATTATTATAAAATAAAAAATGGCTTTTCACTGGCAAGTTCAGCTTGGAAACCTAGTAGCTACCAGACATGCTTAGAGGGTTTTTTTTCTAGAAATATCAAACATGATGGACTATATACGGAAAATAAATTCTAATGCTTTCAATTGCATGTCAATATTTGTCAAGGTTGTTTTTTTCTTTCTTAATTTAACATATGGTCTAATGTTTATGGCCATGTCCATTGTTCAGGGTCATAAGAGGTGCAATGTACACATCCATGTTCACACACACACAAGTACACATCAGTGCTCACACACTAGGACACATGCATTCTCACACACACAGACAAGTACACATATATGCTCACACAGACAAGTACACATACATGCTCACACACACACAAGTACACATCCATGATCACACACACATACGTACACATCCATGCTCAAACACACATACACATACACATCAATGTTCATGCACACACACAAGTACACACCCATGCTCACACACACATATGTACACATCCATGCTCAAACACACACACACACACACAAAAGTACACATCCATGCTCACACACACAAGTACACATCCATGCTCTCACACACACATATGTACACATCCATGCTCTCACACAAATACAAACACATCCATGCTCAAATACATACGCACAAAAGTACACATGATTGCTCAAGAACACACAGACACACAAGGCTATAGCATGTATAGTGGAGACAGGATCTCAGCATCTCTTCTCCTTGTCCATCACTGTTGACATCATAGCCCAGTTAAGTTCCCTGCTCATTTCCACTGTCTTTCTGAACCATTATTAATTTTTTTGTCATCACAGCCAACTCTGGATTCCTTCATATTAAACCAGGTTTATTTTTTTTAAAACATCTTCATATACACTTCACTTGAATGTAATCTGGTACAGTATCAAGCGCAATATTAGATTTTGTTTTCTTAGTTTCCATCAGTCCCTCTTCTTGATCCATAACATTGTTCTCAGAACCCTCCTTGCAGTTTACACGATTCAGTCTTTGAATTGTTTATTGTTCCTACTGATTTCCTCTCCTGCCCACAGGATTTTGAGTCATCCACCCTGCATTTCTTGGAAACAAATCTATCTACTTATCGCATTTAAGATATCCCTTTTCTCAAGACATATACAACCATGGTGTGCATACTTTATGTCTTAATTTTAATGTTTTTCAAAAACAGGTTTCAAATGCCTTTTGTTACAGGGGTCTAACTACAGCAGATGCTGAAGGCACAGCAGCAAGGAGGTTCCAAGTGACCAATTGGTCATAGATGGTAATCAATAAGAGTGGCACTCTTTTTGCTCTGCTTCCTCAGAGGTCCACTCCAGCTGTTTCCAAATCAATCCCTATAACATATCAACAGTCCATGTTTTAAACTGGGGCTCAGTGGGAATAATCTGTAATGCAGGCAAGTGTGCCACTTAAAATAACTTTTCATTTTGTTGTATACATTACTATGGTGGTGCAGAGTTCTGCTGCTTGTTGGGATGTAATCCTCGACAGATGAAATCTGGATTCTAGCACCATCAGTTCTGGGTTGAGTTATAGTAGGTTCACTGTCATCCAGTCTTTGATGATGTTGCTGTTCTGATGCTCCAAGGTACATTATATGACCAACATTCTGTAGAGCCCTTCCTAATTATTGAGTATAGATGTTTCAGTCATACCCTTTGCTAGCATATGTATAAAATGAAGAACATAAATCTCCATAAACAAACATTGGCAGGAGAATGCTTGCACTGAAGAGCTTAACGTCTTTAAACATGGCATTGTCATAGGATGTCCCCTTTGTGTATATTTGTGCATCACCAACATACAAGTGGAAATGTAGTAATCTTGATCATAGGCCTGTGAGAGGCTTAATGTTGGATGTCATCCTACACATTAACAAGTGTGGTTTTGTCTAAGGTGTGGTGTTTCACTGTGTTGTCCTGATGTGGGCAGTGAATGACTAGGTGTTTGGATGAGACAGCAGGTTTTATAGTAGATCCTGATTTTATATCTAGGAGATTCTTTGTTGTAAAACCGAGATGTGGAGTGTTGTAAGGTCAGTATTAGATGCTATTCTGTTTTAATGGACCTGGCACTACATAGCTCAGTTTTTGTATTACATTCAGGTGTATTTGGCAATTGTATTGGTACTTACTGGAAAATCTCTGGGGACCGATGTCAGGACCAGGGACCGATGGGGAGTTCTGTGAAGTTTATTTTTTTGTGTTGTTTGGCAAACGGAATTGACAGTATAGCTACCTTCCATTCCACTGTGGAAAATACTGTGGTGACTACAAGACAGCAATATTGAGCATAAGTACAGTCTTTGTAACATCATAATAATAAAACCTTCAAAGAAGATGTGAGTAATTTAAATCAGTTATATGTAGGAGAACAACACCATGACCAAAAACTTGGGTTGATAGAGAGATACTTCTTTCTGCCAGTAGGTACTATGTCAGTCAATCACTAGTAATTCTGGTCCAGGACATAACATCTTGACCTTCTTGTCTAAAACATGTTTCTCCCTTGTACCTTGTACACAGGGCATAAATATTATTATAACATATTTTATTATTCATTATTCTATTAATAGAGCCTTCTAAAAAAACCTACTGCCCTACTGACACTGATGAAGCCCCTTTGGTAACCCAAAATAAATGTTAGCACTCCAAGGCTTATTTCTCCACTGCATATCATTTGGCCATCATCCCACGCCTTCCAGCTCGTTATAAATATGCATCCGCTGCTGGCGCTACCCCAATCATCTCTGCAATCAGAGCTTTTAATTAGGTTAATTAAATTGTATCAAACCTCACAGGGACACAGCTCACTGATGCTGATGAGGCAACCACAACAAGACCTTAACTCCAGCTTCTAATGAAGGCCCTTCTTGCTGCTTTAGTTAATGACAGTGCATAATAAATGAGATATTCCCTAGGAAGGTACATCGGGGGCTAGCGCTTAAGTAAATGATGATCCGACTTCATACTATTTCTGGCTCGGGGTCCTGCCTGGCACAGACGTACCATGGGAATGAGAGGGAGCTAAATAATGAATGTGCACCTCGGCCGTCTGACCTGGGGATTTATAGCTGCTAAACCAGCAGACACTGTAATAAATATTGTGCTAGGACAGATAGAGGACTTTTCAAGAACCAGTCCCATTAGCTCAACTAGAAAGCAAAATAGAAAAAGAATGTATAATGACATGCGGTATGTTTAACAGCTATGTACTCTGTGAAAATACGTACATAAATGTACTTGAGTAGTGTATTGCTTTACATATGTAAAGTAAGGCCAATAGGTAGGTAGACAGATGATAGATAGATAGTAAATGCATTTATTCATTAATCTTGGGTGATTCAGCAACTGTTTTTATCACCAATCTGGCCAATGGAAAAAAATATATATAAAACAGATGATATGAAATACATTACTAAAGACCACATGTTTGAACTGATTTGCAACTCAAAAGGCTGGCAAAATAATGGAAATGAATTGAAAGAAAACAAAAAATAGAAGCATTAAAAGTAGCAAAGTAGGAAAAAAAGACAAAAAACGATTGTCCATTGCATTTCATTAGTATAATTATTGTTGATACTGGTCAGTGTCTGAACAGTCCCGGAACCCCTAAACCAGATGATATCCATCAGAAAGAAGCCTTATAGCAGCCGTTACAGAACACATTCATAAAAACAGTGAGGGGAATACTTGATCATAGGTGTAGGCTCACTGTCAGGGACCCCACTTTATTTATACCTATAACATGTATGAAAAATAAGAAGCAATGATATGACAAGGATGCAGTGCTGGACAACTGTTCTCTACTGGAATCGCAAGAAATGCACATATGTTTGTCATAAAGACCAGCCACAATCAATGTCCTGTGGTTTTGTCCCACTTCGTGCCTTCCCAAACGATTGACGAAAGTCAACTCATGCATTAACAGCCACAAATCATAATAGGGAAAAGAAAAAATGTTGGTGCGCTAAGCTAGTCTCAGGCTCAAATAATACAAATGTGTAATACGAGGCCTACCAAACAGGTGTAAGCATGCTGCAAGAAACAGTGTATTGGCTGTACAATGTATACAAAAAACAAAAACTGTCTGCGCTTCTTACCCTAATAAAGTTGGCAACAAATATGTAAACATAATATAAATGAGAGGTTTTGGTTATATGATTTGGCCAAAGCATAATTAAGCTCACCCGCCACGTCAAGGCACACTCTCAATAGGGTGAGAACCTACTCTCACCTCCTACATAGTGGGCACACAAAGCAGTTTATACTGCTACCAAAACCTTATTAATGTGTTGGGGGAGGTGCAATTAAACCTCCTCCCTATTAACCCCTGGACAGCAAGCTGCAACCAGACTGATGAGGAGCCAACAACTTCAAATATGTGCAAACAGGGAAAAGAAAAAATGTCGGTGCGCTAAGCTAGTCTCAGGCTCAAATAATACAAATGTGTAATACGAGGCCTACCAAACAGGTGTAAGCATGCTGCAAGAAACAGTGTATTGGCTGTACAATGTATACAAAAAACAAAAACTGTCTGCGCTTCTTACCCTAATAAAGTTGGCAACAAATATGTAAACATAATATAAATGAGAGGTTGAACCCGGCTTAAAATCACTCAAGGGAACCGGAGGTCTGTTAAAGACCTCCGATACCGCTCCCTTGCGAGCCTGCTCCTCCAGCGGCGGACATTACTGTCCGTCTCTGGAGGAGTGCCGGGTGCCGCAAGTTGGCAGCCCCTGATGAGCGGCACCCGGTGCGGACCGCCCCCCGTCGCGCCCCCTGGAGTGTGGCGCCCTGCTCTAAGAGGCCGGGAAGCCCCCACCAGGGCCGGCCTTAGGCGGCCGCACAGGGTTTAAATTAAAACATCGGGGGTTTTTTTTTCAACTTTATTTAACATCCTCCATGTTAAATAAAGTTAAAAAAAACTTTATTTAACATGGAGGATGTTAAATAAAGTTAAAAAAACCCCGATGTTTTAATTTAAACCCTGTGCGGCCGCAGACCCGTAAGGCCGGCCTTGGTGGGGACTTCCCGGCCCCTTAGAGTGGCAGACCCGGTCGCAGTTGCGGCGGGCTTAAGGGGCAGGTGCCCCTTATGCCCTGCGTTACTGCGGCCGTAGGTAGGTTAGGGGCCTGGAGCTGCAGCTCCATCAGCCCCTAAAGTCAATGCGGCCCTGCCGTGGCCCGGCCCACCGGGCAAATGCCCGGTGTGCCCGATGGCCAGTCCGGGCCTGCTGTACCTCCAATGCTTTAGGGCAGGGGCGTCCAACATGCGGCCCGCGAGACCTCGAGGTGCGGCCCGCGTAAGATCAGCAGCCAGGGCATCCGATCTTACGCGGTCCGCACCTCGAGCCCTGCTACAACAAGAGCCCTGCTACTTACCTGTGGGAGGTGCTTTTGTACTACACAGAGGAAGCGGAACCCAGCAGAGTTCACGTGACAACACATGACTCTGCTCCAGTACTGCTTCCTCTGTGCAGTACCAGAGAACGCAGATGGAGGCCCCCTCCTGAAGTCTGTGAGCGGCATCGAGGAGCTGCAGTGCAGGTAAGGGGGTGGGGAGGGTGTTTGAATGAGTATGCGCGATTGAGGGAATGAATCTGTGAATGAATGAGTATATGAATGAATGAGTGTGTGTGTGATAGCATGGATGTGTAAATGCTGGAACCTAGGCATGATGGGACTCTGATTGCTGTTAGCAATCACACTCTTATCATGCCAAGTCAGCCAGTACATGCTGAAACCAAGCTAGCTGGCCCCCTTGTGTATTGATGCTGCCAGCAGTATGGGGTCTGCACATCACTTACAGCCACCCTGTACCAGCATGTACTGGCTGACGTGGCATGATAGGAGTGTGATTGCTAACAGCAATCACAGCAAGCACAGTCCCATCATGCCTAGGTACCAGCATTTACTGGTTGCCTGGGTATGATAGGAGTGAAATTGCTGTTAGCAATCACACTCCTATCATGCCAAGTCATATTGCTAATTGTTTTGTCCAATTGTGGTGTGTTACCTACTTTTATTAAAAATGTGAGTTTTTAGGTGGGGGGTCATTTTCGGTTTTGGCTAATTGAACCGTGAATGTTTTGGTCCAGAATTTTCATTTTTGTGCATCCTTAGAATAAATAGAACTATTTCATTTTTAATTATCCTGAATTTGTAGTCACGACACTTTCTAGGCCCAGAAATCAGTGAGAGGAAAAGTAAAGGTTTTGTGTCATTTACTTTATTTTAATCTGCATATTTTATTAAAGGCCATATTTTCTCACAGTGAAAAATGAGTGCGGTCTGCGCACGTATACAATTCTGATGAAGTGGCCCACTGCAGAAAAAACTTAGACACCCCTGCTTTAGGGGTTGGACTGTATTTAACACAATATTCTTCAACAAACCAAATTATCTATTTAAGGATTCTTGGTGGCCCACAAGTAATTTCCCTTGGTACACCAGCCAGCAACTTGCTCGCACAAGAAAAGAAAGTCCTTGGAGCAACAAACCTGAGGTAACCTGCCTGATTGGAACATATCATGCATTCCCTACTGCCTACAATTTTAGTGATCCTGCTAAGGTAAGCTTTCATTCTAGGTGGGGTGGAAGGTGCTACATCTTGCATACCTGGGAACCTCCCACATACGGTACACAGAGGTCTCCTCTTCCTGCTTTAAAATAGATTTGAGGGGGGGCAGGGTTGACCTGACGAAGGCAGTGTGAGGGGCATGGTAAATTCAGGATTGGCGGGAATAGGCAAACTGTCCAACAGAGAAGGAGGTGTCTGTGACATGGCTTGTATAAGCCATGGTGACTATGGGACATTCACTGAAATATATCAGACAAAGCCTATCCCTGGGATGGATGATTTGCGGTTAACTCTTCTTGTGGCAGATCAGGAAAAAATAATTATTTCATAGTTATCAATTGTCCATCAGAGATTTGATAGCTACAGATTACATAGAAAATTTATGTAATAACACTGTGATACTCAAGATAAAAAGATAAAAAGGTGGACACTTGAAGGGTCAAAAAAATTTCCACACTTCAGCCCAGCTGTCAATTGGTTGATCTACAGATATGGAGAATTCTGCCTATATATATATATATATATATATATATATATATATATATATATATATAATTAATGTCTGACACCAATTGGTTGAGATTTATGAAAGTTGAAAAAATACAGGCTATCATGAATAACACTTGAGGCCGTTCAGGTAAATGGTACAGGAATCATCCGCTCAGCATTTCTTCTAGCACAAATAATAGGGTGTTTGTTCTAGCAGTCACTGTAAACTGTATTTGAACTTTTTTTTTCCCTAAGAAAGATTAGCACAGCTTTATAGGCTGGCACCATACTGAAACACTGCTAGTAATTAATAAGAAGCTGCCACTTGGGATCCTGGCAGAGCTTTCTGTCTTGGGCTGCCTCTCTGAGCCTCAAACTCAGCTGGACGCATGATCTTTTGATCTGAATCTAAACTGTTCCTGATGGATTTCTCAGCTTTTTCCCATCGTCCTTAACCCATAGCATATTTGTGTGTGTGTGTTTTTTTTCTTTCCACTCTGTGATCTTTTTATTATTATTATTCTATGTGAGTGCAGCCAGTTGACTCAATTGTGCTTTTTTCAAATGGGTTGGCATTAACTGTTGCCACATTGGCAATTTTTCCAGGACATTTCATATGTTGCTGACCAGCAATTGTAAAAGTAATAGCCTGTAGTATGTGGAATGTATAGGCTTGCAGAAGGAAATCACTAACTTTGGGGTGTTGTCTTAGAATATTTATTTACATCACCCCATGTGATGTGTTTTTGCATGCTAATCAATTCTCCTAGTCTTTTGTCATTGTAGATGGTTCCTTCCAAATCTTCTAATGGTTTCATTGTGGATCAGCTATGGTGTTCTCTAAAGCTTCAAGTTCATCTTTTACCTAGATTAAGTGATCACATGTAGGAACCATTAAATCCCGATGTCTGGAACAACTTGGAACAATGACATCCAAAGGAATCATAACACCCAATGAGCCCGTTTGCAATATTTACAATACATAGACTCAACTGTACACCAAAGGACCTGGAAGACCTGTAGCTGGATTATTATAGGATGTCCTACTTACGCTTTAGAAAAAAAAATATATAATGAAGACTCCAAATATCTTGTGGTGTCTCTATATAGAAGGTGGAGAACCTGGTCCTAGACCCACGATGTCTCTTGTTATGGCACTGCAACGAGTTTAACCTTCACCAGATAACTAAGTTATTTGCACATTCATTTGCAATTATTGTCATTTCACATATACAAAATACAAGCATTTTGGGGGGGGGCACTACAGAGCCAATTACGTTTCTAAAACTTTACGTGGAAATGGGCAGATTATTCCAGTATTTAAAGGGTGACAATGTCAAATCTTTAGATATGTCACTGCCAAACAGATAATGATGTCCCCTAGGGGTCGTTTACGTTCATATAGGGCATTATGACTCCACAACCTTGCATCTTTTCAATAGTATTGATACTGTGCCCTTTGTCAAGTTACCTCTAATAAGGTCAACATGTTCTACACAGATCAATAGTATTGAATGGATGAGGGTACAGAATATTACTATTCACCCCTTCACGATGGACACCTTGGACAGACCGGGTCAGTATACCTGGGAGGCTTGTTAGAACCAGTAGGCCGGTATGTGACAGAAACATGTAACATGGAATACACTCGGATCATGGTACAAGTGGTCTCAGACATAATACTGTAATAAGGCACCACTGATCATCTAAGAAATAGAAAGGATACGTCCAGCACTTTCCCTACAACTAACTCATCGTTTTTTGTTTTTTTCCCATTTTTCTTAGTTTACATTATACACATAAGTCACTAGCATTCTTATTATCATCTTGGTTAGTATACAGAAAATAACAACTGTTCGTATTGTAGGTGGCAGGCACAGCGAGAAAGGGGGCTGCTACCGTAGTAGCAAAGGAAGAGGTTTGAAAAGGGGTCTTTAGCCTTCCTGCAGACAAGGGTTACGTGAATAGAACAGCAGTTGTCCAGATCCATTTCCACGATTCAAAAGAGGTCAAATGTTAGGCCACCAGTTCAACTGTGTAAAAAGATGTTAATGCGGCAAAGTCGGGTTCAAATGAAATGCGACCTTTAAAGGAAGGGGCATAGCGCGCCTTAGTGATCTCTTAAACGCAATCATAAATTCCTTCTATTTCAAGTAAATGGGGTACAGTTTATGTTTACTGTTTAGGAACAAGGATAAGTCAAACGAGACAATTCAAGTGTATCATTGTGTGGTTCTCGTCACACGCCTTGTGCCATTCCATTTATTCTCGAGAAACGCGTGAAGCTTTTCCATATTGTAATTTGCACGAATGGACCCCCATAAAAGATTTTGCTATTATTTCCCTACAGAATGATTCTTTTATGTCACAATTCCCTACATCACCCCTTTTATAATAAAGACAGCTGTTTGTATAGTTCCAGCTACTGCCGTGTCATTTTTATAGCCCTCCGTATATGCTTTGCATTAAAGCTCACTCAGAGAGCAATGTTTTAAAGTTCAGTAATCTTATTACTATTAGCAATAGGAAAATGGCAATCCAATCGTCTGACGATATAAATTAGGTATTCGTAAAAGGAATCCATTTCAGCGGAGTCTCCGACAGCTAATGAACCAGTTAATTTAATGATACCGTTAAACACCATGTTGAAGATGTGCTCTGCTCTCCAATCAGGCCTTTTATCAGCAATTAATACAAGAGTTATTTAAGGCCAACGATAGCCATAGCAGACCATTGGTCTGAGATATGGGTTCATCAAAAAGCTAATTATACATCAGGACAGTAAACGGCACACAAGCCAGGATAATATCACAAGAGCAGGGCCATCTTCTGTACCGGTAGCTCTTAACATGTTATTGTCAATTTTTTTTTAGTTAATTTCCCCTGTCCCTCTATATATATAAATGTAATGTTATAATGCTAATCAAAAAAGCAGGCAATTCAGGACAACAGATTCCTGAGTGCAAAGCATCATGCCTTCAATGTTACAAATGGCAAGATGGACACTGTTGTTATAATGGGTTTTGTTGGGAGAGGGCCTTTACTTACACTTTTTTATGATCTTATGATTTATGTAATTGAGCACAATTAAATAATGTATTTTATTTACGCAATGTACTGCTAATGTAATGAGCAAACTTTTCTCTTGCCTAGAACTTTAAATGTATTGTTGCATGCACTACACTACATCTAATATGTAAAACTGACCAAAAAAAAGAAATACACTTTAGTTTAGGGTTGTAATGTAGCTGGTTAGAGGAAAAACGTAACTTGTTCAGCAGAATGAAGACACCATCGATAATGGTATTTTTACACAGATTTTTGAAGAAATCAAAGAATGGTATTCACTGCAAGTTAACAAAGTGTTTAATTAATAGTACTGTAATATGTACCAAATGCATTTATTTACATTTTAGTCATGAATAACTGTATTTACCAGAAGAAAAAAATACTATAATACCAACAACATAATAAAATGCATATGATGTAGACATGGACGATTATGGGGCTTTATTAACAACAAAAAATGTTTCTTCATTATAGTGAAGAAATTATAGTGCTGCAGGTATCGTCCATGTTAACATCATACATACCATTGCTTAGTGATTCTCTAGCCCCACCTAGTGGAAAAAGTGGGAAAGTACACATAATTAACGTATTTCTATAATGTTTATTATTATCATTTTATATCATTATAGATATACTATACATATATATATATTTTATACACACACACACGGACATAGCCCACATAGTCAAGTACCCATGATTATTATAACATTGTAACAGAGCAGGTGACAGATGCCCATCAGGCAGTTTTTGACTGGTGCAATTCTAAATGCAACTTTCTTGAAGCTCTTAACCGAGTTTTATTAGCCACCATCAATGGGAAGGAGCATAACCTATCCCTGGAGATTAGCGCGATACTTTAGTCAGGGAGGGACCAAAGTTATCCAGGTATTAAAATCTGTTGAGTGAGCCTTTGTTTCATGAATTTGCATTTCATTTTTTCCATCTAAAAAAAATGGAAAAGCCTAATGGTTTACATTATAAAACTGTCAGGACTCACAGATAACTCCTGGGGGTTTCATAAAAATATGGTAACCTTTCAAATCAACCTGCCTTATGTATGCAACACATGTTACAGCGCTACAGAATTTGATGGCACTATATAACATAATAATAATAATAGTGATATTAACCCCTTAATGACAAAGCCTGTACATGTATGGGCTCAAAATGCATTGTTTTCAATGGGTTTAGGGACCGCACATTGCGTTAAGGGGTTAATGTCTCAACGAGGATGAGATCACACTGCTCATGGAAAGTTAGTAATATCTTTGACCAGTTATTGCTGTAAACATTAATGAAATAAATTCACCCAATCTGCCCAATCTGAAAACCTCTATGGCATGTTGAGAAAGTAGCTAGAACTAGTTACTTCACATCTGCTTCTGGGGCATGTTTAGCGCCTTCAGAACCCTATGAGTAGCATGACAGACCATCGGTCTGAAGCTGTATTGGTAGAACATAGAAACAAAAATGCATTACGACCGGGTACGTTTTATAGAAGTATTGAGCAATACGTGGCACCCCCTCACAGCCCTCGGAAAGTTATATCTCTTTTGTTACTGACTTAGAAAGCCAAAACATAGATATAGTTCATGTTAAGAGTAATCTTTCTCTAAAAATGGACAAACATATGCTTACATATATGGTAAACAACTAACACATATTGTTAAAAAGCACACATTTTCTTGCTCTATCTTTGTCCTTGAGTAACAAAAAAAAAAAACATTAAAATTTCCATTTGGAAATGTGGAAGAAAAGCAGGTTTGATGGACTGCCTTCTTATGTAATTATATGTAGGCTGTGGTTTGAAATACAGCATTTCTCGAAATTCTCTGCCACACCGTTGCCAGCAGTAAAACAGCCGCACCCTCTGCCCACAAATAACAATATGCTATCACGCGTTGGTGCCATGCCAGAAATACATACATGGAATCAAGTAACCTTCCTGACACACACTTGACAAATTGCGCTTTGTTTCCAGTTTAATACATTTGCTCCCGTTCGGCAAGTACATTTTATTTTATTTTTTTTGCAGACTGAACAGAACAGAACCACCTTCCTCCAGGCGTCAAACAGGTGTATTTATTTTTATTTTAGTTCTCGGATTGCAATAAGCTTTTCCTAAGTGCACTGGGGCATCTTAAGATGTGAAGGAGGTTCAGGCAGTAAACCATTCTGATAAAAAGGTTTGTAAAAAAATGTCATTGTAATTTCAGTTATAATGTCCGTTCAGTGTCCTACGAATGCAAAGGCTACAATGCATAGTGTAGAGCAATCCAATGAAAAGGCTTCCACAGCCCAAAGATGTCGCTTGGCATTTCTCTTCGCGGCCAGGTGCCGTTATCTTTTACGCTGCATTTTAAACTTGTAAATGGCTGGGGAATCTGCAGTTCCGCTCTTCACTTTCTTTTTTTGTCTTTTGTCCTGGGGGAAAGAGAGAGCAACGGAACGTTGATTCACTGTTTAGAGCAAGGCATTCATTTTAAATGGATGCATAATTGTTCATGCACATATCATAGGAAACAAGCATTGATTAACCCCTCCACGACAAAGCCTGTACATGTACGGGCTCACAATGCTTTGTCATTAATGGGTTTTAGGACAACCCATTGTCCTTAAGGGGTTCATTTTAGGGCTGCAACAACTAATCAATAATCGATAATGAAAATCGTTGCCAACAAATTTCATTATCGTTTAGCTGAATCGATTATAAAATGAGGGTTTTTTCAGAGCAAATGCTCTGAAAAACACCCCTCGTTTTATAATCAGTTTGTGACTCACAGCAGCAGTTCCTACTTACCAGTTACCAGTCCCTCCCTGCAATCACTGACGGAGAAAGAAAGGGGCGGGGCCAATCAGCAGTGACTGCAGGGAGGGACAGGGATTAAAAGGGGGGTGGGGCCAAATGGCTGATTGGCTCCGCGTATTTCCTGTAGCATCCACATAGCTGTGACAATCATCCGAGTATAAAATTAATATCTGGGCTGCTGAAAGTTAGGGGAGGTGGGGGTTAATTTAGGGGCAGTTATAGTTAATGGGGTGTTTAGGGTTAGTTTAGGGGCAGCTATAGTTAATGGGGTCTTCAGGATTAATTTGATGCTGAGGACTGAGGGTTAATTTAATAAGGTTAATTTAAGGTGCAGTTAGAGGTAAATAGGGGCAAACTAAGGGGAATCTATATACTGGGGGCAGCGAATATTAACCCTAAGGAACTCTAAGAGACATCACATAACGTATTATCTCCTTACCATAAGATCTTTCCGTGTCTGTATTTTCTGAGAAATGACGAACATCTTCCTCTCTCTTTCAATTCGCTGCTTCAGGATCTCATATTGCCGTTTTCTTTGTTGAGCTAATTTCTTTTACAAGTGACAAATACATACATGTCAATATTCTATGTTAAAGTCCATTTCATAGACAATTTAGAAGCTCTTTCACTATTACTTATGTCTTCAGCAAGGCACCTCTGTCATACTTTTCAAAAACCACCACGGGCACAAAAGCTTCCTCCCACACCACCGGGTGATACAAATATGGAAAGATCATCCTTACTTTTAAATGTCCGCTCTGTGTGGCTCCTGTTATAGCCGTCTTTTGCAGGGTCTCTACGGTGGGTCTATTGTAAACTCTGTTCACCAACTCAGGAACTGTGTTCAGACGAGCTGCCAGATCAAACTGCCTCACTGGGGAATGACAGTCAGATTTATTAAACTGTCACAGTAAAGAACATCTTCCCTATAAACTGCAAACATTTCTGGCCAAGTTTAAGCAGTGTTAATTCTGCAAATACATCTCCATATGCTGGAATTACTCACAAGATGCAGACAAGCTCAAGTATATCTAAACATATTAAAGCAAATGAAAATGTGATGCTCATGACCTTGAGAGATACCTGATGTCACATGACAAAATATACATCCCAGAATAAAACAAAGGCGAACATAAACAAAAAAAACTAAAGCACAACTAGGCGACGCAGCAAGACAATTATGCAAAACATAAGTGTATCTGTGGACTTTACAACTACATCTTGAAAAAGACACATCAGAAGTGAGTGGTACACTGGCAATGTCAATACTGCTCTTGGCGAGAATGCTACGGTATTAACCTGAATAGTATGCATTTTAAGCCTTTGTACATTAGTGTTGATTATTCAAATTTAATACACTATTGAGCTGTGTTTTATTCGTTTTTGTGAACTTTTGGTGCCCTGTGGAAGCAAGAACATGGAAAATTGCAAGATTGAAGACACAAAAAGTGCTATTGCCATTTGCTTCTTTGAATCTTAAAAGAACAATGTACTGAAGATGCAGTTATATGTTCGTACAATTATCGCTCCCAAAGCACGTTTGGCCCTAAACACATCTCCGACCGCTTCAGTGTTAACAAATATTTTCTAAGATATGCTTTTAATGTCGGACGTACTTAGTCTTCCTGTCAATAAATTACAAGATAGACAGTGTCATATAATACAAATATTTTACATAACTGCTAATGAACATAAAAAAAAAAAAACTTATACCTATTATAATAAAACTAATAACCCTTCTTTTACACCAAACTGTAGATTATGCAATAATTGAACGCTAATCAAGCCTATTGCTTTATCTTTTCTGTATAGTAGTAAGCAATTTACCAATTAAAGCAATTTATCCATTTCCCAGATGAGCTAATTTAGTTTTGCTTTCTCACCTTCTTTCTTGGTGTCACAAAAGAAAGTGTGCTTGTTTTTCTGGTTTCCTTCAGCGTCCAGCAGATGGAGCTCAGATTTCAGACGTTCTATTTTCTGTATTAAGAAAGCATTTTGCATCCATAATAATACCCTCATAATTTCTTTTTCAAATTAGGTATCGTTAATCAGCGCCTACATTACTTTTTGTCGCCCTACGATATTGTATATGGCTAGTGAATGAACTACAGTAACTTCTTCCTTCAGCTTCAGGTAGCAATTCTAACAATGAGTTATTTGGGGTTTATTTACTAAAGCTAATTATCCAGTCAGTCAGACACTCAAAAAAATATGCAATGACTGACAATAGCAGATAAAAGAAATTAATTAGAACAAAAGAAGATAAACCAAAAATGTTGTCAATGCTAACAGATTGCTACATTGATAAATATTTCCCAATGTGGCATCCCCTTTAAGTTAGGAGCTGCTGGTTATCAGATTACCGATATAGTGGCATCCACAATGTGTTTTTTTCACAGAAAGCTACTCACGCGATAACATTCAGATCATTGTGGGAGACTACGTGGAGGGGATTTGTCATTTTATCACTATGTCATTTTTATCTCTATTTATCTCAGGTGCAGCGTCTCCTCATTGTTTTTTACAATATCAACTCACCTTTGCTTCCGACACTCTCTTCAGTTCAACGTATTTTATGTCTTGCGATCTCATTACTTTAAGCTGTTCATCTGTATATTCTTCAGTTGGCTGCTTTATCGCATGGACACCGTCCTTCAATAAAACCATATAACAGTGCAATCGTTTAAATTACTTAAAGCTATAGAATATTGCTACTATTATTATTTACTCTTTTAAATAACCATATCACATTCTGCAGCATTGTTACAGAAACAACAAGCAAGGAGGGCCCTGCTCACATGAGCTTACAATCTAGAGGCAGTTAGGGTGTGCTACACAAGAGGTACAAGTGCCACTGTTAGGGATAGATCAACCACACTAGTATAAGTATTGCAGGTCAGGGAGAAGGAAAGGTGAGCTAAGGATTAAAAGAGCAAGGGGGCGCCAATGTGTATACGCGTCCTTAAAAAAGCAGGATTTGAAAGACCAAAGGCAGGGGAAAGACAGACGGGCGCATGAGAACTAGAAATCAGAGGAGAGGACAGATGGAGATCATTGGAGGAGTGGAGAGACGGGTTAGGAGTGTATTTAGAGATGAGTGAGGAGATGTAACTCTGTGAAGAACTTTAAAAGGTAAGAGTCAGGATTTTGAAATGAATTCTAAAGCACACAGAAAGCCATGGAAGAGACTGAGGGGAGAGGTGTTAGTAAACATATGAGAGAGAAAGAGAAGTCTGACAACAGCGTTCATGGTGGATTGTGAGATGGGTATAGATGGGTATGAGGGAGACCCACTAGGACAGAGTTACAATAGTCAAGGTGGGAGATAATGAGGGCATTTCACAAGAGCCTTAGTGGCCCCTTGTGTTAGGGACAGATGCAGGCTTTTAAGATGGAAACAGCATTTTTTTGAGACAGACTGAATTGGCGTGAACCAGAGGTGAGAGTCAAGGGTGGCACAGAGACAGCAAGTGTTAGGGAACGGAGAGATGATTGTACCAATGACATTACGGAAGACTGATGAGGGAATGTTAGGATTAGAGGGAGGGAAGATGAGGAGGTTATGAGGTTTGGTTATTCTTGAAAATCTAAACAATCCATGGAAATGACCCTTTAAACACAGAGTTGTGTCTCATACTTCATTTTATCAGAGCACTTAATAGTGATGAGACACAAAAGCGTGCACTTATAGGTTTGCTGCTATAAAAACTGAAAAGGTTTCTGTACTGCTTTTATGCTATTAAACCTTCATAAAAAATGATGATAAAATGGTGCTATTAAGGTTTTGTCTAAGTGGAACATCAATTAAAAGCCAACATTTATTGATCACTTAAATTCTAACAAGGCAAAGTGTTAAAAATAAAAGCATGAATGAAACATTTCATGACTTATGCACAAGTGGCCATACCCACGGCGGACGCCTCTTTTGCACAGAAACAGTGACGTACCTGCAATTTGGTTGATGTCATTTTAAAGTAGAATTCATCTGGATTGCGATCAAGTGCCTTCTTGCGCAAGGCATTGAGTACGTTTCTTTTCTTCCGGTAGTCACTGGTTCGGAAAAGAACAGGTTTAGTACAAACTAAAACATAGAAAATCACCAGCAAAAATAAAAACATGTTAAAAAAAGTTGCTATAAAAGCAGACATTAAGCAACAACAAAGGGACAGTGTTTTATACTATACTTGGCTAAGCTTTATAGAAAGTTGTAGCTTTAGCTTATTGATGGCAAATAACTCACTCGGCTCTTAGCTTGTAGTCTTTCTTCTTTTCCAAGAGTCCCAGATTCTTCCTAAAGCCAGGCTAAAAAAAATGTAAGCAATTAGCAATCACATGACATTCACAATCCCATAAAGAGTCACAGCTCGGTTGCAACATATGTGAATCTATTGTCAGTCACCATACCCTCTATACTTTAAGTGATGTCAAAAACAGTAACTCTGACGTCGACACTTACTGGTAAACAGGGCTACACAATACAACTATACAGCGAACAGTAATATTTGTTACGGATTACACACTTAGCGGCCTCATTTATGTTCCCAGCGCATCGATTTAGAAGAATACACATTTCTACAAATGAAACCCTTAGTACTGGCATCCTCACCTGAGACCTTTCTTTGTGTTCTCTTTGCCGAGACTTCAGTGCTTTTTTAAAAGACGCAGACATGATGACAGATCGCTCGATTCCACTGCACACCACTCACGGAAAATGCATGCAGCGCTGCCTCCCGGATCTTCCGTCGCTTCGTGTTAGGTCACTTTTCCGGCGCACTGCGTACTTCCGGTTCCGGGGCTATATTGTGCGTTCCAAACCCATTTAGTTTGCCGTCTTGCGTGTCACTGAGCCCTGAACTATGTTGATACTGGTTGACTGTCTGATATTGCTTTACAAGATGTCTTGCACCTTTTCGTTTAGAGTTGCTACCTGTTGTAGTTTTAGTTAAACCTACTAAACGAGCTCGCCTTGTGATGTTTTAATAACATTTTGTGTATTCTAAGTAAAAGGTCCCCAGTTGTGCTAATCTTGTCCTCGTGGAAGTCTTACTTTCATCAACACGCAAGATGTGATTTAATTGCTTATATTTAAGAGGGGCTTCCCACTGGTACAGAAAAGCATAATTTTTGGAAATCTGAGTATCTGCTAGCTGTCTACAAACAAAAAATGCAAAAAAAAAAAGCACTTATGGGAGAAGGCGCAAGCTGGAGTAAAATAGCCTGGTGCGAAACTAAAATAAGAGATGGTAAAGATGGTAGAAGGTAAAAAGAAGGGGTTGAAAAAAAGCAAAATGTTGGCTGTGTGAGGCTGTGCAGTACAACCCTCTGACGCATAGTTACATAGTTACATACATAGTACATAGAGTTGGAAAAAAAACCTTAAAGTTTAACCCAAAAAGTTGTTTTAGTACAGTCGGTAGGTGATTTTTTTTTACTTTGAGTAGTGTTCTTCAGATGTCAAGTAAGTGAGGCAGATGAACTTAATCGATTGATATATGAGTTTAAGATCCGAAATAACTTGTCTGTGAACGTTTGTTTATTGCGACGACGACATTACGTATATAAAAAAACAATATTGGTACATACTCTTAACTCCTTAAGGACAATGGGTGGTCCCTAAACCCATTGAAAACAATGCATTTTGTCATTAAGGAGTTAAAAGCGGTGTTATCACCATGG
This sequence comes from Spea bombifrons, assembly GCF_027358695.1. Taxonomy (NCBI): domain Eukaryota; kingdom Metazoa; phylum Chordata; class Amphibia; order Anura; family Pelobatidae; genus Spea; species Spea bombifrons. The sequence continues at coordinate 64,270,534 of NC_071088.1, read as the reverse complement.
CAGCCAACAGAATGGTCTGCTTATTTGCCAGTTTTAATGAATGTTATGCCGAGAGGTCACATTTTCCTGAATGCATGTTTTATTATGATGATAGGTATACATGGGAGAAGAAAACAGGAGGACACATCTCCATTGAGCGTGTAGGGTCAACCATTTTCCTCCATATCCTCTATAATTATATACCGCTAATGTTTCTGAAGGCATGGAGCCGCACACACAGCTCACATTCAGTCATTCATGGGTGTGCATATGACATTGACACAGTGCGCTACCTTGTGAAAATCTAGGGGAGCAACCTATGCACAAAAATAAAAAGAATGAAAAAGTGGAACAGATTAGCAACAGGGAGAGTGATAATGAGTGATTGCCAAGTTTGGCAATAGTAAGTCAAAGATAGGGATAAAGTGTTCACATGGCAAGGAAGACTGAAGGGCCAGACATAGCTGCCATGAATTACTATTAGCTATACATTATGTCAGGGGCGTACCTAGAGTATTTGGCACCCGGGGCGGATCCTGTATGTGGCACCCCCCCCACACACACACACCTTAAAACTACCTGGCCGAAACTGAATATGACCCCCCCACACACACCATAAAAAGATCTAACACTTTTATTTAAAGTAAGTAACACACCAAAATAGGACAAAACAATTAAATAACAATATATATATATAATTGTTAACAGCAATCACATTCCTATCATGCCCAGGCATACCCAGATTCCAGAAGGCACTCGTAGACTTGGCATGATAGGAGTATGATTGCCCTATCTACCCCTTCTCGCTCCCTTCTGCCCTATCTACCCCTTCTCACTCCCTTCTCCCTATCTACCCCTCCTAACTATCTACCCTCTCCCTCTTTGAAGTTCACTTACCTTTCAGGAGTCCTGCGGTGGGGGTGCAAGGCCTCTGTCTCCCAGCTCTGCCACTGTATGGAACAGTATAGAGGGATGGGAGTTATGATGTACTTTAGAGCATAATTATTTAATGAAAAATACATTGGAAATGGTACAGCATAACACCCATCACTCTCACACACTTACCAATCCACACGCATACCAATCCACACGCATACCAATCCACACACACATACCAATCCACACACATATACCAATCCACACACATACCAATCCACACATACCAATCCACACACACATACCAATCCACACACATACCAATCCACACACATACACCAATCCACACACATACACCAATCCACACACATACCAATCCACACACATACACCAATCCACTCTCACTGTATGCTTTCCTACCTTTCCTCTTTTCTCCTTACAGCTCCTTTTCCTGCTCTTCGCTCCTCTTCTTCTTCAGTTCTTCTGTCTTCTTCCGAGGGCACGGGGTTCAGAGGGCACGGACAGTGGTGGGCGCGGCTTCAGTGTTGTGCGCCGGGATCTGACAACAAACCCCGGCGCACAACAGCTGTTGCCGCGCGGATCGCAAGGGAGCGGTATCAGAGGTCTTTAACAGACCTCCGGCTCCCTTGAGTGATTTTAAGCCGGGTTCAAGGGAGATCCTTGAACCGGCTTAAAATCACTCAAGGGAAGCCGGTGGTCTGTTAAAGACCTCCGATACCGCTCCCTTGCGAGCCTGCTCCTCCAGCGGCGGACATTACTGTCCGTCTCTGGAGGGGTGCCGGCAGGTTGGCACCACCCTGATGAGCGGCACCCGGTGCGGACCGCCCCCCGCTAGGTACGCTACTGCATTATGTTAACATTTGTGTGACGACTTAGGGTAGGCAGCAAATCCAGTGAGGTGGTCCAGTAATACAGCAGTCCATACAACATGCTTAGTCCTCACTATGCAGTCTGCACTGAAAAGGTTAACTTGTTACTCTAGACTTCCTGATGGCTATGTATATCATTTGCAATAATATATATAATATAATATTTTATATATATAAATATAATTACCTAAATACTGACAAATGGGAATTGCAATTATTTGCAAAACGACAATAAAAATAAGCAAAATCATACTACGCACCTTCGTATAAAATGATTAAGCAACAGTTCATCAATCCAACAGTTGTAAACTGGGGCAGTTCCAACCAATGTCCACATTTGCAGGACCCAGTGGAGTATTGTGCCTGTGTGTAGCATGTGGCATTTCAAAAGGGTTGATTCCAAATCTAGAGTGCTTGGATACAATATATTGCTTTAACTAGAGTATATGCTTGTCATTAAAAGACATGCACTTTCTTTTATCCCTGTCCTTTTCCTTTCTCTCTCTCTACTCTACTTTCTTTATTCTTCTTTCTTCCCTCTCTATCTCTGTTGTTCTTCATCCTCTTTCTCCCCATCTCATTTCTCTCCCCTTCATTCTGATCTTTCCTGTTCTTTTTTTATTCTATTTCTTTTCTCCCTCAGTCTTTCTTCCCTTTCTCTATCTCTTTCTTCACTTTCCCTCCTTTCTCTGTTCCCACTGATCCCTTAGACCTCTCCTTCTCTTCTCTCCACTCCCCTCTCTCTTCCTCTTGTCTTCCATTTACCTACCCCTCTCTTATCTTGGTAAAGTGAAACTTCCTTACGTTACATATACAACACTAATCCTCTTGGTTTAGATTATAACCTCTTGTTCTCTTTTCTTCTTCTTTGAAATAAACGTCCCTCCTGTACATTGTTAAATAGGAGGTATTCATATTGAGATCCTAAAGTTTTTTCAGAATTTATCCTTCAAACCATTTACTATTTTAGTAGCCCTTAATTGGTGAATGAATAAGTGAGTGATTGAAGTGTTTAGCGGCAGAAATTAAATAGGCAGGCAGGTATGGGGGTAGAGGTGGCACAGGCAGACCTCATACCTGTTTTCCTTTGTTACACCCAATCCCTGTGGTTTTCCCATGGTTTAAAAGGCTCACAGACCCTGTATACCCCTAATGTTGTTGGATCCCACCTTTCCCCTGCTTGGCTTGTGACTGGAACCTAGCCACGCACTCAAGGAACTGTGCGGCAGCTATGGACGCCCTTTGCCCCACCACGTCACTCTTTTGAGGTTACATTAAGCTTATGGTGGGAAGCACTCAGCGGTGGTTACAGAGACAGCTCGTTCGGGAGCCCTGTTTTTTTTTTACCAATCTCTAGGACCTGAGTTCACCCAGATGCGGATATGGAACTCTGGCCCGGCTGCTGCCTGGACTATTCCCAGGGATGTTTCCGACACTTTCGTTCAGGGTCGGATCACGTTGCTTTTTGGATCATAACATCTTTGGACCTTGAGCTCTCCAATGATACCCCAGGATTGACACCCTTCTTTCTGGATCACCCTGAAGTAGTGACTCTTTGTCAAGTGGGCATTGCTGGTGGTTGATGGGATTATACCTTTAATCCTATCATGTTTGCTGTATATATATCTGTGCTGTCCTCAATAAAGAGAGTTCTGTTTTACCCCTACACTAAATTTCGGCTAGCGCTTGGAGGAATATGAAGGGTTAATATCTTGAGCAATTACGCTTTTAGTGACAAGGAAGATCTCTACAGCAGAGCTAACCAGTCAGAGTACGGGTCTCCATCACACATGTCAATGTCTGTTTTAGTATATAGTGATGGGGTTTATGCTGCACTACTGTCATTGTCTAGCGCAGTATATAGGAGTTACCCTGTACCACCATCAATATCTGGCTCAGGATATAGTGATAGGAGTGACACTGTATAATATCTGTTCAGTAAATGTTATTTATTTAAACTTATTTAACTTATTTATGTATGTTTGTAAGGTGGTGTGTGTGTGTATATGTGTGTTTATGGGCAGTCGTGTGTAAGGGCAGTGTATGCCTATATGCGTGTTAATGGGTAGGTGTGTGTGTAAAGGCAGCGTGTATGTGTGTTTATGCACAGGTGTGTATAAGCGCAGTGTATATGTATATATGTGAGTGTTTGTAAGCTGGTGTGTGTGGACAGTGCAGGTATTTGTATGTTTGTAAGCTGGTGTGTGTGTGTGTGTGTGTATATGTGTGTGTAAAGGCAGTGGTGTGTAAGGGCAGTGTACGTGCATCTGTGTGTTTATGGGCAGTTGTGTGTAAGGGCAGTGTATGCGTATATGCTTATTAATGGACAGGCGTGTGTAAAGGCAACGTATATGTGTGTTTATGGACAGTTGTGTGTAGAAGCTAGCTACGGCTTTGATGTTTGTAACAGTACAAATGTATTGTAAACCATAAGTAATATTCACTCTTACCACAACTCTGGTTGGTCACAAACCCATGATTGTTAAAATATATCACTAGAGTAAACAAGACAAAACACATTAACTGGTGAAATCTGAAAATTGTCAAACATTTCAAACACCCCAGCTGCCTGCTCTCATTGTGACCAGTCGCAAAGCTGCCTTCTGTTCACAATGCAGACTGCTTAAGCTTGGGCTATTCCACTATGCTCCTTGCAGGGGTATGTGTAGCAATCATTTAGCGTTTTATTACCGCCCCCATCTCCAATTGGCGTTATCACATGGTCTTTCCTTTAGTACATCAGAGTTTTTAGCGATCTGTTACATTTTAGGCTTTTATTTGATACAGCGTGACAGGGTATTTAGCTGTGCACCTGTTGACGTCCCCCCTTTCCCTACCCTTAAACTGGTCGTCACCATACAGTTCTTTTCTAAAGGCATTGTGTTCCTTAGTGGGATCAGCAGATGCGGGTAGATGAGTGGTGTTGGGGGCAGCTGGGGGTAATTAGCTGAGAATCTTCAAGTCACGTTAACGAGCTGCTCCTCTGGGTCCCGATCCCCTCTCCTGTGCATGGATAAGGATGCTGTGAGTTCCTGCTGGCCTCACCTTCTGTGGTAGAGAAGCAGCAGCATCCATCTGAACTCCTGCAGGGCTTGGTGGTCCTTGTATGGGAAGAGGTGACTGGATGACCAGATCTGTGGTCTGGTTTCCTCTGCTGGGGGTAGATCCTGCATGGGGGATACATAGGGGAGATAAAGCCTGCACATATCGTCACCATCTACTTGTGTAGTGCTGCCCATGAAAAGGCTGAGCTGGACATAATGGACACTGCCTGTATCCAGCAGACCTCTGGGTGAGATCATTGAACCCTCATCTTCCTGATCATCACCTAAATATCAGCGTCCTTTACTGGCAGTATTAGCGTAATATATTATAGAAGGATCTATAGACCGCTAGATCGGAAACCTGATCTTAATTATAACCATCTACACAAGAGGCTTACAAAAACTCGTGAAAAACTACTGTGTAAGTATAATGTATGGTGCATCTATCTATCTATCTATCTATCTATCTATCTATCTATCTATCTATCTCTGTCTATTCATCCATTCATCCATATGCAATATATATATATATATATATTATACTATATTTATGTTTATTATATATGTATATATATATATATTAATGTAATTGTACAATATTACAACTGTAACTATTGTATTGTCAATATAGTGTCATTTTATGGAATTATAATATAGTTTATCTTAAACATGACTTAGTAAAAAAGATCTTCATATATAGCATTATTTCATAATTCCCACATGTGAGAATGGTCTGCTCCCAATATTTTGTAGGATTAGTTTTCTTGAATTTAAATTTACACATCAATTTTTATAAATATTGTTTATCCTCTGACGTCATGGTTTCAAGAGATAAGAGCATCAGTCAGTAACATACTGACCATATGTTCTTTTTGCAAGACCCCATCAAACCCAGTGGCCACCTGGCATGAAAGCTTTTAAAAGGGTGTTATTAGTCCCAGGAGACTTGTGTTAATTCCTGGACTTGTGAAAGCTTTCCATGTATTTTATTAACAAAGTAAATGTATTTTACCAGGACTGGACAGGTTTGTGGATATGTTGGGGATTAGATAGAGAAATCTGAGACAGTCTGATATTGTTTAGGAACCAGAAGGAGGTATACCCATAGAAATCAACAGGTCCAGACTAGTGATGGCCAGACGGCCCTCGAACTTTAAGGTGGCAGACGTCTGTTGATGCCTAAGAACTTTTTCCTGCACGCATAGTGTGTGGCCGGGCATCACCAGCCACTGGTCGTGCGGCCAGACATATCCAGCCACTGGTCTTGTGGCAGAGCAGGACCAGTAGATCAGGTGAGTATGTGGTGATGCTGGCTAGCAGCCCAACGGCTTATGGTCATTGTGCCAGGTGGTCAGTCTGGGCCTAGAAATAAATATACAATTATTTAGATATAGGCGCAAAAAGTTAGGAGACAGAACTTAAATGTAGGAGATGTGGCTACCTGGATCCAGGGATTTAACATAACTAAGTTTAGTCCCCACCCCCTCTATAGGTTTATTTGCCATTGTACACTAATGTTAACCTTGCAAGAGCAGCCCAACACACATCTTCTAGCAGGCATTAGGAGGATTACACTGTTGACCAACATTGAATTCATCTAGATCTGTAGATTAACATTCTGTGGTAATGTGACATTGGCATCACTGCGTCTTTTGAAAGAAATCTGCACTGTTCAAACATAACTAAAGCCAGACATTTTATTGAATACTGTCCCATTGTGGGTAGAAGTATGCCCTCGCTCCTCGGAGCAAACTCAACCCACATGAGGAGATATTCCAGCATAATGGGTAGTATGTAATTTCTTTCATTAAGAGATGGGCACCGGAGTTCAGTGTAGGATCATTGCTTCTGGGTAGACTGTTTGGGTCAACTGCAGTTGGGATGTTTTTAGTTTCTGAGGCCTAGCCAGGTTGGGCCATAAGCTGGAAATCAATTGCTAACTGCATTAATATGTAGGTCACAGAAATAGTTTAAGTGATCATTTCGAAAGTTAAAATGTGTGGTGAAAAAAAAGCATATTTATGTTATAAAAAGTAATGGTTTTGTAAAAATGACTTAACTAAAGAATGTTAGGCGGTAAGGGGAAGATTCTTTTCTTTTTCAATAAAAATATGATATATTTTTTGTAGGATTACGAATGACATGGCACACAGGCTCTGAGTTACCATAGTAATCTATGAATATACACTTCACTGTTGCAAGGCAGAACAACACACACAATGTATTTATATTTAAAAATAATCAAGCTGCCTAAACTCAAGCTCTGCTGATTTTGTTGATCTCTGTGTAGGAAGGTGCACACTGACAGATATAGCTTCTGCTAATACCTCACTGAGTCCCTAATTAAAATGAATATGTGAAGATGCTGGAAGTAATGCAAAGAATAAACTAGTTCAATTTCTGGACTGACCATTGTACAAGCCCCCTAAAGCCCTGTGCAAACTGCATTGGAAGCATCTCTGAGGTGCTAGGCCCAGCAGAATCTTGCTACTTCAGAGGTCCACATGATCCCTGAAACAAGTAATCACAAGCCACTTCCACTTTAATTGTCTGCTTCTCCTCGGTATCAGCTCCATTAACCAAGCATCATTTAGTACTTTCCCAAAAAGATGGAGCCTCCACTCATGCCCTTTGCCTAATTGAGGAATTTAGGGAGAAAGAGAAGTATTTCTGCACCTCTCTTTCTCCATGAATCAGTTTCTGCATTATTTTGGCATCTTGGAGGGCTTCGGGAGCCCTGGTTGATCATGGGGAAAACAGGATCAGAAGACAGGAGAGACAAGATCAAGCTGAAGAAAAGGAGACAGGGACATGGAATCGATCAACCGAGAAGACAGTGGCATAAACTACGGGGGGGGGCGTTGCTGGAGCCCGTGCCTCTAGGGGGCCCGAGAATGTGCAATTGTGTGTGTATTGAGAATGGATGCGTAGGTGTTTTTTTGTGTGTTTAGATATGTGTGCCAGAGTGTATGTTGGAAGGTGGGGGCAAAGAAGGCACAGACAAGCTGTTTGGGGCAAAGATAGCTCAAACAGGCTGTTTGGGGTTGGGATGGCCCTGATAAACTGCTTGGGAGCAAAGGCACTTAAACTGCTTGGGGCAAAGGTGACACTGTGGTACATGTTGCCTGGTGACGTTGAGGGCCCAGGGGCAATTTTCACACCAGGGCCCTATGGTTTATAGTTACACCCCTCGGAGAAGGTAGGGGAGAGAGAGTGTGAGTGAGAGAGCAATGAAATGGAAACTCAAAGGAAACTTCAGAGCCCTCTGCTTGTTTTTTGTTTGTTTCATTGGGGTTCCTCCTCATTTTTTGGAACAGCAGACCACTTACAAATCTCCCTGAAGCCAATTTTTCCAACTTTAGGACCTATGCTACTCAAAAGCTGCATACGTTCCCCTTGAATTATGACTCAATATAACATCAATGTGCACATTCCCAAAGGTAATGAGCTGCTCATCAGCCACATAATTCGTTGAGAACTATAGCTGATGGTATGTGCAGGCTGCTATGAGAACCAACAAATCTTTATGAATTAACCCCACAATTCTGTGGTCAGTTATGCAAGCATTTTCTGAATTGCACTTATGAACATCTCTGTAATTACATCCATATTAAGTTGCCACGATATTTAGGAATCATATTTGTTGCACTGATACATTTAACTCCACAGTGCACCTTGGTCATCGTGCATGGCCCTATCATGCTCCGTCTTGGTGCCCTTAACCATCACCAATATTGTATAATAGATACTCACGTGTCTGTGAAGGATCAAAGGTTTCCCTTCTCCGAAGTTGGGTTAACCATTAGTGATACTGCAGTTGTGAAAAGAAAATGGGAAAGGCAATTTTAGCAAATATCCATAGGGTGCAGTGACTCTTAACCTACTCTTAGGTGGTTAGGTATATTTGCAGCTTACTATGATACACACTAACTACTGAATCGGTATAGTTGCCGCAACCAGGGATTCATTATCCTTATGTATATGCAGTGTTATTGTATGCCTTCAGGTTTTTTCTTTATAGCTAAAACAATGAAGAGTAAGTGAGAGCAGTCATGTGTCAGAGCTACATTGTGAAGCATGAATGTATTCATGCTTATATTCATTTTTAATGGCATAGGGTACCCTTTTCCCTACTCGTTTCTGCATTTTTAATAGCATAGGGTATCTTTTTCCCTGTTCATATTCGCATTTTTAATGGCATTAGGGTACCTTTTCCCTTCGGCTTATCTGCATCTTAATGACATAGGGCACCTTTCCTCTTTGCGTTATTAAGGATTGTGTTATCATCTCTAGGAAAGCATTATATGATATCTCACCCATATGGAAACTCTAATTAGCAGATCCATTATAAAGAGGCCATACAACATACAGACTGCATACAAATTCTCTAATTAACAGCCTGGAACAGCAATCCAGGAAATGTGATTAACTCAGCCGTGCATAGCTAGCTCTCCTAATAAGGGTGTTAGCCATCTATATAGACATGTTCTTAATTTATAGATCTTGCGTTCTAGAAAGATTTTGCTGTAATAAGCATTGACTAGAGTCCCAAAGCACAGCACAGAATTCTAATTAGCTGTTACAATAACCGAAGTCCATTTGCAGTTTTTCAGAGTGCTGGGTGGGTCCCAATGGTCTTCCTTCATGGTTATCCTTAGTGTAGGGTGTCAGAAGATTATCAATCCATGCTCCTATAATGGGGGACGTCATCATTCACACGGTTTAATTGGAAGTAATCAATTATAGTCTTACTAGTGATGCGAAAAAAGGAGACCAGATAAATAGAGATGTACACTTGCAGCATCATCTAATACATGCAAATTCCAACACAATCGTCAGGGCCTAGTTTGGATTCAAAGGGTCACCAAAAAAGCTTAGCCCTCAGAACTTAAATTTAGGACATTCATTGAGGTATTGTATATCTTCCACTTGATCAATAATTTGTTACAAGGTCGGAAGATTATTGCTTTGCAATCTCAAAAAAAAGTAATCTGAATAAATTAATATGTGAAGTCTTCTAATGGTCATAGTGGATCAGGAGGTTGTTTCATGTCCTCCATGCGTTCTCTTTGGTTTTAAGTGACTCTGTAACACAGAGAGATGACGGGGATTATCACAGTAGCTTTTGGGGTTGTGAACATCAAATAAAAGGTAACGCAGACTGAGCTAATTCCCTAAAGTGATTAAAATCTAATAGGAATGTATCAGCTGTCTTTGATTGACAGGCCAACCGTCCTTTGATCCCGCCTGAGAATGGTATGTCCGGTAGAACCTTCAAAACATAAAGCAGTCTTATGAGTTGATGCATGGGGAATATTTTTGATAAAACTAGGAATTCAGAGTTGCCATGGGGACAGTTTTAGTCTTTGTTCAGTAGGCTTAAAGATTAAATATACTTTGGAAAAAAAAGAAAATCACCAGCAACATATTTAACTGGTAAATGTGTAAAATTATTACTCTGCAGAAAATGTGACAGGTATTTGGAAATGACCCCAGGACGTGGTTAACAGGCGTAATACTTTAAGGGAATGTAAAATGCTTGGAGTGATGGCCTAATGTTTAGAATCATTTTGAACAGAAGTGCCGCACAGGAAGTGTCGGACTGGTGGAGATGTATGCCTGCTTTTCACCAGCAGCGGCATTATAGTCCTCTGCTTAAGAAGAAAGTCCTATGGAAACAAGTAATATTTTCTTTGCTTATTAATTACAGTACTGTATACAGTGATGAAGATTACCGTTGAAGAAAATGAGGTTTTATTTAATATTTCAATAAAAATATGTTATCTGCAGACTTGGATGCTGCCATTGTGGTCAGTAATATTTTGGGTTACTTTCCTCAACTTATTTTTTATGGCAGTGTTAAAGGAGTCCTGCTTATCCAATGAAACCCTCTCCACTATAACCTTTCATTAGTCAGGCTGTGTGTTTTAGACTGAGGCATTCCATTGCTTACCATGAGTCAGTATGATAAGGAGAAAGGGTGCTTGACTAGTAGATTGGGCAAAGGCATTACATATATCACTCATATACATGAGTGATATGCAACTTTGTTGAACAGATTATATTATTTAAAAACTAGTTTAAACTGTCAACCCCCCCCAACATATTACCGTATTTGCTCGATTATAAGACGACCCCGATTATAAGACGACCCCCCCAAAATCAAAATATTAATTTAGGAAAAAAACAAAAAGCCTGAATATAAGACTACCCTATAGGGAAAAAGTTTTACCAGTAAATATTAATTAATGTAAATTATTTTCATGTTTAATAAAAGCTATGATTGAGAAAAATATATTTTTTAAATTTCCTTTTATTTGCCAACCTGCCCCCCCCAGTTATGCCACTCTGCCCCCAGAAATGCTTTATACCCCCCTATTTGCCACTCTGCCCCATGATATGCCTTATACCCCTGTATGCCACTCTGGCATATAGGGGGTTAAAAGGCATATCATGGGGCTGAGTGGCATATAGGGGGGTATAAAGCATTTCTGGAGGTATATAGGCATATCATGGGGCTGAGTGGCATATAGGGGGTTAAAATGCATTTCTGGAGGTCCAGAAATGCATTTTAACCCCCTATATGCCACTCAGCCCCATGATATGCCTTTTAACCCAGCATGTACTGGCTGCCTTGGCTTGATAGGAGTGTGATTGCTGTTAGCAGTTTGATATATATATATATATCAAACTGCTAACAGCAATCACACTCCTATCAGCCAAGGCAGCCAGTACATGCTGGAACCTGGGGATGATAGCAGTGGGATTACAGCCTCCATATGCCATGCTACAACCCCCACCCCCCTTACACATCCATGCTATCACACACACACTCACACTCATTCACAAACATTTAAATACTCATTCATTCCCTTAATCACACACACTTCACACATACTCAAAAACCCTCCCCCACCCCCTCACCTGAACTGCAGATCTCCCACTCGCAGACTTCTGCAGGGGACCGGCTGTAGCAACTTCTCTGGCCCCGCCCTCAGAGGAGGGAGGGGGAGATAGAGCTCTGTGAGGACGCTGCAAGCTTCCTGCCCTGCTTCTAACAGAAGAGACGCTGCTCACGACCGGTAAGCAGCATGGCGCCAGCATTTTTTTGGGGTCTGATTAGAAGACGACCCCGATTATAAGACGAGGGGTATTTTTCAGAGCATTTGCTCTGGAAAAAACCTCGTCTTATAATCGAGCAAATACGGTATTGGATCTAGGGAGTTTCTTACATACGGTATGATGTGTCACTGTTATCCGAATATGTGATGTAGGTGTGACACATTTATATTACATTTATTTATATAGCGCCAGCAAATTCCATAGCGCTGTTACAATCTAGAGTTTTAGGGCCCTGAATGAATAGGATGACCAAGTGTCCCTGTTTTCATGAGACAGTCCCCTGATTGAGCCTTCTTACTTACCTTAGTTATTATTTGTGCTGGCAATAGTTCCCTGAACTAAAAGCTAAATTATATTTGAAAAATATTTCATTAATTTACTAATAAAGAAAGTTTCTGTCTCAGTTATGTTTTAATTCTTTTTTCTGGGAACACGTAATTGTCACATGGTATGAAATCTGGCACTGCTAGTTTGCTCCCATACAAACTGAATATGACTCCCAAATGTTTTTGTGCTGTTTGGTGTCATGTAATTCTCTTGATCTTCATGTAACACTTGTGAGTCTAGGTGAGATTTGGCTTACCAGATGAAAAATTGGACGGCTGTCTGTGCAACACATCCAAGACCGTTATCACTGATGGCAATGATAGGCATCAATAATGCATCATACCTCACTGAAGAAAGTAGATGGGCGCTTTTGGCATAATATTCAAGGTTCTAATGGCCCTTGTGCATTGTGTAGTTCTTTGTGTTGATTCAGCGCTTCTCCTGTTATTTAAAGTATCAGTAGACTTTAATATCATTAAAGGAACTGTAGCCTTTCAACTGAAATATAAACCACACAGCAGATGTTCCTTCTAAGTAAAGAGTATTCTTGTGAAATGATGTCCCATCATTAACGGCCTTTGACCCTAATAAACTTGACTATTCTTTTCCAGATTATGGGATTTGACAGCAGCAAATTATAATATCATTCTTTGTGTTCCCAGACGTTCAACATACCTTGTGACTTTTGTGAACTTGCGTTCTGGTAAAGGAATAGGGAGATGTCTGTCGAGACAGATCCTTTTTGCCATACTCCTTAAGTCCATGTTTTGTAAGTGAATCAAGTTGCTGAGTTGTTATATTATAACCTGGAGCCCTGGGTTTCCTTCGAACTTGCTCAATAGCTAGGAGCCCAATGAATATCACCCTACCAAATATTAGTTTCCAGGAACACTTGCTTACCAGGTATGACTGTTTAAAATAAATAGAAAAAGGAGTGCTTACACTTATGGAAAGAAGACTCATTAAAAAGATACATATTGTAATTGTTTACAGTTATTGATATTATTTAAATAATTATTTAGCATTTTAACAAAGTTAGAGAATGATTCAAAGTTTCCAATATGATAAACATTCAATATAGTTCTTACCGTGATTGGTCACATTTTCCCAAAGAGGTCATGCCATTGTTCTTCTAAGTAAAGATCTAGAGCATACTTGAAATTTTTAGAAATGGTGCTCCATTATATAAACATAAAACACTGAATTTTTAAGGATTATCAAAATGGGATATTTGTTAATTCAAAAGCCAAGATAGCAGGGTCATACATAACTAGCTTTACACGATGTTCCAGTTGGCTAATCTCAGGGGACGCGTGCTGGTAATTTGATTTTGGTGAGATTCAGGTTGGTCAGGTTGGTTGACATGGATACTAAAATTGCACCTAACTTGTTTTACATGCATGCACTTATACCTTCTTGGCTTCTAAAAGTACCATACCTATTTTGTCTTGCTCCTAGTTTCCTCTTAGGTTTGTTTGGACCCTATCATAAATGAATCCCTCATCAAAATTTGTTGAATACTGCAGGGTAGACGAGCAGTGTATTTAACAATACACATTCCCATTATGGAACCTGTGTAGAATTTGAGCTATCTTTTAGTCTCTGCTACTGAGTATGTTCTCACTCACCTTGACATTGGAATGAACAAGTCCCCAGATAAAGGCATGCTGCCATTGCAAGATTTTGGAGCCTAACATTGAACAAGCACTTGTATTTTTTTCTTAATATGATCTCTGAATGGAAACCATATATTGGAAACATGACGTATTAGTAAAACCCCCTCCATACAAAAGTCATGATTTCCTTATAAATACTTGGTAGGTTGGCAGACAGCCTAAGCAAAACTGAAGAATGAGCCATTTGCACTTAATCCATACATTGCAGCATTGACTTGTTTGATTAGAGCACCATGTTCACCATTTATGTCATCTGCTTTCTGTCTTTTTCTAGGAGAACCACACTTGGAACCTAATGTAACTAGCCATATCTATAGGTATCCTGGAGTTCACTGACAGGAGAATTATTTGATATGGCCAGACTTCGTAGGAAAGCATGTATTGCTCTATTCCTTTTCACACTTTTCATTTTTGGCACCATGATGGGCTTGAGGACTTTGAAGCCTTCTGATGGGTTTTCTGACCTGGCACCTGGACTAGATCTCATGCCTTTTGCTGATCAGTCAGAGAGACGCTCTGTATCTAATGAGGTCATCTCTCGACCTCAGGGTACCATGGCCGCACCGGACCAGACAAAGGTGTATTATGACCTCCATATTTTCTACTATATGTGGTATGGAAACCCCAAGTTTGATGGGAATTACATCCATTGGGATCATGTGATGGTGCCTCATTGGGATCCTAAAATATCTGCAAGTTACCCAAAAGGCAGACACAGCCCTCCTGAAGACATTGGCTCTAGTTTCTACCCAGAGTTGGGACCCTACAGTTCTAAAGACCCTGAGGTTTTAGAAGAACATATGAAGCAACTCAGAGCAGCTGCTGTAGGTATGTATTAATGGGTCTGAATTCCTTGTGTGTAGGAGTAAATAATTGTTTTGCTATGTTTCTACGTAGACATGATATACGTTACTGTGCTCAAATCACAATTCCTTGCAGTGCATTTTGCCTCTTACTTGTTTGTACTGTAAAGTATTTTTTTCTGACGAATCAACAAAAATGTTTGGCATCGGGCCACCAAATTGCTCTCCACCTAAGTTTTTCATGTATTATTACCTGGTATCCTTCAAAGGGAGCTTGCTGCGTGTGCTTTGGCCCAAATTATTATTGGCTCATTCAGCTGGAGTTAAGCCACATGCAATTTTTTCTTCCTTTGGTTGAGTATAATGTATATTATAGTTCAAAAATAACTTGATGATCTCATGTTGCCCAGCCTTGATTTAGATTATAAGATGCTGTAACAACACATCCTTTGGACATAGTAGTAAAAAACCAAAAGCATACAGTTTTCATTTTTAGCCATATGGTATTTTTTACATTATTTACATCTATGGTTTACTTTGAAGGAGTGCTTGTGCTGTCTTGGTATCCCCCTGGTACTGCAGATGAAAACGGCGAAGCTGTGGAAGATTTGGTGCCCCTTATTCTAGATGCAGCACATCGATACAACATCAAGGTTACATCAACAGTCCATTACATGGTGTCAACTCATATATTGTGTTTTTGCAAACCGTAACCATCAACCCACTGCTAGACAAAACATCAAGGCTAGGATTAAGATTTGTTATTTGGCCATTAAGAAATTTTTAAGAAAAGGAGATCTTGAAATAGGAGACAAAGGTTTTCATAGTTACATAGTATTTCGGTGTTTTATTTTCTACTCTTGTCTATGTGCTTTGACTCAGATCTCACCATTGGTTGCTTTTGCAAAACAGAAGCAGATCATGTTTTATTCGGACACAGGTTGCATCCTGTAACATGTTCTCAGGTGGCTTCTCTTGTTATTGATATTTTAAAATTAATTTGTAGATTTTACAAAATAAATAAAACGATTAAAAATAAAACATAAACAGATAGTAAAAACAAAAAGTGGGTAATGGCGCGCCACTTATTTCCATTTAAGACCATCTACATTGTTGAAGAACATGATAGATCTCACCCTCGGGATCTCCTAAGGTGATGGCTAGCCTGTTTTCTGTTTAGCACAATTCAATTGCTGAGGAGCCTAAAGAAATCTTGCTAACTGAACTACACATTATACATGGCCATCCAAGCACTTCCTGCAACGGAAGCCCCAAGGGCTTGGGCCTTTGTAATGGATAGTGATGTTAAGGAGCGGAAACACAACTCAGATTTGTAACTCTTCCTTTAGAGATTAAACCTAATTGTCTTGAAGTCAGTTTTGAGGTTACGGTTCACATCCCATTGCTAGAGGACTATTTATAACTGCAGTAGACTATTTCACCGGCCCTCACACTGACCATATTATACCATATGCCCGAGTATTAAAAAAAAATAATTTGGTAATTTAAAGAATTTATGTTCGGTATTCTCATTTTATTTCTTATTTATGTGATAGGTGGCGTTTCATATACAGCCATACAAGGGACGTGATGATCATACACTGCATGAAAATATTAAGTACATAATTGACAAGTAAGTCTTGTGGGTTTAATATTTGTGTGTGGCATCTTACTTTTGAAAGTACCGCTATTATCTATTGACTTTGTTTGAAAGGCCCCAGTGTGTGGTTCCATCTTTATTTTTAATCTAAATTGTATATACTAATAGAAGAAAACAGAATTTCCACCCAGCTGGAAAATATAGTGTACCGTCACCAAATGTATATGTAGCATCTGGCATTGACATTGTTTCTTAAAGTAACTTTTTTAAGCTCTTGTTTGTGAAAAAAGCGGGTATTTAACATCAGTAGACATCACTGGTTGCCATTCTTCTACAGTTTTCTGTGGGTTTCTGTGTCAACTGGTAAATATTTTATTAATGGGCTGTATATGCATTTTATTTTAGAAAAACACTATAACGGTTACCACATGATTTATTTAGCTTTCACTCAATATGGCAGTTTCCAATTCTTGTCCTTGAAAAATCATTACAGGGTCTGCAGTAAAGTATGAGTTTGTTAAATTTGAATGAGCATAGCAGGGTATTGGTACATAGGCTAATTACAGTTCTGTCTGTGTCTTCTAGCTTTGGATCGCATGCTGCCTTTTACAGATACAAAACCAGTACCAGCAAAAGCCTGCCTCTTTTCTACATTTATGACTCCTACCTGACTCCAAAAGAGTCTTGGGCAAACCTCTTGACGCTAACCGGCTCTCACTCAATCCGCAACACTCCTTACGACGGGGTCTTCATTGGTCTGTTGGTGGAGGAGGAGCACAAGCATGATATTCTTAAAGCTGGATATGATGGGATTTATACCTACTTTGCCTCCAATGGCTTCTCCTATGGCTCCTCTCATCAGAACTGGAAGTCAATAAAGAGCTTCTGTGACACCAACAATCTCATGTTCATACCAAGCGTGGGACCTGGTTACATAGACACCAGTATTCGGCCATGGAACAACCACAACACCAGAAACAGAGTAAATGGTAAATATTATGAAACAGCACTTCAAGCTGCCCTCACTGTGCGCCCAGAAATAGTATCCATCACTTCATTCAACGAGTGGCACGAAGGAACTCAAATCGAGAAGGCTACGCCAAAGAAAACTGCCACTCGTCTCTACTTGGACTACTTGCCAAACCAGTCCGACCTCTACCTGGTTCTTACCAGGAAGTGGGCTGAACATTTCAACAAGGAGAAAGAGCAGTGGCTTATGTGAACCTACAAAGCATCTGCGCACAGACCACAGTTCTTTAAAAAGGAAAACATTGATGACACTGATAGAAAATGCGTACCACTGCTTGTGCAAAACAGCGAAACTTTTTATTTTAACAATTTATATTTTCCTGCCTGGGAGTAGTAAATATGGAGATGACCTTTCTCAAGGAATTCACAGTCTACATGGAATGACTTCTGGACGCAAGAGAAATCATCTGACATTTCTATTAGGTAGTCAAGGGGGTAGATCCTACACAGATTGTGATGATGCAGACATACTCATCAAGCTTCACCCCAAAAAATCAGGCAGACATTATGTTTTGTTTTAATTATGTTAATTTCAGTTTTGTAATTTTGATTAAAAGTTTAAAAAAAAATGTATTCTTGTATTATTCACACAAACCAAATTAGGTAGAAACAAACTGAGAAATAACTATACTGGATTCATCCAGATGATTATTTGAATCCGATGCTCGAAAGTAACTGCTTTATAAGTAAATCGTAAATAGGACACAGTTTCCTATTAAAAGCAAATGCATGAGTGATATGCAACAGAAAAAGTGGTATCAGCGTGGCTGAAAGGTCAAAATGATGAAAAGGATTAGCAAAGTTATTAAATGCCCATACACTGTAGTTTAGTAAATTTTATTCTGTGTTTTCTGTTTTAACATTGATAAAATGTACAAAATCAGGTCCAAAAATGTAAACAAAAATAAATAATGGAGTAAATGAACGTCATGCTTGAGTAGCGTGCTAATCTGCAGTGTGTGGATTTGCAGTCCTGAGTTTTTACCACAGCCAAACCAAGGGCATGTTTTGAGGACCCCAAATACTTGGCATGGTTGGATTTTAGGTAACTGAGATCTTATAGGCCTGTAAAGCACATTCTGTGGAGCAGTCGCTCATGGAACAACATGGTAATCCCATGCTTGCAAATCCTTCTGTGACAGGAACAAGATCAAACTCTGTAACCAAATTTCCATATGTATGTTTGCAGTAAATATAAATCATGCACTCAGTAGTTACTTGGGACATGCCATTCTACTAATTCAGGGGTATCCAACCTACAGCCCTCCAGCTGCTGCAGGACTACATCTCCCATAATGCTCTTTCAGCTAAGTGGCTGTCAGAGGAGTATGGGAGCTGTAGTCGTGCAGCAGCTGGAGGGCCGCAGGTAGGACACCCTTGTACTAGTTGATATATTTTGGTCCAGTGAAAGGTTTAGCCACATTCTATAAACATGGGCTACAATTCATTCAAATTTATTTGCATCCCCTTATTCAAAATAGCTTTGGAATTTCACAATTGTGTAACATATCTACTACAGAAAAGTCATTTAACCTGTTTTGCTTAACCTGTTACCACCGATACATTATTTTGTTATCAGTTTTCAATTCCAAATCACATTCTATGCAGGAACCGCCAGAATTATTTAATCCGAGAAGCTGGATCTGACTATAATCGAATCCAACTAATGAGGATGTTGGGCATGTAATTTTCATGCACAAAAAGTAACATTTTGAGTTTCAAATAAGCTTTGGGATATCAGAGTATTGAGCATGTTTATTTTCTTTATCCTACTGAAGGATACAGTACCGGCATGTAAAAATGACTTGGAAAAATATTTGTCCAATGTTCTTGTAAATTATACACAACAGAGCAGAAAAAAAACAATTAAGAGGTTGTCATTCAAATGAGGGTACACTAAAGGATGAATATCTACATCCAGAATATATTGGTTTTATTGTAAATGGTAGCTATTTTCCCCCTCTACCACCAAAAAAATAAATAAATATTTTCACAAAGAAAAACAGATTAAATGTCAAGATATCATAGGGCATTGCAAGACAATTTGTTTTTGTTGTTTTGTCTTAAACCTTCTCAAATCCAGGGAATATTTTTTTTTTTATCATATAGAAGTAAAAAGCTGGAATATAACCTAATGATTAAAATGATGGGATATCCACTGCTTGCAAAATGGATCAAAATAATTTAACATAGTTGTGTGGATATTCAGTTATCCTCTGAAGTCCATTCTTGCTTCAGGTTACAATGTCCGTGAGCAAGCCCATTTACGCAGGTGTCATGACAAGGGTGTTAAGCCATATGTATTGTTGAGGATTTCCATGGTGGATGCCAGAGCACTTTGGAAAGGAAAGCACATATTAAAACTAGTTTACATACACATACATAAACTTCAGCAGAGCCATTCAAAATATATAATACAACTCTAAGCACAGTAAAGCAAAACAAGGCTTCCCAGACAATCTAACAATAAAAATTACTACAAGGGCCCTTGTGGGTTTTTTTTAGCTTATACTTTAATAAAATTTCTGGGCGTTTGGCATCACAAATTGCACCATCTGGATTGAATGCCTTACTATAGACAAGCTCTTAACATGCAAATGAGGACAGTTGCATTTACCATCCTCGTATCATGTCGAGTGTCGTGAGACAATTCTCAGAGGGACTTGGGCCAAAGAGGTGGTGCTACGATATAACCAAAACAAGCTGTTGCTCAGGGCCCTCGCTAAACTGTGGAGCCCTACTGCAGTTACCTAAATGTTCAATTCTTCTATACACACACACACACACACACACACACACACACACACACACACACACATATAAACACACACACTGTGTTGCTTATTTGGTGTATAACAAATGCAATAACCTAAGCAATGAGCCCTTTAATTAATTTTGCTTGGTACAACTAAAAAAAAAATAAAAATAGATCTGTCCCTGCGGTCTTCCTCCACCTACATGCAAAATGACTACTATAGTGACCTGGGTTAGATCATCAGAAGACTTGAAACTAGAAACTAGCATCTGCTCTCAATACTGCCCTACAGGAAGGATGCCGACCCAGCTACTCACACATGAAATAAGTCTTTTACATGTACTGAAACATTGTGTTTCAGATCACATTTAATGGGTATTTAGCTTAGACTTTTTAATGTAATTTTGAGATTTTCACAACATTTAAAACATGCACAGGTGACTATTAATAGAGAATAATGGTTATGTGAGCCTTACCATCCGGGGCGGATTACTCTAAATTTACCAGGAACAGAAAGATCGACTACTGTTGATCCCAATCGGCATTCGACACTTGAGATATCTCCGATGGGCCCACCATCCACTACCAGAGACAGCATGGGCCACAGGTCTTTAAATTCCTGGCAATAATAAATAGAAAATTGAGCTAATCTAGCTTGTTGATATATTCATAATGAGAACATGAGGCATTTTTAATATAATTTCTTGTCCTAAACTACAAACTCTGACATCATCCACAGGTAAATATTTACAGCCTGTGGGCTTCACAGCTTCACTGCAGGAAAGAGGAGAAAGACTTTTTGAGACATTGAGATAAAAAAAGATGTATCAGTGGCTGTACCTCTGCTGTCAGTGTGCTCTCATGGGTACTGATGTTGGCACTGGTTAGCGCCAAGGGCTCAGCACAGAGTTGTGCCAGCTGTCTGATAAAGGCATGGTCAGGAATGCGAACACCCACCAACTACAAAAAAAGAAAAAGTACAAAATGAGGCACCATATCAAATGTTATACAGTTGGGATATGCTTATATCTGATAACGATGACCACATCCATCATCATTCACCAAAAATATCAAAGGCTCTGTTCTTGAAAGGTGTTGATCCAAATCATAACCACATCTCTAGAGATAAAACAAAAATTGCTATTTTACGATTACATACATTTTCGTCCCCATACTTACAGAAGTGAAAGGGTTCAGCTCCTTATTCAACCCCTCAGAACGCTCCAAAACAAGAGTAACTGGTCCTGGTAAAAGGTCATGGAGTAATTGGTCAGGCACATTCACCTGGCAGTACCTGCATACAATACAAGGTAAAAAGAACATCTGAAAGGCCTATGATTGGATAGAGTCTATAATAGAATCGGATACCTTGGCCAGCGCAGAAAGAGTCAAAAACTTTTGGGACCTCAGAGGTTTCTTCTTCTGATGGAATGGCATACTAAGAAGCAGGAGTCTTAAATGCACACATCGTGAATAAAAGGGGGAAGTGGTTGATGGGATTAACATAAAGTGATGATCCTTAGGAAGTACAGACCATGAGACAGCCAAGCACATGGGAGCCAGGATAAGTGAGAACAGATGAGTGTAAATGGCAGGTAATTACTAAAGACCTACATCTAAAAAGGATATCGTATATATTACAGTTCCCAAGTTAAATGGGTTTATTAGGTTTGCCTTTAAAATGTATACAATGAGATCTGATGCAGTGTATCCAAGCACACAAGCATTGGCCTACCAGTGTACCCCTTTCCAAGCTAGATGCATAGGTCTTTTTCTGCTGAGGTTTCTTGGTTTTATATCCCGTAGCTGGACCTAGAGTTTTTAGACTGTTCTAGTGCCCAGCAAACTATGCCTCTTGCACTTCACATTTGCCTGTATTTGCCTGCAAACATAGGAAAGAATCTTATGATGACACCCTCGGTAGCTGCTCATTTTGTCTATATGGCAGAGCCCTGCCTCCGATTAGATACAGGGTTATATTACCACCATCCATACATACAGTTTATAGTTGTCTTTGACTAGACCTCTCCAAATCTATCAATACCTTTTTTTGTTGTTAGACGTTATGTTCAACATTGATTTGAATACCCTTTTACTGGCATTGTATATCCTTTCTTAATCTATTGATCTTTTCCCTTCACTTTAGGTCTATTCTGCTAATAATCAAGCTTCATATTATACATCTGTATCTCGCCACACAATATCATGCAGCCGAGTAAAAAGCAATTTTTTTTCTAAAATAGAAGCTATATGTCACAGCTAACTCAGATGGCTTCACTTTCCACTTGACAAAGTTGTTCACGTTAATTTACTGCGCAGAGCTGAATTAACTTTATAAAAAATTGTTGATAACGTGGCATAATAGTAGCACACAAGCACTAACCTATAAATATCCGCAATGTCCCCCACACAGATGGCCAGTGGTTTGGTCCCATTACGTCCCTTCAGGTTGTAGATGCTCTCCATAGCCTGAGAGTTCTGGGCTAGGCAGGCGATTCCGTAAATGGTGTCAGTGGGCACGGCAATCACTCCACCCTGCTTTAGGACGCCAACTGAAGTGTTCAGGACATCCTTCCAACCTGGTGCAAGAGAGGTGCAAATGAAGAACAGCCTCCCTAGAAACATTCTTTGCTTATACCACCACCCAGGTCCGTCTAGTAGGCCTATGTGACAGCAGCAAGACGGAGCAAGACTGTCTACTATGTCCACTTTCTGTATAAACACTATTTATTGACATGTCATGCTACAATAGAACATCAGACAGTTCAGTGGTCCACTTTCTTAAAGCTAAAAACAATTATTCCAACCCACTGACACGTTAAATTTCCTTAATCTCTGTAAAGTGAATCTGCAGGAAAGCTGAACGTTTCAGTTCCCTGATATCGCTATGCATTAACCGCCAACTCAGCTCATTTAGCCGGAGAAGCTCAATGGGTGTTCAATCCACCTTGAAAATTATCAAATGCTTTATGAGGGACAGTCTTTCTTTGAGACCCAAATCCAGACTCTCAGAAGCTTTGCCCTTTATTAACATATCACAGCATTATCGAGCCCAACAGATCACAAGAGCAAGCAATAACAAAATGAAAACAATTGTAAATTATAAAATACATTCTGTCTAGGAGCCATCCATAAAAAGTCTAGGTGCAGCCTGGTGTCTTTGTCACATTTTAATAAATACGTGCCCGTTTAACCACTGGGAATGATAGGAAACATACATTAACCTGCCTTCCATCCCCTTGTTTCCTGTGACCATTCAGGCTACATCATCATCAGCCCACTAATCTCCCTCTCCCTTGTTGTCGGTCCATTTGCATCCCTAGCCCTGGACATTGCTGATGTGGTCAGTAGAGAAGGAAACCCTTCCACCCCATGTTTAAAATTCTCCTTCTCCCTATCCACCATTTTCTCACTTTTGACTTCCGTAGTGGGTCCGTTTTTACAACCATTTGCTCCCCCAGGAAGACTCAGCACCCTGCTCGCCATGTCCCTCCGGCCAGGGACTTGGTATATAGCGACTCCAAAGACAGCACGCAAGAGCCGGGTAACCAGTCTCATCAGTCTGCGCTCTCCATTCAACCACGTGGGCTGCACAACACTTCCGGGGTCAGGCAGACGCGCCCCCGTGCGTCATCCTCTAGTTATTACACGTCATTGCATAAGCTAAGCGTGTAGTCACACAGATCGGCGGGTCTCCCGTACCAAGCAGAGGTTTTGCAGCTCCTCTTAACTGTGACTCATGTAATAAACCAAAGCAAAAATACACAAATCAAAGAATGCTCAAACTCACACAATTACACTTCATTAGCGAGTCATTTTGTTCCCTACTTTGTGCTGACAATAGTTCTAAAAAGTATAGATCAAATGTATTTCTAAACCTATTACAATTTTATATATATATATATATATATATACATATACATATATATATATATATATATGAACATTTTCTAGCAAAATGTGTAGATTGTATATACCATGTATACACATACATGGTATATTCCCTCCACAGACTCAGTGTATGACTGATTCACAAACCACTTGATCGGTGCTTACTTATCTGGATATATATATATATATATATATATATATATATATATATATATATACTGTGAATTAATTCTAGAAATTGCAGTGGGACTATTATTCCCCCTTTTCCCCATATTTTAATAAGGGATTGTCAAAAACTATCCTAAACTCTAAACCACATTCTGTCCGCCATAATGGAGTCCTTTCATATAACAACAATCAAGCCAAAATTGATCTTATTTTTAATGGATGTGCGCCTAGTGATTCTTTAGTGGGTTCTTTAGTCTTGGGTCCTTGGTATTGCCTCATACTCAGGATAATCCTATGCATATCCCAGGGGCGTAACTAGAAGCCTCAGGGCCCCGGTGCGAGAATAAGGGCCCCCCCACCCCAACCCAATCTACCCCCTTCTCAGGCTATCTACCCCATTCTCGCTATCTACCCTCTCCCTACCCCCCTTCTCACTATCTACCCTCTCCCTACCCCCTTTTGTAGGTCACTTACCGGGCAGTCCTGTGGTGGGGGCGCGAGACCTCTGTCTCGCTGCTCTGCCGCGGTGCGCACGGCTTCACTGCTGAGCGCCGGCATATGCCATCACACGTGAAGCACCGGCATCCGAGACAGACGCCTCACGCTCCCACCACTGGAGTCGGGGCAGCGCTGAGGCAGGCGGCAGCAGGTAGCAGAGGAGACAGAAGGGCGCCGAGCGGTTGCTGAAAACGACTGCTCGGCACCCCTTGGGCCCCCCTGGCTGGCAGAACTCCAGGGCCCGGTCGCAGTCGCGACCCCTGCGACCCCGGTAGTTCCGCCACTGGCACATCCCATGCATGTTTAAATTCCACCTCTCAGTGCAGTAGAACTGCTATACATCTAAGATTCTGTCCTTCTAGTTTTAAACAATCGCCATCTACTGCGGCGCCCCTCCTTTTCTACCCGACCAAAAAAAAAGCCATCAGGAGGGCAGACCACTGTAGTCTTCAAGGAGAGATGGCAACAATATAAAAAAGTATATAAATTCCTTATTCCTAATGTGTATTCTCAATTCAGTTACATAGAGTGTTATGAATAGTTCATAAATTCAGATTAACCCCTTTTGTACCATATAGACGTACCAGTACATCCTATAGAAATTACACCGCCGCACTCTGATGCATACCCATTGTGGCCGATTCTCGCTTCGTCCCGCGAGCAGCCAGTATAGTCATGCCCATATATTTCAGTGTATAGAGTTAGGGTAGTTCGGTGGGTGGCTACAGAGAATTGGGTAGGCAGTGGAGAAGAAAATATTAAAAAAAGTAGTGTTTTTTTTGTTAATAAACCCAACATACTCGTTTGAGCAGGGCCCTCCTCACCTGTTGTCTCTGTAAGTCAATTTGGTATGTTACATACTATTTGTTTTGTCCTGTCCACCCATTGTACAGCGCTACGGAATTTGATGACGCTATATAAAACAATAAATAATAATAATACTAAATGCAAAAATTCAACAGTTTTGAAACTATAATGTACACCCTATGATATGTGCCCTATCGCTGTATCGAAAGTATCGAAATTCTATATGACTGAGGTGTTTCCAAAACCAGGACACCTGAGTTGTTACATTTTGAGGATATTTTCTGTTCATTTAATATATATAATTTTATTCTATTTTTCTGCAGTTTTTTTTTACTAAATTATTCAATACTACATCTTCAGCTAATCATGTAACAATATATAGTTCATATGGCTAAACTATTCACAGGAAATGGGAATAATGGTTGAACCGACAAAAACGGCAAAAGAGCCCCGGTATTTGAGGTACGGAAAACCCAATACTGAAAGGGTTAATAAAAACTCCTAGCCACAACCTTAGAAGCATAGAGTCCCTCTTTTGACCATTAAAATATTAGTATGCTTGAAGCAGACGTAACCCTCTTATAAATTACTACTTGGTTCTACTTTTAATGTATCCGGGCCTAGACAAATTCGGTTTACGCCCTTTTGTTTTTACACCAATTCTTGGGCCTCAGTTGTCCAAATCTCTAATTCTTATTTGGTGGCCATAGGAATTGCTGGGAAAACACCATAAAACCTAAGGTAGTGGCCCAAAAATGGTTGCCGCATCCACCTCCACGGTTTTCCCCAATAATTATCTATCTGAGCTTAAATAGCGTTATCATGACATCTCACTTACACTGAAATGTAACTTTGGGACAGTAAAATTTAGAGGTTTAGAGAATGATTTAAATACATAAAGTAGTGTTTTTGATGTATCTTGCGGTTTTAACAACCCACTCGCAGAATCGCTGTCCCAAGGAAGAGGAGCCGATGATAAAGACACACATCCCAGGATTCCACCCATTTGTAGCTTCAGAAAATTACTTCTAGAAGTAGTTTGTAGTATCCCAGAAGCATTAGAGGTTGAATAGAAATTTTGAAATTAAAATGACTTTAAAAAAAAAAAAGTTTCAATTAAGTGCCTGGTTACCAGTATCCTCTCTCAACTCAAAACTCAGTTTTGTGCAACTGCGGGGATAGACCTCTGCTTTTCCTCCCCTGTGGTCACATCACCCGCTGGCGTGGAGCCAGCAGCAGGTGGCACGGGGACCGCAAGTCAGGAACTGTTTCTCGGGAGGACTGTGCTGGCAGCTCCTCCAAATCACACTCAGGTACAGGAGGGGACTTATGGAAGAAGATGGCCTCCATACTCCCCCCCTCCTTTGCCGTACGCACTTATCCATTCTAACATAGTTGATATCTGCCTCATTGTTTAGTTAAGCTCCAAACTCATTTTTCTCACCACTTACATGCCGAACAACACCGCACTAACACACTCCGTGACAAATGCCAGTCACGACGGGCAGCGGTTGATGAGAGCAAAGTTCCCCCAACCTGACCCAAAAGTTTGTTTCTAATAGTTATAGATATAAAACAGGTGATGTGTTTCCTGTATATATTGATTAGAAATAGTACTTTCCTTTCTTCGGGATCCGCATGATAACCCACCCATTTTAAATAATTTCTCCCTTTGTACTAACACACCCTCCTTGTCTAGAATCGGGCAAGCGGAGGAGGCAACTTTAGGCCCGGGACTTTCTAGCTATACTTTTAGTCGCAGACCTAAGCATCCATAAGATAAACTATTTCTCTACCTCCAAAACAAGCAACGTTGACTTGTCAGACCAAGAAGTCATGTTATTTTTTAAAATGTTCATTGACACAACTCTCCGTCTCGTTGCAAACCAAATAGGATTGACTACATTGAAAAAGGTTGGCAGAGGTTGTACAAGGGTGCAAGTCGCTTGGTTTAGCAGTCACCCACACAATTCTCCATCAGTGGCACTGTCAAAGTTGCGAATACTTACTCCAAGTTAAAACCGATCCTTTAGTTTAGGTTAATACCTTTTAACGTGCCAACATAGAAGGAGCTGTAAAGACATCTCAGGCCCCCAAAGACAGGACCTTTACATCATTTTCTGTGTTGACCCATTAAAAGGTATTAACTCAGACCCAAAGCTTCATTTACTCTTAAGCTAATACAGCAATACTTTGTGTTCTCCGTGAAGAAGCTTCAAGTGCATCATATTCTGTGTTACGATATACTGCAGCATGTTTACATTTCAGGGAAGCAGATAAAAGAAGTAAAATAAGGTTGATAGAAAGCAAAAATAAAATAAAAAATAGATTGTGATGTAGAGAATGTGGATTGTGGACAACCCATTCATTTCTATAAATATTGCCAATCAGTATGTCATTTTCCTTTCCTGTAATATGCGAGATGGAACATTCATTTACTTTGTAGTATTGATCAAGCAGTGGATAAGAAGACAAGGATTCAATGTACAGTTTAAGTACAGATGAAGGATTGTGGAGACGTTGGAGATTATGCATACATCGGGATTCCGGTTGATTTTATCCACATAGGAACGAATGGAATGGTTCTCATGCTGCCATAATCACATCTAATGCAACATTGTTATATATCAAATATTGACACATTAAATAAAAATATTTTAAAAACTTAAACTCTTTTTTTTTTTTAACTTCTAATCTACGATAATAAATATTATAAAAAGGAGGGGACAAAACCAAGTCACGGTAAAAATTCTCTTTGGTGCAAGAGACAGGAGTTTGATTACAATGAAAATAAATAACCCTGAAGGCTCTGAATTCTGATCAAATATGATCTTTAGATTATTAAATTCATTTTAGACAGAATCCATACACATTCAAATCATGTCAATTTGCTCAGAGTAAAATAGTTATTTTATGGTATGACTACTATAATTTATCCCAGGGCTACGGAGTTTAACAGCCATTTTATAATTGGATTATTATTGGAGAAATCCACAACTCCATAGTTCATAAAGCCATAAACATGTTAGTTTCCGTCCCCTACACTTTTTTTTGCTATTTATGTTCTTCAATAATCCAAAGATTGCTAAATTATAGGTCTACACTGTTTAGTCATATTAAAAAAAAAAAGTAACTGCACCCCTATCCACCCCCGCCCAAAATGGCAGTTCTTGATATCTATTTTTATTGTAGATAATATTTTATATACCTTATAAGGTCTAGGAAGTCTGTGTACCTGATAACCACAGGCTGGCATGGCCCAAACAGAAACCAGAATGTACCAGTTTTTTTTGCGTCAAGAGATGTAGGTGATTTTGCCCAAGTTTGTCTAGGAGTCCGCAAGTGGAGAACAGACATCCTATGATTGTGTATATATATATATATATATACCCATGCCTAGAAGAGATTTTTTTTTTTAATTAACAAAATCTTATAATATAAGCAACATATATTGTATTTTACTCGCCAGTCAGAGACATTCTGAACGGTGTTGTGCTAATGTTCAGCTTCTAAAAAACACTGCGATTCAACCAAAATAACCCTAAAAACCAGAATTATAGACCTCGTCAAATGTATTATAAATCCCAGCCAGGTTACAGTTTTTTAAAGTTAGTTTTTTTCTTGAAGAAGAAAAAAATCCCATGTTGGTCCAAGTTAAAACTCTGAATATACAAAAGGCATAAGCGAATGGAAGCGTTGAAGGAACTGGAAATAATGAGACTTCGTGTACAAACACTGTAAATTAAATCAGATTGCTAGCATTTTTGCTCTTCAGTTGGGCTTTCTTCACATTTCAAATATTTTAAAAGATAGGCAGACTCTTTCTGTGACTAGTGTCTATTAATATATATATATATTTTCCTCTCTAAAAATCCAGCTTCACAAACAAAAGGACATATAGTGCAATAAAACAAATAGGTTAATAGATCTAGTCTCTTTTTTTCAAACCCATTTTCAGTGCCAGAAGGAGAACTGTCAAAATTTCCTTCAACAGGGGTTGTGTGACAACGAAACACAAAAGATCTCTGCAGATCTAGTAGAAACCAAAAATAAGCGTATGCAAGAGGTAAAGTGTCAGCTGCGTTATTGTTGAGCGCGGCCCTCTTGTTTAATCCTTCTGGTGTCGGAAAAGGCTTGCAGAGTTCGGCAGTCAATCTGGATAGAAACGGTAAAGAGAAACCCCCACCCCAAACCAGTCCAACTGAAAAAGCAGTATCCTCTACTTAGAAAATCCGCTTAGGCTGATGTCATCCCCGTGCAATAAGGCTTCCACGGGGACAGGGGAACTGGAGTTCTCTGGGTTCTGGAGGGTGAGGAAGTCTGAGAGGTATATGGGAGATGGTGTCCATTGCGGAGAGTCTGTTGAGTTCAGTAGGTGACCACTGCTGCCTTCACATGGGGACGAGGACAGGGTTCCTGGGTCAGGAGGGAGCGGCTGCACTTCAGGTCTGCTGTTGGTGGCTGTCCCTGGAGAGGAACACCCTTTGCTCTTTGTAGCAGAGTCTTTAACAGAGTCTCTACAGGCACACTGACACTGACAGGACTCCTCCTGCTTTATAATGATGACAGGAAGGCTCAGACCGATCTGCTGCATGGCATTTCCTGAAAAAGAGATCCCACAGAATTAGCAAGGCTCTATATCAACTGGAAGTGAAAAGCAAATACCATGTTACGTTTATTACTCCCATATTACTTGTACGGAAGTTCTTGACCTAAACTTACTAATGGATCCATGGGGGTCACAAACAAGCTTAGTATTTTGTCATTCTCATGACTACAGTGAATAGACGCCCGCAGACGCTATATGTGTGTCACAAAAAGGGGTTATACTCCAGAAAGCCTTTGACTTTACCGAGTACTGATGTCCAAGTCTTAGATGTTGTGAATAAACACAAGTGTTGGGCAGCCTGTGACCTTTCATATAAAACTCTCTGTGGCTTTGTATTCCATAACTGAACAAATTGGGAAATGAATGTCACCGTCAGTCCTACTGTATACAAACAAGGCAAAACTAAAAAGTTAGGGGAAACCCGTACCTGTGTTTCCAGTGAGGGGAACTGTAGTAGTAAAATACACCTTCTCTACCTTTGGAGCTGTTTGCTGTGAGAAAGAGAAAAGTCATAATTTTATTCACACTTTATTACAAGAATATCAGACACACAAAAGCTCTAGACTGCATCTTTGTACTATGGACTATGGATTTATTAGTTAGCCCCTACCTTGCTATTTTGGAGTTGTACGAAAAATATATTCAGGCGCAATGAAGTATAAAAGGTACACAAGTATGTAGCACATAACTACATTAAAACTGAATGATGCCTTTTTTTGTGGGAAATTTTGTTTCATATATGAAATGAAAGACTTGTAATATCTGAACAATAGAAAAATAAAAGGAAATTAACACCAGCTACACCTTCTGCTCCATCCAATGTTCGGAACTTTCTTCATAGATGAAGCTCTCAGGGAGAGAATCCGGTTGTTTGACGGAGTTAATTCTTTACAACAGCTTTAAAAAATTAACTTACAAAATCTGATTCAGCCTTAGATTCACAGAAATGCATACTTCAATGTGTAAACCTTCATAACACAATACCTAATTAAAAAAAAACTATTGGTGGTCTTTGCAATCATTAAAACATCCCAGAAAACCCACATAATTATAAAGTACCAAGAAATAAACATCAATTCTCAAAGTACTTACAGATTTATCCTGGCTTTGTGTGGCTCCATTTAATATCCACTGAATGTTCGGGTCACCCACAACAAGATTGGGTGGCAGAAGGGTTGCAGCACTGGGAGTCTGGGTAATGGTTATTGCTGGGTTACTGGTTAGCACTGGGTGCGAGCTGGGGACTGCAGCCTGTATTAATGTCGGCAGGACGGATTCTGAGCCGGCTGCAGCAGCCAACGAAGGTCCCGCAACAACAGTCAAACCTTCCACCAACGGCTGTGAGGTCTGCGAGGCAACAAAGCTGTCCTGGCCGGAGGCAAAATGAGCTCCGTTACGAACAGGCATTTCCAGGGGCTGCCTCACTGGTAATGAAACAGGGGGAGCCTGCTGATGGTCACACTCCATGACAGCTGGTAATGGGGTTGCAGAAGTTGCGCCAGCAGTGCTTTGCACAGGAGCCTTTGAGACAGACAGGTTAAGCACAGGGGCTGCTGAAGATGTTGGCTCGGTTGAGCTGCTCTCTGCTGGTGCCATCAATGGGATGTTGGAGACCCAGGTTTTTAACATCGCCTCTAGGGAACAAAAAGGGAAAAGAGAGTGGCTATACATATCAGCACTTGAGTTGTACACCTGCTCTTGTACAGTTGCATTAGTTTGTTTTTAAGTTGGTATATGTAACCATGATTTACAGAGTATAGAAGCTTTTCAATTTATAACACCTTTCTTTTTAGAAATCAAGGTATACAATAAGTCAGCACTGTAAAAAAGGAATAATAAAATATAAATAACAGAATTCAGTTAATAATGAAAAACAATTAAATATCTATGTAATGAAATCATCTCTTCAATAAGACAGACTTGGGTAACTAAGTAACGCAGTATTGTCATTTCATTGTTTTCAAATGTTTTAAAGCTAAATTGAAGACAAAAAGCCCACTTACCTTGAAAGTAAAATACAATGTTAACTATAATAAATTGATAACCTAAAGGCAATTGTACTGGCATTTTGCCCGTTACGTCATTGAGTCAATTTTACTGGCATTATATCACGATTAGCCCTTTATGTTTGGTTGCAGGTACATAGCGTGCACTGTTGCAAATGTCAGGTAATCTGAATGATACAGAACCTGTGGCCAGCAACACTGTTGTTTACAGTAGCATGGATACCATGTCGATTTGGCCCCCCTTAGAGGTTCCCTTCATTCTGGAACGAGACAATTTCCAGTATGTTTAAGTTTTGCGATGAGCATAATAACCAAATGTCAGTTTTTCTAGAGCTAAAGCTAAAAAGGCCATCCAGGTGAAAATCCTTTACTCTCTCACTAAGGATCGCTTGACACCTGCAAGTAAAGCAGCTTATACACAAAATGTTGTTTACAAAGAGATTTTTGATATGTGAGAATTATAATCCCACCCACTGTGCCCACGGTACTACGGGCTTTATCTAGTAATGCATGTTACATCAAGATATATCGGCTACCTTTATGGTCGGCTAGATCATGGTCTTGGGTATTTTCCGGGCTCAGAAACATAGACTCAAAAATGTTTTGTGGTAATAATACACCAAGGGATTGTCCAGGACTCTGTAGGAAAAAACAAACGTTGGCATTAATTTCCTGACACAAACAGCTCTTTCACCAACATCTTGTACAGAGAAAAAAAATGGATAACCAGATTCTTAGCATAGCTTCTTTTAATGAGCACTGAATGTTTTGGACCTTGAAATACAAGTAAATTCTGCGTCCAGGGACACCAGGTTATTAATAGATACGATCAAAAGCTTCAGTAGTCGTTCGACCAAACATTAGATATAAAAAAAAAAATGGAGCCAGGCGCGTTGGTCGCAGCATTTCACAATTGGAATTTCCCAACCCCAAGTCTCTACAGCTATACAGAGAATGACACGATAAACAAAAGATACCCAGTGAGTGTCAGTTCTGTGAGAGACAAAATCACTCGAATAACCACCCTTTACAACAGCGGAGTACAGCAGGGCATCTCTATACTCCATAATCAAACTATTGATTTCATCCCAGGAAAAAAAGATGTTTAAGATACCCTTAAGGGCTACAAACTCCTTGCAGATTGCTCTGGGTTAATAAGGAGTGTTTGCTTTCATGTTAACAAGAGAAATCCTAAGACGAATGAAGAGAGTCTCTGAAAGGGCCAACGCAAAATAACCTTAAGTGGACCGGACTGACTTAATGATTGGGTATAAATATACAAAGTGCAATATACATTTGAACATTTATTATAATGTATTTTAAAGATATTAATATTACGAAATTCACGTCCTTTAGATAGGACCCCCAAACAAGCTTAATCTGCATGTACGTCGACACGACGTTTTGTATAACACACAAACTTTAGTTTCGCAAAGGGACTCAATGCATCTCAGAGGGAACCACCAAATAAAAGTATTTTAATCGGTTTAAAAAAATACAAATGTTCAGACGCATGTGGTCCCCAAGCTGGGCAGGAGACCTCATTTTTCAGTAAAAGTAACAGCTGCCAAAATGCACAATACTGCTAATTGTGGTCTGTTGACATAAAACAAAGCCAGCCCAGTATCTGTTTGGTGTATGGCTTCACTATCACAAAGTTATTAGAGGCATCATGTGATTTGACCTCATATGATACAACTCAGTAGGTCCAGCTATTAAATTCAGGAAGACTAAAGCACTTACAGCGTCAGAGTTTTCTCGTAGCTCAGAGTCAGTAGATAACATGCTTAAATCACTTAAATACCAATAGTTCCCGTCCTGTTTGGAAAGAAAAAAAAAAAAAGATAATATTAATGTCTGTATTCTTGAAAAGTATATTTTTGAAAATCAGAATGCTGTTGGCAATGTTACCGAACGCGTGGAAAGGAGGTAAACAATGTACATGTTTTCTCGATAACCTCAGAAACTAATGTGTATAACTTAACATATCCTAATACAAGCTGGGCATGGCTGCATTCAATGCAAAGGAGGATCACTTGTTGCTGTAAGTAACAGTTTTTGTTTTAGACAGCCTAAATGTAATCCTCTTAAATCCAGAGATTACCATCGATGCCAACATTATTGAAAACCTAGATACAAAGGATGTCTGATAAGGTGTCTCGCTGAAATAATGCCAGGGCAGCAAAGTTTAAGATTTACATATGAAAAACGTATGCAGATTCAACCCAAATCGTGTCAACATTGAACCAAGGATATATGTACTAGGATCTGAAGATATAACACCATCATACACTTTGATGTGGTAAATACCAGGACCAGATAGTCTCTTTATGGAACAAATTATATTAAAATATTTGCATTCGCACTCTTCAGACTAGATGCTATACCAACTCAAATGTTATTTTATTTTTTTAAGTCTCAAGCAAACCTTGTAGGCAGATATCATATCAAAGGGTAAGGGAAATAATATAATACAATATACGCAGAAGGCATATAAGTAAATTGCAGATGTACATGAAAATAAAATGTGTTTATGCAGATTTACCTCGCAGGTTGTACGGCTGGGTAAGAAGTCATCCAAACCAGTGAGATCATGACCATTGTTACTCTTTAGGCTGTTAGTGCTGGAAGTCTTCTCACATCCATCGGAAATGGGCTTCTCGCCTTCACAAAAAAAAAAAAGAGATACGTGTTAAAAGTGATCTAAACTATTTCTATAGGAAAAGGACAAATGGTTTTCGTAAGCCGAGTTCTCACCTGTGTGCTTCCTGGCATGTGTTTTAAGGTGATGGCTCCCAGCAAATGCTTTGCCACAACCATCATGATCACACCTGCAAAAAGAAACAGGAAATCAACCAAATATTAGCCAGAAAACACAAAAGCTCTTAGTATGGAATACTAAAAAAATATGGGTAAATGGATGTTTAAGAGTTTACGAGCTTAAATGCAAGGATCTGGCATAGAATCTAATTAAAGTACTTCAGTTATCTAAGTGGCAAACCTAAACTCAACACTCAAATATTTCATGAAGATGCGGCAAAGGGAACCGCACTTATTTACCATCCTTTCACTACTAATATAACAGAAGTTTCTCCTCACCAGGTAGGGGCCAGTACAGTTGCCCAGTTGCCCACCTGAAAGGCTTCTCCCTGGTATGGGTCCGGATGTGCTTTCGCAGGTCGCTGTGGGTAGTGAAGTATTTACTGCAGCCCTCGGTCACGCAGTTAAAGGTTTCGCCGGTGTGAAGTCTCTGGTGGGCTCTCAACCTGCCAAGGGGATTGCCAAAGCAAAAGATCAAATACTGCAACAGCACAATAAAAACGCCTTCCAACTTTTATTTTTTAACTTCAGACACAGATTCTGTTCAACACATTTTAAAATTCTCATAGGCCCATATAACATAAATTGCTCATTTTTAGAAAGATTAAACACACACCCTGCTGTTCCCACTCTATACATGTATCCTAGGGCTGAGTATATGGAAAGTATTTGTATTACAGTTGGTATAATAAATCCGCGGGTGTGAAGTTCAGCATGAATCAACCTCACCTGTACAGCGTGTTGAAGGCTTTTTCACACCCTTGCACGTCGCACTCAAACGGCTTCTCCTTGGTGTGCACACGTATGTGGATTTTGAGGCTGTAAGAGGTAAGAAAGGCCTTCCCGCATCCCTCCTGATTGCAGACAAAGGTATACTCTCCTCGGTGGGTCTTCTGGTGAGTGCGCAGGTTGCCTGCTGTGCTATATGTACGGAGGCAGCCTTCAAATGTACACTGATACCTCTTTACCTGTAAGAATAAAAAGAAGATCAAACATTAAACCGCAAAATAACACGTATGACAACACCCACCATAAACAGCGCATGTATGTGTGCGCCCACAGAAAACACCATATGCCGTTAGCATCTACCTAGAACAAGTGCATGTTGTAACAAAAAACAGAAACCATAGAAAATAGAACAATCTACACCCTTAATATTTAAATCACAAACTATGTTCACATCAAATCTTAGTGGCTTAACACCTCGACATCTGATATCCAAACAGTAGGAGATTAACATTTTACTATACGAAGGGAGCAGAAGGGAATATCACAAAAATTAAATACCAGTTAATATCATTGTTTCCCATGAAAACTGCTAAATGACCCCTAACTTTTGAACGGCAGGGTGATCAGCCATAACATTATGACCACCAGCCTAATATTGTGTAGGTCCCCTTTTGCTGCAAGGTTTCCAAGAAGAACATTGCCCATAGTGCTTCCTGGTGCCATCCACATGATTCATCAGACCAGGCCACCTTCTTCCAGTGCTCCGTGGTCCAGTTCTTATGCTCACGTGCCCATTGTAGGGGCTTTCGGCAGTGGACAGGGGTCAGCATGGGCACCCTGACCAGTCAGCGGCTACGCAGCCCCATACGCAACAAACTGCGATGCACTGTGTGTTCTGACATCCAGTCTTCTAGCCATCCTAATTTGGCCCTCATCAAAGTTGCTCAGATCCTTTTTTTTTTTCCTGCTTCTAACACATCAACTGTGAGGACGAAATGTTCACTTGCTGCCTAATATATCCCAGCCATGATAACAAGATTATCAGTGTTAATCAACTCACCTGTCAGTGTTCATAATGTCATGGCTGATCAGTGTACATGTGTGTGTGTGTATACCATAGTGGAAAAAGCTGCTCCCCCCCCCCCAATATAACAGGTTGTAACTTTTTTGTGCTCATTTTCCTCTTGATTTAGCATGCTGATCATGATATACTAGCTGGTTCCTGGCCTTAGAACCAGCTAGTATAAATAAGAAGGGAGGATTATGAGCTTCAGTT
Source organism: Spea bombifrons (assembly GCF_027358695.1). Lineage (NCBI taxonomy): Eukaryota > Metazoa > Chordata > Amphibia > Anura > Pelobatidae > Spea > Spea bombifrons. The sequence goes on along the minus strand of NC_071088.1, from coordinate 64,233,629 downwards.
ATGATCTGATGAATAAACCCTTTTCCCAAGGTGCACCTTGCCTATGCGATATGCGAAGCACACGCTGGTTTATCATTAATGACAATTGCTTTCCGCTCCCCTGCCTACATGTTGTGTAACAGCCAGGAAAGAAACTGAAGTGCGCAGTCACTACTCGCCACACTAGGTCACAAGAATAAGAGAAGGTTCTACGTTCTCTTTTATGGCCCATGTGAGCAATTAACACGTTTACCTGGTGAAAGTTTTAATAAATAAAAAGCTACAGTTTCCCTGAATTACAGCAATTTCCTTATTTTGGTTGCATAAGGCATGTGCTAGTTTAGTTTCTACAATCTCGCTTCAGACGAAGGCAAGCTGCAACACGCACATAGTCTCCTATAAACCAGGTTGAAAGTATCTTAATAGTAAGTAAGTGGGTTCGCCTTACAACTTTAGAAGGCCGGTGTTTCATGGAAGAGACGGTTATCTGTTCGGACAGGTCCCTTGACTTCCTTCCCTTTTATCATTGAGGGCAAGGAACGTAATAAATGTGGTGTTTATTTGGTGCTAAATTGGGAATTATTTGGGAAAAAAGCCTGTTGGACACAATTGGACACATTTGGCTGCAGATAATTAAAAAAAACGTTTCTGGGCATACTACTGGTTGCCATGGTAGTGACTTCACATTTAAAAGTCTGACCTAGAATTACTTGTATACAGAACCCCTGTGGCACCTTCTTTTTGTTCTGCAAGCCCAAGTTGTTACAAGAGACAGCCCTGCTAATGAAGAATGCACATTAAAGCACCCTGTGAGGACTTTCATATGGGGAAAAAAAGAAAGGACTTACCCTCCTCATCTGTTGCCAGATGAATCTTGACGGGCGATTGGCTGCTTCAAGCAGCCAATCAGTGGAAAGAATACATTCCCACTGAAAGCACTTTTTGCATTCACGCACAAGGGGTCTCAATAGAGCCCCACTGGCATGAAAAATAATTGGGGGGGGATTAAAGGGTCAAAATGGAAATTTAAAGGGACCTCTCAGCTATCATATGCATTCATGTGCTTACGGCTGAAGTGTCCCTTTAGGTGATGAGCCGCTGGTTATGCAATTTACTCAGCTCTGTGGAAACAGATAATGCCGTTTAAATCAATACAGGTATCCGCAGTCAGCTGTATGATTAATCAGGTGGTGTGGAGACTTTAGTTATAACCTTGGCTTTTACATAATAAGGACCATGTTGCCTTTTCCTGGCAGCTTCATGCCAAGCGCAGATGTGCACAGTAGTTGCCTGAAGCTGCGTGTTCACAAACTACTATATTTTCACGAACAGCTAATTTGTGTGCATGCTTAGTAAAAAACACAGACGTGCAAATATCAACGGCAAGCTAAAATATAGTTTGATACGCTTACGCCTTATCCCAAGTAGAAGGTAAACTGTAATTTTGTTCCTAATTTTATTCTTTATTTCTAGGTTTAAGGCAAGTTCTCGCCTACCCATGATCCTTTGCAACCCGAGAATCTAGTTCTCGTGACCTGGAAGCCCTTTGGAGATCGGAACACCGGACGCAGCATGCGACAATACTTTGGGGTTTACAAACGGTGCTTTGGACGTCAGCTTAGGAAAGGCAACAGTGTATAAACTGCATGTAGATCGCAAGGGGGACAACGAAGGAACAGCCATGCAAAAGTTATGGAAGTAATGAAAACCTACATAGAAAACGATCCTATGTACGTTACTGACAGTATCAATATGCCACACAATGGGGGAGGGGGGCTGGAGGAATTCTCCTTTAAAGTAATTTTCCATTTCAAGGCATAACCCTGAATTTGCTTTTTCCCACTGATCCATATGCTTGGTTGAATTCCCAAAGTGCAGCAAGCAACTTGCCTGTTGCGCAACATCCACAGTAACTGCCCCGCAAATTAGAATTTATCCCAAAATTGTCCAACGGAATTGGATTTTTACCCCAGGAAGATTCTCAGTAAAACATTTGGCTTTTCTTGATCTGGCGTTATAACAGCGAGGTGTTCTGCGGAATGACAGGTGCAGTTGTCCTGAGGCATCTCCTAAGTTCTAGCTATCACCAACCCACATAAACAGAAGACAGTTTAGGACTTTGGGGCAGTGACTTTTGGTCTTCCAAGACATGAGGAGACCTCTTGGCCACCAGACTACTCAACACAGGGCTGGTCTCTAATACTAGTACGAGAAAACCCTCCAGTGCATCCCACCTACCTCCTTCTGCTTGGTCTCTGGGCACTCGGAGTGTAAGGTGAGGGTCGCCCCCTCGATGTTCTTGGGCATAGGAGTGGAGCCAGGGTTGATGGTCAGGTGAATTTGGTCAGGTGAGATGATGTGTTGGACATATCCCTGGGACATACCGTCCTGCTCAGGCAGAAGTAGGAAACCCTGCTCATTAGCAGCATCCAAGAAGGGTAAGTTACCCCCAACGTTCCCCTCATCCTCCTCTTCTTCTTCTTCCTCCTCCTCCCCACCTGAGGGCTGGCGGTCCTGCTCGATGAGGACAGTCGTGGTGTCATACACCGGCTCCCGTACTCGCTTCTCCACAAACCACTTCCGCATTTTCTCGTCTGAGCACATCCCATCCTCCTCCATGGAGATGAGGGCCAGCTCCGGGCTGTTCTCCCCCATGGCCGGTAACCTCAAGGTGGGATTACACGGGAGCTCTTAACTCCCACAAGCGGAGAAGGCAAGGTCTGTGTGCCCTGTGGCCCCCAAAAACACAAGCGCCGAGGCAAAGCATTCAGACAGCGACGACAACTTCCTCATTGACTTTCGGTGCCTCACCGGTGATTTCGGAGGAAGTGGTTCCGGAGGTCGGAGGAGGAGGTGGGACCGACTTGGCGGAAGGGGGGCGGGGACTGAGGGGAGGATACCAGCGGAAGAATGAGGACAGCGGTGATAAGAGTCAATGACGGATGTCGGTGACGCCATGTTAAATTCACGCGTGTTGGGAAATCGCCGCTTGGGTTATTAAAAAAAAACGGGGGTCCGACGGATTTTGAACGTAAGCTAGTGTTGTTTACGGCTGGGTGTCCGTAAAGGACCATGTGCGCATGCGCTGCAGTGTAGCCTGGGTGTAGAGAACCGTATATTCCACAGTTTTACACAGCGAGTCACTGGGTGCTGCTGTCACCTGTCATGAGGAAAGTCTTTATTTCTCCCCGAGAATTTTGGGGCCCCCATTACGCATGGCTGGGGGGTAAATGCAGGCCTGGCTAGAGAGTCGGGTACATCTTCCCTCGTTGACTTGAACAAGTGTTGCATTCTCTCTCAACTAGAACATTACAAGTTTCCTTTTCTTGATCCTCCCAAACATTTATGACCTTTCCTCCTTAAAGGGAAAGCCCCATTATATTTTTGGTTATTCTCCTGGCCTAGCTATACTTATATTTAATGCACTCAACAACCTATTATCTGTGCTCTCTGGAAATCGGGACACGACACCCGGTTGTGTCACACACGATGTGGCACGCAATGTAATCACGTAAACATATTAATGCGCAACGTATACATTCGTAGGAACGATTAGCCACAGATGGTGTCAAATGTTACAGAACACAGGTATGATCTGTGAAATGGAACGCTGGGAACATCTGCTCTATTAGTTACATTGTGTTTGGTTGGACCCGTCCTGCATATTTCAAGTTTCCCTGAATATTAAACATACGTAGTCTTCGAAATCGTTTTTTTTGATTGGCCGCCCAGCAATTCTCCTTTCATTCAGCAGGATATGATTTTTATGGCAAATTAAATGTTTACATTCTCCTACCCTGATGGTTATATTTCTAATTTGGATTGAAGCAGGCGCTTACAAACACAAGAGCAAGCAAGGCTTGACTCCCGTAAATGTTTCATATATTGTAGCTCAACATTACTCTTCGTGCCTTCACATGCAGCTGGTAGGACTGAAAAACATGGAAGAACATTAGGGACACTTTCCAGTTCTCCATCAAAGAAAGCCTGACAAGGAATGATGCCTCCCTTTGCAGTGCATGGAAGGATTCTACAGAATCCGCCATATGCATTTGCCCCTCTCCCCACCCCTTGCACGTAGGAGATGTGTTTTTGTGTCCCTTCATGTGCTTACCACCATTCAGTTTGAGTGTTGGCTTGGCAGACCCCATTCATGTGCACAGAAAGCTCTATCACATTATAAAATATTGTTCCACTTGGTGTTCTCACTCACTGGGGGGGGGGAGGGAGCTGAGGACCAAGCTGCTTAAGTTCCTAGGTGTTCTATGGTATTTGTCCCTTTTCCATGAAGACTGCATAAAGGAATGCAACATCATCAGCAATATAAAAATCCTCTAATAGTAATACCAACATTGTACGCTCCTAACCGAAAAGCTCAGTGAACACTGAAAGGATCTAGTCATGACTCAGACATTTTTAATAGAAGCTTTGGACGAAGTAAGATAACTATGTTCTAGTGTGAATCTATCTTGCTCTCCAGAGACCTCATTCTTCTGTTATGACCAAAAACGTTAAGGCAGACAGCCATATCTATATAAACAGGACTATACTATATATAATAAACGTCAATCTTATCACTAATCCATAGGGTGGTTAAAGGACCAGAAGCCATCCATGGGGCCAGCAGAGCTAGGCAGCTGGACGATGGACATATTGCACCCAAACTCAAATCTGCTTAGAATGTCTTACTAATTTTAAGTCTTTAAAAGGGACAGTCTACCGTCCAAAACAGCATCACTAAAGATGAAAGCAAATTAAAGTACTTAATAAGTATGTGAATACACAATTGCCTACTATTGATAGTTCTTCCATGTTGAGTCATTCACAGAAGTTCTGCTCTTGAACTAGCTAGATTACTATTATGGTAGTTTATTACAGCTAGATCACGTATTCCACCCGACATCATCTCTACATAACCTTTTAGATAATTGACTCGACCGTGTGTGAAATGCCCGCAAAACCAGCTAAAGGTGGTCAATTATTGCAATAAAATGCAAATGACTTCAATGGTAGATATTTAGCCAGAAACCTTAAAACCATTGGTGGGACTGTAATCCATGATAGCTGGAGTGTCAAAGGTTAGCCATTACTAGCCACCATGAAACACAGCAGGTCTTAAACTGAAGGGCATCAAATCGGGGATCTATACTAAATCACGATACAAAAAAAAAGATCATTTTGAGATATGCCCAACAATTCCAGAAAATGTTTAATGCCAGCTGGACGGCAGGTCAGAAAATCCGGGTCCCTGGAATCTCTTAACTTGGATACTACAGGCATCTTTTTTGTTTGACTCTGTGTTCATGTATCTCAAACCATCAAACACCAAAAATCTATTTTTCACTCATGTTTTATTAATATACAAAGTCTTTAATCCAAAATGTATTTTAAAATATTTTCTCTGTATAAGTAGAGCATATTAAAAAAAAAAAAACAAAAGATACATTTTGTTTTGTCAGGAACACCCAAAATAGAAAATATAATTCATTGTACAGTAGTTAAAACTGAACAGAGTGGTTGCCAGTTTTGGGCATCTGTATCAAGTAACATCATAATATAAAAATGCCATTTTTTCTGAACACAGGTAGAAGGTTTGTACAAAAGAATTTACAGTAAAAATTATCTACAGATTAAAAATATTTACTATATATATGCAAAAAAAACAGAACCAACATGCTCAGATCGAGGTAAATACTGAAGTTTACCAGCTTATCCTCCGGGATCTCAGCTTTTTAACGTTCTAGAATTAACCGGGCAAAAATAATCACACTTTTGTGGCCTTTACCATATGGCAGTTTCCCTTGATAAACACTATCATGCTACCTGCCTGCAGGTGACATGTAGCACGCATGGAGTAACAGAGCACACACGGTGCTGGTAGATGCTACAGCACAGATGATTCTCACAAATATTGTTATGGACATTATTCTGAGGACAACGAAGGTGGGAAAAAATAAAAACAATATAAGATTTGCTGTATAAGATTACTAGATTTATGTAATCGTTGTCTTCTAGTTATTTGTTTTCCTATAAATTAGTAATTACGTTTTTCCTTTCATTTTAGTGATAATGTGACTTTTCATTAGCATAAAATATATATATATAAAAATAGATTTCTTGAGAGAGCATCCTGAAATCCATACTGTGCAAGTCAGATCTAAGTTTATGTACGGAATATATATATATATTCAAATTTACCTTTATGCCTTCAACAAAAGCAATGTCTTAAAAAATTATAATCTTAAAAAAAAAGACACTGTGAAATAGCAAAAAGTGGCATGCCTGTAGCATTTCTTCTGGCCTTAGATCTTAGGAATGATTGATTATTGGCGAGTTGGACGTCACAGCGCTTGTTTGGGCAGAAGGAACTGCTGAATAAATTCCTGACATTTCCTCTTGTCTGTGTTGGTGTGACTTGTACGACTAGGCGGGGGTCGAAGAAGCAGGTTTCCAAATATACTTGCTGTATAGGAATAAACAAAAATATTGTTTTATATCCATATCTATATATATACACACACACACACACACACACACACACACACACGTATACACACATGCTAGTGCTCTCCAAGCTATATTTTATTTAGGCTTTTGCCTAAACTGTACAGATCAAAGTTTTAAAAAGATATTTACCGCTGAATACACCTAACCAGTATTATTATTATTTGTTTTATATAGTGCTGTACAATGGGTAGGCAGGACATAACAAGTAGTATATAATATAACAATATGACAGGTGAGGAGGGCCCTGCTCAAACAAGCTTTCTATGTAGAGGGTGTTATTGTGTAAAACACCCGGTTAGGGATGGACCAGCCATCTAGTAAAAGTATTGCAGGAGAGGGACTGGGAAAGGTGAGCTAAAGGAATATGGGGCAGTGTTAATGTGTAATGTTGTAAGCGTCCTAAAGAAGTGGGTCTTGAGGGATTTTTTGAAGGATAGAAGGTGGGGTTAAGATGGACAGACCGAGGGAGGGCATTCCAGAGGATAGGGCAGAAGGAGATCCCTGGATGAGCGGAGAGAACGGTTAGGAGAAGAGTGAGGAGATGCAAGTAGGGGAAGCGCTGGGAAGGGCTCTGAAAGTAAGAGTCAAGATTGTGAATTAACAATAATATTTTAATGGGGATTCTTTATAGGGGATCTGCCACCTGTTAAACCTTTAGCATGATGACTTGGAGATATTTGGTTTAAAAGTAGGGGGCACTTTTACCTCAAGGGAGCAAACATATATGGCAAAAGGTTGCAATTAGCATTATCTAATTAATTTCCTCTGCTGAAGTTTTGTCTCTTTACACAGCCTTACAGAGATTGCCTGAACCCATAAACAACAATCAGGAACTTAATAGCTGAGAGATAATTTAACAGAGGGGAATAATCACACCGTAAATGCCATTAAATATTTCATTTTCTATACAAATAAACCTATGTGAATGTGACTGATCTGCATTTGAACCCCGTTTAAATGTATGAATATAAACTGTGCTTACCCAGTATATTGACATCCAAGTGGTTCCGTGATGAACTATTCAGCAGTTCTTGCAGAAAGGATACCAGGTAATTAAATACATTTTTGTGATAAAGTGGCAATGACGCTATCACCTAGAAGCGGGAAAACCATTAAGTGTGAGTGACTATTTCCAAAATTGTGTGAACTGCTATGAAGATACTCCACTGCTTTAATTCAAGGATATCCTCCCAATCACACAAAGAAAACAAGACACTAGAAACAAAGTGAAAAGAAAGGCAAAAAGAGATGCAAAGTAGTGCAAATAATTTAGGTAGTTCTGGAGTACAATCAAAGTTACTAACATGGATATTTTATACAAAGACCCATCGACAGGCAGCCTGTTTAACTACATTGTAGTTCCAGGCAACTATTACAGAAACCTCAACTTTAATTGCACCAGGCTAGCATGGCAAATAAATCCACCCCTATCCCTCAGGGTTAACCATATTGAAGTGCTAGTAACTTTCAAATTAGCCAAAATATTAACCTCTGTCTCCCCAGCCGGGATTAGCAAATCTGTCCATGCAACAGTCTGGATTCAATTCTGTAACCTTCTGCTTGGCAGGTACAACCAATGGTCCACAAAATCTACTGTTATTCTCTATTCAATTGTGACCTTGAGTTATATTTAGGGTAGACTTTTGTGAATTCCAAATATTTCACATGTAATCCAAGCAGCTATTTTTGCTATGTTCTGTAACAGTTTTCAAACCACATATTCACACTGATGGTTATGGGCGACATGTTACAGAGTGCCAGTTGTCTGGAGGAAGGCTATTATGTAGTTTATTTCATAATCTCACACGGTTATAGGGAAAGTAGTGTCCCTGATGTCTGTTCCCCACTACACAACAATGCATATTAGAGTACCGAGAATCCCCCCATGCAAACGGGACACAAAATAAAATAAATGGGACATCTCAGCTATCATGTGCATTAAAGTACATATTAACCAAAAATTAACCAAAGCACTGTGTACTGAGTCACCTTTTTACTGCTGGCATAATCTCCGACACATTCCAAGCACCTGTCGTAATCCTGGTAGCAGACCACAGGTTCAGGAAGACTCTCCAGGAACAGCAGCAAGGCTTCAACAACAGAATGGTTACTACCAGCTAGCCAAAACATTAAGGAACATGGAATACAGACACATTTAGATGAGCACATTTGTAGGATGTGGCACTAGATGCAACGTTATTATTTTCACCCATATTTAAGATCATTAGAATGGAACACATAACACCTAAGCGGTAATATATCAAGGCCTATGGTATGTGCCCTATTGGCATTTTATTGTTTATGGTCATTTTTTGGGTCACAGAGAGCCGTTTACCTTACTTATGCCACACACTAGCCAGACAAAGGTATCTATAGTAATTTGTCTGCTTGTTAAGGTAAAATAATAGACCAGGGAGGAGCAGTAGATATCGCCTACCTACAGTTCAGTGAGACATCTGACATTGTCCCTCACAGAAGACACTAAATAAATTGCAGTGTTCAGGATTGGTACTGAAAAGGTTAACTACACCTTTCTGCAGATGATAAGAAGGTCTACAAAAATGGTAGGCGTTCTGGGTGGAATAAGCCAAATGACTAATGATTTAAGTAAATTAGAATGTAGGAGAGGGAGCTGCAGTTTAAGGATGATAAATGGAAAATTATGCACTTGGGATGTAAAAATCCAAAAAGCAAAATACAGTATTAGGGAGACTGTGCCGCCACCAACAGAAGAGAGGAACTTAGATGTAATTATTTCTGAGGAAATAAAGGTAAGTAGACAGAGCCCACCCCTACATCATGCTGTGCCCCAACGTGTGCCCCCTCAATTGAAACGCTGTTTTTTTTGCAGCAGCATTGAGGAAGTACTGACGGGGAGGACAGAGAGGTCATATGAAGTCATATTCCGGCGCTCAGCAGTGAGGCAGCGCACACCGCTGCAGAGCAGCGAGACAGAGGCCTCAAGCTCCCACCACAGGATGTCTTCACGGTAAGTGAACTACAAAGGGGGTTAGATAGTGAGAAGTGGAGAGAGGGGGGTAGACAGTGAAAAGGAGGGAGAGGGTAGATGGTGAAAAAAGGGAGGAGAGGGTAGATGGTGAGAAAGGAGGGTAATAAGAATATTGAAATAGTCAGAATGAGTGAGAGAATTAATTCATTTGTAAGAATGCATTAATGTGTGAATAATTTGTGTGAATGAAAGTGTGCTATATCAGCTATGCTATGTTTCCATCCATTATTTATGTATACCTGCAAATACAGGATTTGTATGTCTAATTCAGTTGATACCTGCGATGCTGTTTCCATGTGTTGTTTATTTAATCTATACCCTCAGTGCTGAGTTTAAATGTGATTTTCAGTTGCAATGCTGGGTTTGTGTTCTGTTGATCTACCTGCAATGCTATGTTTCTGTACATTATTTATGTATACGCAAATAGATTCGGTGGATCTATACATGCATGTGCTGTTTCCATGTGTTCTTTATTTGATCTATACCTGAACTACAGGGAGTAAGTAAAACAGATGTGTGGTTTAGTGAATGAGGGACAAAGGGACTCTGGGAAAGATTACGGGGGAGAGGACCTCTCAATGTCACAGTAGGGTCAGAAGGAAGAAAAACTCTCACAGTCTCCCCTAATCTGCAGTCAGTGTTTGATTTTTTTTTTCTTTTTGGTGTGGTAGCAGAGGGAGTGATTGCATGCTAGGGAGCGTGGCCCAAGGAAATGCTTTCCTGGGGTCTAATTTTTTTTCAATATAAAATATATTGGCTACAGGGTCTGATATTTATATATACTGGCAGCAGGGGCTAATATTAAAGAATGAAAAATAACTGCCAGTTCAGCTGTTAATTTGAAATTATACTTCAAAGAGATAACTACATATTATGTAGTTAAAAATGCATGTCTAATGTGTGTGTGTGTGTATATATATATATATATATATATATATATATATATATATATATATATATATATAGTGTTTTAGAATCCCCCCCCACTTTGGTCCCTGTCCCCCTGTCCCTGTCCCCCCCATAAGTATGAAATCTGGAGACGCCACGTTAAATAGGCAATGCAACAAAGCCTCTGAAAAAGCAAATGGTTGTATAGCTAGAGACATTGGTAGCGCAGTCGATTAAGGTTTGAGTCTTTAAAGAATGAAAAGAATTGACTAGATGGGCCAAATGGTTCTTATCTGCCATCAAATTCTATGTTTCTTACAGGTACTTCAAAACAACAAAAAACAGAAGCAACCAGTCATCTACATTAAGATCCACTCAATCCTCTTAATTTCAGTTGTCTTTCTGACAATTTTTAGGGAAGGTCGCTTTAGCCTGGGAATGCGATCATACTGCTGTAGTGTGCCCTAAAGCTATATCTTTATTATGATCATATGACATGGAGCATGGGATACAGCAAACATTTTCTGAAAGACAAAAACATACGATTGTCTTATTTTGCACCAATCTATGATAAACGTGAAGGAGAGTTGCAAAACCGGTCAGCAGCATCAAAAACGTAATTAATTGACAAAGGACCCTTAGAGGTCTAAAAACGTAGATTCTATATGTGCTAATAAAATCCTTTGTGGTTTGGCATTTTAAACTCCCTATTCATTTGGAGCAGTGATCAATGCGTGGAGCAGACAGCCTACTATGATAGCAAAAGTAAAAAAAATGTGTGCCAACAGGTATAGTTAGTTCAGCTGGCTGGAACACTTGAAGAACTGCATGATCCCTGCTGTCATGTAGGGGGATCAGACATTATGGCACAATCAGCTTTCAAAAGAAAGCCTTCTCTGTCCTTGAAAAATAAAAAAGAGGAATCATAGCTAAACAAACATGTTGTAGAAACCCAAAAAGCTCCAGATTTAGTACCCTCCAGGTTTAGTACCCTCAGTAAAGAAGGGGTTAAACTGCATCCAGAAAAACAAAACTTTCAACACTAGAGGGCAATGTCACACTGTAACAGCACACAGGTAGTGGTTGATATAGTGCTGGAATATAAACACCAAAAATGTGAGCCATCTGCTTATTCTATATAACTTTTAATTTAACAGAGGTGTACAAATTTATATTGTCCTATTGGGTGATTGAAGAGATATCTAATGCTTCGGATGTAATCAAGTTAACTGCTGCAGAGATATGTACCGATACCTGCTGAGCGTCCTGAATACAACAGAACAATCCTTATTTCCGACGTGTCTATCTGTCATGGGTAAGAATTAATTGTGTGTTCATCATGAATAGTTCTCTGGACATCCCTGAATATCATTTTGGGTTTGTATATTATTAGCTAACAGAAGCTGAGGCATTTAAAAAAAAAAAAGAATAGTAACTGGAAGGATACAAAGGTATTCTGGAAATCCTGTATCCAGACAGTCTCTGATGGCTTCAAATTCAGATCTTAGCCCTGGCTGCTGGAACAAATCTTCCTACAAAAATAAGGAACATGGAATAATGTTTAATACAAACTGCAGTTACCTCATATCTGCCCACTCTCCTTTTGAACCATTTTGTTTTTATGTGCCACTTTGGGTAAACTTGCTGCAACTCTCCATACTAGAATCTGTCGCAGTGCCTCCTTTACAGCAGATCCTACATAGCCTATACTGTATATATATATTGCTTAATTTAATCTGTGAACGCCATGGCATGGGTTAATTTAATGTACTGTATTGCAAAATATAGGTTTTGGGAAAAGGTGACAGATCTGCTTTTCACGTGTCACACATTACATTTAAATACAAATAATCAACAGCACTTTCAACGTTAGAGAAAATCTAGAAGTTAAAGCTTTGCATCTCCGAGGACACATCCTTCTATCCAATTACAATACAACTTCTATTCAGCTCGACATTTCAGGCCACAAGACATAAGTGTTTCTGACCTCTTGGGAAGCATTACGATACAAATGGTCAACCAGCATCCAGAGTTCTTTCGGGACATCAAGAGGCTTCTCTTCACCAACAAAGTCTTCCTTCGTTTGTAGTGGCATGAGCGCCTTAGAATAAAGAAACATTTGAAGAGTCAACGCAACATAATATATTTCTTATTTCCAAATTATTCTGCAGACAGTTCCCAGTTCACAGGGCACCCTCTGAATCTAATTTTGCTATTAAGACAAAATGATGTGCTCTATGCCAGCTATTATCTGGTGCCCAATATTTGATTAGGTCAGCATTTATATCATAGAATAATAATATTTAACCTATCGCCCCCTATGAAAAATCTGAAATGCTACCAGCTGCCTGATCTTGTCAACGGGCATGTCTCGGATGGGCTCTCTCATGTGGCACAACATCTGGATGGGCGATCCAAAGCAGCTGTGGAGGTAATTCCCCGTCACGGACAGAAAAAAATCCTTCCCTCTCTCCAAATGGAGAACTAGAATATCTTCAAGGATCTCCTCAGCAGAGTTGAGTGGAGCGGCTGACTGGTTGTTGACAAACATTTCCAGTTCTATCTCTGCTTTGGCTCCTATAGTAAAAAGAGAACAACAATAGCTCAAATTGGGGAAGTACGTAAAGGATGTAACTATGCTTTATGTCACGGTAACGGTACTTCTCTCTACATCGGCGAGCATTATACAATAGATGACGTGACTTTTGTGGAAACGGCCTAATCAGCTAGATCGTCTAGACTGTGTGTAACAGGACCATTTGCCAAGTCTGACAGCCTACTACCCTAAACTGATAAATTCCTGTATGTTGCCCTGTTACTTAAGGCACATATACAGTATGCCTGCCTCGTTTTATCATGAAGAATAAATTACAATGTTATATCCTCCCTATAATACTGATCCTGGCAATCATGCACATAAGTACTCTATAACTCCAACTATTATCATTGCTAGTTAACTCTGGTCAAAGAAAGCACGGACTCATTAACATGCCCCCGTCATTGGTCCACGCTGGTTAAGGAATAAACAGAGAGGTAATATTGGCCCAGCTCTGGGATACAGGGAATAGTAGGAAAGGCCAAGTTATTGACACAAGGTCATTTCAGTTCCTCAGGGACTAGCACAAAGGAAATTAGCACTACCTGGTGTGAGAAATCCTTTGCTTGGATTGGCCCTGAGCCATTGTTTGCTGTAAGACAATTCATCCAGCTTAGTGATGAACTCAAACTGACACGCCACCTGCCCGTCATTATGAATGGTGAATGTCTGGACTTGCAGTTGCATATACTTAACATCCTTGAAGTGAAACTACAGAAAAAACAAACACACAGGACTGAAGATCAGAGTCTTTCATTTGTCATAAACACAACTTTAAAGCAATCATATTGTTAATTCATATAAGTTGGAACGTAGTACGTTACGACACGCACTCATATGTATCCATACACTTGTACAGATTTACAAGGTAATTCTAGCATTAGTTATAACTGGACACACACAGCGCAGTCTATGAGATGAAAGTGAAGTGTGGTGTGAATTGTGAACGATAATTACACAAGAACAAAGAGAAGGTGCTAAGTAATTGGATGAGCTTGTACATGATTTCCGAAGGTTCTGAAACGTTGGAGGATGGGATAGGTAGACTACAGCATGTTACCTCTGTCTGAGACAGGCTTGCTGAAGGAATGCTGTCGTTCTCCATTTTATCCAACGAACGAACAATTTCTTCAAAAGTTTTCTTGTACAGCTTTCCATTAACTACTTTCACCTGCAAAAACGAGAGTGTGCTCTGTTGACTTCCTCTTAACTTCCCACAGAAACATGTCAAACTTCTCCAAAAATTTAAGTATTGGTTTTGAGGGGAACCTGGTTGAAACGTACCTTTATATATATATGCTATATTATGTCTTCAAGTTCTTTTTTTTTTATTAGATTTATGATATGCAGGTACATTTTAAGATAATTCTTTATCACTGAGGTTTACCCGCCTGTAACTTGTTTATTTATTTATTAAATTAAGATATTTGAGTTACTAGGTAGGAGCTACCTCTATTAAACTTAAACATTTGCTTCCCTGTGCTTTTTTTTTTCTGTAAATGTCACAACAATTTAATCTGACCGGAGCCGACTTCTTTCTTTCTTTCTGGTTTTCTTAAAATTAGGGTGAACCTAGGGTGGAGGGAATGGAGGAGCCGCAGAACGAATGCGTGCGTGTATGTAAGTGTACAGTGTTCGAGTGAGAAAAGGAGGAGTATAGTAAGGTGTGTGGGGGGGCACAATAGGTGGGATTATGGCAGGGGTGTCCAACCTGAGGCCCTCCAGCTGCTGCAGGACTACATATCCCATAATGCTCTTTCAGCTAAGGGTCTGGCTGAGGAGTATGGGAGATGTAGCCCTGCAGCAGCTGGAGGGCGGCAGGTTGGACACCCCTGGATTATAGGATGGGCATGGGGACCTGTACTGGGCCCCAAGATTTCTAATAGCGGTCCTGGATGCACCAATGGGGAAGAACAGGGTTACCTAATAAGCACCGCCCCCCCCGCCCCCCCGGAAGTCAGAGATTACATGGAACAAACTCAAATTTTATCAAATGATTCCTGTCTGCTACATATGTTGATCAGCAACGTGAAATATACAGAAACTGTCTTTTTTCAGCACTTTTTCTGTCTTTGTTCAACGATGAAACTTCCTGGTTTTGCACACAGGTTGGTTGGCCTTTGATATGTACAGTTAAATCAGTGAGATTTGTTCAGTTTCCTAACCCATTGTTTTTTGTATTATACAGGGCTGTATATATTTCTTGGTGGTGAACCAAGTGTTTACCCTTCAAAATGAATAGTGAAACGAAAGCGTTAAAACCCCTTTAAGACTAGACAGGATTAAAAAATTTTTAGCCATTTATAATGAATTGTGATAAGCCTGCCAATTTCCAACACAAGAGCTGATCTAAAAAAACTGCGGTCCTATTGCCAGTCACGGAAGCAGACCGTAGGGCTAACCTTACCCCAATGTCAAAGACAGAGCTGACCGGTTTGTGGTCGCTTGTTTTGAGACTCATGTGGCTTCGGTAATCCAGCTGAGATACATTTTTGCCTTTCCACAGTACGCGATCACACCAAGCTGGAGCACGGCACTTCTCACTATAGTCCGAGGCAAGGAGGGAAGATATCTTAGCTGACAAATACCAAGTATTACAACTGGATTTTGAAGAGATGTACATTCAATGTGGTTTTTTTTCCCAGGAAGCAGTGAGTTGGCAAGCACATTTCACCAATTTAAAGTTGATTGACTTTCCCAATGTCGGTTTACAGTTATAAACCGCACATAAACCCAAATTTACTTATTAAAATAAGATGACTAAGATATCTTATTTTAATTAGTAAATTTGGGTTTATGTTAACCGACATTGGGAAAATAAAAATTCTTGTGCACAAGTTGATCTCAATTCATCCCCAAGAAAGTGTTACTACAGTCTGGCTTTAAATGTACATTTTTATCCTAGAGGCTTTATTGTGACGCTACACCCATTTCTGCATTTTCAGAGTATAAATGATAAATACTGCATAATGACTGAACGGTTGCTGATGCCAAAGGAAATCAATGAGTTGAGAGTTAATTAGTTATTTTTCATTGAGTATGTTATGGTCGTTATTTATAATCTACCTGTAGAAGGCGGTGTAGATGATTCTTGTTCCATGCAATTAGATATAATCTATTCAGGTTCTTATGTGACAATTGACGTGCCAGGCACATCACAGAAAAGAATCCCATTAAATATCCAGAGCGATCACATGGCTCAGTATGGCGTCACAAAAGGGGCGTGCCTTAAACGGGCATGGTTTAACGGGCGGCAGATTTAAAAGCTAGCATTGAGCCTTTGCTGATTGCTGTTGTTTTCATTCCCTTAGAGCTGCTGTGCTGTACTGTGCTACCTAGTGCTACGTGCTATTGTCCTTTCTTTTGCTGACTCCGGATTGTCTGACCTTCCTGCTGCTTCTCTGGTATCCTGACCCTCGACTTTGCTGTTTGCTGGTATCCTGATTTTGGCTCCTCTACTCACTGACCCGTCTTCCGTAACCCTGACCTCGGCCTCCTTTCTGATCACTCTCTGTCCTGCATCCAGGACTCCTCGCCAGTAACTATCCTAGCAGTCCTGGTGCATCTGAACTACCCCTGCAGTCTGATCACAGGTACTGCAATCAGAAATGCAGGGCAATGGAGCCTTGCTTACCGATCGCTCTACAATCAGTAAAATATAAAAAGTATCATCTTTTATTTATATAGCGCCAACAATTTACGCAGCGCTTAATACAATACATATATTTAAGGGGTATGACAAGATGGGAACTGACAGACTAAGACAAACCGATACATTAGGTAGAGAAATCTAAAAATAAAAAAATTAGATAGATGCCCGAACACTTTGCACCCTGGTGCTAGAAATATATACAAAAAAAAATAAAAATACAAATTACAAAAAAGTTACGTAGAATGTAAGGAGGCTACTTGTTCTTATTGTCCTATAACAAAAACACTTTATATGATATGATCAAAATAATGGTATATAAAGAAAGCCCTTTTTGTCCTGACAAAAACAATATACACGAAATGAGAATGCAGAAAATTACAGCTAAACACATACACCACAGAAATGTTAAAACAATCCAGTCACGAAGGGTACAAAAACATCTAGTCACCAAGGGGTTAAACTGAACTAGTGGAATTGACTCACCTTGTGTCCCACTCATCAGAACCAGGATCATACTTGTACGTGGGCTGAAATTTTATTTCTCCCTCTGTAAAACCTTCAAATACTGTCCTTTCATCAATCTGTTGCTTAAGCTGTAAACATATGAATAAAAAATAAAAATCTGTCAGATACAATGGTTTGCTCTAGAGTTATTGCCTACAAAGTTCTCAAACCACTCCAGTGTTTAAACACTTTGCACCAAAATAGCAATAATAAAGAACACCCAGGTGATTTAAATACAGTATACCTAAATATTTGTCTATTAGTTTTGCGTACGAAGGACATTTTACAAAGTGAACACAAATAAGGCCTTAGAGCCACAAGAAGGAACAACATTGTCGTTACCTGATCAAACTTGTAGAGTGTTTGATAATCTTTGTCTTCAATCAGTTTCTTTACTTTCTCCATGTCTACTTCTTTTAATCTGTAGTTTAGGTCTCCAAGCCACAAAACCACACTACAAAAATTGTATAACATAATGTTAGGATAAGTAGGGAGTGGCAGAGTGAAATACAAGAAACAAGGTCAAGGCGATACCTTTACTGGGTAACGGAGCAGAAGAAGATGCAAGATATCTCTGTTGTTTTGAAAGCACTTACTCAGCTAGCCAATAAAGGTGTTACCATGACTCTACTCAAAGTTAAATTAGAAGAGCAACATTTAAATACTTAATAATTGTATTTCTCTCTATATAAACATCAAAGGCACTGTGACTTTTGTTTCCAAATAATCGTGATTTGTTTGCTTTATTGTATCTTTGAGTGTGACAATCAACTTCCGAGGTAAATGGCAAGCCTAAATACAATTATATAAAGCCATACTGTATGAATTGAACTTCACTCTGAAGTTCTTGAAGAGTTTGAAAAGAAACAAATCTCCAACTCATACGCCGAAATAAGCAAACAATGGTTGCTGAACAAAGAATAGATCCCGGGCTTCCAAAACAGATGTTCTTGAAAAGATGACGAGCGGGGTTACCTCCCTCCCTGCTTGCAGTGATTCCGCTGTGGGTAATTCACAATGACACTGTGTCTCCACTTTAGACCTGAACTAGTTATATCATATATTTTTAGATAAATGCAGGTGGGTACAGATGTAAACAGTCCACACGATGAGACATGCACACCATATTTTTGTATGAAGCACTTTGTCTAAGGCAGCCATACTGAGTTTTAGAAGGACATCCAATGCAAACACACTGCTCCAATCTAAGGCTGGAGCACAGCATGTGTATATTGAAAACAACAAAACAATAGCATAACAATGCTTATAGTCCTTCTTAAAAAGGGTCTGTGCTGTGAAAACATTAATTATGCTTTAACTGCAACTTCAGCAAACTGGACTGATATACACCTGTGCAGACACCCACTCGCAGTTCTATTATATGTTGCTGGACTGGAGGTATACAAGCATAGGTGCGTTTGATGGTAAGTTGAAGATGCCCCACTCATAGTGTGCTTTATGATCACTTTAAGGAATACTGACATTATTTATTATCTAAAAACCATCACTACATTGTGTTATGGGCATGCCGAGTTAAGTATACTTTTCACTTTGCAAACCGGAGCGTGCAAACTCACTCGTGCTTGTGAATGGTCAGTGGTGGAAGCGTGGGGTCCTCCTGGGAGAAATGCATTCGTGAGCAGATTTCTCTGAAATCCTGGTTTCTTCTTTCATATTCTTCTACATGAGCGGCCAAATGAGCATTGACAACACACAAGTGCGTATTGTGAAATCGGAACCGGATTGCGACACCCCCTTTGTTACCCTGCAAAAATAATTTAGGATGACAGACAACTGTGTGCAGCGCTGCATAAACTGGAGTCAGTTTACTAAATGGCAGATCAACAGCAGATGTGGACGACTGTCTTACCTATTCAGACATTTGTGTAACTATGCAAAGGCTTAGTGCAGTGCCACTTTGTTAAAACGGTGTGCAACACTAAATAGCTAACATGTGACATGTTAATTTTCAAGAGAAAGTAGTCCCAGGGAACGTTTCTGGATATTACACTTACCATTCTTCCCATTATTCCAGTGCCCACTGTTTCAGCTTCAACTTCTGAGACGTATATAGCTAGCTCCTTCTTCACATACAATAGCAGCATTATTCCAACTAGTCTGACCAGCTTGATCTAACATAAAATAATGCAGAGCACCATGAGTCATTTGTCCATATGGTTACATAAACACAGAGATGAAGGTGGCACTTTCTAAAGCCAACAATCACCTGCACAATGTTTTCTCCCAATAATTTATTTTTCTGAAATTCCAACGCCATCTGCTACATATATGGCTGCCAATATAAACTGTGAGGCCTTTTCCAGCAAGTGCTCACAAGGAGACAACACAGGATTAAACAAATATAAGATCAAACAGGCCTTAAAGCGATAAAATAAAATAAAGTGATCAACTGCCCCTGGCCATTTCATTGCGCGTTAACACTATCATTCATCTTAACACCAGAGTTAAGTATATCCAAAGCTACATTTCCCTACAACAAAAAAGTTTTAGAAGGCAGGGGGGAATATGTTTGTATTTACCTTATCCTTAAATACATCTCATTATGTTCTTTGTATATTTCAAACAGGCATGTTCAAAATGTTACATTACACAACCCTCTCATCATCAAAGGGTTAACCCACTGTTTTAGTCTACCTGACACTTAAGTGTTATTTCTCTCAAGCTGACTTCTTCCACCACAGATGGAGGATAGAGACTGCAGAGTAAGCAAGCCAGTGGCATAGAAGCTCCTAGGCACAACGAAGCTGCTAACTAAATCTGCAGACACCTTCAAGGTTCAAGGCCACGACCCATGAGATGCTTACTGTAAATACGCAGCTCTAAATGGAAGCCAATGTAAAACAGAACGCACAACATCTAGAAAAGGAATCAGCTCCCCTCGCTGAGGTTACTGGCAGGACACAAGAGTCCATAATCTTTTCATCATTAAAATAATCCTGTGCTTAAAGGTGGATTTGGACTTCCAAGTACAGGGAATGTGCATAAACTCTTGATGTACACGGGCAAAGCTGTAGTTTCTGATTTAAAAAAGATGCCTTTCTTTCACCGAACGTTAAGTTCAAAGTGAAAGTTTCCAATTCATGACCACAGACAAGAGCAAGAATCAACATTACAAGACAGAGGATAAAATCATAAGAACAAGCTAAAGGCTAAAGTAAGAAGCTAAACATCATATCATATAATATTTAATGTACCAACTGTCTGAGTTCCATAATAAGTTATTTTGCTACAGGACCAGCATTTGAATACTACAGTATACCTGTGCAAATAATCATTGGCGCAATGCTGCATGTTTGTGACAATTGCACAATAAGCAAATGTTAATGGGAGCTTTACGCAGCATCTAAGCATGGGTCCGCACATAAAACTTTTATAAATCACAGGTTTTCTCAAAGCTAAGATGCCTTTTTTTTTTTACCTTTGCATAGTTAGCTCTGGGGTCCAGTCCATCAGATACAGCTTTAAACCATTCCTCTTCCTTGGGGGTGTCGTTAAAAAAGAAAGCTTCCTTGCTCAGATCAAGCTCCTGAAACCTAGGCGAAAGAAGCAGGTGTATTTCAGCTACCGATAGTTATTCAAAGACAGCAAATACAATTTGACACTGGCATATATTCACTTTTATTTGACTCTCTCTTTTTATCAGCCTATACATTACATTTAGAAGTTATTATTGTTCTCAAAAATATATAGTTCTATATTAAATTAAGAATTCTCTTCCAACCCAGTGAATCACCTGTAAACACATTTATTCATTCTTTATCTGAAAAACTAAACTGGATCTGATATCCTGATATTTGTAGTGAAATATTAAGGTGAATTGTCTTGCGTTGTTTACGTACCCAATACAGTACACATCAGGAGGCTCCGAGTCTTTACCGAGCCACAGCTGTAGACTCTCCTTGGGAGACTGTCCGTTGACGTTGTATGTTCCAACAAAAAACCTGCAAATGATATTCGTGTTTGCTGTTGTGTGCCCAATTTTCCATTTATTACTCTGATTACCAAAAGCAGGGAAATAAAAATATTAAGGCTGCTGCATAAGAGCTGCTGCCTTCCGTATAGCGAGCAATAAATGAAAAGTTCTGATTAGTGAATGAGACGTTTCTCATGATCGCCTTGCACAGTTACCTGTAGTTCTGGATTGAGGTGTAGCTCTGTTCCTTTTTGAGGAGCTCGGATTTAATCAAATTGTCCCGCAGCCCGAATTTGGGAAAGGGCAGCATTTCCGCTTTGTTCGCCGCGATCATGTCTGCTGAGCGCACCATGTCTGTGATATCGGATTTAGCTTTATTGTGTCTGCAAAAGAAAGGCAGTCGCACCAGGTGAATTCGCAAAGTATCCCGCACAACATCTGTTTATGCTCGCAGATAGTGCTGGACAAACCGATTTGGAATTGTTTGAGCCAGAAAGAACATTTTGGGAGCTGCTTGGAATTTCTTTTTTTAGGAGCACGGAAGGGCTGTATGCATAGAGATCTCTATATGAAAGCACAACATATTAGTCACCGGCAGTAGAATTCTAGGGACCTTACTTACAAGAATCTTCGGACCCAGCTCTAGTGACCAGTTACAGGATTTTAGATCCTATTTGCATTTTAACGCGTTTCAGGCACGGCACGGCCAGATTAATGTTAATTAATGTTTGTGTACTAAGCAACGAGCCCAGCATGTTGCATAAGTCATTAACATACCTGATGCTGGTCTGCGGAGAACGCGAGGGTTCATGCCTCTGCCCACTTTTCAGCCACTGTCCATTCTGATAGAGGCATTCCGTGCCTTGACCTGCATCCGGATGAGAAAAGGGATATTTGTCTTCTTACGATAAAACATTACCAATGCTAGACAGCAGTCATCCGACAAAGGAATATTTTCCATTAATCCTACTGTTGGCAATATTAATGTAATAGTAGAGTACCTATCATCAGATACAATCCCAAGTATCTGTAGAACAGTTTTGTTTAAACAGCTTTCTGATTGTGAATAAATCCAGCTCATATAAAACCTATAAACTGACCCCAATATTTAGGTTAACCTGAGATATATTATGGGAAACAGTTATTAGGTGTTTTGCATCTAAAATGATATCATATAGCTCAGTGTTCGTCTCTTTTTTTTTTTTTTTCATAAATGAAATAAATCACCTTTTTAATCACATGCCAACAATAACAATTTTCAGAGGGTTCCCTAACTTGATACGGTAACACTTAAATAATAAGAGACTCCAGCTATCATACGTACTTAAATGCATATGATAGTCAGGTTACATTTTTGAGGTTTTCTTCTTTGCATTTGAGACCCACAGTGCGACTGTGCAGAAAGCGTTCCCATTTATTTCAATCCAATCAGCAGTCAATATAAAACCCATAGAGTTGGATTAATGCCGTGTAATGATCAAGAGATGGAAGGAATCTGTTTTATAAAAGTACCTAAAGAAATTACCCCTTAACACCACTAAGGAGCAGTACCAATGAGAAAGGTTTAAAACAATGTGCTAATCCCCAAGGCTTTAACCCCTTAATGACAAAGCCCGTATGTGTACGGGCTCAAAATCCATTGTTTTCAATGGGTTTAGGGACCGCCCATTGTCCTTAAGGGGTTAAGAGATTTTGTTTGCAAGCAGTTTCACTTTTACAAACACATACATGGAAAAAGACACTTCAGGCATGGATGGCAAACAACGGATTCAAAGTTAACGTGGGAGAACCTGATACCTCTATGGAAAAATCTACAATGCAACGAAAACAATAGGAATACAGGTTGCCACGGTTTTCTGCCCCATAGTAAAAATAAATCACACTACAGTGGACCTTAAGGCTTGTGTTCCTGGGTGACGTTACACATGTAACATGTCGTCACGCGAAAGCAGACCTGCTTTGGCCTTTATTTACTTTAGGAGTAAACCTAGGTTAAAACCACCAGGCCATAAAAATGGTCAATCTAATATCTAAGTGGAAGCAACCAAAACAGTACAAGAAGGAAGAGGGCTCCTGTGGCATTATTTCAGTAAAAACTACTTTCAAAAATAATAAAATTGTTTGCAATGAATGGTATCAATAAAGACTAAAGGAAAGGAAAGAGAGGGGAAAGGTGATCAAAACATTAATAAAGTCAATTTTACCAATGCTAAGGAAGGAAGTTTACCTCAGATGAGAAATATCAGAACAAGAAGCCGTAGCCTCCCATCAGAAGTGGAATTTAAAATGCATGGGATAGAAATAAACCTATACAGATTTAAGACTAGACCAAGGACCGATTAAGGTCTGACTCTCTTCACCAGGAAAAATGGGCACTAGATGGTTCTTATCTGCCTACAGATTCCATGTTTCTATGTATAAATGTGCTTATAAATCCTGGCAAATGGATTAGATGCAGTAGTAGGAGCAGCAGTAGTAGGAGCAGCAGTAGTAGGAGCAGCAGCAGTAGTAGGAGCAGCAGCAGTAGGAGCAGCAGTAGTAGTAGGAGCAGCAGTAGTAGTAGGAGCAGCAGTAGTAGTAGGAGCAGCAGTAGTAGGAGCAGCAGTAGGAGGAGCAGCAGTAGCAGTAGGAGCAGCAGCAGGAGCTATTAAATTCCGTGGTCAAATGGCTGACATGCAAAAGTAAACCAGCATTTAGAATCATTAAAAGTAGATCTGTCACATGTTTAAACCCTACATTTTACAGTTCTATACTCTTAATTAACCTCTCTCTAATCAACATATATGCATTAGAATAAGCCAATTTAGATATGCTGAGAGTTGCGACTGTGACATTTTCCTTTTACATTTATTAAATTAAAAGCTACTATAGCATTTATGTTTTTACAACTACTATAATTGTTTTCGGAGCAAAGCTATGGTTAGGCAGGTGATAATTTGCATAACAAATGACTCTTCTATTTGTTAGAAATAAAATAATAGAGGAAGGAGAGTTGCTGGATCTAAGTACCCTTCAGGCTACATTCACAATGGGTTAAACCTTATTTTGCTATACTTCTGTAGGGCTTCTGTGCGAAGCGGTAAGAACTAAAACGGTCGATATTAAGACCGGCAATGGAATTTGCACCAGGACCAATGGCAATAATCTTAACAGGCTATTATTATTATCTTTTCTTTATCTATTCAAAGAGCTTTGCAAAACTGACAGAATAAGATGAGCCATTAGATTAGGTAGCGAGAGCAAAGTTTTGTTTACTTTTTGTGAAATCAATAAAACATCTAAATGAAAAATAAAAGTAAAACACACATGGATGTAACCTGGGTGCTGGGCAAATCCTTTGGATGTAACTTGGGTGCTGGGGGCATAACAAATGAATTTGTTGATCTCTAATGAATCAATGTTCATATTCTTGTGCCAAGCCTTTATATCTTCTACTGCATTCGTGGCGTAGCTGGTCTTTTTATATAGTTAAAACGACTCTTCATAATGTATAATTGGGAATATGTTTGGTGTAAAAACTTGGAGGGTTTGCACCAATGGCCCAGCACATATAATTAAAAACTGATATTAATATGCTGATGGAATATTGGGGTAATGCTGTACCACCACCAGCGTCTAGCTCAGTATATAGTGATGGGAGTCACGGTGTATTACCATGAACGTCTGGCACAGTATAATGTGATGTACCACCATCTGTGCCTGTTTTGCTTTAAAATAAGAGATACACTGTACCACCCTCATAGTCTGGATCACTATATGATGATAGGAGTTATACTGATGTGGTGATGGGAATTGTGGTATAACACTGTCAGGCTTAGTATATATTGATGAAAGTTATACTGTCCCACCGTCAGCCTCAGTATATATAGATGTGTCAAAATAAGAATAAATAAAATGGGTTTGGGGAAATTTGTTTTACAATTATTATATCTCATATAGGGGGGGCACAATTTTCTGTTCTTGCATAAAAAAGAAGCTAGCTACTGCTTTGCCACTGTCGCTCTGCGATTTCTTTAAAGTCACAGTGCCAGATGTCACAGACACATTTAGTGTAATGCTGTTTGGGGGGCAAGGATGTCACTGATGTCTGGGGACAAAGATAGCACTGTGGGAAGCGAGTGACATGCGAGTGACATGTTACATGACGATGCTGGAGGGCCCAATAGGATGGTGCGGCCACCATAGAAAATGGGTGTGGTAAAAGGAGTTATGTTTGTTAAGGGGAGGGGTTAGCAAAATCACCACACCCTCCCAGGGGCACCAAAAAAAGAAAAATGCACCCAGGTATCAGGGACACTAGGCTCGGGCCTGGCTAACAAGCCCATCTTGCAAGTTTTTCTGGGGGGCAAGACAAATACTGTGCCAGAGTCACTCTTTTATAGATAACCCCCTAGAAGCCTTCATAATAAGTTAGGGCTATTAATAAATTATATTTCAATGACTGAAACACGTATAAATAAATGTTATATTGTTGTTCTTGTAAGCGGCATCCATTCTGTCTTAATAACTTGCTTACATTTCCACACCTAGACTATTTGCTCCAGGCAAATGTAACAATGATGTTGATTGTGTCTGTTCATTATGATGTATCTAATATTACAGGTTCTCGTATTGCCAGGTAAACAAACAATGGACAGCCTTTCTTAGGCTTGCTTTGCAAAATGTGATGGCTTAACAAAAAGAGTCATTGGATTAGTTGAAACTTGTTCCTTCCAAAAACTGGTTAATATTTTCTGGTTATGGAAGTAAAAAGTTAGTTTACCCCTTCAGTGACAAAGCATAAATGATACATATACGATTTCATCCCAATAGAAGGGATCTCTGGAACCTTCCCCGTCAGCGACAGCCAACATCACTGTTCAAGTGCAATTCCTGTTCCAACATTCTTTTCCAGTGGGGTGAATGTTGACATCACCGGACACAAAGAGAAGAGTACAGATATCTATTGACCCCTTTGATGGTTGTTAATGGTTTATTGACCACTGATCAGTAATGATGGGTTACATAGCCCTGCTCCTGATCACTGTGTGATCAGGTGCAGTAAGAATCAGAGTAAGCAAAGGAAACAAAGTTTCTCCCTCTTCAAAAAGAACTAACATAAATGGGTGGGGGATTCATTTTATGGATCCCAGAGATGTCACCATGACAAGATTACTGGTTTTAAAATGTTTATAAAGCAAAATAGTAATAATAATAATAATAATAAAAGTAAAGAAATTGTGTGTAAGAAAAAAGCCCAACCATTTCATACTCTTCAAATACATAATAACAGCTTAGCTGCCCCTTAAAATAAATGTTTTAGAAATGATTTAGTGTAGCTCTCCCAAAACTAAATACTGTACATATTTTATATTTATATCTTGGGCTAGCAAAATAAAGCCCTATCCATCATTGAGAAAAAAAAAATATAAACATTTATTTTTTTTAATGAAATTAAACATTAAAAAAAAGACAAATCATGAATGAAAAAAAACCACGGTATATATAGGGTTAAAAAAAGTTCTGGTCACTAGGGTGTGAAAAGCATAAGCTCTAAATATAGAAGGGCCGGTATGGAGGGTGTAGTTAGTTAGACACGTCAATAAACATATCCCTAAGGTTTTCCAGTCTGGATGGAAAAAGAAACCCCGCCACACTGGCATTTTTACTCATATACTACACATAAACATTTTAATGTACAAACATAACTAATATGAGGCTAATACTTAAAACAAATGTTAAATAATAAAAAAACAATATCTGGCCCAGTATCTAGTTATAGTAATAGTTCTGTACTCAACAATATATCACTACTTTAGATACATCATCATTCCTTATAACACGCATCCAAGCAGAAGAGATGGACACAGAAAGGATCCAGTGATGGTGTAACTATAGCCTATTGCCCTCAACCTTCTAAAAAGCATGCATACAATAGAAGAGAAGGAAAGCTCCTGATACATTGTCACATTACCCCCCTGGCTAACAAGAGCCACATGGACCCGTATCGAAGGAGAGGTGTAACTGCAAGGAACACGAACAATAACACCAACACGAAAGCCGCTTTCAACTGAAGAAATAGCCACGCGTGTGCCTCTCTCCGTATATCCCTGCGACTAGCAGCGAAGGCAGCCACGCACTGCGAACACTTCGCAGACGCGCTTATACATTCATGCCTGCCAATGTGCAACGTCATATAAAGACAATGCACGATATTATTCGAACGCCCCCCCGTATAGACACCGACACAGAAAGCGGACGGTGCTATAACCCGACCGCGGCATCACCCTACCGGATCGCTGCGCGCCTCGGCCAGACATCGCAGGCTCTTCCTGACTTTACTGACAGCCGAGACCGGCCTGCCACTCCGCTACCACAGCAACGGGGTCATTGGCCAATCACAGCCTCATCCCACCGCACGCCCCGCCTACATCCACACTCAGCCTATCAGTCAGAGAGCAGCCTAGGTAAGAGGTTAGAAGCGCACACATAGTCTCGGAAGTGCAGGATGATGTTTCTGCGCTCTCAGCGCTGGGTTTAGACATTTCCGCCCCTAAAATACAATAAATCGGTTTGACACACCACGTGATAGTATTAAAGCGTATGTTATTTCCAGCGGTGAGAACCAGTTACACCAGTACATGCCATATTTACCTCACGACTGTCCCTGTTTACGAGCGACAGTCTTTCCTCCCCTGACGTCCCCCCTATCCAGCAGCTCAGAATGTTTGCTATAGCGAAAGCCATACTGTTGTGTTTCTAAACATAATGTGGGAAATACAATGCTTGCAGGTGATACATTAGTATTCTAAATTACACAAATCGCTCCCACTAGGTCACTAAGTTACTCAAAATGTAAATTTTGAATTTTAAAGCACCCTAACCACACAACCTGCAACCAAAGTGCCCCCCTTGAAAATGTTGGGAGGCATGGACTGTTCCATGAGAAAAGTGACACAACGTGACAGATATATGCTACATTTCATTAACACACCGTTGTCAGGCCGGCCCACTCGGAAAAGACCTCTTCCATGGTGGACTGTTTGCTACAGCTTTACAGCTGCAAAGAGTATACAACATATGTGTTAACATAAGGTACACAATCAATGCACAAGTCCCCATCGCATAACACAAACTGTAACTGTTAGAGTGCGAGCCTTTGAAGTGAAAAAAATCAAAATGGAGGGCACGCATTAAGAACATTCTGTGGTAAAAAAAAAATACACTTCAGATAAAATGGAAAGCAAAACATTGTATTAGGGCCTTTTATTTTTGCACCGCCGGGGGTAAATTCTTCACAAAATTAATTTGTTTATATCTACGGACCGAAAGGCGGTTCTGAAACCCTTGTCTGGAGGCCCACAGCGAGTGGCTCTCAAAATGTGGATGATTAAGTTTGGTGGAAGGAATTAAAATGTATTCTGAAATATAAAAGTTATATTAAAACAGTGATTTATTATAAATGACAGTATGAATAAGGTGTTTTTTAGGCCACCGCTTTCCTGAAGATGTCCACTGATATAAACGCACTTAAATTCTGCAGGGTTGTTGGGATTAGACAGGACTGAAATTGGGGTACGTCGACATATTGCTGCATTAGACATCACATGGCCATACAGTGTGACAGAATCCCCAATATTTATGCATCAGATAGGTGCTTTTAAATAAGCATTTGCTGTATGTACCGTATTGTCATGAATATAGGCCCCACCACTAAAGCTTGGTATTAATTTAAAGAAAATGTATTAAAAAAAAACATTACTAGCAAGCTCAAAAAGTGTTTTTAAATATTTAAATTATATTTTGACCTATTTTACAATTATTTAGCCCTGCAGGATATTTTTTTCCTTCTTGTTCCTAATTTTAAAGGCAGTTTGGAAAAAAAATGCTGCCCACGCTTACAGTGTTTATAGCCCCACCTTTATGTTACTTGTCACCTTCTCCATTTCTTTCAAGGTCGAGTACTCTAATCTTTCTGCACTGAGAAACAATGTTCATGTATTATTTGCTGTTAGGCAGCTGTGTTTACTGATTTCCTGTGTATTATTGGAAAATAAATAGGAATAATAGTTGTTTGCCTACGATGCCTTTGCAAGTATCTGTGTAACACATGGCATGTCCAGATCTGCCGTCATTGCCACCTAGCTGATTATTTTACCGACTCACAGTAATAAAACATTAGGTACTGGCCAATGACAGAATAACTGGTATTTTTCCAGAAACGGTGGTAAAACATGCTGGGTAAGACTGAAATACTGGCTTTCACTGAAGCAGGGGTTGGCAGAAAGGCTGTTCAAGTAGGACACCTATGAATTCTACATGCTACAGACCACTCTATGAACTCATTTCAAGTGTACAAATAGGGACACTTATTTTAGTTTGGTTTAGTTTGGTTGCCGGCGTGGCTATTGAGTTGGGATTCACCAAGGCTTTTTATTTATGGCATTTAAAAAATAATTTCTTTAAATGTCCCCAGTTTTTTCTTCTGTTTGTATGCAGACTATTATGGTTTTTACTGGCTTAGAGCACTATGATACACTCATACCCATCAAATATTCTGAGGTCTTAGAAGAGGGATCACAAGAAGAGTTATTTGGGTCACGAAGAGAACAGTGCCCATTCCACTGTACAGTTCTGTAGAATATGATGGTGCTATATAAATCAACTAATAACAATCTTTAACTGAATACTGTAAAGGGCTTCTAAGCCCTTCCTGTTCTAGTGTGTACTGCCTAAGCAGCCTACCTTTGCCACCTCTGCCCCTTAAAAAGCCTGCTTGTTCCACCTCTAAACAGCCCCCCCTGTGCCACAACTGCCCTTAAACACCCTGCCTGTGCCACCTTTGCCACTAAACACCCTGCCTGTGCCACCTCTGCCCCTTAAACAGCCTGCCTGTGCCATCTCTGCCTCCTAAACAGTCTGCCTGTGCCACCTCTGTCCTTTAAACAGCCTGCCTGTGCAATCTCTCCCCCATAACACATATACATTGATTCACTCATTTACTCACTCACTCATTCAGGAGACGGGGACACAGAAGCAGTTGATGGAATCTGAATGTACAAGTCTACTGGTAACATAAGGTACTGTAGTAGATACTGTAGTTTTTCTAAAACATGCCCCCGTGTTACATAAAACTCAACTTACACGTAAAGGTGCGAAACCAAGCAACTTACGTAGGTTAGGAACTTTCTGAATAAAGAGAGGGCCGAAAGCTTGTGTATACTACATGCCTATGCCCCGTATGGTAACATCAGTCATGCTTTCCAGGACACATTTACATTATGGACAGTGGCGTAACTACATGCAACTCCTTGTTCATGTCTCCTCATACCGATTCAAACTTGTTTAAAAAGGGCACTTCCTACCTGGACCGCACCGATCTAGGTCGGAAGGGCCCTTTCTAAACTATTTTAACCGGGAGACAGGAGCGTGTCGGGGTCACGTTACATCACGTGAACCTGCAGTAAAACCGAGGCTGCTTGCACAGTGTGTGAGCAGCTGGACAGCCAGCTGCAGGGGCAGTGAGAGGTAAGCGGGGTGGGGGTATGTATATGTGTTTGTATTTATGTATGTATGTGAGCATGGATGTGTAATTGTGTGTGAGCATGGATGTGTAGCTGTGTGTGAGCATGGATGTGTAGCTGTGTGTGAGCATGAATGTGTAATTTGTGTGTGTGAGCATGGATGTATACTTGTGTGTGTGAGAGCGTGGATGTGTAATTGTGTGTATGTGAGCATGGATGTGTAGGTGTTTGTGAGCATGGATGTGTAAGTGGGGTGAGATGGAGTGTGTATTAGTGAGTATGAATAAGTGTGTGTAATGTGTACATGTGTTTACATATGTTGTATGTTGAAAGAGGGGGCAAGGGGTAAAGAAGGCACAGACAAGTTTTTTGGTGGCAATGATGTCACAGACCAGCTGTTGAAGTTGCGGGCTCCAGGACAATTTTCATACCAGGGCCCCGTGGTTTCTAGTTATGCCCCTGGTTGAGGACCAGTACATGGAAAGTGTTGCCCTGCAGTATGAAGGCTGTGTAACTGAGTAATTAATTCCCTTTACTGAGTAATTACTTTACACATCATACATGCCACAGGGAAGAACCTTACCTGTGCTCATCCGCAATGAATAAAATGTATATGTGTCCTAAAATGGTGTGCAGATATCCAACAATACCCAACAAAACTATTGCTTTAAAAGGCTAATCTACAACAGTAATGGTAGCATTTACATTATGTGTAGCATGTAAAAGCATCTATAGGACTTTCCATGGACTTCACTTGCCCATAACATAGGCAAATATCTTTGCATGACTTACTTAGACAATGGTATTATTGTGCAAATAATGTGCAGGAAGTAATTTACACTACTTTGGGGAAGTCATATAACATATCTTGCATTTAAAACTTCATTAAGCTACTACACTTAGCTTTAAATCTTCATACGAAGGATATGTTGAAATAGGCCATGGCATTTTCAAACCTGCCCTACCTTTCAATATCAGTTATAGATCATATTAAGAAAAAGAACTCAATCAGAGGGTTGTTGCAGATGTTTACACATATAACATAAAACATACACATATTCAAATTCCCCAAACCATTTGTAAGACCAATTGTAACAATGTATGCTTTGATAAAAGGTGCAAACACTGTTTCTAAATGTGTGGCGGCTATTTTATAAAAGGGACATTTTTTCTTCAGAGATCACTAACTAACTGAGGCTAACTAAATTTGCTTCACTAATTTAACTGATTTGCTATTTGATTGAAATCACTGCCCACAGGGAAGCATATGTCAGTCAGTACTGATGTGCCTACGCATTGGTACCACACAGCCGCAAAGTTCTAATGTATAGCGGCCAATGGGTCCCAGATGTGCCAGCGCAGTTCTGACAACTAAGCTTATGTCCTAGCTGGAGGCGAACCCGGCAGATGTCCAGTCCTGACAGTTTAACATGCAGTACAGTTAATTTGCTACGTAAATGGAACAAGTTCACTGGTTATCTTACATTAGTTGGGCCTTTTACAATGTTTAATGTCAGCAGAGAGAACATTGATATTTGGGGTATTAGATCTATTAGAAACATACTGATATTTTGCATGATTAGTAGGTATGTGTGAAAGGTTAAACTCGATATATATATTTTTCAATATATTTCAATAATGTTTCAATTATACTATACTATAGCAGCTTGGGGAGTTAGAGCTATGATGCTGTCATATGGCGAGTTAGTTAGTTGGAAGAGGGACATTACATGATACAGTCCACACGTAAATAGCTTACATTGTTTTCCAAACATTTAGACTCTCCACCTAATGTATCGGTTTGTCTTGGTCTGTCAATTCTCGTCTTGTCATACCCCTTGAATTTATGTATTGTATTAAGCGCTGCGTAAACTGTTGGCGCTATATAAATAAAAGATAATAATAATAATAATATACAGTGTCCTGTTTTCAGAACAATCATTCTTAAGACTATGAACTAACCTCTTATCAATTATAAATTGTTATATGGATGTTTGCCTTCTTTGTGTAGGTATCTATCACACACACCTGACTCGACTCCACTGCCCTCCACTGCTAAAGTGCGGTTTTGGTCAGGATCCTCGACACTGCTCAAGGAGAGACTGTTGAGATCGGGGAGACTTCTCTGCCAATATTTTCTTAGCCACACAAACTGGGAGGATGGAAGCCCTGCAACGACAAAGGAGGGGAAAAAAATAAACAAACGTGGCATTTGTTATCAAAATCTACCACCCACTTCCGAAAGTCTGCCATGAATAAAGAGAAGCCATGCTAGAATCAGTTAACCCTTTCAGTGCCAGGAAGCGGGGGACACATTGCTAATCACAATAATCACTAAACTTTCAGGGATTTAATTCCGTTTGTATAGCTGCTTAAACTGAGTTCAGAATTAGAATTATACATTAGAGTTTATTTGATTTGTTTAGTTAATCATTGCATAAAATAAAAAAAACACAGTGGCATGTAGAAAGGTATGATCGCAAGTGCACTGTTAGGTAATATCACCTTATATGGTAAAGCATTGAATCTTACTTTTGTACATTAAAATATTTGTATATGAATCAGTATCACAAAGTTTGTGGATGTTTCACCAGCACCACCCAGAACGGTGTGTGTTCAAACTGCAGGAAAAAACCATACAGATTAGTGTAGGTGTACAATTAGAACGTGGACCTTGTCCTATTTATATGGTAAGCCAGATATGGAGGCTTTCACAGCTCGTATTCACAGTTGTGCAAACTAACAACCATAACAATTATCTACTCTATACAATGACAATGTATGCTGGGGGCTAGATGTAACACGCTCATTCTGCTTGTAATAGTACAGTCGGGCGATTAAAGATAAAGTGCGAGAAGTTGATTTGGATATAGAGCTGCTGACTTTCAACACTAAGTGTCAGACTGAAGTCTATTTGTTTAACACATGCAAAGACCACATAAACATTTCAATATCAACAAATACCTGGCACCGTAACCACATTCATTATACTTTACATGCATATTATACACATAGAACTACATACAAACATCAAAAAACCCATTAGATGTCGATATAATACAGTTTTATCTTTGATATCAACACCCGGCACAATTGGCAGATCTGGTGGCATCACCTGCTGATGAGCAGTGAACTTGCAGGAGTCCCAGTTACCAATTATCTTTTAGAATAAGTAAGCGATCTGGTTTTCTCACCTGGGAGGTTTTAATTCTACAATGGACTGATTGGTCTGTCTAGGTTAGCTCCCAGAAACAACCTGACCATGAGTCTCAGGGTGAACAGTGTTGAGACGACTTCTTCATATTCAATTTTTATTTAATTATACTGTATCTGAGAATCCCACCTGACACTGTTCTTACTCACGTCTCATTAGCTGAAATTCCTGCTTGAATACAGTAACTTAATTAAGAATATCTTCAGCTCCTGACAATTAATGACCTTCATAAAAATCATTAATGACACACGTAAGTACCATTTCATGACGACTCTTGAGTAGAGATCACATTAATTCCCCTATTAAAGAGAAGCTCTCACATCTAAAACCACATTATTATTTGACATAGAATATAACTGTGTATTATTATTTACATACTGTTCTTTTTTAATTAACTACTATTAATTTTTATCAGCTTTGAGATCCACCAAAGGCATAGCCAGGGAATTTCATGCAAATTGCCTTTCATTTCCCTTAATTTCAATTAAGACTGCATTAGTGTCCTACTGTCAGCCCAAGGGATTAACTGTAACGTGCTTGGTGGACTCTACCCAAGCAACATGAGCATCTATTTACAATTTCTTTTGTGAAGCTACAAGGTGTAACAAGGAAAATGCCATTTAAAATAACATTATATATATATATATATATATATATATATATATATATATATATATATATATATATATATCAAGGCTTGACAAGCACCAAGTCGCCATGGCGGCAAGAAATCATTTCCTGGCACCTAGGGTTTTTTATGGCATGGGGAGCACTGGCAGGGCCGCCATTACAGAAGCCACGCCCCCTGAGCGAGTCGAGTGCAGTGAGGCCCTCAGTGGGATCATGTAACACGCTACTGTAGAGAGGCAGCAGCGTGGTGTCTTACACAGAGGTAAAAAGGAGTAGTTTATGTGTGTGAAACTGTGCTGTAATGTTGTGTGGTGTGCATGTATGTATAGTGCTAAAGTCAGTGTGTTAGATTAAGTGTTAGAGTCAGTGTGTGTTAGACTTTTCCTTAATTCGTATGAATGTCCGCAAAAAGGGTAAGGACCCGAACGAAAAGAACAAAACAAAAGCAGAGGGTATGTGCGGAGGCTCTGCCCTTTTTGCGGAAGCACTCCGGGATCCCTGGTTCACAGAGCTGATACCAGGGAGCACCGGATGAAAAGAGCAGCCGGAAGAACAAGGCAAGAAGGAGGCAAGAAAAGAAGAAGAACTGCGGAATCAGAGACATGAACACGAAGCAGATGGATGAGAACATTGAGAGAGAGCAAAATAGAGTGAATGAGAGTATGAGAGAGGGTGTGTGACAACTAATTTTGTTTCGGAATGGAAAAAGCCCTCCGAATTTTGTCCGAATCGAAATGGCAGGAAACAAACTTTGAGTTTTGTGAATTTGAGTTATACGAGTGGACCAAAATATAAATATTTGCCAAATACTTAATATATTGATCAATATTTTATTAATTAGTTTTCAACTATTTATTACGCATATTGATTAAAATTCTAATATTTAACAAAATAGTAGTCCCTGATCTTCATTAACCCTATGTGACTTTTACACCATATACCTTGTGCGCCCATGACAAGAAGCAGCCTCCAGACACGTGAACAAGCAGCATTTCTACCTGAAGCACTGCTCGGTTTTCAATGAAACAAAATCATTGAAGCAAAGCTGAATTTGCTTAACTGATTCCTTAAAAAAACTGAGAGTGTGCGTACCATTGTATGCATAGATTATTTAAGCACCAAAAGTACACACATTTAGTAGTCCCACAGATTGTGGTATTTTACCTAAAAGACTGCGCCATAGATCGTTAATAACTTTGGAGCAGGGTGAACATGGAGACCAGACTAATGTAGCTAATGTAGCCCTTAAAAGATACAGCTTACCATCTGGGGATCTGCCCAGCGATTTCAGTATAGCGTCCATCTTGATAAAGGCTCAAAGACGAGTTAGTTTGTTATATGTAGTATTATTAGAGAGTATCCTGGGAGTTGATGGCGAAATAAATCCAGTGGGGACTCGGGAGAGGCTGCTGGCACTGAGGCTTACAGTTAGTGCAACGATAACATGTACTGGACGATGTTGAGTATTTACAGAAACAGCTCTGTACCCTCCTGTCTCTGCTAAGATAAATAAAAGGAAACGGTTCTAGAAAGAGTGCTCTATTAACCACTCATAGGCTTAGAAAACCCACTTTAATATCTTTATATATTAACTAAAACTGTTCTTTTTAGCCATCTGAAATTAGCAAACTGATATCTGGTGAAAGACGTATTTTTTTAGTTCTGATGTGTTTAAAATGTGGGTTAATAACTCTTGGAGAATTACTTTGAGATTGAGATTAATATAATTAAATTTTATAAATTACTAGAATATAATATCTGTGACACAACCTCCCTATCGCTTAGGTTCTCTAAAACAAACAGATGCCCCTGGTTTTTGAGTAATATTTAGAAAAAAAATTAATGTACACAATAAAAGAAATAATTGATTTACAGTATGAGTCTTTACCGCCTATGCCTAGAAAGCATTTTTTCAGCCTGTTATTTATGGATTTATATTTTGCTCTATTAATGCAGCTTTCAAGTGTTGTGGTTATCACGTAACCTGAGGTCCAAAAATGTCACTTAATTCATAAAAAAAGACCTGTTGGAATGTTCAAAAAGCTGTCTGAAAGTAAAATAAGTAAAATCTTCTTTAAATTGGTCAATTTGAACAGCCATTATAAATCCTAACCTGACATCATCTGTATGTCATAAACAAATACACCTAACATCTCACAGCTCTTACAGAGACCCGGTCGATAAGGAGTTAAGCATCTGCATTCCAATAGAAGTTGTGTACTAGGCCTCTCAGGATTTATAAGACATTCTTTCTCCAGGGCCTGGGAAAAACATGAACCACCCCTTTTTTTTTAAACTAAGAAGGATATTTTTTTACCCCTTGGAAAACCGCTCTATAAATAGATGGGAGACGTTTATTAAGTAGAATTGTCACAAGCTACTTGAATTTCTTTAAAGCAGGCAGAATTATCTGGTGCCTGCATTTGGTTGTGGCAGCCCAGTACTCAAGCGGTTAAGTGTCAGCGTGCAGCTGATTGGCTACTTTGTGCGCCCAGCACAGTTAACTTCAGACTCTGAACCGTAAATACAGTGCAAGGCCGGTAGGGTGGGGAGTTGTTTGATTGATAGCTAGGTAGTTTTATGTGCACGTAGCACCGCGTAATCATGGGAAATAAAAAAAAAAAAAACAGGTTTTAGTGTCAAGTGATATTTGAAAAAACGATCTATGAAAAACAAATCTATATACCAACAACATATACAGTGGTAATGTATCCACTAAGTCCAGGTCCTGTAAACTATTTTGTAGTGCATTCAGATTTGTACAAATTGATATCTTAATGAACTTCGCCATTTTTGTTAATCTGTATGTTCTTCTGTTTTACGTGTTCTTTGTCCTGTCTTCTTTCTAGGTCCGCTTGTCCCGCTATGTGCCCCGTTAAACTGGCCTCCCGGAGCACTTCCGCAAAGGGGCAGCCCCCCCCCTCGAGAGCGCTGGGGCTCCACCTTTTTGCAGAAGTACTCAAAGAGGTCAAAATAATGCAGAAGGATCCCCAAAGAGAAGCGTTTCTGCTCCTCTCTTTTGCCACGTAGGTGTCTGCATTTCTGGCCTCTTGGAGTACTTCTGCAAAAAGGGTGGAACCATGACACGCACCATGGGGACACCACTTCCCTTATGCCTCCAATCTTTTGTGGATAGTGGGGAGAATTAGACCAAGAAAGAAGACAGGAAGGGAATAACAGGAATAGACAAGTTGAACTGCAGTGGTGGAGAAGGTAGGGAGTCACTGGCCGAGAGCATCAGAGAATGTGAGCGAGGGTGAGCGACAACAAATTTCGTTTTGAATGGAAAAAGCCCTTAATAATTTCATCCAAACGGAAAGGACAGGAAATAAAATGTAGTTGTCTGAAAATAAATGGACCCAAAACTAAACAAGAGAACGTTTTGGTCCATGTGCATAAGTCTACTACTTTTTATTTTGTGCAAATTAATTGCATATCCAGGTAACCTCATTAGCTATGAAACATTTATAATGTCTCCCCATTGAGTTAGACTGTAATGAGCCATCTAAAATGCAGACATGAAAAAAGCCGATAACACCCTAAATGTATACTCACATTGATTAAAGTCCCAAGGCAGACCCCCCCAAAAAATCTGTCTGCTCAAAGCTACATATACATTGAGCAAGCCTTGCACAGCATTTAAAAAGATCAAAGCAAACCACATCCAATACGGTCAAAGTAATTTTCTAAATAAGTTCACATGATTTGAAAACGCTGTTAATTGTGTAGAGATGAGATGGTTCCATCTCTAACAGTTGAAACACACCCTCATTTTATTCGGATGGAGTAAAATAAACTCATCGGAGCTAAAGACATTATGGAGAAGATTTGAGGGCTCCCTGATGCTACAGGTGACACTAATGCACAGGCCTGGACTGGCCATCTGCATCCCTTTGGCCACCGGCCGACAGTTACATAGTTACATAGTTAGATAGGCTGAAAAAAAGACATGTGTTCAGCCTTTCCCATTTCTGTTTATTTCTTGCTGTTGATCCAAAAGAAGGCAAAAAAAACCCAGTTGTGGCTTTTTCCAATTTTGCACAAACTAGCGGAAAAAAAATCCTTCTTGACCCCAGAATGGCAGTCAGATCTCTCCTTGGATCAAGAAGCTGTTTCCCCAGAATTTAAAAATGATATCCCTGAATATTATGTTTTTGCAAGTATTCATCCAATTGTTGTTTAAACGTCTGTACAGACTCTGATAAAACTACCTCTGCAGGCAGAGAATTCCACATCCTTATTGTCCTAACTGTAAAAAAACCTTCCCTCTGCCTTAGACTAAATCTCCTTTCTTCCAGTCTAAATGCATGACCACGTGTCCTATGCATAGTCCTGTTTATGAATAGATTTCCACACAATGGTTTGTATTGGCCCCGAATATATTTATATATTTTTCTACACTAAACAGATTTAAATTGCCCCGTACTTTTCTGATCTCGGGATAATATGGTAATTTAACCCCCAACTTTTTAAGATAGTC
Source organism: Spea bombifrons (assembly GCF_027358695.1). Lineage (NCBI taxonomy): Eukaryota > Metazoa > Chordata > Amphibia > Anura > Pelobatidae > Spea > Spea bombifrons. Next base: position 64,194,732 of record NC_071088.1, on the reverse strand, counting down.
CTTTACTTTTAAAGCAAATATTTCCAGAATAATTATGATTGACACTCAAAACTCAAGGTTTATGTAGTTTTAATAACTGAATATGTTATGCTAACATTTAATTTAACCTCCTAAAATACCTCATTGCCTCTGATTGTCCTTAACCCTTCATATAATGTTTGATGGAACTACAATGTTAGCTAAGTTCCAAGGGATGCGGGCAGCATGGTCCCTCCCTCACACCTCTAGTGTTATTGTGTCCATGTACAATCATATCATGTTTCCCTTGGGGCCAGAAGTGGATTAAACTACAGTTTGACTGGTAAATGATCTCACTAGTATTACCTTGTAGAGACTGGCTGACTTTCTGTACAAATTCATGAGTGTTTGAACCAAACGGAAGCTGCATCTCAATGTTAGTGTCTGGAGACTTTATTTTCACTGTGATGTCGGAACCTAAGGAACCAGAAACACAACATAATAAAACTGACATTTACAGGACATTACAGACACATATGTTCATATTACTAAACAGTACTAAACATTTAATTTATGCTGCATGACACTATATGAAATATATATGTCCTGATGAAAGTCAGCGATGACTGAAACGTCGACCTTTCTTTGTTTTAATAAAGAAAAGTTGTTAACGTGAAGACCTGGAGTGCTGACCATCCTTTGATGGTGCTTTATATATATATATATATATATATAATTATATACAATACTGTTAGAACAAGTTGGGAACATATGATACTACATAACAAACCAAATCAAGGTACAGAGCTAGATTTTCTTACCGATAACATGGAAGCCCTCATATGGTGTCACTGTAAAACAAAAGTAAAGTTACAATGCACAACAGATTTCTGTAGATGACAATTGAGCTTATTTCCTTTTGTAGCATTGCAAACAGCTGCCATCTACTGGCTGCGTCTAGCAACAACACTGATTTGCACAAGTGATTCAAAGGTGCTGTTCCACATTAGTTACCGCATAAAATATAACAATAAGAGCTGCATCATGAAAAGAGACATTAAATAAAGGTATCTGTTATTTTATTTGTCTCCTCAATGCTCAGTGGCCTAACAAAAACATGCCGGAGCCCTTTGCAAGATGTACAGTTGGGGCCCCGAGCTCCTCCTACACGGTATACTTACACACACCATAACATGTTAATTTACACACACATTAACATATTTACACACATACTGACATACACACACATACTCACAAACACACAGTAACATACTTACAGATACATATTGTTGGGCAGACTGGATGGGCCTAATGGTTCTTATCTGCCGTCACTTTCTATGTTTCTATATTAACATACACACAAATAACGCACACATACGCACTAATATATTTACACAGACTAACATCCTTACACATACATACAGTACCATACCTACACACAGAGTAACATCATTATACATACTTACATGCTTACACGTAAATGCTAAAATACACACACACTAACATATTTACACACATACTGACAAACATACAGTAACTTATTTACACACACCGACATCTACCTTGCTACATCTACCGCAGCAGTCTGACATATTATAACCAATCCCAGCCCCATTTAAATTAGAAGACCTTCAAGCAAATGTTCCTTCTGAAATCAGCAGCCCGAGCAAAGCATAGAAGACCTGAAGAAATGTTTTGATCAAGAAGCAGCACATACTCAAGAAGTAACTCAAGATCTGCATTCTTTTTTCCCAAATAGGAAACAGGGGCAGATAAAGATTGGGTGGGGCCCTGAGGAAACACTGATACAAGCCCCCCCCCCTGATATAATTATACATAAACATACAAATATACACACATCATAATGTCTGTGAAAGCTCTTGGCTGCTCAGGATAATTACATTTCTTTTCCACAATTGTTCTTTTTCATTCGCACTAGAGACAACCCGAGCACAGTTGCCCATGATTCAGCTGGGGAACCGTCATGAAAATAATTTCTTTGGCTTTTTTGCATTTTGCAAAACAAGTTCCCACAAAGGTGCATGAAGGTTAACTTTCGGCTAACTAAATGTATAAAAATAACTAAGCATTCAGCAGGCAACACATTATAAAAATCAATCTTTGCATTTGACATAGTTGACATAAGGCTGGGGCTGCTATACACTGATATACATAGACACACAAAGGCATAATGCATGTACATACCCCCACACATACAGAAAGGCAGCCACTTAAAGGGGCAGTCAACTGCCATAAACAGCCCACCATTAGCTAGTAGACCTTTGCATTTGCCAATTTTTAATTTTGTATGAATGTCTGAAGATGAGGAGGGACCCCAATGAAACAAAGCATTTAATTGATTTTTTTTCACTCTCACTCATTCTTACTCATGCTCTCTCTCTCTCACACTCTTTCTCATGCTCCCCTGTCTCCTCTTCCGCTGCTCCGCTTCTTCCCTTGCCTCTTCTTGTCCTTCTGTCTTCTTTCTTTGCGTGCTTCTCCCAGGTATCAGCTCTGTTATCCAGGTATTTCTGCAAAATGGTGGAGCCTCTGCAGACACCCTCTCCCCCAATTGAAACAGGAGAGAGGCTGTCCTCGTTGTGCACACCGTGACTCTGCCCTTTTGCGGAAGCACTCAAAGAGGCCTAAATATTGCAGACAGATTGGTGGAGAAATAGAAGCTTTTCTGCACCTCTCTGCGAATCCTTCTGCGATATTATGGCCTCTTAGAGTACTTCTGCAAAATGGCAGGGCCACAACATACACCACAGAGACCGCCTCCCCCCTGTTCCTCCAATCGGGGGAGAAGGTGTAAGCGGACGCTCCACCCTCTTGCAGAACTACCTGGATAACGGAGCTGATACTGGGAGAAACGTGGATAAAAAAGAAGACAGAAGAAAGAAGATAGAACAACAAGAAGAGGCAAGAGAGGAGGCGGAGCTGCGAAAATGGTGACAGGGACACTGAAGTGGTCAGCAAAGATAGTCAGGAGACATTGACATAGAGAGTGAGAGAGTGAATGAGTATTAGAGAGAATAAGTGAAAGTGTGTGTGAGAGAGTGAGAGTAGGAAACCAACTAAAGCAAAAACAGTGGTTTCGACATATTCAGGCCTTTTCTTTTTTGTGAGGGTGTCTTTTTATAATGAGGATCATCTTATAATTGAACAAATATGGTATTTAATACAGGGTATGTAGTTCCTAACAAAATAAAGCATTGCTCCTACTTCTGGATTTTATTTTATTTGTCTTTGTTGTTTTTGACATATGTGAAACGCTACTCTCTGAGATTTGTTTACCTTTCTCAACAGAGACTCCATGTACCAGAGGAACTATCGCATCAAGAGATACATCATCTGCACAGATAGCCATTCTCCTGTGCTTAAACAGGAATAATCTATGGGAAACACAGACAAAAGTCAGTGGCTGCTAAAGATGCTCTGTAGTATGCAGTAAAGCAGGGATTCATAAATCTGTTAATAGCAAGACAGGAAGACAACCTGATTTCCTTAGGAGCTAGCGCAGGGCCGGCCCAAGACTTAATGCCGCCTGGGGCGAAGTTTAAAATGTTGCCCCCCCCTGCCGACGCCATTATCTACCCTCCCTCCTTATTATCTACCCTATCCCTCCCCTTTGTACTTACCTTTAAAGTCTCCCTGCTCTGGCAAGGTGCCGGCTTGTAATGCTGAGCGTTGGAAATTGACATCACATTGGCGCTCAGCATTAGAAGCCGGCATCGAGACCGAGCTAGAGGGCTCGCAGAGGAGCGAGAGGGGTGCTGAGCGGGTAAGTGAAAACCACTCGGCGCCCCTCTCTCTCCTCCACTTCAAAAAAAAAAAAACAATGGGGCAAAGCGCCGCCCAGAAAAACCAGTGCCCAGAAAAACATAATGAACCCTTTGGGAATAAATTGTTTTCTCCATTAATTGTTCATAAAATGTTACACGTATAGACAAACAGAATGTGCTTAAGCTAAAAACACACAAACAATGATAATATTTCATGTCTTTATCGAACACAACCATTAAACATTTACAGTGCTGGAGGAAAAAGTCTCTGAACCCTTGGATTTAATAACTGGTTGAGCCTCCTTTGGCATGCTGTCCAGGTCCAGGCAGCAAAACAACCCAAAATCATGCTCCCTCCACCATACTTCACTGTCTTGGTAATGTTTTCATGCGGTGCCTATTTTGACGCCATAAGCTCGCCATCCATTGCCCGAAAACAATAAAAAACATTTGTTCAAATGATTTTTTTGCCTACTTGTACATGTCTAGTGCTGTATATTCTTCCCAAACATTTCTACTTTAGTTTCATCAGTCCACAAAATATTTTCTCAGTAGTGTTGTGAAGTGCCAAAGTGCTCTTTAACAAACTTTAGGCATGCAGCAATGTTTTTTGTTTTTTAGAGCAGAAGCTTCCTCCGTGGCGTCCTTCCATGGACTCCATGCCTATTTAACACTTTGTGTCATAAAAAGAGGTGTTAACCAGTTTCAATGATTCCTTTAAACCTACAGCTGTACTCTATGGTCCTTTTTTGCCTCATTGAGCATTCTGCATTCTGCCCTTGGAGTCAACTTGGCTGGGTGGACTGATGAATATGTAAACTCTTTAGAATTATTTGCAACCCTTTCCAGCTTTATTTAAATCAACAATTTTTCATTGTAGGTCTGACATTTCTTTTTGTGAGGCGTGATTCACATCAGCAGATGCTTCTTGAGGATAGCAAACCCAAAATCTTGTTTTGTGTTGTTTTTATGTCAAAGTAGCTTTAAACGTACCTCCAATCCTGTTTCGTTGGTTGGAGTCTGGGTTTGCTAACTCCTGCCGCCAATTAGCTTTTGTTCAAGTTATTAGCCTAGGGGTTCACATACTTTTTCCAACCCACACTGTGAAAGTTTGAATGATATATTCTATATGAGAAGAACAATACACTAATTTGTGTGTTATTAGTTAAAACATATTGTCTTTGTTCATTATTGTAACTAAGATGAAGATCATATTTTAAGAATGTGTACATAAATGCTGGTATAGAAAGGGTTCACTTACTTTTTCTTGCCACTGTAAACACATATACACACACTTGGGCTCAGTTGTTTTTCCACTAATTGCAGACTGATCAGTAAATTACAACAGCCAACCAGTAGAATGTCATACTGCTCTGGTATTTGATTCTTATGAGCCAAAAAGACACAGAGTAAATTAATGTTAATCACACTTACGCTGCTGCCTCTTTATTCTTCACCAGTCCCACAAGTCGACTTTCATTACTGTGAGGCATGACCAAAATTCCTTGCACCGCATGGACATTTCAGTTAAGGAACAGCAACACATATGTTCATTTGGTTTCCAGCTTTTCTCAATTTGTTAAAACATTAATTCTGTGTACAAACAATCCACAAACTGTTTCTAGAAAATAAGAGCTGATCTTTTGCAAGTAGAGCTCTCTTTACTAGACTTCTGCACTCCAAAAATGACGAGGGACTCCCAAACCAAAGAGCTCCGAGTTTTCTTTGAATCTTGTTGGACTTTTTTTTTACTCTCATTGTCTCTTACTCAGGCTCTTTCACACTCTCACTCTCTGTCTCTCACACTCTCTGTCAATGTCTCCCTACCTCCTGCACTGACTGATTCCATGTCTCTGTCTCCTTTCCCGAAGCTCTGCTTCTTCTCTTGCATCTTTCTTCATCCCCTGCCCCTCATGTCTGTTTTCTTCATCTTTTGCAGAAGTGCATATAGAGGCCAAAATAAAGCAGATAGATTTGCAGAGAAAGAGAAGTGCAGAAAAGCTTATTTTTCTCAGCTAATATGTCGTCATTATTCTGGCCTCCCAGCAAACTTTTGCAAAATGGCAGAGCATCTCGGCACATGCTCTCCCCTGATTGGAGGAACAGGGAAGAGGCTGTGCCTGGAGGCTCCATGCCATTTCCAATACTGTTCTGTTGTGGTGCTCAGACCTGGATTGCAAAGCAAAGAGGGAAGTATTTCTCCCTCTAGCAGGTATGGGAGTCTGATTCTGCCAGAGAATGTTCCTCCTACACACCTTCCCCATCTGATTATCCAGGCCACAATTTATCTTTCTGTAATGGTGACAGACATTGTTCTAATGAAAGCCCACTGTATTAACTAGATTTCATTTTAAAGGGTATCCTCTTTTTGTTTCCTTGGATTTCTCAAATCTTGTCTTTACTGGATGTATTCTGCTTCAAAACAGAATATTACTCAAAAAAAAGGGAAAAGAAGAAGCAAACATCATCGTTACAATTCAGATCTGTGTCTGTGTCAGTTAAGAAGCTCTTTCATGTCCCACCAGAGCCTTCAGGCACACCCTCTCCTCGATTAGAGGAACAGCCTCTCTCCCTGTTCCGCCAATCGGAGAGAGGGTGTGACAGGAAGCTCCTCTCTTTCTGAAAGTTCATCAGAAGGCAAGGCTCAAGGATAAGATGAAAAAAAGTATGAACGAGTATGCGTGATTGAGGGAATGAATGAGTATCTGTGAATGATTAGTATCTATGAATGAAGGAATAAATTAGTATCTGTGAATGATTAGTATCTGTGAATGAATGAGTATATGAATGAGTGAATTAATGTTTGTGAATGAGTAAATGAATGAGTGTATGATAGCATGGATGTGTAAGTGGGGGGGGCACGGCATAGGGAGGCTGTAAGTGACGTGCAGACCCCATAACAGCAATCACATGCCTATCATGCCCAGGTTCCAGCATGTACTGGTATTGATTTTTTTTGTCCATTTTTGCTATGTTAAACACATTTTTTTTTAAAGTAACACACCAAAATTGCACAGAAAAAAATAACAATATTAATATATATATATATGATTGTTAACAGCAGTCACACTCCTATTATGCCCAGGCAACCAGTACATGCTAGAACATGGGCATTACTTTTAATAAAAGTGTGGTTATTAATTTTTTTTTAAAAAAAAGGTGTGGGGGGGTCATTTTTGGTTTTGGTTTCTGCCAAGTGAATGCTGAACTTTCGGTTTGGGCACAGAATTTTTTATTTAAGGTCATCACTAGCAAAAACCTTTCCAAATTTCAGAAACTAAATTAATTATCCAAAATGATCCATTTGCACTAGTCTATTTACCTAATGTATCGGTTTGTCTTAGTCTGTCAGTTCTAGTTTGGTCATTCTCCTTGAATCAGATTGTTAAAAGTGCTGCATACATTTCTGGCACTATATAAATAAATTATTATTATTAATAATAATCTGTGGATTCCTGAGGTAGTTGCCCCTTTTCAGGGCAGGGAATCTGCTTGTTTTACACTCTTTATTTATTAGTATGAGGCATGGAAATATAGCTGCATAATCTAAACCACATTTGAAATACATCAAATATAAAGTCGTTAAACCACATTTGGAATGCAGTAAATATAAAGCCATAGGTAAACATTAGGACTTACAGAGGTAAATGTTATTGGTACCATAAACCTTTTTCCACCTCCCACTATACAAAAGAACAAAGCCCCAAATCAACCAAAACCTATCGATAAGCCTAAAGAGAATAGAAAAAGGAAAAAAGAACAGCATGCAGACCTACATCAGACACTGTGTTCCACCCATCCAGTGTCATAATTACTGCATCTTATGGCATCATGTCCCGTGTCCTGTGTCTTAAATGCACGCAGTGCCTTTAAGTAAATTCTATGAAGCTGAGCCGACTCAGCACAATCCTCCATAGTGTAAATGGGCAGATTGGGGAGATTTACTTTGTAACTTGCTCATTAAGCAGCAGCACAACACACCCAAGAGGGTGATCTGGTCCTCCAGTTTTGTGATGGGGACTATCTAGGTCAGGATATGTTGTTGAACCCATTACAGATCAACAAAACACTGGGAAAAAAGAGTCAGTATCATCTCGGCGCTATAAAATAAAGCCACACCATGCTTGTACCAGCATATTTCCCATATGTCTCTGCTGCCAATAGCAACATTCCTTCCATTCTCCTGACTAGCTAAAAATGATTCATCCACTATGCAATATCAGTTTCAGGCTGAAATTTCCAGTGAATTGGTATATAACTTTTCTCACCATTTAGAAATATTCTGTACTAAATATAGTAAAAGGTACTATATTTGATCTTGGCTCCAAACTGAGGCAGACTAGGACAGTGGGCATTATTAGACTGGGACATTATTTCTTATTTTGCTCCCACTAATTTCATCTCCATTGTAAAGTCAAGTCAGCCTAATACCTAATGCCAAGGATACAGCAACACAGTTCTCTTCCTTGTATAATGTGTCCTGGATAGCTATAGACTGGTCCATAATGTTGCCTGAAAAAATAAATTATTATTATTATTATTTTAACTCCATTGTACCAACAGTTTATATACACCAGAATATGACAAGCTTCATATCTGGAGTCACATGCCAACATTGCACCCTGTTCATGTTGCACTGCTCCATGATAAAAAAAAACAGTACAAAAACAAACAAAACACACAGCAATTAAACATAATTGGACAAAAAAGTGTTACATGTTCCTAATGTTTCCTATCCCTCCTACCTTGACATACCCAAAGGTATTTCTAATAATAATAGTTAATAATAATAAAAATAGTTTAAGGGACTGTTTTGGTCCTCATCCTTCAGCTTTAAAAGCTAGGTCATACTATGTCCGATGAGGAAGAGGCTGCTGCAATCTGAAATATTTATCATATTGTCTCTCGTGGTTACCTCTATCTATTAATTCCTTTTACTTTCAACAAACTGGATATTAAAGTTTTGGCCTTAGAGTAGAGTTAATGTGTATACTTCTATGGAAAGTATGTTTTGAAAGCATCTGTGAGCATCTTGTTTAACCCCTTAATGACAAAGCCCTTAAATGTAGGGGCTCAAAATGCATTGTTTTCAATGGGTTTAGGGACCACCCATTGTCCTTAAGGGGTTAAAGAATATGATGTAACTAACTAGTCATTATATCAGTCTTTAAAGCCAAGTCCTATTTGCCACTTGAGATGATAAACTGTAGACCAGCCACAGAATGTAAATAAATCCGTTATCCAATCCAATCTGAGGCATGTATAAAAACCAGAAATAAACATTGTTTTGACTTTGTTGAATTGAGCTGACAGATGGCTGACATGTTATAATGTTACAAATACGCCTATTTGTTATTAACTAATTCAGTTCAAGGAAAATCCCAATTTCAGTTACACTCTAACCAAACAACAGAAAATGTATTTACCGATCACGTCTTTAAGGAGGATCTTCAAGGCAGCTGCAAGCAAGAGAATGATGTTTTCCTTTGCCAGACAGAGGAGTCTGTGAGGTTTCTTAAAGAATAGTGGATTTGTTGCACTGTTACTCTCTGGCCTGGAATCTGACAGGCTACGTCAGCACTTCCTTCCCCCTCTTTGGCACAAACTGCCAAGACTTTTGTGATGCAGTTTATCGATGTACCACTTGAGGGAGCAAGAGAGCTATTGCGAAGTGAATTAGTGGGAAAACTAATTTTAAAATCTTACATTTTGTTTTTATTATAAATATTTGTAATTTTTTAAATATTAAAACCAATTCAGCCCCAGGGATTTTTTGAACCTCAAGTCCCGAGCTTTTTTTTTGGCATCTTACCATATGTTTGTTTAGATAAGATTCCCTTCTGTGTTATACATCCTTTTTTAAAAACAAACAAACAGGGCTTTCATTTAAAACCATAGAAACTTGCAGAAAATAATAATTGTGACTACTAGTATGTAAAAAAAACCCCCAAAGAGTTAAAACGAAATTTTTGCAATTTTCTTTTGAAATTTCTTCAGAATTTCTTCTGTTGAACAATGACCAAATTTCTGTTTGGCAGCACACCTTGACTACAGAAATATCCCACATACCTATTTTATATGTTCTAGAGAGCCACATACATCCCTTACATAGTACCCTATAGGGTATAACTTTTTAATACTTATAGTCAGGTGCGTACCTAGAGTATTTGGCACCCAGGGCAGACCCTGTATGTGGCACGTCACCCACAAAAAAAAATATGTTGGCAAGCCTATTTATTTCACAAATTTTTAAATCTGTATGTCAACTGGGAAAAAAATAGAAATCTGAAAATAAATAAATAAAAAAAGGTTTAAATAAATAACATTTACTGAACAGATATAGCACAGCATAACTCCCATCACTATACACTGAGCCAGACATTGACATGGTAGGCCTCTACCCCTATAACTGCCTGCCTGTGCCACCACTGCCCCTTTAGCAGGCTGCCTGTGCCACCGCTGCCCCTGAAACAGCCTACCTGTGCCAACTCTGCCCATGAAGCAGCCTGCCTGTGCCACCTCTGCCGCTTTAGTAACCTGCTTGTGCCACCTCTGCCCCCCTAAACAGCCTGACTGTCCCATTTCTGTCCCTAAACACTTGCTTATTCATTCATTCATTCATTCACCTATTCATCCACCTTTCCTGCACCCCCTTACCACTCTTGCAGATTTTACTGGTCCGGGGGCCGGCCAAGCATCCCTGGGGCTGCGCAGACATCTATGCGGCCTGAAGGCCGCCTAACACGAGCCCGCAGCTTACTGCTGTGGCACCCGCGCACTGTGTGAGGTGCCCCCCCCCACACACACACTTGTACGCCACTGCTTGTAGTTTAAGTGGCTTGGGGGTAGTAAATGGGGATAGGGGTATATTTTTACATGTAGTGCTAGGGCAGTGGGAAGTAAGGGTATTTTCTATTTTTGAACTGTTTGTTTATTTTTTATTCTTCTTATTCATTTTTCATTAAAAACTGTTTTTTTTTTTAAACTTTTCCCCCTGTGGTAAGAGGGAGACATTGTTTCTCACCTTTTTCCCTGTGATCCCTCCTCCGTAGAATTGCATCAGTGAACGCAATGCATGCAGGGGTAGCAGGGTCTAGACGGACCCAAGCAGGGTCTAGACCAGCGATGGCGAACCTGTGCCACAAAAGACACACAAAGCCTTCAGTTTGCGGCACGCGGCCAGGTTGCCGACTGTCTGGCATCAACCAATGAAGGGCAGCTGTGTCGTATTTCTCCTATTTTATCCTTACAAAGGCTCCTTGAACCAATTAACAGCATTCAGCAACTTAATAATAGGTTAGAGAAAATCTTAATGGGAAGAAGGTACTGAGAACACAAAGGCAAGCTACAGTTCTCTGTGGTATATACACAAAGTGGGTCCATATTTATTGCTTATTTCCATACAAAGGATGATTTACTGATCTATTAATTGTAGGATGTATGAAAAGAGACATCGGGTTTAAATAGTACCACCTTAATTATGACAGACATATCCTACCCCAGGGTTGGGCAACCTTCAGCTCTCCAGATGTTGTGAACTACATTTCCCTGCCAGCATTATGACTGTAAGAGCATTATGGGAGATGTAGTCCACAACATCAGGAGAGCCGAAGATTGCCTACCCCTGCCCTACTCAACCTACAGTTTATTGAACAAACGTCTTAAAAATTAGACCCATTGTTTATCTGACATACACATGGTTTTGTTTCTCATAAGATTCCTTTGTATGTACCCAGCTGTCAAAGACATATTGTTGCTTTGCCCAGAAAATACAAATTGCTATAGGATGAACTTCCATGGGAATTTTACACTACTTTGTAGTGGCCAATTTGCTAGAAAAATAGATTATATTTGTATTTGCTTAAGGTTAAAGGAACTTTAATGTATTTAACCTGATAGCTAAGAGGTCCCATAAGCAACATAATCTGGCCTAGGCCATCCTGGCCCAGGGGGCAACAGGCCGACTGCCAATTTGGCACAACCTCCGCAGATGGCTTTAAAGGGGGCTGTGCACCTTTACATCACAGAAAACAGGGATATGACATCATTTTCTGGCACTCCGCAGTGGGGACGATGGTGGTGGACCCAGGGCAGCGCCTAAAGTGAATAGGTCACTGTACATGTGGCCTTCAAGTGGACTCTTTTCCTACAGTACTTCTTGGACACTGGAGAATCTATAAAGGCCATGTATAAACACAAATGGAACCGTCTTTGTTCCACATAAGTATATAACAACCCTACAGTTCTTAGGGGCCCCAAAAGCTTTTCGGGCCATGTTTGGGCAATTTAAATCTGGCACTAATGATACCTGATGCAAATTTATTTGTGCATTACTTGACGGGTGTTTGCTCAGAAATTCGAAAGTGCTATGATAATAAAGTCACTCCATAAACCAACCACATATATAAGTAAATGCCAATTACACATGTGCACTGACATTAGGGCCCTGTGAAACTCAAATTCTGGACCAAATCCAGGAAACATTTTTACCATGATAAAGAGAGGTATGATCAAAGGGCCAGCAACACTGGTCACGTAGTCCGCACTCAGCACTAATGCCTGCCACAGAGGCCCCTTCTTGCCGTTTTAAACATCTTTCAATTAGCAGGACATATTCCATTTATTTTATATCTTGATTTAAGACTTGTATTCAAAGATTCAGGGCCCTAAATTACATGCTAACGTCCCTGACACCTCCATTGAGGAAGAATACATATTAATCCCTTAAGGACCAGGTCTTTTTTTTTTTACACTACATGACCAGATCAATTTTCATGTTTTTAGTTACTATGTTTCTATTTAACCACTGTTTCTCTCAATTAATGTATACAAATTGTATATTGTTTTTTTTCAGTTGTTTTATTGAAATTACCCTAGACATTTTTCTTCTAAAATGCAGTCCACCCAGTGTATTTTCTTTTTAGAGTTTTTTTTGTTTATTTTTTTTCCCTCGGGAACCTCATCAAGGGGATTCCATGGCAACGTCAGCCATGACTTCCATTTGGCCATTGAAATCCATGTTGAATGTAATGAAGCTCAGTCAGAGCACTGTCACATTTCACCTGATAGCTTGGGGCTAGATATTTTGGACCCAGCTGTCAGAGGGAAGCCCAGACTTTTACTTGACATCCTAATTTAGCTAAAAAAGATGTGCGTATCACAAGGCTCTCTCTCTCTTGAAATAACATTTCGCCTATAATTTGAAAAAGCATTATCTTTAATAAATCAGCATAATGTATTTTGATAAAGTCTACTTGAAGAGCACAATGATTGGTCCCTGAAGCTCTTTTGGCCTTTTTTTTGTAATATATCAGAAGAATTCCACTATGTTCAAAAAAATGGAGATTAGAAAGACTATTTTTATTAGATACATGATTAAGTCCCATTTGTTTTGAGGGTTTATTTTTTCTATTTTATACATTTCTGAGTGGCATGATATGTGCAGCTAACATACTCACAATCTGGTTTTTAGGGTTATAGACAATAGAATATTAGTGCAGAGAACAATACAGACTCTTTTCATTTTTTTCAGCATGATGAAGTAGTGCTATTATGTAGAGACTAAAATGTTTGACATTTTAAGTTGCTTATATCTATATCAGGTTTTTATCAGTCTTAAAGAAACATCATTTTCCCTGACCCCAAGACATCGTTCTCCCTGACGATCAAAGATGTTTAATTTATGAAAAACATGAAAACAAAAGATTTCTTTGTGTCATAGCTAAATGTTGACGGTAACCTAGTGTCACACTTAAGAGCAATAGTGGAGGACTGGAGGTTATGTATAAAGAGCAGATCCAGTGCAGAAAATCAACCTATGGAATATTCCTGTTGGGTCCACCCCATTGCACCAGAAGTGATCTTTATGTATAACCCTAACTGTATTCAATCTAGTTAGAAGATATGATCATATAAATACCTAATTCTATTAGATGCATGCACATTACTTAAATGTATTTTTGTACAAGGAGAAAACATATTTTACCCCCTTCATTTATGTGACATTTGTTTAAGAAGGCCTTTGTATGGTTCCTTGTAGTAGGTTTTTCAGTGGAGCCCAAATGTAGCAGAATCACAACTATACATGAACAGCGTCATCACTAATACTAACTAAATTATTTAATGGATTACTCATCCCAAACTCACACCTCCTATTTTCACCATAAAATAAAACAGTGCATGTTTATTATTAACCTATTAGTTAGTGGCAGGTGTGAATACTTTTGAATCATTTAAGCTGAATGAGATTTCATAATGTACACCATATGCTAAGGTGCTCCAGTGTTCCAGACTACTGCTCTGGAACGTTGGGACATTACATAATAAGGAAATGAGTTGTCACTTTGGTATATGTTTATAGGTTGATCATATCCTCCAAGAGTTAGGACAGTCTAATGATATACAACTAAGCTTGTGATTTCTGAGGAAATCAAAGCATCTCAATAATAGACAGAGATCATTTTCAAGATTGTAATGCTCAAGATGCATGGGCATTTTTTGATGGGGATTTAAGCCCATTGGGAGGAGAAAAAGCAAGAAGAAAAAATCACAATGAAAGCATATGAAAATATCTTCAAGAAGGAGCTCAGGTTGATGTGGGCAGCAGTGTTGAAATGCACCTGCCCATCCAGCTTCATGCAGCAGGCAGTGGTTGTTGCATTACAGCACTCGTGAAAACAGTCACTGTTGGTGATGCTGGAGCAGGACTTGGTGCTGGTAGCACATGTGTTACTGCAGCCTCCCTCATAGGAAACAGTGGTCCCAGTGACTTTTTTTTGAAGCTGTATGATAATTGGGGAGGAAACAACAGATCACAATGTGTGGATAAGTGATGTAGAGATGTTTATTTTGTATAAATATTGAATATTGAATTGGAAGATCTAAACAGAATGAAACAAAATAATGTTTAATACTTTCACAAAAGAATGCCTTGTTTCTAACCGGTGGTTTACATTATTTGGTTGACACAATAATAGTGGGACATTGAATGTCAGTATAGAGTCTTTAAGGCTCAGATTGTGATAATGGTATAGACCATCTATGGTCTAACTAAACTAAAAAGCATAGAACAAGCAGTTGTGTCAAATTCCAGGCCTCAAGGGCCATGACACGACCAGATTTTCTAGCTATCCCAGCATGAGGACTGGCAGCTCAATCAAAATGATTCAACAAATGAAGTCCTTACCTAAGTCCTAATCTATTTTGGCCATTGAAGCCTGATGTTTGACACTTCTAGGTAAAGTTTAGCTCTGAAATAAGGTTCAATAAGACTGCAAGACTACAGAAAGCACTGGTTGGAATCTTTATCCTCTGTCTGGTCTACCTCTCATGTATTGTAACAGATTGGGCCCAGTTGGGCAGGCTGGATGGGCCAAATGGTTCTTATCTGCTGTAACTTTCTATGTTTCTATGTTTAGCAGTGTTCTCAGTTCAATAGATTTGTTTCTTCTTCGGGAGTAATCATCTCCTGGGTTCACTTAAGCTAGTCAGGAATATCTATACATCGTAAGGTCCTGACAGACCAGTCCTTCTCAAATTGCACCTCGCTTTGTCTGTCTAAAGTATTTTGATTAATCACTCTGTGTGCTCTGTTTATGTTTGAATTTTTTTTAGTTTCTGACATACATCAAACTAAACAGAAACAAATAAAAGACCAACTCATTTTAAAGGATTTCCAATCCTGAGCTGTCAGGGGAGCGGAATGATGGGTTAATTAGTAAACTATTTAATCACCTATTATGCCAAGCTGGCTGGGTGTACCACCATCTATCTTAGTATGACTAATATGAATTGTTTCCTTCAGGTACCACAAAAGCACTTCCAGACATATACACTAACTCTCCTACTGTCTGATCCTCACATAAACAGCAAAGCTCTGATTGATCTTCAGTAAACAGGCAGACAGACAGTTTTGCCGTTTGCAGTAGAAACCATTTATTTTTGGGGCCTTGCGTGATGCTCCCTTCAGCTACTGAGCTATGAGTTAGGCGCTGGTTATATCACCCTCCTATACTTCAGAACTTCACACGATTGCAAGGCATTCATCTTAAATCGGCAAATCACCGTTTTCAATAAGCGCAAGGCTCTTTACCTCACAGTGATTTATTCCAACTTGACATTTCTTAGTGGCTCCATTTGCATGGTTTTTATAGCAATCCGCCCCATCACATCTAAACGATCGACATATTTTGTCCTGTGGAACAGAAAAAGGAAAATGAGCAAGTAACCATTATACGGTAAAAGGGGCTATATTATTTTTCCCATCGACGTGTTTTGTATTATAGCGGTAATGCAAATTATTATGGCAGTGGCATATTGTACTCGCCTTTATATATTTTGGGGCACTCATCTTACCCAATAGGCACATATGTGCATGATTAATAAGAGTTGTGTGTTTGTAAGCAAGCAGTCTTCTATTTTGTGCAACCTTACCTGCCTAGAGTGGTTAGTTCGGTCAAGAAGTTTTTCCCCCTTATCAAGATTACTTCTTGTATTTGTAACAAAAGGCATACTAATTTAGGCCACAGCCCTGGAAAATAAGCTTGTGTAACATATGACAACTCGATATACGTAAAGGGGCAAGCATATTAATATGAACTCCCCTTGTCTATGGGAAAAGTCCATTCTAGCCCCTAACTTACCCTTGGAATGCTTTATATCACTATAATTCAGTTGTATATTTATAAAAAACAGACATAAAATTACCGGTAGTTAATAAATCACATGCACTTTCAACATATTCTTGCATATGTGCACTATTTTGTGTCTGTTTTTTTATAAATATACAACTGAATTATAGTGATATAACATTATGACAAGTTTGTATCACGCCTGCATAAGTTTCCCTCGGCTGGGACCCAGTGGAATGATTGCAGGTCACACATATCAGTGGTCTATAGAATAGTCTGACATGTGGAGATCCACTCCAGTCAGTTGACTTCTGCTCTTATGTCATCTTTCTGCAAACCCCTCTGTGTATCAGAGCATGTATGACTACATTGCTGCCATCATATATGAAGAAGAAGCTGCACAAATACAGTTGTTACTTACACTGTACACAACTGTGGCTATTGTTGTTGCTTGCGTTATCGTTGTGGCAGGTGCAGTGCTTTGCCAAACGGTGGTGTCATTCATACTACCTAAAACAGCAACAGGACATTATCAGAGATAGTGCAGTTCTAATATATGCCAACACATGCAACATCCTACTTATATAGTTATCTGTCTGTATAAACCTAGTGAATGCAATAACAGTTTAGATATTCACATGCTATAATCCAATTAGTTACTTCAAAGCTAGCCGTATGGCTTAAACAGTGGTTACCAGGGTGTAGTTGATACGACAGGAAGAATAAATGTGCTAATCTATAATGGATCCAGCATCAGCTGTTTCAATAGCCAAGTATACTGTATATGTTGGGGTTGTCTTTCAAATGGTAGTTGTTATGCACAGTGGTTGTCCATTTCAGACTTCTGCAGGAAACTTAGGTAGACTGGTATGTTCCACAGTGACAGTCATTTCGATGAAAGAACTCAAGTCCATCATGTTCAACCCTGCTGCTGATGCAGTCAGAATATCACGCGTTATGGGACACTATGTACATTTAACATGGACCTCTTAGCTATCATTTGCTTGCAAGTGTACATGATGGCTAGAGCGTCCCTCTAATGAACAGGTTGTTGCAGAGTGGATTTCATTGTCCCCATATGTCAGGGGTGTCCAAGTTTTTTCTGCAGTGGGCCACTTCATCAGAATTGTATACATGCGCGGGCCGCACTCATTTTTCACTGTGACAAAAAATATGGCCTTTAATAAAATATGCAGATTAAAATAAAGTAAATAACACAAAACCTTTACTCTTCCTCTCACTGATTTCTGGGCCTAGAAAGTTTTGCGACTACAAATTCAGGATTCCCTAGATTTATTCTAGGGATGAACTAAAATGAAAATTCTGGACCAAAACATTCAGGGTTCACTTAGCCAAAACCGAAAATGACCCCCACCTTTAAAAATAATAATAGAAACTCACATTTTTAATAAAAGTAGGTAACACACAATTGGACAAAATTAGCAATATGACTTGGCAACCAGTAAATGCTGGCAACCCAGGCAACCAGTAAATGCTGGTACCTAGGCATGATGGGACTGTGCTCGCTGTGATTGCTGTTAGCAATCACACTCCTATCATGCCAAGTCAGCCAGTACATGCTGGTACAGGGTGGCTGTAAGTGATGTGCAGACCCCATACTGCTGGCAGCATCACTACACAAGGGGGGCAGCTAGCTAGGTTTCAGCATGTACTGGCTGACTTGGCATGATAGGAGTGTGATTGCTAACAGTAATCACAGTCCCATCATGCCTAGGTTCCAGCACTTACACATCCATCCAGTAAATACTGGAACCTAGGCATTATGGGACTGTGATTGCTGTTAGCAATCACACTCCTATCATGCCAAGTCAGCCAGTACATGCTGGTACAGGGTGGCTGTAAGTGCAGACCCCATACTGCTGGCAGCATCAATACACAAGGGGGGCAGCTGGCCAGGTTTCAGCATGTACTGGCTGACTTGGCATGATAGGTGTGTGATTGCTAACAGCAATCACAGTCCCATCATGCCTAGGTTCCAGCACTTACACATCCATGCTATCACACACACACACACACACACACACACACTCATTTATTCATATAACCATTCATTCACAGATTCATTCCCTCAATCACACACACATTCAAACACCCTCCCCACCTCCTTACCTGCAAGCCAGCTCCTCGATGCCGCTTACAGACTTCAGCAGGGGGCGCGGCCTCCCTCTGCCTTCTCTGCTAAAGCACAGAGGAAGTAGGATGTCACGTGAACTCCGCTTCCTCTGTGTGCAGTCCAGAAGACCCTCCCAAAAGTAAGTAGCAGGGCTTGAGGTGCGGCTCGCGTAAGATCGGTTGCCCTGGCTGCCGATCTTACGCGGGCCGCACCTCGAGGTCTCGCGGGCCGCATTTGGCCCGCGGGCCGCATGTTGGACGCCCCTGCCATATGTGTTTGTATAATGTTATCCCCTCTAAGGTACCACTTTTCTAGTGTAAACAAATGTTACTTTTCCATCCTTTCTTTATAAGGTTTTCTGTTCCCCTTTTTTGACTTTGTAGCCTGTTTCTGTCCTTTTTTCCAGTTCCAATGTCCTTTTTAAGAACAGTCACCCAGAATAGCACTGCGTATTTGACTTGTAAGGGGGAAAACTAGATTTTCCTTGCAATACCTGGTCAATACTTATTTTTACACATAACAATATCTTACTGGTCATCACAGCAGTTGACTAACATAAAACAATGTTATCAAATGTATTTTCTACAATTATTAGCATGTCTTTGTGAATTAAATGTAAGAAGTTATAATGAGTTTCTTTGTAATGTTCGGCATGTCTGTTGATCCCTATATCTGGAACCTAGTGGTTCTTAGACATAAACCCACAAACTACATTTCTAGGCTGGCTTTCTTACTTTACTTGTTACTGTTCGCCTTCAGCTAAACCAGCCATCAGGCCCCAGCCCACCTCGTCACAATTTTCTCAGTATTTTTGTTTCATAAAAAATGAAACCTTTTAGCAACCAGAAAGTTCGATTCATTTTTTCAATGTATTTCCGATGACCACAGGGCAAGCAGTAGAAGGCTGTAGTGGAGGTCTGTTAATCTTCATATTTTTTATGACATTGCACAACAGCAGGCCAGATGACCTTACCAAGCACGTTGTCCAGAGTGAGACACTTTGATGTGTTGCAACAGTATATAGAACATCCGTCCATTGGAGTTCCATCTTTGGGGCACTCATGATGTATACAGTGTTCTTCACACCTGGCTTCATAGTAACTGCTGTTGTGACGATACAGCTGGACATGAAAAACAAAATATGAATATAGAGCTTATGATCTTGCCAACAAAATCAAGAGACAGCAAGCCAAACATGCACTGTCCTGTCCAAGCACATTTGCCAAAAAGAAATATATAGAAAGAGCACAGAAAAGAACACACAGAGGAAAGAATGGCATATCTCCACTGATATTTACTTATCAGTGGAGGGCTGGCAGAGCATCCACCAGAAATGTTGTGGGTCTAGTACAAACCTAAAGACAGTGCCCCCTGCCCTGTCCCACACCATGCATTTCCCACTGCCCCAAATCATGCTCCTTCTACCACCCTACCAATCGCTCCTCCCTCTGCCCTGCCCCAAGTTTGCCGAAGGACCACAAGAACCCAAAGTCCAGAAAGGTGCCTCCAGACCCAATGCCTCGAAAAGAGCCATCATTGTATAGGCAAAATGTTGCCTTCTATCAAGTGCTACCTTGTCAATTGTATGTTGACAAGGTGCTTCAACATATTTTGTGCATGTGGATAAACATTTCAGAGGGATATATTTCTGGACCATACCTCGCAGTAAGAATTATGAGAACACTTAGAATCAGAGGAACTTGTATAAACATTTCCTTCTTTGTAGCAATTCATTCCCATGCACTCAAATTTCTGGCAGGTTAAATTCTGTAGACAAAATGACACAAACAAAGCATATATTAAATTGTATTTTTCTGGGAAATATTAAAAAAACATCTCACTTAGCTGGCTATCTTATATATATATATATATATATATATATAGAGAGAGAGAGAGAGAGAGAGAGAGAGAGAGAGAGAGAGAGAGAGAGAGAGAGAGAGAGAGAGAGAGAGAGAGAGAGAGAGAGAGAGAGAGAGAGAGAGAGAGAGAGAGAGAGAGAGAGAGAGAGAGAGAGAGAGAGAGAGAGAGAGAGAGAGAGAGAGAGAGAGAGAGAGAGAGAGAGAGAGAGAGAGAGAGTGAGTTTTGTGTGGCTGTGTGACTTGGTGACCTATTTGCAGTATATAGTTATATAGTTGCTAGGGTTTAAACGGTTAAACCATGTTCAACTTTTGCAAAATTCATATGATTTCAATGGACAGTCACAACTATCCCTTGATTTATCACCATTTATATTAAAAATTGTACTGATGAATCCTTCCCTTAAAGATGAATTGAGTAGGTTCTTGGAAACTTCCACTGTATCTCTGGTCAAAACCTCCATAGGCACACATTCCAGAGATGTATAGCTCTTGCAATTAATAATACATACTGTCTTTTTAAATAGGATCTTCCTTGAGAGGGCATATTTGCACTTTGTGATGAAGCCATCCTTTAGGTTGTTTTCATGCACATAAAAACCCATAATACCTTCATACTCACCTGACTCCTAAAGAAGAGTTAGTGGAGAAGGGTATAGAGGACTGACCTACCTAATGAGTGACATTTGGGAGATACGACTTACAAGGGCAAGGGGAGGTAACATATTATAAACTACATTTACCAGATGTACTGTAAACATCAAAAAGACTAAAATCTAATAAATCAATCCTTTCACGCAGTGAATCAAAAGGAATGTATTATTAACCTTTAAAAATGAATTTGTAGGTCATTGGGAGTCAAACAAATTATTTTTTACTGAGATTTTAGCTTTTTAAGCCTAACATTCAATGATGTGGTTATATGCTATTTCTTGACTGTCTAATTCAGTAACAAGTAAAAATATATAATGTATCTGTGAAACAGGCTTTCGAGTTTGGCGGTAGGGATTGTTATGCCTAAAGAGTTCTATATGCCTCCCTCCTGCATACACTCACTTGCTAATTTATAAGGTAAACATTAGGGTGGCTCTCCCTACAAGGTTAGACCCCTAGGCAGCTCCATAGATTGTCCATATGGTAAAGCTAGCCCTGCAGGCCTTAAACATTATACCAAATGGAAGTAAGGATTTTAAATTACATTTCTTAACAAACTTGCCTGTTCTTCAGTTGCACCTGTAGAGTTTGGCATCTCAGGGTTATTTGTATTTGCCACTGTTTGTCCCACTGTAATAGAAAAAGAAACAAGTACACAAGTAGTGAGCATCCCTGGGAACGTTAATAGTCTTTCACAAGAATTCTGCTTAAAGTTCTTAATCAATGAAGGCAATGAAGGTCATAAAAACCATTACAACAGGTAGAAATGTGCCAATATATAATTTAGAAAAGTTTCAGTTATGTCAGGTGTGACTGATTATAGTCCCTAGGTAGTCCTTTCTTTGGGTTTGCTCTGGCTGCAAATTGGGAGAGCGATGCATGTCAGCAGGGAGGCGTACAATTGGGTAGCTGATAATGAGGTCTCTAGTCCCTGTGACTTGGGCCTTCTACGAGAAGGACTGGAAAGAATGAGTTGGATTAATGGATGAAGCAGGGCAGGCACGGGATCCTTACACGTTGGCATAGGTTATGCTGTGGTATGTGGGCTTTGTCGGTAGCAGGGGTGAGTTGCCGCATGTCAGCCCTGTCATTGTGGTGCAAATTGTCTGGAGTTAGAGATGTCACAAAAAGGCTCCTGATTTGGCAGTTGTTCAGGGGCTTCCGGCGGGAGGTTCATCGCTTGACAAGCACCACATGGTTTTGTTCTAACTGGTAGAGAGGTTAGTGGGTAGGCCATGGTCTATTTCTGTGTCATAAATTTATTTTGTTTAAAGGTTTTTTTTGGCACTTTTTGTAAAGTAAAAATTTACCTCGTTTCTCCTTCATAGAGATGATTCTGGAGTATACTGATACCATTTTTTGCAGTGTTTTATTAGTTTTTAGCGGGCCTGGGTCTCCTGTGTGGGGAATATGGTACCCACTCATTTAGGATAGGTACAGCCACAGAGGCATTACAGTTTTTAGGAAGATTGGAAGATGGGAGTCGTTCAGGTTCAGTAGTTATGTGCACCCTTCTTGTTATAGTCTGGTAAGAATAGTTTGTGTTGAAAGTGGGACTGTTTCGAACGTGAGTTTTGTCGGTTTGTGGGGATCCACAGTGCTCCTCAGGTATTAGTTATTGACCTTGGGGGTAATGATCCGTGTAGGGTCCCACTGTGGAATCATTGAGGGCAATGAACGCAGACTTAAATTGGTCAAGTATTCAGGTTTGGTTGTGGTGTGGTCCAAGATTGTGGGTTGGATTCACTAGCGGTAGGAGCGGGAGAGGGCTAGACAGCTAGTAAAATGATTTCTCATTTCCTGGTCTTCAGGGGGCATTGCAGTTCATCATAGGAATCTTGAATGCGACATGCACAGCCTCTTCCGGGAAAATTGAGTGCATCTCTTGGATGTAGTATGCCTTTGACCTTGGCTGAGCGGTCAGGGGTAGAACGAGCAGTGTCTATCAGTTTTGGTTAGGACTTTTGCCCTGGTATAGTGCAGTAGCAGGCCACCATAGGTATGTCCTTGCTTGTGGTGCATAAGTTTGGGGTGCACATGCAGGACACTCTCTGTGCCCAGTGCACTGTGGATAGCAGTTTCAGAGCCACTGTGCTAGTGGAGGACACCAGTGTCTTCAACGTTAAAAGCGTGGCAGCAGTACCCATATGCCAGAGTTGGTTATCAAATGGTGTGATACAGCAGTTGAAGTGGTATAAGATGGAGTTAGAACTCTTAGCAGTTCAGGTAAATTTTTGCACTGGTTGCTTAATATTAATGTAGGTAATACATTATGTATTATGCAAATATTAATTTATAAAGTGTTGAGTGTTTACTGTTACAAGATTAATTGGTGTTTCTCGGTGAGTGGTAAATTAAACTGCCATACCCAGCTGAAAGTAAAATGTTAAAGCAAAATTGCTCTTCTCTGTGTCCTTCTATATTTCTGAGGTCCTCAGATGATCCGCCAGTCATGTATTTGTAGTACGTTAAGCTTGTAAAATGAGCAATCTTTTCAGTGTCAATACAAACAGATTTTTCTATTGTGATTATTTCGCTGCTTGGAAGTGAAAAGTACCTGTATTGGCTTCTGTTGCCACACTTGTAGGGTTGAGTTCTGTAGTAGGATTGGTGTCTGTGAGGGCATCATCTGTGTCTTCACCATACGTTGTGGAAATCAAAGCCAATACAATGTCAATACAAACAGATTTTTCTATTGTGATGTACTGAGCCTGCATGTGCTTACATTTAAAAAAACAGCTTGGTTGAATACCTGATAAGCACCAAAATGATATGCTAAATTGGCATGCAGAAAATGAAAATGTATACTTGAATTATTTAGCGGCGTGGAAGTGAAAAGTACCTGTATTGGCTTCTGTTGCCACACTCGTAGGGTTGAGTTCTGTAGTAGGATTGGTGTCTGAGAGGGCATCATTTGTGTCTTGACCATACGTTGTGGAAATCAAAGCCCATAACAGCAGGTAGCCTGTAACACATAAATGATTACATTGTATATTGGCTTTTATTGTATGGAGTCACATTTTAAAATGTTCAGATTCTGCTAAATTTAGTCTTGCCTGTTTTGTGGTTTTATACTTCCAGGCATAATAATAATTCTAGTGACCCACTTATTACATGACGAACATTTAAATACAAGTGAGAAGAACAAAAGTCCAATACACATTGAGTTATTAAGAAATGATACCTAAAAAGATAAATCTGGATAGGTTAGATGCATGTGTAGAAGTAGGTGGCATTCTGAAATGCAGGGACTGAGCAGAATATGGTGGTGTTAAAGACAAGTTATATTGTGGTCTCTAGCCACTGATTTTTGGGTTTCCTTTCTGGTTCAACTTGGCAGTTCAGACTAGATCCAAGAGAGATCCTGATTGGTCTGACAGGGCTAATGAATGCCACATTCTACCCATCTTGAATATGAATTGTTTTGTGAAGAGATACCTTATGAATAACCCTAATGTTCATTACATTTTATTATCATTATTATTTATTGTTTTATATAGTACCATCAAATTCCGTTACAAAGGGTAGACAGGACATAACATGTTGTATAACATAACAATTTGACTTACAGAAACAACAAGTGAGGCGGGACCTGCTCAAAGTGTTTATAATCTCAAAAACTGGTCTTTATACTGCTGACACAACCAAAAAGTATAGAAGTTTAAAGCATAAAACAGCTGGGATAGGTTAAGGATTGCCTTGTTTCCTGTCCCGCATTCAATGCTTGACTGGATTCTAGTTGTTCAACTGAAAAATACATTTTTCGATTATTATTATTATTATTTATTGTTTTATATAGCGCCATCAAATTCCGTAGCGCTGTACAATGGGTAGACAGGACATAACAAGTAGCATGTAATGTAACAAGTTGACTAACAGAGACAACATTATAACTAAGCTTCTGACCATCTAATATGCAATGGTCTACAATTAACAGTTTACAAAAATGAACAGACCTATATTTATTAAGGTCAATATTAGTGTGGATGAAGGTTCAATTGTCTACTTTGGAATCAGTACAGCAATATCAGTTTTTGAGCATGAAGTACTTCTAAAGCTGATGCCAGAGCAATAGCTGCCTTCTGCGCTTGCCCTTCTCTTTGGTAATATGCTGACTGCAACACTGTGGTACTACAAATATACGTTATGGAGGAAACAGTAAATTCAATGGCTTCTTTGTAGCATTTTTCACTCTTCAAGACTAGCTGCTCAAATACCTTCCTTAACCTTTGTTAATTTCCACTATGGGGACAATCTGTAATACGTGCCAATGCATCCCTCCCTCGGAATATCACAACTAGTTACCTGCCTATCTATTCTTAGTATGACTAACAACATAAGCCTTATAAAAGGATGAAACATGATTAAGCAATTAAATTGAGACATTATTTAGAAATTATAGACTTTTACAGATCTATGTATGGCCATACTTGATCTAGTTTTGTAGGCTTTCGGACATGCTTGATTTGTTTTCAGAGCCTTATTTCCAGGGGAAAGTTCTCTATCAAGACCTCTGTCCTTAAGCATCTCCCGTGGCAGTATATGGCATAATCAATGTCTTCCAAAAAATTTACCCCAGTCATTTTTTTTAAATTGAATTTAAACCTTGAATAGTTTAGTAATGATTCTGAATTTGAAAAAAAAAGACAAATTACATATATGTATTTAACACATTTAAAATATAGCCACAAATTTTAATAAAAAAATTTACTGTCAATTTACTGTAAACATCTTAAAGTTTTAACATACAGTCAAATAAACAACGTTGAGTATCATTTGGCAGGGTGACAAGTATTAATCTCAAATAAAGATGTATAGGGGCTGATTCTATGATAACACTGTGTATGGAATTTATCTAGAATTTTGTTTACCTTTAAGCAGATGCATGCAAGATTTTCCTTCCATTCTCTTTAAGATCCAACAGAGCCTAAGAAAAAAAAAAAGCAATATATATATATATATATATATATACACGTTATATATGTAAACAAAATGTTAGAAGTTATAATGTCTGGGATAGTTATTGCTGGTCTGCTGGTGAGGCGGCCCTGGTTTCCCTATTCCTTCACTTATAATGGCTCTCCGTTACCCCATTCATTTCCCTCCCCGGGCCTCATCTGCCCTCCTGCCCCGCTACCCAGGCTAGTACCGCTGCTGTGGCGGCTTAGGAAACCCTGCTTTCCCAGTCCCCCCAATATTAGTATTATACACCTCAATCCAACCATCCACACTCACACAATACCTAGTAGTACCCTCCCCACCAACCGTTAAATGGCTGAAAATACCCTGCCCCATCCTGAAGCCATGCAACATGTTATTCATAATCCCCAATATATTACCCCACTGCCCCCCGCTATATCTACCACCATCCCAGGCACCCAACCCCATTGCCATAGCATACCCCAACCTAAACCACTAATAAACCGGTGAACCTGCAAGGCTACACAGGACTGTAGACACCACACTTTCACGTTTTACCTTCCCCAGCCATTTAATTTTACAGGTTAACCTGCTATTGGTGGCCTTTCCAATACCCCCAAGAAATGGTCGGTAACATGGGCCATCAATTACCTTACCTACTCGACCAATCTACCCCTCAACAGGCTGCTACTCAGACACCTTCCCATTCTTCAACAGTAACCACACTAAATGCTGTTTCTCTTCCCCAGCAGAGCTGGGCAACAGCAAGGCAGAGGGACACCTCTCCCAGCACAAGCAGAGGCAATGGCCTTATCACGACACAAGGCCAGTCTGGTCAGGACATCACAGCAAGGGGCAGCAATGCCGGAGCAGCAGTAAGTGCACAGCCATCCCAGACAGCTGAGGGAGGGGGTCTGCTAGTCCAAACCGGAAACAGTCGGTTTGCACCACTCAATTACACATTTCTGACCTGGCTTCCGCCAATTCTGACACGTTCATCATAGACTCTCTAGACAACCCCATGCTAAAATTTATGAAAAAGTGCGTTAAGCAAGCTAATAAAAAAAGGAAGCAAAAAAAAACACAAAGCAATGCATCTAGAACAGAGGTAGCAAAGGCAGAGGATACATACCCATGCACAACAATACCAACGCACACGCAAATAAAGGAGAGTGACAGAAAAAAGATCAGGGCTGGCAAATACATTAATGTTTATGACCTGACGAAAGAAGCAATGAACTCTAATGTGGATGGGGAGGAGAGTGGGGAAGGAAAAAAGGAGAAAAGAGGCATAACAAATATATTTCATTGGAAGTTTTTAACATGTATTCCGGAGTATATATAGAGCACAATATTGTGGGCTCCCGTGGCGGTTCCCATTTACCTCACCCTAACATCCACCCTAGTTGTAGTGGCCTTTACAGGCAGGATGGGGTACACTTATCTGACATAGGGCTAGACTTATTGAACAACGTTCTGCCACAAAAGGGGTAAACAGAGCCCCCCCCTCTTTTGGTGGCGGTAATGCGGCCTTCCCTTCTCCCAAGGTTGCCAGCAAACACCATCTATGGTTTCGATTCGACTTTGTGGTTGGGCCTGGCAATGGCATATAGCTGGGTGCAGGCGTACCCCTCTGCTGAAGGTATCGGTCAATGGCAAGCACTGACTTTGTTTCTCAGTTGTGAATTAGGGTTCTGTCAGAGGCATGCCAGGGTAAGGATAGGGAGGGGCATTCTGATAATGCCCTGTCAATCACTGTGTTTCTTGTATCAAAGTTATTTCACAGTTAAGAAGCATGCCAAGGGTACACAGTGGGGCAAATGCACCTTATACAGCCTGGAACTGACTTCATATTCTACTTTGATTTAATCATATCTAAAAAATCATAATAGGTGATTTTCCCCTTTGCTATATAACAGATAAAATCTGTGCTTGATACAGGTCAGTGTTGTATTCTGTGGGGAGAAAGGGGCAGCTGCCCCTGTACCTCCTTCTGCTTCTAGAAGCAGATGTGGCATCAGCAAGGGGTGTGTGTCTGTGAGAAAAATACTGCTTTCAGGTACCACTAACCCTATGCTCACCTCTGGTTACAACTCTAGTGACTCATTTCAAAATATCTTATCACACCCATGAAACCAATAATGGTCAAGAGGTTAATGCAGGTGCACTGTACCCAGGAGCTCACTTGGCAAGGGTTTGCTCCAGACTTTGCAGCCCACAAGGGCCAGGTAAAGGAGATAAAAAGACCTCCCTTCTCTAGCCCCCTTTAATTCGAAAGCACTAGTCTGTGAGACCATGGCAATTCCCACATCGATGTAACAGAAGTGCTTGATGTGATGTCAATCGGGCGCTTCTGGTACAGTCCAGAGGGCCTTCTACACCAAAGCATGAGAGATCAGTGCCCCTGTCTCAAATATAGGAGTTGATAGGAACATGACAAGCGCTGGAAGCTACATGGCAGGGGGTGAGGAAGACATGTCAGGGGCTGGGGACATGGCAGGGGTTGGTTGGGCCTTGGCAGGGGCTGGAGGTGGACACAGCAGTGCTCGTGTGGACAATACAGGGAATGGTGGGAATATGACAGGGGCTTGGGGGATCATAATGAGGGCGAGGGGCACATGACAGAGGCTGAGGTGACATGACATGGGCTGGTTGGCACAATACATGGGCTGGTGGGGACAATACAGAGGTTACTGTAAGGTGATATGTTAGAAGAGACTGGTGTTGGTTATATGGTAGAAGGAGACATGATATTGAAGAAGAAGCATGTGAAAGGAAACAAAATATGTTGTAGATTAGGTGTGGAGCAGCACATCGTATAAGTGAATGGTGCATTTGTAGCGAGCACAGAGAATGATAGAGTGTGCATGTTAAGAATATTAGAGAGTGCTAACATAAGGTGTTTGTGTGAGAAGGTGTGTACTACCGTATGGTGTAAGTATATGATGTTAGTGATGAGTGAGTTTGTGTGTAAGTGTGTGCGCTATTAGAAATCCTATCCTTAGGCGCCCATTTTGGTTTTCTTTTTTGTGTGTGTAAATCAAAGTTTTTTGTGTATCATAAAACAAGAAATACATCCTGAACAGAGGGATCAAAAGAGATGAAGCATGGGGACATTGGTTATCGGGATGAGGGCCCTACAATCCCAACATAGCATAGCTTATGTGCATAGATGGTAGAGTACCTCTGCTTCATATGCATGGTGTCCAGTACAGTAAATTGTTTCTCGAACAACAGGGAAAAAATCTTAGGAGGGAAAAAAGGGGGTTAAGATGGGGTGAGGCAGAAAAAGTATTGAGTATCCTGCCGGATCGGCCTACATTCCCACCATATATGGAGGAAAGTGCCCGGGTCTTTGCCACTTCTCCAACACATCGGGTGAAGTCCCGGGACAATCCTGCTAAGGTTTACAAGGGTCCTATACTACATTGTTTACAAGTTCTGTTGAATTCTGGAGGCAACTGAACATTTACTCCAAGAGGACAAAATTGGTCTATACATTTGCGCTCTAACGCGAATTGTGACCAGGGAGTGGTCCGACATCCCTGAAGCGCCCATCTTGCTACCTTCCAGCCTCTCCCAGTGGTAATGCTCCATCAGTAGAAGGTCGATCCTGGAATAGGATTCATGGGAGGCCGAGTAGCATGTGTAATCCCTCCCGGATGCCCCACCCTCCAGCAGTCAACCAGTCGGTATCTATACAATATAGACCCAAAGCGACGGATTAGTGAAGCTAAGGCTGAGGTAAAAAATGCACATTGACCTCTATTTTGGAGGAAGATTGTGGCGAAAGTGAACATTTGGTAAAGGATAATTGGTTTTCATGAAGACCATTTGTTGCCATTTTAAGCAAGGGATTGATTGGAATTCAACTATCATTAACTTAGACTACCTGAGTATTATAGCAGTTGTATTGATAACAAAAAGTGTTTGCCCACATATTTAACCCTTTTATTTCCAAGTATTTATAGCTACACATTGCTGATTTGCTTAAATTGCTTCTGCAACATAACTGCAGAAAAGACCTAACTGGTCCCAAAATATGGGTATATGGGTAGCATACAATATTTAAGACAAGATAAAGCACAATTTCGAAACATGCCATCATGTTGCATATTTGATAATTGCCAGAACTTAGAACAGTCGTTTTTTTTTATTCACTTAGGAGAAATGTCCCCATGGATTTCTTCCCTTGTTTTTCCAGAAGCAGCCTCTGATCCTAGTGATATTGTCATGGAGACCGGAGGTTGGCAAAGCACACAACAATAATGACACACAAGGGACACAAAGAGGTGCCCAGTTGGATTGGCTAGGCATGCTTTACTTGTTTGTTAATTAAAAAACACATTAGCAGTGACACAGGGCAACATATTCCCCTTGTAAACATGGCTTCCCTAAATAAGACGCTTTCCCGAGATGTTTTTGTTCTGATATCAAAATCGACCACGCAGCAAATCTCTGACATATAGGAGAGACTGAAAAGGGTCACAGGATAAAAGGCACGGATTTGGACCCTAATGTGTTAATTCCACAAACTGACCTGCAATAGCATATTATCACTTGATGAGTCACTGCAATTATCATCTCACTGTTTATCCTGGATCAGACAATAGTAAACAACCACAAAGTTATTTCAAGGGCAAGTAAAAACTACGGTATTATACAGGTTAGCTCTAGAGGACAGCTGTATCCGTGCTTTTATTGCCCACACATATACCGCGGATTAAAATTTCTAACTCTACCAACTGGTTCCTAATGAGGTACACCCCCCACACCACCACGACACATCCACGTTACCTTGATAATTATTAATTGGGGAGGTGCCATGAAAAAATATATTTTCTGATAAGGCGTGAGGGTGTTTACTAGATTAGACTGAGATAACAGAACACAAAAATGGCTAATTTGCAACTGCCTCGAAATATTATATTATGCAAACACTAGAATTGGTTTAAAGAAGAAAACTGCACATTATGTTTGAAAACTTGTAATATGGTACCAGTAATAAAAAAAATAAATGATTGGGGTTCCTCTTGGATAAGTACCCCAGAGCGAAACTGTGGGGGTCTGCAGGATTGATATGGAGAGCAAAGCCACTTGGCCAGCAAGGTATCCATAGAATGCTTTCTCATTGTCATATACTGAAATAAATGAAGACCTTGAAGGATCTTTCCTTCTCTTGTGTGATTGGCATACAAATAATATATAGAAAATATTGGAGATAGATGCTGGGTGGCTAAACATTTGAGCTCTCATGCAAGTTCTGCAGGGGAGTGGGATATGGTTGAAGAAATGGGAGATATTTACTGTCAAATCTGACTGATAGTATATCATAAGATCTATCAGGAAATGTTAAAAGCAGGTATAACATACCATCCCAAATTTAAAATGGCTAAAGAATGTGAAGAGATTGGACGGGGTCATAGTGGTAGGTGATATAGAGAAATAGGATGAGAGATAAAACTACAGGTGGAAACTGCACGCTGGAATGATAGTCAGCAGTTATATTTGAGTAGATGGTAATTCTCAGATCATAGCTCTCTAAATTATGGTTATCTGTGAAGTACTAATTTGGTTGCGTAATTAGATAAGTAGATCCTTGATTAGGCTGTGTCACTTGTCTATCCTCATCTAGCCTAAAGCTACATCGCAGGTTGTTGTGTCTGGGTTGAGACAGATACAGGTGGATGGAGGTATATTAATTATTCATGTAGCAGCAGCTGCTAAAATGCAGCCTAGCATCTTTTTTACTGTGATATGTGTGTGTCTTCATGTTATAAACATCACAATAAATTTATATTTATTTTTTGGATTATTAGGTGATTAATTTAACTTTAGGGTGCTTGTGCACCAAATAAAAATATGAACCATGTATTATTTTTCGTATGATGTAAGAACAACTCAGCACCCTTTTTTTATACATCCCTGGAGAGCTCCAGTTCTTCTGCAAGTTGGAAGTTAATTTATCTGGAACTAAGGTGTCTCCAGAGTTTACAACTAGTGCAGTTCAGCTCAGGCCACCTTTTCACAGCAAAAAAGTTACCTGGTTAAAAAAAATGCACTCAGCTTGCATCATATCGGCAGCAAGGAATCTCTGCATGTAGGGTAGTTTTCCCCATGTTTGATGCAATGGAATGGTAACTCATCTGTACAATAATATAGCATCAGCTAATCCTAAAACGCCGAACGTCATCGGACAGAATTTTAATTTCTTAGCCGATTAGAGCTTTATTCAATATCTGCTCACATTTTGGCAATGTGAAGATACACAGCTATTCTGAAACCTCAGGGTTTACATGTCCATAGTCACTGTTTTGATTACATCTTTGCTTTTTACTTCTTCTTTTTTGGAGCATGTGCTTCTGGTTTTAGCATTGGTATTGGATTTGGACAGTATTGCAGTTATTAAAAATGCTCCCATACCTTACCTCTAGAACGTTTGTGTTTCCTCCATAATCCTCTCATTACAGCACTCCAAGTGTGATTATTATGCTATAATTATATATATGAGGATGCCCATATTATTTAAGACTACGCAAAGAATACGCAAGATTCGTTCACCAACAGTCATAGTCACTATGATTACAGACCATTAAATGAACAATTGGGGACATGGGTCTCTTTTCTCCCTTAAAATATTGGAAAAGTACTAGACTATTTATTCATCTTGTCCAAGCAGAGTGCCAAGTAGTGTGGTAGCCATACGTATATTACTTTATAAAGCATCCAATGAATTCTTGTAACATATCAAATAACATAGCACAGGATTGTCTAAGATCACATAATGGAAGAAGCACTGACTTGGTTTCTGAAGATGGCTAATTGTCCCTCATCCTTCTGAAAATTGGAGGTAACCTTGAGGGGTTTTTATCTGGTCTAAGTCTGGAACCCGCGAGGCACAATGTCACATCCTGAGCGTTTCAGATTATGATTTACGTAATGACAGTATCCCTTTAAAGCAGGTGTGTCACGCAGCTATAAGAAATGTATCAGTGCTTACAAGGTATTGTGAGAAACATTTCATGAGTGCGGAGGGCCCTTCATTAGCAGACATGACTTGATAATTAGCATGATCTTTCCAGCAGCTGGTTCACTTTGAGGCCTCGGGGACCCATAACAGTGTAAACATATCCGTGTTTGAACAATGTTATATATGTTATGTGCGTGAGGTCTGCTTATAAGATAGATAGATAGATAGATAGATAGATATTGGTCAACGGGGAAAGAACTTATAATTACATGTTAAGGTTTGGAAGAAAAAAAAAAGGCATGCGTCTAAATTTGTGAGCATGGGCAATTATATTTAGTTTTAAACACAGGTTTCAAAAACCTACTTGCTAAAAAAATGCCCAGTATTTTACCTTTACCACATGCGTTTCATAGCAAACTTTTTAAATAGATATAATTATACTTGAAACCACAAGAGAAACTGTATACCTGGCTTCCTAGAGTCATTTAGTTTAAGGAGGGCGTTGCCTCAAATTATACTTTGTGCAGATCTTGAGTCAGTGGCACAAACCCTCACCCTTTCCCCCAAGTTAAAAGGTTCTAAGAAGTAATCATTTACAATTTAGGGATTGATTAGTAGAAAGGTAAAGGTGTTGCCAGCATCAGAAAACAAGGATAGTGAAATATGCAAACTTTTATGAAACTGTTTTATGCTAATGAGTTCTAGAGGTTTGGAGAAGACCCATAGGCTAAGCGGAGCTCAGGGATATTATCAAGATGACCACTGGGAAGGTGTTTGCAGAAGCAGGTAGGAAAGATGTGGTTCTTGTACACACCATGAAGGTGGAGTTGGGACTTGGGCTGAAAATGTTACCATTGCATTTTGGCATTCAAAAAGGCGAGAAGATAATATGAAGATATGATGTGCTCTGCACAGTTCTCTTACAGTGTTAATGCTCTTGTTGTAGCTCACATTAATAAAAGTTACGTATGAGGCTCTATGTACATGCCCACACCTATAATGTAGCCCATGGAACAGCGTAGCAAAGTGAAAGGGGCCTTGACTGGATGAGGAGGTGGACTTAGGATAATGGAGCTAAGGGACATTGGGTTAAGGGACTTTGAGAAGTCCTGTATAAATAGGTCCTTTCATTTTGTAACAGGGTTTTTTTTCTCATCAGTGTCACAGTGGTGGGGCTGGTCAGTGTTATTTGGGAGGTGGAATAATAGTTGGTTAACAGAAAATCATGTTAACAATTCGTTGGTGGATTTGTTTCCCATACATATTAAATCTGTGGCCAATTTTTTACCCAAACAGCTTGTATCCATGTGTTTATTTGGTTGGGCGTTATGGTGTTGTTTCACCAGTCAAGGCTATTGACACCCACATGGAAAATAGGCATTAACACAATGACAAAACTGGTTACTTTATATATGTATGTCACTCATACCTATTTACCAATTTAGTTCAGCCAATTAAAATTTTTTTGTAAAACATTTTTATGATCTACTAGCTAATCTGAGTGTAATGTGTATATGACCAAATGTAATCAGTGAGTGTTTTTGTCAGTGTGGGTGAGGGTTGTAAATGTGTTTAATTTTCGCAAAGCGTGGTCAGTATCAGGTTGTCAATTAAAACCTGATTTCTTGTGGTTATGTTCAATCTATCGGTTATACTTTTCTCTTTCAGTTTATTAAGAGATTTATTTGGGTGGGATATGATGTTGGTGGTGTTATGATGAAGGTGAGGGAATAAAGGTAGTGTTGGCAAGGTCATGCTGCTGGTGGGGTATTTTAGGAGGTGCTGAGCACAGAAAGTCTTGAGGATATGACCCCCCAAATGTGTTTTGTCCCCATAAAGGAAATATGGGGTTGGTATACATCCATCACCTGGATACCAATAAGCATCTCATGGACAATCCCTTCCCTCCTAGGCATGAAAGCGCTCCAAGGAGACAAAAGATTTAAAGAGAACAGCTCTACGTGCCCTCATGTTTCTTTAAAGTTAAAACCAACATACATGATTTGCAGAACATTTTATTTTATTAGGGTATGGAAGAGGTGATGCAAAAACTATTTAATCAAACGGCATCCCGCGTGTTCTGCTGATGTAAAAGCAATCCTGAATCTATATACTTAAACTGGGTCTATTCACAAAACACTGCGCTATTTAGAGATTACTTGTAGAAAGCTATAAGCAGGTCAGAGTGGCATAAACAACAAATTCCCTATTTGCCAAACAAGTCCTGGTTTCCATGATTTGCAATGCTTCCGGTCCCAAATGAGACTGAACCCACAGGGGTAGCTCAGGGTACTGGAGTTGCCATGATTTGCCCAAATCACTTAACTGAGTTTGCATGCTAAAGGGAGAGTTTGCAGGGGAGTTTAACTGTTTAACTTATCAAGTATTTGGCTTATAAAACACATGCCCAAATTACCTGAATTACACAGGGCCAGTTCATCTGCTTGTGTAGAAGATAACTGGGGTTGGTCCTTAAGAAAGCCTAGTGACAATAATGATATGGGTAAAGTCACTCTCCTGCAAACTTGTACTTTAGTAAATATGTTTTAATAGACTTGAGTGGTGTGCACTAGTGAAAAGAGCAGACTCTGTCCTTCAAATGTTTAAGTGCATGCCTGCAGCTAAAAACTTACTTCAGTCCAACTAAGCACTCTGTCAATACACAACCTATCGAGCGTACGTGACTTCAGGATTTAAGAACAAGACCAACATACAACTACCGCAACTCTAGATTGCTTTTCTTGTTTTAAGAATGAAAAAACACATGTTAAACGACGTATGAATAAAACAACACAATCATGCAGACCTATTAATATGCAAATAGCAACTAAACAATGTATTATCTTATTACTGATGTTTTTCATTTCTTACTCTCTGTATTTTCCCTAATATTTTCCCCTGAATCTTCCCAATTTTTTTTTTTTAACAATATAATGTTCTTTTTTTTTTTAATCAGAAATACCTTACTGCCCAATGTATTTATTAAATATAATATATATAAAAATATTTCTAGCGAATTTGCTCCTGTCTCTTCTATGCTGTGGCTCACATGATTCTCCCTTCTTAGGGTAAGGCTTGATAAGTTACACCAAAAAATAAAACGTTCAGAAATCCATTGTTGTAACTCACGTACACAAGTAGATCCTGCGGAGACGCTGTAATATTTTGTAGCTGCGTGAACAGAGGTTGAAAGCAACAGTATGATCTGATATTTTCCTTTTGTTCCAAAACCTTGTCACAGCTCCACCCCCATGGGATGCTCCGTCTTATTCACTGCATAACATTAGAATAAGCTTCTCCACTCGTGGCAAAAAAAAGCATGTCTTTTGTTCCAAAAAAAGAATGCGTCTTTGGATTTTTTTATGTTCTTCAAGGAAAGGGGAAACAACAAATACATTTAAAAGTAACAAAAGAACACAAAGTTCAGAATATCAATATAACACTTTTGTCATTGTTTTCATTCTTCTCTTTTAGCCTATAACAATCCACACAACAATATGTATTTATGTTTTATTGTAAGCGGTTTGTAACATCATCCAGTCTGTGGGATGTATATGCTGCATAGACCACACTCACAGGCAGCCAGTTACTCTACCAAGTGGGATTCACGCAATGCTCTGCACACTAGGACGGTCACTAAAGCCCCAATGGAGTTCACAATTAGGATCAATCGCAGTACCCTGGAAAGGGTTTTCAATAGCCCCTTTGAGACCAGAGGGCTGTTAAATGCATTGTATATTTAAAGAGTTATACAGGCCGTCTGGCATTAAAAAGGTTAAAGCAGTTGCACTGCCCAATGGTTAGTTACATGCTTAAACAAATCCTATTAAGAGACCAATAGCTCTATACACACATTGATTCCATATTTTGATTTTAATGGCTTTGGTTTTACTACTATGCTTTTTTTCTGGTTTTTAAGATACCTACTGTTTTAATCATGTTAAAGGAAATAAGTTGCTTGGTCCCTGTACAAGTTTGTATCGACAGCACATGATTCTAATAAAATAACTCACAGGGTAATTGTCAGCAAACAAGTGAATAAACTACCTAATATATATATATATATATATATATATATATATATATATATATATATATATATATATATATATACAATCCAGAACAATCAGTTACAAAAAGCATTCAAGCCTTATTTTTATGTTAAAAACATGTTACAGTCCAATGCATTTTAATTGGTGCAGACATTCTTTAGTAACTAGAGTTAAAATGAGACTACCCTCTCATTTAGCTCCTCCCCCAGCAGCCTCTACTTAAAGCACAGAGCATTCATCAGTACGCTTCTTGCACATGTTCAGAACTAGACTTTATTAGACTCCTTATAATGCCTAGGGTAGAAAGCAAATATTGAGGAAAAATAGGAAATATTTCACTTTTGTGAGCCAGCAACCAACTTTGTAAAGCTATAATTTAATCATGGGAACCAGGGGCATAAGTAGAAACCATGGGGGCCCTGGTACGAAAATTGCCCCGGGGCCCCCAAACTTCTACAGCTAGTCTGTCCCATTATTGCCCCCAAACAAATTGTCTGTGCCTTCTTTGCTGCTTGCCCTCCCTTCCAACATATGTAAACACACACAAATTACACACTTACTCATACTCGCATATATTTTATATATACATAAAAAACACAATATACACACAAACACATACATCCCACCTCCCTCCCGTCCCTGCAGCCTCGGTTTCACATGACCCTGATACACCCCCCATGCTGGTTCAAAATAGTTTAGAAAGGGCTCTTCCAACCTCGAACGGGGAGGTCCAGGTCAGAAGGGCCCTTTCTAAATTATTTTGAAAATATATGAGGAGACTGGAACAAAAGGGCCCCCCCTAGAGGCAGCTGCTACCCCTGTGGTTACTCCAGTGATGCAAACACAACCTTTGAGAGTTGCAGAGTACATATCGAACATCATACATAAAAGCTAGTAGAGCTCTGCTTTACCACTGAGAAATCCAGTGGAATCAATTTTTTTCCTGCTGCCTCCAAACTGTTAGTCTTCATATCCTTCTTTGGTCTTTCAAAGAGGACTATCTCCCTCACCACCATAAAGGCCACCAAACTGACCTGGTGAGTTTTAGAATACTAAAAACACTCAGTGTCTCTGTATGAGCACTTAAAGAGACAGTTTGATGTCCCAAGTACCAATTCCAAAGAAAAGTGCACATTAAAGTACCTTTTGAGCATTTTAATATACATGACTGAAAACTCTCCACCTCTTCCAGGGTCCGATTATTCTTGCCGCTCGGTAGCAGGAGAGTGCATTCCACACAGACGGATAGAGGCTCTTGTTAAGCCTCCTTATGATGTGTGAGGAGCCAGCGCTGGAGCTGACCGGCAGTAAATATATCAGGTGCCAGGAGACGTGTACAGCCAAACACATCCCCGACACAATAAAAAGCGGGGAGGTGGGGAAAGATTCAAATGGATATGAAGTATTCTGCCATGAATCCTGCCATGCATTTGCAATGCGAACAATGGCACTGCTTGACTATCACATGCTTTGAAGTGCATATGATGGCTGCAATGTCCCTTTTAACCTGTAAGCTTGCCCTACCCCCTGGCCTTAAAAAGCCTTCTATGAAAACATTGAATTCCACCATTTGTTCTCACAATACCACCAGAATTCTGGGGGGGGGGAATGACCACTTCTACAATCAAACTGCAGGCCTCACCTTCTGTATCCTTTCCTCTCAACCTACAAATAGATTACCAGCCTTAACACATTGATATTATTGTTACATTTATTTAGTCAGTTTTAATGCCATTGTTCATTTTCACCCTCCTCATAGTAACAGCGCAACAGAATCTACTGGCGCTATTACACACATATAGTTAATAGACTAAAAACTGAGATATGCTTTTAAGCATGTTTGAATATTACAAATATTTGTAGTTGACAGGCTTAGCGTGATGCATTTTCATATCAAGGATTGAAAAGACGCGCCCTCCTTTGTTATAGAGGAAAAGGATGTTTCTCTCTGTTATACTGCCCACCAGCTACACAAATTAACGGAAGGAAATGTCCTGGAGTTGACTTTGATGTTCATACAAAAAAAAAAATCCACGATGTTCAGGAATATTTTGAATACTTTTAAATTTACCCACAATTTATTTTTTTGGGTAAAACTGCCCTTTTTTTCTAGAGTCACTGGTGGATATTTGAAGAAAGTGGATATAATGAAAACATGACTGCCTCCTTTGGAAATGATAAATGTTTTGTGTGCAGACAGACCATTCAGAATTAGGTGGACACGAATGTCAAGCCAATTTTAAATCCTCTCTGGACCATGCCTTTAGATGGCATGTAAATGCATATAAACAGACACTATTAGAAATGTGAATCTTTTAATGTATCCAATAGTATATAAAAGTTTACAGTCGTTTGTACATTTTATGTTTGACAGTTTATAATGGCAGAATCACAAAATCTTACTTGACTGAAAATAGTTCAAATAAAAGGGTTATTTTTTGAGAAGTGTACCTAGGAGACGAGGTCCGTATTAGACATTTAATTCAAGCAACCTCTGACTCTTGTCCGTTTTACTCTGGATACTCTTCAGCTCTGGGAGATTCAAACTTTTTTTTTTTTGTTTGTTTTTTTTTGTTAAAGAAATGTATCACCCCCAAAATGTTTTCTTCTTTTAATTGAAAAATACGAGGACTAACAGAGGCTGCATTTGGTAGCAGGCATCTGTAAACACAAATCACAGAAGGAGGGTAGGAGGTGGACTCTTTAAATGTACATTGCTATCAAAAAAGGAAAACTACAATCATAAAACCTCTCAGGGACCATTGGAACTACAGAAGTCCTTGTCGTTTAAGATCTTCATATGTCTTTTTGTTTACAACGTTCCCACTGGAGTCTTCATATTCCTCCTGTTTACAAACAGAAAAGAAATGAATATGTTTACATATAAACAGACACTGAACGGTGATGAAGCAGTTCAACAGTCTAGCCTCTATTCCCTGTTCAAAACACAAAATATTTATTCTTGACCAGGACATCAGTATGTCTACCCTGTGTAGTCTTGAACATTCCTGCCCCGCAACAGCTACTGAAAGACTTTTACACTGTCAGTTTTCTAGCCACTGGTCTTACTAGACTACTTCTCCATGAGAAACTTTCAGGTTGTAAATTTGTCTGTAGGTATGAAGTTTTTGTTTAAAGGAGACGAAGCTCTGCAATTGTTATTGAAGAGTTCAGTAATTATGATGGACTAAAAAGGC
The DNA here is from genome assembly GCF_027358695.1 of Spea bombifrons. Taxonomy (NCBI): domain Eukaryota; kingdom Metazoa; phylum Chordata; class Amphibia; order Anura; family Pelobatidae; genus Spea; species Spea bombifrons. The sequence goes on along the minus strand of NC_071088.1, from coordinate 64,154,577 downwards.
AAAAAAAAAAAAATCCATAATAGGCAGGTTTTGTCCAAATACATATACTTTATAAACTATTTTACTAAGGCATGTTATGTTGGTTTGTTAACAAAAACCAAAAGGAAATATATAAAAAAAAATATTGAACCCCCCAACTCTAAAGGTTTCCCCCACAGATGACATTTGAAAGTTGGGGGTGCGGGCCATCTGTGTCTTAACCCCTTCAAGACCGGGACACACCAGGTACGTCATTGATGATGCACGATCCAGCGGCAGCAAATCCCCCTCGGTCCCGTGCACGTGATCGCTTCTGAAGCGAATCACGTGTACGGAACTAGGAAATTTAAATGGGTACGCAGCACCCAAATGCCGGTCTCGAAGGGGTTAAAATAGTGTTTTGCCACCAACTGCTTAGAGATCACTATAGATGCATAGAACACAACATGCACACCAGCAAAGCATAGCACAAAAAACAGGGAGCTCTTTGCTCAAGAGGGATTTCGTAAGGTTTGTAAAACCCCTCGGGTGTTAGGCATTCTGTAAATGACAGTGAAACCACTGAAGTGACGTAGATACAGAGAGATAATTATTCCACACTTGCTTGTCTAAATGGTGTATGCAAAACATTACTCCATTATGAGTCAACAGAAAAATAACTAATACGAGCTTACCTCTGTATCAGGCTGCCATCTTTCGGTAGACTTCTGGAGCTTGAGTTTTGACCATACTAGAAAAGCAGAATAAAAAAATGAAATAAGTTATTTTCTTTTTTTTATGATAAAACCTGTTTTTACAGAGTTGGTCACTTAAACTTCCAACACTGGGATAAGCAACAACCCTCTGAGCGACGTGTAAAACAATAAAACAAAATCAGAATAGTGGAAAAAAATATTTGATTAGGGGTATAATGCTGTACAGAATGATAGCTTGACAGAAGGCAAATACTCTATTATACATGGATGTTAACTTACAAGAAACAGCGTCCTCGATCTGTGTTACATTGGCAAAGTGGGCAGTGTTGGGAATCCCAAGACACCTCATACCATGAGCATGGCGCCATTCCTGGGGATGGAGAGAGATTAGATCAATTACTTCTGTACAACAATTGTTTGACCCTCTCAGTTAGGAAAACAGTCACTAGGAAGACAGACACTCATTCTATTAACCCCTTCAGTCCCCTATCGTTTGACAGCCTGGACCCCCCCTTTCAGCAGAAGCCAGCATCGCTGTCTTTCTGCTGCCTGATCGCATGTAACAGCTTCCGGCGCCAATGCCGGAAAACTTAGTTTTAAATCAGGACACCTGAATTGATAAACTTGGAGGGGATTTTCCATCAATTTGCCTAATTGTGTGAGGATACAGTAGGAAAATATATAAAAAGTGGAGGTTTTTTTTTCTAATTTTCACTAGTTTTTACAAAATTTCTCGTACTACATTTTCAGCTAATTATCTAACTATGGTATCAAAGGAAAGCACTATCCCTCCTTGAAAAAACAATATATAGTTTACATGGTTACACTATTTGCAAGAAAGGAGAATAATGGCTGAACAGTCATACTGCAAAAATGGCAAAATTGCTCTGTGCTTTGAGGTACCAAAAACCCCTGGGACTGAAGAGGTTAAAATACAGCATCAAGTAAATGGGGCCATACAATGCCTAGTTGCCAACTCCAACAATGTTAATTTTAATAGACAGACAAAAAGACAACAAGAAAAAGATGTTATTGTAGAGAGGCCATGAAATGCGGTCAAGGACTGAAGAAGTCCAGCTCTGATAAACAACAGCACGTGACACCAACAGAGCAGGAGGAGACCATTGCAGCTGAGTAGATGGTAGCAGAAGCTCACCGCAAAGTGACGCTGGAAAGCCTTGGGCCCTCTGTACGTGTAATTTCCACAAATTTCACAGTTATAGTTGATGTTCAGGCCATGCAGCTTGTATAACCAGTAAGGTATGGGCTGTAAAAGAAAGCGTGGCACTTTTAATGGTGCTGAAGAATCTCATGTGGGAATATAAACAATGCAGACATTTCCACAAATACAAGTTACATGCAAGAAATCCTTTGTAATAAAAATGTTCTTATTGAAACCTGAATATGAAAGCACAGTTTACAGTCCACATTTTATCATACTTGCAGCAGCTGTAGGTTCATGCTCACCTTGCCATCCCAACCAAGAGGAAGGTTCTTGGGATTGTAAATGATTTCATTCTCTTCATCGTCGCTCTCGCTTTCGCTAATCTGTTCTTCCTCCTCCTCTTCTCGCTCCTCCCCGGTTCGGGCCTGCTTGCGCTGCACATTTTCATGGGTCAGGTGCCTTTGTTCCTGCAACCAGGACAAACCAAGATAACACCACACACTCTAACGCACAAAAAAGGCATAGCTGGAGTCCAAAGGGGACCAGCAACTACAGTTAATCAAACTCAATTACAAAGTCTACCACCTCAAGCAGAGTAATTATGTTACACTTGGTTTATAAGTAAAGGTGGCAAAACTATTAAGCTAATATGGTTAACAGCAACAAATGAATCACAACCTAAATTTAAAAAGGGACAAATATTCTCACGTTGATTCAGAGCTATAGTACCTCTGAAGCAGAGAAGACTTTCTGCCAACAGGCAGGAAAATCATTGAATGTTTTGCCAACATTGGCTACAGGGGTCTCTCGGCTTAATAAGAAACGAAGAGGATTTATTCCCTAAAGTGGGAGCTTGTAGGAGACCTGAAGGTTCGACTGACAGATTTCCTAATGCATTATGAAGGGCCAATAGTGATAACTTACTGAAGCAAGAAGGTTTGCGCTGGCTATGTGTAGATCTAAACCATCTGTGGGGAGGCTTTTAAGAAATTTGTCTAACTGAATTACAAACCTCATTTTGCAGGAGCAATACACCAGGTTACCACCTCATACTTCACTCCGGCTACGAAATAAACCTTTGCACTTGCAGTCCCTATTTAAAACATAAGTTTAGCAACATTCTAAACTTACCCCTAGAGTTTCAACATATTCATATATCTGAGCTTCAAGAAACGCAATGTCCTTGTTCTTCTCTGTATCTCTGCAGAATAAAACGTGGGTGACACACAACATTATTCATTTGCCTCATCTAATATTAAAGGAGATCTGACAAATTCTACCATTTACCGCTCTGTACAACAACAAACTGTGTTTACAGATATATATAAAATAAAAACATCCTTTGCGCATACCATGATCTCATTCTTCCCCATTAAGCCATGTCTTCCAATGGTAAATTCATAATTACTGTGCATTACCGAGAGCGTTTGTAAACGTTGGTCAGGAGAAAGGAGACAACTTCCAGAAAGGAAATTGATCAGATTATGCTGGATGATACCCCCAAACCAATTACTTGGATTGTCAAAAGATATATAAACAAAATAAATATAAATATGTTTTAATTAATTCAGTTACTCTAAAATGCGACAGCTATCCTATGACAGCATCTAAGTTGGCCTGACAGCAATGATGTACAGCGACCAAAGGACAGAAATTAAAACCAGGACTGAACATTGTTTTAAGAAACAATTGAATTAAAATTGGAAGCACAGAAAATTAAATGTCTGGCACATACACATCATGAACAGAATTGTGAATCTCTTACCTTCTTGTGCCTTTTGCTTTGGGATTCTTTGCAAACAAAGAGGTCTCCAGGGATTCCAAAGATTTGCCTTTAGTGCTAAAAAGCCTCTGTGCTCTCTCTTCTAGGGTTCTATAATAAAAGAGGAAGGGAATCAGACAGTCCATGTGTTTAAAAAAAAACGTGAATTTCCATAAAAGCGCTCCTAAAAATAGGACATTTTTGACACATATCCCTTAGATATAAGAGATGTTCTTCTAAAGACTTGACTTGCAAGTAAGAAAAATTAATCCCCTGTTGCATGCCGCAGATCCGGCAAAAATATTAGAGAAGGTAACGCCTAAGGACTAAGAGGGCAAATATAAAACAAAGCTTAAGGAGGCACAACACATTGTTGGATGCGCCAAAGCACACAGAGAAAAAATGCCAGGTTGTTTTTTTTTTGTTTTTTTTTAAATACAAGTCAAAGCAGAAAAGGGGAAACAAGGAAAAATGAAAGGCAAATGGAGAGTTATGTAAATGAGGATAAAGATCTAGCCGATTGCCTGAATACCTCCGTTTAGTTTTTACAGAGGAAGGTGAAGAGAAGGGACCTCAGAAAGGAGAAACAGGGAGACGCGAAGCATGTGTGTTTGCAGAGAAAGATGCTCTACAGACATATCCATGTAGCCTGGCAGGAGAAGTTCCAGAAAATTGGAAGTTGGCAATTGTAGTACGCCAGTTGTCGGGGAGTAAGTGAAAACAACGCTAAAAGAACGATAGTTAAATATCTGGATGTAAATGGCGTGCAAGATCAGAAACCGGGAGAATTAAATTAATTTTGTGTCTGTGGAACTAAAATAATAGGCCAGGGAGGAGCAGTACATATAACCCATCTGCATTTCAGTGAGGCACATGACACTGTCTCTCATGAAAGGATCAGTGACCGGAGACTAAAAGAGAAAAGTCTTGTCAAGTGGGGTAAGCGAGGGATCAGTATTGAGACCTGTGCATTTTAATATTTTTAGTGATATTACAGAATGGTAAAGTATGCCTTTTTTTGCAATGATACAAAAGGTCTACAAACAAGGTAGACCTTCCTGGTGGAAGATTTAAGTTGATTAGAAAAGGTTGAGAGCGCGTCGGCTGCAGTTTAAAATAACGATAAATGTAAAATAATGCACTTGGGACTGTTCTCTCCATGACAACAGAAGAGGGAGACTCGGAAGTAATTATTTCTGAGGACTTAAGGGTAAGCAAGCAGGGTGCTGAATTATATTGCTAGAGATATTAGTAGCAGGAAGAGGTGGTTCTGCCACCTTGAGCATTGTGTACAGTTATTGAGACCCTCATCTCCAGAAGGATATTAACATATTGGAAAGCATTCAGAACATGGCTAATAAAATGGTTTGCAGGATAAATATTTATTGGGAAAGACTAAGGAATTTTAATACGTACATCTTGGATGAATGGATAGAGGGGGAGGTGTGACAAACATTCAAATACAGAAAAGTGATTTTAACAAAGTACAGGAGGGGCATAAAAATGTTAGAAGAGACTATTGTTTAAAACTGGAGTGTAAGATGTCTATATGTAATGTGAAAATGTTTTATGTTACTGAGAGGGTGATAAATGTAACAGTCTTCCATCAGAAATGGTAGAAGCTCAGAGAAAAGCAATTTAGGCATGAGGCCTAAAGCTATCCCCGAATCTAAGACAAGACTGACTAAGATCTGTCTCTCTAAACCAGACAGACTAGATGGGGTGAATGGTCTCTACCTGTCGTCAAACTCTTTGTATGTTTGCACGTAATGAGTGATGTTTCCTCTACTTAATTATAATGCTCATTTCTGCTCTTGCAAAATAAGATTTTGACATTTTGTCCACTCTATTATATATATATATATTTCTAGAACAGCTATAGAACATTTTACTGAAGTAGATAAGTTTTAGCCTAAAGCGTAAACATAACTGCTCAAAATGTAGATGTAGATGGATCTCATAATTCAAAGACAAACATATGTGATCGGGACAGACACCAGAACAGTCTACTTACCCTCCACATTTTAAACCCAAAGCCAACAAAGCAGACTTTAATCTGTCTAATCCAAGAGAGGCCAACTCCTACGATTAATGAAAAAAAGTTTGTTTTTTTACTTCACAAGGACAGCAAGACAGAGAACAATCTAACAAATCTAATCAAAATAGTCAGCAGGAAAGTTACATCTCTCCATGATTATGCCAGTAGCTAACATTATTTGTTGGGTGCTACTCAACAACAGAAAGCAATATTATATATAATGTATTTATGACTTATCTGGGTAGAAGGTTCCACAAATTTACACAACACCTCTAGAATAGTTGGAGATGAATTTGTAAATGCTACTTACCTCCCAAGAGGAAAAGGCAGAGAGGTCTAGATGAGCTCCAGAGTGAGTGAGAGCACTGCTAGTCTCTTTCTGAAAATGACAGAAAAAAAAAAACAGCTTACATCAGCAACGATTACTTGTTATTGCAGAAAATCCTCAAGAATTGTTGCATGAGGTGAATTGTGAAGCAGCCATATATTAAAAATGACCGCTACTAGATTTATCAGTTCAATTAGACCCAAAGCAATACCAATGTCAGGAAGGGTTCGCTCAAAAACACATGCAGAGTCAAATGTACGGCCTGCTCCCTTACTTACCGGCCAGCCTGGGAATGCCCCAGCGTCCCACTTTTTCTCAAAATCTATCTGTATCTTGCCAAACAGCTCATTCTGATCCAACAGTGGCTTCACTCGATCAGTGTAATCTTGAAGATATTCTAGAAGCACCTCTAAGTACCTACAGGAGAAGCCAAAAAAAAAATGGTTATAGGTGAAACGTCCATCTTATTCTCAAACGATGTAAAACCCAATTATTGATGTCAAATTTACTTCAAGAATGTTTGTTTATATCATTGCATGAGCAAAAATGGTCAACCCTAAATGGTTATTAGTTACCGTTACAAGGTTTTAGAGACTTGCATTAGTCAATGAGGCATGCATCCGTATTTTTTTTTTAATTTTATTTAGCGGCAAATATCCTTGCCACTTTACGGTATAATAAGGAAGACATTAATTCATCTGGTTTGGCAGTAGGTAATGGAGGTCAAACCAGACACTAGAACTGCCTTAAGCATGCCTTTACCTTCCAGTAACAGAATGTTTCAAAAAGTTCCATTACAAGAATTCTTAAAAGATAATAAGCAAACCAAATTCAAAGGATATTGTGTTATAAACACAAGAGAAGCTGCATTTTAAAATTTCAACCTAGATTAGCATTTCAAGAGGAGATAGAATGTCAAAGCATACAATTACAAATCAACCCTCTAGCTCCAGCCATATATTTCAAAGGGCCCTGTTTTAAAACGATCGGCTTGTTTTAATTAAACTGTCATGTCTACATACTGCAATAAAATAGTCTGGTTTCAAATACCTACCGTTTGTATTCTGCATTTTTCCTCTCTTTCGGAATGTCAAAAAGTTGGTCAAACGATGACAAATACGTGATGTAGTCAATTTTCTGAAAAACAAACATTTGACTAATATAAAATAATTCATGGACCTGGCAGGAGTTAAAATATACTAGGACATCCACTAACAGCAACAATCACGTGTATTGCTCATTTAAAAAAAAAATGCATTTATTATGCACTTGAAGCAGCCAGTCGGTGGCAGGAAAGCATGCAGTTCGAGGGGAGTGCTTTCAGAGTTTGGATGTTCAGAGTGCCAGCACTGGAGAAGACTAGCAGTAAGTTTATATTGTATGTGTGTTTGGGTGCACAAATAGCAGCTAGGGGCAGGCAAAGGAACAAATACATCTAAGGGGGGTTTCTGATTCTTCCGTGGGAGCTGTGAGTTAAGAGCAATCCTTATGGAAAACTAACTGTAAAAAAGTAATCTATCGCAGAGGTTACTAATTTTATTCGCTGGCATACATATTGTACCATTTTAGTTCACTGGAATAATGTTTCGTATAAACACAACATATAAACTAATCAATGCTTAACACACGTTTCTGCTCCATTATAGTTTACCTCTGATGATTTGAGATTAATGTACTTCAGGTAACAATCATGTAGATCCAAATAACGTCCATAACCCTCTTCATCCGTGAACTCCACTAAATCTGTGGCACAGGAGTATAAGGTTTTAAAAAACAATAATTACAACACCAAGTAATATAGTCCTGAAATAAGCCTGGTTAGGATGACACCTATAGGTTTTAATGTTCTCAGAGATTGTCCTACATACCCCAGATGGTTGCACACTCATGTGCCTTATAGAAATGTTTTCCATTACAGAAAAGCACAGTGGCTATGTACAAGTACTGACTGAAAGGCATAGCATACGCAAGTAAAATATTCCTCTATAGTCTGATGGCATATCACTGCAGGTTTAAAGGGTCATCAAAGCATTCTATCATTTACACACCAATAGCTATGGGAAAGTTAATGTGCAATGGGTGGCATTTGTTTTTTTGATGCAGACTTACTTTGCGCCTCCTCGCTTGGGTTTTCTTTGGACTTTAGAAGCTCGTCAAATTCAACAGACATGGGCACGCAGATCTTTGGAAACAAGGAAAGATGTACAATGATTCTGGCAACACAGCAAGTAGGGCTTTTAGCCATATATTTCAATAATAAAAAAATTGCCTTGCTAACTCACCTCGTTTGGATGTTTTCTGTGAAATTCTTTAATCAGTTTCAACCTGTTGTAGAATTCACCAAATTCATTTGGTCCTGAAATTGCATTCAGCTCTTCTTTACGCAATCTATGGGAACAAAAAAAAATTAAACATTTTTAATAAGGAAGAATAAATCAAGCGGTATCTGAGAAATTTAGGTGGCCTCTCCCATCATTTATACATAAGTGGGTACAGATAAATTGCTTAATTCAAACCACATAGGTTTACTTGTAGAAAATACTGGCAGAAGTCGGATTTGGGAAGAGAAAGATTTGCTTTAAGGACCCCAAATCTGAATACATCCTAGGAGCCAGGCATTCTAGAAATGGTGCTGCCGAGCCACATATTTGTTTTTATGGACTACCGAACTTGAGTTATCAAAATCCTGGCTGCCCCCTATGTCCTAAACATACTCAACATACTATTTTGAACAAATACACACTAGGAACATTATCAGTTGACTGTAGGCATAAAGCTATCCAGAATCTAAGACAAGATCAAGGACTGATTAAGTCTTTAAACATAACAAGAGGCAGACCAGGTGGGCCGAATTGTTCTTATCTGCTTTTAAACTCTGTTTCTACGATTGCAGAGTCCAGTAACCATTGCCCCCATCTGCTTAAATTGGTTGCCGTCTGTATAACTCAGTGCACAGCACTAGAGAATCTGTCGGTGCTCTATGTAATAATAAAAAATATATAGCCATGGCAAAGAACAATCTTGCATATATATTTTACAAAACATTCTTACCCATCTTTATCTTCATATAAATCCCTTAGATTTGCGCTTACATCCATGTATCGCTGAAAGAAAATATAAGCATTAATATGTTTTTTAATTGGTTTAAAACACATGAAATAAATAAAAAAATGGAACTTACATCTTGCATTGTTCTTGCCCTGTGATCAGAGTTTATCTGCTCCCTTAACTAAAACAAGAAACAAATGTTAGGAAACAAATATTACACATCCAAGCCATACAAAGAACACATAATACACTAAAGCAAGGGCATCCAACCTGCGGTCCTCCAGTTTCTCTGCAGGACTACATCTCCCATAATGCTCTTTCAGCTAAAATGCTGGCTGAGGAGGATGGGAGATGTAGTCCTGCAGCTGCTGGAGGGCCGTAGGTTGGACGCCCCTGCACTAAGGAATAAAGACGCATAACTTTCCTCTATGGGGTAAAAGACTAACATTTACAATGAAAAGGAGAAATATATACATGGCAGTAGGACCTCATCCCTCAAGGACAGCAATATATAAAATAGAATCGATCAATATGTTAGCATATCACAAACACAATACTAACCATAATCCTGAAAGAAAAAAGCTTAAGAATCAAAAGCTTACGTGACCACGTGATGTCCCAATAATAGGTATGACCTTTAAAAAAAACACTCCAACATATCCCATAAAATGTTTTTGGATGCTAGGACATGCATCGCCTCTTAAAATGCCCAGATATATAAAGCATGCAGGCAGGGCAAAGATTACTTCTATAGAGTGGTGACCAGTAGAGAAAGAGTGTAGACTTTTTTGTTTTATATATTGGTGAAAATACCATATATGAAAATGCCAAACAGAAACACACTTTCAGGTGGGCTTTAGGGCCTATCACAAACTTTAAACCCATACCATAATCAATTTTCAGCTGATCAAAACATTTCTTGAAGACAATACAGCAAGGTTTTATTATATATATATATACACATTACACACATATATATATATATATATATATATATATACACACACACACACACAGTATTATGTCTGAGCTAGTAAAAATAAGTGATCTGGGTTCCACAGGTCACACCTGCGGGGTTCCTTTAGTGCTTTAGCTGCAGACTTGTAGGGTGAAATTGAGCATGAGCACAGCACATATATACACACCTGCACTTCAACTGCATGCATATTAAAAAACGCAACGTGTAAAATATGGTCAAGCAGCACAATGAGCATGCACTCAATGGTGCCAACCACTCCAAGAACTTCATCATCACGTCATGATATTAACAGGTCTATATCAAACATATGCCTCTGAGGACAATATAAATCCTCCTCTGACTTTATAAACTAATCCTGCATCTCCCATTGCTACACGCCACTCCAGTCCGTTCCCCGCCTTCTTGCCGCCTGTGATATAACCCCAGCCGCCAGGCCTCATCCCGACCTCCTCGTCCGCCGCACACTACCAGCCCAGCTCACCGTGGCTTTCTTTCCCATCATTTCTTTGGTCATAACATCCATGAGCCGCTCTTTTTCCTCATGATACCGCCGCTGCTGCTCCAGGATAGTCTCCATCTTGCCAAACGCACAAACCGGAAGAAGTACCTGTGCGCGTGAAAACCTTTCCCATGCGTTCTACTAAAGGAAATGAACGTTCCGGCAACGGCAGAAAAAAAAAAGTTCCGAAGCTCCTGGAAACAAGGAAGGAAGGAAAAGACAGCAACTCGTCAGCAATTTCACACATTATATACAAAAATAAACTGCGTGTAAACAGCCATATATACACGACCAAGCGGCAATATTTTTTTTAACTGACGGCGTTATTTCTGACTTTAAACAGGGTCTTCTTTATTTTTACCTCTATTTTTACCGAGTGTCCCTGCTTAGGAGTCATTTCTTAGCACCCCTCCATGCCTCTCCTATGAGCTCTAGGATAATGTTTGTTGTGTACGAGTCCATCACATTGTTGTACTGCTCTAAAAGTCAAAATAATGTTTGTAGAAACAGCAGAAAATGGATTTATAGAGTACCCCCTTCATGGTTTCACCCCTTCCTCGTGTCCAGAGCTTTTATTTTGCCATTTTTAGCTTATATTTGTTCAAGCATGATTCCCCATTTCCATTTTATATCATTTTTTTTAAGACAGATGAGGTTTTCTACTACTTCTACCACTTCACAGTCATTATGAATAATAAGTAAATAGCAATACACATTAAAAAAAAAATCTTTGCAATTTTAATTGAGATTTCTTTCACAAATTAGGTCCCACTAATAAAAAAAACTTTGCAATCGCACTCCTATCATGCCAAGTCATATTGTTGAATTTTTTTGCCCAATTGTGGTGTGTTACTTATTTTTAATAAAAGTGTGGTTAACACACCAAAATTGGAGAATTTTTATTTCGGTGTATCCCTAGGATAAATAGAACTATTTCATTTTTACTTATCCAGAATCCTGAATTTGTAGTCACAAAACTTTCTAGGCCCAGAAATCAGTGAGAGGAAAAGTAAAGGTTTTGTGTCATTTACTTTATTTTAATCTGCATATTTTATTAAAGGCCCGCGCACGTATACCATTCTGATGAAGTGGCCCACTGCAGGAAAAACTTGGACACCCCTGACCTAGGTGTTGTGTGTGCAGGTCACCATAGTCATGGCGACAGCATAGCTCTGTGATGCAACAAATGCATACCAACACAAAGACCAAAAAAGAAGGCGCGCAGGAAGACTTGGCCGCCACCTTAAGTCTAACTTCAACAAATGTTGCACTGGCAAGTTGTTACATTCTCTCACTTCTTACATGTTTCACATTTGTGCCGAACTATGATTTTTGTATTTGCAGCGATATTGTATCCATGAGTGCATTCCAAATCAAAAAGCAAATATAGAGTAAATAACAAAACCTTATGTTGTGCACTTCAGCTCATGCGCACAATTTCCGGCTCGAACGGTAGTCATGGCGACAGCATATCTCCCAACATTTAAAAATGTGAAAGAGGGACACTTTTTTACAAAGATTTCGCAAAACCAATACAAGCAATTGCACCTTACAATCTCACGCTTGCATCGCCACTTAAAACACGCTTCATTTTTGTCAGTACATTCATGCATAGTAAAAATAACCAACACATTGAATTGAATTCCCATAAGGCTCAGCCAGACATACTACTTCCATGATGCTGGCTGAGCGTCATAGGAAGTGCAGCAACAGTAAAGCTGCAGATGCTAGCTGTGAACTAAAATTCCTATGATTCTCAGCCAGTCAGGTGTCCACCATAATACTGGCTGAGCATCATTGGAAGGGTAGTCCACAGCAGCAGAGACATTCTTTTAATTAGCCTCCGTCCCAGGACCCCTACACACTGCCTTTACACACACCTGCCCATAAACACACATATACACATGTACTGCCTTTACACACACCTGCCCATAAACATACATATCCACATACACACAGAGACGTATCTACTGAAAATAGCGCCTATGGCAAGCACTGAAATTGCGCCCCTGTCCAAATATCTAAAACCCATTTACTAGCCCCTGCTGCCCATATATATATATATATATATATATATATATATATATAAATATTAGTCCCTGCTGCCGATAGCGGGTATAGATCAACACACAAACCCAGATCAATTGAAATTCACTTGTGCACTGAAGGTATATATCAAATAAACAGAATCAGACATACAAGTCCTGTATTTGCAGGTATACAATAATACCGTATTTGCTCGATTATAAGACGACCCCGATTATAAGACGACCCCCCAAAATCAAAATATTAATTTAGGAAAAAAACAAAAAGCCTGAATATAAGACGACCCTATAGGAAAAAAGTTTTACCAGTAAATATTAATTCATGTAAATTATTTTTTCATGTTTAATAAAAGCTATGATTGAGAAAAATATATTTTTTAAATTTCCTTTTATTTGCCAACCTGCCCCCCCCCCAGTTATGCCACTCTGCCCCCAGAAATGCTTTATACCCCCCTATTTGCCACTCTGCCCCATGATATGCCTTATACCCCTATATGCCACTCTGGCATATAGGGGGTTAAAAGGCATATCATGGGGCTGAGTGGCATATAGGGGGTTAAAATGCATTTCTGGAGGTATATAGGCATATCATGGGGCTGAGTGGCATATAGGGGGTTAAAATGCATTTCTGGAGGTCCAGAAATGCATTTTAACCCCCTATATGCCACTCAGCCCCATGATATGCCTTTTAACCCAGCATGTACTGGCTGCCTTGCCTTGATAGGAGTGTGATTGCTGTTAGCAGTTTGATATATATATATATATATATATATATATATATATATATCAAACTGCTAACAGCAGTCACACTCCTATCAAGGCAAGGCAGCCAGTACATGCTGGAACCTGGGGATGATAGTAGTGGGATTACAGCCTCCCTATGCCATGCTACAACCCCCACCCCCCTTACACATCCATGCTATCACACACAAACACATTTAAATACTCATTCATTCCATTAATCACACATACTTCACACATTAAACACACATTAATCACACATACTTACCCAAAAACCCTCCCCCACCCCCTTACCTGAACTGCAGATCTCTCACTCGAAGACTTCTGCAGGGGACCGGCTGTAGAGCAACTTCTCTGGCCCCGCCCCCAGAGGAGGGAGGGGGAGATAGAGCTCTGTGAGGACGCTGCAAGCTTCCTGTCCTCCTGCTTCTAACAGAAGAGACGCTGCTCGCGACCGGTAAGCAGCATGGCCACAGCAGACATTTTTTGGGGGGTCTGAGAAGACGACCCCGATTATAAGACGAGGGGTATTTTTCAGAGCATTTGCTCTGGAAAAAACCTCGTCTTATAATCGAGCAAATACGGTAATATATGAAATGTAGCATCGCAGGTATAGATCAACTGAATAAGACATATGAACCCTGTATTTGCAGGTACACATAAATAATGTATGGAAACATAGCATAGCAGATATGGATCTACAGAATAACACAAAAACCCAGCTTTGCAGGTAAAGATCAATTGGAATTCACATAAAAACACAGCATTAAAGGTATATTTAAAACCCCCTAAATTACAGGCATAGATCACAGGTTGCACACCCCAAAGCCAGCCCTGGCGTCCACACTGCCCACATAGAACCTGGCCAGCACCCAGATTACACACATAAGATTTGCAATCTTTGTCCCCAAATAGCCTAGCACAAGTCAATTTTCTCCCCAGTCTGGCCAGTGCCATCTTTGTCCCATATACACCCTGCCTGTGCCATCTTGCTCCTCAAGGCACAAACACTTTTACAGTCACTCACTAATTCACACTTTAATTCAGACAACTCAGCCACACATTAACTCATGCTCTCCCTCATTCACTCAATGCATCCACACATTAACTCATGCTCTCCCTCATTCAGACAATTTATCCACACATTAACTCATGCTCTCCCTCATTCAGACAATACATTCACATATTAACTCATGCTCTCCCTCATTCAGACAACTCATCCACACATTAACTCATGCTCTCCCTCATTCAGACAATACATTTACATATTAACTCATGCTCTCCCTCATTCAGACAACTCATCCACACATTAACTCATGCTCTCCCTCATTCAGACAATACATTCACATATTAACTCATGCTCTCTCTCATTCACTCAATGCATCCACACATTAATGCACTCTTTACTTATATCTACCCCCTCTCCCTCCCCTATCACTTTCTACCCCCCTCTACCTCCCCTATCACTTTCTACCCCCCTCTCCCTCCCCTATCACTTTCTACCCCCCTCTCCCTCCCCTATCACTTTCTACCCCCCTCTCCCTCCCCTATCACTTTCTACCCCCCATCTCCCTCCCTTATCACTTTTTACCCCATCTCCCTCCATCCCTTATCACTTTTTAACCCCCTCTCCTTCCCTCCCTTATCACTTTTCAACCCCCTCCCTCCCTCCCTTATCACTTTTTAACCCCCTCCCTCCCTCCCTCCCTCCCTCCCTTATCACTTTTTAACCCCCTCCCTCCCTCCCTTATCACTTTTTAACCCCCTCCCTCCCTCCCTTATCACTTTTTAACCTGCCCTTACATGCACACATATACACATACACTGCCCTTACACACATATACACTGCCCTTTAAGAAAAATATAGACACATACACTGCTACTGCAAATTTTTTTCGATGAAAAGGTTCAATTTTATTCAGTGGAGGAAAACAGTGATCACGTGATTCTTCACGATATTCTTGTAAGAAACTTTTATTTCATTATTAATGTATGTATACTATTTTTTCATATTTAATAAAAGCTATGATTGAGACATTTTTGTTTTTTATTTCCTAACCTTCCCCCCAAGTTATGCACATCTGCCCCCATAAATGCCTTATACTCACCTATATGCCCCTCTGCCTCCCTGATATGCCTTATACCCTCCTATATGCCACTCTGCCCCATGATATGCCTTTGAACCCCCTTCAGTGGCTACTCTAGAAACAATATATAAGGGGGGCACACAAGATACCACAGTCAAACTGGGGGGGCATTAATAATTTCCACCATTAAATCATACCACTGAAAAACACACACACACACACACACACACATATATATATATATATATATATATATATATATATATATATATATATATATATATATATATATATAGCCAAAAGTAATGTGCTATGGAATGATACTTTTGTTATTGGACAATACAATACTTGATCATTCAACATGGGAAGCCTGAAGCCACCATTTAGTACGACTAATCCTTGAAATCCTTTAAACAACATAATACCTTAACTTTTCCACTAAATGATTTCAGGGCCTAATATTAGTCCCTGCTGCCGATATATATATAAATATATATATAAATATTAGACCCTGCTGCCGATAGCAGGTATAGATTAACACATTAACACACAAACTCAGCTTTGCATGTTTAGATCAATTGAAATACACTTGTGATCTCAGCACTGAAGGTATATATCAAATAAACAGAATCAGACATACAAATCCTGTATTTGCAGGTATACAATAATAATATATGAAATGTAACATTGCAGGTATAGATCAAATCAATACATGGAAACAGCATTGCAGGTATTAATCAACTGAACAAGACATACAAATCCTGTATTTGCAGGTATACATAAATAATGTATGGAAACATAGCATAGCAGATATGGATCTACAGAATAACACAGAAACCCAGCTTTGCAGGTATAGATCAATTGGAATTCACATAAAAACACGGCATTAAAGGTATATTTAAAACCCCCTAAATTACAGGGATAGATCACAGGTTGCACACCCCAACCACACTGCCCACATAGAACCTGGCCAGCACCCAGATAACACACATACGATTTGCCATCTTTGTCCCATATACACCCTGTCTGTGCCATCTTGGTCCCCAAGGCTCAAACATCCTGCTAGTGCCATCTTTGCCCTTCCACAATTATACATCTATGATACACACAATCACATTAACTCATGCTCTCCCTCATTCAGACAGTTCATCCATTTTAAGAAACTACACCCCTTGGAGCTTCAAATGAGGGGCTACATGTATTTCTAGGACAAAAGTTGAGTGCACAAATAATGATGGAATATGTTGCTTTGGCTTCAAAATATGTTTTTTCTAACCATAATGACATGTTCATTTGTGTCTTGCGCACTTTAGGTTTGTACTAGAAACACATGCAGCCCCTCATTTGATGCGCCAAGGGGTGTAGTTTTTGCAAATATGTACTTTTTGTGCCACAATTTAACTTCTAACGTGAGCAGTAAAGCCATGTCAAGGCTTCAACCCTAATTACTGACCATTCACACGCCTTTCATATCTCCATTCACTCACAGAAGCACACGCCATTCTTTCCATACATTTACTCACAGAAGCACACATCATTCTTTCCCCTTACAATCCCAAAGAAATGAAGGTAAAGGGAGAAAAAAAAAATCACTTTTACAGCAAAAATAAGTTTTGCAGTAAAAATGCAAGGCGCTCCAGGGATGATATGGTTACTCACGTACCGCACAGGCTAAATGGCTGATTTTAATAATATTTGCAGTTCATCAGGATTTCAAAAATTGCCTCCCTCTACCGTTGGCTAAATTTAACCCCATGATCAAAGGGATCATAGGATTAAAAATTAGTATTGGCCATTTTTAAAAAGGGAATGTGACTTTTTAAAGCTATATGATTTTTTTCTTTTGAAAGTTAAACTACTTTATGTTTAAATAATTTATTTTGGGGGTCTCTAGGCAATTTTGATCTTTTTTTTATCTGCCTTTAGAGACCCCCAAATCATTTTTTTTGCATTTTTATTTTCTTTAACTTAATATTTTTTATACCTTTCCAACGGTATATGTTGGGGGTATGTAGCTGCTTAGATGCCTGAGATAGAGGCATCTAAGCAGCATGCCCCCATACCTCTTTAACTGACAATTGTCAGTTGTTAATAAAGTTGCGCGGTGACGTCATCGCGTCATTGCGCGAGACGTCACCGGGCAGATGCCCTTCAGTGTGAGGGTCAGATCGCCGGGGTAGGTGGTGATGGAGGTCTACAGACCTCCATGAAGGTAAGTGCTAGTGACGGCATGGTGCCGTCGTTAGCACCTGACTGGGACTGCTAGGATTATTCTTAACGGATTTTTCGGTTTTTGAAAATCAACGCTTTTCAGCCCATCTAGCCTGTACATTATTCCTGATGTAGAGACTCAGAATTTAATACTTAATCAGTCGTTGGTCTTCTCTTAGAATCATGACCTTTATGTCTGACCCATGCATGCTTAAATCCCCTCAATGTATTAATATATGCCACTTCTGATGGGAGGCTGTTCCATTTATCTACTGCCCACTCAGTAAAGTATCTGATTTGGTCCTTGAAATTCTTTCATATTCAAGCTTATGCCTGTTGCCTGCATGTTTAAACACTCCAGCCATCGCATACACATTAATGCGTATGAAAGCTGCGGGGTGCCCTTAACTTGTCATAGCGTCCCCTTTTAGATGCATGGAGGTTAATTAGCAGAATCACCCCATATGTATCTGCCCTTTCCCTGCCCAGCAGCTATTTTCAGTGCAAGAGGTGTGTTCGGTCAAACGCATCTCCCTATCCAGCTCCAGCTTTCATAAACCCCTCCATGCGCAGAAAGAGCTCCTATTGATTTCAATGGGATTCGTTTTTTGCAACTGATTGGCAGCTTGAAAGAAAACGTCTGTGAGTTCTCTCAAGTAAAACATTATATACAATTATTTTATTTGCTCTAAGTAAAAAGCAGACAGTTGTTTTAGTGACTTCGAGACGTGACTAGGTCCGCTTGCCCTGGGTTAGGGTGAACCATGAGCTTTTAGCACCTCTCCTGAATGATTGACCATCCTTGACCACCAGAGACCCCCAAACAGCCCTCCACCTTTTATGTAGGGGTGATAAAGGAACAGTACCAAATTCTAAGAAGTTTTGATAGGCTTTATTTTGTTGCGCTCTAAATCCACAAGAGGGAATAGTGGATACAGTTCACAAAATGTACATTTTTATTGAATGTATAAAAGGATTTAGTTTGATAGATATCAGAAATATGTAAGATAGAAAGAAAAATACAGTATTTAGGGACTGCACCCTAATAGACAATAGAAATAATGTGATTGTTAAAAAATATCTAAATAACTTTTTGTTTTTGTAATTATAAGATCAATAAAATGTTCAACATGTTATACTTTGCGACTGGAGCAAGAAAGTCAAAGAGAGATCACGTTGTGATGTCACAGAAGTCACCCCTAGTAACTGCTGCAACATTCTGTTTGTGCTCAGTCACATCTCAGTCTCTGACAGATCTTCACACCTACACCCTTGGAGCTGATACTCGTCATCCCAGCACAGAAATCCTTGGATATGGGTGAGATCTTGGAGGTTTACTACTTAAAATCTGACTTTTAGATTTGGGGGTTGTAGTTAGAGAGGTTTTAGTTGTATAGTACTACTACTCCTGTGCCATTTGCTGAAGCCTCGTGTCTCAACAAAGGGTATGAAGATCCATTCTCTTCTTCATAATTTTGGACTTCTGAAGAGCTTTTGATGGATTAGCCAAGCGACTCATGTAACATTTGCTATAGACTGGGAATTGTATCTAGATCTATTCCATTGTTGCTGACCTTGAAAATTGGGGGTTCTAGCTAAGGAGGGTCCTCATGATTAGAACCACATCTTGTGTACCATTTGCTGGAGACTGGTGACTCTGCAAAGGGTTCCAAGATCATTTTAATTTCTGCTGACCATGAGCTTTGGGTGTTCTAGCAAAGGAGGTCCTAATTGATTAGAGCAGGAATTAGTGTACCATTTCTTGGAGACTAATGCAACTACAAAATTGATCAAAAACCTTCTCCACCCTAATAGACAATAGAAATAATGTGCTTGTTAACAAATATCTAAATAACTATTTGTTTTTGTAATTATCAGATTAATAATATGTTCAACATGCTATACTTTGCGACTGGAGCAAGAATGTCAAAGAGAGATCACGTTGTGAGGTCACAGAAGTCACCACTAGTAACTGCTGCTACAGTCTCTGACAGATCTTCACACCTACACCCTTGGAGCTGATACTCGTCTTCACAGCACAGAAATCATTGGATATGGGTGAGAGCTTGAAGGTTTACTACTTAAAATCTGACCTTTAGATTTGGGGGTTGTAGTTAGAGAGGTTTTAGTTGTATAATACTACTACTCCTGTGCCATATGCTGGGTATAAACATCCATTCTGTTCTTCATAATTTGGGGTTTCTAAAGAGCTTCTGATGGATTAGCCCAGCGACTCATGTAACATTCCACTACATTGTTGCTATGCTTGAGGTTTGGGGGTCTAGTTAAGGAGGTTCTAATTAATTAGAGCATTAACTTGTGTACTGTTTGTTAGAGATTGGTGCCTCCACAAAGGGTATCATACGTTTTTCCATTGCGTCCAACATTGAGATTTGATAGCTGTAGCAAATTAGGTTCTAATTGATAAATTAGAACTTGTATGTAGTTTATTAGAGACAAATGCCTCATCAAAAGGTGTCACGATTGATTCCATTACTGCTAACCTTGCGGTTTGAAGGTCTTACTTCAGGAGGATAAATCTGATATGAGTAGCAACTCTTGATTGGTTGTTTTTTTGTAAGACTATTGCCACTCAAAGACCTTGAGATTTATTGGTGTAGCTAAGTAGGGTCTAATTGATTAGAGCATTAACTAACGTACCATATGTTTAAGTATGGTGCCTCTGACAAGGGTATCAACATTGTTTGCTAACCTTGAGATTCAGGAGTCTAGCTAACAATGTTCTAATTAATTAGAGGATTGACTCATGTGCCATTTTTTGAAGACTGGTGCCTCTGCCAAAGGTTTTAATATTGTATCTATTGTTACTGATCTGCAAATTTGGGGATTTTAGCTCAGGAGGTTCAGACTGAGTAGTAAATCAACTCTTGTGTCATTTATTAGAGACTTGTGCCTTACCAAAAGGTATCATGATCTACTCTATTGTTTCTGACCTTGAGAGATAGGAAGTCTAGCTAAATATGTTCTAAATGAGTAGATCAGCAAATTAGGTACCATTTATCCAATCCATTGTTGCTATCCTTTATATTTTGGGGTCTAGCTAAGGAGGGTATAGTTGATTAGATCATTAAGTCATGTACCACTTGTTAACCTTGGCAGAGGCAAAAGTCTTTATCAACATTGTTTCTATTATTACTGATCTTCCAATTTGGGGATTCTAGCTCAGGAGGTTTAGTCTGAGTAAAGCAGCATATCGTGTGCCATTTATTAGAGACAAGTGCCTCTGCAAAGGGTATGCCGATCAACTCAATTGCTGCTGGCCTTGAGATTTAGGCATTCTAGCTAAATAAGTTTTGAATGATTAGAGCAGCAACATCTGAACCAGTTTTTGGAAACTGATGCCTCCATGAAGGGTATCATCAGTCATTCCATTGCTGCTGACATTTAGATTTCAGGGTCCTAGTTTAGGACATTTTATCTGATAGGAGCAGCAACCTTTGTAACATTTTTGTGGATACTTTTTCCTCTCAAAGGGTATCAAAATCCACTCCATTGTTGCTATCCTTGAGATTTAGACAACTAGCTAGTGTTAATTAATTAGAGCATTAACTTGTGTACCCTCTGTTAAAGACTGATGCCTCCACAAAGGGTATCATGAGTCGTTCCATTGCTTCTGACATTAAGAAGCAATCTCAAGATGTGTGTCTCAAAGGAGCAGCAACTAATGTACCATTTTTGAGAATACTGTTGCCTTTCAAAGGGCATCAAGTTTCATTCAGTTGTTGCTGATGTTAAAATTAAGGGTTTCTATCTAAAGAGCTGGTAAATGACTAGAACACTTACTTGTGTACCATTTTTTGCAGCATGACATGAGTCCTTTCATTTATGCTTACGTTTTAATTTGAGAGTCCAAGCTCAGCTTGTTGTACCTGATAGGAGCAGCAACTGGCATACTATTTTTGGTGGAGAAGGTTGCCTCTCAGAGGCTATCAATATCTACTTCATCGTTGCTATCCTTGAGTTTTGGGGGTCTAGTTAAGGAGGTTCTAATTAGTTAGAGGATGAACTTGTGTACTGTTTGTTAGAGATTGGTGCCTCCACAAAGGGTATCATCAGTCATTCCATTGCTTTGAACATTGAGATTTGATAGCTGTAGCAAATTAGGTTCTAATTGATAAATTAGAACTTGTATGTAGTTTATTAGAGACAAATGCCTCATCAAAAGATGTCACGATTGATTCCATTGCTGCTAACCTTGCGATTTGAAGGTCTTACTTCAGAAGGATAAATCTGATATGAGTAGCAACTCTTGATTGTTTTTTTTTTTTGTTAGCAACTCTTGATTGTTTTTTTTTTTGTAAGACTATTGACTCTCAAAGACCTTGAGATTTATTGGTGTAGCTAAGTAGGGTCTAATTAATTAGAGCAGTAACTAACGTACCATATGTTTAAGTATGGTGCCTCTGACAAGGGTATCAACATTGTTTGCTAACCTTGAGATTCAGGAGTCTAGCTAACAATGTTCTAATTAATTAGAGGATTGACTCATGTACCATTTTTTGAAGACTGGTGCCTCTGCCAAAGGTATTAATAGTGTATCTATTGTTACTGATCTGCAAATTTGGGGATTTTAGCTCAGGAGGTTCAGACTGAGTAGTAAATCAACTCTTGTGTCATTTATTAGAGACTTGTGCCTTACCAAAAGGTATCATGATCTACTCTATTGTTTCTGACCTTGAGAGATAGGAAGTCTAGCTAAATATGTTCTAAATGAGTAGATCAGTAAATTAGGTTCCATTTATCCAATCCGTTGTTGCTATCCTTTATATTTCGGGGGCTAGCTAAGGAGGGTATAGTTGATTAGATCATTAAGTCATGTAGCACTTGTTAACCTTGGCAGAGGCAAAAGTCTTTATCAACATTGTTTCTAGTATTACTGATCTTCCAGTTTGGGGATTCTAGCTCAGGAGGTTTAGTCTGAGTAAAGCAGCATATCGTGTGCCATTTATTAGAGACGAGTGCCTCTGCAAAGGGTATCCCGATCAACTCAATTGCTGCTGGCCTTGAGATTTAGGCATTCTAGCTAAATAGGTTTTGAATGATTAGAGCAGCAACATCTGAACCAGTTTTTGGAAACTGATGCCTCCATGAAGGGTATCATCAGTCATTCCATTGCTGCTGACATTTAGGTTTCAGGGTCCTAGTTTAGGACATTGTATCTGATAGGAGCAGCAACCTTTGTAACATTTTTGTGGAAACTTTTTCCTCTCAAAGGGTATCAAAATCCACTCCATTGTTGCTATCCTTGAGATTTAGACAACTAGCTAGTGGGTTTTAATTAATTAGAGCATTAACTTGTGTTCCATTGCTGCTGACATTTAGATTTCAGGGTCCTAGTTTAGGACATTGTATCTGATAGGAGCAGCAACCTTTGTAACATTTTTGTGGATACTTTTTCCTCTCAAAGGGTATCAAAATCCACTCCATTGTTACTATCCTTGAGATTTAGACAACTAGCTAGTGGGTTTTAATTAGAGCATTAACTTGTGTACCCTCTGTTAAAGACTGATGCCTCCACAAAGGGTATCATGAGTCATTCCATTGCTTCTGACATTAAGAAGCAATCTCAAGATGTGTGTCTCATAGGAGCAGCAACTACTGTACCATTTTTGAGAATACTGTTGCCTTTCAATGGGCATCAAGTTTCATTCAGTTGTTGCTGATGTTAAGATTAAGGGTTTCTAGCTAAAGAGCTGGTAAATGACTAGAATACTTACTTGTGTACCATTTTTTGGAGCATGACATGAGTCCTTCCATTTATGCTTACGTTTTAATTTGAGAGTCCAAGCTCAGAATGTTGTACCTGATAGGAGCAGCAACTGGCATACTATTTTTGGTGGAGAAGGTTGCCTCTCAGAGGCTATCAATATCTACTTCATCGTTGCTATCCTTGAGTTTTGGGGGTCTAGTTAAGGAGGTTCTAATTAGTTAGAGGGTGAACTTGTGTACTGTTTGTTAGAGATTGGTGCCTCCACAAAGGGTATCATCAGTCATTCCATCGCTGCTGACATTTAGATTTCAGGGTCCTAGTTTAGGACATTGTATCTGATAGGAGCAGCAACCTTTGTAACATTTTTGTGGATACTTTTTCCTCTCAAAGGGTATCAAAATCCACTTCATTGTTGCTATCCTTGAGATTTAGACAACTAGCTAGTGGGTTTTAATTAGAGCATTAACCCTATGTTAAAGACTGATGCCTCCACAAAGGGTATCATGAGTCGTTCCATTGCTTCTGACATTAAAAAGCAATCTCAAGATGTGTGTCTCATAGGAGCAGCAACTAATGTACCATTTTTGAGAATACTGTTGCCTTTCAAAGGGCATCAAGTTTCATTCAGTTGTTGCTGACGTTAAGATTAAGGGTTTCTAGCTAAAGAGCTGGTAAATGACTAGAACACTTACTTGTGTACCATTTTTTGGAGCATGACATGAGTCCTTCCATTTATGCTTACCTTTTAATTTGAGAGTCCAAGCTCAGGTTGTTGTACCTGATAGGAGCAGCAACTGGCATACTATTTTTGGTGGAGAAGGTTCCCTATCAGAGGCTATCAACATCTACTCCATCGTTGCTATCCTTGAGGTTTGGGGGTCAAGTTAAGGAGGTTCTAATTAATTAGAGCATTAACTTGTGTACTGTTTGTTAGAGATTGGTGCCTCCACAAAGGGTATCATACGTTTTTCCATTGCTTCCAACATTGAGATTTGATAGCTGTAGCAAATTAGGTTCTAATTGATAAATTAGAACTTGTATGTAGTTTATTAGAGACAAATGCCTCATCAAAAGGTGTCATGATTGATTCCATTGCTGCTAACCTTACGATTTGAAGGTCTTACTTCAGGAGGATAAATCTGATATGAGTAGCAACTCTTGATTTTTTTTTTTTTTGTAAGACTATTGCCTCTCAAAGACCTTGAGATTTATTGGTGTAGCTAAGTAGGGTCTAATTAATTAGAGCAGTAACTAACGTACCATATGTTTAAGTATGGTGCCTCTGACAAGGGTATCAACATTGTTTGCTAACCTTGAGATTCAGGAGTCCAGCTAACAATGTTCTAATTAATTAGAAGATTGACTCATGTACCATTTTCTTTTTTTATATATATATATATATTTTTTAAAATATAAAATTTGACCAGTACAAACATATAACAAAACAGAATCTTCCATTACTATGTCTCAAGAGTAAAAATTTTACAGAATAAAATATCTAGCATACATACAAGTGACAGTAAGTTAAGATTATCATAGTCTAATATTATAAACAAAGCTGCGGGAGGGAGGAAGAGAGAATATCGTTGATTTACTAATAATAAAAATATTATTTCTTTGCTCAAGAAAGAATATTTAATTTGTATTTCTTTAAAGGAAGCTAGGCCCGTAGAAGACCAGATGTCCTCTAATGTATCCGCTCCTTGTAAAAACCAGGGTCTTAAATCGATATCTTTTATTAAATTTTGCAAGGCTATTAAAAGAGTAAATATCGAAGAAGACTCAGTTATACCAAATTTTTTCTTAAAGCTAATCATGTTGGTCAAGATATCCGAAACGATTGGGTTAACAATCTCTAAGTCGTTTATTCCCTTTATATTAAACCCGTACAAAAGATATGGATCTAAATTATGACACTTCCATCTCTCGTATCCATACCATGGAAGATTCAGTTCTCGTTTTGTATCCCATGCCAAAAAATGACCAAAAAGACAAATTTGATGGAGAATACGTAAGTTGGGGAAGTTAAGACCGGTCTGTGAGAGACTTTTGGTAAGTATTATTCGTGAAATCCTCGGTTTTTTACCCAACCATACAAATGAGTAAAATAATTTTTCAAATTGATTTAGAATTTTTACTGGAACTGCTAAAGGAATATCTCTAAATAAGTAAATTAATTTTGGAAGGACATACGACTTTAATGTATTTAGTCTACCTAACCATGATATTTCTAAGCCTTTCCATTGTGTAAGTTGATTTCTAAGAGTTTCTAGAAGAATAGTATAATTATTAATTACAGTATCTCTAAGATTCTGATATATCTTAATGCCTAGATAGTCGATATGGTTTTGTTCCCATAAAAAGGCAAAGTTACTTTTAATTTCTTCAAATCTAGAGCAGTCCATATTAAAATCAATGATCTGAGATTTGTCTAAATTCAATTTATAGTTAGAATATACTGCATATTCCTTAATACTTTCCAATGTCTCTGAAAGTGATATTTCAGGTAAAGATAAAGTGAGGAGAATATCATCTGCATATAAAGAGGTTTTGTGTTCATATGGGCCTATTGTTATTCCAGAGATTTTTTCCGACCGGCGTATTATCGTCGCAAGGGGTTCAATAGAGAGGGCATACAATAGTGGAGCTAAAGGGCATCCTTGTCTTGTCCCATTATTGATAGGAAAAATAGTCGAATTTAAATTTGAACCTGAGATCTTTGCTTGCAGATTTTTATACAGTGCCATAATATTATCCAGAAATTGTCCATTCAGGCCAAACATTTTTAAAGTTTCTTCCAGAAAAGGCCAACTCACCCGGTCAAAAGCCTTCTCCGCATCTAAGGCTAAGAAGGCTGAGATCTTTGCTTGCAGATTTTTATACAGTGCCATAATATTATCCAGAAATTGTCCATTCAGGCCAAACATTTTTAAAGTTTCTTCCAGAAAAGGCCAACTCACCCGGTCAAAAGCCTTCTCCGCATCTAAGGCTAAGAAGACTGCCGGCGTATTATTAAAGTGTATTTCATGTATAAGATTTAATATCCTACGGGTGTTATCTTCACCACTCCTACCCAATATAAAGCCCGTTTGGTCTGAATGGATCAAGTCCTGCATAACAGCAGCTAATCTGTTAGCTAGAATTTTTGAAAATATTTTAATGTCAAGATTTATAAGAGAAATAGGGCGATAATTTGAAACTTTACTCAAATCTTTCCCAATCTTTGGGATAGGAATTATTGCGGTCTGTAACATTTCCGACGGGAACTCTTTCCCTAATGGAATTTCTCTAAATACTTTCAGTAATAATGGAGATATTATAGGATCCAATAGTTGATAAAAAGGAGCTGAAAATCCATCTGGGCCAGGAGCCTTGGACTTAGGTAGATTTCTTATTATAATATTTATTTCAGAAAGTTGAATAGGTAGATTTAAGTTTTCCAATTTTTCTTTAGATAATTTGGGTAAATTTAAGGCGTGAAGAAATGCACTTATCTGTATTTTATCCTTATTGACTATGGGTAAATTATATAATGTACTATAATAATCTTTGAAAGCTTCTCCAATTAATTTTGGAGATAAATAGGTTTTACCGTTATATACTATCTTATTAATTCTACTTTTAGCTAACTTATTTTTATTTTTTTTTGTTAAATTCTTACTGGCCCTGTTACTGCTGTAATACCAATCCTGTTTAAGGAATAAGAGATTTTTATTAATGTTCTCCGTCAGTCTCTCTTTAATCTTACATTGAGTTTCTTTTATGTCTGTGTATAAGAGATTTGAAGGTCTTATTTTATTACTAGCTTCTAACTGTGCCAGCTTAATATATAAATCTGTTAGAGTCGCGCCTTTCATTTTCTTTATATGTGCTCCCTGTTTTATGAGGTAGCCCCGCATGGTGCATTTAAAAGCGCACCATAGAGTAGCAAGCGAGACTGTGCCATTATCGTCGGTCTCAATAAAGTTTTTAGCCAGATTCCTAAGCTGTTCCTTGAAGTCACGTGAAAGCAGAAGGGATTCATTAAGCCTCCAATTAGATTTTATTTTAAACTCTTCATTGTTTTTGATTTTTATAAAGATAGGTGCATGGTCAGACCAGGTCAAATTTCCTATAGTAGGCGACTCATAAATTTCTAAAGATTTGTTGTCTGAAAAAACATATCAATTCTGGAATACGAGTGATGCCTAACAGAATAATGTGTAAACTCCTTCACAGATGGATTATACGTTCTCCATATATCAAACAAATTATTCCGAGCAAGACACAAAGAAAATGAGTTAGCTAAGGATTTCAACTTTAAGTTTGGATAAGTACCGTGCATAAAACTCTTATCCAATTTAACGTCTAATATGCAATTCATATCTCCTCCAATTACCAAGAAACCTTTTGAAATAGCATGGACTTTCTCAAAAGTTTTATCCAAAAATCTAACCGTAGAGATATTTGGTGCATATATATTAACTAAAGTGTAAGTCACATCATTCAACTTACAAAGGAGAATAATGTATCTAGCTTCATGGTCTAATTCCATATGTATCTGTTCAAACTTAATTTTTATTTATCAAGATTGCAACTCCTCTTTTTTTTCCCAGTTAAACTGGAGTGAGTAGTAACAGGATAAGTCCAATGAAGGGAAGCTCCTTTTTTCCAATGTGTTTCTTGCACAAAACATATGTCTATGTGTTCTCTAATTAACATATCGTATAAGAAACCTCTTTTATGTGGGGAATTTAAACCTTGGCAATTAATAGAAACAAGTTTAAGTGTCATAAATATTAAATAATATTAAGCCCTCTTCCTCCCTCCTCAACTTTGGTTTACTGTCAAAACATACACAGACAACAAAAAACAAAGCATTTATACAATTTACACATGAAAATCTTTCATGCGTCTTTTGCCCCGTCATTAGATTGGGCGAGTTCATGCGTAGGTGCCGACATAAGGAGACCTTTAATATACAGAAAAAAAAAAAATTGAAATAATGTCTAGGCACCAATAGACCTGCTTCAAGTAAACAAATATAAAATGCTAAAGAGGTTTAATATGCTACCACTTCATTGCTAAATAGTAAGTTCATTATTATTTCCTCAAACTTATATTTTAATTGTTATAAGTGATAGGTGCAAATGAGCGAAGATAAAGTGCTCAAAACGTTTTAATGTGCCGCGATTTATTATTATATAATACTTTCTTATTAATAAAATTAATTAATCAGTAGTAATAATAATAAGTAAATTATTTCATCAAATAAATACATTAAAGATAATAATTAAGTGCAAATAAGCAAGTGTAAAGTGCTAAAAGGATTCAATGTGCAACTATTTCATTGTTATATAATAAATGCATTATTAATAAAATAAAACTAACCAATCCATAATAATAACAGGTAAGTATTACAAAGTTAAATATAAATTAGGTAAATAAATAATATAATTTATTATTTAAACACTAATAAGTCAGGGCATTTAATGTGTCGCCGTTTGATTATTATATAATACTTTCATTGTTAATAAAACTGATCAATAGATAATTAAGTGCAGATGAGCAAAAGTAAAGTGCTCAAGGCCTTTAGTGCGCCGCGATTTTATTATTATAAAGTGCTATCATTATTAATAGAATTAATTAGTCAATAGTAATAATAATAAATAAGTTATTTCATCAAATAATACCTTATTGTAAATAGTAATTAAGTGTAAATAAGCAAATATGAATACTAAAGAAATTTAGTGTGTAGCCAATTCATTGTTATATAATATATTCATTATTAATAAAATTAATCAGTAATAATAATGAGTAAATCATTACAAAATTATATATAAATTAAGTAGATAAATAATATAATATATCATTTAAACAATTAAGTGCAAGTAGATAAGTGTTAAGTGCTAAGGAGGTTTAGTATGAAACAGTTTCATTATTATATAATAAATTCATTATTAATAGGGTTAGTTAATCAGTAATACTAATAAATAATTTATTACACATTTAAATATAAATTAAATAAATAAATAATATATTATTTAAGCAATATAAAGATACAAAATATATAAAAAAATTTAGCCAAGTAGTGCATTAAACTTACATATTTCCCAAACTTATTTTTAATTATTGTAAGTGATAATTAAGTGCAAATGAGCAAAACTAGAATACTAGAGGTATTTAATGTGCTACCGTTTCATTATTATATATTGATTTCATTTTTAATAAAGTTAAATAATAAATAGATTACTACGTCAAGCAAAATATGTTATTGTAAGTAGCAATTAATTACGATTTAGGTATAAGGTGCCAAAGGCATTTAATGTACTGCCACTTCATTATTATGTGATAAGTTCACTATTAATAGAATTAATTAATCAATAATAATAAATAAATTATTACAGTGTATATTTCTAGTGTGTAGTAATATTCCTTTACCCAAAATTATTATTTGTAATGTAATATATTAAGACTACAGATAATAAATATTCGCAAAATTATAGTGCTAGAATGCTAACTCTCCAAATAAATAGAAAATAAAGAAAATTAAAATAATAAATATTATTAACATTTAGGTAGATGTATCTACCTGTAAAACTCAGTTCGTGATATTCAAAATCAGTATAGCTTATATGGTTTCCAAATACATTAGTAATACATCCATAAAAAATGTGCAAATCTTCTTATAGTGTACAGATACACATAATTTTAAAGTGACAAGTGTCCTAAAAAGAAAAAATAAATAAATACATAAATAATAACAATAATAATTACATAAATAAATAAATAACTAAAGTAAATAATAAATAAAAAAGTTCAATTCATAATAGGATAGCTGCCCTGCTATCATCATCTCTCCAGAATATTTTTCCTATGAGAGAATGTAGATAAAAAGTCCTCAAGTTCTGGAGGTTTATTAATTACTAGTGTTTCTCCCTCGTTCTGTATGATCAGCTTAAAGGGTGATCCCCATTTATACTTGATGCTCAGGTCTCGGAGTTTCTTAGTGCCTTCATAAAATTGTCTTCTGAACTTTCGTGTTGCCATTGAAAAATCAGGAAGAACTTTCAGGTCTTTATATTGCCGACTTTGTGCAAAATTTTTATTAAATTGTGTTAAAAAAAGATTCTTAATATAAAGGTTGTTGAAACGAACTATTACATCCCTTGGAGTACTAGTGTTTAGGTCTTTTGGTTTAGGAAGTCTATGAAAGTTGTCCAGCAAAAAATGACCTAAATTATCTTCTTTCATAAAGGTTGATATAAGATCATTTAGATAAATCTCCAGATTACTAATTTCTTCAGGTATCCCCCTTATCCGCAAGATTTTCCATCTTGATCTGTCTTCCAAGAGTGTTAATTTCGTTTCTATAGCTTGATAATTAGACCTGAGATCACTGTTCTCCATTCTGAGGTTCTCAAGTTCATCCTGCAATGCCTGGATTAGATTTGATTGTGAGATAAGTTTTTCTGAAATTGATGCAATATCTTGCTTCAGAGAGATTGTATTAGTTTTCATTTCTATAGTGAGTTTAGAATATAAATCGCTTATATCATTAATCTTAATTGGATTAGTTAGTTCAATTTGTACCAATTCGGGGTGAGTATCCAGAGAGGAATCCACTGATATATCCGAGGAATCTTTTGAGAGATGTTTAGGTGTAGGTGTAGTGAGAATCGGTTTGGGAGAGTAGTATGTAGTTAGGACTTTAGATTTTTCATGGCTCATTCTTCTGTCCTTTTCTCTATCCCTTTCTGTCTTTGTCCTTTTTTGGCGGCATCTTAATATTTTAAGTGCTAATGCACTGGAGCCGTTTGTGCCCGTTAGTTTCTTATGTGATGTTTCTCTCTCCTCTCTCTACTCTCCTTATTTTATTTTATTTTTTTTATTTTTTTTTACTTTTAATTTCTTTTTTCTTTTCTCCCCTTCTCTTTTTCTTCCTTCCTTCTTCCTCCTTTCCTTTTCAAACTATTTCACAAACTATTTCAAAGGAATATATTCAATGGTACTCAATGAAGTTCCCAGAGACCTGATGGGTTTAAGCCTCTGAATGTTTGTAAGTATATAAGTCCCCAGTTAATGGCGTAGTGCGTAGTGCAGCAAAAAAAAAAAAAAAAAAAAGGGATATATTCAATGGTATTCAATGAAGTTCCCAGAGACCTGATGGGTTTAAGCCTCTGAATGTTTATAAGTATATAAGCCCCCAGTTAATGGCGTAATGCGTAGTGCAGCAAAAAAAAAAAAAAAAAAAAAAATCAAACTATTTCGAAGGAATATATTCAGTGGTATTCAGTGAAATTCCCAGAGACCTCATGGGTTTAGGCCTCTGAATGTTTGTAAGTATATAAGTCCCCAGTTAATGGCGTAGTGCAGCAATATAACACGACAATATGTTGATACCTCCAGAAGTTTCTTTGAATCTCCGTTAATAGCAGTATACAGAAAGATATATGTATACAGAAAAATAAAGCGTCACTTATCTTGTGTTGAAAACCGGACGGTAAAAAACTAGATGAAGTCGTAGTTGTAATCGTGGGCGAATAATATGTCCGTGTATCACTGCGTCTGTGATTTCTTATTCAACCATCAGGACGCCATATCTCCTGCTTCTTACTCCAAACAGATAACAGCACGCAGGAGATATACATAGAGTATGCAGGTAGGTATCATATACCAGGTTGATCCCCCGGGTTAAGTCAGGTTAAGTCAGGCTGAATCCGCAGTTATAAATAACCGCTGTCCTGGGGTTATTCCAATAGCTCAGAACCGTTGAGGTTTCGTCTCGTCTCGGCAGGCAGCTACACCATCTCCCGGTAAAAACCGAGCGTCGCCATGTGTCTCCAAAAGCCGGCACCAGCCGCCGGCGTATTACACAGCACGCATAGCGTGGTGCGTGCAGCGTTCTACGTCACCATCCATCCTCCCCCATACTGATGTACCATTTTTTGAAGACTGGTGCCTCTGCCAAAGGTATTAATATTGTATCTATTGTTACTGATCTGCAAATTTGGGGATTTTAGCTCAGGAGGTTCAGACTGAGTAGTAAATCAACTCTTGTGTCATTTATTAGAGACTTGTGCCTTACCAAAAGGTATCATGATCTACTCTATTGTTTCTGACCTTGAGAGATAGGAAGTCTAGCTAAATATGTTCTAAATGAGTAGATTTCGGGGGCTAGCTAAGGAGGGTATAGTTGGTTAGATCATTAAGTCATGTACCACTTGTTAACCTTGGCAGAGGCAAAAGTCTTAATCAACATTGTTTCTATTATTACTGATCTTCCAATTTGGGG